>NC_037329.1:82875137-84125137 GCF_002263795.3 Bos taurus | reverse complement strand
TAAGAATTATGAAAATGTGATTTCCTTAATAATTAAAATAGAAAACTTTCTTCTGTTTGTGGGTGGTACTTGTGTATTTTTGTTGATAAGCTAAACAGTGAGTGAATAGTAGCTTGGATTAAAACCCAAGGGTAGGTGGATTCACTGCAAAGGCTGCTGGGAAGGAGGATACAGAGAATGCCTCACTCCCCTGCTTTATGGCAGGTAGTTTCAGATGATATGCACTGGGGTGATTCCTCAAGTTTTATTTCAGGGGTAGATGTGACCTGCTGAAATCCAGTTAATATCTTCCTTAACTAGACCACTGACTATATTTGTAGTCAATAGATTACTCATACAATGAATGATCCTTTTTAAAAGTTACAAAATGAGACTTACCCATTTTTAAGGTCATTTTAATAAAATAAATATTTCTGCTAGGCATTGTGCTAATGATGAGCAAAACACTGACTCTGCCTTTCAAGGAATTCACTGTTCAACAGGTGAGACAAAACACAGACAATGACAATAAAATGTGATAAGGACTAAGAGTAGCATGCACTGAAGTCCAAAGGAGCAGACAGACTCCTCAGTAAATGATGACTTGGAAGATCAGTTGGAATTTATCAGCTCTTGTTTAGAATGGGAGCAAGTTAATGAGGGAAAGGCTTTCATGTGATGAAAACAGCATAAGCGAAAAACCCAGCAAGGCTGAGAGCTGGGGAATACCATAGAAAGAAGCATGTGAGCAGGAATTAGATAGAAAAGAGCTTCCTGTGCTTTGCTGGTTCAGAGCTGAAAGACCTGAGTTGCTGCCTAGACTCTTTTGCTGGGTAGTGGTGTGGCCTTGGGTAAGTCACTGAAAAACCTCTGGCCCTTAGCTTTCCAGTCAAGGCACAGAGCAGCAGAGAATGGTTGGAGCCAGGTGTCTTATGGGTCAGTTGTCTCCCTGTAAATACTTGGAAAGAGCTCAGAACTGGGTGACACAATTTATAGGAGAGGTGGTACAAAGAAAAGACTGAGATTAAATTTGCTCTTTCTTATTGCATTCTGACAGACTGGGGGTCTGTGATACTGTGATTTATAAGAAGAAATATATGTTTGGTCTTCATCTCCAATTTTGGCACAGAATTCCTAAAATGCTTGGAATTTCTTAGTGATGAGAGCAATGAGACACCTTTATTATAATACTTGGTTCTTTGTCCTCCATTCCTGAAATAGCTCTAGAGACATAAAGAGGAAAAATAACAAGCCCCTTCCAACTGCACTTGAGTTTATGTTAATAAGGTAACTTCTGTAAAGTCTATAAAGATGGGAGCTGTTTGCCAGTGGAACCAACCATGTGATTAGAGGGTTGGAGCTTTTAGGCCCACCCCTCTATCTTCTCTGGAGAGGAGAGAGGGTTTGGAGGTTGAATCAGTCACTGATAGCCAAAGATTTGATCAGTCATGCCTATGTAGTGAAACCTCCATAAGAACCCAAAAGGACGGGGTTTGGAGAGCTTCTGGGTTGGTGAACACATAGGGGTGTTTGGAGGGTGCTGGGCATTGAAGCACTTCACATCTTCCACCATACTTTGCCCCCATGTCTTCCAAAGGGCTGTTTGTGAGTTGCATTCTCTTATAATAAACCAGCATCTAGTAAGTAAATTGTTTTCTTGAATTCAACAAACTGCTCTAGGAAATTAATTCAACTTGAGGAAGGAGGTCCTGGGAATTGCCAGGTTACAGTCAGTTGGGAAGAACCATAGATACCAACCTGTACTTGTGATTGTAGAGAACTGAGAGTAGAGGAGGCATGCAGGAGAAGTGTGTTTTTCTTTTAGAGGGTCTCAAGGTCAAAAATTAAAGTTAATTATAAAAAATTCTAAAATATGATCTCTAGGTGGGCTGCAGTCAATGGAGTCGTGAAGAGTCGGACACGACTGAGTGACTTCACTTTCACTTTTCACTTTTCTGCATTGGAGAAGGAAATGGCAACCCACTCCAGTGTTCTTGCCTGGAGAATCCCAGGGATGGGGGAGCCTGGTGGGCTGCTGTCTCTGGGGTCGCACAGAGTCGGACATGACTGAAGTGACTTAGCAGCAGCAGCAGCTCACCTAAATGTCTCAAGTCCTCTAGACGTTTGACACACAAGCAGTGCTGTGTGCTAGGTCAAGAGAGCTAATTGTTACATTTTCAGGTATTTTGTTAGATGGTTGTTAAGCATAGCCATTATGAAATATTAAATGGTATCAATTTACAATTGCATGTTATTACTATTTATACTCTTGATGTATCTACATGAGTATAGATAGTGTATAGTATGATGGGAATACTATAAAAGGTGTTATGTGCATGCATGCTAAGTCACTCCAGTTGTGTCTGACTCTGTGACCCTATGGACTGTAGTCTGCAGGCTCCTCTGTCCTTGAGGCTCTCTAGGCAAGAATACTGGAGTAGGTTGCTGTGCCCTCCTCCAAGAGATACTCCTGACCCAGGGATCGAATGGGCATCTCCTGTGACTCCTCGCATTGCAGGTAGATTCTTTACTGCTGAGCCACCAGGGAAGCCCAACTTCACATCTTTCACTAACATGGTTTTCAGTGACATCACATAGGGAGCTTGAAATTGGCCACAGCTGAAATAGTAACAGCTGAAATATAGGAGCAGGCAAACACTACAAACCAGGAATTTTATTTCTATTTTTCTTCCTTTCTTTTCTTCTTTTCTGCTTTCTTTCCTTTCTTTTTTACTTTCCCACCTCCCTGCCTTCCTCCATCCTCTCTTGCTCTTTGTTTCTTGAACAGCATACCAGTGAAAACAAAGGAAGAATAAGAATGACAAAAGAAAAAGGTAACTGCAAACTGGACTTGAGAAGGTTAGGAACAGAAGGGGAATAGGTTTCAGGAAATGACTGAGGAATGAGTGTGGGTTAGCACTGAGATTGTGACCATCTTTCACAAAC
The DNA here is from genome assembly GCF_002263795.3 of Bos taurus. Taxonomy (NCBI): domain Eukaryota; kingdom Metazoa; phylum Chordata; class Mammalia; order Artiodactyla; family Bovidae; genus Bos; species Bos taurus. The sequence continues at coordinate 84,122,212 of NC_037329.1, read as the reverse complement.
AATGTAGCTGCCTTTCTAGTATAAGTGTATTTGGAAGAAAGTTTTTGTTGGAATAAAAATCCATGGTGTTTTTTCAAAGTGCAACCTGACTGCACCTAGGCATTTCAAATGCTGGCATTTGGCTTAGGCAGACAGGGCAGCAAACAGGACCAACTGATATTTGCCTGCACTCTAAAGTACTTCAGAAAATCCACAACTGCTGTGGATGAAGTTAGAAACAGATTCGCTAAGCAGATCATGAATGATTAACTCAATGTGAAGGAAGCCAGAGAATTACTTTGCTCTCTATCCAATGGGCCAAGTGTGCCTGTGGTCCCCTCCTCTAAGACAGATGTACCACTTCACTCTTCTTGCCATGAATCTCGCTGTCTCCTCAGCATCTTTTCTAGTCTCACCTTCCTGCTTGTCTGAATACTTTACAGCTCTGGCTTTAACTCTTGCTGAGTGTTCTTATAACTTTACTTTCATATTCTGCTCTCTTACTTTGCTATACTATTTTACTCTTTTGTAAGTTTTCTACTATGTTTTCTAGTTTTTCCACGACCTTCTCTTGCACAAACTTCTTGAATCTCCTCTATATTTTCACTCCGTCTGTTTTCACCATCTGCTGTCTCTAAGTTCTTTGGATTCCTGTGCAAAGTGTCACTTTGTAGCAGCATACTCTTAATCAAGTTAAGTTCTTGGAGCCTCAGTTTTCTTTTTTGTGGAATAGGAGGATTTCACCTCCCTCCCAGAACTTTTTTGTAAGATTTAAATTATGTTATGTATATAAAGTACTTAAAAATTCCTGGCACCTAAAGTGATTAATAAATGGTACCTACTATTTAAATAATGTCAATCAAAACTGAGTTAATTACCTATTAGCATCCAAACTAAACTCCCAATCAATGATTGCAAATTCCATTGCTTGCAGGGTTTAGGCAGAACAGAAATGAATGAAGTGGGTTGTGTTGGGAAGTGGTAGAGATGGTGGTAAATTAAAGAGCTCATAATATGTCCAAAAGAATCAGTCACTTTTCAATTCTGGCCGATTTATATCCTGCAGAAATGGGAGCTCAAAGCTGCCAGTTCCTCTAATTTTTTAGGAAACAGTGAACATGGGTATTTTTATAAGTAATTTCTTAATGTAAAAATAACATTGCTCAGTATTGGATAAGACTACTTCAAGCAAAATAGGTCTATTAGCTGTATTTGGCCTGTGGCCACTATTTTGAAACCTCTGCAGGATATATTTATTGAGCTGTGTTTGAGCACTTGGTTCCTTATTTATCAACAGGAAATCCTGTCTTTCACACACAACGTAGTTGCCTTTCTAGTAAGAGTGTATTTGGAAGAAAGTTCTTGTTGGAATAAAAATCCATGGTGTTTTTTCAAAGTGCAACCTAACCACACCTAGGCATTTCAAAGGCTGGCAGCTTCTTTTAACCTTTTAGAAAAATCTTTTACTCCTTATCAACTTTATGTCTAGTCTATATTAGTGAAATACTGAAAACCAGATTTACTTAATTAGAAAGAAAAGTTGAGAAAGTTTGGGACTGTAGGGATGGGAAGATTATTAGAGTAAGAATTTGATTGGACTTCATAGACCAATGAGTCCATCCTTTATCACCTGGCTATAAGATAGGGATAAGGCACTTAAGCTACATGAATGTTAGTTTTCTTATTTGCAAAACAAAGGGCTTCAGTAAGCTATTCTTTACATTTCCTTCCAGAATCATTATTTTGTAAATCAATCTATTCACTTTTGGAGAATCTGATAACTGACTTGTTTAAACCTCCACTAACTTTTGAAATACGGTGTTTGTTTCAGTATAGCTGATATCTTCATGTAAATTCAATTCAATTCATTAAACTTTTTTATTTTATTAAAGATTAATATAAAGAAGGTGATGGGTTAATTACTTGAGGGATCATAAAATAAAGATGAGGTTTCCTTCAGTGAGTTTGAAGTTTAAAGAAGAAGGGAGAAATTATTGGTAGTGGTAGTGGAGATCAAAACAAGTAACTAAAGGACAGAACAAAGTATTAGAAGAATGAGGAGGTGGATGAATTTCTCTTTTGCCTCAAAGCAAGGAAAGCTTTCTAACTGGCTCAAACTCGGAGGTGATAAAAGAAAGAGTGGTAATTTGATTACATAAGCATTTCTCGGCTTGGCAAAAAATGCTGTAAGCAAAAGACAAAGCCAACTGACAAACTGGAGGAAATGTCTCCAACATGTATCATAAAGGGTTAATACTCCTACTAGAGAGAGAACTGAGAAACAAAGGGCCAAAAGGTCCAACAGAAAAAAAGAGAAACAGACATGAACACATAATTCACATACATAGAAACAAGATATAAAAATGATCTAATGCACAGCATAGTGATTATAGTCAACAATAGTGTATTATAAAGTTGCAAAGAGAATATATCTTTATTGTTCTCACCACAAAAAAGAAATAATTATGTGATGTGATAGATGTGTTAGCTAACACTATAGTAATAAACATATGGCAATATACAAATGAAACAAATCAACAGGTTACTTACACGATGTTTAAAATGTTTGAACTTATTAAAATTGGATAAATGGTAATCAAAAGAGCATGGATATAACATGTTTAACCTAGAATATTGGAAACATTTAAAAATTTTGAGAATAGGAATTCTCTGGCAGTACAGTGGTTAGAACTCTGAGCTTTCACTGTTGGGAGCCAGGGTTCTATCTCTGGTTGGGACCTAAGATCCCACAAGCCACGTGGTACAGCCACAAATAAATAGATAAAAAAATAAATAAAAAATATTAAAAGTTTGAGAATACATTATGTTGGCAAGACTGTGGGGAAGCACATATTTTCATACACTGCTGCTGGGAATACATACTGATACAATCCTTCTGAGGGAAAATTTAGCAAGATATATGGGTCTAACTTTTGACAAACAATCCTGTTTTCAGGAATTTATTCTGAAGATACACCACCAACAATAAGAAAATATATATGTGCAAGGCTATTCACTGCAGCAGTGTTTATAATTGCAGAATTTTGAGAGCAACCTAAATACACACATATAGGAGAGTTATTGAATAAACTATGGCACATCAACATTATAAAGTACGTTTAGAGATATTGTGGGTCCCATTCCATACCACAGGAATAAAATAAATGTCTCAATAAAGCAAACCACACAGATATTTTTGGTTTCTCAGGACACATAAATGTTATGTTTACTCTGTACTGTAGTATGTTAAGTGTACAATAACATTATGTCTAGCTATTTCATAACTAAAAACAAATACACATAACACTAGACCATTTAGGTATGACCTAAATCAAATCCCTTATGATTATACAGTGGAAGTGACAAATAGATTCAAGGCATTAGATCTCATAGACAGAGTGCCTGAAGAACTATGGATGGAGGTTCATGACATTGTATAGGAGGCAGGTATCAAGACCATCCCCAAGAAAAAGAAAGGCAGAAGGGAAAATGGTTGTCTGAGGAGGCCTTACAAATAGCTGAGAAAAGAAGAGAAGCAAAAGGCAAAGGAGAAAAGGAAAGATACACACATTTGAATGCAGAGTTCCAAAGAATTGGGGCTTTCCTGGTGGCTCAGACGATAAATCATCTGCCCACAATGCGGGAGACCTGGGTTCAATTCCTGGGTCAGGAAGATCGCCTGGAGAAAGAAATGGCAATCCACTCCAGCACTCTTGCCTGGAAAATCCCATGGACGGAGGAGCCTGATAGGCTGCAGTCCATGGGGTTGCGAAGAGTCGGACACAACTGAGCGACTTCACTTTCACTTTCCAAAGAATAGCAAGGAGAGATAAGAAAACCTTCCTGAGTGATCAAGCAAAGAAATAAAGGAAAACAATAGAATGGGAAACACTAGAGATCTCTTCAAGAAAATCAGAGATACCAAGGGAACATTTCATGCAAAGATGGGCACCATAAAGGAAAGAAATGATATGGACCTAACAGAAGCAGAAGATACTAAGAAGAGGTGGCAAGAAAACAGAACTGTACAAAAAAGATCTTCATGACCCAGATAATCACAATGGTATGATCACTCACCTAGAGCCAGACATCCTGGAATGCGAAGTCAAGTGGGCCTTAGGAAGCATCATTATGAAGAAAGCTAGTGGAGGTGATGGAATTCCAGTTGAGCTATTTCAAATCCTAAAAGATGATGCTGTGAAAGTGCTGCCCTCAACATGCCAGCAAATCTGGAAAACAGCAGTGGCCACAGGACTGGAAAAGGTCAGTTTTCATTCCAATCCCAAAGAATGGCAATGCCAAAGAATGCTCAGACTACCACACAATTGCACTCATCTCGCATGCTAGTAAAGTATTGCTCAAAATTCTCCAAGCCAGGCCTCAATAATACTTGAACTGTGAACTTCCAGATGTTCAAGCTGGATTTATGAAAGACAGAGGAACCAGAGATCAGATTGCCAACATCCACTGGATCACTGAAAAAGCAAGAGAGTTCCAGAAAAACACCTACTTCTTCTTTATTGACTGTGCCAAAGCCTTTGACTGTGTGGATCACAACAAACTGTGGAAAATTCTGAAAGACATGGGAATACCAGGCCACCTGACCTGCCTCCTGAGAAATGTGTATGCAGATCAAGAGGCAGCAGTTAGAACCGGACATGGAACAACAGACTGGTTCCAAACTGGGAAAGGAGTACATCAATGCTGTATATTGTCACCCTGCTTATTTAACTTCTATGCAGAGTACATCATGAGAAACGCTGGACTGGATGAAGCACAAGCTGGAATCAGGATTGCTGGGAGAAATATCAATAACTTCAGATATGCAGATGACACCACCCTTATGGCAGAATGTGAAGAAGAACTAAAGAGCCTCTTGATGAAAGTGAAAGAGAAGAGTGTTTTAAAAAGCTGGCTTAAAACTCAACATTCAGAGAACTAAGATCATGGCATCTGGTCCCATCACTTCATGGGAAATAGATGGGGAAACAGTAGAAACAGTGACAGACTTTATTATTTTGGGCTCCAAAGTCAGTGCAGATGGGGACTGCAGCCATGAAATTAAAAGACCCTTGCTACTTGGAAGGAAAGCTATGACCAACCTAGACAGCATATTAAAAAGCAGACATTACTTTGCCAACAAAGGTCTGTCTAGTCAAGGCTATGGTTTTTCCAGTAGTCATGTGTGGATGTAAGAGTTGGACCGTGAAGAAAGCTGAGGGCCGAAGAATTGATGCTTTTGAACTGTGGTGTTGGAGAAGACTCTTGAGAGTCCCTTGGATTGCAAGGAGATCCAACCATTACATCCTAAAGGAAATCAATCCTGAACATTCATTGGAAGGAGTGTTGCTGAAGCTGAAACTCCAATACTTTGGCCACCTGATGTAAAGAAATGACTCATTTGAAAAGACCCTGATGCTGAGAAAGATTGAAGGTAGGAGGAGAAGGGGACGACAGAGAATGAGATGGTTGGATGGCATCACTGACTCAGTGGACATGAGTTTGAGTGAACTCTGGGTGTTGGTGATGGACAGGGAGGCCTGGAGTGCTGCAGTTCATGGGGTCACAAAGCGTCAGACATGAGTGAGAGACTGAATTGAAAAAAAATTTTTATTGCTGGGACCACCTTAGTGTTTTGGCAGCGAAGACCCCATGCTTCCAACGCAGGTGCTCTGGCTTCAATACCTAGTCAGAGAATTAGTTCCCACCTACTTCAACTAAAGTTCCTCTGTGCCATAAATAAATAAATATATATTTAAAAGAAATTCTTTATTGCTTAAAAATGCTAACCATCATCTGAGCTTTCAGCAAGCCATACTCCTTTTGCTGGTGGAGAGTCTTGCCTTGATATTGCTTGCTGGTGATAGATCCATGTGGTAGTTGCTGAAAATTCAGCTAGTTGTGGGAATTTCTTAAAATAAGACAACAACAAAGTATGCCACATTGATTACCTTTCTTTCATGAATGGTTTCCCTGTAGCATTCACTACTGTTTGATAGCATTTTACCTACAGTAGAACTTCTTTCAAAATTGGAGTTAATCTAGGCACTGAGGAGCCTCACGATGAAAGTGAAAGAGGAGAGTGGAAAAGTTGGCTTAAAACTCAACATTCAAAAAAAAAAAAAAAGATCATGGCGTCCAGTCCCATCACTTCATGCATATAGATGGGGAAACAATGGAAACAGTGACAGATCTTATTTTCTTGGGCTCCAAAATCACTGCAGATGGTGACTGCAGCCATGAAAATAAAAGACCCTTGCTCTTTGGAAGAAAAGCTATGGCCAACCTAGACAGCATATTAAAAAGCAGACATTACTTTGCTAACAAAGGTCTGTCTAGTCAAAGCCATGGTTTTTCCAGTAGTCATGTATGGATGTGAGAATTGGACCATAAAGAAAGTTGAGCCCTGAAGAATTGATGTTTTTGGACTGTGGTGTTGGAGAAGACTCTTGAGAGTCCCTTGGACTGCAAGGAGATTCAACCAGTCAATCCTCAAGGAAATCTGTCCTGAATATTCACTGGAAGGACTGATGCTGAAGCTGAAGCTCCAATACTCTGGCCACCTGAAGGGAAGAAGTGACCCATTTTAAAAGACCCTGATGCTGGGAAAGATTGAAGGCAGGAGTAGAATGGGATGACAGAGGATTAGATGCTTGGATGGTATTACCAACTCGATGGACGTGAGTTTGAGCAGGCTCCAGGAGTTGGTGATGGACAGGAAGCCTGGTGCGTTGTAGTCCATGGTGTTGCAAAGAGTCAGACACTATTAAGCGACTAAACTGAACTGAACCCTGTCACTGTTTTATTAAATAAGTTTTTGTAATATTCTAAACCTTCTCTTGCCTATTTAACAATTTTCACAGCTTCTTCAACTAGAAGTAGGTTTCATCTCAAGAAACTACTTTCTGCTCATCCATAGAATCAACTCCTCATATATTCAAGTTTGATTATTAGATTTCAGTAATTCAGTTTCATTTTCAGTCTCCACGTCTAATTCTAGTTCTTTTGCTATTTTCTGCCACATGTGCAGTTCCCTCCACCATTGAAGTCTTAAAAGATTAATTAATTAATTTTTTGGTTGCACTGGATCTTTGCTGCTGAATGAGAAATTTCTCTAGTTGTGGCAAACGGGGGCTACTCTTTGTTGAGGTGCACAGGCTTCCTGTTGCGGTGGCTTCTCCTGTTGTGGAGCATAGGCTCAAGGGCGTGTAGGCTTCAGTAGTCGAAGCATGTGAGCTCAGTAGTCATGGCTCCTGGGAACTAGAGCATGGGCTCAGTAGTTGTGGCACACCGGCTTAGCTGCTCCACAGCATGTGGAATCTTCCCAAACCAGGGACCAAACCCATGTTGTCTGAATTGGCAGGCAGATTCTTATACACTGTACCACCAGGGAAGTCCTGCCACTGCAGTCTTGAACACCTCAAAGTCATCCATGAGGGTTATGATTCTAATCTAAAGTTGATTCACTTTTTCCAAACTCCTGTTAATTGTTGATGTTTTGACCTATTCCCTTGAAACACAAATGTTCTTTATAGCATCTATTAATAGAATGGTGAATCATTTCCAGAAGATGTCCAATTTATTTTGCTCAGATCCATCAGAAGAATCACTATCTATTTGAGCTATAGCCTTATGAAATGTGTTTCATAAAGAAGACTTGGAAATCAAAAGTACTTGATTCATGGGCAGCAGAATGGATGTTGCAATAGCAGGCATAAGACAACATTAGTCTTCAATACATCTCCATCAGAGTTCTTGGGTGACCAGGTGCATTATGTATGAGCAATACTTTTTCATGAATTTATCATATTTACTTATTCATTTACCAGTTATTTTTCACAATTTTTGATTAGGAACTGATTAAAAAAATTTTTGATTGAAGTATAGTTGATTTATAATATCATATAAGTTTCAAGTATGTGGCACAGCAGTTCAGTTATATATATATATTTTTTCTAGATTCTTTTCCTTCATAGTTTATTGCATAATATTAAGCATAGTTCCTTATGCTATAGAATAGATCCTTGTTGGTTATCTTTTATACAGTCATGTGTATATGTTAATTCCAGCCTCCTAATTTATCCCTCCCATGGCCCCCCTTTTCCCTTTGGTAACTTTAAGTTTGCTTTCAATGTGCAGTAATATTTTGAAATGAATCTTTTTTTCTTGAGCAGTAGGTCTCAAAAGTGGTCTTAAAATATTCAATAAACCATGCTGTAAATAGGTGCGGTGTCATCTAGGCTTTGTTGCTCCATTTATAGAGCATAGGCAGAGTAGATTTTAAGCATAATTCTTAATGGCCCTAGGATTTTCAGAATGGTAAATGAGCATTAATTAGCTTCAACTTCAACTCACCAGCTGCATTAGTCCTTAACAAGAGAGTGAGCCTGTCTTCAGAAGCTTTGAAGTCAGACAATGACTTCTCCTGTCTGGCTATAAGAGTTTTAAATCTTCTTCCATGGAAAACTCTTGTTTAGTGGGGCCTCCTTGTTAATTATCTGAGCTAGATCTTCTGGATAATTTGCTGTGGCTTCTACATTAGCACTTGCTGCTTCACCTTGCACTTTTATGTTATGGAGAAGGCTTCTTTCCTTAAACCTGTCAACCAATCTCTGCTGATTCAAGCTTTTATTCTTTAGCTTCCTCATCTCTCCCAGCCTTTATAGAAGTAAAGACAGTAAGGGCCTTCCTCTGGATTAGGCTATGGCATAAGGGAATGTTGTGGCTGGTTTGATCTCCTGTCCAAATCACTAAGGCTTTCTCTACATCAGTAATAAGGCTATTTTGCTTTCTAACCATTTGTGTGTTCACTGGAGTAGAATTTTTAATTTCCTTCAAGAACTTTTCTTTTGCATTCACAACTTAGCTGTTTGGTCCAAGAAGCCTGTCTTTTGGCCTATTTCAGCTTTTGACATGCCTTCCTCACTAAGCTTGATTATTTCTAGCTTTTGATTTAAAGTGAGAGACATGTGACTCTTTCTTTCATGTGAACACTAAAAGGTCATTAAATTGGCATAATTTCACTACTGTTGTGTCTTAGGGAATAGGGAGGCCCAAGGAAAAAGAGATAGATAGGGAAATGGCTGGTCCTATGATCCGTTGCCTGAAAGTTAGAGGGCCAGAAGAACCAGCCAGTGGTATAGCCCTAAGAACCATAAAAACCAATGATGTAAGCCCTGGTCCAAGTCTGAAAGTCTGAGAAAGAGGAGTATAGATGCCTGAGGGCAGGAGAAGAGGAAGTGTCAGCTCAAGCAAAGAGCGAGTTCACTTTTGTTCTGCTTTTTGTTCTATTTGAGCTGTCAATTGCCGGGGTCCAGCCCCGGCTGATCCAGGGTATTTGAAGCGGGGACTGCATCAGCGAGGATCAGGATACAATAGCTTCAATTAGATATTAATTAGAGATATAAAGAGTAATAGAATGAGGATAGCTCAGCAGGAAAATTCAGTGGAGAAAAGAGGCTGAGTAGCTTGGTTTATGCGGGAAACCAATAAAACCTCAAGACAAGAAGCTTACACCACTTACGAAGGCCGCAGGCTTCCTTCCATTCTCCCGAAGGAGAGGAGACACTGAGGCCTCCCCGGTCAGATCTTAGAAGCCCAGGCATAATTAGTAAGCATGGCAGGCTCCGCACTCCATATGGAAACTCAGCCAGAGTTTGAGAGAGAGAGAGACATGGGGAGACCAGTCTTTTGAGGGACTGATCCCAATTCTTTATTTTCCATGGTCTACTTTTATACACTGAGATGTTATACAAAAGTCATGCGGGGACAGCAGTCCTGACTTTTATTAAAGTCAGGTGCTTCATACAAATGTATACAGAGGTCTTAGGGGTGTTACATCATCTTCTGGCCAGGGGGGCCTGCTGACAATTTATGACCCTCTCCTTGTGACAGCGGTCAGTCAACCAGAACACTTATTTCTCCAGGGGTGATTATTCTTAAAACAGATGCCACCTTCTGAAGGTACCAGATAAAGTTACATTCCTATAGAGTGAGGGTGTAGTGGGTTTTAATTAAGTAAAGAATTCACTTAGCCTAAGGTCCAACGTGATTAATATCAAAGGTTAATACTTATTTCTTCTATATATTCATTAATGTGTATAAGGGCAGGGGATGTGGAGACTTACCAGTAAGCATTGGCTCAACAAATGAAAAACCCTTCACCAATACAATTTCTAATCAGCCCACTATACTTATACTAATAGTTTTCTAACTTCTCTAAAGAACCTGTTTTTAGAAGGTTTAAAGCATCTTGTGCCTCTCATGGTTGGGAGGCTGTGAGCAATCACATGCGGCCGGACAAGCCTGTCAGGCAGGCTAGAGAACCTTCAGAGGAGTTTGTAGGTTGAAACACTCCTATCACGCCCAGGAATTATTATTAACTGGAGCTCTAAGTTAACTCCTTCTCCGAAAGAGGTGGTGAGGGACAGCCCCCTGTAAAGTCAGAGGTGTAGGTGAGAGCACAAAGCAGTAAAGTAGGCAGGCTCTGGTTATGGGGGTAGATGCTCGAGGATTTCCAGGGGGACTCCTGAGGCTCCATCCCGCCTTTGCATATGTCGAGCCTCCTTCCTCATGACCTTTGCCATGGGCGGAGTGCCTCCCGCCGGCTCCCCGCAGTCAATGGATTGAATGATGTCTACCTGTACTGGTGAGGGTATTCTTCTGAGTCAAATGCTGCTGTCTTCAAGAAACACTCAAAGACACACCAAGAAATAGCATTTTGCCATCTGTCCAGGCATCCCTTAGCCCAGGTGAGTTAACACATAAAATTAACCATTATATCTTGGTTGATAGGAGTGTTGAGTGTGTGTGGAGGAAGTGTGATAAACAAGTCTAGAACAGGAAGGCAGAGCCATATCCCTAAGGTTCTGAACGTCTCAGCCTTGCAAAGAGAAGCCATTAGGATCAGTTAGGAGATTACTGAAGTAGTTTAGGTGGGAAATAACAAGGAGCTTGAATTAAGGCTTTTGAAGTGAAATTAGAATGGAATGGTTGAGAGGGGGAGATTGCAAATATAGAATTGATACAACTCCAAACAGTGACTAGTTGCCTACACAATACCCATTTCCATTAACTTCCTTATAACAGGCTTCAACTGTGGGAGGAATGGTTTCAGTATTTTTATTTAAAAATTGATATTTCCTTGCCTTCCTTGTAGATAGTGGTATCCAGAAAAAGTTGAGTGGTGTTCCAGGAAAACTTTTCAAAAAGAAAGTAACAGAGTGGGCATTCATAGTTGTCATTTACTGTCCCTACCCATCTTTTCTGCTCAGAATATGGACACTGTATTTGGGGTTCGACTAGCCATTTTAGACTATGGTCAAGACAAAAGCCATATGCAAGGACAACTTAGCAGAAAGACTGGGGGAAGTCCTGGCTCCTTGAGGACATATCAGTTTAGGTATATGTAAGTACATATTTCACACAGTAAAGTGAGTGCACTTTCAAGTATTTACTTAGGTAAATATAATTTTTTTAAATTACTGGTTAAAATCATTGTGGGGGTGAAAGGAAGTATTATTTTGGTCTCTGATTCTTGTAGTTGAATGCAATTCTAAGTGATACGGTGACTAGGAGAATGAGAAAGATGAAGTAAATTAACTATATTTCATACATGGGTGACTAGAAAAATAACAGTGCCATTAGGAAAGAAGAATTAATAATTTTAACAAAAGGTTATTAATTTAGCCAGTGGAAAGTGAAAGTGTTAGTCACTCAATCATGTTTGACTCTTTGGTACCCCATGGAACGCAGCCTACCAGGCTCCTCTGTCCATGGAATTCTCCAGGCAAGAATATTGGAGTGGGTTGCATTTTCTTCTCCAGGTGATCTTCCCAACCCAAGGATGAAACCTGGGTTTCCTGCACTGCAGGCAGATTCTTTACCATCTAAGCCACCAGGGAAGCCAACTATTAACTAAATATTTATTTTGCTCCTACCATGTGCCAGACATATTCTACAGATTCAGAATTGAGTGATGAGTACAATGGATAATATGTCTGGTCTCATGTTAATAGAGACAACAATGAACAACAGCAAGAACAATAACAGAACCAGTAGGAAAGATTTGATTGTAATAAGCACTAGACAAAGACTTAACACAGAGTGATATTAAATAGTTATCAGATGGCTCTTATAATAGGGTACTCAGGGATAATGTTGAATTGATGGATTTCTGGGCCAAATCAGTAAAAACTTTAGAAATGTGAATTTAGAGATTGGGAGAGGGGTTGGGCTAAATATTTAGTTTGGGGAGTTTAAAATATAGATGACAGTGGAAACAAAGTAGAGAAGAGTGAATAAAGAAGCTTTACAGTATGTAAAAATGGAGAAAGATTCATCCAAGGTTATTAGAGGAATCTGAGAAATGCTGTATTCTGTCTCAACACATGTATAAGATGTTTTAGAAAAGGGAGACATTTATGCTGCAAATTCAAGGAAAGAATCCTGATTTTGGCAAGTTTGCAGTCATCAATCATTAGTGACATTTGAAGAGCTGTTTAAAAAATAAACATGTGGTAAAAAATGAAGAAAGCAAAGGTGGGCCAGTCTAAACTCACTCTTCTCCCCTTCCAACACACACAGGCGTGGGTGATGAATAAGTAGGCATGGTTCCATTTTAAATGCTAGCACTGTTCATAACACAGCTCTTCATTTGACAGTGTTTAACTATTTCATTTAAACACCAACACAGGCATCTTACAGTGGCCTACAGCATTCCCTGAGTTCATTTGATTCCAGCAGCTCATATGATAATTGCTGAGAGAAAATAGCAGTTTGAGTCACTCAGTTGTGTAAGAGCAGTATGTTTTATGACTTTTTCATCTCATAAAACAAGGCTAAATTCTCCTTACAGTTGGAAAAAGTTTTAGACTGGAGTAAGCCTGACCTGAGGCTCCAAGTTTATGGGTCCAATTTACTCCTGTAAATTCATGGGACAACTCTATGTGAATTCTCCCACAGGGTGTAAAATCTTAGTTTGGTCAGGTATTCATGTTTTTTCATGTAATTAAACAATTATTTCCAAGTGGATTAAAAATTTTAGAAGCTTTGAAAAATGTTAGTAAAAATAGAGCTCTGCTGTATTTACACTGAGTCTTTATCCTAGTTGTTCAAAGAGTGTTTATCAGTTGATGATTTGGCAAATGTTAGCATTTCTTCTTTGTAGGCAGAGAAATTATGTGATGCATTTGAAGTGATACTGAAAGACTAAAGTAGGAGATTCTGGACCAGAGCTTTAAACTAATTCCATTCTCCATTAATACTGTTTCTCTTTTTCATCTCTCCCATACAAATAAATCTATGTAAGTATTTGAAAACATAGTATTAATTAGATAATATTTTAAAAGTGGTGGTTAAATTCTTAATTATTTTTGAAAGTGCTGTTTGAGAGTGGTGATTGTTGCTATGGGTTACCAGTTTATTCTGTAACCAGCCAATTACTGACAAATTCACCAGGTTTCTTAAAACTCTACCAGTTTAAACATATAATCTATGTAGAAATAGTATTTTTGTAATATAGATTCAACTTGGAAACAAGTTCCCATTTTCCCCTTTTAAGAAGTCTTGTGCATGTGTATCTATGTATCTATCTACCATCTATTGAAATGTTGCAGTTTCCACTAAGAGACTATATCCCCAGGTGAAAACATAAAGGAGAAAATGCATCTCTTTCAACTGTCTAACTAATTCAGTGTCAGGCTCTACATAATTGAAGCTTCTCAGATCTTGTGCAGTGTGAAATTCCCTTAACACAGGAGTCATGCACCCCTGTCTTGTTAACTCGTCAGATTTAATAGATGTGAATTGCTGACTGGTTGTGTGAAATGATACTACTGTCCTATTATCAGTAGAGAACAATGTCCACACCTTTATCAAATATTTAACTGTGAATAAAGAGTTTATGGACACAAACAAGAGTGATTGTTCGCATCTAAGGAACAATATCATGATCTTGGGCTCCTTGGCAGGAACTCAAATCTCATAAGCTAATACCCACAACTTAAACTGGTAGAGGAAGGGAAGTTTTAGGTAAGAGAAGCAGAATGGCTAAAAGGAGAGCTGGAGTGAAGGTGATAGTGGGGGACAGACTTCAGTCACTCTTCCCCCTAACTCCAGCTGCACACTCAGAGATGAAAATGTGTAAAAACAAAACTAAAATGACATAACCGTGGTCAAGATAAGACGTGCCCAGGTGCAGGACAACAACAGAATGAAAATATTGAGAGGCGCTAAAGCTGGGGGCCCGCCAGGGTTTGTGTTTTTTGGATACAGGAAGAATGAAACAGCACATAAGGTAGTCTACTAGGCCCAGGAGAATCAACTGAAACTAGAGGCCTGATGGTTCTCTCTTAGGATGGCTATAAAGAGTTGCTAATGACAGTTGCTACAGGGCTAGGCTAAACCAGATGCTTGGCTAGGAAGGCAGGAGGAGACAGATTAAGGAATGATCTGAGCAAGCTGTGCATTTATTTTCACCCCGGGGCAGGAGCTCTAAGCCTTTGATGAAAGTTTCTGAGCTGGTTTCCCTGGAAGATTGTGCAGATGACCCCCAAACTGCTAGGTTGGGAAACTATAAGTAAATTTGAGAGAGGGAGAATATTTATCTCTAAAAATAAGCCGGCAAATCAAAAGTGCAGAACACATCAAGCCTCTAAATTGAACACAACTTGAACAGAGGATTAATAAATTGGAATATTGTACTGATGAATTTACCCAGAACACCATAGAGAAAAAAAGACTTGAAGGTATGAAAATATGTCTAAGAGCTTTGGAAGAGAATGGATACATGTATATGTATGGCTGAGTTCCTTTGCTGTCCACCTGAAACTATGAAAATATTGTTAATCAGCTATACACCAATATAAAATAAGATTTTTTAAAAAAGTATAGCTAAGAGCAAGGGAGATCAGACTGTTAAGCTCTAATTTATGCCTCATAGTTATCTAGAAGAATTTTTAAAAACAAGATTTTAATGATTTGCAATGAATAGAATAAGTTTAAAAATTATACTTAGAAATGTAAAGTAAAAGGGAAAATAACTTACAAGTGGAAAATATTGAAACCTACATGGAGCAAAAAGACAGGTTACTTCCAAAGGCATGGTAATCAAATAGACACTAGACTTCAGTTAGTAATAGATGTAAGACAAAAGAGATCAAAGCATTATTTAAACTTCAAGGTAAAAGAAGTCACTTTTTAGAAAAAAGAGTGTGTTATCTTATCAGTCACAGATTTTTTGGAAAGAACTAGTAAAGGATTGATTCAGTAAGGATAGAAGTAAACCCAGAAAGATGGGATCAGAAAGAAAATGGAGAGAGAAAGTATAATTTGGACTGCTTTTTCTGGTCCTAAGAACCTATCTGTTTATAAAAGATCAGAATTATGCTACACAAGTGCATTTCCTTTGGGGTTACTCTTCAGCTGAATTCAATTACAAATTTGCTATCAAAGAAAGAAAGCGCCGCATTATCTGCTAATTCAGAATGACTTTCAGAAAACTCATAGAGCCTGAAGTAAATCCTCTTCCAACCTGATTAACTTTCTAGTCTTGCCATTAATTGGGAGATCCATTTAAAAGCAGCTTGTTCATCAATTTTTGCTGATATTGTCTGCCAAGACTATATATATGGAGAATGTTGAGATTAACATAGAAATAACTCTGAAAAATTGTCTAATTCAGTTCAATCATGTTGACCTCTAGTTTACAGCTCTCAAAATTAAAAATAAGTAGAATTGGTATGAAAGTAGAAACACATACATGTTGCACACAGAGGATGAAACAGTGTGCTGAGGGCTATGACAGGAATGAGCTGATGGACATTTCAAGCCAGAAGACATCTGCCAAGAAAGAGAGGGGGGACAAGCTATTGATTCAGAGTCTAGATAGGTCTAGTTACAGATCATAAAACTAGTGTTAGGAGAGTGGAAAAAAGACATTGGCTCCAGGCAATGTGGTGTTTAGAAATCAAACAGCTTTCAGAGAATCAAGTTTCAGGATTAAAAGAGCATCTGTTGAGCACCTCCTATAGTCTGCTACCTGTGTTAGGTGCTGAGGAATTCAGAAATAATGTAAAATAAAAGCCACGGTCTCCAGAGGAAATCAGTTTAGGAGGAAGATAGACATATATGGATAATTTCACAAGGCATGCTAAAAGAGTGATTGAGAAAGGTGCTAAGAAAGTGAGAGAAAGGAGAATTTAATTTTAATTCAGGGTAATTGGAAAGTGTTTTAGAAGCGACTGGTTTAACTTGAATATTGAAGGATGGGTAAGAATTTTATATCAGACAATGGGGACGGGCATTCTAGGCAAAGATACAAAGGTACGAAGCCTGGGAAAAATAAAGCTTAAGATCCAGATGAAAGTATTCCCAGCTGGGTCTTCTATTTACTCCTTCCAGGACAAGAACTCATCTCTGTTGGGTAAAAACCTAGATAGATACATCTGAACAGAGAAGGAAGTAAAATGATAAGGAGAAAGACAACTCAAAAGAAAAGAGGCAAGTAGATATACACATACATATATATATATACACATATAGATATATATAGTAAAGTCCGATGCTGTAAAGAACAATATTGCATAGAAACCTGGAATGTTAGGTCCATGAATCAAGGTAAATTGGACCTGGTCAAGCAGGAGATGGCAAGAGTAAATATCGACATCTTAGGATCAGTGAACTAAACTGGATGGAAATGGGTGAAACTGAAAGTGAAAGTCGCTCAGTCATGTCCGACTCTCTGCGACCCCACAGACTACACAGTCCATGGAATTCTCCAGGCCAGAATACTGGAGTGGGTAGCCTTTCCCTTCTCCAGGGGATCTTCCCAACCCAGGGATTGAACCCAGGTCTCCTGCATTGCAGGTGGATTCTTTAACAACTGAGCTATAGGTGAATTTAGTTCAATGACCATTATAACTACTACTGTGAGCAAGAATCCCTTAGAAGAAATGAAGTAACCCTCATAGTCAACAAAAGACTTCAAAATGCAGTACCTGGGTGCAATCTCAAAAACGAGAGGATGATCTCTGTTCATTTCAAAGGCAAACCATTCAACATTGCAGTAATCCAAGTCTATGCCCTAATCACTGATGCTGAAGAAGATGAAGTTGAACGGTTCTATGAAGACCTAAAAGCCCTAGAAGTAACACACACACACAAAGATGTTCTTTGCATCACAGGGGACTAGAATGCAAAAGTAGGAAGTCAAGAGATACTTGGAGTTACAGGCAAGTTTGGTCTTGGAGTACAAAATGAAGCAGGGCAAAGGCTAACAGAGTTTTGCTAAGAGAAAACACTGGTCATAACAAACACCCTCTTCCAACAACATAAGAGATGACTGTACACATAAACATCACCAGATGGTCAATACTGAAATCAGACTGATTATATTCTTTGCAGCCAAAGATGATATTCTAAACAGTCAGCAAAAACAAGACCTGGAGCTGACTGTGGCTCAGGTCATAAAATCCTTATCGCCAAATTCAGACTTAAATTGAAGAAAGTAGGGAAAAGCACTAGGCCTTTCAGGGATGACCTAAATCAAATCTGTTATGATTATACAGTGGAGGTGATGAATGGATTCAAGGGATTAGATCTGGTAGATAGAGTGCCTGTAGAAATATGGACAGAGGTTCATAACATTGTCCAGGAGGCAGTGACCAAAACCATCTCAAAGAAAAAGAAACGCAAAGTGGTTATCTGAGGAGGTCTTTTAAATAGCTGAGAAAAGAAGAGAAGTGAAAAACAAGGGAGAAAGGGAAAGATAAACTCATTTGAATTCAGAGTTCCAGAGAATAACAAGAAGAGATAAGAAAGCCTTCTTCAATGAAGAATGCAAAGAAGTAGAGGAAAACAGTAGAATGGGAAAGACTAGAGGTCTCTTCAAGAGAATTGGAGATACACAGGGAACATTTTATGCAAGTTCAGGCACAATAAAGGACAGAAATGGTAAGGACCTAACAGAGGCAGAGGAGATTAAGAAGAGGTGGCAAGAATACACAGAAGAACTATACAAAAATATCTTAATGATGCCACCATGGTGTGGTCACACACGTGGAGCTAGACATCCTAGAGTTTGAAGTCAAGTGGGTCTTTGGAAGTATTACTACAAACAAAGCTCAGCTGAAATTCCAGCTAAGCTATTTAAAATCTGAAAAGATGATGTTGTTAAAGTGCTGCACTCAACATGTAAACAAATTTGGAAAACTCAACAGTGGCCACAGGCCTGGAAAAAGTCAATTTCTTTCCAGTGCTGAAGAATGTTCAAAGTACCATACCAGTGAACTCATTTTGCATGCTAGTAAAGTTATGCTCAAAATCCTTCAAGCTAGGCTTCAGCAGTATGTGAGCTGAGAACTTCCAGATGTACATGCTGGGTTTATGAAAGGAATCATAGATCTCATTGCCAACATCCACTGGATCATAGAGAAAGCATGGGAATTCCAGAAAAACATCTACTTCTGGTTCATTGACTACACTAAAACCTTTGACTGTGTTGATTGCAACAAACTGGAGAATTCTTGAGAGATGGGAATACCACCTCACCTGCCTCCTGAGAAGCCTGTATACAAGTCAAGAAGCAATAGTTACGACCTTACATGGAACAACTGACTGGTTCCAAATTGGGGAAGAAGTAGGACAAGGCTGTATATTGTCATCCTGTTTATTTAACTTGCAGAGTGTGTTCATGTGTGCAAAGTCGATTCAGTCGTGTCTGACTCTTTGTGACCCCATGGACTATAGCCTGTAAGGCTCCTCTGTCCATGGGATTCTCCAGGTAAGAATACTGGAGTGGGTTGCCATGCTCTCCTCCAGGAGATCTTCCTGACTCAGGGATTGAACCTGCATGTCTTATGTCTGCTACATTAGTGCCACCTGGGAAGCCCAATGATATATATGTATATATTTCTAAGATATAAGATATGATAGTTTATTCATGTTTATTTCTATTCACACCTCCCAATCCCATTATTGAGTCAGTTCAGCCACTCAGTTTTGTCTGACTCTTTGCTACCCCATGGACTGCAGCACGCCAGGCCTCCCTGTCCATCACCAAATCCTGGAGTTTACTCAAACTCATGTCCATTGAGTCAGTGATGCCATCCAACCATCTCATACTCTGTCGTCCCCTGCTCCTCCCACCTTCAATCTTTCCCAGCATCAGGGTCTTTTCAAATGAGTCATTTCTTCACATCAGGTGGCCAAAGTATTGGAGTTTCAGCATCAACATCATTCCTTCCAATATATATTCAGGACTAATTTCCTTTAGGATGGACTCGTTGGATCTCCTTGCAGTCCAAGGGACTCTCAAGAGTCTTCTCCAACACCAAAGTTCAAAAGCATCAATTCTTTGGGGCTCAGCTTTCTTTATAGTTCAACTCTCACATCCATACATGACTACTGGAAAAACTATAGCCTTGACTAGATGGACCTTTGTTGGCAAAGTAATGTCTCTGCTTTTTCATATGCTGTCTAGGTTGGTCATAATTTTCCTTCCAAGGAGTAAGCGTCTTTTAATTTCATGGCTGCAATCACTATCTGTAGTGATTTTGGAGCCCCCCAAAATAAAGTCTGACACGGTTTCCACGGTTTCCCCATCTATTTCCCATGAAGTGATGGGACCAGATGCCATGATCTTAGTTTCCTGAATGTTGAGCTTTAAGCCAACTCTTTCACTCTCCTCTTTCACTTTCATCAAGAGGCTCTTTAGTTCTTCTTCACTTTCTGCCATAAGGGTGGTGTCATCTGCATATCTGAAGTTACTGATATTTCTCCCGGCAGTCTTGATTCCAGCTTGTGCTTCATCCAGTCCAGCGTTTCTCATGATATACTCTGCATATAAGTGAAATAAGCAGGGTGACAATATACAACCTTGACATACTCCTTTCCCGATTTGGAACCAGTGTGTTGTTCCATGTCCAGTTCTAACTGTTGCTTCCTGACCTGCATACAGATTTCTCAAGAGGAAGGTCAGGTTGTGGGTATTACCATGTCTTTCAGAATTTTTCACAGTTTGTTGTGATCCACATAGTCAAAGGCTTTGGCATAGTCAATAAAGCAGAAATAGATGTTTTTCTGGAACTCTTGCTGTACTTAATAGATACTCATAATTATATTTTTGATGCAGAAGGAAGAATGAAATTTGCTGGAAGTTGCAGGGATTGAGAGCTAAAAGGAGAAGACAAAAAAGTAAATGGGGAAGAAATAAGACTGACTTCAGTTAATCGCCAGTCATTTGGCAACCAGGAACACTTGGGACTCAGTCTGTCTATCCAGGAACAAGAAGGTAATGAAGTGCTTTAAATGGGGACTCTGTGAGGCAGTGTTGAAGCTGAGTGAGTGCACTTAGTTTGGAGCCAGGCCCCATAGAGCAAGTCAAACCTGGCCTCTCCTCAATCTCTCTGAGTCTTTCAACATTTAAAAAGAGAGGTGACAATAAAGGTGGTAATAACAGCAATTACCTCTCTGGATATTGTGAAGATTTAACAAGAAAAACAAAGTACTCCATGTAGGCAGTTATTATTTATAACAATTTAACATGTTTTTGGAGAAGGAAATGGCAACCCACTCCAGTATTCTTGCCTGGAGAATCCCATGGACAGAGGATCCTGGCAGGAAACACACAGTGCATGGGGTTGCAAGAGTTTGACATGACTTAGTGACTAAACCACCACCAAACATGTTTTCATCTTTATCTCATGCCTTTCCTTTTCAGTTTCATTGCCATAAACTGTTTATCAGATGCCATAGTTAGTCTTCAGGTTGCACTCCCTTGTGGCTCAGCTGGTAAAGAAACTGCCTGCAATGCAGGAGACCTGGGTTTGATCCCTGGGAAGATACCCTGGAGAAGGGAAAGGCTACCACTCCATGCCTGGAGAATCTCATGGACTGTATAGTCATGGAGTCGCAAAGAGTCGGACATGACTGAGCAACTTTCACTTTCACTTTGCACTCCTTTTAGTGTACTTTTAAGTGTGGACCACAAAATTTATTAATATACTCCAGACTTGACCAACCACAGATAGTGGGTCAAAATATCAATTTCCTGCTTTCAGACACTAAATGTAGTGAGGCATTTTAATATCAGAGCTATTTTGGCAGCTACTCCCAGTGTGGACTCTAACTGGGTTGGAAAAAAATCAACTATAATTCCCAAGGGCTTTGATACATCCTGCCATTGAGCTGTGTCCTTAACAAACTGTAGTTGTTCCGTAGCTCAGTCATGTCCACCTCTTTGTGACCCCATGGACTGCGGCATGCCAGGTTTCCCTGTCCTTCACCATCTCCCAGAGCTTGATCAAACTCATGTTCACTGAGTGGGTGATGCCATCCAATCATCTCATCCCCTCTCACCCCTTCTCCCCCCACCTTCAATCTTTCCTAGCATCAGGGTCTTTTCCAATGAGTCAGTTCTTCACATCAGGTGGCCGGAGGATTGGAGTTTCAGCTTTAGCATCAGTCCTTCCAATGAATATTTAGGGTTGATTTCCTTTAGGATGGACTGGTTGGACTTCCTTCCAGTCCAAGAGACTATAGCTAAGTACTTCTTTTTTTTAAAAACTCAATTGCAATACTGTATATTTATCCCTATTACATTTCATTTTATTCAGTTTGGCCTTTCTTCAATTGTGATTCTGACTCTGTTATTCAATGTACATATTATTCCTCTTTTCTGTTAATAAAACAGACTCTTGTGGCTCACTTTATGTTTTGTCCAGTTAGGGAAAAGCATGCAAAAACACAATTTATCTTGTTTTATTTGTTCCCTCCACCTGATAGCATTTCCTCCAGTTCTTCTCCCTACCTGCAATGTTCCTCCTTCAATTGTCCCCATAGCCAACTTCCTTAATTCCTTCATATTCTTCCTTAAGCTCTGGCTCCTATTTCACTTTCTCAATGAGGCCTTCCTTCCCTAACCATTTTATTTAACACTGCAACCCCTATCTTTTGCACATATCCGCCACCGCACCTCCCATTTTATTTCATAGCATTTAAAACCATCTAACACGATGTATTTAATCTAATTTACTAATTATGATTACTGTGTGCTCATCCCAATGTTCCATGAGGATAGGGATCTTTGTTTACTGATAGATCCCAAGTTCCTAGAAAAGTGCTGAACACATTGTGGGAAATCAATAAACATTAGTTGGGTAAAATGAATACATTTCAGGAAAGTTTTGGTTATGATAAATTAATATAAAAGTTTTTTAAGTCATATTGATAGTGAAGATGCCTCTTGGATTCCCACAATCCATGGATCATCAGTTTCGGTTTTTACCATTTTGATAATTTGCTGTTTTTTTTTTTTTTTTTTTAACAGATTCTCACTAAAATTAGTGAGAAGCCGAGAAAGCTTGAATCAGGGAATCTTAGATGCCATTTTATACCATGTATGTCAGATAGTCTTTAATGTGAAAAATCTCCAACCAAGTCACTGATAAAAATATTGGTTAGAAGACACCAAAGATAGAGCCCTGAAGTACAGCTCCTACAATCTCCCTCTAGTCATTTATCAACACTCTTTTATACAATCTTTATCCAGTTGTTATTCACCCGATAGAACCATCATTCATCCTATTTTTTTTTTTTTCTGTAAGCCACAAGGATATGAAGATTAAAGTTGGTACATACTGAGATCTATACTACTAATAATAACAAAAAATAACAACAAAATAACTCAGCATTTACTGAGTACTTACTATCTTCATAAGGGTGGATGACACCACCCTTATGGCAGAAAGTGAAGAAGAACTAAAGAGCCTCTTGATGAAAGTGAAAGAGGAGAGTGAAAAAGTTAGCTTAAAGCTCAACATTCAGAAAACTAAGATCATGGCATCTGGTCCCATCACTTCATGGGAAATAGATGGGGAAACAGTGGAAACTGTGGCTGACTTTATTTTTCTGGGCTCCAAAATCACTGCAGATGGTGACTGCAGCCATGAAATTAGAAGATGCTCCTTGGAAAAAAAGTTGTGACCAACCTAGACAGCATATTAAAAAGCAGAGACATTACATTGTCAACAAAGGTCCGTCTAGTCAAGGGTATGGTTTTTCCACGGGTCATGTATGGATGTGAGAGTTGGACTATAAAGAAAGCTGAGCCCCAAAGAATTGATGCTTTTGAACTGTGGTGTTGGAGAGGACTCTTGAGAGTCCCTTGGACTGCAAGGAGATCCAACCAGTCCATCCTGAAGGAGATCAGTCCTGGGTGTTCATTGGAAGAACTGATTCTAAAGCTGAAACTCTAATACTTTGGCCACCTGATGTGAAGAGCTGACTCTTTTGAAAAGACCCTGATGCTGGGAGGGATTGGGGGCAGGAGGAGAAGGGGATGATGGAGGATGAGATGGTTGGATGGCATCACTGACTCGATGGATGTGAGTCTGAGTGAACTCCAGGAGTTGGTGATGGACAGGGAGGCCTGGTGTGCTGTGGTTCATGGAGTCACAAAGAGTCGGACACGACTGAGCGACTGAACTGAACTGAACTACTATCTTCTGGGTACTGTGCTAAATTTATTACATATCACATTTAATTTAGTGTATTTATGCCACTTCTTTCTCTTTTTTTCTATAATGAATCAGATCATAAAGCTAGTAAGTGATGGAATGAATATTTAATCCTAGACAGTCTGACTCCAGAGTATAATCACTGATTCTACTGGCTCCTTGATAGATATACTCTGTGGATGTCTCTGACTTACAACTCTATCCTGACATCAAATATTTTTTGGAAAGCCTATTATGTGCCAAGATATGTGCTAAAAAGAAGGGGGACAAATATGAATATGATCTGAACCCTTCCCCTAAGGCCTAAAAAGGGTTATTTAGAATTATGAACTACTAAACAGATGAATCTCTCTTCTCCAGTTATTTTGTTATTATGAAAATCCATGGATGTCTCTCCCTTTTTGCCAGTGATACTTGGTTCCAAAAAACCAAGTATTGGTAGCCAATAAGCACAAAAATCCAGGATAAATACACCTCTTATCAGAGGTTTCTAAAAAGCAGAAACTGGTCACCTTTTTTGATGAAGGCTGCTTATTTATAGTGCCACATAAATGCCAATTGTTTGAACCATGAGAGTAGCTGTGCTTAAACAGATACCCCTGACCTGCTGCCAATGTGCCGTCTTTGATCTCGTGAGTCTTTTACTAAGTTCTTATGTGATTTCATCTCACTGCCCCTTAACTGAAAGCAATTTTCATGTTTTATATTTAATCCTTTGGAGGCACTGAGCCAGGTGGTAAATTAATCACTTCCGTAGCATGAGAAAAGTTCCCAGCTTCATTGTTGAATTCAGCTAAAGTTAGGAACTTTTTTTTGAAGCTGTATTAATACCATTTACGCTTTTATTTTGATTAAAAATATGTTTAAAGGGCAGAGTAGTATGGTCTAATGGCTGATTCTAAATGTTTTGGGATAAGGATTGCTTTAGACACTTTTAGTCACAGAAGGACTATTTTTGTTGGTAAACCAGTCTGTTTTCGAGGCAACGACAAATTTCCTTGGAAGTGGTATGCTATGAGAGCTTCATCACTGGAGGTAGAGGGTAAAAGTCAGGTTTGAAGTTTATAAAATTTACACTGGAGGGTTACTTCACTACACACCAGAGAAACTCCTGCAAGCATAGCATTGCTCTGAGAGGAAAAGGTAGGTGAGCAAAGGAAAGACATAGGTGAGGGGTATTAGAGGTTCTGTTAACAGCCCTCCCCAAGCCAGTCCCCAGCAACGGTCCTTTTGTCTGGGGTCAATAGAAGGAAACCCAGTTTGATTCAGAAATAAAGGATCAGAGAATGAAGAGGTGTGAATTCTGGTGTACACGCTCCCCCTGTCAGACTGTGGGCAGGGGTGCTTTGGAGGGGCAGGCTGCTCGCTTGGGAGGGCAGGGGGACACCTTATGGGTCTGGTACGCCTGTGCTGATTGAAGCGCCAGGTGGAGCATCTATTGCACATGGCCCACTGAAATGGAAGTGGGCAAGGAATTGTATGAAAGCAGTCAAAAAGTACAAGCTTCCAGTTATTAAGTACAGCATGATAAATATAATTAACTGCTGTAAGTTACATACAGCAGTTGTTAAGAGAATAAATCCTAAGAGTTCTCATCACAAGCAAAAAATACTTTTTCCTATTTCTTTAATTTTGTATCTATATGACATGACAGATGTTCACTAAATTTATTGTGGTAATCATTTTGTAATGCATGTAAGTCAAATTATTATGCTATATATCTTGAGCTTATACTGTGCTGTCAATTATATCTCAATATAACTGGAAAAAAGAAAAGAAGAGGCAAAAAAAAAAAAAGAGAGAGAGAGAGAAAAGGAGAGAAAGAGAAAGGTGGAAGAATTAAGAGAGTTGTGGACTTGAAATTAAAACCTACTGTTCTAAATCTTATTTCCATCACTAACTTGAAATGCTACCTTGGCCAAATCACTTAACATCACTAAATCTCAGTCTCTTTGCCTATAAAATGGGAATAATGATACTTCCTCATAGGATCCACTGAAATAAAGTTATTAATAATAAATTGCCTGTAAAAATGCAAACGATATTTACATCATGACACTCAAATACATTACCAATTATTGTGGTTCTTTATGCACTGAATATCATCATTGCAGTTGGAGAGGAGGTGACCATTACTATCTTCTTTTACAAATGGAAAATCTGTTTTTTTTAATATAAATGTATTTATTTTAATTGGAGGCTAATTACTTTACAGTATTGTATTGGTTTTGCTATACATTGACATGAATCCGCCACAGGTGTACATGTGTTCCCCATTCTGAACCCCCCTCCCAGCTTCCTCCCTATACCATCTCTCTGGGTCATCCCAAGTTCACCAGCCCCGAGCATCGAACCTGGACTGGCGATTCGTTTCACATATGATAATATACATGTTTCAATGCCATTCTCCCAAATCATCCCACCCTCTCCCTCTCCCTCTCCCTCTCCCAGAGTCCAAAAGACTGCTCTATACATCTGTGTCTCTTTTGCTGTCTCGCATACAGGGTTATCGTTACCATCTTTTAAATGACCTGAACCTCATCATTTAGAAAGAGGCAGAGACCCTGTCTTCTGACAAACACTTTCCCTACGGGTTCTTGTTCAATAGCAAGCAATATAGTAATAGAAGGAAAAGCCTCTCTTAAATCAAGTAGAATACATCTTCCGTGAGAGATTGAATGCAAACCTTGACTATGTAAGCATTTTCAGAAGAAGGTCATTGTCTGCTGAATTAATTTTCATTCTTGGCTTAACAATGCCTGTTGGCCGTCAGAGCTTGGTGAAAATCCCATCTATTTAGTTAGGGACTGGCCTGATTGATGGAGAAAGATTGACAGGAGTTACAGGATAAATCCTTGCACCTTGGAATAAATTATTTAAGTGTCCTTTATTCTGAGTAGAAACTAGGGCTCTGTCTAGACATGTAATATAAAATAGAAGGTAAAAGTTTTCATCTGAATATAGCTAAATAATGAAAGCCCTCATGTATCCCACACACAATAGATGCTTAATGAACTTTGTTAATTTTGTGAATCAAAAAAAAAAAAACCACCTATTTTTTTCTTTCTTAAATTATCCAGATAGTTCTCACTTAATACATGTAAGTCCAGTACATGTATTATACATTTTTGTATTTTTTTTTCCATTTGATCTTCGCATATATCAGCTAAGCCTTGTTCTGTGCAATTTTAGTTTGAAAATAATTAATACATAACAGTTAAAGCAAATCTAAATTTTCAAACTGCCCACATTCCATTCTTTGAAATGCTTAAAAAAAAAAAATTCCCCATTATTCCCAAATCCACCTTCTGAGAATCGCCAGAGTCTGTTTTGAGCTTATCACTAGCCCACATATAAAAGCATTTTGTATCTCATATTGCCAATGTATTTAATATATCTTTCATTAATTACTACCAGAAAGTGATTCCAGGAAAAAGAGCTAGTACTAAGAGCAAATCACAGTGTGTAAGACTAGAATGAAACACAACATAAAGAAATCTATATTTTAGATGATAAATAGTTCAAATACAGCATAAAGGAATCTATATTTGTAAATGATAAATATTTCAAAATTTAAAAAATATATAACAAGAAAAAAATTTTTTTAATGTAAAATCACTTGGTTTTAGAGAAAGCCTATGATGTAGAAGATTAAGTTTGACAATTTGAGTTTATTTTAACCTAAAACTTATGAGGCAATTGCAGTCAATTAGTCTGTATTTGATGCTGTGAAAGTGCTGCACTCAATATACCAGCAAATTTGGAAAACACAGCAGTGGCCACAGAACTGGAAAAGATCAGTTTTCATTCCAATCCCAAAGAAAGGCAATGCCAAAGAATGCTCAAACTACCGCACAATTGCACTCATCTCACATGCTAGTAAAGTAATGCTCAAAATTCACCAAGCCAGGCTTCAGCAATATGTGAACCGTGAACTTCCTGATGTTCAAGCTGCTTTTAGAAAAGGCAGAGGAACCAGAGATAAAATTGCCAACATCTACTGGATCATGGAAAAAGCAAGAGAGTTCCAGAAAAACATCTGTTTCTGCTTTATTGACTATGCCAAAGCCTTTGACTGTGTGGATCACAATAAACTGTGGAAAATTCTGAGAGAGATGGGAATACCAGACCACCTGACCTGCCTCTTGAGAAACCTACATTGCAGGTCAGGAAGCAACAGTTAGAGCTGGACATGAAACAACAGACTGGTTCCAAATAGGAAAAGGAGTATGTCAAGGCTGTGTATTGTCACCCTGCTTATTTAACTTCTATGCAGAGTACATCACGAGAAAAGTTGGGCTGGAAGAAGCACAAGCTGGAATCAAGATTGCTGGGATAAATGTCAATAACCTCAGATATGCAGATGACACCACCCTTATGGCAGAAAGTGAAGACGAACTAAAAAGCCTCTTGCTGAAAGTGAAAGAGGAGTGTGAAAGAGTTGGCTTAAAGCTCAGCATTAGGAAAACAAAGATCATGGCATCTGGTCCTATCACTTCATGGGAAATAGATGGGGAAACAGTGGAAACAGTGTCAGACTTTATTTTTGGGGGCTCCAAAATCACTACAGATGGTGATTGCAGCCATGAAACTAAAAGACGCTTACTCCTTGGAAGGAAAGTTATGACCAACAAAGATAGCATATTCAAAAGCAGAGACATTACTTTGCCAACAAAGGTCCGTCTAGTCAAGGCTATGGTTTTTCCAGTGGTCATGTATGGATGTGAAAGTTGGACTGTGAAGAAAGCTGAGTGCTGAAGAATGGATGTTTTGAACTGTGGTGTTGGAGAAGACTCTTGAGAGTCCCTTGGAGTGCAAGGAGATCCAACCAGTCTGTTCTAAAGGAGATCGGTCGTGGATGTTGTTTGGAAGGAATGATGCTAAAGCTGAAACTCCAGTACTTTGGCCACCTCATGCAAAGAGTTGGCTCATTGGAAAAGACCCTGATGCTGGGAGGGATTGGGGGCAGGAGGAGAAGGGGACGACAGAGGATGAGACGACTGGATGGCATCACCGACTCGATGGACGTGAGTCTGAGTGAACTCCGGGAGTTGGTGATGGACAGGAAGGCCTGGCATGCTGCAATTCATGGGGTCACAAAGAGTTGGACATGACTGAGCAACTGAACTGAACTGAACTGAGTCTGTATCTGGTCTTATTTTAAAATGTCAATGTGTGTGTGTGCTCAGTCACTCAGTCGTGTCTGACTTTTGCGACCCCATGGACTATAGCCACAACATCCTCTGTCCGTGGGATTTCTCAGGCAAGAATATTGGAATGGATTGCCATTTCCTATTCCAGTGGATCTTCCCAACCCAGGGATGAACCCACATCTTCTGCACTGGCAGTCAGATTCTACACTACCGAGTCCCTAGGGAAGCCCAAATAAGTAAGTGAAGCAGTGACAGGTTCCACCATAATAAGAGCTGTCAGTCTAACAGGGAAAATTAGACATGAAGAAAAAGAATCTAAATATGAGGCAAAATTTGCTAAGAATATAAATAAATTATTACTGAAGCTCAAGGGAAGGTAGGATTTCTTTCTTTCCTGCTAGGGGGAGGGGAAGACAGGAGGGAGAATTTAAAGAACTCTATGGAGGAGTTGTCTATTTGTGCTCGTCCACCAAGAATGAAACATAGGTACAGCAGGAAAGATATCATGAGCCTCTCATGATCAAGTGTGCCACCCACTTACTCATCAGTCACAACTAGCCTCACCCCTTTCCCTTGAAGGTCAAACCTCCTTATATTTTTCCAAAACAGCCGTGCTCTCAATGCCTATGTGCTTTGGCACAGGCTTTTTTTCTTAGGATATCTCTTTTTCCTATTATTTCATGTAAACTCTCACTCTTTCTTTAACACTATCTAGAAATCACTCTGCCTTCTTCTCCAGTCTCCCAAAGTTTGGTCACCACTTCCTTTGTCCTACATAAATTTTGTGTACTCTTTATTATAACAGTCATTACTCTGTTTTGCCATCAATTTGTTCATCTTTACTAAAAGTGTCAAGAAACATGATGCATCTTTATAAAACTATTACTTATTTCAATGTATGGCACTGAGAAAATAATACATGTTAGTTGACTAAACGAATGAGACAATGAGTAAAGTGTGTTTTGTATGTTATCTCATTCTGGTGTTTTGCATTTTCCTGATTATTAACGATGTTGAGCATCTTTGCTTGTCCTATTGACCATTTATAGGTCTATTTTGTGAAATGTCCATTCATATTTTGCCAATTAAATTTTTTTTTGTTAGTTTAAATGGATTGTATGAGCTACATATACAGTCAGAAGTGTATATGCAATTTTGCCAAGAGAACACACTGGTCATAGCAAACACATTCATCCAGCAACAGAAGAGATGGCCAACACCAGATGGTCAACATTGAAATCAGATTGATTAAATTATTTGCGGCCAAAGATGGAGCTCTATACAGTCAGCAAAAATAAGACCAGAAGCTGATTATGGCTCAGATCATGAACTCCTTATTGTAAAATTCAGACTTAAATTGAAGAAAGTAGGGAAAACCACTAGACCATTCAGATATGACCTAAATCAAATCCCTTACGATTATACAGTGGAAGTGACAGATAAATTCAAGGCATTATATCTCATAGACAGAGTATTTGAAGAACTAAGGATGGAAGTTCATGACATTGTACAGGAGGCAAGAATCAAGACCATCCCCAAGAAAAAAGAAAGGCAAAAAGATTCTCTGAGGAGGCCTTACAAATAGCTGAGAAAAGAAGAGAAGTGAAAGGCAAAGGAGAAAAGGAAAGATATACCCATTTGAATGCAGAGTTCCATAGAATAGCAAGGAGAGATAAGAAAGCTTTCCTCAGTGACCAATGCAAAGAAATAGAGGAAAACAATAGAATGGGAAAGACTAGAGATCTCTTCAAGAAAATTAGAGATACCAAGGGAACCTTTCATGCAAAGATGGACACAAGAAAGGACAGAAATGGTATGGACCTAACAGAAGCAGAAGATATTAAGAAGAGGTGGCAAGAATACACAGAAGAACTGTATAAAAAAGATCTTCATGACCCAGATAATCAGATGATGTGATCACTCACCTAGAGCCAGACTTTCTGAAATGTGAAGTCAAGAGGGCCTTAGGAAGCATCACTACGAACAAAGCTAGTGGAGGTGATGGAATTCCTCCTGGGCTATTTCAAATCCTGAAAGATGATGCTGTGAAAGTGCTGTACTCAATATGCCAGCAAGTTTGGAAAACTCAGCAGTGGCCACAGGACTGGAAAAGGTCAGTTTTCATTCCAATGCAAGAGAAGGACAATGCCAAAGAATGTGCAAACTACCACACAATTGCACTCATCTCACATGCTAGTAAAGTAATGCTCAAAATTCTCCAAGCCAGTCTTCAACAGTACATGAATTGTGAACTTCCAGAAGTTCAAGCTAGATTTAGAAAAGTCAGAGGAACCAGAGATCAAATTACCAACATCCCTTGGATCATAGAAAAAACAAGAGAGTTCCAGAAAAACATCTACTTCTCCTATATTGACTATGCCAAAGCCTTTGACTGTGTAGGTTACACTGAACTGTGGAAAATTTTTCAAGAGATAGGAACACCAGACCACCCGACCTGCCTCCTGAGAAAGTGTATGCAGGTCAAGAGGCAGCAGTTAGAACCAGACATGGAACAGCAGACTGGTTCCAAATCAGGAAAGGAGTGCGTCAAGGCTGTATATTGTCACTCTGCTTATTTAACTTACATGCAGAGTACATCATGTGAAAGCAGGTTGAATGAAGCACATCTGGAATCAAGATTGCCGGGAGAAATTATCAATAACCTCAGATATGCAGATGACACCACCCTTATGGAAGAAAATGAAGAGGAACTAAAGAGTCTCTTGATGAAAGTGAAAGAGGAAAGTGAAAAATTTGACTTAAAATTCAACATTCGAAAAACTAAAATCATGGCATCCGGTCCCATCACTTCATGGCAAATAGATGGGGAAACAGTGGAAACCATGACAGACTTTATTTTCTTGAGCTCCAAAATCACTGCAGATTGTGACTGCAGCCATGAAATTAAAAGATGCTTGCTCCTTGAAAGAAATACTATGACCAACCTAGACAGCATATTAAAAAGCACAGACATTACTTTGCCAACAAAGGCCCATCTAGTCAAAGTTATGGTTTTTCCTGTAGCCATATAAGGATGTGAGAGTTGGACTATAAAGAAAGCTGAGCGCCAAAGGATTGATGCTTTTGAACTGTGGTGTTGGAGAAGACTCTTGAAATTCCCTATGATTGAAAGGAGATCCAACTAGTCCATCCTCAAGGAAATCAGTCCTGAATATTCATTGGAAGGACTAATGCTGAAGCTGAAACTTCAATACTTTGGCCACCTGATGTGAAGAACTGACTTATTTGAAAAGATCCTGATGCTGGGAAAGATTGAAGGCAGGAGGACATGGGGACAAGAGAGGATGAGATGGGTGGATGGTCTCACTGACTCAATGGACATGAGTTTGAGCAAACTCCAGGAGTTGGTGATCGACAGGGAGGCCTGGCATGCTGCAGTCCGTGGGTCACAAAGAGTCAGACACAACTGAGTGACTGAACTGAATGATGAGCTACATATATTTTGTAGTTTACTGAAATTTTGACTTAATTATGGCAATTGATTAGATTGCAGCCATAGTACCTTCCTTATTTCCTAGAGGTGGTAGACTGCAAAATAAGGTCCCAAATTTCCCTCATCCTAGGAAGGGACATCATCACTTATCCAATCAAGAAAGAGTGTCTACTTCTTTATTTCCTTGAATTTAAGCTGGCCTTGTGGTAGCAGAAGTGACACTGTGTGAATGCCAAGCCAAGGCATCCACAGGCCTTGCTTCTTCAAATTTCACCTTCCAAATTCAGCTGCCACATGAAGTAGCCAAACCTTTGAAGAAGCCCAGGATTCTACTTCCTAGAGGATGAAGAGAGATTCAGTCACCCCATCTGAGAACTCCAGAAGAAGACTCTCCCAGTCAAGTCACAGAACCATGATAAATATCAGAGATGGTTGTTTGAAGTTAGAGACTTTTTCGGTGATTTGTCACAAAGCAGCAGTTGGCACATTACAACCGAAATACGCTCAATAAGTGCTTCATTTATTGGATTGGGGTTGAGCAAGATGAATTTTAAAACATTTGCTACCTTCAAAAGCAGAGACTGAATGGAAACACAATCCCATCTTCTGACCAGTGTTTGAATTATCTACGACACAAGTATTAGAGGAAAAAATACAATTTTTTTGATTTTAGGTCCTATCCAGACAATTCTGAGGAGCTGGATTTTAATCTTACAAAAAAGTGGCATTTGGGAAGTTGAAAGAGTGAAGGAATTAACAACTTGGACCATATATGCTGCTGCTAAGTCACTTCAGTCGTGTCCGACTCTGTGCGACCCCATAGACGGCAGCCCACCAGCGCCGTCCCTGGGATTCTGCAGGCAAGAACACTGGAGTGGGTTGCCATTTCCTTCTCCAATGCATGAAAGTGAAAAGTGAAAGTGAAGTCGCTCAGTTGTGTCCGACTCTTAGCGACCCCATGGACTGCAGCCTACCAGGCTCCTCTGTCCATGGGATTTTCCAGGCAAGAGTACTGGAGTGGGGTGCCACTGCCTTCTCCATGGATCATATATATAGTGGTACAAATATTACAGTATTTTTGGAAACAGTCCCAAATAATATCAAAACAAAAAATGTATGTATATAGTTGGCAAGTAAAGTAAAATGTTCAAATCCTGTAACGTTCTGATAAATTTTAATCCTCCATTGCAGAATACAAATGCAATTTTCACAGAATACAAATAAATAAGTTATTCTTGAGATGAAAGTTTTGAGGGAATTATGTGTATAGTGTGATAGTTTGAACATTCATGCTAGCAAGGTAATACTCAAAATCCTTCACACTAGGCTTCAGCAGTACACGAACCTGGAACTTTCAGATGTACAAGCTGGTTTTAGAAAAGGGAGAGGAGCTAGAGATCAAATTGCCAACATATGTTGGATCATAGAGGGCAAAGGAATTCCAGAAAAACATCTACTTCTGCTTCATTGATTACACTAAAGCTTTTGAATGTGTGGATCACAGCAAACTGTGGAAAATTCTTAAAGAGATGGGAATACCAGATCACCTTACCTGCCTCTTGAGAAATCTGTATGTGAGTCAATAAGCAACAGTTAGAACTGGACATGGAACAATAGACTGGTTTAAAATTGGGAAAGGAATACATCAAAGCTGTATATTGTCACTCTGCTTGTTAACTTATATGCAGAGTACACCATGTGAAATGCCAGGCTGGATGAATCACAAACTGGAATCAAAACTGTAGGGAGAAATATCAACAATCTCAGATATGCAGATGATACCACTCTAATGGTGGAGAGTGAAGAGGAACTAAAGTGTCTCTTGAGGGTTAAAGAGGAGAGTGAAAAAGTTGACTTAAAACTCAACATTCAAAACCTAAGACCATTGCATTTGATCCCATCAGTTCATGGCAACTAGATGGGGAAAAAAGTGCAAACAGTGACAGATTTTATTTTATTGTGCTCCAAAATCACTGTGGATGGTGATTGCAGCCATGAAATTAAAAGACACTTGCTCCTTGGAAGAAAAGCTATGACAATCCTAGATAGCATATTAAAAAGCAGAGAAAACACTTTGCCAACAGATTCTTATAGTCAAAGCTGTGGTTTTTTCCAGTTGTCATGTATAGATGTGAGACTTGAACCATAAAGAAGATTGAATGCTGAAGAATTGATGCTTTCTAACATATTAGATGATTTACCTACTTATTTATCATCACAACAGCTTAGATAAATATAGTATATTATCTCTGTTTTATGATTTTTCCCAAGGTTATAATTATGTAAGTGGGTAAGGATTTGAACCTGTGACTTCTTCAAAGAACCAACTTCCAAGCTCTTTCTCTTCCAGTATATGATACTGCATTGCTCTCAACAAACAAACCAACAAACAGATATTCCATTCCATTTAATTCATCAAAATGCAACTCAAATTATTTTTGAGCTGTTACTCTATGTCCAGCCCTGTGTAACAGTTCTAAGCATCTTAAAAACTTATTATTGAGTTTCAATATCTTTATGTTTTAGACTGTGCTTTCAAATTGTGGTGCTGGAGAAGACTCTTGAGAGTCCCTTGACTGCAAGAAGATCAAACTAGTCAGTCCTAAAGGAAATCAACCCTAAATATTCATTGAAAGAATGGTTGCTGAAGCTGAAGCTCCAATATTTTGGCCACCTTATATGAAGAGCTGACTCATAGGAAGACCCTGATGAAAGGAAAAAGGGAAAGGGACAACAGAGGATGAGATGGTTGGATGGCATCACTGACTCAATGGATATGAATTTGAGCAAACTCTGGAAGACAGAGAAGGATAGGGAAGCGTGGAATGCTACAATTAATGGGGTTGCAAAAGTTGGAGACTACATGACTTATCAACTGAACAACAGCAATGTGTAGACACTCAAACATCTGCTGATTGGATGAGCTGATTGATTCCTCTATTTGCTAAGCACTATCACATTTTTAATTTCATACATCAAAAATAGAGTAATGGTACTAAAAGCATTACTGCTGCTGCACGGCGCAGGAGCAGCCCAGAGGAGATACCCCACATCCAAGGTAAGGAGCAGTGGCTGCGCTTTGCTGGAGCAGACATGAAGACATACCCCACGTCCAAGGTAGACTAAACCCAAGTAAGAAGGTAGGTGTGGAGAGAGGGCATCAGAGGGCAGACAGACTGAAAGCACAATCACAGAAACTAGCCAATCTGATCACATGGACCACAGCCTTGTCTAAGGCAATGAATCTAAGCCATGCCATGTGGGGCCACCCAAGATGAATGGGTCATGGTGGAAAGGTCTGACAGAATGTAGGCCACTGGAGAAGGGAATGGCAAACCACTTCAGGATACTTGCCTTGAGAACCCCATGAACAGTATGAAAAGGCAAAAAAATAGGACATTGAAAGATGAACTCTCCAGGTCGGTAGGTGCCCAATATGCTACTGGAGATCAGTGGAGAAATAACTCCAGAAAGAATGAAGGGATGGAGCCAAAGCAAAAACAATACCAAGTTGTGGATATGACTGGTGATAGAAGCAAGGTCTGATGCTGTAAAGAGCAATATTGCATAGGAACCTGGAATGTCAGGTCCATGAATCAAGGCAAACTGGAAGTGGTCAAACAGGAGATGGCAAGAGTGAACGTCGACATTCTAGGAATCAGCAAACTAAAATGGACTGGATTGGGTGAATTTAACTCAGATGACCATTATATCTACTACTGTGGGCAGGAATCCCTTAGAAGAAATGGAGTAGCCATCACAGTCAACAAAAGAGTCCAAAATGCAGTACTTGGATGCAATCTCAAAAATGATAGAATGATCTTTGTTCATTTCCAAGGCAAACCATTCAATATCACAGTAATCCATGTCTATGCCCCAACCAGTAATGCTGAAGAAGCTGAAGTTGAACCATTATATGAAGAACTACAATACCTTCTATAACTAATACACAAAAAAGATGTCCTTTTCATTACAGGAGACTGGAATGCAAAAGTAGGAAGTCAAGAAACACCTGGAGTAACGGGCAAATTTGGCCTTGAAGTACAGAATGAGGAAGGGCAAAGGCTAATAGAATTTTGCAAAGAGAACACACTGGTCATAGCAAACACCCTCTTCCAACAACACAAGAGAAGACTCTATACACATGGACATCACCAGATGGCCAACGCTGAAATCAGATTGATTATATTCTTTGCAGCCAAAGATGGAGAAGCTCAATACAGTCAGCAAAAACAAGACCGGGAGCTGACTGTGGCTCAGATCATGAACTCCTTATTGACAAATTCAGACTTAAATTGAAGAAAGTGGGGAAAACTAGTAGACCACTCAGGTATGACCTAAATCAAATCCCTAATGATTATACAGTGGAAGTGAGAAATAGATTTAAGGGACTAGATCTGATAGACACAGTGCCTGATGAACTATGGATGGAGATTCATGACATTGTACAGGAGACAGGGATCAAGACCATCCCCAAGAAAAAGAAATGCAAAAAAGCAAAATGGCTGTCTGAGGAGGCCTTACAAATAGCTGGGAAAAGAAGAGAAGTGAAAAGCAAAGGAGAAAAGGAAAGATATACCCATTTGAATGCAGAGTTCCAAAGAATAGTAAGGAGAGATAAAAAAGCATTCCTCAGCAATCAATGCAAAGAAATAGAGGAAAACAATAGAATGCAAAGACTAGAGATGTCTTCAAGAAAATTAGAGATACCAAGGGAACATTTCATGCAAAGATGGGCAGAAGAAAGGACAGAAATGGTATGGACCTAACAGAAGCAGAAGATATTAAGAAGAGGTGGCAAGAAGACACAGAAGAACTATACAAAAAAGATCTTCATGACCCAGAGACCCAGGTATCCTGGAATGTGAGTGAATTTAAGTAGGCCTTAGGAAGCGTTACTACAAACAAAGCTAGTCGAGGTGATGAAATTCCCCCTAAGGTATTTCAAATCCTAAAAGATGATGCTGTGAAAGTGCTGCACTCAATATGTCAGCAAATTTGGAAAAATCAGCAGTGGCTATAGGACTAGAAAACGTTAGTTTTTATTCTAATCCCAAAGACAGGCAATGCCAAAGAATGCTCAAACTACCACACAATTGCACTCATCTCACACGCTAGTAAAGTAATGCTCAAAATTCTCCAAGCCAGGCTTCAGCAATATATGAACCATGAACTTCCAGAGGTTCAAGCTGGTTTTAGAAAAGGCAGAGGAAGCAGAGATCAAATTGCCAACACCCACTGGATCATTGAAAAAGCAAGAAAATTCAAGAAAAACATCTATTTCTGCTTTATTGACTATGCCAAAGCCTTTGACTATGTGGATCACAATAAACTGTGGAAAATTCTGAAAGAGATGGGAATACCAGACCACCTGACCTGCCTCTTGAGAAACCTGTATGTAGGTCAGGAAGCAACAGTTAGAGCTGGACATGGAACAACAGACTGGTTCCAAATAGGAAAAGAAGTACGTCAAGGTGGTATATTGTCACCCTGCTTATTTAACTTCTATGCAGAGTACATCATGAGAAATGCTGGGCTGGAAGAAGCACAAGCTGGAATCAAGATTGCTGGGAGAAATGTCAATAACCTCAGATATGCAGATGGCACCACCCTTATGGCAGAAAGTGAAGAAGAACTAAAAAGCCTCTTGACAGAAATGAAAGAGAGTGAAAAAGTTGGCTTAAAGCTCAACATTCAGAAAACTAAGATAATGGCATCTGGTCCCATCACTTCCTGGGAAATAGATGGGGCAACAGTGGAAACAGTGTCAGACTTTATTTTTCTGGGCTCCAAAATCACTGCAGATGGTGATTGTAGCCATGAAATTAAAAGATGCTTAATCCTTGGAAGAAAAGTTATGACCAACCTAGACAGCATATTACAAAGCAGAGATATCACTTTGTCAACAAAGGTCCATCTAGTCAAGGCTATGATTTTTCCAGTAGTAATTTATGGATGTGAACGTTGGACTATAAAGAAAGCTGAGTGCAAAAGAATTGATACTTTTGAACTGTGGTGTTGGGGAAGACTCCTGAGAATCCCTTGGACTGCAAGGAGATCCAACCAGTCCATCCTAAAGGATATCAGTCCTGAGTGTTCATTGGAATGACTCATGTTGAAGCTGAAACTCCAATACTTTGGCCACCTGATGGGAAGAGCTGACTCATTTGAAAAGACCCTGATTCTGGGAATGATTGAGGGCAGGAGCAGAAGGGGATAATAGAGGATGAGATGGTTGGATAGCATCACTGACTCAATGGACATGAGTTTGGATAAACTCTGGGAGTTGGTGATGGACAGGGAGGCCTGTTGTGCTGCGGTTCATGGGGTTGGAAGGAGTCAGATAAGACTGAGTGACTGAACTGAACTAAAAACATATTTAATGCAAATATGAAGAAATACAAAGTCACCATATATTTACAGTCTTTATCCAGGCAAATGGTCCCATGTGAATTAGCAGTTAGATCCTATAGGTATCCCAAATGGTATCTGTGGAAATTTATTTAGGACCAAATTATATTCCCCACCTACTAGACAATTAGAACATAGCACATGTGTGCAGGATAAGGGAGGAAATTATCTATCAAGAATATCTCAAGGCAATTGGCAAATGTCCAGATTTCAGAGGAACCTAGTTAGTGCCCTATTCTAACTGCAAAAGTAATTTTCTTCCTGAAATGAAAAATTAATGTGATGTTCCTGAAGGGAAACATTTAATAATAATCAAGTCAAGGCCATAAGGCACTTGATTCCCTTCTGTGACCTTAGTCCTAATATAGTAGTAACCCTGCGGCTCTGCTCTTAACTAGAGTGTGGTTCAGAGACCAAATCATTGAACCATGATGTTCGGATACTCTCTTTGCTCCCATTTCATATGATAATCAGTGTTGAGCTGATGGATATCGCTAAAAAGTATAAGAAATTTCTTTTCCCCACTTTTTTTTTTTAAACCAAACTACAGTTCAATGATGTTAAAAGAAAGAAATAATTTTAATGAGTTACGTTGCAATAAAATCCTGGCTCATATGTTTCCACATACTTCAGTTCCGTTCAGTCAGTTCAGTCACTCAGTCGTGTCCGACCGACTTTTTGCGACCCCATGAATCGCAGCATGCCAGGCCTCCCTGTCCATCACCAACTCCCGGAGTTTATCCAAACTCACGTCCATCGAGTCGGTGATGCCATCCAACCATCTCATCCTCTGTTGTCCCCTTCTCCTCCTGCTCCCAATCCCTCCCAGCATCAGGGTCTTTTCCAGTGAGTCAACTCTTCTCATGAAGTGGCCAAAGTATTGGAGTTTCAGCTTTAGCATCAGTCCTTCCAATGAACACCGAAGACTGATCTCCTTTAGAATGGACTGGTTGGATCTCCTTGCAGTCCAAGGGACTCTCAAGAGTCTTCTCCAACACCACAGTTCAAAAGCATCAATTCTTCGGCCCTCAGCTTTCTTCACAGTCCAACTCTCACATCCATACATGACCACTGGAAAAACCATAGCCTTGACTAGACGGACTTTTGTTGGCAAAGTAATGTCTCTGCTTCTCAATATGCTATCTAGGTTGGTCATAACTTTCCTTCCAAGGAGTAAGCATCTTTTAATTTCATGGCTGCAGTCACTATTGCCATTGTAATTAATTAGATATCTAAAACAGAGACATAAGAATATACATTAACATTTCATAAGAATATTATTTTGCAATAAAATACCAATAGCAATGGAAAATTATAGTTACAAAAATACATTAGAAATTTAGAAGATTCAATTTCATCATTATAAAACCACTAATAAAAATAGCATTTAATAGAACAAGTGACACTTAATAGAAAATGTATATATGTTTAAACAGGAGATGTCTTAGCAATTGTGATTTTTCCCTTAGTTTGTTGCATTTTAAGCTCTGGTTCTATGGAACTCCACACACTTAGCACTATTGTAGAATCTTGAAATCAAGATTCCAATTTTCCGCCTATGAAGGAATCTCTTCTATGGCATGTCTGATGAGTGCTCCAGGTTGAAATATTTTCACAGAGAACCCAAACAAGAAGGCCACTTCCTTATACTACAAGACACTTCAGTGTTTAACAATTTAAATTTGCGCCAAATTTTCCTGCCAGGAGTCCTGGTTCTGCTTGACATAGCAGATTCCTTTTACATAACATAGCCCTTCAAATATTTGTCAGCAACTATTATGGCATGGGGAGAAGGCAATGGCAACCCACTCCAGTACTCTTGCCTGGAAAATCCCACAGATGGAGGAACCTGGTGGGCTGTAGTCCATTGGGTTGCTAAGAGTCAGACATGACTGAGCGACTTCACTTTCACTTTTCACTTTTCACTTTCATGCACTGGATAAGGAAGTGGCAACCCACTCCAGTGTTCTTGCCTGGAGAATCCCAGGGATGGGGGAACTGGGTGGGCTGCCGTCTATGGAATCACACAGAGTCGGACATGACTGAAGCGGCTTAGCAGCAGCAGCAGCATCATGGCATGGGTAGATTCATTCTAGGAAGCTCACTTTTGCTGCAGGGTGGGATAAAGTGAAAGAACTAAAGCCAAAAGAAATTAGGGAAAGTGATTGCCCAACAGATTATAAGGAATGGAAAAAAGGAACAACCTCTGGCTTTGTATTCCCCAGATGTTCAGTTTATGCCACTGGGAATTTTATGTACGTTTGACATAATAATTAAACTGGCTAATCATTTTGGAAATGATTTTAAAATTAAATTCCTACTATACACAGAACAACAAAACGAACTGGAGATGAATTAAACATTTTAAAGTTAAACCACTGATGTATTAGAAAACTTTACAGGCCAATAAAAAACATTCTTGGATGGTAAAGCATATTCTTAGCACTATCTGAAAATCAAAAATATATTTAAGAAAATATTTTAAAATCTAATCATTTAGCAAGTATGAAACTCAGACCCCAAACTTTAGTATGCAGTCAAGACTTTGTTTTCTCAAATTTCAATCTTCTAACAGGTTGTCAGTGAATTCCAACCTTGATCTCATGGATGCCCTCTTCTCTCCCTCAAGTTGCATGAAATTAGAGAGGCTTATGTGGCAGGGAGAAAAGAAGGCTGGGTGATGGTGGAGTAGAAAGGGATAACAGGATACAAATGCCAGTGCTTTGTCTTTTAACAAGTTCTTTACAGTGGTGGGAAAACCCCACTCTAATGCCTGTCTACACTCTGTGTCTCCTTTCCCAACTTCTCCTCTCCCTCTTTTTCTGCTATAATGGATTTTAAGGGTGCATTTTAAAACATTCATCACATCATAACTACAGTTTTTTTTTTTCAAATGTCTGTGTAGAAGAAAATCATGCCCCTAAGTATTGAAAGGAAAAAAAAAAAAACTAGGGAAATTATTCCAATGTACATGATAAACATGAGAAAAAAACTTTTACAAATTAAATGCAAAAGACAGTGTCTCATATAAAAATTTTCAAAGAACAAAGAACACAATCTAGAGGAAGAAACAAATTTTCGGTAAATATGCAAAATTGCTTACACTTACTAGAAATTTTAAAAATGTAAAATAAAGTAACAACTAACAATTATTTAAAAATAATCATACTGGAATATTTTTCTTTTAATGTCAGACCCTAATAATAAAAATAAATAATATTTTGGTGAAAATTAATCCAAAAAATCCATGATAAAGAAAATATTGAAATTTTAAATAAAGGCAGGATCCAACCCTGCACTTATATGACCTTAATCGTGGCCCTGCAAATAATGGTGAATATCAGGAGAAATAACACTCATGTACATTGTGAATGACCTTTAAGTTAGTGGGTAATTTGGCAATATATATCTACAGTTGAAAAATACATAGCCCTTGACATAAAAATTCCACTTTTGGGAATTTATAATAAAACTATGATAAATGAATACAGGTAT
Organism: Bos taurus; assembly: GCF_002263795.3. Classification (NCBI taxonomy): domain Eukaryota; kingdom Metazoa; phylum Chordata; class Mammalia; order Artiodactyla; family Bovidae; genus Bos; species Bos taurus. The sequence goes on along the minus strand of NC_037329.1, from coordinate 84,080,204 downwards.
CAACACACTGGGCTTCCCTGATAGCTCAGTTGGTAAAGAATCCGCCTGCAATGTGGGAGACCTGGGTTTGTTCCCTGAGTTGGGGATCCCCTGGAGAAAGGAAAGGCTACTCACTACAGTATTCTGGCCCGGAGAATTTCATAAACTGTATAGTCCATGGGGTTGCAAAGAGTGGGACACAACTGAGGAACTTTCACTTTTTGGTTAGGACTTCCCTATAGATCAAAGGGTAAAGAAATCTGCCTGTGATACAGACCAGGCAGGAGACCTGGGGTCAATCCCTGGGTTGGGAAGTTCCTCTGGAGAAGGGAATGGCAATCCACTCCAGTATTCTTGTGTTGAGAATTCCATGGACAGAGAAGCCTGGCGGGCTACAGTCTGTGGGGCACATTAATAAGAACATTAATATTCATTTACACATTGTTTAAAACAACAAAACACTGCAAAGAATGATAATCAATTATTCAAATAATTTATGCCGTAGCCACTCACCAGAATAATATTGAACAATTAAAAAGATGTAGACATAGATGTTTTTACATAGACACTTGAGCTATACTATGTAAGTAAAAGCTTTCATTTTTTTGGTAGACAAAATGGTAAAAAAAAAATTGAAGTTTATACATATATAATACATATATATGTGTATGCATATATGCACATGCACACACATTATCTATCTCTATGAATGAATTAAAATTTAGAAAGATGAATCTCGAAGCATTAACTGTAATTATCTCTGGGGGGTAGAATATGGATGATTTTTTTCTTTCTAAATTTCTGTATTAGTGAAATTTTTTCTGACTCCTAAATTTATTCCACCAAGTTGGGGGAGGAGGGAGAACTCAGCCAAAAACTTTCCATCAAAGGAATGACTAAGATACCAAAATCCCCAAATCACAAGAAAAAAGTCTAAAAGCTGTCCAGCTCATTTTTCACCTGCCTTAGAAGATGGCATCTGGAAAAATCTAATAGGGACTGTAGCACTTATAGTCCCAGGATTTTCCCATAAGTCTCCTTCTTCCCTTTTGTTTTGAACAAATATGTTTTCAAGTTCTGGGTTTCACTTTATTTACCCTTGAATGCTGCAATAATGGCACCCTAATTCTAAAATAGATCGTTTTAATAGCCAAGTATCCTTCTATGCCAGTCCCTTGACCACAGTTAACAACAGGAAAGAAGAACAAAACAACACCATGCCCTAAAACTTGGGAGAAAGCCTAGTGTCATGAGAGCAAGAGGATAAAATTTCAAGAAGCCACCAAGCAATGCCAAATTCTATAAAAATTTAAAGGTATGAAGACTAAGTCTAGATTGTTGGATTAGGGAACTGGAGATCAGTGGCCACTTTCAAGGGTATGTTTGGAAGTGAAATGTCAGAAGTTGTTTTGAAAGGATGCTGAAACATTGGGTAAGAACCAAGACAATGGGTAAGAATGAGCTAGAATTTCAAAGTGCAATTTGAGTGAGAAGTGGTGGAAAGAGAAGGACTTGACAGGATAGGAAAAAGAGAAGCTCTAAGCACTTAAAGTGAAGAGAAAGGGAGATATATTAAAATGACATTTTACAATAGAAGTAAATGAAGGAAAATGGTCATGGGGAATGTAGGACTGACAAGGATATAAAATCAAATGTGAATGTGTGCAAATTACCTAGGCCTCCAGATTTGATTCTTTAGTCCAACATGGGTCACAAGATTCCGCATTTTTAACAAGCTCTCAGGTGATGCTGATGCTTCTGCTCTTCAGGACACACTTAGAGAAGCAAGGGGCCGACTCAGTGAAAGGAAAGGAAGACCTCTTTCTCTGAGAATCGATTAAGGAAAGCGACATGATAGGTGTAGAAATCAAGCCCGAGAAGAGAACAGGTAAGGGAGTCTATGCTAAGTGACCTTTAGCTCCTCTGTAAAATATGAGTGAGCTCATTTGTTGAGAATGAGGGAATGTGGAGAAATGAGGTCTCGGAAACAGTGGGGAAGTTTCAGATGAACTGTTGCAAGACGCTTATTATGAGATCAAGAAGACATGAACTGCTTCTTTTGGTGAGGTGCACTATTAACATAATTAAACCATAAAGTGAAGTGTGGGCTTTAGGAAAAGGAAATAAAGATGACTTTCCCCAATTAAAATTAATGAGATAAAGTTCACCTCTGGTGGCCACAATGCGCTTGCTAATGACTGCCTTAAAAGGATCAGGAATGCAGTTCACCCCAATACTTACATCTTTGAAATAGTCTACCCACAATTTAACTCACTTGTCTAAACTTTTTCTATTTATCTCGTGTCCAGAAAATGAATGTGAAAAATACAGCCTTAAGCTGTAAGCAGGCTGCCTAGAAACAATAACAATAAAAAATTGGATAAAAAAAAAAGAGAGCTTCTAGATTGGTTAATATTTGGGCAAAGGGTAGTTTTCAACTTATCCAAGTTAATTTTTCCAAGAGCAATTATCCTTGTTGGCATCTACCCAGGACTTGAGGTTGACATTATTCCTTCAGCAGAAAATGGCATGGGTATCACTCATGACCTAAAATTCTTCTGGTGTCACCTTGGCCCCACTGTGCCTCTTCTGAAAAATCACTTTTCTGTCATCATCTGCACAGCCCTCCAGTGCTCTAAATTGAGGATTCAGCTTCAGATATTGCCTTGGAATTTTGTTCTGTGTGTGAAATGAACATTGTTAGAAAATGAACCTCCCCTATGTGTTAGTCTGTTCATTAAAAATGGAATAGCAAAAGGAGAAAATAAATTGCAAGGAGTCCCTTAGCCGCCCTCGATATTCACAACATTCAGAGTTGGCTATTGAAATATGAAAAGGCAAACGTGGAAGAGCTGAAAATGAACAGAATCACAGCCCCCAGGTCTCCACTGGTCTGTTCCAGCAGCAGCTGCAGCTCCCCAATCCCAATAATTTAATGTTATGATCACTCTCTCATTATTAGTAATTTTATGCACTATGAACTTCCATGCTTTTCTCATCTACTGATCATTTATACCAGATTCATTCCCCAAATTCATCTGCTGTATTCCTCATCAGGCCTTCTCTGAAGTCATTTTCCTCTTCACTAAATTATCAAAGTGATTCCTTTCATTTCACCTATCATCTCTCTGTTTTATGGTTATTTACATATCTTATCTCCATGTTAAATCATTAGATTCTTAAGAACAGAAATCCCAGCTTACTTTGTTTCATATCCTTCATAACATCTAATCATATTTTTAAAGTTTTTTTATCTGTATGATTTTTTTTTTTTTGTAAAAAGGGATTCAGTTAGAGGCTGACATGAAGCTAAAATAAATGGTAATTATCAAAACATGTTTCAATTCTGGAATTCTGTAAGCGTAATCAAGGGTACCACCTCAGTTTTCCCTATGTTCATCCTTGTTCTTACTCTTGGTTGCATGCAGAATATATGGTATGTATTCCAAAAGATATTAGCAAGGGAGCTAATGAGACCCACATAATACACTTTTGATGAGTTAGACTCTGTACCACACATAAACCACAATGAAATGTATAAACTTCATAGCAACAATTTCTCACATTCTCAAATTGCAGAAAGCAGAGATGACGGGAAATGTCATAAAATTAAGAACAATAAAAAAATGCAGGAAAAAAATCACCCAAGGGTTTTACAATCCTCTCTCCATTCAGCAAAAATACTCAATCCTTTTCAGTGAAGGTAGTGAATATCATTTTGCATTTTACATATATCATATGGCTAATTACTTTTTAAATATGGAATTGACAGGATAGTTTGGGGTGAGACAATACTAATCTCATTTTCTGGGAAGTTCTAGAAGAATTTTTATAATCTATTATCAGCAACTTTTCAGTTGAACAGACCGAGTAAAATTTTCAAAATATCTCAGGCTTTTTACTTTGTATGGTATCACCTTTTCATTAATATATCAATAGTGGTGTGTCGTTCTTTCACAGCTTGAAAAATTGGTGCCTAATCTCAAAAAAACTTTTTTCCCCTGCCCTGCCAACAACCATAAGGGTTTTCTTCAATGGATTAAAATACTACTGCTTTATACTAAAGGGAAGTAAGGGAAAAGGGAAGTCGCTCAGTCGTGTCCAACTCTTAGCGAGCCCATGGACTGCAGCCTACCAAGCTCTTCTGTCCATGGGATTTTCCAGGCAAGAGTACTGGAGTGGGGTGCCATCGCCTTCTCTGATGAATGAGTCTACCTATTTGTAAAAATGTGACTGATGAAAACAGTGCAATCACTAGGTTATCACACTGTGCGAGTTCAGTTGTCAAGAGGGAGCAACTCAAAGGACATCACACAATCTATAAACCAGCTGGAAGGAGCCATCCAGACTTTGCCCTGCCGAACCCTTTCTGGGCGATGATACTAAGTAACATTTAAATTAAACTGGGACACAATATACCTCTTTTCTTTGAGATATGTTTATAAATACATAATTGGCATGACATTTCCCACATAGAAGCCTTCCCTGGTGGCTCAGGAATCTGCCTGTAATGCAGAAGACTCTGGTTAGAGCCTCAGGGCTTTCACTTTTTTTCCCCTAAATAGAACATATTAAATAAAATTTACAACATTCACTTTTCAATATATGGCACATTTGTCCTAAAAGTGTTTTTAAAATAACTTATCTGACAGGGGCAAAAGAAGGCCCTGATAATTATCTGATAAATGGCCCAAATTAGGAAATCCATGGACTGTAGCCCTCCAGGCTCCTCTGTCCATGGAATTCTCCAGGCAAGGATACTGGAGTGGGTAGCCATTCCCTTCTCCAGGGGATCTTTCCAACCCAGGGATCGAACACAGGTCTCCCGCATTGCAGGCAAATTCTTTACCATCTGAGCCACCAGAGAAGCCCATACAGCAAATAGAATCATAGAATCAGAGTGGACTTTCTTATAAGACAATCAAAACTGGCAATTACAGAGTAATTTAAAATATAATTTATAAGTATGTGTATAAATATATATTTATAAAAATGCTTTAAGTATAATTTTAAAATATGTCTCTCTTCAACCACAAACACAAATAGTCTATTTGCTTAAATCTGATTCTTATGTATAAAATTTCTAGCCTCAAAGTGTGATGTGTTCACTGGTCCATTGAAAAATATGATAAACATCTGAGAGGTGGGAAAAACCAAAATGACTTAAAATGCTATAGCCGCTACTTCCCTCCATTGTTTTCAGTCAGATAGTATAAATTAACTTGGTATAATTAGGGAAGTTAAGTCTAAGATTGTGATAGCCAAAAAAGATTGTTATGAGCCAAATCTAACTGAAATATTTTAATTATTACTTGGAAAAAGTTAACATATGAGTTTTATCAATAAAAACTAATCTGGAATAGCAATCTTAACTACTTTAGCAGGAAGCAAGGGGGAAATAGATTCATCCTTTTCAAATTACTTTCTGATCTGTGACCATCATGGAGGCTTTGAAATGAGCAGAGTAACATAATCTACCTCTTTGCCAAAAGCATTACATCAACCTGTCTCTATCTACATGGGTGAATCTTATGCTTGGGAACATTAATAAAATTATTAAGACAACCATCCTGAAACAATGGGCAAACCTGATTATCTTTTATGAACACCAATTTTAAATGCCATAACAAGAATCTGGTCTTCTCTTTCTTATATCCAACCATACTCCGGAAAGAGATTTCAGAATGGAAATCTTTCTATTTTTGTTTGCACAGCCTGAACAGGCATTTGTTCCCACAGATGTTCCACATTTACACACAGGAAAGAATGTTTGAAATCCACCTCCATCATTTACAAAATGATGATGATACTGACTTCCCATTGGGGCTTTGTTAAATGGTTCCAGATATTTATCATCTGTGACCATTGGGACTATCTGGCCTAGATTTGTCTTTTGTAGGTCCTCCTCAAAGCTCTCCCACCCTCTTCTCTAGGACAAAAGTGTTCTGCTTGGTGTAAGAAAATTGCTAATTATATGAGGACATTTCCTGGCTAATCATTAAAGGAGGTTTGTTAATGATGTTCTTAAAGAGGCTTACAAATCATTTAAAGGTAAATGAAATTATTTAACTGACAGCTTATGCATCCAAAAATTATTACTCTTTGTAAAATAGTAATGTTCAGGCATGATAAAATGGTATCTAACTGCACAGTTACTTTATTGTTTAGTACTTAGTGGCAGAAAAAAAGTTAATTGAAATATGAAAAATGTTTAGTAAGGATTGGTAGTAATTTACCAAATAATGTTGACTCCAGTCACTTTTACAACTTGAATTTGCTGAAACACCTAGCAATTATTTATACACAGTAAAAAATTGTTGGGTTGGCTAATCAATAAAACATTCACCCCTTCTAGAAGCACTTTTTAAACCCCAAGCAAAAACCAAAAAGGCTGTGAACACAACTGCACTGTTTTATTTCTACTGAATATACAAATCCCATCAAGCATTTAGATCTAAAAGTTTATAGACTCTAACACTCACCAGAAGCAATATAAGATCAGTGTTTTTCTACTTGGGCCCCTGCTGAGGTGAAGACCCTTTTAACTTGTTTGAAAATATTAGTATGTCTTAAAGGGCTCAAACTCTATTAGCTTGTTCATTAACACACACACCAACTGAGTCATAACTAAATGAGCAGTGGATTTAAAACATACCTTATAAAAAGTAAAGTGTAGGAGTACCTAAATGGTGATTTAAATGAATATGCTTCTGTAAAAGGAACTTTATTTTATTTTTAATTAATTTTTATTGGAGTATAGTTGCTTTATAACATTGTATTAGTTTTTGCTATACAGCAAAGTGGATCAGTTAGTGGAGGTGATGGAATTCCAGTTGAGCTATTTCAAATTCTGAGAGATGATGCTGTGAAAGTGCTGCACTCAATATGCCAGCAAATTTGGAAAACTCAGCAGTGGTCACAGGACTGGAAAAGGTCAGTTTTTATTCCAATCCCAAAGAAAGGCCATGCCAAAGAATGCTCAAACTACTGCACAATTGCATTCATCTCACATGCTAGTAAAGTAATGCTCAAAATTCTCCAAGCCAGGCTTCAACAGTATGTGAACCATGAACTTCCAGATGTTCACGCCGGATTTAGAAAAGGCAGAGGAACCAGAGATCAAATTGCCAATACCTACTGTATCATTGAAAAAGAAAGAGAGTTCCAGAAAAACATCTGCTTCTGCTTTATTGACTATGCCAAAGACTCTGACTGTGTGATCACAACAAACTGTGTAAAATTCTGAAAGAGATGGGAATACCAGACCACCTAACCTGCCTCTTGAGAAACCTACATGCAGGTCAGGAAGCAACAGTTAGAACTGGACATGGAACAACAGACTGGTTCCAAATAGGAGTATGTCAAGGCTGTATATTGTCACCCTGCTTATTTCACTTATATGCAGCGTACATCATGAGAAACGCTGGACTGGATGAAGCACAAGCTGGAATCAGGATTGCTGGGAGAAATATCAATAATTTCAGATATGCACGTGATACTACCCTTATGGCAGAAAGCGAAGAAAAACTAAAGAGCCTCTTGATGAAAGTGAAAGAGGAGAGTGTTTTAAAAAGCTGGCTTAAATTTCAACATTCAGAAAACTAAGATCATTGTATGTGTCCCATCATTTCATGGCAAATAGATGGGGAGACAATGGAAACCATGACAGACTTTATTTTTTGGGGCTTCAAAATCAGTGCAGATGGTGACTGCAGCCATGAAATTAAAAGATGCTTGCTCCTTGGAAGAAACGCTGTGATGAACCTAGACAGCATATTCAAAAGCAGAGACATTACTTTGCCAACAAAGGTCCGTCTAGTCAAAGCTATGGCTTTTCCAGTCTTCATGTATGGATGTAAGAGTTGAACTATAAAGAAGGCTGAGTGCCGAAGAATTGATGCTTTTGAACTGTGGTGTTGGAGAAGACTCTTGAGAGTCCTTTAGACTGTAAGGAGATCCAACCAGTCCATCCTAAAGGAAATCAGTCCTGAGAGTTCATTGGAAGGACTGATGCTGAAGTTGAAACTCCAATACTTTGGCCACCTGATGTTATAACTGACTCATTGGAAAAGACTCTGATGCTGGGAAAGATTGAAGGTGAGAGGAAAAGGGGACGACAGAGGATGAGATGGTTGGATGGTATCACCACTCAACGGACATGAGTTTGAGTAAACTCCAGGAGTTGGTGATGGACAGGAAGGCCTGTCATGATGCAGTCCATGGGGTCGCAAAGAGTCAGACATGACTGAGTGACTGAACTGAACTGAACTGATACATATGTTCCTTATTTTTGTATTTCCTTACCATTTAGGTCACCACAAAGCATTGAGTAGAGCTCCCTGTGCTCTACAATAGGTTCTCATTAGTTATCTATTTTATCTATTTTATATATAGTAGTTGATCCCTATATATATATATATATATATATGTTGATCACAATCTCCCAATGCATCCCATACCTCCCTTCCCCCTTTGGTATCCATAAATTTATTCTCTACATCTGTGACTCTATTTCTACTTTGTAAATAAGTTTATCTGTACCGTATTTCTAGATTCTACATATAAGTGATAATATATTATCTGACTTATTTCACTCTCTGTGAAAGTCTCCAGGTCCATCAATCCCTCTGCAAATGGCACAATTTTGTTCCTTTTTACGGCTGACTAATATTCCATTTTATATATGTACCACATCTTCTCTATCCATTCTTCTGTTGATTGACTTTTAGATTGCTTCCATGTCTTGGGTATTGTAACGTAAAAGGAATTTTAAAAGATTTGTTTTATATTAAATATTGTGGCTCATCTGATTTAGCATCTCCCTATTATTGTGTTTTTATTTACTGTCATTCTTATCACCAGTCTTGCTCTAGTATATGATTTTTTTAAAGAAAAAAGTACAAATCTTATGTTACTTTACAATGAACACTATTGTACAATGAGCTATTTACAATGAACACTATTAAAACTTACATGTTTCAGTTGACAAAGGAAAAAATTCTTTTAGATCTCCCAACAGGATAGACGTATTCTATGAGAATAAAAACTGGCATATTAAAATAAATTTATAGAAAAGTTGAATAAAGCTTAGGAAAAAATTCTGGAGAAAAGCTGCTTTTATTTAAGGGATTTTTTATGGTAACTTTTCAGTGATTTTTATTGTTTGTTATTTTTGACATTTCCTCAGTAGGGGAGTACATTTAGCCACATTTTACAAAGAAAGGAAAGTTGTGGGTGTTTATGTGTTTTGTCAGGAGTAGAGTTAGTGATCCATCACTTCAACTATCAAACCACTCATTAAAATTCTTCTTTTGCTGTCTCTCTTCTTTACTGTCTAATCCTTCATCCACAGTTACAAATTAGACTATAAAGATATGTCCAGTCTGCTTATTCCACTAGCTCTTTCGTCTGTTATATCTACTCCTTAGATCACTCCGAATATTCTCAAATACTGTGAGAATATTTCTAAAACTTATCTCATCCCATTTCAGTTCTCCAGGAAAATTTCCAACTCTTCTTTTATAGTTCTTATGACCTTTCCAACTATGAGGATAGAAGTTTAAGAATATGCACACCTTACTCTAGCAAAAATTACTTATAGTCCCTATACTAGCGATTCAAAGCCTTGGTGGGAAAAAGCTACGCTTGATTTACCATTATTATTATTTCTCAAGAACCCTTTGATTTTATTCTCAAGAAGAAAGATTTGACAGTAATTTCGAGAAAAAGTTGAGACTAATTTAGGAAACCTGGTTCCAAGGAGATTGTGGGACTCACTCTACATGAAGTACCTTAAATTGGAGGAAATTGTGTGTGTGTGTGTGTGTGTGTGCGCGCGCGCGCACGCATAGGGGACAGGATAGAGAGGGGAGAGGAGAAGGAGAAGGGAAAGAAGGAGGAGGAGTAGGTGTAAATAAACAGAAGTGATACGAGAATAAAAAGACACTATCTGTTTCCAGACAAGATTCCTCTTAAAAGTCATATGAAGGTGAACAAGGCAGAAGCCATAGTCTAAGTCATAAGTTTAGACTTGATGAAGATGAACCTTTTACTACCAGATTCCAACAAGCACATATTGATAAAAGTACATGTACTTTGAAACAGTCATTTATTCTTTGCATATTTTAAGTCTATTTTTTTTTTTACCCTTTTTCTCACTTCAATGATACCTATTTTAGGATGTGAGTTCTGCAAGGACAAGAAATTCATCTGTTATGCTTTCTTGGCACAGCACTGAGCACAGTAAATGGGAGTATTAAATAAATATTAGTGGAAGAGGGAAAAATGGAGGAGGAACAGTAAAGATTGGCTAATCCCACTTCCCCCTTTTATTGGTCATGCTATGAGGCTTGCAGGATCTTAGCTCCTCATCCAAGGAGTTAACCTGGGCCCTTGGCAGTGTAAGCACAGAGTCCTAAACACTGACTGCCAGAGAATTTCCTAATTTCACCTTTTGACCTATTCTTTATCCTGTGAAACTTTTCTTTTATGAGACTAAGTATAACCATATTTGTTTATCTTATATAAATTCCTGAAACTGATTCACTATACAAACGAATATTCTGAGTTCTTTCTTCCTAGATACTGCATAGGGCATTGAAACACTGATATTTTAGGAGTATCCTTTGCCTTGTAGAAAATTAGAATTCTGAATGACTTTGACAAGCTGAAGAAATAAATAAAATGAAGCTCCCAGGGAATAAATGGAAGATAATTTTATTTGTGAAGAAAAAAACCTGCAGAAGAGAATGCAAAGCATTTGTCACACAAAGATATCCATTAAAATTGTTTCACTGGAGAAAATCATAAAACTGTGAGACAATAAAGATCTTCTAGTCCAGTTCCTACCATCAATATATATGTACACTGGAATGCAGATAATTTGGATGACTTAACACAAATCAGAAAAGCTAATAAGCAGGAAAGGGGGACTGTGTTTTTGTTCTTGTGCTCTGCTGCTGCTAAGTCACTTCAGTCGTGTCCGACTCTGTGCGACCCCATAGACGGCAGCCCACCAGGCTCCCCCGTCCCTGGGATTCTCCAAGCAAGAACACTGGAGTGGGTTGCCATTTCCTTCTCCAATGCATGAAAGTGAAAAGGGAAAGTGAAATCGCTCAGTTGTGTCCGACTCTTAGCAACCCCATGGACTGCAGCCTACCAGGCTCCTCCGTCCACGGGATTTTCCAGGCAAGAGTACTGGAGTGAGGTGCCATTGCCTTCTCCGTTCTTGTGCCCAGTTGCGTCCAACTCTGTGGCCCCATGGACTATAACCCACCAGGCCCCTCTATCCATGAAATTTTCTATGCAAGAATACTAGAGTAGGTAGCCATTTTCTACTACAGGGGATCTTCCCAACCCAAGGATAGAACCTGAGTCTTTTGCATCTCCTGTATTGGCAGGGAGATTCTTTACCATTAGCACCACCTGGGAAGCAGGAAAGGCAGAAATAGATGCTAAATCTCCTGACTCCTAGACCAGTGCTCGCAAGATGGAGTGGTATGATGATAGAGATCCTTTAATAATAAATTATGGGATATGTCCAGTTTGGATCTCAACAATTTTAAGACTTGTGAAAAAATAAGGAGAACTTGGAATATTTATTTGTGGTTGCACTGGGTCTTTGTTGCTGTTGCATAATGAAGTAACTGATTACAGGTTTAGAAGTTTAGAAAGGGAGTTTCGAGAATCATAGTTATTAAATCTTCAGGGGAAACTTAATTACAAACTTCAAATATATGATGTTATTATATAGAGAATGGCAAGCAGATGTTTTCTCTTCACGAAAGTCAGAAAAAGAGGACACAGAATTGATGAAACTTACTATTAATAGTTAAGTATAAGGTGGTTTCCTGTCTAATCATGTGAGAATCAGTTGTTCTGGGGATATAAAATTCTATGAAAAATTTTGAACAGAAAAACAAATCTGAAAATCAATGGCATTGTGTCATTGATGGCATCAAATTTTTAAATAGTTAAGGTTTGTTTGATGCCATTTCTAGACTTTTAAAGAAGATCTTTGATTAATACACCTAAAAATTATAGCATCAAAATGGTAGTAAATCTATTTTGCTTTAGGAAAAGAGATTTTTTTTACCATAATAGTATAAAAGAAACATGTAAAGGTCTCAGTGTAATGCCATTCCCAAGTCCTGTGTTATATTACTCAGTTAGGTGCAATAACTCATTTTTCCTATAGGAAAGATTTACATTATCTTGAAATTAATCCAAGTTTTGTTTCTAGTAAATGGAAATTGTGACAAAGAAGTGTGGAAAAATACTTTCTTAAATGTCTCCATGTATTTTATATGACAAATGAATGGTATTTTTTGTAACAGAACTGATGCTTCAATATAACACTACACACAGAAAAAAACACTCACTTCACTATATCATCAATTCTAATAACAATTTAAGTTGGCTGATACACATACATTGTGAGCTACTCATTGACATGAAGACAAAATAGCATTCATGGCACAAACCATACATCAAACTCTGAAAATTAGTTTCATTTTCCAAGAGTCATAATTCTAGGTTTATATAATTCAGTAAAAAAAAAAAAAATTGTGTAAGAAAATATTTTATGAGTTTTTCCAAAGCAAAATTGTGTAAGCAACAAAAATCTTATGAGTTGCAAGAAGGGAAACATATATTCTGAAAATATTCTTCAACTATAGAAGGAATTAAAAATTGATCAAGGAAATAATCTTGATATTCTAAGAAATTTATGTTCAAAATTTTTTTTACCATTACCCTTAGTAAGAATTGTATTTTTATCCTGACAGGCACATTATTGTATATAAATGAATATCCACTTCACACACACCTGCATATGGATGACTGAAATAAGTTTCATGTATCAGTTATTTCTCTTACTTTTCCTAGCTGAAAAGTGAAAGTTGCTCAGTCATGTCCGACTCTTTGCAACCCCATGGACTATACAGTTCATGGAATTCTCGGGCTAGAATACTGGAGTGGGTAGCCTTTCCCCTCTCCAGGGGATCTTCCCAACCCAGGGATTGAACCCAGGTCTCCCACATTGCAGGCTGATTCTTTACCAGCTGAGCCACAAGGGAAGCCCAATAATACTGGCGTGGGCAGCCTATTTCTTCTCCAGTGTATCTTTCCAACCCAGGAATTGAAATGGGGTTTCCTGCATTGTAGGTGGATTCTTTACCAACTGAGTTATGAGAGAAGCTCTGTACATACATAATGACCATTAAAATTAAAATGTTAAAAGAACATAGGACTTTTATCTGTATCATTACCTTTCATATTTGGTCAATAAATTAAAATGCACTACAAGATAAGGTCTAATTTTTGTTTTGTTGTTTTCTTCTGATGTCTCTGTCTAGTTTTTATCTCAGATCAATGCTGGCTTCATAGAATAAGTTGGGAAATAGTCCCTAGTTTTCAGTTTCTGGAAGAATATATGTAGACTTGGTATTATTTCTTCCTTAAACATTTGGTAGAATTCACTCCAGAAGCCATCTGGGCCTGGGATGTTTATGGATATTTTGACCACATCTTATATTTATGTCTCTTAACTTTCTTTAGCTTCTTTTTTTATGATACAGTACTTTTAGTGCCCCTAGTAGCCGTGACTATAAATCTATTTTAAACTGCTTGAGACCCATTAACAACCATTTTCATATTCTAAACCATACTCGTGCCAAAACATGATTTAATAAGGTACTTATGACTACTCCCAATAGTACCTTATTGTCTTTTGACATAATACATTTTCAGAAAATAAATAGCCCTGACTTGTTACCTATTTGAAAATGTATTAGTTATTAGAAAGTAATAGTCTTTACAGTCCAATGCTAATATTGTTCAAACAATTTCATGAATCAGAGCTTGCATAGTAAATTTGATCCCTGTTTTACTTTGTCATAAAACTGATAAGAATTAAATACAAGCTCATTCAAAAACAAGGGAAGGCTCAGCTCGTAAAACTAAAGTGACAATTCCATAATAGCCCAGACATTCAGATTAACCATGCAGAATGGGATGGCAATAGCCTTTGTGTCCTGAAAATGTTTTAGAGGTGAAATTAGGACAATGCAAGTAAAGTGGCAAGTGTTCAGACTAGGAGGACAGTGTGCATTATTAGTATTCTCAGGTGCAATGTCGTCCAGGCTTCTCCCTGAGAAAAATATCAGTTCTAATTTTCCTTCTTTTTTATAAGAAGATTTTATAGAGAATGAGTGAGGTTAGGTTAGGTTTATCTACTATATTAGTCAGAGTTCTGTAGAGAAATAGAATTAATAAGATGTATAGTACACTATATATATATAATGGATATATATAACGGACTTCCCTGGTGGCTCAGACGGTAAAGCGTCTGCCTATCATGCAGGAGACCTGGGTTCAATCCCTGGTTGGGAAGATCTCTTGGAGAAGGAAATGGCAACCCGATCCAGTATTCTTACCTGGAAAATCCCAAGGATGGGGGAACCTGGTAGGCTACAGTCCAGGGGTCGCAAAGAGTCAGACACGACTGAGCAACTTCACTTTCACTTTCATATATATATATATAACATCCAGTAGGATGTATGTAAGCATGAGTGTGTGTATGAGTGTATATTTTTGAATATATATACTGAGAGAGAGAGAGCAAGAGCAAGAGAAATTTATTTCAAGGAACTGACTCACACAATTGTAGGGGATGGCAAGTCCACAATCAAAAAGGCAGGCCACCAGGCTGGAGACCCAGGGAAGAGTTGATGCTGTAGTCTCAAGTTCAAAGACAGTAAGAATGCAGAATTACTTTGTCTTCAGGAGACTTCAGTCTTTTAAGTCTTTCCATTGATAGGAGCACCACCCATCCCCCCCACCCCCAATATTTGGCTGCTTTACTTAAAGTTTGCTCATTTAAATGTTAATCATATTTGAAAAATACCTTCACAGCAACACCTAACTGGTGTTTGATCAAAGAACTGGGCAACATGGCCTATCCAGGTTGACATATAATATTAACTGTCATATCCATCTAGATTAGATACTTCTATTAGTCACTACTGTCATACCTGCCTTGATATGCTGGATAAGGTGGGTAGATATAACCCAAGTTAGATACTTTCATATTCTTTCAGAAACCTATCTGGGGTTATATTGGCATTTTTATACTCTCATACATCTGTTCTCTTTGGTTGTGTGTGCTAAGTTGCTTCAGTTGTGTCCAACTGTTTGCAACACTATGGGCTGTAGCCTGCCAGGTTCCTCTGTCCCTGGGACTCTCCTCCAGGCAAGAATATTGGAGAAGGTTGCCATGTCCTCCTTCAGAGGATCTTCCTGACCCAGGGATTGAACCAGCATCTTTTATGTCTCCTGCATCGGCAGATGGGTTCTTTGCCACTGGTGCCACATGGGAAGCCCTCCCTTTAGTTAAGACCCTGGAAAATAGAGGGAATAGATCTTTCCTCTAGCTCCTGAATAACCCTTATTTTATATCATCCTCTTTTAAAGACTCTTATTCTTACTATTTTAAAAGATTTCCTATTTTCTCTTCCTGTTAGAAGCTTCCTACACACACTATGTTTTCCCTTATCTCTACAGCACAGCTCTTTGATCTGAGTTAGCCAGGCTTGTTTTGTTATATAACAGAATAGTTTTGAAATTTAGAAAATCTTTTACTTTCTTAATAAAGTTAGACTAAGAGAAATTGGGCTTTACATATTTATTTTGGGTGTCAAAAGCAGAAGGTACAGATTCTGTATTTCTGCTATAAAAATTTTAATTCTCCTTTGGGCAATGGGTTAAAAGAGAAAAAGATCACACACAAGGACGTTAGCAAAAGAAAACACTCTAATCTGTTTAAAAATACATTTTCCTGTTACACAACAATTATGTACTGGGTTTTGGAAGATTTGAGAGAGTTTTATAGAAGAGTTGGGGAAGTACTGCAAGATGATTAACACTGGATTCGTCAAAAAGTTCATTCAGATTTCCTGTAACATCTTACAGAAAGACCTGAAGGAACATTTTGGCCAACCCAATGGGAATATGAGGGCTTCCCAGGAGGTGCTACAGGTAAAGAACTCTCCTGCCAATGAAGGGGACATAAAGAGACATAGGTTCGATCCCCGGTTGGGAAAGATCCCCTGGAGAACGAAACAGCAACCCACTCCAGTATTCTTGCCTGGAGAATCCCATGGACAGAGAAGACTGGTGGGGTGCAGTCAATAGTGTCACAAAAGAGTCAGACATGACTGGAGCAACTTCAGTTCAGTTCAGTCGCTCAGTCTTGTCTGACTCTTTGCAACCCACGGACTGCAGCATATCAGGCTTCCCTGTCCATCACCAACTCCTGGAGTTTTCTCAAACTCATGTCCATTGAGTCAGTGATGCCATTCAACCATCTCATCCTCTGTCGTCCCCTTCTCTTCCTGCCTTTAATCTTTCCCAGCATCAGGGTCTTTTCAAATGAGTCAGCTCTTCGCATCAGGTGGCCAAAGCATTGGAACTTCAGCTTCAGCATCAGTTCTTCCAATGAACATTCAGGACTGATTTCCTTTAGGATAGACTGGTTGGATCTCCTTGCAGTCCAAGGGACTCTCAAGAGTCTTCTCCAACACCACAGTTCAAAAGCACCAATTCTTCAGTGCTCAGCTTTCTTTATGGTCCAACTCTCACATCCATACATGACTACTGGAAAAACCATGGCTTTGACTAGATGGACCTTTGTTAGCAAAGTAATGTCTCTGCTTTTTAATATGCTGTCTAGGTTGGTCATAGCTTTTCTTTCAAGGAGCAAGCATCTTTTAATTTCATGGCTGCAGTCACCATCTGCAGTGATATTGGAGCCCAAGAAAATAAAGTCTGTCATGGTTTCCATTGTTTCCTCATTTATTTGCCATGAAGTGATGGGACTGGATGCCATAATCTTAGTTTTTTGATTGTTGAGTTTTAAATTAGCTTTTTCACTCTGCTCTTTCACTTTCATCAAGAGGCTCTTTAGTTCTTCTTTGCTTTCTGTCATAAGAGTGGCATCATCTGCATATCTGAGGTTACTGATATTTCTCCCAGAAATCTTGATTCCAGCTTGTGCTTCATCCAGCTGGGGCATTTCACATGATGTACTCAGTATATAAGTTAAATAAGCAGGGTGACAATACACAGCCTTGATGTATTACTTTCCCAGTTTGGAACCAGTCCCTTGTTCTATACTCGGTTCTAACTGTTGTTTCTTGACCTGCATACAGATTTCTCAGGAGGCAGGTAAGGTGGTCTGGTACCCATCTCTTTCAGAATTTTCCACACTTTGTTGTGATCCACACAGTCAAAGGCTTTGGCATAGTCAATAAAGCAGAAGTACTAGTCTTCCTGGAACCCTCTTGCTTTTCCTATGATCCAATGGATGTTGTCAATTTGATCTCTGGTTCCTCTGCCTTTTCTAAACCCAGCTTGAACATCTGGAAGTTCTTGGTTCACGTAGTGTCAAAGCCTGGCTTGGAAAATTTTGAGCATTACATTGCTAGCATGTGAGACGAGTGCTGTGCGGTAGTTTGCACATTCTTTGGCATATCCTTTCTTTGGAATTAGAATGAAAACTGACGTTTTCCAGTCCTGTAGTCACTGCTCAGTTTTCCAAAGTTGCTGGTGTATTGAGTGGAGCACTTTCACAGCATCATCTCTTAGGACTTGAAATAGCTCAGGAGGAATTCCATCACCCCCACTAGCTTTGCGCCTAGAATGTCTGGCTCTAGATGAGTGATCACTCCATTGTGGTTATCTGGGTCTTTAACATCTTTTTTGTTCAGTTCTTCTGCATATTCTTGTCACCTCTTAATATCTTCTGCTTCTGTTAGGTCCATGCCATTTCTGTCCTTTCCTGTGCCCATCTTTTCATGAAATATTCCCTTGGTATCTCTAATTTTCTTGAAGAGATCTCTAGTTTTTCCCGTTCTATTGTTTTCCTCTATTTCTTTGCATTGATCACTGACGAAGGCTTTCTTATCTCTCCTCGCTATTCTTTGGAGCTCTGCATTCTAATGGGTGTATCTTTCCTTTTCTCCTTAGTCTTTCACGTCTTTTCACAGCTATTTGTAAGGCCTCCTCTGACAAGAATTTTGCCTTTTTTTTTTTTTAAATTTTTAATTTATTGCCAAATATCAAAATGAATCCACCACAGGCATACATGTGTTCCCCATCCTGAACCCTCCTCCCTCCTCCCTCCCCATACCATCCCTCCGGGTCGTCCCAGTGCACCAGCCCCAAGCATCCAGCATCGTGCATTGAACCTGGACTGGCATCTCATTTCATATTTGACATTTCACATGTTTCAATGCCATTCTCCCAAATCTTCCCACCCTCTCCCTCTCCCACAGAGTTTCCATTTCTTTTTCTTGGGGATGGCCTTGTTCCCTGCCTCCTGTACAATGTGATTAATCTCTGTTCATTGTTCTTCAGGCACTCTATCAGATCTAATGTCTTGAATCTATTTGTCACTTCCACTGTATAATTTTAAGGGATTTGATGTATTTCATACCTGAAAGGCCTAGTGGTTTTCCCTACTTTCTTCAATTTAAGTCTGAATTTGGTAATAAGGAGTTCATGACCTGAGGCACAGTCAGCTTCTGGTTTTGTTTTTGCTGACTGTATAGAGCTTCTCCATCTTTGGCTGCAAAGAATATAATCAATCTGATTTCGATATTGACCATCTGGTGATGTCCATGTGTAGAGTTGTCTCTTGTGTTTTTGGAAAGGGTGATTGCTGTGACCAGTGTATTCTCTTGGCAAAACTCTGTTAGCCTTGCCCTGCTTCATTTTGTACTCCAAGGCCAAAATTGCCTGTTATTTCAGGTATCTCTTGACTTCCTACTTTTGCATTCCAGTCCCCTATGATGAAAAGGACATCTTTTTTGGGTGTTAGTTCTAGAAGGTCTTGTAAGTCTTCATAAAGCCATTCAACTTCAGCTTCTTTGGCATTAGTGTTTGGCTTGGATTACTGTGATATTGCATGATTTGCCTTGGAAGCGAACAGAGATGATTCTGTCATGTTTGAGACTACACCTAAGTTCTGCATTTTGGGGTCTTTTGTTGCCTATGAGGGCTACTCCATTTCTTCTAAGGGATTCTTGCCCACAGTAGTAGATATAATGGTCATTGGAATTGAATTCACCCATTCCAGTTTTGTCAGAACTCTTCAGTATGACAAAATGTGAAGTGACTTAGCACATAGCAATATAAAGACGTATAAGCTCGGGGGAAAATAGACTGAACAGTAGTTCAGAGGAAGAAGCAGTAACAAAAGCACTTTTCCCTGGCCCTGTTATAAGTTCAGTCACTAAGTCATGTCTGACTATTTGCGATCAGTGGACTGCAGCATGCCAGGCTTCCCTGTCCATCACCAACTCTCGAGCTTACTTAAACACATGTCCATCGATGCCATCCAACCATCTCATCCTCTGTCATCCCCTTCTCCAGCCTTCAATCTTTCCCAGCATCAGGGTCTTTTCTAGTGAGTCAGTTTGCATCATGCGGCCAAAGCATTGGAGTTTCAGCTTCAGCATCAGTCCTTCCAATGAATATTCAGGACTGATTTCCTTTAGGATAGACTGGCTGGATCTCCTTGCAGTCCAAGGGACTCACAAGAGTCTTCTCCAACACCACAGTTCAGAAGCATCAATTCTTCAGTGCTCAGCTATAACACAGGCCTATAACTATAGGCTATAATACAGGCTATAACACAGCTATAACGGAGGCCCTATTATAAGACTATGTAAAACCATGAGTGATATTTTGCACCAGATTTTCAGTAGGGGTTGGCAGGACTGTAAATGCATCTCTTGGATCCTCAACTCTAATTCTGTGGCTTTTCACCATGTGCAGGCTTGTCCTGACCTGGATCATCAGTTTCCCTACATTGGTTCCAGCTAACCTGAAGTTCACTATAAGGATAGCACTGTTTCTGCTTGGGGTTCATCTTGCTTACCTGATCAATAGGGGAAAATCTTCTTTCCTAGTTGTGCCCAAATGACCCCTTTACTTTGGCCTTAGGCTTCCCTATACTGATCTTTTATTGGTAACCTTTGTAAGCCTGAGAATGTGACAATGCACATCCATTTTGAATTAGAATGATAATTCTTTTAGGACTTATTATTAAACCACAAAATAAAGCCAGAGGGTTTTCACCTTTCTCCATTTACTTTGTTACTTTAAAAATGCAAGAAGGAAGAAAATCCAAATAGTAAAATAATTGTTGCCAACATTTTACATTGCTGTGCACACTAATTTTGATGCATACAGTAAGTTACTCATCTTGTGTCTATCTAATCATTTTTTTGGAAAATCTAACTTATTAATTTATACTTTTAATACAATTTTTACAATTTGGGTGTTATATAAACATATGTAAGATGAAATTATCTGCAGGGCTATTTTTATTCTGTACTCTTCTCTCTGTCAGAGATTTTTAAATAGTCAAGTTAAGCATTTCTCGGTCTGTAAGCAGAAAAGATTACCCTGAATGAGATGAGAAGGCGATAATCTTTCTATCTTAAGTAGGTAGTGCTGTGTACTTAGTCACTCAGTTGTGTTCAACTCTTTGAGACCCCATGGATTATAGCCCGCCAGGCTTCTCTGTGCACCGGGATTCTCCAGGCAAGAGTACTGAAGTGGGATGCCATGTACTCCTCTAGGGGATCTTCCCAATCCTGGGATTGAACCCAGGTCTCCTGCATTGTAGGCAGATTCTTTACCAGCTGAGCCACAAGGGAAGCCCAAGAATACTGGAGTGGGTAGTCCATCCCTTCTCCAGCAGATCTTCCCAACCCAGGTATTGAACCGTGGTCTCCTGCATTGCAGGCTGATGCTTTACCAACTGAGCTAGGTTAGCTGCGCCCTTCTGTCCTCTTCCTTGCTCAGTCCACTTACTTGATTGTCAGTTAGTTCATCAGTTTCCCCAGATGATTTCATGGCTTTTCAGATACAAGAAGTGCTCTCTTTCCAAAATCCCAGTGCTTCCCCTTAAATAATTCTATTAAAGTGCTAGAAGTCCATCTATTCAGCAGCACTAGAGCCTGAGTATTTAGATTCTTTCTTCAGACAGAACATAATAGTTATGACAACATGAGTGATACAGCTGCTATATTCATACAGCCACTAACATATTAGCAGAGATTAATCTGTTGCTTCCTTAATAATTTTTCAGTCTGAACACAGCTCAACTTCTCTTTATCTCCTGCTGATGTTGTTCTTGCCCGGAAGCTCACCATTCATTATATTGTACTTTCTTTTCCTCACTGAGGAATCCCATTACTGGCTGTTCCCATCAGTACATTTATATAAGATTCTTCTGAAAAATTACAAGGAAAGGGAGCCAATGACATTTGTCCTGTTGGCATGAATTTCTACCCACTTTAGTAGTCACGTCAGGACTATTGTGTATAAGGTCCTTCTTAAATAACTGCTTGGACATAGTATGATTTCTGGAAAAAACAACAACAAAACCAACTCTTATATACTTATTGTACAGCAGAAACTAACACAATATTGTAAAGCAATTATATTCAAATAATAAAATTTTTAAAGTAAAATAGAAAAAATAACAAAGAAGCAAAAGACCCCCCATTTCTTGCTGCTAATCTCCACAAAACAGAAAATTATATTCTGTGCAAACACATCACCGTGTAGCTGATTTCTCAATATTCTAACACCCTTTCAGTTTTCAGAAAATCCTCTTTCATGAGAAGATAGGATGATCAAAAATGTCACTCAGAAAATGCAATTAGTGATTTTCCCACCTCAGCAGCTTTAAGATTATACACTAGCCTGGACTTGTTTCCTCAGCATATTTTACAAGCTTTTTGGCTGCTCCTGACCAATCCATAATTTGATAGTTGTGGAGTCTATGTGATAGGCAAGTCCTAAATGGAATTACTTAAGACAATCTTATTTTGCTTCTGATGCCTTCCCTAGGTTATCTCCTTACGGGTACACATCCATCAGATTTTTTACTGTGCTACTTCCTATGAAATTATAGCCCTCAGCACATAGCTTTCTGATGGTTCTGATCAGTGCACTAAAACTGTAAGAAAGAACACTGGAAAAAAAATGCATAAAGTTCACAGTCTTCCTTTCATATAAACATAATAGGATGAAATTACCTGCAGGGTCATTTTTATTCTATATTCTCCCACTGTGTCAAATTCAGCTATATTGGACTTGGAAAGCTAAAGGTATGAAATGGTGACTATTTTTCTAAAAGCCATTTCTCTGGGCATCTCAGTGGTAGTCTCCAAGGTATATAGCAATCCTTTTCTGTTGAAAGGTCATTTCTCTTTCCTTTTTCATCTAATAATTTAACTGGTCATTTATTTGCTTGAAAATTGTAAAAGGCAGAACTAAAAGGTCCATGGATTCCACCATATTGAGTAAATACTATCTTATTTATGTGTGCACATATTTATTCACATATATACATATATATGTAATAATCCCGTAAGTATTAAAAGCTTCAAAGTACTTTTAACTTCCATATAATCCTCACAACAAAGAAGGTGGACATTATATAAATGTGTCAATTGTTAAAATTGAAGATAAGAAAGGTTAAGTGAGTTGTGAAACTAGGTCTTTTAGTATATTATTTAGTACATTCCTTGCCCCCACCCCCCCCCCACAATATCACTTCAATTCACAGCATCAGGATAACTTACTCATGTTAATATAGAAGCTCTAGATGACAATTAAGAAGATTCATAAATGTACTTGAAATGAACTTTACTATCATTCACAAATGTATGTATAAGAATTTGTTCAAGTCCTTGACAGAAAACTGAGATCAGAGGATATGGTAAAATGGATAGCCAAGTTTTGTTGTTGGGATTAGAGAAGCTTGGGGTAAAATGTCATAGATCGCATATGGAATTTGACAGTCAAGGAGAGATAATAAGAAAATGCCCTAGATGAAGAGTGAAATATAAAAAATGGATTTTCCTCATGCTTTGCCCTGGTAAGAGCATGCTTTTGCTATATTTATAGGGAATTAATTTTGATTATTTTTTCTAAAGTAGCATTCATGGCTCCAGTTTATATACATGTTATATAATCAAAACCTAAAAATAATTAAATGATCTGTTTAAATATCATCCTTTTTAAGAAAAAATCTTGTTGGACTATTTGTATTGAAATTCTCTCCACATGATGGAGAAAGAGGGGTTCAAGCCTCATCCTATTTTTATAAGGGCACTAATACCACCAGTATTAGTATTCATCTATGGATGTGAGAGTTAGACCATTAAGAAGGCTGAGTGCTGAAAAAATGATGCTTTTGAACTGTAGTGTTGGCAAAGACACTTGAGAGTCCCTTGGACTGCAAGGAGATCAAAGCAGTCAAGTCTAAAGGAAATCAACCCTGAATATTCATTGGAAGCACTGATTTCGAAGCTGAAGTTACAATCTTTTGGCCTCTTGATGTGAAGAGCTGACTCACTGTAAAAGACCCCGATGCTGGGAAAGACTGAAGGCAGGAAGAGAAGGGGATGACAGAGGATGAGATGGTTGGATGGCATCACTGATTCAAGGAACATGAGTTTGAGCAAACTCCAGGAGATTGTGAAGGACAGGGAAGCCTGGTGTACTGCAGCCCATGGAGTCATAAAGAGTCGGACACAACTGAGCAACTGAACAACAATACCATCAGAAAGGCCCCACCCCCATGACCCTGTCTAAATCTAGTTACTCCCCTAAAGCCCCTAGTGTTGTCACATCAGGGATTAGGTCTTCAACATATGAATTTGGGGGATAAGAGGACACAAACATTCAGTTATAGAAGGTAATACAAATTTTAAAAATCTAATGAATACAAAATAATGATTACAAATTTAATGATTTGAGGCAGGGGTGGTTTCTTATTTCCTTTTCTTTCAGACATGTTCACTACTTACTTGTTCAAAGATGAAAGTCTTAATGCTCATGCCTACCTTTTAAATACTGGAGAACCACAAACATGCTATACCAGAAAAGTACAGAAAATGCATTTAAGATGAAAAAAAGTAGAGTTATTTTTTAAACAGGATGGTGAATATCCTTGGGTAGGCAGAAATATGCAGGTTGTCTTAAAGAGTTTAAGATGCATTTTCTAAGGCTGACATGGTGGCACTGTAATTAGAAACAGGTGCATATAAATTAGAAAATGGAGAAGACTAATTGTTACTAATGAACCTTTTAAAGTAAAAACTTTACTTAATGAAATGTATAATTAAGCATTAATGGCCAAAAAAGATGGGTAATTTTTCACTCACACTAAATTGTGGCTTAAGGTGAAGCCTAATTTTTTACTAAATGCTAACAGCATCACTTCTCCTTTATGTTTATAGAAACAAGTAAAACAGTGATATCATTTTAGAATGCTGATTTTAATATGCATTGAAAAAAGTGACCATTTCTTGATATGAAAGTGATAGAGGGAGATGATAAGAACATTGTACCCAGGCTGTATTGTCAGACAGCAGTTACAGGATTTCTATAAGCAAAATGGATATCCCTCTATTTTAGAGCTAAAAAGATCTATGCACACAGCGTTCAAATCTTTTTGGATAGTTCTAGACATCAATTATTGCAATGCTTGTCACCCTTGGAGTCACACTGATTACCTGGAGAAATTAAAAAAAAATTTATACTCAGCTTCACCTGAGTGTTATTGATCTGAATGTTTGTTTGTAGGGGTGGGGTTCACCCAGGCCTGAATATTTTTAAAGCCCCTAAAAATATACTGAGTTCTGGGAAAGGACTTTTGCAGAGTTTTCTAATGTATAATATAGTATTATTTGCTTTTCCCTTTGCCAGGGATTCATTTGCCCATCTTCTACCCAGAGTTATTTATCCTTCACAGCCCAGTCCAGCTGTCATTCTGCTGGGGAGCTCTCCCACAAATTAATCACCTGAACATCACCTCTGTGCTACCTCTACTGTAGCTTGTAAATAATTATTGTCTTTAGCATACTCTTCCAGAATTTGTAAATTAATCCTGTCTTTTGTCAACCCTTTAAAAATTCACAGGTTAGTAGAAAAGGTAGACTAAGGAAACCAATTCAGCTTTGTATTCCCAGCAGCTAGTGGAGTGCTTGACCCAATATATGATTGTCGAATTGTTTGATGGAATATCCTCGATGACTCCTGCTTGTCGACAAGTTCACTTGATATATTCTTGTGATGTGTTTATGTATTCAGTAATTTTGCATACATGAATTCAAAATTTATGCCATTTCTATGTTGGCAGAGGCAATGGAGATGTGTTATGAAAAATGTGAACTTGTTTGACTAAACACTTTTAGTTTTCAAATTTGTCATATATTTTAGAAAGTTCTTATCACCATCAAAATTTATAAGGAATGGTAGTGTTTATGACCTTAAACCTATAATTTATTGCTTATTTTCTTGTGTTCTATAACCTACAGAGTAAAATCTATATTTCAATTCATGTCAAAGGAGAAACATTAACCACAAACTTCACTTTTTTAAACAAAAGTGTAATTCATTTTTTACATTGTGGACATATATATTTTTACATGAGAGTCAGCCATTTTGTGCTTGAAAGAGGACTGTTCCTAGAAAAGTACAGATTTAATTTTATTTCAATGAGAAATAAAGTGTCACAGGCTAAAATTTTTAAAATCTCTTTAGGAATAATAAACTACTTACAAGATTATTTAAATATTATTTTTCAATTATTAAAAAATAGCCCTCCAGTTGAATGATGGTACATCTATAAAATAGAGCTGTCTAAAAATGTTTGGAGTAATCTTCAAAATATATCATTAATTAAAAATACAATGAGCAGAAGAATGTGTACTGTAAGTTTCTTCTCAAGTAAGAAGTATTGGCTTGTGTGGTGAATATGTATGTGTCTGTGTGTGTGTGTACTGCTAATGTTTTCAAAAAGAAACAGAGCCCAAAAGTAATAAAATGATTACTTACAGGAATGTGGAGAAAAGTGGGAAAGAGACAGGGATGGAAGCTAGACCTCTACTAAGCTGCTTTGTTGCATAGTTTTGGCTTGGGAATCATGTAAGTATTTCATGTAGTTAAAAACATGATTAATTTTAAAGTTAATTTTAAAATCAACCTGTAAACTAGAAAACAAACAGAAGTTAAAGAACTTAATTGTATGTCACAGAAAACTATGCAAAGAATGATTTTCAGTGCTTTTTGAACATAGTATTTTAACTTTACATGACTAGTGGGATATACTGTAAAGACAAAGGAAACACAAAGAAATATTAAACTGCATTCAGTGGTACTACTGCTGGTGATACTGGCATTGTTAATCTAAAACTATTATTAATAGACACATAGATACTGAAAAGCAAATAAGTAATTATGTTAACATTAGGAACTAGGATATTCAGAGTAAGAGAAAAAAAAAAAGAGAAAATATCAAATTAAAAAGTTAAGTAAAAATCCTGGGTTAACTTGAATCGGAGATGCATATACTTATTTCTTCTTCTCTATCTGAAAAAATATATTTTCTAGCTTTGTACACTGAAAAACACTAGTGGCAATAACCACATAGTCACAATGACTATTCTAGAACTCAGACAGAAGCTTCTAAGTCCCATTTTCCACTAAAAGAAACCAAGGCTCTTTAGAGAAATGACTGATTGGAAGTCAGGGCAGGAACTGTACAAGATGAGCCTGGGACATCTTGTCAGGCAGATAAAGGAAGCTATCCAAGCATATTATGATCATGTCAAAATTACACAGCAGCAAACCCGAAGGGCTCCCACTGCTCAAGGATGGGAGAAAAGAATAATGACCACAATACCGTGAAACACTTAATGATACTCAAAGTAAAATCAAAAAAGCGTAAAAGCAAAAACACAAACCTCTTGAACACTTTTGGAAGTAGCTAGGGCATCAACTCATTTTTTTGGACAATCAATAAAAGGGAGAATTCAGTTATTTCTTCTGTCTTTTCTGTACAGACATATTTCAGAAAATCTAATAGTTTATGAGAGAATCTCTTATTTATGGAAAAATCATTGCTATTAGATGCATGGAAAATGATAAATATTACCATTTTGTAAGACCTAATAAAATAATGGATCAGGACAACAATCATAAATGACTACTGGAAGCATTAAGTGAAAGGTTGATGGGGAACTTGATAATGGATAGGCTGTTGGAGAAGACTCTTGAGAATTCCTTGGGCTGCAAGGAGATCCAACCAGTCCACCCTAAAGGAAATCAGTCCTGAATATTCACTGGGAGGACTGATGCTGAAGCTGAAACTCCAATACTTCGGCCACCTAATGGGAAGAACTGCCTCATTTGAAAAGACCCTGATGCCAGGAAAGATTCAAGGAGGGAGAAGAAGTGGATGACAGAGGATGAGATGGTTGGATGGCATCACCGACTCAATGGGCATGAGTTTGAGTAAACTTCGAGAGTTGGTGATGGACAGGGATGTGTGGCATGATGCAGTCCATGGGGTCACAGACTGAGCGACTGAACTGAACTGTTTTTTTTTTTCTTTTTTTTTGAACTGAACTATTTTGACCCTTACTGATAGCAAAAATTTTTTTCAATCAAAAAACTAAAATAATTTAATTGATGAATTATTATCATTCATTTATTTTATTAACAAGAAGAAGAAAATGAGTTGGATTGAGCATTCCATAAACATACTTGTACTCTCATCTCAGTGTTTTTTTCTTCATATATATAAAATGCTAATGAGATCCATGCATACAGCTTATTGTCGTTGGGAAAGAATTAAACTAATTGGAAATAATAGGATTCAAAGCAACCATTTTGGACTTACTATGATTGAACCTTATTCTAATCTAAATCAAATGTTCATATGCACTCATGAATTGATCATTTAAAATCACCAAATTATGAGACATAATACACTTGTAGAACTTAAGAACTTTCGAAGAATGAAGTAAAAACACCAAGAAACCATAAGAGCTTATTCTGAGGAAGTGATAATTTTGTTGTAAGTCAAGACTTCTTGATTCTTCCAAAATCATGCTTTGCGGAAGGATGATGACTTCAAT
This sequence comes from Bos taurus, assembly GCF_002263795.3. Taxonomy (NCBI): domain Eukaryota; kingdom Metazoa; phylum Chordata; class Mammalia; order Artiodactyla; family Bovidae; genus Bos; species Bos taurus. The sequence goes on along the minus strand of NC_037329.1, from coordinate 84,052,218 downwards.
TAATTGAAAAAAATACAAGCAGTTTGATTGACATAAAAATGCATCAACTCTGGGGACATGAAGCCTGATAATAGGCAAAGTAAAACTTTAGATGGAGAAGGCAATGGTATCCCACTCCAGTACTTTTGCCTGGTGGGCTGCAGTCCATGGGGTCGCTAAGAGTCGGGCACGACTGAGCGACTTCACTTTCACTTTTTGCTTTCATGCATTGGAGAAAGAAATGGCAACCCACTCCAATGTTCTTGCCTGGAGAATCCCAGGGACAGGGGAGCCTGGTGGGCTGCCGTCTCTGGGGTCGCACAGAGTCGGACACGACTGAAGTGACTTAGCAGCAGCAGCAAGACTTCAGAGGCAAGGCTATTTTATTTCTAATTCCAGTTCTGTTATATATCTGCTTTATAAATTCTTAGTTGAGTTGCAACTTGGATTGTTTTGATTGTTTACAAAATGCAGTGACAAATTATATAACTTATAATTGTCTCCAGAATGTTTTATGCGTAAGAAAGTACTTTCAAGTACTTTGATTTTGGGGAGTGTGCTGAAAATTATATATCTTTAAAATTAACCACTCAAAAGTAAATGAAGAGGGAAAACAAGATGGCAGAGGAGTAGGTGGACATGGAGTACATTTCTCTCCATGGATACATCAGGAATACACCTTCAGACACAGAAGTGCATGCAGAACACCAGCTGAGAGCAGACAGAAGTACCTGACCAGTGGAAAAGAATATATAGACCCGCACAAAACTTGGTAGGACAAAGCAACAAGGGGGAAAAACAGGAGTGTTAGTAAGACTGGACCTGCCCTGGGCTGGTGGGGGAACTGAAGCAGGGGTCTGAGCCCCACATCGGGCCAATTCTGAGTCAGAGGAGAAACATTTAAGGCTGAGAGTGAAACAGCTGATCTGTGGCAGCCTAAATGGAATGAGAATCAGACAGTCCTTGGCGCAGCCATACATACCCCGGACAGGGATGCAGATCCGCTGGAAGGAGCAGTGGCTGGGAGCTGGAGTTCAGGGATGTGGAGCAATCCCAGGAAGAGGGCTGATGTTGACTGCGGAGAGATGGATGGAGGAAATGTGAGGAAGGAGACTGTGGGGGAAAATGCCTGTGGAGAAAAGCCGGAGAGCCATGGAAGCAAGGCGATACTGCTGAGTCACGCATAGTGGATGTGGCCATCACCATAGCCACTCTCTCCCCACATGCCAGCATTGGCAGCAGAACAATAGAGAGGCTGGCCCATCAAACGCCTGATGCACTGAACTACAGAGTAGGACCCCACCAAGGAGGCCCCTTTATGTGCCTGATGTGCCCAACAACAGAGAAGGACCCCAGGCAAGGGAGCCCACTAAGTGCCTGAATGGGCAGAGCTCCAGAGAGACTGGCCAAAGAGGTCTTCTGATCGCCAGCTACAAGAGGCTCAAAAAAAGACTGATAGGGCCATAACACCTGCAGCAGAGGCAGTCTGGGTCCCTGCAAAATTGGCACCACTAGGGTCCTGGCAAGCCAAGCAGCTGCACCACCTTCACGCTCAACTCTCACTGGGGCAGAGCTGCTACAGGCAAAAAAAGTCTCGTGTCTATGCGTGCAGGGTTGCATCGGTAGCGTCTGACTCTTTGCAACCTGTAGACTGTAGCTTTGGGGAAGGCAATGGCACCCCACTCCAGTACTCTTGTCTGGAAAATCCCATGGATGGAGGAGCTTGGTAGGCTGCAGTCCATCGGGTCTCGAAGAGTCGGACACGACTGAGCGACTTCACTTTCACTTTTCACTTTCATGCATTGGAGAAGGAAATGGCAACCTACTCCAGTATTCTTGCCTGGAGAATCCCAGGGATGGGGGAGCCTGGTGGGCTGCCGTTTATGGGGTCGCACAGAGTTGGACACGACTGAAGCGACTTAGCAGCAGCAGCAGCCTGTAGCTTGCTGGGCTTCTCTGTCAGGGAAGGGGTGGGGTTCTCCAGGCAAGAATACTGGCATGTATTGGCCAATACTGGTTACCATACCCATCTAGAGCACTGTATCTCCTGCCGCCCTAGCCGCCAACTCCCCTGAGTACCTGGTGTTGCCAGAACCCCTGCAACCCAAGCAGCTGTACCGTCTCCACATCTGGCCATCACAGGGGCAAACCCGAGTCTTCCAGGGCAGCCTCAGGAGCAAACCCCAGTGCATGACCCACATACAGAGGTGGAAATAAAACCACAATTGAAACCCAGGGGCAGTGTGGCTAAGGAAAAAGACCCAAAACCTTCCCACCAGCTGTACAAGCTGCAGATTAAATCTACATGATCAACTAGGCAGACTCTGTGTCTGTGGAATATATAAAAGGTCATTAAGAGCTCCCACAAAAGAAAACACACTAGTTCTGGTAGCTGTGGACATTGGAGGGAAGAAAACATAAGGGAAAGACCAGATTAGAATCTGAGCAGCTCCCACAACAAGTCCAGAGATCAGCACAGTGTTGGAGGGCATCTTAAGGAGGTGAGTTGGACTGTGACTCCCAGCAACGGAAAGGACTCTGACAGCAGTGACTCAAGTAAAACATTTATTATTCTGATGTTTTGACTTGTTCTGTAGATTCTTTTGGATTTTTTCTTTTTCTTTTTTTTGTGGGTGGCAAGGGGCTCATGTTCACTACAGATGGGAGGCCAGTTGAAGAGAAGGTGGCAGGTGGCACAGTCACCTTATACAACATGTCATACTGGTCCACCGTCAGACCAGTGATGGCCTCGGCTCCATCACCCCCCAGGCTGACTCTGGCTCCTGCCTGGCTCTGTCTGGTCACCACAACCCCTTGGGACCATTCAGAGGCATCACTGGAAGGTGTGTGGTTAGTTGAGCAGCTGGTGGTCCTCCCCATATCCTTGCTGGTCACAGGGAGGTCTCATTTCTCTGGTGGAAGGCATTCCTGACTCCTCTCATGAACAGGTTTCATATTGCTTTGTGGTGTTTCCGGAGGCTGGAACGGCTCGGCTTGTTCCTTGGGGCATCAGAAGGGGCTACTTTGTGGGCCCCCTGTACACCTCTGTACTTCCCTGGTGGCTCAGATGGTAAAAGCATCTGCCTACAATGCAGGAAACACGGGTTCGACCCCCAGGTCGGGAAGATCCCCTGGAGAAAGAAATAGCAACTCACACCAGTATTCTTGCCTGGGAAATCCAATGGATAGAGAAGCCTGATGGGCTACAATCCATGGGGTCGCAAAGAGTCGGACACGACTGAGCGACTTCACTTTTCTTTCTTTCTGTACTCCTCTGTACTGTTGGCTGGGGCGCCCATATCTGAGCTTCCAGTGGTGCTTCTGAGAAGCTGTAATAAAAAACAGTGTCCTCCCCTCTGTTGGGAGCAGGCCCATCTCACAGCGCTCCCCAGGCTCCTCCCACTGGTCCTGGAGCCGCCTCAACAGTGGCTGGCGCCATCCCCAGCCCTGGAGCTGCCCCACACCCAGCGTGCCCCCCAAACCGGGTGCCCAGGGATGGATTTTTTTCCTTTTATTTTTTTCCTTTCTCCCCCGTCCTCTGTCGTAGTTGTCAACTTAATTGGCACTATGAAATCTAATTAAGCTTTTGAGCTTTTTTTCTCAGTCACATTTTTTATTGTTGTTATAAACCTCTACCGCTATGTTGGACTTTTGCAGTTCTGTGGAGTTTTCCTTTTTTTTTTTTCTTTTATCTTTTTTCAATTTTAATTTTTAATATTTTAAACCTATTATTATTTTCTCTACAATATCTCTTTGTTTGCTTTTCCTACTGTTCTTTGCCCCCTGCAGTCAATCTTTGATATATATAAATCTTCTTTATCTATCTCTATTTAGCTTTTCATATCTGTTCTTTCTTTTCTTTCCTCTCAATGTATTTGCTAGTTTTGTTTTCATTGCTTTATTCCCCACTTGGCACCTTGCTTTAGTTTTGTTTTCCAGTTTGTGCTTTAGTTAATTTTGTTCTTAACTGGTAAATATAATTTTTGATTTCTTTGTTCACCAGATCAATCTATTGTACCTTATTTTTGTTGGACTGTTTTGACTTTGCTCATGGGTGTATATGTATATTCCATTATTTTTAACTATTATTTGCCTGCTTTTGTAACTGTCATTTGTCTGAGGTTCATCTTTGGTTTCTCATTTTTGGATATTTATTTTAATCTCACTTAATGCCATAACCAACCATTAGTGGAATCTATGTTCCTGACCAAAGACCAAGCCCTGAGCCTTCAGAGTGGGAGCACTGACTCTAAGACCCTAGACTACCAGAGAACTAACCCTAGGGGGTATTGAATAGTGAGAACTTACACAAAGGAAACCAGTTAAATACAAGACTCAGCATCACCTAACCATCAGCAGCACTCTGTGCTTGATGCGTCATCTAAACAATGAACAAAACAAAAACACAAACCCAATCATCAGCAGACAGGATTACCACCTCCCTCAGTCTTACCCATCAGAGGAAAAAACAAACAAACAAACAAAAACTCAGCACAAAACTCAACCTATACAAAGCTTACACAAACCACTGGATCAAACTTAGGAGGGCAGAAACCAAAAGGAAGAAAGAATCCAAACTTGAAGCCTGGGTAAAAGAGACCTCAAACATAGTAAGTTAAAAAAAAAAAAAATAATGAAAGGGCAGAGAAATACTACACAAATGAAGGAACAAATCAGAAACACAGAAGTCCAAATACATGAAGAAGAAATGGGCAAACTACCTGAAAAAGAATTCAGAATAATGATAGTAAAGATGATAAAAAACCTTGAAAACAAAATGGAGAAAATGCAGGAATCAATTAACAAAGACCTAGAAGAATTAAAGAATAAACATACAGAGACAAACAACACCATTACTGAAATTAAAAACACTCTTGAAGGAATCAATAACACAATATCTGAAGCAGAAGAACGAATCAGTGAGCTGGAAGGTAAAATGGTGGCTATAACTTCTGAGAAGTTATAACTTTGGAAAGGGAGATAGCAACCCACTTCAGTATTATTGCCTGGAGAATCCCATGGACAGAGGAGTCTGGCAGGCTACAGTCTATGGGGTCGCAAGAGTCAGACATGACTTAGTGACTAAACCACCATTACTTTTGAGTTCAGTTCAGTTCAGTCGCTCATACATGTCCGACTCTTTGTGACCCCATCAACCGTAGCATGCCAGGCCTCCCTGCCCATCACCAACTGCTGGAGTCTACCCAAAACCATGTCCATTGAGTCGGTGATGCCATCCAACCATCTCATCTTCTGTCATCCCCTTCTCCTCCTGCCCTCAATCTTTTCCACATCAGGGTCTTTTCAAATGAGTCAGCTCTTCTCATCAAGTGGCCAAAGTAATTACTTCTGAAGAGCAGAATAAAGTAAAAAGAATGAAAAGAACTGAGAATGTCTCACAGACCTCTGACACAATATCAAATGTAGCAACATTCGAATTATAGGGGTCCCAGAAGAAGAAGAGAAAAAGAAAGTGTATGAGAAAAATTTTGAAGAGATTATAGTTGAAAATTTCCCCCCAAATGAAAAGGAAATAGTCAATCAAGTCCAAGACACACGAAGAGTCCCATATAGTATAAATCTAAGGAGAAAGATGCCACGACACATACTAATCAAACTAACAAAGACTAAACACAAAGAAACAATATTAAAAGTATCAAGGGAGAAGCAACAAGCAACATACAAGGAAAACCCCATATGCTTAACAGCTGATCTCACAGCAGAAACTCTGTGGCCAAAAGGGAATGGCAGGATATATTTAAAGTACTAAAAGGGAAAAATCTACAACCAAGATTACTATACCCATCAAGGATTTCATTCAAAATTGATAGAGAAATAAAAAGCTTTTCATACAAGAAAAAGTTAAGAGGATTAAGTACCACCAAACCAGCTTTGCAATAAATGTTAAAGGGACTTATATAGTCAAGAAATAAAACAGAAGAAAAAAGATCTACAAAATAAACCCCAAACAACTATGAAATGGCAATAGGAACATATATCAATAATTACTTTAAATGTAAATGGATTAAATGCCCCAACCAAATGACATGAGCTGGCTGAATGGATACAAAAACAAGACCCATATATGTGCTGTCTATAGAAACCCACTTCAGACTTAAAGACACATATAGACTGAAAGTGAGAGGATAGAAACATGTATTCCATGTAAATGGGAAGCAGAAGAAATCTGGAGTAGCAATCCTCATATCAGACAAAATAGACCTTAAAGTAAAGAAGATTACAAGAGATAAGGAAGGACACTACATAATGACCAAGAGATCAATCCAAGAGGAAGACATAACAGTCATAAATATCTATGCACCTAACATAGAAGCATCTCAATACATAAGACAAACACTAACAGACATAAAAGGAGAAATTGACAGGAACACAATAATAGTAGACTTAAACACCCCACTAACACCAATGGACAGATCATCAAAACATAAAAGTAATAAGCAAACACAAGTCTTAAATGATACATTAGATGCGATGGATCTCATTGACATCTTCAGGCCATTCCATCCAAATGCAGAAGAATACACTTCTTAAGTGCACATGGAACATTCTCCAGGATAGACCACATCTTGGGTCACAAATCAAACCTCAGTAAAGTTAAGAAAATTGAAATTGTATCAAACATCTTCTCCAACCACAATGCTATGAGACTAGACATCAATTACAAGAAAAAAACTGTAAGAAACACAAACACATGGAGATTAAACAATACATTTCCAAATAACCAACAGCTCACTGAAGAAATCAAAAGGGAAATCAAAACATTTCTAGAAGCAAATTACAATGAAAACATAACAACTCAAAACCTATGGGATGCAGCAAAAGCAGTAAGAGGGAAGTTTATAGCAATATAATCCAACCTCAAAAAACAAGAAAAACATTGAATAGACAACCTAAATTTACAACTAAAACAACAGGAAAAAGAACAAGAACAACAACAACCAAAAACCCCATAATTAGTAGAAGGAAAGAAATCATAAAGATCCGAGCAGAAACAAATGAAAAAGAAATGAAAGAAACAACAGTAAAGATTAATAAAACTAAAAGCTGGTTCTTTGAGAAGATAAACAAAACTGAGAAATCTTTAGCTAGAGTCACAAAGAAAAAAAGAGAAGAATCAAATCAACAAAGTTAGAAATGAAACATGAGAGGTTATAACAGACACTGCAGAAATACCAAGGATTATAAGAGACTATTCAGTTCAGTCGCTCAGTTGTGTCTGACTCTTTGCAACCCCATGAATTTCAGCAGCCAGGCCTCCCTGTCCATCACCAACTCCCAGAGTTCACTCAGGCTCATGTCCATTGAGTCAGTGATGCCATCCAGCCATCTCATCCTCTGTCGTCCCCCTTTCCTCCTGCCCCAAGTCCCTTCCAGCATCAGAGTCTTTTCCAATGAGTCAACTCTTCGCATGAGGTGGCCAAAGTATTGGAGATTCAGCTTCAATATCAGTCCTTCCAAAGAACACCCAGGACCGATCTCCTTTAGGATGGACTGGTTGGATCTCCTTGCAGTCCAAGGGACTCTCAAGAGTCTTCTCCAACACCACACTTCAAAAGCATCAATTCTTCGGCACTCAGCCTTCTTCACAGTCCAACTCTCACATCCATACATGACCACAGGAAAAACCATAGCCTTGACTAGACGGACCTTTGTTGGCAAACTAATGTCTCTGCTTTTCAATATGCTATCTAGGTTGGTCGTAACTTTCCTTCCAAGGAGTAAGCGTCTTTTAATTTCATGGCTGCAGTCACCATCTGCAGTGATTTTAGAGCCCCCCAAAATAAAGTCTGACACTGTTTCCACTGTTTCCCCATATATTTCCCATGAAGTGATGGGACCAGATTCCATGATCTTCGTTTTCTGAATGTTGAGCTTTCAGCCAACTTTTTCACTCTCCTCTTTCACCTTCATCAAGAGGCTTTTTAGTTCCTCTTCACTTTCTGCCATAAGGGTGGTGTCATCTGCATATCTGAGGTTATTGACATTTCTCCCGGAAATCTTGACTCCAGCCTGTGCTTCTTCCAGCCCGGCGTTTCTCATGATGTACTCTGCATAAAAGTTAAATAAGCAGAGTGACAATATACAGCCTTGACGTACTCCTTTTCCTATTTGGAGCTAGTCTGTTGTTCCATGTCCAGTTCTAACTGTTGCTTCCTGACCTGCATACAGGTTTCTCAAGAGGCAGGTCAGGTGGTCTGGTATTCCCATCTCTTTCAGAATTTTCCACAGTTTATTGTGATCCACACAGTCAAAGTCTTTGGCACAGACAATAAAGCAGAAATAGATGTTTTTCTGGAACTCTCTTGCTTTTTCGATGATCCAGTGGATGTTGGCAATTTGATCTCTGGTTCCTTTGCCTTTTCTAAAACCAGTTTGAACATCTGGAAGTTCATGGTTCACGTATTGCTGAAGCCTGGCTTGGAGAATTTTGAGTATTACTTTACTAGCATGTGAGATGAGTGCAATTGTGCAATAGTTTGAGCATTCTTTGGTATTGCCTTTCTTTGGGATTGGAATGAAAAGAGACTACTATGAACAACTATATAGCAATAAAATGGATAACCTGGAACAAATGGACAGATTCCTAGAAAAGCTCAATCTTCCAACAATGAACCAGGAAGAAGTAGAAATTATGAATAACCCAATTAAAAGCACTGAAATTGAAGCTGTGATAAAAAAAACAAAAAACAAAAAACAAAAAACCTCCCCAAAAACAAAAGCCTGGGACCAGATGGCTTCACAGAAGAACTCTATCAAACATTTAGAGAAAAGCTAATGCCTATCCTTCTGAAACCCTTTAAAAAAATTGCATAGGAAGGCACACTTCCAAACTCATTTTATGAGGCCACCATCACCCTGATACCAAAATCAGACAAAGACAACACAAAAAAAGAAAACTACATGCCAATGTCACTGATGAACATAGACATAAAAATCCTCAACAAAATTTTAGCAAAAAGAATTCAGCAACACATTGAAGAGCTCATACACCATGATCAAGCTGGGTTTATTTCAGGAATGCAAGGATTCTTCAATATATGCAAATCAATCAATGTGATACACTATGTTAACAAATTGAAAGATAAAAACTACAGGATCCTCTCAATAGATGCAGAAAAAACCTTTGACAAAATTCAGCACCCATTTATGATTAAAACTCCAAAAAACTGGTATAAAAGGAACCTACCTCAATATAGTAAAGACCATATAAGACAAGCCTACAGCAAACATTATTCTCAATGGTGAAAACCTGAAAGCATTCAGCCTATGATCAGGAACAAGACAAGGGTGTCCACTTTCACCACTATTATTCAACAAAGTTCTGGAAATTCTAGATACAGCAATCAGAGAAGAAAAAGAAATAAAAGGAAGCCAGATCATAAAAGAAGAAGTAAAGCTTTCACTGTTTGCACATGGCATGACACTGTACATAGAAAACCCTTAATATAGTATCAGAAAACTGCTAGAGCTAATCAGTGAGTTTAGCAAATTTGCAGGGTACAAAATCAATACACAGAAATCACTTGCATTTTTATATACTAACAATGAAAAATCAGAAAGAGAAATGAAGGAATTAATCCCATTCACTACTGCAACAAAAAAGAACTAACTGTGAATAAGGCTGAGTGACAAAGAATTGATGATTTTGAACTGTGGTGTTGGAGAAGACTCTTGAGAGTCCCTTGGACTGCAAGGAGATCCAACCAGTCCATTCTGAAGGAGATCAGCCCTGGGATTTCTTTGGAAGGAATGATGCTAATGCTGAAACTCCAGGACTTTGGCCACCTCATGCGAAGAGTTGACTCATTAGAAAAGACTCTGATGCTGGGAGGGATTGGGGGCAGGAGGAGAAGGGGACGACAGAGGATGAGATGTCTGGATGGCATCACTGACTCGATGGACGTGAGTCTGAGTGAACTCTGGGAGTTGGTGATGGACAGGGAGGCCTGACGTGCTGCGATTCATGGGGTCACAAAGAGTTGGACACGACTAAGTGACTGAACTGAACTGAACTGACCTAAGAAGAAAAAAGAACTATATACAGAACATTATGAGACACTGATGAAAGAAATCAATGAGAACGTAAACTGTTGGAGAGATATTCCATGTTCCTGGGTAGGAAGAATCAATATTGTGAAAATGACTATACTACCAAATGCAACCTACAGGTTCAATGCAATCCCTATCAAATTACCAATGACATTTTTCACAGAGGGTGAACAAAAAATTTTACAATGTATATGGAAACACAAAAGACCCTGAATAGCCAAAGCAGTCTTGAGAAAGAAGAATGGAGCTGAAGGAATCAACCTTCCTGACTTCAGATTATACTACAAAGCTACAGTCATCAAGACAGTATGTTACTGGCACAAAAACAGAAATATAGACCAATGGAACAAGATAGACAGCCCAGACATAAACCCATGCACCTATGGGTACCTTATTTTGACAAAGGAGGCAAGAATATACAATGTGGCAAAGACCCTTTCAATAAATGGTGCTGGGAAAACTGGACATCTACATGTAAAATAATGAAATTAGAAAACTTCCTAACACCATACACAAATATAAACTCCAAATGGCTTAAAGACCTAAATGTAAGACCAGAAACTATAGAATTTATTTACAGGGTAGTTATGGAGAAACAGACATAGAGAATAGACTATGGACATGCAGGGAAGGGTAGAGAGGGTGAGATATATGCAAAGAGTAACATGTAAACTTACAGTATGATATGTAAAATAGATAGCCTATGGGAATTTGCTGTATGGCTTAGGAAACTCAAACAACTCTGTATCAACCTAGAGGGGTGGGATGGGGAGGGAGGTTCAAAAGGGATGGGATATATATATGTATATATATACATATATATATACCTATGGATGATTCATGTTGAGGTTTGACAGAAGACAGCAAAATTCTGTAAAGCAAAATCTTTCAATAAAAAAGAAAAACAAAAAATGAAATGCAGAAAAAAAAAAAAAAAAGAGAGGGAGAAATGAAAGATTAAGTGTGACCAGGAGGTGGTTTTAGGTGTGTACATCTCTCAAGGCCCATTTATCTTTGATGGGTTTTGGTATCACGATTTTAGATAATGTTTATTTTCAATGCAATGTGTAAAATCATATCCATACTCTTTTGTGATCATTTCTCTCATTTTGGATAAACATGATTGGAATTGCTCAAAATGGTTGGACTATACCTATTTCTTATCTTCTATAGAACACAGAGAAACAATTCAATTTCAATCATCTCTACAGCTACCTCTTGGGTTTTAAATAATTAAAAACAACAAATATTCTTTTATCATTGTTTCTTTACTTGTGAACTACTGTAAAAATCAACTCAATGATTGCCCAAATTACTCCCAAAGGATCATACCTTCATCCTGTGTCTTATTTTTCCAACTAAAACTACATTTTATACATCAGAGATTTTAAGAGTTTGTACAATATATAATTCATGAATTGATTCCCCATAGCTAAACTTACTTAATTCTAGTATCATAATTGTAGGACTAATCCTAGAAGACCAAATGATGATGTTGTAGTAGGTGAAAGAAAGGAATCAGTATTTTTGAGTATTCGTTCAGTGCTAGAAATTTGATAGAGCATTGTCTATCTCAAATAATCTTGTGATAATCTTATGAAAAGGATATAAATATTTCTACTTTCTTCTTTAAGTGAGCAGAAATGGAGGCTTATGAGATGAAGCCATTTAAAGTTTATACAGCTAACAAAAAGGAAGTCTAATCTTAGCTGTGATTCCAAAACTATCTCCTCAGCTCTATCAATTTCCTTACATGAACATTGACACTGTTTTCTACTTTCCAATGGCCAATATTGACAGACCCTCTTCCTCATTTCAGTTTCTTAAATGAAATATTACTAGATGGATCCTCCAGGGACCCTTACTTTAAGATATTTTGGGAAATTTGTACTCAATTGGAGATATATGATTTGGCTAGAGAGATATTTTTTACAGACAATAGTATGAGTTTCCACCATTACTCAATTTTATCCTAGAAGGAGTTTCTTTATTTTGATTTGAACACCCAGAATTATTCAAGTACTTGCTTATCATTCTCCTGGTTCATCAAGTTCTTAATAATTTGTATCATGTACTATTTTAGCTTTTCTTGGGTATCGTGAACACAGTATTTCAAATAATATAAAATATCAAGAGTAATACATTGACTATATTTTTCTCATCCTCCATCAAAGAAAAAACACAAAGGGGATGCTAATGTTCACTTCTTGTGCTGTGCTGTGCTGTGCTTAGTCACTCAGTCATGTCTGACTCCTTGTGATCCCTTGGACTATAGGCCATCAAGCTCCTCTGTCCATGGAGATTCTCCAGGCGAGAATAATGGAGTGGGTTGCCATGTCCTCCTCCATGGGATCTTCCAAAGCCAGGGACCAAACCCAGGTCTCCCACATTTCAGACAGATTATTTACCATCTGGGCTACCAGGGAAGTCCAAGAATACAGGAGTGGGCAGCCTATCCCTTCTCTAGGGGATCTTCCTAACCCAGGAATCGAACCAGGGTCTTCTGCATCTCAGGCATATTCTTTACCAGCTGAGCTACCAGAGAAGCCTGTTCAGCTCATATTTAGGGTTATTTTGCAGACAATAACTACTATTTTATCTAATGGGAACAAAATAATGAGCTAGGTAGGAATAGAAGAATGTCTCTAATAATGACTGTCTCCCTTATCAACATCTGATTCCTCCATAGTCTACAGCATATTGATACAGTTTATTGAATAATTTCTGAGTGAGTTAAGGATTAACATTCACCAAATGCTTGTTCAAGTCACTTGGGAAAGGCAGAAAGAGGTCAAGTGATTTCCAGTTACTACTTCATAAATAATATGGTTCAGTTCAGTCGCTCAGTTGTGTCTGACTCTTTGCAACCCCATGAATCGAAGCACGCCAGGCCTCCCTGTCCATCACCAACTCCCGGAGTTCACTCAGACTCACGTCCATCGAGTCAGTGATGCCATCCAGCCATCTCATCCTCTGTCGCCCCCTTCTCCTCCTGCTCCCAATTCCTCCCAGCATCAGAGTCTTTTCCAATGAGTCAACTCTTCGCATGAGGTGGCCAAAATATTGGAGTTTCAGCTTCAGCATCATTCCTTCCAAAGAAATCCCAGGGCTCATCTCCTTTAGAATGGACTGTTTGGATCTCCTTGCAGTCCAAGGGACTCTCAAGAGTCTTCTCCAACACCACACTTCAAAAGCATCAATTCTTCGGCACTCAGCCTTCTTCACAGTCCAACTCTCACATCCATACATGACCACTGGAAAAACCATAGCCTTGAGTAGATGGACCTTTGTTGGCAAAGTAATGTCTCTGCTTTTGAATATGCTATCTAGGTTGGTCATAACTTTCCTTCCAAGGAGTAAGCGTCTTTTAATTTCATGGCTGCAGTCACCATCTGCAGTGATTTTGGAGCCCCCCAAAATAAAGTCTGACACTGTTTCCACTGTTTCCCCATATATTTCCCATGAAGTGATGGGACCAGATTCCATGATCTTCGTTTTCTGAATGTTGAGTTTTAAGCCAACTTTTTCACTCTCCTCTTTCACCTTCATCAAGAGGCTTTTTAGTTCCTCTTCACTTTCAGCCATAAGGATGGTGTCATCTGCATATCTGAGGTTACTGATATTTCTCTTGGCAATCTTGATTCCAGCTTGTGCTTTTTCCAGCCCAGCATACCTCATGATGTACTCTGCATATAAGTTAAACAAGCAGGGTGCCAATATACAGCCTTGACGTACTCCTTTTCCTATTTGGAACTAGTCTGTTGTTCCATGTCCAGTTCTAACTGTTGCTTTCTGACCTGCATACAGATTTCTCAAGAGGTAGATCAGGTGGTCTGGCACTCCGATCTCTTTCAGAATTTTCCACAGTTTATTGTGATCCACACAGTCAAAGGCTTTGGCATAGTCAATAAAGCAGAAATAGATGTTTTTCTGGAACTCTCTTGCTTTTTCCATGATCCAGCAGATGTTGGCAATTTGGTCTCTGGTTCCTCTGCCTTTTCTAAAACCAGCTTGAACATCTGGAAGTTCATGGTTCACATATTGCTGAAGTCTGGCTTGGAGAATTTAGAGCATTACTTTACTAGCGTGTGAGATGAGTGCAATTATGTGGTAGTTTGAGCATTCTTTGGCATTGTCTTTCTTTGGGACTGGAATAAAAACTGACATTTTCCAGTCCTGTGGCCACTGTTGAGTTTTCCAAATTTGCTGACATGTTGAGTGCAGCACTTTCACAGCATCATCTTTCAGGATTTGAAATAGCTCAATTGGAATTCCATCACCTCCACTAGCTTTGTTTGTAATGATGCTTTCTAAGGCCCACTTGACTTCACATTCCAGGCTGTCTGGTTCAAGGTCAGTGATCACACCATCGTGATTATCTGGGTCACAGCCATGAAATTAAAAGACGCTTATTCCTTGGAAGGAAAGTTATGACTAACCTAGATAGCATATTCAAAAGCAGAGACATTACTTTGCCAACAAAGGTCCATCTAGTCAAGGCTATGGTTTTTCCTGTGGTCATGTATAGATGTGAGAGTTGGACTGTGAAGAAGGCTGAGCACTGAAGAATTGATGCTTTTAAACTGTGGTGTTGGAGAAGACTCTTGAGAGTCCCTTGGACTGCATGGAGATCCAACCAGTCCATTCTGAAGGAGATCAGCCCTGGGATTTCTTTGGAAGGAAAGATGCTAAAGCTTAAACTCCAGTACTTTGGCCACCTCATGCGAGAGTTGACTCATTGGAAAAGACTCTGATGCTGGGAGGGATTGGGGGCAAGAGGAGAAGGGGACGACAGAGGATGAGATGGCTGGATGGCATCACTGACTCGATGGACGTGAGTCTGGGTGAACTCCGGAAGTTGGTGATGGACAGGGAGGCCTGGCGTGCTGCGATTCATGGAGTCACAAAGAGTCAGACATGACTGAGCGACTGAACTGAACTGAAGATCTTTTTTGTACAGTTCTTTTGTGTATTCTTGCCACCTCTTCTTAATATCTTCTGCTTCTGTTAGGTCCATACCATTTCTGTCCTTTATCGAGCCCATCTTTGCATGAAATGTTCCCTTTTATCTCTAATTTTCTTGAAGAGATGTCTAGTCTTTTCCCATTCTGTTGTTTTCCTCTATTTCTTTGCATTGATCGCTGAGGAAGGCTTTCTTATCTCTTCTTGCTATTCTTTGGAACTCTGCATTCAGATGCTTATATCTTTCCTTTTCTCCTTTGCTTTTCTCTTCTCTTCTTTTCACAGCTATTTGTAAGGCCTCCCCAGACAGCCATTTTGCTTTTTTGCATTTCTTTTCCATGGGGATGGTCTTGATCCCTGTCTCCTGTACAATGTCACAAACCTCATTCCATAGTTCATCAGGCACTCTATCTATCAGATCTAGTCCCTTAAATCTATTTCTCACTTCCACCATATAATCATAAGGGTACCTAGATTGATATTTTATATTTTAGACTATTTGTAATTCATTTATAAAATTTACTATGGCCTATTAAGGGGAAAAGAATATTTTTCACTTTGAAGGGATTAATACCTTTTTAGAAATGTAAATATCTGATATTTATTTTAACTTGGGTTAGGAAGATTTTAATACCCTTCACAGGAATTAGGTTATGAAGGAATTTCCCTAGAATCTAGAAATATAGCTGAGTTCTAAATATCTAGTTCAGTGTTTTGGTTGTCATGGTCTGATTTCTCAGTAACTTTCTGAGTCACCATGATGCACTGATAAATGCAAGCCACTACAATTGCAAACGAATTATTTTGGAACCCTGGTGCTAATTTCACTGTGTTTCTCAACTCTGTCATCCTTGGCTGCCATTTACAGAATACCTATTTTTCACATGGTGGTGGTTTAATCGCTAAATCATGTCCGACTCTTCTGACCCCATGGACTGTAGCCTGCCAGGCTCCTCTGTCCATGGGATTCTCCAGGCAAGAAGACTGGAATGGGTTGCCATTTCCTTATCCGATTTTCTCACATATTTTAAGTTTTGCATTGCCTTGTTCATCCTCTCCTGTTGGCTTACCCTCTTGCTACTAATTTCTTTCTCAACCCTTTCCACTGTGACCTGTGGAACTCTGCTTTCTAAACAAATTTCCTTGAATCTTGCTTATACATTTAACTCAGGAAAGCCACTTCTTGGCCTTTTAGGATCAAACCTACAAGAATCAGTTAGCCTAATAACTGGTTCTCATCTTGCCTTCCTCTGCTCCTAGTAAATACTAAACATTCAATTATAAGCTTATTAGAAATATATTAATAAACTAATTTCTCCATTAAAAGTCTCTGTGGGATAGACATAACTGACATATTTTATGGCATATACCATGCTTATTTTATCTCCTCTTAAATTTTCCCATTCTATGTGCATATACAGTAAACTCATTTCAGAATAGTTTCTCATCAACGAACCGCCCTGTTCTGATAGTTGTCCACCTTTCCGTGCTTTTGAAACTCTAACATTATTTAAGACCCAGTGAAAATTTCACTTTCTTCAAGAAGCCTTCTTAAATACAACTAATTTGAACCAGACATTCTTTCCACAGTACTGTGAATGTATTTTGTACTCTTTTATACAATCTGTCATATCATATGTCATATGTGCCTATATTTGTTTTCTACCTGGTTGCAAGACTTTTAGGAACAAGACTCTCCTTAAGTCATCTTTGAACCCTTGGAATGATAGTTCAGAGCTGGAATCACAGCAGGCCACTTGAACAAGAATATCTTTCTGGCAGGGAACAGAAAAGCCTTGAAAAGAACTCAACAAGAAGGTTATTGTAAGGACAAATGGTGAAATCACACAGACATCTAAATACAAGCACGAGGGTATGTATCAGACTCTTGGGAAATGGAACTGGGAAAACATTAGAAACTAAGGATTTTGTTTTTATCTCTCTCTCTCCCTCAGGGGATGCATGGCCTCTCTCATTTCTGTCTCATGTTCTCCCTGTCAGATCAGCTTCCTCTAAATCTGATGGCACAATGCCCACACTGTTCTAGCATCGACTGTACATGACTTCATCTTTTGGCTTTTATCACTATCTAGCAATTTTCTCCATAGTTTCTTAGTTCAGATTTCCAAGGGAGGATTCTTTTAGTTCCTATTTTATATCAAAGGCCATAATTTGTTATGGGTTCCTGGGTAGACTAAAGATTGGCAACTCTTGAGCCAGGTGTATACCCTGATTTAAAGACCTCAGTAAGGAGAGGAAGAAGGGTGGGAGCAAAGAGACAGAAAACATGACAATGAGTGCCACAGGGCCTGGTGGAGGGACTGATTCTTGAATCAGTCTCTGGAGAATTCTTAGCACAGTAGCTCTTCTAAGGAGTTATTGAATCAAATAAATATAAACCTAATGTGAACAAAATTTGGTTCAACTGTCACCACAATAATTCTTTTTCTCCTCAAAGAGTATGTTTAGAATAAGATACTTCATTAAGTACGTATTCATTCAAAGTTAATTACACTATTTAATCATTTTCTATTTATGAAATCAATTTATTCACATACAGTTTTGAGATTGCATGTTGGATACATCAAGATTTGTGAATGATAGTTCTTTAAGATGGCAATTTGATATTTTAAGCTCTATTTAAAAATATAACAATTTTTGTCTATACTTTCTTTCTCAATATCACCATCAGGTTTTTCTACTGGTTCCCATTGTATGGGTGGTGTCATTTAGTTTACAGCTTTGTACCTAGATTTAGAGAATTACTATGGAATTTCCGCATCCAGAGAAGCTTTGCTGTCAGAGCAAGAGAAACAATGATGATAATAATAATAATGCTTAAATTTCCAAAGACTTGAAAGTTGAATGAAATAATGTTTACATGGAACACAGAAGTTTTTTGATAAGTGACATTATTTTAAAACATATAGTTATCAGGTCAGTTTCCCTACCACTTTCTTCATTTTGCTCTCTTGAGGCTCTCTTTCTGCTCTCATATTTTCTAACTGATCTCTTGCAAAATTCTCCACTTGTCTCCCCACCCTCTTTATTATATTCTTCCAAGACATTGCAGTTTACTCTGTGCCTTAGTTTATTTTCTCTTTTGGAATGCTCTGCATTCTCTTAATTTTGACAAATTCTATACTTGTTTAAGGGCCAGTTCAAATCCTACCATTCTCAGGAGAGATAGTTCAGTACAATGGAGTGAGTCTAGATTCTCAGGCCAGAACACTTGGGTTTGAATTCTTACTTATGAGTTATGTGACCCTGAACAAATTGAATAATCTCACTTTACTTATCTGTGAAATGGGGATTAAAAATGTTAAAATGGAATCTTTTACATATATACTAGACTACAGGGATATTTTCCTTTCTGGTTTTTTCCCCTTGGTCTGTACATGTAATGGTATGACAGCTTGGGTATTTCTTATCTTGTCTTTAGGCTGGCCCAGTCTCTTATGAAAACTATGGCTCTGTGTTTTAAAATAATATATTAATATTAAAATGTTCTGTGTTTTTAGAAGACTAGATTTTAACAGTTGGAGCTTTAATAGCAAGCAGGTGACTATTGTTTAGTGGTTAGCAAGGCTTGATTAAATTTCAGGACTTAGAGAATTGTTCTCATTCTGTGATCATAAATCCTTAAGGTAGTCTTGACTTCCCCAGAGAGGCATTTTTCTATTTCACGGCAAGTCCACCCTGGATAATTGCCCTGATCTTCTCTTTGAGTTTAGTTTAAGGAAAACACTTGCAAGTAAAAAAAAAGAAAGAAAAAGTGGCCTTTGCTCCCACTGTTGTAGCGTGAATTATTTGCCTGGATAATTAGAGTCTAAATGCTGTCATTATAGAGATTAAAGGCTGCTATAACATTTCCTAAGGCTGCCTCCTAGTTTAAGTACCAGCTGCCTCTAGGAGTAGTGAGGCAAGTTGCTGAAGATGGTGGTTTTGTGGGCTTCCAAGTGAGGGTAGGATATGCTGCCTGATTTAAGTAATAGCAGCTGAAACAAAGTCTATTTAGGCTGTGAGAATGCCATAAATGTGCATGAATTACTGTGGGGACAAAGTCTTGATCTTTATCACAGCATTGTTGTTCAAAGTTAATGTTTCTTTTGTATGAATAAAAAGATTTTTTCTTTTTATCTTGTAGGTGGCTGAATAGAATATTTATTGCTCTAAGTCCCATTTCCTTAAAGAGATCCTGGTTTCTCTTACATGTGTCCTAATAAAAAGCTTACCATCTACTTTAGTGACTTTTCTATGTTGCAGCCAGGTGTCGCACAGGTGTGATTAAGCATCTACTCCATCGCCTGCCTCTGGCCACATTCCTGCTTTGGCTACCATTTATGAAAGGCAGAAGGGCACTGTGACTAAATGTGTAGACTCTGTGGCCAGAATTTAACTCCACCACCTATCAGGTGTGATGTTGAATCTGGTATATAATCTCTCTCAGTTTTTCAGTTTTCTGCTCTGTAATCCCTCAAAGGGTTCATAAGAAAATTAAATCAGTTAATACTTTAAATAAAGTGCTTAACAGATAACAAACACTCAATACTTACTGCTTTTAATATTCTTATTATTATTGAGCACATATAGAACTTGGATTTTAATCCATGTAGATGGCTTCTAGTCAAGGCTACGGTTTTTCCAGTGGTCATGTATGGATGTGAGAGTTGGACTGTGAAGAAAGTTGAGTGCCAAAGAATTGATGCTTTTGAACTGTGGTGTTGGAGAAGACTCTTGAGAGTCCCATGGACTACAAGGAGATCCAACCAGTCCATTCTAAAGGAGATCAGTCCTGGGTGTTCTTTGGAAAGAATGATGCTAAAGCTGAAACTCCAGTACTTTGGCCACCTCATGCGAAGAGTTGACTCATTGGAAAAGACTCTGATGCTGGGAGGGATTGGGGGCAGGAGGAGAAGAGGACGACAGAGGATGAGATGGCTGGATGGCATCATTGACTCGATGGACGTGAGTTTGAGTGAACTCCGGGAGTTGGTGATGGACAGGGAGGCCTGGCGTGTTGCGATTCATGGGGTCGCAAAGAGTCGGACACAACTGAGCGACTGAATTGAACTGAACTGAGACGGTTTCTGGGAAGTAGACTTACCACAA
The DNA here is from genome assembly GCF_002263795.3 of Bos taurus. Lineage (NCBI taxonomy): Eukaryota > Metazoa > Chordata > Mammalia > Artiodactyla > Bovidae > Bos > Bos taurus. Next base: position 84,032,094 of record NC_037329.1, on the reverse strand, counting down.
ATAAATAGATATAGAAATTCTGGTTTAGCAACTTAGTAAATATATAATCTGCTTTGAGATTGTATTTTCAAATTTTGAACACAGAAGTTACATGGAGTGGAGGCACAGCCACAACTGTATTTAGAAACGATGATCTAATGAGTTCCAAGCAGCTCTGAATACCCTAGAAGCTATGGCAGACTATTTACAATAGTTAAGACAAGGAAGCAACCTAAATGTCCACTAACAGATGAATAAAGAAGATACAGTGTGTATACACACAATGGAATATTAGTCATAAAAAAGGATGACATACTGCCATTTGCAGCAATGTGGATAGACCTAGAGATCATCATATTTAAGGGAAGTAAAACAGGCAGAGAAAGACATACACCATTTACATGTGGAATCTAAAAAAAGAGATAAACTTATTTACAAAACAGGAACAGACTCACAGACAAAGAAAAACTTACAGTTACCAAAGGGGAAGCTAGGAAGGAATAAATTAAGAGTTTGGATTCCGTTCAGTCACGCAGTCATGTCCGACTCTTTGCCATCCCATAGACTGCGGTGTGCCAGGCCTCCCTGTCCATCACCAACTCCAGGAGCCTACTCAAACTCATGTCCATTGAGTCGGTGATGCCATCCAACCTCATCCTCTCATCCTCTCTCATTCCCTTCTCTTCCCACCTTCAATCTGTCCCAGCATCAGGGTCTTTTCAAATGAGTCAGTTCTTCACATCAGGTGGCCAAAGTATTGGAGTTTCAGCTTCAGTATCAGTCTTTCCAATGAATATTCAGACTGATTTCATTTAGGATGGACTGGTTGGATCTCTTTGCAGTCCAAGGGACTCTCAAGAGTCTTTCCAACACCACAGTTCAAAAGCATCAATTCTTTGGTGCTCAGCTTTTTATAGTCCAACTCTCACATCCATACATGACTACTGGAAAAACCATAGTTTTGACTAGACAGACCTTTGTTGATAAATTGATGTCTCTGCTTTTTAATATGCTGTCTAGTTTGGTGATAGCTTTTCTTTAAGGAGCAAGTGTCTTTTAATTTCATGGCTGCAATCACCATCTGCAGTGACTTTGGAGCCCAAGAAAATCAAGACTCTCACTGTTTCCATTGTTACCCCATCTACTTGAAATGAAGTGACGGGACCAAATGCCATGATCTTAGTTTCCTGAATGTTGAGTTTTAAGTCAACTTTTTCACTCTCCTCTTTCACTTTCATCAAGAGGCTCTTTAGTTCATCTTTGCTTTCTGCCATAAGGGTGGTGTCATCTCCATATCGGAGGTTATTGATATTTTTCCCGGCAATCTTGATTCCAGCTTGTGCTTCATCCAGTCCAGTGTTTCTTGTGATGTACTCTGCGTATCAGTTAAATAAGCAGGGTGACAATATACAGCCTTGACATACTCCTTTCATGATTTGGAACCAGTCCATTTTTTCCATGTCTGATTCTAACTGTTGCTTCTTGACCTGCGTACACATTTCTCAGGAGACAGGTAAGGTGGTCTGGTATTCCCATCTCTTGAAGAACTTTCTACAGTTTGTTGTGATCCACACAGTCAAAGAATTTGGTGTAGTCAATAAAACAGAGGTAGATGTTTTTCTGGAACTCTCTTGCTTTTTCAGTGATCCAGCAGATGTTGGCAATTTGATCTCTGGTTCCTCTGCCTTTTCTAAATCCAGCTTGAACATCTGGAAGTTCATGTTTCATGTACTGTTGAAGCTTGGCTTGGAGAATTTTGAGCATTACTTTACTAGCATGTGAGATGAGTGCAACTGTGTGGTAGTTTGAGGATTCTTTGGCATTGCCCTTCTTTGGGATTGGAGTGAAAACTGACCTTTTCCAGTCCTGTGGTCACCACTGAGTTTTCCACATTTGCTGGCAGATTGAGAGCAGCACTTTCACAGCATTGTCTTTTAGGATTTGAAATAGTGCCACTGGAATTCCATCATCTCCACTAGCTTTGTTCATAGTGATGCTTCCTAAGGCCCACTTGACTTCACATTTCAGGATGTCTGGCTCTAGGTGAGTGATCATAACCATCTGGGTTATGAAGATATTTTTGTATAGTTCTACTGTGTATCAGTTTGGGATTAGCTGATACAAACTATTATATATAAAATATACAACAAGGTCCTACAGGAAATTATATTCAACATCTTATGATAAACTATGAGAAAGGCAGTGCCAAAGAATGATCAAACTATTGCACAATTGCACTCATCTCACACGCTAGTAAAGTAATGCTCAAAATTCTCCAAGCCAGGCTTCAGCAATATGTGAACCGTGAACTTCCAGATGTTCAAGCTGGTTTTAGAAAAGGCAGAGGAACCAGAGATCAAATTGCCAACATCTGCTGGATCATGGAAAAAGCAAGAGAGTTCCAGAAAAACATCTATTTCTGCTTTATTGACTATGCCATAGCCTTTGGCTGTGTGGATCACAATAAACTGTGGAAAATTCTGAAAGAGATGGGAATACCAGACCACCTGATCTGCCTCTTGAGAAACCTATATGCAGGTCAGAAAGCAACAGTTAGAACTGGACATGGAACAACAGACTGGTTCCAAATAGGAAAAGGAGTACATCAAAGCTGTATATTGTCACCCTGCTTATTTAACTTCTATGCAGAGTACATCATGAGAAACGCTGGGCTGGAAGAAGCACAAACTGGAATCAAGATTTCCAGGAAAAATATCAATAACCTCAGATATGGAGATGACACCACCCTTATGGCAGAAAGTGAAGAGGAACTAAAAAGCCGCTTGAAGAAAGTGAAAGTGGAGAGTGAAAAAATTGGCTTAAAGCTCAACATTCAGAAAACGAAGATCACGGCATCTGGTCCCATCACTTCATGGGAAATAGATGGGGAAACAGTGGAGACAGTGTGAGATTTATTTTTGGGGGCTCCAAAATCACTGCAGATGGTGATTGCAGCCATGAAATTAAAAGATGCTTACTCCTGGGAAGGAAAGTTATGACCAACCTAGATAGCATATTGAAAAGCAGAGACATTACTTAGCCAACAATGGTCTGTCTAGTCAAGGCTATGGTTTTTCCAGTAGTCATGTATGGATGTGAGATTTGGACTGTGAAGAAAGCTGAGCACCGAAGAAATGATGCTTTTGAAGTGTGCTTTTGTAGAAGACTCTTGAGAGTCCCTTGGACTGCAAGGAGATCCAACCAGTCCATTCTGAAAGAGATCAGCCCTGGGATTTCTTTGGAAGGAATGATGCTAAAGCTGAAACTCCAGTACTTTGGCCACCTCATGCGAAGAGTTGACTCATTGGAAAAGACTCTGATGCTGGGAGGGATTGGGGACAGGAGGAGAAGGGGACAACAGAGGATGAGATGGCTGGATGGCATCACAGCCTCGATGGACGTGAGTTTGAGTGAACTCTGGGAGTTGGTGATGGACAGGGAGGCCTCATGTGCTGCAATTCATTGGGTCGCAAAGAGTCGGACACGACTGAGTGACTGAACTGAACTGAACTGAACTGATGATAATCTGTAATGGAAAACAATTTGAAAAGTATATAGATATATGATGAAGGGAAATGATGTTCATTTAATACAGAATATTCTTTAGGTGTTTTGTTTATTTATTTATTTGTTAATCCTCAGAACCTGGAAAATTGGGGGGTGGGAGTGTATTATCCTTGTAGATGTCAATACTAAAACCCAGGAAAGTTAAATGACTTGCCCAAGATCTCAGAGGTAGCAAACATTCAAGTCAGATTTAAGTCCATGTCTTATTGACTCTGCTCTATCAATCATGCCTTTCTTCTTGACTTTTCCCTCAAGTTAGTATCTAATGAGCAAATATTTCTATTAGTACTTTTCAAGATACAAAGAATATTTCTACACACACTACTGTTTAATATTCATAATAATTTTAATGAAATAGTATTATCAGATTAATTTTAAAGAGAAAACTGAGACTCATAAAGATGAAATGAAATTGGAAAGTTGCATATTCTCAAGTCTTTGACTCAAAAGTCTCTGCCCTTTTCAATAAGCTAGAGGTCAGTCAGAAGTGACATTACTTGGTTTTACAAAACCAGAATTTAAATCCCAGTTCCAGTTATTTTACTTTGGGATTTTAAGTACTCTAAGTCTCATTTTTCTCCTGTGTAAAATGGGGATAATGATAATATTTAACTTATTATAAGGATTGAATGAGACAACAAATCTAAAGCACTTAGAACAGTGCCTGGTACACAGTCAGTGTAAAATAAAACTTAGCTGTTAATATAATGTTGGGGAGAAGAAAGCAGTCTATAATTATAAGTCACATGTGGTACCCTATAATTAAATGTTAAGAGATGTGGTTTTGATAATAATTACAGCAGAAGTTCAGAGCAAAGATATGACCTACACATGCACATGGATGTCTAGATTCCCAGGAATACATCAGAGTTTTCAAAGCCCCATGTGGATGTCTCCTTCCCCAGCTTTTCCTTTTCAATTTTTTGGTTAGATTGCTTGCCCCAACTCTAATTCACCACCTCAGGCAACTGTGATGTTAAACAATTTCCTCTGATTATTTTTCACTAATGCTCCCAGGGAAAAGACTGTACAAGGTAAGCTCTGAGTCAGGGAACCAGTGAATAGGTCAGATAATGTGGTTCTCTGGAAATGGGGCTTTGTATAGTAAAAGCTTCAACCCATTCTGCCCTATCAACTTTTAGGTGGCTGGATTTTTTTCTCTTCCATGATTATTGTGAGCTGTTGGTTTTGAAGGCTTACTGAATAGCTGGGGAAAGGGGAGTAGAATACAGCAAGTTCAAATGCCACAAAACTTGTTCTTATCAAAATTAAATTAAATTTAAAAAAAGACTCCTTAAATTGAGACAAGCATTTAATTTTCAGAGTTCTAGAAAAGTTTATTCCAACGAATTATCTTCAGCATTCGCACTTGCCTTGATGGAGAAAAGGATTTTCAGAGGTTCTTACTCCACCATTGTTAATATTTAATTAAGTAACATAATTACAATAGTGATTTGAGAGTAAATAGCAGACTTTGGGCAAAGCTGTGAGCTGTGACTCAATTGGTGGGACTAGAAGTGCCCAGGATTATATGAGAGAACTACAGACTTTGAACTCTCAGCACACCATGGGCGGGTCATTGTGGTTTAGGAAGTGAATGGATGGTTTTGTTTTGTTTTTGCAACTAGCTAAATAGATTATGTCAAAAAAGCTTCTATTGCACATGCTTATAAAGACTTAAAATGTTTTACTGTCATCCAGTTTCTAAGCACAAATCATTTCTGAATTTACTGAACTATTCTTAAATTTGAGATCAGTCTAATATTCTAATAGCATTTTGAGGGGTCATAATATTTTGGGTTCTAAGTTTAAAGTAGGGGAAACAGTTGAATGGCAGGCTCCGTATTCAATCTGTAAGAGAAACTGAGCCTGGCAAAGTCATGAACACTTTTAAAACACCTGGGAGACTTCCTTGCCAGTCCAGTGCTTAGGAGTCTACACTTCTACTGCCGTGGGCCTGAGTTTGATCCCTAGTCAGGGAACTAAGATCTTGCTAGCTCTGTGGTGCAGAAAACAAAACACCTGAGAATGTTCTTCTCAAGCCAGTCTCATCTGACACTCGCTGTTTGAGTATGTCTCCTTCATTTTTCTTCATGCACAGCCTGACTGTTTCTGGGTGAGCTGCAGGGTAAATTCCGTCTTCTACTTGTTACTTAGTGTTTCCATTGTTACTGTCATTTTATTGGAGTGGAAATCACATACAGAATATCTTGTGTAGCTATAACAGTGATCAGGTCACTGTCCAATATTTTTTTCAGTTGGAAGGAGCTTGTCTACATTTCAGATTGATTTGAATATATTATGGAGTACAATGTAAAATACATTATCAGATGTTCTTAACTGCTATCCTACCTACTTCCTTGTCAATTAAAGATGTATTTCCCTTTCTTTGCTTTTAAAAACAACTGTATTGACATATATGTTCCATATCATAGAATTTATCCATTTCAGTCATATAATTCAATGATCTTCATAAATTTTTACTGAGTGGTACAACTATCACCATAAATCAATTTTAGAACATTTTCATCTCCCTGATAAGATCCCTCATGTCTATTTACATGTCCCCTTTCCCGACACTCAGCCTCAAGCAACCACCTGCTTGACTTTTTGTCTTTATAAATTTGCCCTTTTTTTGACATTTCATGTAAATGGAACCATTCAATACGTATCTTTTAATGTCTGAATTTTTCACTTTGCACAATGTTTTTGAGGTTCATGTCTGATACAGCAAATCCCAGTAGTTTGTTCTTTTACATTTTTGAAGAATATCCCACTGTATGGATCTCCATATTTTGCCTATCCTTTCCTCAGCTGATGGCCATTTAGTTATCTCTAGTTTTTGGCTGTTATGAATAGTGTTACTATAAACACTCATGTGCAAGTCTTTGTAGGAATGGAATAACCTGGTTGAACAGACAATGCTCTCCCCAGGGAGTTGACTTGACACTTTTTCAGAAATCAATTAACTAGAAACATGAGTTTATTTATGGACTTAATTCCACTTTGTTGGCCTACCTATGTCTATCCTTATATTTGTATCACACCTTCTCGATGACCATAACTTTACAGTTAGTTTCAAAATTAGAAAGTAAAAGACCTCCAACTTTATTCTTTTTCAAAATTCTTTTGAATAGTCTAGTTTTCCATTTCTGTATAAATTTAAGAATCTGTTTACCAAATGCTACAAAAATACCTGTAGGCATTTTCATAAGGTTATATTGAATCTATAGCACAATGTGGGGAGAATTACAATCTTAATAATAAGGAGTCTTCTAATCCACAAATGTGGAGTGTCCCCATTTATTTCCCTCAACAAAGTTTTGTAACTTTCTCTATACCAGTAATGTAATGTAAAAAATGTATGTGTGTGTGCTTAATCATGCCTGACTCTTTGTGACCCATGGACTGTAGCCTGCCAGACTCCTCTGTCCATGGAATTTCCCAGGCAAGAATACTGGAGTGGGTTGCCATTTCCCATTCCAGGGGATCTTTCTGACCCAGGGATCAAACCCGTGTCTCTTGCATCTCCTGCACTGGCAGGCAGATTCTTTACCACTTGATTGTACTTTTGTTAAATTTATTCCTAAACTTTTTATTTTGGGGGTGCTGTTATGAATGGATTGTAGTCTTAATTTTACTTTTAGATTGTTCACTGCTCATATTTAGAGCTCAACAGATCTCATTTATTTTTATGCCTACAAGAAAAATTTATGTGATAGTAGAGTCCTGGCTGATTTAAAGTGACGCTATAAATTCTTAAGGTGATTATAAACCTTTCATGGATAAAATCATATCTTATTCATTGGAGTATACCTAAAGCCCTTAGAATAGGTCTTGCACATGATGGGAGTTCATCATATTACTACTGAATAAACACATGCATCTTGGAACATTATTCTTTCAGTTTAAAGCACCTTGGTTATAGATATACACTGGTCAGTTGTGTTGATGGAATCCTTATCTGTATCTATAATGTGAGTCGAAAATTTACCATAAGCTGTTAGAAAGTTAGGAATTAAGGGTGTTACCACTGGCCCATTCCAGCATAGCAGACAGGGCCTTTGTTGATAAAATTGTACTGTGACACAAAATGAGAAAAGCTAAATCTTCTGATGTCAGCTAGAGGTGGAAGGTAACCTCTTGAGGTACAAGCCAATTAAGCTGTGGCACATGCTATGGCTTGTGAAATTCATGAAGTTATTATCAGTCATTGGGGTCAGAAGGGAATGAGAATTTTAGATTAAATGAATATAAAAAATCTATATGGAGAAATAGAAGCTGAGCTGTCCTGCTCTATGGGGTACAGAGATCTAATTACAGTGGAATTGCCATTTACTATTTAGTTATAAATCTAAACCTACTTATACATGTTGGCAATTGGTAACATTTTTAATGTTTAATAGCTCTCAAAAGTCAAAAAGGCATTAAATATGATGAACTAAGTAGTAAATTTGTGATGCTTAAGTATAACTCATACAGAATGTTTGTGGACATTTAGCAGCCAACATGCAAGGCACATGCAGAGCAACATAACTGACCCTGAAAACATGAAGGTATAAAACTGAACCATCTACTTCAAATATTAATAGTTCATATAAGGACATTATGCTTGAAGACCACAATTTAACATGTGAATCTGTAGAATGTGCCTTTAAATATCACTCTGGGAAATATGACATTTAATTTTTATCAAATGACTACTCTTGTAAATTAGTTTTGTCCCTTTTCAATTGAATTTTATTGTACACCAATGACACAATTCTTTCTATGTGTCAGTTTTAATAGTAGACATTTGGAATCAGTTAAAAATGTCAGTTTTATATCCTGTCATCAGATACTTCAAATAAAATATTTTTTTTTTTTTATATTTTTATGTAATTCATAGAAGCTGAAGTAAAATTTTGGAAATTTATTCTATCGGAGCTGAAACAAGTGACATTATTCTGAATCTTACCAGAAATTCAGTTAAAAAATTTAACATTATTGGTAAAATCATTTGTTTTTAAAGTAATATGTATATGAATTTTGGTGGAACAAAAGGATATGGCAGAAATAATGTTCTCATTAAATTAAAATTTGACCACAGGATTACTTGCAGTACAGCATTCTGTATAATAAAAGCTGAAATTCTATAAATTTGTGTAACTTGTTACACAAACCTATAAATATCTTAATATATAAATAGGGAACTACAAATTTTTTTGTGACACAGTTAATGTTAAATGTTCAATAAATACTGTAACCTGGTGGCATGTAGTTTTTCTTTTTGCTATCCCTTATCAAATGGATTTTAAGAACATTTAAACCTTTGATTAATTTCTTTGTAAATTAACTTCAGTTTAACTGTAATGATATACAAATTTTAACTGAACAAGTTTTCAGTTTTTATTTCATCTTTGTCAAAATAAAAATGCGTTTTTATAAAAATAAATGGAATATTTTAATCAATGTAGTTAATGAACATAGTTCCCAAAATGTCAGCATTTAAAACTCTCAGCAAGCCTCAATCATTGCAAAAACTTATGACATAGAGCTTTTTCCAATAACAAAACTGACCTTATGATTTCAAATGGTGTATAAGATTTAAATTTGAAATTCTTTAACTGCATACTGAAGTATCTTGACTTGCAAGAAGACTCTTTTGATGAAGTTTCTATTTTTAATTAGATAAATTTATATTCTCTTCCAGAACGAAATGAAACTGAGAAGGACTGTGATTTTGCAGCATCTAAGTCTGGCAAAGCAATAAAAAGAACCATAAAAAGAGATGATTTATTTGATGAGATGAATCTTGTAAAAATATTTTTTAAAGATAACATTTTGAATGGAAGCAAAAAACCTATACTTGTGAAAATATTTGGGTTGAAATTGACACATTTCAGTTTAAAATTATTATTGATAAATTCCTTTATAATAGATATTGCTAGAAGTTTACTAAGCATCTCAGCACCCATACAGAGAGATCTTATATTAAAGTGTTGTGACCTATAAGAAGTATCAATTGAGGAAGTCAATAATTTCAGAATGTTGAGGAAAACTGCAAGCAGTTTTATGAAAGAGAATAAGATTATACAGAAAAACCAACTCTTCAGAAAAGTACTAGGGCATAGCATTAGAGCAAAATATTATTTTAAAACTGATTAAAATGAGAATAACTTTTTGCTTTTATTATTTATTAATGTTCATATTCTCAACACAGGTTTTTAAAATTTTGTTTAATGTTCTAGATGTGCTATTTTTAGTTTTGGGAAAATTTTATTTTCAAAAATAGTATTTGGATAGTATCTATTTAAAGTATAGGAAAAGATCAGTTTTCATTCCAATCCCAAACAAAGGCAGTGCCAAAGAATGTTCAAACTACTGCACAATTGCAGTCATCTCACACACTAGTAAAGTAATGCTCAAAATTCTCCAATCTAGGCTTCAACAGTACATGAACTGAGAACTTCCAGATGTTCAAGCTGGATTTAGAAAAGTCAGAGGAACCAGAAATCAAATTGCCAACACCTGTTGGGTCATAGAAAAAGAGAGTTCTAGAAAAACATCTATTTCTGCTTTATTGACTATGCCAAAGTCTTTGACTGTATGGATCACAACAAACTGTGGAAAATTCTTCAAGAGATGGGAATACCAGACCACCTTCCCTGCCTTCTGAGAAACCTGTATGCAGGTCAAGAAGTAACAGTTAGAACTGGACATGGAACAATGGACAGGTTCCAAATCAGGAAAGGAGTACGTCAAGGCTTATTTAACTTCTATTCAGAGTATATCATGAGAAACATTGGACTGGATTAACCACAAGCTGGAATCAAGAATGCTGGGAGAAATATCAATAACCTCAGATATTCAGATGACACTACCCTTATGGCAGAAAGCAAAGAAGAACTAAAGAGCTTCTTGATGAAAGTGAAAGAGGAGAGTGAAAAAGTTGGTTTAAAACTCCACATTCAGAAAACTAAGATAAATGGCATCTGGTCCCATCACTTCATGGCAAATAGAAGGGGAAACAATGGAAACAGTGAGAAACTTGATTTTTTTGGGCTCCAAAATCACTGCAGATGGTGACTGTACCATGAAATTAAAAGACGCTTACTCCTTGGAAGAAAAGCTATGACCAACCTAGACAGCATATTAAAAAGCAGAGACATTAATTTATCAACAAAGGTCTGTCTAGTCAAAGCTATGCTTTTTCCAGCATACTCACATCCAGTATATATGGATGTGAGAGTTGGATCATAAAGAAAGCTGAGCACCGCAGAATTGATGCTTTTGAACTGTAGTCTTGGAGAAGACTCTTGAGAATCCCTTTGGACTGCAAGGAGGTCACACCAGTTACTCCTAAAGGAAATCAATCCTGAATATTTATTGGAAGGACTGATGCTGAAGCTGAAACTCCAATACTTTGGCCACCTGATGTGAAGAGCTGACTCATTTGAAAAGACCCTGATGCTGTGAAAGATTGAAGGCAGGAGGAGAAAGGCATGACAGAGGCTGAACTGGTTGGATGGCATCACTGACTGGATGCACATGAGTTTGAGCAAGCTCCAGGAGTTGGTAATGGACAGGGATGCCTGATGTGCTGCAGTCCATGGGGTCACAAAGAGTCAGACATGATTGAGTGGCTGAACAGCAACAATAATTTAAAGTAGTAAACAATCCAATAATATATTACAAATAATTTGTTGGTCAATAATATTTCAAAAAATCATATAATTTAAATTATTTTTATCCCTTATTTAACTTTGAGAAGTCCCACCTTGGATTATGGTCACTCTGTGTGTAAGGGATATTATAGCCAGAAATACATGTTGAGATTCATTCTGGACCACTTGTACTTAGCACTCAAGTGGCTTCTACCAACTCCATGCTTCAGTTCAGTTCAGTCGCTCAGTCCTGTCTGACTCTTTGTGACCCCATGAACCGCAGCACACAAAGTCTCTCTGTCCATCACCAACTCCTGGCCTCTTTCAGTATCCTATCATTTTGCCTTTTCATACTGTTCATGGGGTTCTCAAGGCAAGAATACTGAAGTGGTCGGCGAGTCACGATGATGGCGGCCACCAGCCTGTGATGAGCTAGCGGATTCTCTGCTGCTTTCGCAGAGCCCCTCGCGCTTCCGACAGACCCACTGGCTGGTAACCGGGCATGTGAGGAAGCACGGTGGTCCGAGCTCGCGAGGAAGGCCGCAGTCGCGGAGGCAGCTGCGCGGCCGGGGGCCAGGGCTGGGGGAGAGGCCACTCTGCAGGGCGAATGTGACAAGCCCCCACCCCCACCGCCTTCCTCCCAAGTACGCGAGGAGCGCGGGCGACCCCGGGGCCCCGCCAGGCCACAGACCCCGCCCAGCGGCCAGCACCCGGAGCAGGCCCGGCAGCGGAGCTGCGCGACGGCACCATGCTGGTCACCCTGAAGACCCTCCAGCAGCAGACCTTCAAGATCGACATCGACCCCGATGAGACGGTGAGAGCACTGAAAGAGAAGATTGAATCCGAAAAGGGTAAAGATGCCTTTCCTGTAGCAGGTCAAAAGTTAATTTATGCAGGCAAAATCCTCAATGATGATACTGCTCTAAAAGAATATAAAATTGATGAGAAAAACTTCATGGTGGTTATGGTGACAAAACCTAAAGCAGTGACAACACCAGCATCAGCTACAACTCAGCAAATTCTGCCGCCACCACCACAGTTAGTTCCTCCACAGTGCCAGCTGTGACTCAGGCCCCAGCCCCTGCCCCCACTTCGGCTCCCACTTCCACACCTGCGTCTGTCACTCCAGCACCGACGACAGCATCTTCTGAGCCTGCACCTGCTAGTGCAGCGAAGCAGGAGAAGCCTGCAGAGAGGCCAGTGGAAACCCCAGTGGCCACCACCCCAACGTCAACCGACAGTACATCAGGTGATTCTTCTCGGTCAAACCTTTTTGAAGATGCAACAAGTGCACTTGTGACAGGTCAGTCTTACGAGAATATGGTAACTGAGATCATGTCAATGGGCGATGAACGAGAGCAAGTAATTGCAGCCCTGAGAGCCAGTTTCAACAACCCTGACAGAGCAGTGGTGTATCTCTTAATGTGAATTCCTGGAGATTGAGAAAGTCAGGCTGTGGTTGACCCCCCTCCAGCAGCTAGTACTGGGGCTCCTCAGTCTTCAGTGGCTGCAGCCGCAGCAACTACGACAGCAACAACTACAACAAGTTCTGGAGGACACCCTCTTGAATTTTTACGGAATCAGCCTCAGTTTCAACAGATGAGGCAAATTATTCAACAGAATCCTTCCCTGCTTCCAGCATTGCTACAACAGATAGGTCGAGAAAATCCTCAGTTACTTCAGCAAATTAGCCAACATCAGGAGCACTTTATTCAGATGTTAAATGAACCAGTTCAAGAAGCTGGTGGTCAAGGAGGAGGGGGAGGAGGTGGCAGTGGAGGAATCGCAGAAGCTGGAAGTGGTCATATGAACTACATTCAAGTAACGCCTCAGGAAAAAGAAGCTATAGAAAGGTTAAAGGCATCAGGATTTCCTGAAGGACTTGTGATACATGCATATTTTGCTTGTGAGAAGGAGAACTTGGCTGCCAATTTTCTTCTACAGCAAAACTTTGATGAAGATTGAAAGGGACTTTTTTTTAAAATCTCACACTTCACACCAGTGTATTACACTAACTTTGTTCACTGGATTGTCTGGGATGACTTGGGCTCATATCCACAATACTTGGTATAAGGTAGTAGATTGTTGGGGGTGGGGAGGGAGGGATCTAGGATATAGGGCAGGGATAAATACAGTGCATGTCTGCTTCAGTTAGCAAAGGCCGCAAATCCACACAGTGTGTAAAATATTATACAACCAAAAATCAGCTTTTGCAGGTCTTTATTTCTTCTATAAAACAGTAGGTAACTTTTCCTAGGTTTCACTCTTTTTAGTGTACTAGATCCAGAAATTTAGTGTAATGCCCTGCTTTATATTTCTTTGACTTAACATTGGTTTCAGAAAGAATCTTTGCTACCTAGAATCTACAGTCCCTATTTTATGGCAACACTGGATAATGGCTTTGTGAAATTGGGGAAAAAAAATGGGAGTGACTGTAAACAGAAATGCCAAATTATTGATGGTTATTGTTGCTGCTTCAAATAAGTATAAAATTAATGTGTAAGAAAGCCCATTCTTTCATGATAAATACTTGGGGTTGAAGGGGGGAGATGAGGGAACATTTTCTTAAGATGAAAATAATTAACTGCTATTTTAAATTTCTTGATCATTGAATGTGAGACCCTTCTAACATGATTTGCGAAGCTGTACAAGTATAGGCAGAGTTATTTTTCTGTTTACATTTTTTTTTGGTTTATTTTGGGGGGTAAATTGGTAGTCGCCTAATTACTGTTTACTTCATTGTTATATTGCAGTAAAAAGTTATAAAAACCACGGTTGCATGTTTGCTTTTGATGTATCCCTTTGTGGAGTTAGCACTTTGGGGCCAATGAAGAAATGCAGCATTCACTCTCCCTGTCTTCCCCTTCCCTCAGCAGAAATGTGTTTGTCAGCAAGTCATGAATTCCAACTGCTGCCTTTTTTAAAACCCACAAAATGCTGATTCAGTTCAAGATTAATGCAAATGTCTCAAAACTGGGTTTCTGATATTTGTAAATGTTTTTTCCTTATTAGATAAGAAAGTATGACCATTTAAGTTGTTAGGATTATTTTGCTTTTGAAAAGAGAAGGTGGACAGAACTACAATCCAGCATCTTTTATTGCATTGGAAAGACTGGCAAAATCTTTTGGAAGGGTTGGGAGATGTAGCTGGAATAGTACTTTGGAAAATATACAATCAAGATATCTCATGGCATATTAAAAGAAAAATCTTAATAGCAAAAAAAAAAAAAAAAAAAGAATACTGAAGTGGTTTGCCATTCCCTTCTCCAGTGGACCACATTCTGTCAGACCTCTCCACCATGACCAGCCCATCTAGGGTGGCTCCACACTTAACCTGGGGTATTTTGCTTATTTCCCATTCTTTCCTCCCCTACATCCACCCCTGACTTTTGGGTCTCAGTAGTTTTAAATATGGCTATGTCTCTTGCATCAATATGTAGGCAGAAATAGTGATATGATTCCTTTGTTTTCGTTTTAGAAAACTTTCTTGACAATTCCTCTCTCAAAGTCCCATTTAAGAATGTTTCTGCCTGGGCCTCAGTTTTGGTCCTTTCGAGTTCTGTATTGAGCAGTATTGTTGATTGTCAACCTTTAGTTTTCATCATTTTCACCTGTTAAATTTGTTTTATTTTTGCCTCCAAGAGAATGTATTCAATATTTCAGACTCCTACCTTAGGGACAAGGTTTAATTCACTTATATTTTAGTCTGAATTATCTAAATCAGATAACCAGATATTCAGATCAATGTCTATTAACAGGACTACTTATTTATATTTTAGCTTAGTAATTATTTTAAATCATGAAACTGCTATCTCTTATTTTTCTGACCATCTGAATTTTAGGACAAACTCTTTATAAAGGCAACAATTTGCTGAATTCAGCAGGGCCACCACTGTATCAAGAAAGTTAATTAATTTGAGTTTTGTCACCCTTCTGTAATACCAAGGAGCTTTCTATCTATTAGAATATTCCACTAAAAATAATACCATCAGCAATTACAATAAGGTTCACCCATGGAAATTAATTTCTGATTATCCCACAATTAATAACCTTATCTGTAAAAATTATAATATGCAGGTTGATAATATTCAGCTACTAGTTTTGTGGAGAAAAAAGCAAAACTAGTTATAATGATAAAAATTTTTTTCCTAGCATTATTTTAATCCTTATAAATATGACACAAATACCCCCTATAAAGGATAACAGCTTTTCTGTAATCCACAGAATACAAAATATTCCTGATGGCACCATATCACAAGAAATAACTAATAAGACCTTTTTACTGGACAAATCAATCAAGGAAATAAATTTTGCATTACTTGGGTTAAACTTTTTCTATTGTAACCTAAGATACTCAAGATGCATACTAACAAAAACTTACCAAAATTTCAGGCTGTGTGCATGTGCCTTGGTATATTTATATGGTGGTAATATAAAATCATGGGCTTCCCAGGTGGCACAGTGGTAAAGAATCCACCTGCCAATGTAGGAGATGCAAGAGACACAGGTTTGATACCTGGATCAGGAAGATCCCCTGGAGTAGGAAATGACAACCCACTACCGTATTCTTGCCTGAAAAATTCCAGGAACAGGGGAGTCTAGTGGGCTACAGTACATGGAGCTGCAAAGAGTCAGACACAACTGGGGGACTGAGCACACACACACTATCAACTCACACTGGGAACTTGAAGAGAGGTAGGAGGATGCCATCTGGGAAGGATTTACATGTGATGTTTCTATACTGGTAGTATCTAAAATAAATTGTTCTTTCATCTAACTATTGACATTCAAATCTACCAGTAGAGGATAGAGATACTCATTTCCGTTGCTCTGAGCACAGGTTTCTCCCTTGGCTTTAGGTCCTTAAATGCTATATTTGAAACTAGTTTTACAATTGCAATAATAGCAAATGATACTGTGTAGACTGTGTATGCTATACAAACACAACAAAAAAGCTTCAGACTTGCTTGTCTAGAGGTGTTAGGCCACAGAATCACTTTAGGTATTTTAGTCATTAAAAAGGTGACATTTGTGTGCTGCTTAATAACTCCTATTGCATTTGGATCCTTAAGTAAAATTCAGTAGTAATCCAGTTGGACGCCCAACATGGGAAAAACCAATCCATTGGATATTGCTTCTGTTTAGGACTTGTCCAAATAGAAAATTGTTTAAGAGATGCTTTATAAACATTTGTTATGTCATTTTTACTTGTTGCTACGTCAGTTCAGTTCAGTTGCTCAGCAGTGTCCGACTCTTTCCACACCACGAACTGCAGCATGTCAGGCCTCCCTGTTCATTACCAACTCCCAGAGCTTGCTCAAATTCATGTCCATTGTGTTGGTGATGCCAGCCAACCATCTCATTCTCTGTCATCCCCTTCTCTTCATGCCTTCAATCTTTCCCAGTATCAGAGTCTTTTCCAAGGAGTCAGATGTTTGCATCAGGTGGTCGAAGTATTGGAGTTTCAGCTTCAACATCAGTCCTTCCAATGAATATTCAGGACTGATTTCCTTCAGGAATGTATCAATTCTTTAGCGCTCTTTGTTAAGAGGACCTTAAATTCCTTTGAGAAGCAATCATCCTGTAGACTCATATACCAGATAACTTTACATAAAAAAACTTGAATAATCTGAATAAATTGATGACATTTTGTGATAATGATGCTCAAAACCAATATAGTGATATAGACCCTAAAATCTGAGAATTTATTTATCCTTTGTGTGCTCATCTTATTGCTTCAAGGTAAAGGAATAGAAGCGGAGAAGGCAATGGCACCCCACTCCAGTACTCCTGCCTGGAAAATCCCATGGACGGAGGAGCCTGGTAGGCTGCAGTCCATGGGGTCGCTGAGGGTCGGACACGACTGAGCGACTTCACTTTCACTTTTCACTTTCATGCATTGGAGAAGGAAATGGCAACCCACTCCAGTGTTCTTGCCTGGAGAATCCCAAGGACGGGGAGCCTGGTGGGCTGCTGTCTATGGGGTCACACAGAGTTGGACACGATTGAAGTGACTTAGCAGCAAAGGAATAGAAGAGGGACTAGAAAAAGATTTTTTTTTTCTTTTTTTAACCTTACAACAGAACTTTCTCAGGATATATGAAAGCTGAATGCTGGGCTTCATTAAAGTTTATTCCCATCAACTAAAGCTGATAAATGACCATGAACTTAGAGGATCTTCAGTAAACCAGACCTCTATTAGATCTAAATGAAGACTCTTGATGAATGAGTAATGGAATTTTTTTCCTCCTCTAACTGAGGATTTCATTAAAAAATATGATCATGTCAAAAGTCTTTGTGTATGTGTGTGTGATGTGTGTGTATGTGTGTAGGTCCATGAGTTTAACCTTTGCATAGATTTGTGCTATCACCACCATAACCAATTGTTGTTCAGTCACTCAGTCATGTTTGACTCTTTGTGACCCCATGGACTGCAGCATACCAGGCTTTCCTGTTCTTCACCATCTCCTGGAGTTTGCTCAAACTCATGTCCATTGAGCGGTGATGCCACCCAACCATCTCATCCTCTGTCATCCCCTTCTCCTCCTGCCTTCAATCTTTCCCAGGATCAGGGCCTTTTCTAACAAGTCAGCTCTTCACATCAGGTGGTCAAATATTGGACACAAAACAATTCCATCATACACTAAATTCTTCTCCTACTGCCTTTTTGTAGTCAAATATTCTTTCACCCAATCTTTGGTACTGACCTGTTCTCTGTTTCATAATTTTGCTTTTTATAGGATATTATATATATGATCATCTATATGTAATCATAGCATATGGGGCCTTTGGAACTAACTTCCTTCATTCAGCACAATCCTTTAAGATCCATGTTGTTACACTTTTCATAATCTGTTTTTTTAATTGATGAACTGTAGCCCATTGTGTGAGTATAATACAATTTATTGTCCATTTACCTATTGAAGGATATTTGTTTTTTCTCTCCAGTTTTTGGAGATTATAAATACAGCCATTTTAACTATTCATGTACATATTTTTGGAAGAAATAAGTTTTAATTTCCCTAGGATAAATACCTAGGAGTAGGAATGTTGGGTAGATAACAGACATACGTTTAATTACTTAAGAAACTGCCAAACTGTTTTCCAAAATACCTGTACTATTTTACATTCCCATCAACAATGTTTTGAGTTCTGGTTTCTCTGCATACTCATCAGCAGTTTGCACTGCTAATTTTTAAAAAATTATCTGTAATGTTTGTAGAGATAATTCATTACTGTTTTAATTTGCATTTCTACAAAGGCTAGTGAGCATGGTATTATGTGGTTATTTTCCATCTGTATATTTTCTTTGTAAAAGTCCATCTAGTCAAAGCTATGGTTTTTCCAGTAGCCATGTACAGATGTGAGAATTGGACCATAAAGAAAGCTGAGCATCAAAGAACTGATGCTTTTCAACTGTGGTATTGGAGAGGACTCTTGAGAGTCCTGTGGACTGCAAGGAGATCAAACCAGTCAATTCTGAAGGAAATTAGTCCTGAATAGTCATTGGAAGGACTGATGCTGAAGCTGAAACTCCAATACTTTGGCCACCTGATGTGAAGAACTAACTCATTGGAAAAGACCCTGATGCTGGGAAAGATTGAAGGCAGGAGGAGAAGGGGATGACAGAGGATAAGATGGTTGGATGACATCACCAACTTGATGGACATGAGTTTGAGCAAGCTCTGGGAGTTGGTAATGGACAGGGAAGCCTGGCATACTGCAGTCCATGGGGTCACAAAGAATTGAACATGACTGAGCAACTGAACTGAACTGAACTGAAAGTGTTAGCTCAAATATTTTGCCTAATTTTAAAAAAGTGGATTGCTATTAATGAGTTTTGAGACTTTTTAGAAAAATATAAATTCTGGATACAAGTACTTTGGGAAAATTGGAATCTGCTTTAAGAAACTATGTACTGACAATATGTATTTATTTGATTTTTATCCAGAGGGTTAATTTTCAATGCTTAACTAGAATAAACATTGTGAACTCCTTCCTTCTTTTCAGCAATTAAATCCCCAACTTTTCCCTCTCATCTGACCTATGTTCCATTGCTTGCCAAGTCAATAGATTTGGATTTAATAACAACAACAACAACAACAGTCTAGTGGTCTTTGACAATTTTTTGACAGTTTTAATTCAGAATGTGTTATCTCCCAACCAGACTGCCTTGGACATGTTACTTAACTTTACAGGGACTCATTTATTTCACTGTAAAATAAAGATGTGTCTTATAATTTTTGTGAAGATTAAATAAAGTAATGTGTATAAAGTGTTCAATTAGAGCCTGGCACTTGGAAGTTCAATAAATATATCTTTCTGCTCTATCAATAGTATTAGTTTTGGCAGCTTTAAGCATATAATTTAATATTGCAAGGTATCAAAAGCACAGGGAACAAGGTTTAGACAACCTGGCAGCAAAGTAAGATTCTCAATAAAGGAGATTTTTCAGATTTCTAGTATTTTCTGCCAGGTACTGTGGTTTTGTGACTAGCTATTTAGGAAGTAGGAAAATTGGCCTGTCAATCTTATTATGGACAATTGCATAATTTACTTACTTAGTAAACTCAATTAGAGCTACAGCCATAGATGGGAGGAGGCCAAAAAAAAGTGATTAGAGCTCATAAAGGCATTAGCAGTCCAATAATTGCATAATGAAGAGCAAGCAAGTGCTTCCACAATCATGGAAGAAATGTAAGGTGCTTAGTTAAACAGTTTTTTGATGTTAATCAAAGACTATTTTCTGACAATAAATTGATAGCTGTGATTTTATTTACCCAGAGTAATCAGATTCTCTTAGATTTTCCTAACGTAAATGTAAAGATTTTAAGGAATGATTATAGAAGCTATTTTAAAAGTATCCAAGCATAACATTTAATTTTGGAAGATAATTCAAATAGGGATAAACTATAGAAAAACAGACAATCCATAGAAAGAGACAGAGAGAATGAGAGGGAGAGAGTCCATCATTGTTAGTCTCCATCACTGGTCTGCTGCACATTGGGCTCACCTAGGGAAAGATCTTTAAAAGATATTGGATATTGATGCTTGGTTACCAGCCCCAGATATTCTAATTTAATTGGTATGTTGGGAATATATTTCCCAATTTAATTGGTATCCTGGATCCTAGGAATTTAAAAACTGTATCAGGTGATTCTAGTGTACAACAAAATTTAAGAGCCACTGAATTAGGTGTAAATGAAAAAAAAAGTCTGGTTAAAGGTCACTCTTGACTGACAGCTGTGTGGGAATGAAATAGTATCCCATAACATTAAATTAAGCTGCATCAGAAATTTGCTTAAACATTTTGCCTGAGCTATTCATTTCTTCCCCAAATGAGGAAAAGATTGGCTTCCATACGAAGTTCAAAACAGTAGGAACCAAGAAACTGGATTCTTGGCCTACCTTGGTTCTCACTGCCTCACTCAACTAGCTGTGTTATATTGGGAACTTGTTAACTTGGCTATCTTTTAGCTCCTTTACAGTAAATAATGTTACAGGACTAGATATATTTTATGATGTTTTATAGTTCTAAATTTCTATAATTTTATAAATTAATAAAAATAATGACTACTAAATGTGGATAGGATAAAAATGGAAAAAATAAGATAGTAAAGTTTATTAAACACGTACCTTTAATATACTGAAATGACCAAAGTTCAGGTTTATTGGTAACATTGTACAGAAAAACTCAAACTTTTTGGCCACCCAATATGTAATGTGAATAAGCTGAGCCATCTTGGTGGTGGCAGCAGCATGGGATTGTGTTTAAAACACACATATGCATACAGTCACACACACACACTGAGGACTGCCATGGTGGCCACTCTCCCTTTCTAATTGGCTTTAGTAACCATGACAATTCAAGTCTGTGGTAAATCTGGACTGTCCATTCCTTTGACACTGATCTAGCTCAGCTGCTTCTGGTTATCCAAATTGTGCTGCACAATTGACCTTGTTGATTCATATTCTGACCTCCTTTTTAGGAAAAGGCACAATTTGTTTCTCTCTGAGATTAGCTCTGATACAGTACATAAGCAAAAGAGTGTTAAGTTTTTAACATCTTGGATTTTTGAATACTCACCAAAACCATAGTCCCCCAAAGTTAGACTTTTCAGAATTATCTAAGTTCTTTAAACTTTCATTATTATATTAAGATGTAGGTCTGGTGAGCTTGACCATCAAGGACTCTATAAGCCAGGAGCAAAGAAAATTTTCTGCTATGCAGGAAGGGAGGATGGTCTTCCCTTTATAAACTTGAGAGAGTGAAGGGAGGGAAGATCAGTCAGTCAGTCAGTCGGTCAGTTCAGTTGCTCAGTAGTGCCTGACTCTTTGTTACCCATGGATTGCGGCACGTCAGGCATCTCTGTCCATCACCAACTCTCAGAGCTTGCTCAAACTTCTGTCCATTGAGTTGGTGATGCTGAATGGTGATGCCAACTGGTGATGCCAACCATCTCATTCTCTGTCATCCCCTTTTCCTGCTGCCTTCAATCTTTCCCAGCATCAGCATCTTTTCCAAGGAGTCAGTTCTTCTCATCAGGTGGCCAAAGTATTGGAGTTTCAGCTTCAGCATCAGTCCTTTCAATGAATTTATTCAGGACTGATTTCCTTTATGATGGACTGGTTGGATCTCCTTGCAGTCCAAGGGACTCTCAAGAGTCTTCTCCAACACCACAGTTCAAAACCATCAATTCTTTGGCACTCAACTTTCTTTATATTCCAACTCTCACATCCATAGATGACTACTGGAAAAACCATAGCTTTGACTACTCAGACCTTTGTCGGCAAAGTAATGTCTCTGCTTTTTAATATGCTGCCTAGGTTGGCCATAGCTTTTCTCCCAAGGAGAAAGCGTCTTTTAATTTCATGGCTCCAGTCATCATCTGCAGTGATTTTGGAGCCCAAGAAAATTAAGTCTCTCACTGTTTCCATTATTTCCCTTTCTATTTTCCATGAAGTGATGGGACCATCTGCCATGATCTTTGTTTTTTAAAGGTTGAATTTAAGCCAGCTTTTAAAAACACTCTCCTCTTTCACTTTCATCAAGAAGCTCTTCAGTTCCTCTTCACTTTCTGCCATAAGGGTGGTGCCATCTGCATATCAGAGGTTATTAATATTTCTCCCAGCAATCTTGATTCCAGCTTGTGCTTCTTCCAGCCTGGCATTTCTCATGATGTACTCTACATATAAGTTAAATAAGCAGGGTGACAATATGCAGCCTTGATGTACTCCTTTCCCAATTTGGAACCAGCCTGTTCCTTGTGCAGATCTAATTGTTCCTTCTTGACCTGCATACAGATTTCTCAGGAGGCCAGTAAGGTTGTCTGGTATTCCCATCTCTTGAAAAATTTTCTACCATTTGTTGTGACATACACAGTCAAAGGCTTTGGCATAATTAATAAAGTAGATGTTTTTTATGGAATTCTGTTTCTTTTTCTATGACCCAACGGATGTTGGCAATTTGATCTCTGGTTCTTCTGCCTTTTCCAAATCCAGCTTGAACGTCTGGCAGTTCATGGTTCACGTACAGTTGAATCCTGGCTTGGAGAATTTTGAACATTACTTTACTAGCATGTGAGATGAGTGCAATTGTGTGGTAGTTTAAACATTCTTTGACATTGCCCTTCTTTGGGATTGAAATAAAAACTGACCTCTTCCAGTCCTGTGGCCACTGTTGAGTTTTCCAAATTTGCTGGCATATTGAGTGCAACACTTTCACAGCATCATCTTTTAGGATTTGAAATAGCTCAACTGGAATTCCATCACCTCCACTAGCTTTGTTCACAGTGATGCTTTCTAAGGCCCACTTGGCATCACATTTCAGGATGTCTTGCTCTAGGTGAATGACAAACCATCGTGGTTATCTGGGTCATGAAAATCCTTTTTATATAGTTCTTCGGTGTATTCTAGCCACCTCTTCTTAATATCTTGTGCTTCTGTTAGGTCCATGCCATTTCTGTCCTTTATTGTGCCCATATTTGCATGAAATATTCCCTTGAGAGAGATAAACTGAGAAGTTAGATTTGGAGGGTGGTGGAGTGTGGCTAATGGGCACCTGGGAGAAACTCCAGAGTAGACTTGGACTCTGTCTCGGGTAGCTAGTGCAGACTTGGTATGAGGTGGGTAGTTAGTTAAGCCTAAATCAGAGCTCCTATCTCCATGATCTGTGTGTGGAGGCTGGGACCCTGAATCTCTGTATCCTGAGGACAATGGACAAAGAGCTGTAATGTAGAGGTGCTGAAAGAATTTGTAGGGCTAGTGAAGACAGGAGTGGATGTAAGGGTATGATAATTTTATGAACAAAGGTAGATGGCTGGATCCATAAAATTCAGTCTAGAACAAACAGATTAGCCACACTTCAGGAAAGCAGGCCTCGGCCAGCAACTCTGCAGCAGAGACCAACGGTGGACTTGAGGATGGATTAGATGTGTTTAC
The DNA here is from genome assembly GCF_002263795.3 of Bos taurus. Lineage (NCBI taxonomy): Eukaryota > Metazoa > Chordata > Mammalia > Artiodactyla > Bovidae > Bos > Bos taurus. Next base: position 84,008,461 of record NC_037329.1, on the reverse strand, counting down.
ATCTCGAGGACTCCTCCTGTGTCACCATGAAGTCAAGTAAGCCCTACCACAAAGCCACATGCCATGATGGTAGAAGTAGGGGAAAAAAGAGAATCTCCAAAAGACAAAGTATTTATCTAAAAGATGAATTATTCCAAACAATTTAAAATCTACAAGAACCTGAAATAATGTATACTGACACGATGTTCCCTACAACCTGTACTCTGCCAACTTCTCCACTATTCAATGGGAGCTTATAAAAAAGTGAAATCAGTTCTGAAAAATAACAGAGCTATATTTCCTTTTCGCATTTAATAGTTAAATGCACCTTATCATCCCTCCTATGCATGAATTCTAACAATTCTCCACCTTGGAGTATACTCTTTCTGGACAGCTAGACAGTTGATACAAAAACAGGTGTCTTTGTGTCTGTGGGTCCAGACAAAATTCCTAATTTTAGATCTTTCAACTTTTACTCAGACTCAGGGATTTTTCAGTGATAAGGGCTGCCATCTTTGTACTGTTCTGGTGGCATCTGTCAGTTGTTCATCCACATTTATTCACTCAACAAACATTTACTGAATTCTACAAGGTATCAGAAAAATACCCCAGCTCTCAGGGATATTATGTATTATAGGTGAGAGATAGGCAGTAAGTAAGAAAGAAAAGTAAATGTATTCCTGGGTCCAAGACTAGAATGTATGTCAGATCTGTGTTTCTGAGTCTAACACAGTTATTCCTGGAAGCAAGCAGTCTTTCCCCAAGGATCCAGGTGGGCTCTGGCAGCAACTTGGCCACCAGGTCTTTGCCAGAAGAATAGAGCAAGGGCTCTGAACCCCTCCAATCTTCTCTGTCACTGTCCTCTTTTATTCAGAAAGGATTCTAGATAAGAAATTGGATGTTTATGCAGATAGACTCCCCAGCCTGGAATATTACATAGAGATTTCTTTGATTTCCTCAATTTGGTGAACTCTCATAATACATTGTAATTATATAAATCAGCCATTCTGCAGCCTGGTGTGCCAATGTGGCAAAGGCCCAAGCTGAGGATTTTCTCAAACAGCAAGTGATCTCTTCTGCTTGGATGGCAAGAAGAGCAAAGACAGGCATGTTATTAGTTACTTTAATATTTTGTCCCTGTCACATATTCATATTTTTACTTTTGTCATTTCAAAGCGGATCATTTTCAATTTAGTCAATCGCTTTCTCTTGTCCTCATATACTTATATAAGGACAAGAGAAGGTGTTTATATGCATATTCAATTAATTTCCTCAGTAACTTTGGAATGAGGTCAAGTATATAAATCTGGAAGGAGGTCAAGTATATATACATCAATAAGAAAACAGAATTAAAAGCCTAATACTTTAAACAAGATATTGTCATTCTGATAAAGGTAAATCCATCCACCACAAAGATTTTTCCCTTTGCCTATAACTGTATAATTTTTCTTTAGAGCCTCTTTTCCCCTACAGAGTAATGTAGACACTTCCTTCTGTATCCCCCTGAATGTTCTAATGCTATAAATTGTTAGAATTCTTTAAAGGGGAACATGTATAATTTTGCCTATAAATTGAATCCTGTACTTTAAAGTATTTGAAAACCCCACCATAGTAAAATATACAGAAGTCTTTCATCAGAGTTGGATTTATTGTAATTTCACATGACTTTATTTTTAATTTAGTTCAGTGAGGCATCACTTTTGAAGGCTAATGAGCTAAATTTGCCATTAGGAGAGATGATTTTTCATTATAAAATATTTCTATATTCTATGAGAAGTATTTTATAAAGTGCATGTCCTCAAGTGTTCTCAAGTTCAGGCCATTGCCCCACTCAGGATGACCTTCTTGACCCAATTCTCTCCTGGATTCCTGCATGTACTCTATTCCCTAATCCTTTCTTGTTATGGGTAATAACAGCTCTTCCACTACTAGCCCTGGGTTACTTTTTATCCCTTAGATATTCCTTTATTTCCATAATTTTGTGAGCATCCCCTTTGCCAAAAGTATAGTGATGGATCCAAAGTTTTTTTTTTTTTCTTTTTTTGGTGTAGGTTTGCTTTTGTTTGTGTAAGGCATCCAGCCTAGATGGGTTAACTTCAGAGTTAATTTCTTAAATCAGGGACTCTTAGGTCACTTGGTAGTGTACATTAAAATTCTAAATGTATAGTTTTCTCCAGATACATGTCTAGAAGTAGGATTTCAGAATCATATGGTGACTCTGGTTTTAGTTTTTTAAGGAAACTTAAAACTGTTTTCCATAGTAGCTGCACCAGTTTACATTCTCATCAACAGTGTAGGTGGGTTTCCTTTTCTCCACACTGTTCCCAACATTTATTATTTATAGACTTTTTGATGATGGCCATTCTGACTGAAGTGAGGTGATATCTCGTTGTAGTTTTGATTTGCATTTCTCTAATGATAACAATGCTGAACATTTTCTTCTGTGCCTTTTGGCAATTTCTGTGTCTTTTTTTTGAGAAATGTCTATATTTGGAGAAAACTATAATTTGAGATGATCATAACCCCAATGTTCATAGCAGCCTTATTTACAGTAGTCAAGACATGAAAGCAATCTAAATGTCCATCAACAGATGAATGCCTAAAGAAGATGTGGTATATGATATATAATATATATTTGATGGAATATTACATATATGATGGAATAATATAAATATGTGATGGAATATTACTCACTCATAAAAAATGAAATGATGCCATTTGCAGCAACATGCATGGACCTAGAGATGATCATACTAAGTGAAGTAAGACAGAGAAGGCAAATATATGATACCACTTATACTGGGAATCTAAAACATAAATGCTAAATAAACTTATTTAGTAAACAGAAACAGATGCACAGACATAAAAAGCAAATTTATGGTTACCAAAGGGGAAAGGGAAAAGGGACAAATTAGGAGTTTGGGATTAACAGATACATACTACCATATATAAAATAAACAACAAGGACCTATTGTATAGCACAGGAACTATATTCAGTATCTTATAATAACCTATAATAGAAAAGAATTTGAAAAATAATATATAACTACATAACTTGTACACTTGAAACTTGCTGTTGTTGCTTACCTGCTAAGCTGTGTCTGACTCTTTTGTGATCACATGGACTGTAGCCCACCAGGTTCCTCTGCTTATGAGATTTCCCAGGCAAGAATACTGGACTGGGTTGCCATTCCCTTCTCTAGGGAACCTTCCTGACCCAGGGATTGAACCCAGATCTCCTGCATTGGTAGGTGGATTCTTTACCACTCAACCATTAGGGAAACCTGCACCTGAAACTAACAAATTGTGAATCAATTATACTTCAATAAGGAAAAAACAACTTCATTTCTAGGCTTCCTAAGATGCTTGCTCCTTGGAAGAAAAGCTATGACCAAACTAGACAGCATATTAAAAAGCAGAGACATTACTCTGCTGACAAAAGTCTGTCTAGTCAGAGCTATGGATTTTCCAGTAGTAATGTATGGATGTGAGAGTTGAACTACAAAGAAAGCTGAGTGTTGAAGAATTGATGCTTTTGAACTGTGGTGTTGGAGAAGACTCTTAAGAATCCCTTGGACTGCAAGGAGATCAAACCAGTCAATCCTAAAGGAAATCAGTCCTGAATATTCATTGGAAGGACTGATGCTGAGGCTGAAACTCCAATACTTTGGCCACCTGATGCAAAGAACTGACTCCTTGGAAAAGACCTGATGCTGGGAAAGATTAAAGGCAGGAGGTGAAGGGGATGAAAGAGGATGAGATGGTTGGATGGCATCACCAACTCCATGGGCATGAGTTTGAGCAGGCTCCGGGAGTTGGTAATGGACAGGGATGCCTGGTGTGCTGCAGTCCATGGGGTCACAAAGAGTTGGACATGACTGAACAACTGAACTGAACTTACACATAGTGATATGAGAAAAATCTTGTCAATTGGATATAATTAGAATCCGTATGATCCACTTTCATGGAAAGTGTAAGGGCCTTTCCTCCTAGCCTTTTTTTCTGTGAGAAAGTTCAGACATGATGGCTTGAGTTGGAGTAGTCTTCTTGCCCTAGGAAGTGCTGTCATCTATTGTGGATGACAGAAGAGCAAGACAGAAATACTCATGCTTCCAAGTTGTATCAGTCATGGACACCCTAGTATTTGGAGAGAGAAATTAGCTTGCCTTTTGTTTAAGTCATTCTTATTTTGTATGTGGGTCACCTATAGCTAAACTCAATTATTACTAATACAGAAATTAGAAAAAAAAAGGAAAGAAAAGTAGGTCTTACATATGAAAAAAAATCTAAAATGGGACATTGGTTTAATCTGCTTGAGGATGTCAGGGACTCAGATATTAAAGCTAGGAAATCTGGTGATCTTTATTACATCATGGCAAAACATTTTTATTAAATTTCACCAATAATTCCATGGAAGGTGATCTTTGGGCTGACTGAGGCAATGGCATTGAGAAAAGTATTAAAGTAAAGGTAAATTCAGAATTCTGGTACACATTGGTTGTTTCTTGTTGCATAGTGCTAAAAATGTGATAAACTCAGGTTAGAGTGGGCTGTCTTTCAAGTGCAGTTGAAACACAACTCTTCCAAGAGAGGCTGTGTTTCCCAGCCCTATTCAAGCACCTTTTAATAGGAGCTCTGTGACAGAAAATGAGATTCGGTATTGCAACAGAGATCAGATTTAGATATTTTCTTCCCACTTAAGCCAATTATTTCCATTGGCTTTAAGGTATCTGTCTTTAAGGGAGAAAGAGGGAGAATTATTATATGAAGCCAGTGAATACAAGATCAGAACTTCAGACATCCACTTGAGATGAGATTTTTGGCATGGGTTATATGCAGAAGAAATTGATGTAAGCAAATAGATAAAAATTCTACTAAAAATTTGACGGATTTTTTTTTTTTTTTTAGCCAAAGAAACAAGGAGCCTGTTTTAGGAGAGTCAGTTTAACTCCTTGTGAGGAGCCCGTGCAACCTCCCCCTACTTCCTCCCCCACCATCTAAACCAAGAAACAGGCTGCAGTGAATGTGCAGCTCCCCAGCAGATATGTTCTAGATGGACAACTCAGATGTGGTTTAAGAGGAAAATGAGTAGAAAAGCACCTCTCAGCCAATAAAGCCAGAGGCCGAAAGGACAGTGGAGAAGGAAAGATTTCCCAGAGAACAGAATCAGTTGCTTCCAGATGGCCTAACCAAGGAACTTTCCAAACTGCTTTTTCCTTCCAGCAAATAATCTGTGGTACAAGATAGTGCACAAACTTAGGAACCTCAGTTTTAATACTTTCAGTTGGAAAAACATCCAACTTTAAATCTATTACTAAAAAACTCAAATGCTTCATGTTCTCTAGTAGATGCCATTATATAGACAGTAGAGGGAAAGTGAAGTTGCTCATCGTGTCCGACTCTCTGAGACCCCATGGACTATAGCCTACCAGGCTCCTCTGTCCATGGGATTTTCTAGGCAAGAATACTGGAGTGGGTTGCCATTTCCTTCTTCAGGGGATCTATCCAACCCTGGGATCGAACCCAGGTCTCCCGCATTGCAGGCAGATGCTTTACCATCTAAGCCACCAGGGAAGATAGTAAAATGATATTATTTTTGGTTCTCTGCTTCTATCCCTTGAATACTTACTGATATGAAAAATTATGGCTTACTCTTCTTTCAACTTCACCCAATCTAAATTCATTTGTAAACACTAAATGCATTTGTAAATACAATATGCTTAAATATCAAGTTATAGTTTACTTCCTTTGCTTAAAAATCAGTTTTACCACTTGTCTGTTTGTTGCAGTGTTATCTGCAGTATAGAATCTATAACATGTTGTCTAAAATTTCCATTATCTTATCACCTCACATGACTAAGCTCTTGGAGGGCAGAGATGTTTGCCTTACTGATTTTATCAATATCTTCAAGACAAAGAAATTAACAAATTTTCCATTACTGAAAGCCTGATGCATTTTCTTAACATTTATGGAAATCCTTTCCTATAATTAATATGTATACATTATTTTTGGAGAAGGCAATGGCACCCCACTCCAGTACTCTTGCCTGGAAAATCCCTGGACGGAGGAGCCTGGTAGGCTTCAGTCCATGGGGTTGCTAAGAGTTGGGCACGACTGAGCGACTTCACTTTGACTTTTCACTTTCATGCATTGGAGAAGGAAATGACAACTCACTCCAGTATTCTTGCCTGTAGAATCCCAGGGACGAGGGAGCCTGGTGGGCTGCCGTTCATGGGGTCGCACAGAGTCGGACATGACTGAAGCGACTTCACTTTGACTTTTCACTTTCATGCATTGGAGAAGGAAATGGCAATCCACTCCAGTGTTCTTGCCTGGAGAATCCCAGGGATGGGGGAGCCTGATGGGCTGCCGTCTATGGGGTCGCACACTGAAGCGACTTAGCAGCAGCAGCAGCAGCATACATTATTTTGGAGACAGAACTCCTAATGACTTAACAACACTACAATAACAACTCAAAGAAAGCCTTCATTAGGTTTTCAATGATCTCGAGTGGTCTACTTTTGTATACTGAGAGTAAAAATTAGAAAAACTCTGCTGTTGCCAGTTATCCATGCTTCATAATATCACCACTAAAAACTGGTAGGTTTGTATCAATCAGCTGTGTTAAGCCACAGGAATTAGGCAGGAATATATAACTTGATGGTTGTTCAATGGGGGTGGGATGAGTGGAAAAGATACCTTATATTTCTTATAGGTATTTTGAGTATCTTTTGACTTTTAAACATTCTTCATGTGTTTAGGGATTAACTTTTTTGGAAAACCCTTAGATTTTTAGGCATTATATTATGATTCAGTCGATCCACATTGAAACAATTAATTTACTTGGAATTTTTATTAGAATATATTTTAAGGATTCTTACATGTTTCAAAATTGTGCATTCTGGAATACATGGTCTCACTTAAAAAATTTACCATTTAATATATTTTATGTCTGAACTATAATCTGAAAAAGATTTACTTAAGAGATGGTTTCTAAAAGGGTGAATTAGCTGCTTGTGGCCTTTGAAAGTGGGGAAACTTTTACTCCTAATTAAGATGGACATTGGAAAATTATTCCCTTACCTTTCATTCTTTGGGTAAGAGCTTTATCTTATAATTTCTCCCAGGCAAAAAGTGTTTTACCTCATCTACTACATCTGTCTGTGTTCTTTTTGGTATGGGGAAGGGAATTTATCCACCTGATAGGGGATAGAAGAGCACTACAGACTACTTCCATTTCCAGAAAAGCAGTCCTAGAGAAGATTCTCATTTGTCAGCTGCTGATCAGCTCTAGGCTGTTGAATCATGTTGTCCTGAAAGCTTCACACAGACACAGAGTATTCCTTAGGGAGGTTTAGCTCCACATTAAAAGATTAAGGATGAGTTGGAAACAATAAAAAACATTCAAATCCTGTAAAAAAAAATAGAGGTGTAGTAGATATTGACTGGAACAGCTCAGATAAATGAGAAAGGCATTAGATAATATCTAGATTCTTTTTAAATAATGACTTTTAGGACTGTCATTATTATTGTTATATTTAGCTGTGTTAACAAAGGGTCTACTTTGATTTATGAAAGAATCACTGTAGGAAAAAGGATCTAGTTTCTCTCAATAGTTTTCTTAGAAGCATACTATTTTATAAATAATTTAGTCTTCATTGCTCTTTTGGAAGTAACATGTTAACTATAGCAAAAATATATGAGCAAATGAGTAATTCTTTGAGGAGAGTTTAAAACTTCATTCTTTAAAATGGATAAAGTGTGCCAGCAATAGTACCTGAGATTCAATAGCATGTCTTGACAGTATCTGCATTAGTTTAGTTTTCACCTTTGCAGATGTCCGAACAGGTATGCTGAGACAAGCAAACAAGTAATTGTTTGGGGTAGAGAGCGATGGATTGTATTTGAAACCCTGAAAGCCTAAAGAGAGCTTTATCATGGCAAGAACTGAGATCCACCACACCACAGTCAGAAGCTTATGTAGCCTGAGGCACTCCTAATTTTAGTCTTCAGCATTGGCTATGAATAACAATCACTTGGGAACCTTTTTAAAAATTCAAATACCTGGGCCCTGCCCAGAGTAAGTCTAAGTGGACTGGTTTCAGATGAGGCCTCAAAGTGAATATTTTTTAAAAGTTGATCAGAGATTCTGATCTGAAGCTAGGATGAAGAACCATTATACTCTACCCATGAGCACTTTACTCAGTGTGTACAGAGAAGCTCATATTAGTACATTCTAATCATAACAATAAATAACATGTCTATACATCAAGAAGAGCTGTGTGTGTGCGTGTGTGTGTGTGTGTTCGGGTGTGGGTGATGTTCAGTGTTCTTCTTTCACTTAATGCTCAACCTCAATACAACTCTGCTTTTTTCTCTAAGAACATCATCACATTCATCAGAAAGAAACTGGCAACGTATCTTAGAGAGAATCTTTCTTTTCATATCCCTATAACATACCACCAGCAGAAAAACAATACCACTGAACAAACGAGCCAGTACTTGAAACAATGCTTCCAGAGCTATTGACATAATGCCTGGGCATGCTATCTTGCTTTAGTAAAGTTATCTTAATCAGGCTCCCACTGCTTCCTTGTGTGATTTATTCTACTGTACAACAGCTGTGGATGATGCTATCCCTGCCTACTGTTTGTGACCCAGCAAAGCTTCTCTGCAGAAAGCTCCTGAGGGCATAACTCCACCACGCTAAAGAAAAGGTAGAGTGTTTTTTGTAATAGGAAAAGAATCCATGTTACTATCCTATATGAAATTCTTCAGTAGTTCCCTGTTGCCCTCAAATGGTATAAGACCATTGTCTTTCTTATCTGGCCAGATTTAATATGCCATCCCCGCCTTCCCCTAATCCTCCTTTCACATATATAAGATGGAAGTGGGAAAGATAATTGCTCGCTTCCTAGGGGTGTATCAAATTAGATTTCCTTAAAAGTACTTTGTATAGTGCCTAGAATTTAATAAAAGCTCAAAACAAGATTAAACATACACACGCACACACAGAAAAATAAACAACAACAAATTTACTCCTGTCATCATGAAGCAGTTGTTTACTTCTTCCTTCACATTTAGGGAGCACAATTTGCATATCTCTATTATTAGGCTTAACGCATGTTAACAGGTAATGGTTTGTCAGTCTGCTTAACAGCATAGGTACGAAATTAATGTTTCATGAAATCAAATGACACTGATTTAGGATTCGCAAGTTTGTTTCTTGGGTCAGCCATCAATTCTGTCTCAAATATTCAGAACTTTAAATATTAATTCAATGAATGAATGAATGAAAGTGAAAGTCACTCAGTCGTGTCTGACTCTTTGCGACACCATGGACTATAGAGTCCATGGAATTCTCCAGGGCAGAATACTGGAGAGGGTAGCCTTTCCCTTCTCCAGGGGATCTTTTCAACTCAGGGATCGAACCCAGGTCTCCCACATTGCAGACAGATTCTTTACCAGCTGAGCCACAAGGGAAGCCCAAGAATACTGGAGTGGGTAGCTTATCCCTTCTCCAGTGAATCTTCCCAATCCAGGAATCAAACTGGGGCCTCCTGCATTGTAGGCGGATTCTATACCAACTGAGCTATCAGGAAATGAATGAATGATTCCCTTTATAACGAAGAACTGGTAAGAACAATGTATGCAGTTCAAAAAGTGATGAGAACATGTCGCAGATGGCTCAAAATTCTCAACCTCACCTTTTTTTTCTTAACACTTTTCCTCCACAAAATTAATCTCTTCAGTTCAGTTCAGTGGCTCAGTGTGTCTGACTCTTTGCGACCCCATGAACCGCAGCACACCATGCCTCCCTGTCCATCAACAACTCCCAGAGTCCATGCAAACCCATGTCCATCGAGTTGGTGATGCCATCCAGCCATCTCATCCTCTGTCATCCCCTTCTCCTCCTGCCCTCAATCTTTCCCAGCATCAGGGTCTTTTCAAATGAGTCAGCTCTTCTCATCAGGTGGCCAAAGTATTGGAGTTTCAGCTTCAACATCTGTCCCTCCAATGAACACCCAGGACTGATCTCCTCTAGGATGGACTGGTTGGATCTCCTTGCAGTCCAAGGGACTCCCAAGAGTCTTCTCCAACACCACAGTTCAAAAGCATCAATTCTTTGGTGCTCAGCCTTCTTTATAGTCCAACTCTCACATCCATACATGACCACTGGAAAAATTATAGCCTTGACTAAATGGAACTTGGTTGGCAAAATAATGTCTCTGCTTTTTAATATGCTGTCTAATCTCTAACTATCTCTAAAACTAGTAGAGGAAAATTTAAACTAAAGTCTGGATACATTTTCTAGAGACTTTAAGCTAAAGTCTATAATACATCTTCCTTGGCATTGTAGTTGAAATTCAGTTGCTAAAATCTATTTTGTTGAAAAAGAATGAATTATCAAGGCACATCTGTTTTTATTTTTCTCTTTTAACAGGGCCAGTGGTGTAAGTAGGTCAGCACGGAATGTGGTTACCAGGGTTTGATATTATAGGTTTTTATGGTGTAACTGTTAGTTTTCCTTTTATGGAAATAGATGTGTTAGAAGATGGTTAGTCATTCACACTGAATTTTCAAAGTCTAGCTTAGGAAATTAGAATAAATTATTGTCTTTAGCAGAATTGGCTGTGAGCAAATTTGTAAGGATGCATCTAGCTTATTCCTCTGGGACTCTGGTGCTTGCATGGTGTTCTAGAACAAATTTCCAAATTCCATAGCTTGGGTCCTTGAAGCCCAAAATGGTAAAGTTTCATTCAGTAATTACTTATTGAATTCTAACCATATGCTGGGCAGTTTGACTGGTTAAGCAAAATGATTAATTAGGCAATTTCTGTCACTATGGCAAGGGAGGGATGAGCCCTGGGCATCAGTGGGGCTTCATTTGGCACTTCTTACATTTCAGTACATGATCGCAGCTTGTGTTATTCACTGGGGATACCACAGGCCTGCTGCTCTTCAGGTCTATTACACTATTTACTTATGCTCTCCCTTCATTCCCTCTCTCCTTCCTTCTTTCCTTTGTAGTTACTTGTTCATCTGTCATCAGTCTCAGGCTCTTAGATTGTCAACTGTATAAAGGTGAGACTCTTGTATATATTGCATCCATTTCATCAGTGCTTGGTGGAAACTGCATACTAGTCTTGTCAGAATGGGGATACATTCTGGTTCTAGATGTGCGGCTTGAAGCTGGTTCTTTTTCCTCTAGCTGAGTGCTTCTTTATATCAAGACACAGACATATTAATAGCATAAAAATAACATGTAAGAAAGAGAGTTCAGTTCAGTCACTCAGTTGTTTCTGACTCTGTGACCCCAAGGTCACAAAGACCCTGCAGCATGCCAGGCTTCCCTGTCCATCACCAACTCTCAGAGCTTACTCAAACTCATGTCCATCGAGTTGGTGATGCTCTCCAACTATCTCATTCTCTGTCATCCCCTTCTCCTCCCACCTTCAATCTTTCCCAGCATCAGGGTTTTTTCAAATGAGTCAGTTCTTTGCTTCTGGTGGCCAAAGTATTGGAGTTTCAGCTTCAGCAACAGTCCTTCCAATGAATATTCAGGACTGATTTCCCTTAGGATAGACTGACTGGATCTCCTTGCAGTCCAAGGGACTCTCAAGAATCTTCTCCAGCACCACAGTTCAAAAGCATCGAGGGTTAGCTTGAGCCAAAAAGGGAATTAGTTGTTGACATTCCAAGCAATGTTTGGTACATGCTGATGATGAGCAGGGGAAGGTGAGAATTTTCTGATAACCTATAGATCCTCAGAAATCCTAGTATAAACTTGTTTAGTTAGAGGAAAACTAACCAGGTGAGTACTCGGTTGTTTCACAGGCCTGGCCAGGTATAATCCTGACCCTTGTGAGTGACCAGGTATTTAGGTGCCAGCCCATGTGGGTAACCACAGCTGAAGATTTGAGCTGTGATGAAAGTTTTTCAGAGGCTAGGCTACTCAAAAAAAGAAAACTATCATTAAAAAATATATCAGGATTAAAAGTAAATATACACTTGGATGTCAAATATAGCATTGACATCTGAATGTACCTTGCTATATATAATCAAATTGTAGCTGCCTACTTTATATCTAGATAGATATAAGACATATATAGTAGTAAGTGACCACTTCACAGGAAAGCCTATAACTGAAGAATGTCTTATTTTAAAAGAGTATTTACTTTGGATAGTTCTTAGATCCCTGGAAGGGGAGCATTCCAAGGGCCTCATGCATCAAGATAAAATTTAGTAAGTGACTATTGAAGTTCCAAAAGGGAGTTGGAATGCTTAGAAGGAAGATTAGTAGTCTTCCTATCAAGGTTGGGTATATGGAGACCCCCACTAATTGCTCCCGCTGTGGAGTGGGACCAGGGCTTCAGAACTCTGGTCCAGTTCAGGCAGGAGCCCAGTCTACTGATAGAAGGCAACCATTATACCTATTGAGACAGGGGAAAAGAATGACAAGAAAAGGGTATCTACTTCCCATTCTCAGACCAAACTGCAGAGTCCACATAAATACTTTCTCACAAGAGACTGACTGTAACAGGGAAAGGAGACAAAGTAAATAACGGCTGAAAGGCGGCAATCAGATCAACAAAACACTGTTAGTATAGACTGCTTTAAGGACCCAGGAATGACTTCATTATTCAGAATTCTTTCCTGTACTAGTTTTTTGGTTATTTGTTATTTTAAAATTTTACCTACTTTTTCAATTTTCAAATAACTTATATTGGGTTATATAAGATACAGAAGTAAAATTATACTTTGATTACAAAATAGTCCACAGGCTGTGAAGAAACTACCACCCACGATTTTATGCAGTGCCTATTCATTCCCCAAACATTAGTCATCCACATTCAAAGGGTTAGCTTACACAAGGAGAAGTTCACTTTTTCCCCCCTTTCTTCTTTTTTTTCAAATCTTACCTTCTTGAAATGCTCAAGGCTTTTTCCAGCAATTAAAGATAAAACATAAAAATGATCTTGGCCTAACAATTTTGACAAAAGAAAAATATGCTAAGAGGTTCAGCTATGTTATTTAAAGGACATTAGTAGCAAATATTCTTCTGAAGTGCACATAAAAACACATTCAGCACCTTTCATTCAGTCACACGGTATTGACAATAGCTTTTAACTTGTGTTTACTCCAAAGTTTAAAAGGGAATCAGAAAAATATTTAATCTATTCAGTTCTTTTTGTCTTGTGCCAAAATATATCTCAGAATTTTAGGGAGTCAAGCTAGTTGAATAAAAAGAAAAGATCAAAGACAATGTTTAGAATTTTGGTAAGAAACACATAGAGGAATTTTAAATAATACCTAAGATAAACAAGTGGATATTTTTATATAGGGCATAACAGCATAGGCAGTAACTACCCAACACTGGCAGAGCTGTGTGTGAGCAAATATTCATGTATAAATGAGATCAGAAACATTGCCATGGGTATGTAACATAACTTCCAGCACCGGAAACACTTGCTGCTTCTGCTCCAACAGAGCTATCAGTCATGAGCTTTAGTTTGTTGAACTATTTGGGGTCTATTCCCTAGGGAAGAAATTTAAGTGACTCTGCACTGTGGGCTGGGAAGAGTGGGAGTTTGTCATTCCTTGTTAAGACATGTTCACCCCTAAGATGCTATATTGTATGCTGACCAAACAGGTGCTTCTATCTTCCTTTGGGATAGGCAACTAATTGGATTAAACTAGGAACATGTTGAGCTAAGCTTATTATCAATAATCGTCAGTATCAAATATTTTTCTAGGGAAAAAAAGCAGTTGTTTATCTGCACTCTCAAGTAATACTGCTAAGTGCTTTGTATTTCTGTTATAGTGTTCATTTTATCCTCTTTTGTATTCTGTTTAGCTATTTACATAAACATTTCTGTTTCTTCAACTAGATGCCGAACAAATAGGAGGTGAGCATCTGCTTAATTAGTGCATGTATTCTTCATAGTTGGGCATTATTCTTTCAGCTTTCCCAGGCCCCCAGAAATGGCTGGGACTCAGGCAGGGCTGCAGATGCTGCATACCAGCAGTGGCAGAGGCCTGTTGTATTGAGTAGTGGAAGATGTAGTCCAGGGAAAAGTGAGAGTCTTGTGCAAGAAAATGACTCATGAACTTGTCCTATATATCATCAGATTTAAATGCATCAAGTGTGACACTCTAGTCAGGAGGTTGAAGCAAGAGGTCTTGGGCTGAGGATTAGGTTCATGAAACAAGATGTGAAATGAGAGAACATTAGTGATTGAGACTGAGAGCAAAGGAAAGATGCTAGGGATCAAAATTATTGGATGTTGAGACAAAGGAGCTTACTGATTTAAAGGTACAGGGTTAGGCCAGCCAAGGATAGTTTATTACTTATTATAGGTACACAATGAACTTTTTTTGGATTAATCAAAGTAGTTGTATATTCCACAGAGTGACAATAAGGTGGCCTAACTCTAGGCTCTTGACTGAGTGAAACAACAATAGCTTGATGAGCATGCTTCTCATCAGAAGAAAAGCTTTTGGAATAATATTCAGCCTAAAATCTATTCCTATTGTACCCATCAAATAAAAATTCCCCCTGCTGCATTGGGAAAGTATTTGGCAAGAACAGCTTTAGCAGGAGTATTTTGTGAAACATATATTGTAAGGGAGCTTCATCTTCTGAAATCATCCATATTTGTATAGTCATATGGCAGATTGTAGTTTCCAAAGATGGTCTCCACAATTTACATCATTTCACATGCAGTTTCCACACTGTGAGCTGATAAGTCTCCCATCCATTGATAGCATCCATTCCCTTCCCCTTAAACTGGGAAGACCTTGTAACTGCCTTAACTAATATATGTAGCTGAGTGATTCTATATGAATTCAGAGGTGAAGTCATAAAAATGCCATGCATGTTCACATTGTCCTCTTGGAACATTCTCAGATATCAACCACCACGCATGAAGGACCGCATTTAAGTGTTCTTGCAGGAGCTAAAGTCCCATCCATCCCACAGCCATCATAAGCACCAGCTGTGTGAGTGTGTGAGCCTTCAGATGGTTCCATTCACAGCTAAGACATCCTCGGTTTCTTGGATGGTGGTGACAGCACCATCCAGCTGTTGGTGCTTGAGGCATTGCCACTGACTTATGCTTACATTTCTAGTTGTGAGCAAAATAATGATGTTTTAAGTTACTAAATTTGGAGTGGTTTGTTATTCAGCAAAAGATAACTGGAATAAATCACAAACAGAAACAAGCATAGTTTGTGTTACAGAAATATCACTTTGATGAAGATAGTTGAAGACTTTTCTCATGAGCTTGGTTTCATTTCTTTCTATGATCTTACCAAGGGAGAAATTCATCATATGAATGTAAAATATTTTTATCTTTGATGAATGTTAGTTTCAAAATAAGAAAAAATATTAGCAACAATTTATGCTTACAGTGACTACTATTAAAAGGTATTTTTCTTGCTTCTGAATACCACTGAACATGTTTCATTGATGACAAAACAAAAACAATCTTAGGCAGAATTTTTTCCAATACTTTAAATGGACAATGATAAAATTCTGTCCTTAGACACAAGTTTTTTTCAGAAATACAATTTGTAGAACTGTCAGAACAAAGTGACTTATAATTCAATGCAACACTAAATATTTTAAAAACTGAATTACTCATTCAAAGGAAAGCTCCAGTTTCCTATGAATGTCTTCCATATCAAGAAAAGCAAAAAGTTCCATTACCAAATCTTGGGTTAAAAAAAAAAAGAAAGCAACTAACATTTTTGTTTTAATTAAGTTTTAAGACTTCAGTGATATAGCATATGATTTGCCAGGGAAAATAAAAATATCTTCAGATTAAAACGTGCTAAGAAGGCTTGTCCTGAAATAACTAGATATTGTGCATTTGAGAAATTACTCTTTAAAAATCTAAATGATTATCCATTTTAATTTGACTCAAATGACAGATAAAAGTGATTGCAAGCCCCTAAAATAGGGGCATGATAAAGTCAAAAAGACACTTGCGAAAGATGATTAATAGTGATGCATGTGTGAAACATATTGATAAAATCTGTGATTCTCAAGGGCATGAGGTTGGAGGGAGTAGATACAGGACACAGAGAGACTTCTTCCCTGGAGAATTAGAAACATTTCTCCCACAACCTCCCATCTTCCAAGGGAGAACAGGGAATGCTAAGAATTCTGAAAAGGCTTGGGCCAGGTTGTGTGAAGAGAAATTAAAGCACAGGACAAAGAAACTTGGTTTAGGAAAAAGATATTTTTATTTGGATATATAACAAAGAAAGACAATGCCAAAGAATGTTCAAACAGCTGCACAATTGCACTCATCTCATATGCTAACAAAGTAGTGCTCAAAATTCTCCAAGTCAGGCTTCAATAGTACTTGAACCATGAACTTCCAGATGTTCAAGCTGGATTTAGAAAAGGCAGAGGAACCAGAGATCAAATTGCCACCATCCATTGGGTTATTGAAAAAGCAAGAGAGTTCCAGAAAAACATCTATGTGTTTTATTGACTACACCAAAGCCTTTGTGTGAATCACAAAAACTGCGGAAAATTCTTCAAGAGATGGAAATACCAGATCACCTCACCTGCCTCCTGAGAAATGTGTATGCAGGTCAAGAAGCAACAGTTAGAACTGGACATGGAACAACAGACTGGTTCCAAATTGGAAAAGAAGTACATCAAGGCTGTATATTGACACTCTGCTTATTTAACTTATATGCAGACTACATCATGAGAAATGCCAGGCTGAGTGAAGCACAAGCTGGAATCAAGACTGCCAGGAGAAACATCAATAACCTCAGATATGCAGATGACACCACCCTCATGGCAGAAAGCAAAGAAGAAATTAAGAGCCTCTTGATGAAAATGAGAGAGGAGAGTGTAAAAGTTGGTTTAAACTCAACATTCAGAAAACTAAGATCATGGCATCCAGTCACACCACTTCATGGCAAATGGATGAGGAAACAATGGAAACAGTAGGAGACTTTATTTTTTTGGTCTTCAAAATCACTGCAGATGGTGACTGCAGCCATGAAATTAAAAGACTCTTGCTCTTTGGGAGAAAAGCTATGACCAACCTAGATAGCATATTAAAAAGCAGAGACACTACTTTGCCAACAAAGGTCCATCTAGTCAAAGCTATTTGACTAGATGGTCCAAAGTAGTGATGCACGGATGCGAGAGTTGGACTATAAAGAAAGCTGAGTGCTGAAGAATTGATGCTTTTGAACTGTGGTGTTGGAGAAGACTCTTGAGAGTCCCTTGGACTGCAAGGAGATCCAACCAGTCCATCCTAAAGGAAATCAGTCCTGAATATTCATTGGAAGGACTGATGCTGAAGCTGAAACTCCAATACACTGGCCACCAGATGTGAAGAACTGACTCATTTGAAAAGACCCTGGTGCTGGGAAAGATTGAAAGCAGGTAGAGAAGGGGATGACAATGGATGAGATGGTTGGATGGCATTACCGACTGAATGGACCTGAGTTTGAGTAAACTCCAGGAGACAGTGAAGGACAGAGAAGCCTGGCATGCTTCAGTCCATGGGGTCACAAAGAGTTGAACATGACTGAGTGATTGAACTGAACTGAATGCTAATAAAGATTTAAGTTAAGAGTTTAAGGGGATTTCCTGGCAGTCTAGTGGTTAAGAATTCACCTTACACGAGTTCAATCCCTGTTGGGGGAATGAAGATCTCACATCTTATGGAACAACTAAGCCTGGTTGTCAACTCCTAAGCCCATGCCCTCTGCAACCATTTAGCCACAACTAGGGAGTCCATGTTCCAAAGTAAAGAGCTCACATGGCACAATAAAGATCCATGTGCCACAACTAAGACCCGACATCATCAAATAAATAGATAGATATTTTTAAAAAAAGACTTTGAGGGGAATAATGGTACAAGAAAATGGGATATAAGAATGTGAGAGAAAGAAAAACTGTCTTGAGCTCCTTATTTAAAAAATAGCCTTTTGTATCTGAGCAATGAATTGTTTACAGAGTTTTTAAAAGGAAAGAAAGGAATTGATTCTGTGAAGCAATTGATATTTTTGTATTTCAACAAAACCTGGTTCATCTTAATGTATAGGAAACTCAATATATTTTCTATACAGAATTTTTACTTTGAATTATGTGATTTAAGTGGGTTTTCCTGATAGCTCAGTTGCTAAAGCATAAGCCTGCAATGCAGGAGACTCCATTCAATTCCTGGTTGGGGAAGATCCCCTGGAGAAGGGATAGGCGACCCACTCCAGTATTCTTGGACTTCCCTTGTGGCTCAGCTGGTAAAGAATCTTCCTGCAATGCAGAAGATCTGGGTTGGATCCCTGGGTTGGAAAGATAACCTGGAGAAGGGAAAGGGTACCCACTCCAGTATTATGACCTGGAGAATTCTATGGACTGTATAGTCCCTGGGGTCCAAAGAGTTGGACAAAACTGAGCGACTTTCACAT
The DNA here is from genome assembly GCF_002263795.3 of Bos taurus. Taxonomy (NCBI): domain Eukaryota; kingdom Metazoa; phylum Chordata; class Mammalia; order Artiodactyla; family Bovidae; genus Bos; species Bos taurus. The sequence goes on along the minus strand of NC_037329.1, from coordinate 83,990,034 downwards.
GTGATTTAATAAGACAAAACAGGTCATTTTCCATTGAAATATGAAAATGTTAGTTTGGATCATAGAGAATAATATTTTAAGGGCTGCTAACTTATTCTTGGTAATGTTCTTTCTACATTAGTAAGTACACCAGTTTTTTTTTTTAAATACATATATTAACTTTAAAAAAATCCTATGAACTACTTTTGATAGACATCTTGTTCTTAAGTATGTAGCTACTGGATATACTATGGTTTGCTCTTAGACCTCATCTGCTACCATTGCTACTTCTGATCTCAGTTCTTTCAGGTTTCTGTCCCTCCACCCACATATGACCCGACTCACACTCTTATCCTTCTGTTTATCACAATAATCTAGCCCTGAGTCAGTCAGTTCAGTCACTCAGTTCTGTCCAACACTTTGTGACCCCATGGACTGCAGCACGCCAGGCCTCCCTGTCCATCAACAACTCCCAGAGTTTACTCAAGCTCAGGTCCATTCAGTCAGTGATGCCATCCAGCCATCTCATCCTCTGTCATCCCCTTCTCCTCCCACCTTCAATCTTTCCCAGCATCAGGGTCTTTTCAAATGAGTCAGTTTTTTGCATCAGGTGGCCAAAGTATTGGAGTTTCAGCTTCAACATCAGTCCTTCCAATAAATATTCAGGACTGATTTCCTTTAGGATGGGCTGGTTGGATCTCCTTGCAGTCCAAGGGACTCTCAAGAGTCTTCTCCAACACCACAGTTCAAAAGCTTCCATACTTCAGCATTCAGCTTTCTTTATAGTCCAGCTCTCACATCCATACATCACTACTGGAAAAACCATAGCTTTGACTAGACAGACCTTTGTTGGCAAAGTAGTGTCTCTGCTTTTTAATATGCTATCTAGGTTGGTCATAGCTTTTCTCCCAAGGAGCAAGAGTCTTTTAATTTCATGGCTGCAGTTGCCATTTGCAGTGATTTTGGAGCCCCCCAAAATAAAGCCTGTCACTGTTTCCTTGTTTCCCCTTCTATTTGCCATGAAGTGATGGGACCAGATGCCATGATCTTAATTTTCTGAATGTTGAGTTTTAAGTCAACTTTTTCACCCTCCTCTTTCACATTCATCAAGAGGCTCTTTAGTTCTTCTTCTCTTTTTGCCATAAGGGTGGTGTCATCTGCATGTCTGAGGTTATTGATATTTCTCCCAGCAATCTTGATTCCAGCTTGTGCTACATCCAGCCTGGCATTTCTCATGATGTACTCTGCATATAAATTAAATAAGCAGGGTGACAATATACAGCCTTGATGTACTCCTTTCCCAGTTTGGAACCAGTCTGTTGTTCCATGTCCAGTTCTAACTGTTGCTTCTTGACCTGCAGATTTCTCAGGAGACAAGTACGGTGGTCTGGTATTCCCATCTCTTTAAGAATTTCCACAGTTTGTTGTAATCCACACAGTCAAAGGTTTTGGCATAGTCAATAAAGCAGAAATAGATTTTTCTGAAACTCTCTTGCTTTTTCGATGATCTAACGGATGTTGGCAATTTGATCTCTAGTTCATCTGCTTTTTCGAAATCCAGCTTCAACATCTGAAAGTTTTTGGTTCATGTATTGTTGAAGCCTTGCTAGGAGACTTAAGCATTACTTTGCCAGCATATGAGATGAGTGCAATTGTGCAGAAGTTTGAGCATTCTTTGGCATTGCCCTTCTTTGGAATTGGAATGAAAAATGACCTTTTCCAGTCCTGTGGCCACTGCTCAGTTTTCCAAATTTTCTGGAATACTAAATGAAGCACTATAAGAGCATCATATTATAGGATTAGAAGTAGCTCAACTGGAATTCCATCACCTCCATTAGCTTTGTTCATAGTGATGCTTCCTAAGGCCCCCTTGACTTCACTCACATTCCAGGATGTCTGGCTCTAGGTGAGTGAATCACATCAACGTGGTTATCTGGGTCATTAAGATCTTTTTTTGTATAATTCTTCTGTGTATTCCTGCCACCTCATCTTAATATCTTCTGTTTCATTTAGGTCCATATCATTTCTGTCCTTTATTGTGCCCCTATTTGCATGAAATGTTCCCGTGATATCTCTAATTTTCTTGAAGAGATCTCTAGTCTTTCCCATTCTATTGTTTTCCTCTATTTCTTTGCATTGATCACTGAGGAAGGCTTTCTTATCTCTCCTTGCTATTCTTTGGAACTCTGAATTCAGACGGGCATATCTTTCTTTTTCTCCTTTGCCTTTCACTTCTCTTCTTTGCTCAGCTATTTGTAAGGCCTCCTCAGAAAACCATTTTGCCTTTTTGCATTTCTTTTTCTTGGGGATGGACCTACACACCCATAATCCCTGACAGTTGACCAATAACCTCATAACCTGGTAAAATACTATGGGTAGCGTTTAGAGACCTGTTTCCTCCATGTTTTCCTTTGGTGTGAACAGAACAGTTTCCTCTGTTAACTCTGGCGTCTTCAATTTTTGGTAATTTTTCTAATTCAATGCAAAATGAAGTTCATAAACACCCTTCACAACCTGGATGAAGAGGTATAAAAGAAAGGTGTACATAGTTAGCCTGATCCATTTTACAGCCTTGAGTATTTTAAAACTCAGCATTCTGAGAGGGTGTTACATGGTGGGGCTCCATTTAGCTTTGCTACCAATCAATGTTTTAGCCTTAAGGAAGTCTATCCCCCAAAGAAGTGCTGAATTCCTAAATGTCAAAACATTCTCCTTTTTGAAAGGACAGTTTCTTTTGTGTGCAAAGGTCTTCCTTTGATTCACTCAGTGTGTTCTCCCTAGCATTAAAAAATAAACAGAAGCGACATATCCTTAAAATAGCTATCTGAACTTGAGTCACCTGTGTATCCCTGAAGCTCTCTAAATGAATGAACTGTCAAACATCTCACAGAGGTGGGAATTAAAACTGCTAAACCCACGGTATTAGAGACAATATAGGGCTTCTTCAGGGCAGTATGTATGCCAGAGTTCACACTGCTGCTGTGTCGCTGCATTTCTCCCAGTGTATTAAAACATTCCCTTTGAATAACACAGGGTCTATGCTACATTACTTGACCTCTGGGTGATTTGAAGTCTCTAAACCATCATCCAATTAGAGCTGACACTTCAGGTTAGCTAATATATGGAAGAAGAACTGGTACAAAGGGGAATTTAAGAAAAAGAAATGTTGCTTTGACTGGTATCTAAGTTAACTTGTAGATTTGTGAGAATTTATTACCAGAGTATTTTCGTTCAATGCAATGCTTATCTGTGAAATGCTTAAAAGCTGTAACGTTCATTTCCAAATTGCCTGTTTAACTTACTGTAACAGAGATGTTGCTGCTTCTCTGACTCCTAACCCTTTCCCTCAAATGACAGCCTTTTATAAATGTTGGCAGCAATTAAAAGTTTGTTCTTCTGCCTCCTTCTTACAAGTTTCTCTTTCACTGAATCTATCATTATAGGCTTCCCTGGTAGCTCAGATGGTAAAAATCTGCCTGCAATGCGGGAGACCTGGGTTCGATGCCTGGGTTAGGAAGATTCCCTGAAGAAGGAAATGGCAGCCCATTCCAGCAGTCTTGCCTGGAGAATTCCATGAACAGAGGAGCCTGGCAGGCTACAGTCCACAGGATTGCAAAGAGTCGGACATGACTGAAGTGACTAAGCACAGCCCATCATTATAGCCAGTAGTGAACAGAGGTGCCAAGGCCCCTCTTCTCTGCTGGTTGTTGTTGTTGTTCAGTTGTTCAGTCATGTCTGACTCTTTTCATCCCCTTGGACTGCAGCATCCAACACAGTACTTGGATGCAATCTCAAAAACGACAGAATGAGCTCTGTTCGTTTTCAAGGCAAACCGTTCAATATCACGGTAATCCAAGCCTATGCCCCAACCAGTAATGCTGAAGAAGCTGAAGTTGAACGGTTCTATGAAGACCTACAAGACCTTTTAGAACTAACACCCAAAAAAGATGTCCTTTTCATTATAGGGGGCTGGAATGCAAAAGTAGGAAGTCAAGAAACAGCTGGAGTAACAGGCAAATTTGGCCTTGGAGTATGGAATGAAGCAGGGGAAAGGCTAATAGAGTTTTGCCAAGAGAACGCACTGGTCATAACAAACACCCTCTTCCAACAACACATGGTCATCACCAGATGGTCAACACCAAAATCAGATTGATTTTATTCTTTGCAGCCAAAGATGGAGAAGCTCTTTACAGTCAGCAAAAACAAGACCAGGAGCTGACTGTGGCTCAGATCATGAACTCCTTATTGCCAAATTCAGACTGAAATTGAAGAAAGTTGGGAAAATCACTAGACCATTCAGATATGACCTAAATCAAATCCCTTGTGATTATACAGTGGAAGTGAGAAATAGATTTAAAGGACTAGATCTGATAGACAGAGTGCCTGATGAATTATGGAATGGGGTTTGTGACATTGTACAGGAGACAGAGATCAAGACCATCCCCATGGAAATAAAGTGCAAAATAGCAAAATGGCTGTCTGAAGAGGCCTTACAGATAGCTGTGAAAAGAAGAGAAGTGAAAAGCAAAGGAGAAAAGGAAGGATATAAGCATCTGAATGCATAGTTCCAAAGAATAGCAAGGAGAGATAAGAACTCCTTCCTCAGCAATCAATGCAAAGAAATAGAGGAAAACAACAGAATGGGAAAGACTAGAGATCTCTTTAACAAAATTAGAGATACCAAAGGAACATTTCATGCAAAGATAGTCTCGATAAAGGACAGAAATGGTATGAAGCTAACAAAAGCAGAAGATATTAAGAAGAGGTGGCAAGAATACACAGAAGAACTGTACAAAAAAGATCTTCACGACCAAGATAATCACGATGGGGTGATCACTCACCTAGAGCCAGACATCCTGGAATGTGAAGTCAAGTGGGCCTTAGGAAGCATCACTATGAACAAAGCTAATGGAGGTGATAGAATTCCAGTGGAGCTATTTCAAATCCTGAAAGATGATGCTGTGAAATTGCTGCATTCAATATGCCAGCAAACTTGGAAAACTCAGCAGTGGCCTCAGGACTGGATGAGGTCAATTTTCATTCCAATCCCAAAGAATGGCAATGCCAAAGAATGCTCAAACTACCGATCAATTGCACTCATCTCACATGCTAGTAAAGTAATGCTCAAAATTCTCCAAGCCAGGCTTCATCAGTACATGAACCATGAACTTCCAGATGTTCAAGCTGGTTTTAGGAAAGGCAGAGGAACTAGAGATCAAATTGCCAACATCTGCTGGATCATGGAAAAAGCAAGAGAGTTCCAGAAAAACATCTATTTCTGCATTATTGACTATGTCAAAGCCTTTGACTGTGTAGATCACAATAAACTGTGGAAAATTCTGAACGAGATGGGAATACCAGACCACCTGACCTGCCTCTTAAGAAACTTATATGCAGGTCAGGAAGCAACAGTTAGAACTGGACATGGAACAACAGACTGGTTCCAAATAGGAAAAGGTGTACGTCAAGGCTATATATTGTCACCCTGCTTATTTAACTTATATGCAGAGTACATTGTGAGAAATGCTGGGCTGGAAGAAGCACAAGCTGGAATCAAGATTGCTGGGAGAAATATCAATAACCTCAGATATGCAGATGACACCACCCTTATGGCAGAAAGTGAAGAGGAACTAAAAAGCCTCTTGATGAAAGTGAAAGAGGAGAGTTAAAAAGTGGGCTTAAAACTCAACATTCAGAAAAGTAAGATCATGGCATCCGGTCCCATCACTTCATGGGAAATAGATGGGAAAACAGTGGAAACAGTGTCAGACTTTATTTTTCTGGGCTCCAAAATCACTGCAGATGGTGACTGCAGCCATGAAATTAAAAGACGCTTACTCCTTGGAAGGAAAGTTATGACCAACCTAGATAGCATATTGAAAAGCAGAGACATCACTTTGCCAACAAAGGTCCGTCTAGTCAAGGCTATGGTTTTTCCAGTGGTCATGTATGGATGTGAGAGTTGGACTGTGAAGAAAGCTGAGCACCAAAGAATTGATGCTTTTGAACTGTGGTGTTGGAGAAGACTCTTGAGAGTCCCTTGGACTGCAAGGAGATCCAACCAATCCATCCTAAAGGAGATCAGTCCTAGGTGTTCATTGGAAGGACTGATGCTGAAGCTGAAACTCCAATACTTTGGCCACCTCATGCGAAGGGTTGACTCATTTGAAAAGACTCTGATGTTGGGAGGGATTGGGGGCAGGAGGAGAAGGGGATGACAGAGGATGAGATGGCTGGATGGCATCACTGACTCGATGGACATGAGTTTGAGTGAACTCTGGGAGTTGATGATGGACAGGGAGGCCTGGCATGCTGTGATTCATGGGGGTCACAGAGTCGGACATGATTGAGCAACTTCACTGAACTGAACTGGACTGAAGCACACCACACTTCCTTGTCCTTCACCATCTCCTGGAGCTTGGTCAAACTCATGTCCATTGAGCTGGTGATATGGTCCAACCATCTTGTCTTCTGTCGTCCCCTTCTCTTCCCGCCTTCAATCTTTCCCAGCATCAGGGTCTTTTCACATGAGTCAGTTCTTCACATCAAGTGGCCAAAGTATTGGAGTTTCAGCTTCAGCTTCAGTCCTTCCAATGAATATTCAGGACTGAGTTCCTTTATAATTTACTGGTTTGATCTCCTTGCAGTACAAGGGACTCTCAAGAGTCTTTTCCAACACCACAGTTCAAAAGCATCAATTCTTCGGTGCTCAGCTTTCTTTATGATTCAACTCTTATGTCCATACATGACTACTGGCAACACCATAGATTTGACTAAACGAACCTATGTCAGCCAAGTAATATCTCTGCTTTTGAATACACAGTCTATGTCTATTGTAGATTTTCTTCCAAGGAGCAAGCATCCTTTAATTTCATAGTTGCAGTCTTTTAATATCATGGCTTCTTTGGAGCCCAAGAAAATAAAGTCTGTCACAGTTTCCATTGTTTCCCCATTTATATGCCATGAAGTGATGGGACCAGATGCCATGATCTTAGTTTTCTGAATGTTAAGTTCTAAGCCAGCTTTTTCACTCTCCTCTTTCACTTTCATCAAGAATCTCTTTAATTCTCTTTGCTTTCTGCCATAAGGGTGGTGTCATCTGCATATCTGAGGTGGTTGATATTTCTCCCAGCAATCTTGGTTCCAGCTTGTGATTGATTCAGCCCAGCATTTTGCATACTGGAGCCCAAAATAAGTGCAATGGAACAACTGTCTCTCCCTGAGCGTATTGCCCCTTCAAGACACTAATATTCTACATTTTTATATATACAAGATTTTACAGGGTACTCTCAGGAGGAAATGACAACAGAGTTGAAGTTCTACCTTGCCTAGATGCTTTTACACTAGTCTTCAGGTGATTTTGCATAAGTCTTTCTCTTGAGAACCTTCCTGTCTTTGCACAAGAGTACATGTGATTTTCTCAGGTTTAAGTGAGACCCTGGACTTCAGTTGGACAAGAGTTCATGGTCACCTCTGTGCTGTCTCACAGGCTGTAAGTATATCATTGACTGTTTTATGAGAAAAGGTGGAAGTGAATTCTCGAATCCCTGGCCACTCTTCCCATGGCTCTTCTATTGTCCTTGCTTGATGATCTAGTTAAATAAGCACATCTCTTTCAGAGAAATCTAGATGTTTGATTGTTTTTTGGACAGTGTAGCCTGTCTATTAGTGAGGGGAGATTTGTTTTCAGGGTCTTCCTTGTCCTTGTTTTTTTAGGGACAATGGGGCCACTTGATTGGGCTAAGAAACTTTGGGCCCATTCCAGCTCCAAGATGCAGTGATATTCCATGAGCACACAGTTTAAAAAAATATATAGTTGATTTACAATATTATGTTAGTTTTGGTTGTACAGCAAAGTGATTCAGATATATATATATGTGTATATATATATATACACTCATATATATTTCCTCTATATATTCAATATTCATAAAATTATGATCATGGCATCCAGTCCCACCACTTCATAGAAAATAAGAAGGGAAAAAGTAGAAGCAGTGAGAGATTTTATTTTCTTAGGCTCCAAAATCACTGTGGATGGTGACTGCAGCCAAAAAATTAAATGATGCTTACTCCTTGGAAGGAAAGCTATGACAAACCTAGACAGCATATTATAAAGCAAAGACATCACTTTGCTGACAAAGGCCCATATAGTCAAAGCTATAGTTTTCCCAGTGGTCATGTAGGGACGTGAGAGCTGCACTGTAAAGAAGGCTGAGTGCCAAAGGACTGATGCTTTTGAACTGTGGTGCTGGAGAAGATTCTTGAGCATCCCTTTGACAGCAAGGAAATCAAACCACTCAATCCTAAAGGAAATTGATAGCTTACAGTGAACAATGTCAGATTTGTGATCTTTGAAGAAGATTTAGCTTCACAACCAGAGACCAGACTTGACCACTCAGGGCTCTTGTCTGGCAGAAGTTTCATTACAGTGAAAAGGGACAGAGAACATTTCTGACATAGACATCACAAGGGGGTGGAGACTGCCCCACTTGCTAATCTTTAGCAAGGGAGCTATGTACTTTTTAAATTATCACAATAAATCAAAAGAATGTTGTAAAATTTTTGTAAATGTTGTAAAAATTTGTAAAAATCAAGGTTGTAAAAATTTTACCAGACCCACTCACACAATTTACATTTTAGGATAACAGGATTAGAACTTAACAATAGAAAGACCCAACCAGACCCACTCCCAGAATACCAGACCACCTGACCTGCCTCTTGAGAAACCTATATGCAGGTCAGGAAGCAACAATTAGAACTGGACATGGAACAACAGACTGGTTCCAAATAGGAAAACGTGTATGTCAAGGCTGTATATTGCCACCCTGTTTATTTAACTTATGTGCAGAGTACATCATGAGAAACGCTGGGCTGGAAGAAGCACAAGCTGGAGTCAAGATTGCCGGGAGAAATATCAATAACCTCAGATATGCAGATGACACCACCCTTATGGCAGAAAGTGAAGAGGAACTAAAAAGCCTCTTGATGAAAGTGAAAGTGGAGAGTGAAAAAGTTGGGTTAAAGCTCAACATTCAGAAAACGAAGATCATGGCATTCGGTCCCATCACTTCATGGGAAATAGATGGGAAAACAGTGGAAACAGTGTCAGACTTTATTTTTTGGGGGCTCCAAAATCACTGCAGATGGTGACTTCAGCCATGAAATTAAAAGACACTTACTCCTTGGAAGGAAAGTTATGACCAACCTAAGTAGCATATTGAAAAGCAGGGACATTACTTTGCCAACAAAGGTCCATCAAGTCAAGGCCATGGTTTTTCCAGTGGTCATGTATGGATGTGAGAGTTGGACCGTGAAGAAAGCTGAGCGCCGAAGAATTGATGCTTTTGAACTGTGTTGTTGGAGAAGACTCTTGAGAGTCCCTTGGACTGCAAGGAGATCCACCCAGTCCATTCTGAAGGAGATCAGCCCTGGGATTTCTTTGGAGGGAATGATGCTAAAGCCAAAACTGCAGTACTTTGGCCACCTCATGTGAAGAGTTGATTGGAAAAGATTCTGATGCTGGGAGGGATTGAGGGCAAGAGGAGAAGGGGACGACACAGGATGAGATGGCTGGATGGCATCACTGACTCGATGGACGTGAGTCTGAGTGAACTCCGGGAGCTGGTGATGGACAGGGAGGCCTGGCGTGCTGCGATTCATGGGGTCGCAAAGAGTTGGACACGACTGAGTGACTGAACTGAGCTGACTGAAGATATCAGGACTAGTCATAAGATTTTCAGGAATGAGAAACTGTCCTTAAGCAGGAATACATTGTATCCCTAGTATAGAGTTTAAACTGAGTTGTTTGTTGTGTAATCTACAGTTAAACGTTTATGTGACAAAGACTGAGGAATGTAGAGGGGGAAGAAATGTTTGTCCTTTCCTCCTCCTTGAGAATTCCAGACCCCTATCACCTCAAGAACCCTGGACTTCTTATCAATCTGCCTAGGAATTGACTCTCTCAAAATCAATCCTGAATGTTAATTGGAAGGACTGATGTTGAAGCTGAAGCTCCAATACTTTGCCCACCTAATGCGAAGAGGAAACTTAATGGAAAAGATCTTGATACTAGGAAAGATTGAACACAAAAGGAGAACAGGGTAGCAGAGGATGAGATAGTGTACTCAAGGAACAGGAATTTGAGCAAACTCCAGGAGAGAGTGAATGAGAGGGAAGCCTGGCATGCTACAGTCCATGGGGTCGCAAAGAGTCAGACATGACCTAGCGACTGAACAAAAACAATATATATATATATATATATATTTTAGATTATTTTCCATTATAGGTTATTAGAACATATACTTTTAAGTGAATATTCTTTTTGTTACCCAGGGAATATCTCCCAAGTTGATTAAATTCTTTCATGGAGAATGTGATTAGCTGGAAAAGGGAGGGTTTGCTTACATAATCTGCTGCATTTATCTCTCACTGTACATGAACTCAGTCTTTGCTCAGGGCTGATCAGTACTTGTGATTCAGTTTTCACCTTTATAATTTGCCCTCATGTTACCACTAACACTGTCTTCCACAAACAGATCATTTCACAGATAGGTTCCCTCTCCTTTAGAAGATCTTCCCCTCCTCCTCATGCTGTGATAAACTTCATTTCACATATCCTTGCTCAGCATAAGTTGTCTATGCTACTCTTTTGGCATCTGATTTGTATTAGTTTCATTGAAGTGAAGTGAAATTTGCTCAGTCATGTCTGACTCTTTGTGACCCCATGGACTATACAGTCCATGGAATTCTCCAGGCCAGAATACTGGAGTGGATAGCCTTTCCCTTCTGCAGGGGATCTTCCCAACCCATGGACTGAACCCAGGTCTCCCGCATTGCAGGCTGATTCTTTACCAGCTGAGCCACCAGGAAGCCCATTTGAGTTTTCATAAAAAAAAGACAAGACTGCATTGCATGGCTTAAATAACAAAAATTAATTTTCTTAGAATTCTGAAGACTCAAAGTCCCAGATCAAGGTTTAGCAGGGTTTGGTTCCTGCTAAACCAGAGCGACAACACTCTTTCTGGCCTGCAGATGGCTGTGCTTCTCATGGCATCCTCACAGGCTCTTTCCTCTGTGCACACATGGAGTGAAAGAGTGAGCTCTCTGAATTCTCCTAAGAATACTAATGGTATCAAATCAGGGCCCCACCCTTACTATTTCATTTAAACTTAATTACTTCTTAAATTCTTAAGTTCTTAAAAACTTACTTCTTTAAAGGCCCTATCTCCAAATATAGCCTGGGTGTCAGGGCTTTAACATTTGAATTTGGAAGGGGCACAAATATTCAGTCAGTAACACATTCATTTTACTGTGTGTTTAGAGTTACTATACATGTATGTATATAAAAATGTGCATATATACATATATATATGTACATTTTATCAAGGAATTATAAGCTCTTGTAAATGAATTCATGTTTTCTAATTGACAAAATGTATTCAGATATGAGCCATTCACATGCTAATTTTCACATTCACTCTCTAACATACATCATTTAATTTTTAAAATATCTCTACTTCTAAGATTACATTAAAGTCCAGAGGATGCTTTAGAAAATTAAAAAAAAAAAAACATGTTAGAAAATATCTAAACTTGAAGGGTGGAAAATGTCAAGAATCTTTTTTAAAGATCTATTTTAGTTCACATCCATTATGCAACATACTTAAATAATTTCTTAGATCAGATAATTTATGTTAACTTTTATTTATTTTTCTTCCTAATTCTGAATTTCAGTGCCTCTGGTAGAAAGATAAGTTCTCTGAATAAAATTTCTTGTTATATGTTAAATCACATGCTTAATTCTGATTTTCTTCCATATCTTATAATTTTTGAATATAGTAATACCATAGGTATATTCAAAATTGGAAAACTGAAAAATATTGAATGAAATACATATAACAGTGTTTCTATTGGCACTAACAGACACATAGCACATTAAATAATCAAATTCATGCTACAGAACATTATAAAAAGCAGACTTTTCTGAACTATTTTTTAAAGCTTCCCGTGTCTTTTTCAATGAACATAAATTTTATTTCCTAATTTTCACACAGCATCTAACTCTCTAGAAATCTTGACTTCACATAAGTGTTTCTCAATTTAATTATATGCATTTTATATAAAGATTTTTATTTTGAAAAGAACTAAAAATTAAAATTACACTGGATCATTAAAATTAAAATTACACTGGATGTTTCATATAAAGATGCTGTTTGCAAATACTCATTATAATGCTGCAAGCAAAAGAACAAAAATTAAAACAATGTGGATAAGTGCCATTTAAACTCAGTTTCAGAGTTTTTAAATCTCAGAAAGGGAAATACTTGAGATAATAGATTAAGACAAATGATGGAATTATTTAGCTACTGGATTCTTAGCTTGAGCAAAACTCTCATAACTCCATCTTATTTATTTATTTTTAAAACTTGTATTTTTGTAGGAAAATAGTTTATGGAGATTCCAGAATTTCCTCTAAGAAACCGTACTGGTTATTATTAAAAGATTTGATCTCTTAAAGAATGCATGAGGGAATGCATGAAGCTGCTCACAAGATTAATATTAGTACTCAGTGAATTCAGTGAGTTCATATTGATTAAACAACATTGTTTCCATTTTCACCTGTCAAGAATCACTAACACTGAATAAATATTCTACTACATTGAGGAAGTTGATTGTCAATGGTTATATGTGATATAAATGTCAGGAAATGAGAACCTAATTTTTCCATTAATGGGCTAGTAAAGAACCTGTCTGCCAATAGAGGAGACATAAGAGATAAGGCTTTGATTCCTGGGAAGGGAAGATGTCCTGGAGAAAGGCATGGCAACCCATTCCAGTATCCTTGCATGGAGAATCCCCTGGACAGAGGATCCTGGTGGGCTAGTCCATAGGGTCGCAGAGTCAGACACAACTGAAAGCAACTTAGCATGCAAGCACATAACATATTTAATACTCAATTTTGTGCACATTATTGCTATTGATTTCTTTAAAATAGTAATATCACAAACTAGTATTAAGGATTGAGAGTTAAAAAGACAGAAATAAATGTCACCATGACTATAAAATATTAAGTGTGGAATTCTAATTAATGGACTTGATGGGGAAAGAAATCTGATGGAATAAAAAAGTAATTACTACAAAACCGTTGATAGTGTAGGTAAATGACTTGTCCCTAAAATTAAAAAGTCAAACTTAGTTAATTATATCTTAGCTAATAAAAACTTCAGTGATAAGGTTTATAAATTGGTGAAAAATTAATGAATGCTTTAATGAATTTTTTGGTAAATTGTATAAGTCAGAAGTAACTTAATAAGGAGTCTGGAAATGTTCAGAAGAGATTAGATTTACTACGATATAAAGTAAGGCTAGAAATAGTGAAACTCTATTTCTATACAGGAGGAATTTAAAATTAAATCTGGTTTATTAAATTGTACTTCATTGTCTAAAACAGGCTAAGGCTTCCTGGGTGGTCAGACAGTAGAGAGTCCCTGCCAATGGAGGAGACCTGGGTTTGATCTGTGGGTTGAGAAGATTCCCCTGGAGAAGGAAATGGCTACCCACTGCAGTATTCTTACCTGGAGAGTTCCACAGATAGAGGAGCCTGGCGAACTATGGTCCATGAAGAGCTGCACACTTCCACTGTATGAAAATAAAGGTGGTAGTGGGTAGCGGTCGTGGTGGTGATGGGGTGTGTTTGTGTGAACTCTGAGGACTATACACAACATTTCAAAGTGATAAATTAGTAATAACAATTAACTTGAGATCTACCTTTTAATAAATTTTTAGGTGTACAATATAGTATTATTAACTATAGGCATGATGTTGTTGTACAACAGAACTCTAGAACCTTTCTTGTATAACTGAAACTTTATACCCAATGAATAGGGTTTCCCTGGTAGCTCAAATGGTAAAATATGTGCTTGCAATGCAGGAGACCCTGGATTTGATCCTTGGGTCGAGAAGATCGCCTGGAGAGGGGAATGGCTTCTTGTCTGGGAAATCCCATGTACAGAGGAGCCTGGTGGGCTACAGTCCAGGGGATTGTAAAGAGTCAGACACGACTGAGTGACTAATCTACACAATGAATAGAAACTCCCTATTTTCTCTTTCCCGAGTCCCTGGAAATCACCATTCTATTTTTTTCCTCTATGAGTTTGGCCATTTAGATACCTCATGTAAGTAGAAGGATGCAGTATTTTTCCTTTATGACTGTCTTATTTCACTTGGCATAGTGTCTCCAAGTTCATCCATGTTGTCACATACTGCAAGATTTCTTTCTTTTCAAAGGCTCAAATAATATTCCATTGTATGTATCAGTTCAGTTCAGTCGCTCAGTCATGTCCAACTCTTTGCAACCCATGAATCACAGCACACCAGGCCTCCCTATCCAGCACAAACTCCCAGAGTTCACTCAGACTCATGTCCATCGAGTCAGTGATGCCATCCAGCCATCTCATCCTCTGTCGTCCCCTTCTCCTCCTGCCCCCAATCCCTCCCAGCATCAGAGTCTTTTACAATGTATAAGCTTTTTTATGTATACATCACATTAAAAAATCCATTCATCCTTTGATGCACATTTAGGTTCTTTCTATATCCTGGCTTATGGGAGTTCAAATCTCTTCAAGATCCTGAGTTAAAAAAATTTTTTTTGGATAAATACTCAAGAATAGAATTGCTGGATTATATGGTAATTACATTTTTAATTTTTTGAGGAATCTTCATGTTGCTTTCCATAATAGCTGCACCATTTTATCTTCCCACCAGCAGTGAACAAGGGTTTTAATTTTTCCACATCCTTTCTAACATTTGTTATCTTTGGTTTCCTGAAATTGCCATCCAGCAGATATGAGGTGATATCTCCTTATAGTTTGGTCTGCATTTCCCCGATTGACCAGTAATGTTGAGGACCTTTTCGTGTGCCTATTGGTCATTTGTATATCTTCTTTGTGAAGATGTCTACTCAGGTATTTTTCCTATTTTTAAAATCAGATTACATGTTTTTTTTCTTCTCTCTCTCTCTCTCTCTTTTTTTTTTAAACAATTAAGTTGTAAGAGTTCCTTATATATTTTTGATAGTAGTCCCTTATCAGATATATTGTTTGTAAATATTTTTTTCCCATTCCCTGGATTATTTTTCACTCTTTTAACTGTTTCCTTTGCTGTGCAGAAACTTTTCAGTTTTATTGCCTTCCTACTTGTTTACTTTGGATTTTGTTGCCTTTGCTTTTGGTGTTATATCCAAGAAATCATTGCCAAAACTAATATCATTAACCCTTTTTTCTATGTTTTCTTCTAGGAGTTTTAAGTCAATCTATTTTTGAGGTAATTTTTATGTATAGTGTAAAATAAGGATCCAAGGGGATCTTCTTTTACATGGGGATATCCAGTTTTCTCAACATTATTTATGGAAGATATATCCTTTCCCCATTGTATATTCTTGGGACCCTTACCAAAGATCAGTTGGCTCTATTTGGAAGAGTTTTTTCCCCAAGTTTTCTATTCTGTCACATTGGTCTAAATGTATGTCTTTCTGCCAGTACTATACTGTTTTGATTACTAAGCTTATCAGGAAGTATGAGGCCTCCAGCTTTGTTCTTTCTCGAGATTGATTTGTCTATTTAGGGTTCTTTGTGGTGCCATATAAATTATAGGATTGCTTTTCCTGTTTCTGTGAGAAATGTCATTGGGACTTTAATAGCGTTTGTAGTGAATTTGTAGATCACTTTGGGTAGTACGGACATTTTAACAATATTAATGTATTATTGACTGGAGACACATTAACACCACAGGTGTTAGTTTCTGCAAAAATCCCCTGGTCAATAATGTGTGAAGTCTTTCAATCCAGGAATATGGTTTGCCTTTAAAATTGTGTGTATCTTCTTTAATTTCTTCCATCAGTGTTTTATGGTTTTTAGTGTACAAGTCTTTAGCCTTGTTGATTAAGTCTATGCTTAAGTATTTTATCCCTTTTGGATAATTATAAATGGGATTATTTTCTTAATTTCCTTTTCAGACAGTTTGTTTAGTGACTAGAAATGCAACTAATTTTTGAAAGTTGATTTTGTGTCCTTCAATTTCACTGAATTTGTTGCATTCTAGTTTTTTTGAATGACTCTTAAGGGTTTTCTTTATATAAGATTATATCATTTGAAAACAGAGATAATTTTACTTCTTCCTTCATGATTTGGATGCCTTTTACTTCCATTTCTTGCATAATTGCCCTGGCTAGAACCTCCACTATAATGTTGAATAGAAGTGAAAGTCGGCACTCTTGTCTTATTCCTGAACTTGGAAGAAAAGCTTTTGGTTTTACACCATTAAGTATAAAATTTGCTGTGAGCTTTTCATTTATGATCTTTATAATGTTGAGGTTATTTCCTTCTATTCCTAATTTGTTGAGAGCTTTTATCATGAAATGGTGTTGCATTTTATCAAATGCATTTTCTGCATCTATTGGGATAACCATATGATTTTTATCCTTTATTCTATTAATGTGTCATATCACAGTAATTAATTTTCATATGCTGAATCACTCTCGTATCCAAGGGATAAATCCCACTTGGTCATGATATGTATCTTTTTAATGTATTGTTGAATTCAGTTTGCTAGTATTTTGTTGATGATTTTGGCATCCATGTTCATCAGGAATATTGGCCTATAATTTTCTTTTCTTATACTGTCCTTATCTGGCTTTACTGTAACAGTAATGTTGGCCTCCTCAAATGAGTTTGTGTTTCCCCCTTTTCACTTTTTTGGAAAATTTTGAGAAGAACTGGCATCAATTCCTCTTTAAATGTTGGGTGGGAATTCACCCATGACGCCATCTGCTTTGGGGCTTTTCTTTGCTGGGAGCTTTTTGATTACTGATTCAATCACTTTACTAGTTATAGGCCTGTTCCAACTTCCTATTTCTTTATGTTTCATTCTTAGTAGGCTGTGTGTTTCCAGGAATTTGTCCACTTATTTTAGATAATCGAGTCTGGTGGTGTATAATTTTTCAAAGTAATATCTAATGTCTTTTTGTTAAATTTTCTTATCTAATCTTTGTTATTTCCTTCCTTCTGCTAGCTTTGGGCTTGTTGAGATATTTCTTCTTTTTTAATATAGGTAATTATTGCTGTAACTTTCCCTCTTAGTACTGCTTTTCCTGAATCTCATAAGTTTTAGTATGTTGTATTTTCATGTTTGTTTGATGGAAGGTATTTTCAATTTTCTCTTTTGATTTCTTCTTTGACAAATTGGTTGTTCAGGAGTGTGCTGTTTAATTTCCACACATTTATGAAATTTTGAGTTTTTCTTTTGCTATTTACTTCTAGCTTCATTCAATTGCAGTTGGAAAATACACTTGGTATGATTTGAGTCTGCTTAAGTTTGTTAAGACTTGTTTCTGACTCCACATATGTTGTATCATAAAGAAGGTTCCATGTGCAATTGAAAAGAATGCATACTCCCTGTTGTTGGGTAGAAGGTTCTGCATATGTCAGTCAGGTCTATTTGGTTTTCTGAGTGACCAAATTTTGTTTTCTGTACTTTGCACTTCTCTCACTATTTCTTTCTCCCCTTCCCTAATTAAAAATTGTATATTGCTTTTTACCTGTTCAAAACATAAATCCTCCAAATCAGTTCAGTTCAGTTCAGTTCAATCGCTCAGTCGTGTCCGACTCTTTGCAACCCCATGAATCACAGCACTCCAGGCCTCCCTGTCCATCACCAACTCCTGGAGTTCACTCAGACTCACATCCATCGAGTTGGTGATGCCATCCAGCCATCTCATCCTCTGTTGTTCCCTTCTCCTCCTGCCCCCCATCCCTCCCAGCATCAGAGTCTTTTCCAATGAGTCAACTCTTCGCAAGAGGTGGCCAAAGTACTGGAGTTTCAGCTTTAGCATCATTCCTTCCAAAGAAATCCCAGGGCTGATCTCCTTCAGAATGGACTGGTTGGATTTCCTTGCAGTCCAAGGGACTCTCAAGAGTCTTCTCCAACACCACACTTCAAAAGCATCAATTCTTCGGCGCTCAGTCTTCTTCAGAGTCCAACTCTCACATCCATGCATGACCACAGGAAAAACCATAGCCTTGACTAGACGGACCTTTTTTGGCAAAGTAATGTCTCTGCTTTTCAATATGCTATCTAGGTTGGTCATAACTTTCCTTCCAAGGAGTAAGCGTCTTTTAATTTCATGGCTGCAGTCACCATTTGCAGTGATTTTGGAGCCCAAAAAGATAAAGTCTGACACTGTTTCCACTGTTTCCCCATCTATTTCCCAGGAAGTGATGGGACCGGATGCCATGATCTTCGTTTTCTGAATGTTGAGCTTTAAGCCAATTTTTTCACTCTCCTCTTTCACTTTCATCAAGAGGCTTTTTAGTTCCTCTTCACTTTCTGCCATAAGGGTGGTGTCATCTGCATATCTGAGGTTATTGATATTTCTCCCAGCAATCTTGATTCCAGCTTGTGCTTCTTCCAGCCCGGCGTTTCTCATGATGTACTCTGCATATAAGTTAAATAAACAGGGTGACAATATACAGCCTTGACGTATTCCTTTTCCTTTTTGGAACCAGTCTGTTGTTCCATGTCCAGTTCTAACTGTTGCTTCCTGACCTGAATATAGGTTTCTCAAGACGCAGGTCAGGTGGTCTGGTATTCCCATCTCTCAGACTTTTCCACAGTTTATTGTGATCCACACAGTCAAAGGCTTTGGCATAGTCAATAAAGCAGAAATACATGTTTTTCTGGAACTGTCTTGCTTTTTCCCTGATCCAGCGGATGTTGGCAATTTGATCTCTGGTTCCTCTGCCTTTCTAAAACCAGCTTGAACATTGCATACCTAATTTTTGTTGTTGCTTAGTCACCTAGTCATGTCCAACTCTTTGTGACCCCATGGACTACAGCATACCAGGCCTCCCTGTCCTTCATCATCTCCCAAAATTTGCCCAAGTCCATGTCCATTGAATCAGTGATGCTATCCGACCATCTCATCCTCTGTCACCTTCTTCTTCTTCTGCCTTCAATATTTCCCAGCATCAGGGTCTTTTCCAATGAGCCCAGCTCTTTGCATAACGTGGCCAAAGTATTGTAGCTTCAGCTTCAGCATTAGTCCTTCCAATGAGTATTCAAGGTTGACCTCCTTTAGGATTGACTGGTTTGATCTCCTTGCTGTCCAAGGAACTCTCAGGAGTCTTCTCAAGCACCACAGTTCAAAAGCATCATTCTTTGGCACTCTGCCTTCTTTTAGTCCAACTCTCACATCTGTAAATGACTACTAGAAAGACAATATATGGACCTTTGTCAACAAAGTGATGTCTTTGCTTTTTAATATACTGTCTAGGTTTGTCACAGCTTTCCTTCCAAGAAACAATTGCCTTCTAATTTCATGGCTGCAATCACTATCCACCATGATTTTAGAGCCCAAGAAGAGGAAATCTGTCACTACTTTTATCTTTTCCACTTCTATTTGTCAAGAAGTGATGGGATTAGATGCCATGATCTTAGTTTTTTCAATATTGAGTTTTAAGCTGGCTTTTTCACTCTCATCTTTCACCCTCATCAAGAGGGTGATGAACCCTCTTTAGTTCCTCTTTGCTTTCTGCCATTAGAGTGGTATCATCTGCATATGTGAGGTGGTTGATATTTCTCCCAGCAATCTTGATTCCAGCTTGTAATTCATCCAGCCTGGTATTTTGCATGATGTTATAAGTTAAATATAAGTTAAATAAATAGGGTGACCATATACAGCTTTATCATACTTCTTTCTCAATTTTGAACCAGTCAGTTGTTCCATATAAGGTTCTAACTGTTGCTTCATGACCTGCATACACATTTCTCAGGAGACAGGTAAGACAATCTGATATTTCCTTCTCTTTAAAAGTTTTCCACAGTTTGTTATGATCCACACAGCCAAAGGCTTTAGCATAGTCAATGAAACAGTAGATATTTTTCTGGAATCCCCTTGCCTTCTCTATGATTCAGCAAATGTTGGCAATTTGATCTCTGGTTCCTCTGCCTTTTCTAATCCCAGCTTGTACATCTGGAAGTTCTTGATGTTAAGTACTGCTGAAGCCTAGCTTGAAGGATTTTGAGCATAACCTTACTAGCATGGGATGCAAAGCATCTCTAAAAGTGCATTTTCCCCTTCTAAAATGTCTCATGTTCCCTACCTAAATTTTTATTCTCTTTTCTTACTCTAGTTAAAATACTCATCAGTATAGTTGAATTCCTGGGCTGGATGATATTCTGACTATTATATACAATGGAATTTGGTTTAGGTGTCCCAGTGTCTTTGCATATTTGGGGGCTGAAAATGGGAGAGGATGCTTATCTAGTTTCATTCAATTTTGGCACCAAAAAGTTTTCCAACTGCTAGGTAGGTTTATCATGGCCTAGTGATTTAATGAATACCCACATTCACATGCACAGAGCCCCTAGCTGTCTTAATAATAACTATATAATCTGTTTTTTTTTTTTTTATGTTGTTAGAGAAATAAAAAGTATTCATCACATAAATATATTTATCTCTCTCCACCAAATGTACTGCTTTAATTTGTTTTACAGGTGATTATAGAAAGCTGTGTGTTCCCAGCTGGCGCTAGTGGTAAAGAACCCACCTGCCAACGCAGGGGACACTAGAGACTGGGGTTCGATCCCTCAGTTGGGAAGATCCCCTGGAGGAGGGAATTGAGGAGGGCATGGCAACCCACTCCAGTATTCTTGCCTGGAGAACCCCAGGCAAGAGGAGGTTGGCAGGTTATATTCCATAACATTGCACACAGTTGAACACAACTGAAGTGACTTAGCACGCTGCTGCTGCTGCTGCTAAGTTGCTTCAGTCGTGTCCGACTCTGTGCAACCCCACAGACGGCAGCCCACCAGGCTCCCCCGTCCCTGGGATTCTCCAGGAAAGAACACTGAAGTGGGTTGCATGCACTCACATAGAAAGCTGCAAATATTCAATTTTTGCAAATAAAATTCTTATGAATTTTGAGGCATAACTGCAAAATTTGCAAGCAACTTTGAAGCCCATGTTTGAGAACTGCTATAATCACGTGCAACTGCTAGTCTCTCAGTCATGTCTGATGCTTTGTGATCCTATGGACTGTAGCCCGCCAGGCTCCTCTGTCCACGGAATTCTCCAGGCAAGAATACTGGAGTGGGTAGCCAATCCCTTCTCCAGGGGATCTTCTTGACCCCAGGGATTAAATCAGGGTCTCCCATATTCCCGGCAGATTCTTGACCATCTAAGCCACCAGGGAAGTCCAATCACATGGAAAACCACTGATAAATAAGGATCTGGCAGAGTTTGACAAGCTAATAGTTAAAAAGTGAAAAATGACAAGTATGATGATTAGATGAGTTCTTCAGAAGAAAATTTGAATTTCAAAGGATTAGGAAAGGTCCTTTGGGAAAATAAATGAACCCCTGAGTAACACTGTAAGAAAACAACCCTCTTATATGATCCTGCTGTCAAGCGTGAGGTAAAACATCAGATAATTTTGTCTGAATAATTAAAAAATTTTAAAGGATACAATAGACTTATTTTTTTGGTATAAATTCTAAGAATTGTCATATGTTTGTAAATATAACCTCTACTTCATTCACTAGAAGATAAACTTATTTTTAAATTTTATGTTTCAAATAAAGTCTCATTTGCACATTTTTTACCATATATGTAAAATTTTGTCCTGGTTTTAAGGGGGGTTACTTAAATGTCTTTCCCTTTGACACTATGAAAACTGAATAATGACAACTCTCTATATACGAGCCAATGTGTGTGTGTGTGATTTGCTATGTAGGTTAAATCCATTTTTCCAGAAAAGAATAATTTTTTGATTTGTCTGAGTAGTAAAAAAAAGATTCCAGTGCCTGGGAACTTTGTGTATGCATGCATGTGTGCTCAGAGGCCTCAGTCGTGCCCGATTCTTTGTGACCCCATGAGCTATAGCCCGCCAGGCTCCTCTGTCCATGGAATTTCCAGGCAAGAATTCCATGGAGCAGGTTGTCATTCCCTTCTCCAGGGGATCTTCTCAATCCAGGGACTGAACCTGGCTCTTGCTCATTGTAGCCAGATTCTCTACCACTGGGCCATCAGGAAAACCCTCACTTTCTATATATCTACAATCAAGTAATCTTTTTTATAATGGTAGATAAACATGCCTATTTAATCACTTTCCTATGATAAGGATCTTAACATTAACTCAATAGGTAAAAACCAAATAATTTGATTAAAAAATAGGCAAAATACCTGATGAAAACATTTTTTTCAAAGAAGACATACAAATGGCAAATAGCACAAGAAAAGGTGCTCAACATTATGAATCATCAGATAAACACAAATCAAAACCTCTGTGAGATACCACTGCACACCTGTTCAGTTCAGTTCAGTCACTCAGTCGTGTCCGACTCTTTGCAACCCCATGAATCACAGCACGCCAACTCCCGGAGTTCACTCAGACTCATGTCCATCGAGTCAGTGATGCCATCCAGCCATCTCATCCTCTGTTGTTCCCTTCTCTTCCTGCCCCCAATCCCTCCCAGCATCAGAGTCTTTTCCAATGAGTCAACTCTTTGCAAGAGGTGGCCAAAGTACTGGAGTTTCAGCTTTAGCATCATTCCTTCCAAAGAAATCCCAGGGCTGATCTCCTTCAGAATGGACTGGTTGGATCTCCTTGCAGTCCAAGGGACTCTCAAGAGTCTTCTCCAACAACACAGTTCAAAAGCATCAATTCTTCGGCACTCAGCCTTCTTTACAGTCCAACTCTCACATCCATACATGACCATAGGAAAAACCATAGCCTTGACTAGATGGACCTTTGTTGGCAAAGTAATGTCTCTGCTTTTCAATATGCTATCTAGGTTGGTCATAACTTTCCTTCCAAGGAGTAAGCGTCTTTTAATTTCATGGCTGCAGTCACCATCTGTAGTGATTTTGGAGCCCCCAAAAATAAAGTCTGACACTGTTTTCACTGTTTCCCCATCTACTTCCCATGAAGTGATGGGACTGGATGCCATGATCTTTGTTTTTTGAATGTTGAGCGTTAAGCCAACTTTTTCACTCTCTTCTTTCACTTTCATCAAGAGGCTTTTTAGTTCCTCTTCACTTTCTGCCATAAGGGTGGTGTTATCTGCATATCTGAGGTTATTGATATTTCTCCTGGCAATCTTGATTCCAGTTTGTGTTTCTTCCAGTCCAGCGTTTCTCATGATGTACTCTGCATATAAGTTAAATAAGCAGGGTGACAATATACAGCCTTGACATACTCCTTATTTGGACCAGTCTGTTGTTCCATGTCCAGTTCTAACTGCTGCTTCCTGACCTGAATATAGGTTTCTCAAGAGGCAGATCAGGTGGTCTGGTATTCCCATCTCTTTCAGAATTTTCCACAGTTTATTGTGATCCACACAGTCAAAGGCTTTGGCATAGTCAATAAGGCAGAAATACATGTTTTTCTGGAACTCTCTTGCTTTTTCCATGATCCAGCGGATGTTGGCAATTTGATCTCTGGTTCCTCTGCCTTTTCTAAAACCAGCTTGAACATCAGGAAGTTCGCGGTTCACGTATTGCTGAAGCCTGGCTTGGAGACTTATGAGCATTACTTTACTAGCATGTGAGATGAGTGCAATTGTGTGGTAGTTTGAGCATTCTTTGGCATTGTCTTTCCTTGGGATTGGAATGAAAACACCTTTTCCAGTCCTGTGGTCACTGCTGAATTTTCCAAAATTTTTTTTTTTTTTTGAATTTTCCAAATTTGCTAGCATATTGAGTGCAGCACTTTCACAGCATCATCTTTCAGGATATGAAATAGCTCAACTGGCATTCCAATACCTCCACTAGCTTTGTTTGAAGTGATACTTTCTAAGGCCCACTTGACTTCACATTCCAGGATGTCTGGCTATAGGTGAGTGATCACACCATCGTGATTATCTTGGTCGTGAAGATCTTTTTTGTACAGTTCTTCTGTGTATTCTTGCCACCTCTTAATATCTTCTGCTTCTGTTAGGTCCATACCATTTCTGTCCTTTCTTCTGCCCATCTTTTCATGAAATGTTCCCTTGGTATCTCTAATTTTGTTGAAGAGATCTCTAGTCTTTCCCATTCTGTTGTTTTCCTCTATTTCTTTGCATTGATCCCTGAAGAATGCTTTCTTATCTTTTCTTGCTATTCTTTGGAACTCTGCATTCAGATGCTTATATCTTTCCTTGTCTCCTTTGCTTTTCGCTTCTCTTCTTTTCACAGCTATTTGTAAGGCCTCCCCAGACAGCCATTTTGCTTTTTTGCATTTCTTTCCATGGGGATGGTCTTGATCCTGTCTCCTATACAATGTCATGAACCTCATTCCATAGTTCATCAGGCACTCTATCTATCAGATCTAGGCCCTTAAATCTATTTCTCACTTCCACTGTATAATCATAAGGGATTTGATTTAGGTCATACCTGAATGGTCTAGTGGTTTTCCCAACTTTCTTCAATTTCAGTCTGAATTTGGCAATAAGGAGTTCATGATCTGAGCCACAGTCAGCTCCTGGTCTTGTTTTTGTTGACTGTACAGAGCTTCTCCATCTTTGGCTGCAAAGAATATAATCAATCTGATTTTGGTGTTGACCATCTGGTGATGTCCATGTGTAGAGTCTTCTCTTGTGTTGTTAGAAGAGGGTGTTTGAAATGACCAGTGCATTTTCTTGGCAAAACTCTATTAGTCTTTGCCCTGCTTTATTCCGTATTCCAAGGCCAAATTGGCCTGTTACTCCAGGTGTTTCTTGACTTCCTACTTTTGCATTCCAGTCCCCTATAATGAAAAGGACATCTTTTTTGGGTGTTAGTTCTAAAAGGTCTTGTAGGTCTTCATAGAACCGTTCAACTTCAGCTTCTTCAGTGTTACTGGTTGGGGCATAGACTTGGATTACTGTGATATTGAATAGTTTTCCTTGGAAATGAACAGAGTTCATTCTGTCGTTTTTGAGACTGCATCCAAGTACTGCATTTCAGACTCTTTTGTTGACCATGATGGCTACTCCATTTCTTCTGAGGGTTTCCTACCCACAGCAGTAGATATTATAGTCATCTGAGTTAAATTCACCCATTCCAGTTCATTTTAGTTCGCTGATTCCTAGAATGTCGACATTCACTCTTGCCATCTCTTGTTTGACCACTTCTAATTTGCCTTGATTCATGGACCTGACATTTCAGGTTCCTATGCAATATTGCTCTTTACAGCATCGGACCTTGCTTCTATCACCAGTCACATCCACAACTGATATTGCTTTTGTTTTGGCTCCATCCTTTCATTCTTTCTGCACACCTGTTAGGATGGCATTTAATGTAGAAAGACAACAGAGAATGAGTGTTGGCAAGGATTTGGAGAAAAGGGAACTCTTGTTACACCTCTGTGAGAAATGCAAATTGATATAACCACTATGGAAAATAGGACAGTTTTCTCAAAAAGTTAAAAGTAGAAGTATGATTCAGTAATCTCACTTCTAGGTATTTATCTAAAACAACTGAAATCTGTGTCTCATATACATCTTCATTTCTGTGTTCATTGCTGTATTATTCACAACAGCCAAGGTACAGAAACAACCTCTGTCCATTGACAGATGAATAAAGAAGATGTGATACATACACACACACACACACACACACACACACACACACTGGAATATCATTAAGCCATGAGAAAGAAGGAAATCTCACCATTTGCAAGAACAGAAATAATATAGAGGACATTATCTTAAGTGAAATTAGCCAGGCAAAGACAAATACTGTATGATCTCACTGATACATGGAATCTCAAAAAACTGAACTCAGAAACACAGAGTCAAATGGTGGTTTGCAGGAACTGGGGTAGAGTGGTGGGAAAGATGGAGAGATGCAATTCAAAAGGTACAAGTTTTCAGTTATAAGATGAATAAGCTCTGGGGATACAATGTATAGCAGTGACTGTAGTCAATAATATTGCATTGTGACTCTAAATTTGTTGAGGGTAGACCTTAACTGTTTTTAACCATATACAAAAATAAGAGAACCATGGGATGTGAAAAATGTGCAAATTAACCTGGTTGTTGTAATCATTCCACAAAGCATATGTATATCAAACCCATCACATGGTTCACTTTAAATACGTACAATTTTATTTTTCAAATATGCTCCAATAAAGCTGGAAAAATAAAAAAGTACCCCCTACACTCACTTTTATATGAAAATATATGCATTATATTTTAATATCATTTAAAATATCCTCTTAATTTTTCAAGTGTTTTCCCTTTAAACAGAAAATTTCACAAAGTAAGGAGGAAATCGGAGAAGGCGATGGCACCCCACTCCAGTACTCTTGCCTGGAAAATCCCATGGACGGAGGAGCCTGGTGGGCTGCAGTCCATGGGTCGCGAAGAGTCGGACACAACTGAGCGACTTCATTTTCACTTCTAAGGAGGAAATAATACTGTAATATATACCTATGCACATGTGTATGCAGTTGTGTCTGAATCTTTGTGACCTATGGACTGAAGCCAGCCAGGCTCCTTTGTCCATGAGAGTTTTCCTAACCAAAGGATTGGTTAGGTCTCCTGTGTCTCCTGATTGGCAGGCGACACACCTATACTATAGGTAATAATATAGTATTGCCATCTGGTAACAAGGCTTCCCTGGTGGCTCAGACAGTAAAGAATCTGCCTGAAGTGAGGGAGACCTGGGTTTGATCCCTGGGTTGGAAAGATCCCCTGGAGGAGGGCATGGCAACCCACTCCACTATTCTTACCTGGAGAATCCCCATAGACAGTGGAGCCTGGCGAGCTACAGTCCATGGGGTTGCAACGAATCAGACATGACTGAGAATGCACACACACGCACGTCTAGTAACAAGCACCTGTAACACTGTAGTATACTAATATCTTTCCTTCTAGTTTTTTCCTACCTGTGACAATATTGAATTTGCATCGCTGTTATACTGGAATTGTTTTTAGAATCCCAAAACCAACCAGCCAAATATCCAAACCAATAACAAACAAGTAACCAAATGCAGGTCGCATGTACATCCACACTGTACAAGACAGCTTTCAAAATGGCATCGTTATATTTCCATAAGATTATGAAGGTGGCATAACCAGCCACCCTCTTCATCCCTCCCCCTTTCCCTAGTGTATATGAGTACTGGCCTCAAGGAATCTTATGACCTTTTAGAGATGTGAGCTGGTGGCTTCAGCAGAAGTATGACATGTGCAACAGGGTTCCAATAGAATACTTGTAAACATGGGGGGAGGTGTGACCAGGAAAAGAGTGAGAGGTATATTATTTCTCAGTTGGGCACTTATACATCAGATTTAATGATCTGTCTTCTATGCGTTTTTGAAGTAGGAATAAGGAAAATAATTCAAGAGTGATTGAGGGAGGAAGATAGACAAGTAAAACTGTCTTTACTGTAATTTTTTATTGGGATGAAGATGTATCCTTTGCTAGTGGGTCCAAGCAACATCAAAAAGGCATTTGAACATCAGTAATATGGTTCCTGGCCCACCTGGGAGAACTGGCCTATGGAAAGGGGATATCAGATGAAGGATTGTATGTGAAGGCTAGAGCTGGATGTGAAATGGAAATGCAGTTAGAAAGCAGCTAAACTGAAGTGAATTCCCCCATTTAAGCAGAAGGCTCAGTGCAGAGGTCTCCCTCAGGGTCTGCAGAACCTGTACCAGAAGCCATTGGGAACATTTATAGCTGTGAGGGACTAGAGCAGCTGCATTAAGAGTACACCTATAATCTATTTCTGTAATCTCACTTTCTACCCATTTTTGGAAGTGCTAGAAGAAAATCAGCAAAGGAGAGGGTAAGAATGAAGAAGCGCCCTTGTTTCCATTCCAAGGTCCCTCCTACAGGGGGATTGGCCATGATGAACACAGAACTGAAGGCAAGATTGAGATTTTAAACACTGTTAGACTAGACTGATGGAGAAGTAAACGGCAACCCACTCCAGTATTCTTGCCTAGAGAATCCCAGGGACAGAGGAGCCTAGTGGGCTGCTGTCTATGGGGTCGCACAGAGTTGGACACCACTGAAGTGACTTAGCAGCAGCAGCAGCAGACTAGACTGAAATTTTTAACACTTGAGAATGGCTGAAAGCTATAGGATCTGTATGAGACATCACTGGTGTACAGAATGAAGCAGGGCAAAGGCTAATAGAGTTTTGCCAAGAGAATGCACTGGTCATAACAAACACCCTCTTTCCAAAACACAAGAGAAGACTCTACACATGGACATCACCAGATGGTCAACACCAAAATCAGATTGATTATATTCTTTGCAGCCAAAGATAGAAAAGATCTATACACTCAGCAAAAATAAGACCAGGAGCTGACTGTGGCTCAGATCATGAACTCCTTATTGCCAAATTCAAAATTAAACTGAAGAAAGTTGGGAAAACCACTAGACCATTCAGGTATGACCTAAACCAAATTCCTTATGATTATACAGTGGAAGTGAGAAATAGATTTAAGGGACTAGATCTGATAGACACAGTGCCTGATGAACTATAGACAGAGGTTCATGACATTGTATAGGAGGCAGTGATCAAGACCATCCCCAAGAAAAAGAAATGCAAAAAGCAAAACGGCTGTGTGGGGAGGCCTTACAAATAGCTGTGAAAAGAAGAGAAGTGAAAAGCAAAAGAGAAAAGGAAAGATATACCCATTTGAATGCAGAGTTCCAAAGAATAGCAAGGAGAGATAAGAAAGCCTTCCTTAGCGATCAATACAAAGAACTAGAGGAAAATAATAGAATGGGAAAGACTAGAGATCTCTTCAAGAAAATTAGAGATACCAACAGAACATTTCATGCAAAGATGGGCACAATAAAGGACAGAAATGTTATGGACCTAAAAGAAGCAGATGATATTAAGAAGAGGTGGCAAGAATACACAGAAGAACTGTACAAAAAAGATCTTCATGACCAAGATAATCATGATGGTGTGATCACTCACCTAGAGCCAGACATCCTGGAATATGAATCAACTGGGCCTTAGGAAGCATCACTATGAACAAAGCTAGTGGAGGTATTGGAATGCCAGTTGACCTACTTCAAATCCTGAAAGATGATGCTGTAAAAGTGTTGCACTCAATATGCCAGCAAATTTGGAAAACTCAGCAGTGGCCACAGGACTGGAAAAGGAGAGTTTTCATTCCAATCCCAAAGAAAGGCAATGCCAAAGAATGCTCAAACTACCACACAATTGCACTCATCTCACACACTAGTAAAGTAATGCTCAAAATTCTCCAAGCCAGGCTTCAGCAGTACGTGAACTGTGAACTTCCAGATGTTCAAGCTGGTTTTAGGAAAGGCAGAGAAATCAGAGATCAAATTGCCAACATCCATTGGATCATCAAAAAAGCAAGAGAATTCCAGAAAAACATCTGTTTCTGCTTTATTGACTATGCCAAAGCCTTTGACTGTGTGGATCACAATAAACTGTGAAAAATTCTGAAAGAGATGGGAATACCAGACCACCTGAAACTGCCTCTTGAGAAACCTATATGCAGGTCAGGAAGCAACAGTAAGAACTGGACATGGAACAACAGACTGATTCCAAATAGGAAAAGGAGTACGTCAAGGCTGCATATTGTCATCCTGCTTATTTAACTTATATGCAGAGTACATCGTGAGAAACGCTGGGCTGGAGGAAGCACAAGCTGGAATCAAGATTGCTGGGAGAAATATCAATAACCTCAGATATGCAAATGACACCACCCTTATGGCAGAAAATGAAGGAGAAATAAAGAGCCTTTTGATAAAAGTGAAAGAGGAGAGTGAAAAAGTTGGCTTAAAGTTCAACATTCAGAAAACTAAGATCATAGCATCCGGTCCCATCATTTCATGTCAAATAGATGTGGAAACAATGGCTGACTTTATTTTTCTGGGCTCCAAAATCACTGCAGATGGTGATTGTGGCCATGAAATTAAAAGATGCTTACTCCTTGGAAGGAAACTTATGACCAACCTAGATAGCATATTGAAAAGCAGAGACATTACTTTGCCAACAAAGGCCCATCTAGTCAAGGCTATGGTTTTTATAGCAGTCACGGATGGATGTGAGAGTTGGGCTGTAAAGAAGGCTGAGCACCGAAGAACTGAAGTTTTTGAACTGTGGTGTTGGAGAAGACTCTTGAGAGTCCCTTGGACTGCAAGGAGATCCAACCAGTCAATCCTAAAGGAAATCAGTCCTGGGTGTTCATTGGAAGGACTGATGTTGAAGCTGAAACTCCAGTACTTTGGCCACTGGGTGCAAAGAGCTGACTCATTTGAAAAGACCCTGATGTTGGGAAAGATTGAAGGCAGGAGAAGAAGGGGACAACAGAGGATGAGATGGTTAGACGGCATCACTGACTCAATGGACATGAGTTTGGGTAAACTCCGGGAGTTGGTGATGGACAGGGAGGCCTGGCATGCTGCGGTTCATGGGGTCGCAGAGAGTCAGACACGACTGGGCGACTGAACTGAACTGAACTGAATGATTGAGGTGTTTAGGAAGTAAAGCCTAAACTCACAGAGAAGAGAACAGCCTTACTCATCTTGCTGCCTGGTACTCAAAGAGCAGGACACTTGATTCTCTAATCCTGAACTTAGCTCTTCAGGGAGAAGGTAGTAGAGAAAGGGTGTGTTTGTGTGTGGGGCGTGTGTGTCCTCTCTTATCTGTGCTAGTATCTGTCATGGATGAACACTGAAATAAGATATTTTGCACAAAGTAAAAGGAATTAAACGTAATATTAAAAGACATGTGGCCTATTCTATAGACTATCATTAACTAGTTCTTTTTTCCTCCAATTTTACTGTTTTAAATAAAGCTTTCTTAATCTCTCCTTGCTATTCTTTGGAACTCTGCATTCAGATGGGTATATCTTTCCTTTTCTCCTTTGCCTTTTGCTTCTCTTTTTTTCTCAGCAATTTGTAAGGCCACCTCAGATAACCATTTTGTCTTTTTGCCTTTCTTTTTCTTGGGGATGGTTTTGATCACTACCTCCTATACAATGTTACAAACCTTCATCCATAGATCTTCAGGCACCCTATCTATCAGATTTACTCCCTTGCGTCTATTTGTCACTTCCACTGTATAATCATAAGGGATTTGATTTAGGTCATATCTGAATGGCCTAGCAGCTTTCCCTACTTTGTTCAGTCTAAGTCTGAATTTTGCAATAAGAAGTTCATGATCTGAGCCACAGTAGCTCCCGGTCTTGTTTGTACAGACTGCACAGAGCTTCTCCATCTTTGGCTGCAAACAATATAATCAACCTGATTTTGGCATTGACCATCTGGTGATGTCCATGTGTAGAGTCGTCTCTTGTGTTGCTGGAACAAGGTGTTTGCTATGCCCAGTGTGCTAAATAAAACAGTGCATAAACATCTTTGTGTAGAAAAATTTTATTCATTTAGGATTATTTTCTTAGGATGGATTTCTCCAAATTACAACTGGAATAGATATAACACATTTTTAAAATGCTAATTATATATAAAAATTTCCTCTTAGAGATGTGACATAAGAAAATTAAGAAGACAACAAAAATCATGTTATATACCATCAACCAGAGAAATGCATTACAACTATTTTCTTCCAATATTTTCCCCATGCTTAAATATTTTAAAAGTGAGATTATGATGTATAGTAAGATTTGTACACTACTTCTCCCCAATTAATAAAATGAGAATTTTTTTCCATATTCAAGTTTTTTTTTTTTTTTTTTGGTTTTAAAGACTATATAGTATGTTACTGAATTGATTTATAAAACTTTGGTTTTCTTTCACTTTACCATGAAGGGTTAAATTGTTTAGGGATTATGATATTGCACTAAACATCCATGAATAAAACTTTTTCACATGTATCTCTGATTTATTTTTTAAACTGGATTCCTAGAAATGGAATTCTTGCATCAAAAGTTAGGAGTATCTTGCTACCTTCCTTTCAAGGAAGTTAGTACCAAATTTTCAGTCCTACCAGCAATTTATGAAAGGCATGCATTTTTATTCTTACTATGTTGGTGCAAAGATAATTGTGGTTTTGGATGGTGAATTTAAATCATTATAACTAGGCTCAAATGCATCTTTAGTAACAAAATAGTAACCATTACAATCAACACATTTCTGCCAACAAGAAATAAATTTGTTTATTCCTGTAGTGTAAAAACCTGTGCTTAAGGATTTGAAGAACTCTTGGAAAGCATTTTCTGCCTCCTGTTGGTTGTGGAAGCATTTTCCCTGCAAAAAGTTTCCAAGATGTTTGAAGAAGTGGTGGTCAGCTGGCGAGAGGGGAATACAGCAGATGAGGTAAAACTTTATAGCCCAGTTTGTTTAATGTTTGAAGTGTTGGTTGTGCAACTTATGGTCTGGTATTGTTGTGGAGAAGAATTGGGCATTTCTGTTCATCAATAATGGCTGCAGGCACTGTGGTTTTTGGGGCATCTCATTGATTTGCTGAAAATACTTCTCAGATGTAATGGTTTCACTGGAATTCAGAGAGCTGTTGTGAATCAGACTGTTAGCAGACCACCAAACAGTGATAGTGACCTTTTTTGGGTGCAAGTTTGGTTTTGGTAATTGCTTTGGAGTTCTTCTGGGTCCAACTACTGAGCTGGCTGTTGCTGGTTGTATAAAATCCACTTTTCATAGCACATCACAATCAGATCCAGAAATGATTTGTTGTGCACAATAAGAGAAGATGACACTTCAAAATGATTTTTAAAAAATTTTTGGTCATCTCATGAAACACCCACTTATTGAGTTTTTTCACCTTTCCAGTTTGCTTCAAATGCAGCACGACCATATAAAGGTTGACATTGAGTTCTTCAGCAACTTCTTGCGTAGTTGTAAGAGGATCAGCTTTGATGATGCCTCTCAGGTGGTCATTGTCAACTTCCAATTGCCAGCCAATGTGCTTCTCATCTTCAAGACTCTTGTCTCCTTTGCAAAACTTCTTGAACCACCATTGCATATGTTATTGATACTGTGGTTTCTTTCTGCTGTTTTATGACCCATTTTGTACTCAGATAAGAAAATTGCTCAAATTTGCTTTTTGTCTAACATCATTTCCATAGTCTAAAATAAATATAAAATAAACATAAAGCAATAATCATTGGTGCCTCCTAGGTGGCGCTAGTGGTAAAGAAACTGCCTACCAATGCAGGCGGTATAAGAGATGTGGGTTTGATCCCTGGGTTAGGAAGATTCCCCTGGGGTAGGAAATGGCAAGCCATTCCAGTATTCTTGCCTGGAGAATTCCATGGATAGAGGAGCCTAGTGGGCTACTGTCCATAGGGTGGCAAAGAGTCAGATACGACTGAAGCAACTTAGCACACACACAATGTCATTAGCCAAAAACATAAAGCGAGAAATGTGCATTAAAATGATGTATAACATAACCACAGTTATTTAAGAATATATTCCAATATCAAATGTCAAACTTCAACAGTGCAAAAACTGCAATCACTTTTGCACCAACCTAATATTTATATCCCACTTGGCATTGAGAATTACATGAAAAATTTTGCAAGTTTCATGAGGAAAACTGATATCATTTTAATGTTCCTATCTTTGATTATTAATGAGGTTGAACTTTTCATTTAATGTCTATTATCCATTTGTGTTTCCTCTTGAGTGTTCTCTGTTCATGTTTTTTGCTCATTTAGCTATTTGATGCATTTGCATTTTAAAAGAGGAAGTCGTTAACGCAAATAAATCACTAATTAGTGAACCTATGTAGGAAATACTTTCTAAGCAGGGGGATCTTTTTTGCTCTTGTCTACTTTTAAAAAATATATATTTGATTTAAAAAATGTATTGAGCATCTACCTGATAAGGAACTGTGCACTCTGGGAAATAAATTGGAAAACAAAAGTTTCTGATTTTCAAGGAAGAGACTATCGTATGGCTCAAGGTTATATGACAGTGTCTTTTGCTTCTAAAAGCTCACTGATTTCTCATTAAGAAATTATAAAAATGAACTGAAATGTGTTAGAGAAATTATGAGTAATAACAAATATAAGAGAATAATTACTCATAATTCTTTCACTTTAATGCATTACTTTAATACTTCTTAGAGCTTTCTATTTTCCTCACATTTTGATACAGATGTACTCTCTACGTGGTACTTTGCATTTTGCTCTTTTCTACTTCACATTAGAGTTTAACCTAGTCTTTTGTTAGTATATGTCATTATTCTAATGACTGGCTGCTGCTGCTAAGTCGCTTCAGTTGTGTCTGACTCTGTGCAACCCCATAGACAGCAGCCCACCAGGCTCTGCTGTCCCTGGGATTCTCCAGGCAAGAACACTGGAGTGGGTTGCCATTTCCTTCTCCAATGCATCAAAGGGAAAAGTGAAAGGGAAGTCGCTCACTCGTGTCTGACTCTTAGCGATCCCATGGACTGCAGCCTACCAGGCTCCTCCATCTACAGAATTTTCCAGGCAAGAGTACTGGAGTGGGTTGCCATTGCCTTCTCCTCTAATGACTGGATCCCTCTATAATTTATTTAATTACACTCATATTTGAGGGCATTTCCATTTTTCCAGTATAATTTCTTTAGATCCAGTTTTTATTTCTTAGCAACTTAATTTTTCTCACTTAACAATGTATGGTGGGCATATTACTGAACTATTCACATTTAAAATATAAAATTCTAGACAAAACTATTTAGGAAGATTTAAAGATTGACAAAGAATGATTTTGGGGTAAGTCATGCCACTTTTTGTAGGTGATAATTCTTTGGATAGTTTCCTTGTGTATTCCAGATCACACCACCACAACTGCTACTTGCACTGTGTTGCTGTGGAGAGAGCTGTAGACTCAGTGATAAGAGACCTGGTTCAAACTTCCCTGAGTGATCTTGGCTAAATTATACTTTTAGAGTCTCTGTTTTTCTGTATATAATGTATATCTTCTAAAGCTTGCCCTGTACAATATTGTTATGAGGATTGAATAAAATCGCTAAGTGCCTACTGTAAGAATGAGCTCCAAATTAGTCCAAGTTAATGTTAGAGTCCTCCCTCCCTCATCTAATCCCCTCCTTTCATTCTGGCTGTTTGGGAGGAAAATTGAATCTTAAGTTGGTTTGAAGGGTTAGATCTTTTATTTCTGTTTTGCAAATGCTTAGGAACAGGCTCTTAATTGTAGCTGAATCTTAACTTTTTTTTTTTTAGATGAAAGTGAAAGTGAAGTCGCTCAGTCGTGTCCGACTGTTTGCGACCCCATGGACTGTAGTCTATCAGGCTCCTCCGTCCATGGGATTTTCCAGGCAATAGTACTGGAGTGGGGTGCCATTTCCTTCTCCAGGATATCTTCTCTACCCAGGGATCGAACCTGGATCTCCCTCATTGTAGACAGACAATTTACCTTCTGAGCCACCAGGGAAGTATTGTAGCTGAGTTTTAATTTTTTTTAGATAATACCCCCCTCCAAAATATAGTCTTCCCTGGTGGCTCAGCTGGTAAAGAATCTGCCTGCAATGCAGGAGACCTGGGTTCGATTCCTGGGTTGGGAAGATCCCCTTGAGGAGGGAACAGCTACTCACTCTAGTATTCTGGCCTGCAGAATTCCGTGGACTCTATAGTTCACAGGATCGCAGAGTCAGACATGACTGAGCAACTTTCACTTTCAAATATAGTAATTACTAATTTTCAATAATTCAGTAAAATTTCAGTTTACTCTAAGGCAATGTGTGAATGTAATTTCAATTGAACGAAATCTTTCCTATCTTTTCTTTGGTTGACATTTGCCAGAGTATCTCAGGTAGAGCCAGGATTCTGAGGATTATGAGACTGCTGCTTTTTCATGAAGCTAGGCTCCTGCCCCTCCTTTGTACTTCTGCTAGACTTCATTCTCCCTAATCATGTTCTTAAAGCTTATTCTTTACATATTTCACTTATCAAATAAGATTTTTTACACAACTTGAACAGAATTACTCAAGATATTTTATCCTAGTCCCACAATAATATAGCTAAAGTTACATTTCCAGAGGTAAAATAAGATTTTAAAAGTGCACCTGTGCACAATACCTTTCATTCTCATGAGAAATAATAATCTGTATATATGTGCTTTTCCTATCAAACACAAAGGTTTCATGGAAATAAAATGGGAAATCCCTGCTCTGAAAAGGCTGCTTTCAGTTTTAGAAAGCAAAGTCAAAGGGAAACTGAAATTTAATCTAAGGTAATCGTGTCCTTCACTGTATAGCATGTGCTTTACTTAACATGAATGAGACAGATCGTAATGTCAGTAGTTTGCCTATGAGCAGAATGAAGGAACATTACACATATATATTAAAAAAGAAAAGCCACTTCTCCCAGGTGATTTTGAAAAAGCAGAAATGCCATAACATTTATTGTTAAAAAAAACATGTTTTGATATAATTATTGCATATCATACACAGCTTATATTTTTCTGTCTCTGTGTTAGAATGATAATGGATATGCAGGGAAGGTAATGAATTCTATTGAAGTTATCTAGATCAAATGTGTGTAGGATAGGAAACTGGGGGAGCCTGGGTGAAGGCATAAGAGAGGGTAAAGCCTGGACTGTGTTCTAGAGCTAGAGGACTTCACTTCAATAATACATGTGTCCTGAACTACCTGCTTGACCCTGGGCAAACTGATAAAATTCTCTAAACCTCTGTTTCTTACTTTTAAATTTGAATAATAATACCTAGCATATACTGTTGCTATAAAGTGAAATTATATTGGCAGGGTACCACAAAGTAAATATTCTTATAGTGGAAAGTTATTGTTATTTTTAATAAATTTTAGCACCTCATATTTTGCTATAAAATAACTTGATTGAGACTATTGGTGGTCAGTAGTTTGATAGCTTAATAAATTCAAAGGGATAACTACTGATTTGGTTATTTAAAAAGCCTGTCCCAAACTATCCATCTTATCCAAGTTACAAGGATAAAATACAATATAGAACTTAGTTATTTATATAATATTTTTAAACAGTGACAGTAAAAGCAAATTGTAGGAGAAATTGATTTGCATATTTAGAGTTACGCTGTTAGGAATTCTAATATTCCTTACTGCCTGCTTCTGTTGAAGTGCAAATTTTTGAGGAATACTGAATGCTTTAATTCACTAGTACCTTTGTGCAAATGTTTTTTATGAGTCCTGTTTCTTTCTTCAACTGGAAAGAACGGCATGAAACCACTTGGGAAAAGAGTGAATAAAACAAGCCATGGAGAAAGTGGGAAAAGAAGGTAGAAAGGAGAGAAGCAAGACCTGTTACATAAGTTTCTGAGTTCATAATTTTACTGCCAACCATGTATGAAAAATATTTTGCTTGAGTTTTCTATGATTTCTTTAAAAATTCTCAAGAAAAATGTCAAATAAATTGCTTGGGAAAACTTGTTTTCAAGATTAAGCCTTTTGAAAAGAACATGCAATGATAAAAAAATTATTCTTGAGTCTAGCATCTGCTTGAGTTAACAATCCAAACTCACTCCTTTCATTCTTAGCTAAACTTTTTTTTAAAAATAAACTCTTTATTCTAGAATAAATTTAGATTTAGAAAAAGGTTGTAAAGATAGTACAGAGTTCCAAATACTCTTCACTCAGCTTCCCCTAATTTTAACATCTTACATAACCATGGTATATTTGTCAAAACCAAGGAATTCACACTGGTATGATGCTGTTAACTAAACTCTAGACTTTGTTTGAATTTCAACTTTCTATTAATGTCCTTTTTCAGTTCCATGATTTGATCCAGGACATTAGATTACATTTAGTCTTCTCTGGTCTGTGATAGTTTCTCAGTATTTCCTTATATATTAGTCTCCCATTGCTGCTGGAACAAAACCCCACAAATTCAGTGGCTTTGTTGTTGTTCAGTCACTTAGTCACGTCTGACTCTTTGCTAGCCCATGGACTGCAGCACACCAGGCTTCCCTGTCCTTCACTATCTCCTGGAGCTTGCTCAAGCCCATGTCCATCGAGTTGGTGATGCCATCCAACCATCTTGTCCTCTGTCATCCCCTTCTCCTCCTGCCTTCAATCTTTCCCAGCATGAGTCTTTTCCAAAGAATCAGCTCTTCACATCAGGTGGCCAAAGTATTGTAGCTTCAGCTTCAGCATCAGTCCTTCCAATGAATATTCAAGGTTGACTTTCTTTAAGGTTAAAACAATGCAAATGTATTATCCTATAGTTCTGGAGGTCAGAAGTCAGAAAGAGGGGTAAAGTTTCACTGGAATAAAATTCAGGTGTCCACAGGGCTGCATTCCTTTCTGGAGACTCTAGGGGAGAATCCATTTTCTTGCCCTTTCTGGCTTCCAAAGGCTGCTCACATTGCTTAGTTTTGTAACCCCCTTTCAAATCTTCAAAGCTGCCAAGGCTTTTTCACAATACCATCTCTCTGTACTGACCCTTCTGTCTCCCTCTTTCCCATTTAAAGATTCATGTGATGATATTGGAATCACCATGATAATCCAGGATAATCTTCTTAAAATCAGCTGATTGCAGACAATGAGCAATTGTGGACCATTGCAATTTGGTGGACCATTATTCTGCCTACTACAACCTACCTTCTGGTTCCTGGAAGGTAAAGGTCTACAAAGCATCAAGTCCAAAATACCATTGCTCAAAAGTCCCTAGTCTCATGATCAAAATCAGTTTTAAGAGTAAGGGTCTGTGTAGAATTCATCTGGGCCATGATTTCCATCTGTGAACATGAAACTCAAGAAACAAATTATTTACTTCCAAAATACAGTGAGTGATGGGATAGGCACAGAACACCAGCTATAGATGTTTGGTTCAACAGAGAAGAAAATAAAAGGGGGAAAAAAAAGGAGTTGTAGAGTGTTAAAATGAACCTTTAAAGATTCATATTTTCCTGTTGCCTCAATATGCCCACAATCAGGCTCTGCACATTCTGCCCAAGTGACCATCTGTACCACCCTGGTGAGGCTGGGCCCTGCCACAAGTGCCCCTTCTTATCCTCCCCTGACTGTGATCTCATGACATTCAAATGCACTCATGAAATCCCCTCGTGCCTTCTCCTGCCTACTCCACTCTGAGTCCCAATAAAGGCACTTGCCCACAAGGCCTCTGTCTTGGCTCCCCACCTGCTTGTGAACTTACTCTCTGATGCTCCTTTCTGTGCCACCCTCTCCTGGAGTATAACAAGTGTGTCTCTGGGATCTAAGAGTATAATAAACTTTGTTTTTTTTCCTGAGTCTCTCCTGTGTCTCCTTTTGTGGGCACACTTGACTGATCATCTTATAAAAGAATACAAAACACATGGGTCCCAGGCAATTTAAAAATCCCTCCTGGCCCTCCATTCTGCCCTCTGGGTTTAACACTCTACTCCTGGAGTCATCATTCCTTTTTCATAAAAGCTGCTGCTGCTACTGTTGCTAAGTCACTTCAGTCGTGTCCAACTCTGTGTGACCCCATAGACGGCAGCCCACCAGGCTCCCCCGACCCTGGGATTCTCCAGGCAAGAACACTGGAGTGGGTTGCCATTTCCTTCTCCAATGCAGGAAAGTGAAAAGTGAAAGTGAAGTCACTCAGTCGTGTCTGACTCTTAGTGACCCCATGAACTACAGCCTACCAGGCTCCTCCGTCCATGGGATTTTCCAGGCAAGAGTACTGGAGTGGGGTGCCACTGCCTTCTCCGTCATAAAAGCTAGTGCATGTTTACAGCTGGGTAGCTTTATCTGCATTTTTTGCCAGTAGAACTTTGGGGGTCTGACAGGATTCTTCAATTTTGTACTTTCTTCTTTTAGTCCAAACTTACACAGCTTCTGCTGGTATAAAATTCTCAAGAACCTAACAACATCATGATTTAAGCCCAGTGAGACCCATGCCTGACTTCTAACCTACAGAGCTATCAGATAATAAATTTGTGTTGTTTTAAGCCACTAAGTTTGTGGTAATTCATTACTGCAGCAATAGAAAACTATTACAATTGTATTTAGTAATATGGAGGTCATTGGTGATATTGATAAAAGCTATTTCAAGCAAATGAGAAATGGAAGGCTATTTAGAAGGGATTCAAAAGAGAAAGAGAACAACTGGAGAGAGTGCACATATACCATCCCATATACCCCATAATTTCTTACCTCTGTTTTAGCTCATTGCCTTCCTTGACTGGCTGTCCTTCCATCCTAATTCCACTCAATTTTGGGGGTTAATTCCTATCACTAAGCCCTCCCTTACTCTGTCTGGTTTAGCTCTTTCTCCTTTGGGTTCCTATCACTAAGACACTTACTACAGTGTAGGATGTAAACTCTCTCCCCAGTAAATTCCTTTGTATGCCCAGTGCTGAGCAGAGTGCTTAATTGGAATTGATATCAATAAATACTTATTGAATTAATAATTATTTGGGGGGGGCTCTTGCATATTGATAAATTAAGAGTTATAAAATATACCCTATTTCTTCATGAAGTTTATTATTTATGTTCTTTAGGTACAGTTCAGTAGTTAGGCTTCTGGCCAAATATTTGGTAAGATAAGCAGAATGATTAACCAACGGAACAAATACCCATCAAGTTTCAATCAAATTCTAGCTCAACACATAAAATCTGTTTACTTAGATGAAAGCCACATTTCCCAGAGAAATATTTGTAGATCATTATCCTTAGTTTCAAAAGTAAATTTCTAAGTCTCAAGTTATATCTTTCCTTGGAAATTTTTTAAAAACACACATAAAACTGAATATGAAGCTATTTAAATTTCAGGAAAGAGGATGCTAGGAAAAGCTGTAAACATTAGAAAGCGTAAACACACCTGCATTGAAAGCTTAAACACACAGAGATATGGGAACTAGAAACTTAAACCAATTATGATAACCAGGAAGCAAAATTTATCCAAGTAAACAGAAAATACGATTTGAGTTTTAAGGTGTTAAAGAATTTTACTTCCTTGAACTTTTAAACTTTTTCATTTGTTCCTCTCAATTCCCTATACTTCCTCTCGGCAATGCACCCCTCTGTAGACAAAATATCCTGTGGCTTGAAAAACCACATTGTTCAGTTAATTTTTCCTGCCCTCTCACCATGCACCAATTCCCACACTTTGTCTTTTTATTATCTGATAGGCACTGAAATTTGCTTTGAGTAAGCACCACCATCTTACATAATTAGGAGTCTTTTATCTTGCAACTACACCCCTTTGAAACAACCTGGAACAAGGAAGAAAACAAGAGCTGTTTCTGAACAGCCTGGGACAAAGTCACAAACACCAGACCCTGTAATTCAAAGAATTACTTTTTGGAGAGTGCCTCAGGCCCTCCATAAGTTTTTTTTTTTTTTTGGCATAGCCCATTTATCAATGTATTCTGAGAACATTAATGACTGATGTCATAAAACAATAACCAATATTAATGATATGATTTTGAGTAATAAATATAAGTTAACTTGTGTTCTGCAAATTAGAATAAATTACAACAGTTTATCTCTGGAAGAATGCCATCCAAAATGCCTGAAAAAATTTGAGCACTTAAGAAGTGGGATTTATTAATTTATAAAATACATTTTTTGGAATATATAATTTTCTAATAATGCAGAGCAAATTTTTCATTTGAATCACCAGCAGTACCTTGTCATTTTTACTTTACTTTACTTTTAAAATTAAATATGTTTGTGCAACAGTTCAGGATGATTGAAGAAATCCCAGGGCATCACAAAACCTACTAGGGTCCACGTGATGTAAAGGCTATAGAAAGTATGGCACTTGAGTAAAAATTAACCAAAGTGACTCTCCAAATATCTTGAGTTCCACTCATTGCTCTGCCACTGATGAACTCTATGAACTTTTGAACTACATTACTGTACTCTGCCTCAGCTTCTTCATTTGTGAAAAGAGAATAATAAATGTAGCTGCTTCTTAGTGTGGGGCACAAATTAAAACACAATTAATGTTATTTGTTTTAACTTTTTCTATGTATTTTTAGTTTTATCAGAAACATATCCTTTAGGGGCATGGAGAGAAATCACAGAGAATTACAAATCTTAGTACTGGAAGGGACCTTAAAAACTATTCAGTGAAAGGAATTTAGAAACTAGTACAACTTTCACCTAACGTAGGAACCTTTTCTCAAATTCCCCTATAGTCATTTAACATCTACATGGAAAATTCATGGCAAGGAGCTAACTTTTTAAGGGCCTTGTGTGTGTGTGGTGGGGGGTGGGGGGCGGGCATGACTCTGCTGGCTTCATCTATTTACTCTAGTCTACCTTTACAGCAGTAGAGAAAAAAACATTCACTGTTTATAGGATGCAGGCAGAATTCCAGGTAATGTACCATATACTTTACATGAATCCTTGCTATTTCTTGTAATAATTCTACAGAATTGATATTGCTAGATATTAAAAAATTGAGGCACAGAGGGCCAAAGACCTTTTCTGAGATCATACAGTTAATATAAGTTTTAAAATGATGAAGTATTCTTATGAGTAGTAGTCCTCTAAAGTAGTTGAAAATATATATTAATTTACTGTAGTTCCCTTTCCACAGCAAGCAATTTCTCAGCTATTCTTATATGATATGAAGAGTGCATTTCCTATTTGTCAACCTTTCATGAATACTTAGAAAATTTAATATTGCTCTTCAGTGTGACACCCAGGCATGAATATTTTTCTCTACATAGGCATGATCTATCCTGATTTTACTATTACTGTATTACACAACCTAAGACTTTTTTTTTGCAGCTGTATGAAAATG
Organism: Bos taurus; assembly: GCF_002263795.3. Taxonomy (NCBI): domain Eukaryota; kingdom Metazoa; phylum Chordata; class Mammalia; order Artiodactyla; family Bovidae; genus Bos; species Bos taurus. The sequence continues at coordinate 83,947,382 of NC_037329.1, read as the reverse complement.
TTGACTAATGTTCAACTAAAGCTTCTAGGTTTTTTTCCCCCCATTAATAATGCTATCAAGTCTGATCTCAGCCATCTTGTACACATGCAGGGTGTTTGTTTGTTCATTAGTCTGCTTTTTTATTCATAGCATGTCTATTAATTTCATTGTATGCATTTCATCTTAGTGTTCAGCCTTGTCAAGAGCATTTTGAATCTTAATTCTGTCATCCAACAGATTAGCTCTGCCTTTCAACTTTGTGTTGTTTTCAAATTTGATAACCATCCTTTTCATGGTATCATCCAGGCTGTTGATAAAAAATATTCACTAGGAAAGGGGTAAGGATATAATTCTATAGCATGCTATCAGAGAAGTTTTAGTTAATGATGCTCCACCTAAATGAATAGTGGTCCAGCTTTTAAAATAGTATTTATGGTTTCAAAACCATTGTGATCTACTCCAGGAATCATTGCTATCTAACCAGGTAGACAGAGAAGTCACATTCAGTAACAACAGGCAAAAGGGGAGTGGTAAGTGCCTGTTATGCGCTGGGATTTTACGAGCTTTGCAAAGGCACCCCCAGGATTCTCTTCATCATTCATGACCATATGAATTCAAAGGAACTTTATTCTTGTGACTTAAGTAAAATAAGTGTTTGTAAACTATTTAAGTATTAAGTAAGAACACTCCAGTGTTCTTGCTTGGAGAATCCCAGGGATGGGGGAGCCTGTTGGGCTGCCGTCTCTGGGGTCGCACAGAGTAGGACACGACTGAAGTGACGTAGCAGCAGCAGCAAACTGTTTAAAATGCCAATCTTTTCCATTTTTTCATCATAGCACTTATTACCATATTATGCTTCTGCTATTGCTGCTAAGTCGCTTCAGTCGTGTCCGACTCTGTGTGACCCCATAGACGGCAGCCCACCAGGCTCCCCCATCCCTGGGATTCTCCAGGCAAGAACACTGGAGTGGGTTGCCATTTCCTTCTCCAATGCAGGAAAGTGAAAAGTGAAAGTGAAGTCGCTCAGTCGTGTCCGACTCTTCATGTTCTACTTATTATCTTCTTTATTCTTTATCCCATCATAGGGCATGAATTCTTTTCATGTTTTGCTCAGTTATTTTCCAGCACCAAATCACATGGTAGATGCTTATAGTAGATTCTCAAAAACCTCTAAATAAGTGAATAAAAATCTTTTTAAGGTTTATACGTCTGTTAAGTTTTGCATAAATGTGTTTTAGATTCTGCAGAATGTGTTTTCATAAGTTCAACTTTATCAAGGCAGTGAATGTCTGTGAACCAAACAAACGTGAGCTCTCTGCCACTGACCTCGGCTCCCTTGTGTCCTCTGTCACCTTCCTTTTACTGACCCAGGATGTAGCGAGCATGTTCTCCTGCTTTACTAATACTTTCTCCATGTGGCTCAGATCTAAGGCTGACCCTCTAGTCCCAATTCAAGTTTGTTTTCTAGTGATCAGCCTAGTCTTACAGCTTTTCTAACGTGAAAAACATCTTGGTTCAGGCAGATGCTGAGAGCCTGCCTGCAATTCTCCTTATTGCTCATTTGCATTCTTTGTTGCTCCGATTCCTCCCATTGTCCGCTTAGATTCCTTAATAGGGATGCACAACTCCTTCACTTGTTATCTCAACATGCTGCTTGCCCATAGCTTCACTGCAGATGCTGTAAACTCCCAGGCCAAAATGCAGATGCCTTAGGCTCTGGGCTCAGCTGGATCTGACCAAGTCCTTGTCCCTCTCATTATTGGCCCTATCTCATATTCAACTGCAGTGGTCCCAAGGTATTTCAGACAGAGTGGGAGGATACATGAGGTCATTGAGAGCTGGAAGATAAGACATTTAAATGCCAAACAGCTATGCCTACCACTTGGTTTTGCATAGAAAGCCCCTACTTATTACTAAAATAGCTTGTACTATTGAATATTATCAGGAAATAAAATACGTGTTAAAGACCAAAAGAATTTTTTTTCTGTTTTTAGGCTAGAGAAAGAGAAGTGACCTAATTATTGTTTTCAACTACATGACGGATTGTGTCCATCTGTTTTTCTCCTCCACCAGGAATAGAACTGGAGCAAACAGACTTAATCTGTAGCCTGAGTTTTGTAGTTTAAACAGAAAGGGAAATTTTCTGACAGTGAGTAGCGAATTGTGGAATGAGTTTCTTATGAGATTTTTCCATCTGTTTAGAGTATGTTTGATGCAGTTGTCTGTCTCTGAAGGTAGCAGAGATTGGTATTCATGGAGGTTAAATGACCTCTCAAATATTCTTATTCCTAAGAATTCATTATTAACCTAAAAAAAGAACTGCAATGGCTTCTTGCTTTCCTAAATTTTTAATGCAGGATAATATTATAATTTATTGGGGGAGTATATTTAAAATTAATTTCAAAATGAAAGTTCAGCCACTTCTAGAGTGTAGGAGGGCAGATCTCTGAATTTTGAAAAGAGTGAACATGATTTACTAAAATGTATTTCTGGGTTTGCCCTAGATAAAGTTGTTATTTATTCAGGTATGTTTTATATTTCTAAGATTGAGTTTGAATTTGGAATGAATATTATTTTTTTCATGTGAAAGTATTTGTGTTAGATAGTATCAATGACTGTGACCTTAATGCCCATTATCTTTGCCTTTGAGTGGAAAGAAAAGCTTTATGATAGACAATGGTAAAAGAAATAAAATCAACCCAGTGACTGAATTATACAATAAGGTTATTTAAAAGATATGGCATAGCAAGAGAGTAACTGAACTAGAAATAAATGACAATAGATGAAGAAGGAAGATGCGATTCAAGGTGACCTCAGGGTTACTTCAGACATCTATATAAACATCAAAGTATTGAAAATCTGCTAAACTTACATAAGGCACATGCATGAAAATAATCATCTCAAAAGTAAGTGCAAAATATTAAAAATGTGAAATTTTGAATCATGATAGAAATTGTTAAATGTTAAAAGACTTATAATTAAAAAGAGACTTTACACAGTAGGTGAAAGGACTGATAACCGCACTAATGTTCACTAAGATATCTGTGTGCCTTTCAAGTTAGAAGATGGACGTTTTATTCGCTTTCTTGATTGTATTGCTATTTAAAATTCAATTTGCACAAATGGAAAAAATAAATTTAATTTATACCAACAACGTTTTAATGATTTAACACATTTTAATTAACAAATTTTGAAAGAACGTTAAAATTATATTGTAGAGACTGTCAAATGCTGATATTTGATAGTAATTTAGACAATCTTCAGGTTAGATCGTTCTTTCTTAGATATACAAAGGAAAGCAAAGCCTCCCTAAGACATATCTAGGGCAGGTGACATTGTTAAGGATTTTCCTGGGGTAAATCCCAGGCAAGGGTTGTTTCCCCTTGTTCTTAGCTTTGTTTTAAAAAAGAAAAGTGATTCAGGAATCTGTCAGTCATGGCATGTACAATAAACTAATATTTTCCTGAAGAATAGAAATTAAAGTCAAACTTTTAGGTATTACACATAGGTTAAAAAAAATTAAGAGTTTCACAATTCTGGCAGCATTGGTGAGTTGCAGGTAGAAATCACAAATCTTATGTGACTGAAGTTCATGTTCTGTGGGAATTATATTACTTTGGCTTTCCTTTCCTGACAGTCTTCTGCCTATTTACTGAGTTTGCATCTCTATCATTTCTTGGGTCCCAGTGTGATTATATGTAGCTTGTGTTTTACTTTACTCATACAACAGGGCCTCATTTAGTATTTTGGGTAGACCTACATATTCCAGGCTGAGCGCCAAAGAATTGATGCTTTTGAACCGTGGTGTTGGAGAAGACTCTTGAGAGTCCCTTGGACTGCAAGGAGATCCAACCAGTCCATTCTGAAGGAGATCAGCCCTGGGTGTTCTTTGGAGGGAATGATGCTAAAGCTGAAACTCCAGTACTTTGGCCACCTCATGTGAAGAGTTGACTCATTGGAAAAGACTGATGCTGGGAGGGATTGGGGGCAGGAGGAGACGGGGACGACAGAGGATGAGATGGCTGGATGACATCACCGACTCGATGGATGTGAGTCTGAGTGAACTCCGGGAGTTGGTGATGGACAGGGAGGCCTGGCGTGCTGCGATTCATGGGGTTGCAAAGAGTCGGACACGACTGAGCGACTGAACTGAACTGAACTGAACTGAACATATTCCCACCACCTGTGCTTAGTCACTCCGTCATGTCCGACTCTTTGTGACCCCATGGACTGGGGCTCACCAGGCTTTTCTGTCCATGGAATTTTCCAGGCAAGAATACTGGAGTGGGTTGCCATTTCCTTCTCCAGTTACCACCATAGCTCTCATCATTTTTTCAGTACAAGTAGCAAATTGAGAGGATGTGGCAGTAGTTTGGAATAGGACATTCTGGATTTGTACATGATTAGAAAGTTTTAAGGATACAATTGTAAGGGGTCCTATATCGTGTTTGAAAAATGAATGATTTGCATGAGAGACTGACTGAGAAATCATTTTCTAACATTGAAAAATAATCTTATGAGGTCATATTTAAATATGCTAACAAAGGTAGATTTTAGCTAGAAAAAGATGAGTTTTGAGAATCTATTACAAGACCCATTATTATATAAACTGTTAAAACTAGAAAAAGCTTCAAGATTTTAATACCTTCAGGAATATTGTTAGTTATCCTTCTTACAAAATCTATTTTTCTCTTCTTTGTGGGCACATGGTCACACACAACCTTAGCCCACCTCCTTTGCTGCAAATGCCATGACACATTTCCTTGCCAGAAAATGTGAGGGAAAGTAACGTGTACAACTTTGCCCTCACTTTGACCTCTCTTACTTGCTCTGAGTTAATCCTGTTTTCATGTCTTGTGAGCTGGAATGTGGACATGCTCAAGACCTCGCTTGACCCCAGGATGAGGACTATGCCCAAGGGCATGGTAGAATCGCAAAGTAAAAAAGAACATGAAGTGAAGAAGTGAAGTTGCTCAGTTGTGTCTGATTCTTTGAGACCCCATGGACTGAAGCTTATCAGGCGCCTCCATCCATGGTATTCTCCAGGCAAGAATACTGGAGTGGGTTGCCATTTCCTTCTCCAGGAGATCTTCCCAACCCAGAGATTGAACCCGGGTCTCCCACATTGCAGGCAGATGCTTTACCACCTGAGTCACTAGGGAAGTCCAAAAAAGAACATAGACCCATGATAACTGAACGGAATGCAACTACCCTACCAAGCTGACCATTCACCTTGGAAAAAGTGTGAGAGAAAAATACTTACTTTTTTAAAACCATTTTAAAAAGAGTTTCTTTTAATACAGAAGTTTATCTGTTATCTAACTTAAATACTTTGTAGACAAATATTTCAAACCAAGAAAAAAATTTAGAGTTTAAATTAAAATTTAGATGTTAAATAGTTTTGCTGGGGAGGATTAAAAAGAAAGACTTTAAGTTATGCACATTTATGTTATCATCTCTTTACTCTCTTCTCCATCCTATTCACTGTCCCTAGAAGACAGCCTATATGGATTATAAAAACATACTTTCTTGTCCTCTGGCTCCTGGTTGGGTTTAACCAAAAGGGAGACTTGGCAAAAGATGAGAGGTATATGAATGAGGTCAAGGTATTTACTTCCCTGGCTTTTTCCATGTAAGGATGCCTTTGGCTGTTTTCATTAGTCAAACTGAAGGTAACTGATTTTTTTTAAGGCCACCTCTCCTACACAAGTCTCTCCTCTTCTAAAGTTACTGCTCCTTCTCCTGTCCCTTTGAAGTTAATAAACCTAGGATACAGAACCATCCTTTGTGGTTCCTCTTACCCTGTCAACACCATTACGAATAGTCAGTTTGTAATTAAACTCTCCCTGAATTATCTTGAGTGTTCCTTCTGTTTCCTGTTGGGAACCTAACTAAAACACTATTTGTACATCATTCTTTTAAGTATAATGCTATCTGCATGCTAAGAAATTATTTATGATCAGCTTGAAATTGCTTGATTTTTATGAAGACATTATTATAACTGAATGAAAATTGGAGAGAAAGCATGCAATTTATATTCCAGGTAGTTAAACCTACATAACTACAATTATCTTATAGTGAAACCTAAATTAGAATCTTGTTTATTTTCTGTAGGAGAAGATTACTTAAATTATAGAGTGCTTGGGAAAAACCAACTAAACAAACACAAACAAAGACTTCTAGAGAATGACACTGAAGTTAGTCTAAACATCATGGGGATTTCTTTCTTTCTTTTAATTGGGATATAGTTTATTTACAATGTTGTGTTAGTTTCAGGTCCACAGCAAAGTGAATTTGTTATACAAATATCTGCATATATCTGCTTTTCTTTAAAATTCTTTTCTCATATAGGCCATCACAGAGTACTGAGTTCCTTGTGCTATACAGTAAGTCCTTTTTAGTTATCTATTTTCTATATAGCAGTGTATACGTGTCAATCCCAATCTTCGAATTTATTCCTCCCCTTACCTTATCCCTGGTAGCCATAAGTTTATTTTCTACATTTGTAGCTCTATTTCTGTTTTGTAGATAAGTTCATTTGTACCCTTTTTTTTGAAAAAAGATTCCATATATAAGCCATATCATATGATATTTGTCCTTCTCTGACTTCCTTTGCTCAGTATGACAATCTCTAGGTCTACCCATGTTGCTGCAAATGTCATTATTTCATTTTTTTAAATGGATGAACAATATTCCACTGGACTGTAGCCTGTCAGGCTCCTCTGTACATGGAATTCTCCAGGCAAGAATACTGGAGTGGTTAGCCATTTCATTCTCCAGGGGCTCTTCCCAACCAAGGGATCGAGCCAAGGCCTCCCACATTATAAGTAGATTCTTTACCATCTGAGCCACCAGGGAAGCCCATATATGAACCACATCTTCTTTATCCATTCCTCTGTTGATGGACCTTCAGGTTGCTTCCATGTCCTGGCAATTGTAAATAGTACTGCAATGAACATTGAGGTGCATGTATCTTTCGAATTATGGTTTTCTGTGAATATATGCCCAGGAGTGGGATTGCCGGATCATCTGGCAGCTCTATTTTTAGTTTTTTAAGGTGCCTCCTTACTATCTCCCTAGTGGCTGTACCAATTTACATTCCTACCAATAGTGTAGGATGGTTCCCTTTATTCCACAGCTCTCCAGCATTTATTGTTTGTCAATTTTTTTTCATGATGGCCATTCTGACTGGTGTGAGGTCATACTTCATTGTAGTCTTGATTTACATTTCTCTAACAATTAATGACATTGAGCATCTTTTCATGTTCTTTTTAACCATCTGTATGTCTTCTTTGGACAAATGTCTATTTAGATCTTCTACTCATTTTTTGATTGGGTTGTTTGTTTTTCTGATACTGAGCTGCATGAGGTCTTTGTATATTTTGAAGATTAATCCCTTGTTGGTTGCTTCCTTTGCAAATTTTCTCCCACTCTCAGGATTGTCTTTTCATTTTATTTATGGTTTCCTTTGCTGTGCAAAAGCTTTTAAGTTTAATTAGGTCTGCTTATTTTTTAGGTTTGCTTATTTTTGTTTTTATTTTCATTACTCTAGGAGGTATACTGAAAAAGATCTTCCTGTGATTTATACCAGAGAGTGTTCCACTGACATTTTCCTCTAAGACTTTTATAGCTATCCAGCCTTCCATTTAGGTTTTTTAATCAAAGTTGAATTTATTTTTGTGTATGGTATTACAATGTGTTCTAATTTCATTCTTTTACATGTAGCTGTCCAGTTCTTCCAGCCCCACTTATTGAAGAGATTGCCTTTTTTCCATTGTGTATTCTTGCCTCAATTTGTCATAGATTAGATGACCACAGGTACATGGGTTTATTTATGGTCTGTGAACCCACGGAACAAGAGCCTGTTTCCGTTTCAGAGTTGATAACATCAGATCTCACAGAGGGACTGTGACTGGTTTCATCTGGTTTGTGTGGAGAGGGGATGTCATGACGAGGTTGGCTCCTGTTGCCAGTCCTGTGGTCCAGAAGGACCAAGTATCATGATTGACAACCCTCTAGAATTATGAAATTGAGGAAGACTAGGCATCTTAAAGTCAAACATCTCTTTTATAATTACTCAAGAAATGAGGCTGAATGTTTTTTAAATGTTTGGTAGAAAAGTTAATGTTCTTGGACATTTACTTCTAGTTAACAGCTGGCTTGGTAATTTTGACCAACCTTGCCTCTCAAGAAAATGCTGAATAAAATACTTAAAATTTTTACTTAAAAGCATCAAATATGTGAAGGAGAAGTTTTTGAACCAAAACCCCAAGAAAAGTGAAGTTCAGAGAAGCAGAAGCAGCACTTGAAACTGCTTTAACTCAAAGGATGTGTGTTATTTTCTTGGAAGTGTTACTAACCAGGGTTCTTGACCTTCCCTAATCAATAGAAATTGATAAGATGCCAGACAAGAAATTCAGACAAGGCTTTACTGGGGCTCCTGCTGCAGCAGGAAGGAATGAAAAGAAGTTAACAAGTTCCCTTGCTCAGTTCCCCAAGTTGGAGTAACATAGTTCCTTATATGGGGTAAGGGTAGGGGCGGGTCCAGAGATGAGGCCAGGGGAATAATTTAGGTGGGTTCTCCCACCCCTTTAGTGGTGTCAGGTACATGGGGCATGTGATGTTCCCTGGGGAATGTGATGTACCCTGTTTTTGCTCCTGGCTTTTCAGAAATGGCCATTGGGTTTTTGGTCTTTTTGTAACTTGTCCATAATTTGCCCCAACTATGCAAGCATGCTGCTATTTTTCTCCCCTTAGTTTCTTTTGCTGCTTGAGGAGACCTTTGTTCAGGTGTAATCACTGCAGCAAAGGGTCCCAGGTCCCAGGTTCCAGCCTGTCTCAAAAGCATCTTTGAAACTGGGCTTGATAATAATGATGCATTTCTATCACAAAGGCATTTCTATCATAAATGCATTATTATTTAAAAAATACAAATTATATGATTTTTATCATTTGAAATGTGTTGAACCTTATTCTGAGGGTCTCATTAGGTGAATGGTTCAATATTTTTTCTGAAGGGGTTTTCTCAGGAAAGATCTGGGAAACTTTGAAAGAGTCTTCACTAAACTGTCCATAAAGTTGAAGAGAGAAATGGTAGACAGTGGTGAAGGTAGTTGGACTTGGGGGGAAGGGAGGAAAAATAGGTCTGATGGCCTGGAGCACCCAAGATTTAGATAACAGGGAATTATTTTTTATGAGGTTTCTTTTGAAAAAACAAGCAAATGAAGAACCAGTGAACATTCTTTCACAATGTGTTTTGACTGTTTTAAGAAAAAAAGCCGGAAGGCAGATTAAGAATTTTTATATTGGTTTTTTGTCTTTAAATACAAAACTGGGAGTATCTCATAACTTTCCACAACTTTACATGTTTTTTGGCTTAATTGGGCTCTCATTTTATTTCTAGTATTCAAAGATAAAAATGACCAGCACAAAAATAGATGGATATTTTTCCATTTAGAAGTTATTCATTCACAAAAAATGAGATTAAAAAAACCTCTTTAAAAAAATCTCTAGTGAAGAATTCAGATGATGTTGTTCAAGAAAAGGGCATATCTTACTGTGCTACCCACATACCATAATGATTTCCTCACAGGATAATACCAGTATTTGGCATTAACAGTTACACTGCTTTCATTCAACACTAAATTTATTTTGTGGATTGCCTGAGGTAGTGAGAACTGTGTGGAAAGTCATTTCTGAGCTCCATCTAGGGCCATCAGTTGAGTTATTTTTACTTCATTTCCTAAAATTTCAGAATGTGGATGTAGTAGTTAAGTCCTTCAAATTCACTGAGGAGTAAGCGAGTTCACACTGATATTTCATTTATATAAGTCAAATGAAGCCTGCGGCTCCATATGAAAAAAGTGTTCATCAGGGGTAGAACTTAAGAAGCTCCAGTAAATCCATTTTAATATAGTAATCTCTTCTGAAAACCAGCCTTATGCTAAAAGGCAATATAGTTGTGGGAAATTTAAGAAGCCCTAGTTCCCTCAGTGAATGCAGAATCTCTTCTCTGAAAGTGAGGAGAGGGATTCATACTGGAAAGGAGCTCAATTTCAGTTCTTATAACTTGTATTTGAATAAACACATTAAAATTATTTATAATCTGTCTGCTTAGCTTCGTGTTACAGAGTGGCTTTAGCGTTTTTGTTTTTTGTGTTTTTTTTTTTTTCATATCTGACATAAGTGTTAGTTGCTCACTCATGTCTGACTCTTTTGCAACCCCATGGACTGTAGCCCGCCAGGCTCCTCTGTCCATGAAATTCTCCTGGCAAGAATACTGGAGTGGGTAGCCATTCCCTTCTCCAGGGAATCTCCCGAACCCACGGATTGAACCCAGATCGCCTGCATTCCTGGCAGATTCTTTATCATCTCAGCCACCAGGGAAGCATTTTAGCACACATTACATAAAATGCAAAACAATAAAACCATGTATTTTCTGATTTCTCTGTTCCTTTTTTTCTTTTTTTTTTTGTAGTTACAGCTTCCCATAGTTAAATGACAACTAGGGATTAAAGGTGATAAAATTAATGTAGGCAAGTTTTATTTTACACCAGGTTTCAGCACAGATCAAAGAAGATGAATGTGCAGGCATTAGAAAGCAATTAAAAAGTACTGCATCACACAGTTTTTGCTCTTATTTCTCCATGTATAACACCAAGAACCCTTCACCCTCTTCCTCCCTCTTGTTCCTAACTTATCTCAACCTCTTCTCAAATGCTCATTGTAAAAACTTTTTAATTTAGTTCTTTATTTTGACTTGGAAAATCTTTTTGGTGGACAGTTCTGTTGCTTCCTAAGGGAGAGGTGAAAGGAAGAACTGAAGAAATGGTCAAAATCAACTCATTTTCTAGTCTTCAGTAGATGATTGACAGTGGTCAATTATTTGTCTGGTTACCTTGTCTACTAGAACTAATCAGAGTTCCACTTGCAGTTATTTTATGATTTAAAGCCTTAGCCTCCCTGTTCCTTTACCCAGCTTTTAATACTTAAACAAACAACAAACAAATGTTAAGTGTAAAAATTTAGAGACGCTCTAATGAATTTTTTTAAAACTAATATCCTAATATATACTATCCACCCAGACCCCTAATATATAGTTGCTTTTGTTTTTAAGAATTAATTGAGAATAATCAAAATTAATTGGCATTTATTCTATTAATAGTTAAGATCAATCTTAAGGAACTCTGGGAAGTAGGTATAACTGATCTTTGAGAGGATTTTTGATCCTCTCCATCCAGTTTTGATTTTGAGTCATCCTTTTCCTTCTCTTCTGCCTATAATGCAGGAGACCTGGGTTCGATCCCTGGGTCAGGAAGGTTCCCCTGGAGAAGGAAAAGGCAACCCACTCAGGTACTCTTGCCTGGAAAATCCCATGGACAGAGAAGCCTGGTAGGCTACAGTCCATGGGGTTGAAAAGAGTCGGACGTGACTGAGCGACTTCACTTTCACTTTTCCTTCTCTTAGCACATTTTCAAGGTACTCAGTACAGTCTTAGCTTTATCAAAGCCATGCCCCAACTTCCACCTTCCACTTACACTGGTATTTTTTTCAGCAGTATTTTTGAAAATTCTTTGTATCCTTCCAGACTTCTTTGTCATAAAGTTTTGTTTACCTTTATCCTAGTATGTTACAGTCCTATCAAGTTACTTGTAAATCTAATCAACAACATTAAACCAAAATGCTAAAGGCTGATATAATAAAATAGTGTATATTTTGATCTAAAGGAATTAGCATTTGTGGATTTCAGGCCTCTGTCTTAGATGATATTTCTTCTGTTAGAGCTAAATAGATTATATCATCTTAAAGTGCACAATAGAAAGGGAAAAAATGCCCAGGGAACAGCCCAAAGTGTACCTGACAGGCTTTACCCTCATTGACTTCTATATATTTCACAGGTAACTTTCTCTTACTACTGCCTTCCTTCTCTCATCACTTTGGAGGCTTCAAAACGTATTGCATATCATGATTAGGACATTCTGGGTAGCATCCCATGGGGGGTATTCCCCTCCTATTTTGATGCTTTTATGTTATGTCAATGATGATGGCTGAATCTTCTGCAGGGCTGGAATGCAGTATTTAGTGTATGGAATTTTCTTTTGTAAATACAACAGATTAGGATGACATACATTAATTATTGGTGGTCTTAACAAAGAGTTTTCAATTTTTCACTTACAATTTTAGATGAAAGTCTTCTATTTAAAATGGTGAATAGGCCAAGAATTTAATCTGTTTAACTTGACCACATAACAGTCCTCATTATGACTAAGTGTAAGAGATTTTTAAAATATACTTCTTGAGGGAAGAGACTAAGAAACAATTATTTTTACACCTGGTTTTGCATTTTATATTTTAAAGAGCTATAATCTTTGTGCAATGAACACTAGTAACTTAAAAATTGCTTCATTGTGATGTTTGACCTTATTACAAAATCTAGGTTTACAGTAAAGCAACAATTGAGTAATTTTCATCTTTGGAAACACCAACATAAACTTTTTATTAATGTGAAATGCATGTAGTATTAATTTGCCACATGAGAATTCATAATAAACAGACTGACAAGTTCTTGACCTCACAGTAGCAGTTACAATGTTTATCAGGAAAGAGAAACTGAACACTGTTATTCTCATGTTTTATAATTTAAATTTTTTATTTTTCCATAATGCAGTGAATGAAATTCAGCCATCATTTACTGAAGTCTATTACCTGATGGTTTAGAACATTCTTGATATTTAGCAAGCAAGATAACTAACTAAATTAAAATTGTGGCTTATGAATAATGAAACAGACAAATTCCACTGGTGAAATGGAAATATATACTGTATACCTTTCCAAATATTTATTTGTTCATTTTACTCACTCACCCATAGAATTAAGTTTCCTCTCTCCTCCTCTCTTTTTAAATGAAAATGACTAGGCAGTGGTCCCAGTAGAGAAACTTATTTTCAGAAACACTAAGGTTTTTATTCCATTTGTAAGCATTACTGTTTGCAATTATATATATTATTAATTAAAAATGAAAAATCTAAGGTAATGATGCTGGCCAGGCATCTATAATGGGGGGATATTCCCAAATTAAAACTTCCTTTCCTATTCAGAAAGTGACCTAGATACTAGGCTATTTGGACTCACCAGCCTCAGGGAGGGTCACAAGATACAAGTTGTCTCTGAAGTTTGTCTTTATGTTCTATGAACAAGTCTCAACCTGGAGGCTATGTGTGATTTATGGGCTGGGCTTGTTTCCACCTGTCACAGAGGTAACCTGGGGAGGCCAAGGCAGCAGCTAAGCCATCAGTTAGTTACCCAAAGGCTTGCTGTAACCAGCTGATTTGGAATCCCCTTTCTCACTTTATTTCCTGAGCTGCGTTCATTATTATTGAGAGTCATGATTCTGGCAGCCACTCTATCTGAAAAGGCAGCCTTTCAGATCTTTTTATTTTTATTTTTTGTTTTCAGCTTGTACCTCTCCTGGCTGTGGAACTCAAATTTGATAGTATTTAAGTTCAGCTTATTTTGAAATACTGTGATTACGAGTGTATGAATATATTATGAATAAAGCTCCTTTCATATAGTCTTCTTAATACTTGAATATCTGAAGAAAAGGGATGAATTCAGAAACTGAATTTCTCTTTCAGGTTTATTTTTTCTCCTTGAAAAAATGGTAGCTAATCTAGAATGACTTTAAGTTAGAGCACTTAATTCTTTTTCTGCCGTGGTGAAGACGGGATCCAAGGCCTTTAATAGGGTTAGCTGAAGGGTGATGCTACATACTGCATCATTGGAGAGTGGAGAAACAGTTTTTTTAAAGCTATTCTGGGGCTTAACAGCATAATATTATTATTTTATTTGGAAGAATTCCCAGAATTTAGCTATATTCGAATATAATAGTATTGTTGGCTATGTGCTAAGTATGTTAAGTATATTATTTCATTTAATATTACTTGCTCTGCTGCTAAGTCGCTGCAGTCGTGTCCGACTCTGTGCAACCCCATAGACGGCAGCCTTCCAGGCTCCTCCATCCCCGGGATTCTCCAGGCAAGAACACTGGAGTGGGTTGCCATTGCCTTCTCCTTAATATTACCTAGTAGTAGTGATTATTATTACTGATTTTTACAGATGGGGGTTCTGAAACACTGATGGATTTACTAACCTGCCTAAAGGTCACATAGCTAATAAGAAGTAGAGCCAATAATTGATCTCAGGACTCTTCCTCTATGACACATTCTCTTAACCACTGTGGTAATTATTGACAACACCCAAAGACAAAAGAAAATACGTTAAACCATTGTACCATGATTTAACCCAGCTTCATTATACAATGACTAGTTTAGAAACTGAGCAGGAAATATCACCTCAGTGATTCTAAAATGCACCTATTGCAATACACACATATTTTAACACATCTCTTAATTTTGGAATGTAGGTAATAGTCACTGAAATTTTATAATTATTGACCATCAGGTGGTTGCCCTAACCGATTTATTTTTCTTATATTTTCCTGTTTATGTATGCCAATAGAGTGATATAGTAAAGAAAATCAATGTCAAAATAAAGCTCAAAAAGATATTTTTCTAAATGTAAAATAAAAAGTTTAAATGATGGGAAAAAAACTTGTCAATTGTCAGTGCAGTATTTTCCTTCTTACTGGGACATAAAATAATGTATTTAACAACATTTTAGATTCAATAAAGTACATGTGTTATGGCTATACATTAGCTATGCAGTCTATTAGTATTAAGAAAAAAAAGTACCAGTACTACATTTCTCATTGTGCCTCTTAAAAGGTAACATTTCTGTAATTCTATATCAGAATTAGTGTCTAGCAAGAATGTAGTGTCTATATCAGATTCTATATATCTGATATAGTGTATATTCTATATACTATGTGATATAGTGTCTATATCAGATTCTATATATCAATTCTATATCAGAATGTAGTGTCTAGCAAGTGACAGATACTGAATAAACCTATTCTGAGTTGAATGAGACTGATTTTCTTGTGTTCACCACAGGGAAATTCAAAACAAGAGTTCCCAAAATATTTTAAGCAGCATCAGCATCACTGTAATTATTGTAGAACCTCCTATGATGATGACCTTCTTGAAATATCATGCTAATTTTAATGTATTCATTATAAAGAGTGGTGGCCTCCTAGAAAGGGCACAGTTTAGGAAGTCAGGAGATTTTAATTTTAATTCTGCCATAACCTTCCAATGACATCTTAGGTAAATCACTTAACCACACATTCTGAGCCATATGTAAGAATAATAATTAAAAGTTCTCATAGCTACTGTACACAAAGTCACTATGATTTTAAGTGACATTATAAATGAAAAATCATTCTAAAAGGTTTAGAAAATCCTCACAATATATAAAGTGCATCTTTGTAAATAAAATGGTGCTAAGTGAGCTTGAAGTCTTCAACAGAGTTCCAGTCAGAACCAGGAGCCCCAGCTTGCTATGAGCATCATCAGGACAGAGACTGTCCTACTCATTTTCTTCTGGGTACTATTCTTCCCGGGCTTCCCTGATGGCTCAGTGGTAAAGAATCTGCCTGCCAATGCAGGAGAAGTGGGTTAGATCCCTGGGCGGGGAAGATCCCCTGGAGAAGAAAATGGCAACCCACTCCAGTATTCTTGCCTGGGAAATCCCATGGACAGAGGAGTCTGGTGGGCTATAGTCCATGGGGACGCAAAAGTGTTGGACATGATTTAGAGACTAAATAACAACAGCAACAACTGTTCTTCCCATGGTATACATTCAGGATCATTATTTAATAAAGGTTTACATGAATATAGAGGCAGAACAAATACCTACAGTAGATTTAAGGGGCTATCCATCAATTTTTTTCTCATATAACTGCATAATCCATTGAAAAGGAATGTGGAGCAAGGTAGGAAGTCAATATTGTTAAGGATTATGTGCTACTTCAAAAATTCTTGCCCTTTTGTCCTCCTCAGTCTAATATACTTGAAATTTCTGAACAGAAATGATAACATTTCTGTATAACAAGCCAATTTTCTTTAGGAAACTATGCAAATTTTCATACCAGTAGTCACTATATAGCCAATAAGGTTTGGAATCTGGATTCTTATTTTTAATACTTTTTTTTTTTTAACAAATACCAATAACTGCAGATAGAATTTTTATGTTTAAAAAATTTATCCTAGCAAATTTGCTTATCAATTAAAAAAAATGCTTTTCTCCTACAATATGACTTGGACACTTGTGGTAGTGATTTAGTCACTAAGTCGTGACTCTTGCAGCCTCATGGACTGTAGTCTGCCCGGCTCCTCTGTCAATGGGATTCTCCAGGCAAGAATACTGGAACGGGTTGCCATTTCCTTCTCCAGGGGATCTTCCCAACCCTGGAATTGAACCTGGGTCTCCTGCATTGCAGACAGATTCTTTATCGACTAAGCTATGAGGGAAGCCCTGGACACTTGAAGCACATGCTTTAAATCAAGCATATAAGCCTATTTCTCTTAAGAGTGTGAGCACAATTAACAAAGGTAAAATATATCTTTCAAAAAAAAAAAACCAGACTAGACTTAGGAATATGATATGCTGCCGCTTGGTGGCACTCTTTACTCGTTTAAAGCAGCTTTGATAAGGAAAAAAAGTGCTTGTAATAAAGGAAAGTGACATCCAGGGAGAATTTCAATAGTCTAATTTTAGACACCGCATTCAGGTGTTTTGGTATTCTGATAGCCTGGATCAGCTGGTTTCTGGAGCTTGCCAGTGTGCTGGTAAGTCTAAAGAATGTCACTCAGGTTATGAAATGCATCAGGTATGCATATAATGATGTTTTTCCCCTGCAAAATTTAGCATGTTAGATTTACCTGTTTGATTTTCTTTTGTCTCCTTTCTGGAGGACGTGGTTTTAAAAGCCTGACCAATATATACAAAGTGAATAGACATAATGAGTGATTTTCCAAAAGAAAATTCTTCTTTTAAGAAGAATTAACTTGAATCAGCCAAAATTCAGCAAGGTAATGGATAACAACTTTTTGGTTGCTGCATAGCTGAGCCTTATTTACAAGTAAGATTTAGAAAAAGGTAATCAAGCAACAACTGTCATGAGCCAGTTTATTCATTAAATAACATTTTTTAGGTATGCAAACTGGGGTAAAGATACACACATAATACTGCATGGAATGGGACTGTTGTTAATTCAGTCAGAAGGCAAACTGTTAAAAAATGGCATCCTGGTCAACTGTCACACTTTCACATAATCAGCTACTACTCCAAAGGTTTAATTTGAAATCAATCACTTTAATAGAACATTAGACAGGAAATTATATTAGAATATTGTCACTGAGATATAAGAGAATAGAAATTTCTGACTCTGTCTTACTTTTGCTATGTATAAAAATACTCAATGCTAGCTACTTTTCAACATTTGGGGTAGGGGGTGGACATCATGAAAGACCCATGCCTATCTTCATTATAGTCACAGAGTTTTGGGCAACAGTCCCAGCCTCCAGCATAATGAACCTCCCAGAGCGTAGCACTTTAGTGAGTAGAGTTCAGCTTTATCAGCTGGAGCATCAATCACATTCAGAATAGTTATATCAGCTCCCCACCCAAGCTGCTCAATTATGAGAATCTGTCCAATGAAGAACTAGCATGCCACTGTGTTCGAAATCCATTTAGACAAGCTCATTGATGCTAAGATACTCTGTCCCCCCATTTTAACAGATGAAGTTCATTGAGAAGCAGCCACACATTTTAGGACACTGTTTCTCCAAGTGTAGCTGAGAAAAAATAGGTTTCCCAATTCCAGATAATGGCTAAAACACATTTCTATGGTCTCTTGAAGGAATGGGGGTTAGCAGAAGATATCAGTATTCTAACAAGCTTTCTGAGAGATCCTAACGCTTACTAAAGTTTGAGAATCACCATTTGGCAAAAGATGACTCTTATGACTATTTAAACATCCCAAATATAATTTCTTTTTTCGGTGTTTGCTACTGTTCATTTAAACAGTGGGAAGCATTTTAATCACTCTAGGGTTCTTTGGAAGCAGGGATTGGGAGTTAGAAATTTAGAATATATCAAATATCTCAGAACCAGATAAACTTAGAACTTAAACCACAGAGGAGTATCTTGCTTGAATGTTTGTTTTTTCAGAAATACATCATTTCTACAAATATTACTTGTCTCATATATAAATATTCAAGAATAATTCTTAGGGATGGTATTTTTCCCCAGGAACTAACATTTGTTGCTCATCTACTCTGCAACAGGTTCTTTATATTTTAAAATCCCAATTAATCTAAAATTGTTCTCTTTAATCTCTTATTCATTTCTTACAAAATGATGCCAACACATCATTGAAGCCTGTTAAGATAGCGATGGGGCTGTTTTGCCCACTGTTAATCAGGTTCTCTCAGACACATTTGAGTTAATACTGTTGAGATGCACTCTGAAGACTGCTGAGAATCTCTGCAACCACCCTTACCTGTGTCTTTTTCTATTTTGAAAATCTTGTATCATATGGGGTATTTTTAGATACTTCCACAGGTTGTACTCTTATCTTTCATTCTTTAAGCTCATTATAATAAACTATGGCCTTGAGCCACAAGTCCAGTCATGTACTTCACCTTTAGGTTTTTCACTATAATATTTCTTCAGCTAGTATAGAAAGTTTACACAACTGAAAAGGCATACTTTGTATGCTAAACAAGCTAAAATAGTCAAAAGGGACATAATTGTGAATAACAGTATGTGATTTTAAGTCTTATTTTTTAATTCTATATATTTAGGAGGATATTCTATTGCACGGAGAAGGCAATGGCACCCCACTCCAGTACTCTTGCCTGGAAAATCCCATGGATGGAGGAGCCTGGTGGGCTGCAGTCCATGGGGTCACTAAGAGTCGGACACGACTGAGCGACTTCACTTTTACTTTTCACTTTCCTGCATTGGAGAAGGAAATGGCAACCCACTCCAGTGTTCTCGCCTGGAGAATCCCAGGGACGGGGGAGCCTGGTGGGCTGCCGTCTATGGGGTCACACAGAGTTGGATATGACTGAAGTGACTTAGCAGCAGCAGCAGCATTCTATTGCAATGTGAAACTTAACAAGAATAATGATCACTTTACCTTCTTAACCACCATGAGAGTCCATGATAATGCTTCTGGTTCTCCAGAAAGGCAGCCAGGAAATCACACAAATTAGACTTAAAAGCTCCATTTGGTTCCTACAAGAAATTAATTCCATGAGGACCATTATGTGATATAAGTGGATGAGAAAGCTTTTCTAGGTTCATCAACATTCTGTTCTTTACCCACAACTTATTGATATGAAAACCATGCTGCTAATAATTGAGACTGCTTGCTTATATCATTTTTCTTTAAGGTTTGCCTACTGATGGTAGTAGGGAATAGCTTTCATTATTTCAACTTTTTCTGGCTAATGAGTGTCTAAAATGTTTTGAGAGTAATGTGAACAAGATGTCTCAAAAATATAGCCACTTTCAAGGTTATAGTAAATAGTCAATATCATCTATTAATTGTTGAATTTTAGAACTGAAATGGGCTATAGAAATAGTGCTGTTCAAACCTCTTATTTTACAAGGGAAATATGTTTAAAGACCAATTTTATTTTCACTGTAAAAATCAAATTTATAGCTTTGCATAATAAAAGTCTAATATGAATGCATAGGAATGAATAAAACTTGATCATTCAGGCTTGCACTTTATGGTTGAAAAGTCACAAGCTGCTTTTCATTTTGTTTTATTGTCTTTTGACTTCTTTCTCCCATCATTTATACTTAATCCACATTTTTATAGATGAGATATAAATAAAAACCCTAGCTTTCTCCAGTTGTTTCTATATTATGTATGTTTTTTTCTGGACAATATGCATTTAGTTTGACAATCATAAAGGGAATTCTTTAATAATACTCATCATCATTCACAATAGTGTTTGTCACAGATTTTTTTTTTTTTTTTGGTATATTCTGCTCTTCCTTGTTGGACTGAGAGACTTGACTTTAAAGAGTTAATTGCTTATGAAATGTATCTGTTGGTGGTACTCTGGCTGTGCACTTGTTGCTTCTGACAGTCCCTGAAAGAAAAGGGTAAGGAGGAGATGAAGCAGAGGAATGAACTCATTAATAGAGAGACTATGTTGTCTCCTTGGTGGGACTGCATTGGGCCTAGCTCTACAAAGGGTTGAGCTGTGTAGATTGCAATGAATAAAAACAGACACAGTGTGTGATGGGGCCAGCACAGGTTAGAATTCCTTTTGTTTTAGCCTACAATGTGTGGCATACAGCATACATGGGTGAATCTTCTTTTCTTACATTACCTTCTCACATCTAGTCACTCACATACCCTTGCCATTTTCTTCTTCACTAGGTCTTTTGCACTTGTTTCTCTTCAATAAAAATTTTACTTTGAGACAATATTAGAGGTCATCCTGCTCAACCACATATCCATTATAAGAATCACTTCTATAGCATTATTGATAGATGATCTTTCAATTTGCACTTAACAATTTCTAGTACCAAATAACTCACTGTTTTTTAGGAATTTAATTTTATTATTGGATAACTCTGTTAGAAATTCTTCCACTCAAATTTTAGTGAAAAGTATTTCCTCTGCAGTGTTTAGCCTTTGGTCTTTTCATACATTATTCATTAAGCATTTAGAGTCAGCTGTTATTTCACTGGGCAACCCTCTCCCATCCCCCCAACCATACACATGTGGATACACACATTTCCCTTTTTCAGGCCAAACATCCTCAAATAATTCATGTGACATTGTGGTTTATGGACCATTTATCCACCTGGTTACTCTTATGCCTTTATCATACTACATTAGCCTCTTTCTAAAAATAATGCATGCAAATTGAACACAGCAATCTTCCTTAATCTGAAGATTATGTTTCAGCCAAAGTCCAAATCTGAGATTGCACTAGTTTGTTGGTTTTAGTAGCACATTCATTTTGGTCTTCAAGTCAGCCACTTACCCTTTCTCTCCTTCATATGAACTCTTGAATCCACATTTACTCATTGTGTACCTTTGCAATTCATTTACTGAATGTTACTTTCATAATTGTTTTTCACTGCTTCCAGTCTTTCACTGTTTGAAAAAAATTCACCTAATTCTTTCAATCAGCATAGAAATTTATCCCAGCTTTGTGCCATGTCAAAAAGTAGAAAGGCATATCTTCATCCATATGAAACATGGACACTTGAAACACAACCATGCAGAGAACTCACTCTGTAGGTTGATCAGCCACGAATCCACATAGCTGCATCGCCTGTGTGTTACAAAGACTTGTCAGATCTTTTGTCTCTGTCAAGATTCTCTACTTCTTATACTCTTCTCATCATTTACAGTTGTTCTCCATCTCTGGTCCCTCATTTTATTCATAGTTTGCTGCAATATTTGCTGGGTTCGGGTACTTTCTCATCTCTGTTTCCTAGATGTTGGAATTGTTTTCTTAAATACTCTTCTTTAGCACTGAACCAGGACAGCAATATGACATTGATGGGCCAAGGTGCTTTTGTTTTTGTGGGCTCCTCCCTCCACAAAAATATTTAAAATTATATTTTACAATTGTATTGGCATAAAGCTTTCCGACCTAGAAGTTAATATCTTCTTTGCATCTGAAAGGAATTAAAACACAGTGGGCCTTAGCATGATGCCAACTGCACCTAATATATAAACCAGCCCTGCACTGAAGACTAACATCTAGTTTGTGTTTTCAAGCCTACTCTGATAGTTCCTCCACAACTTTTCCATCCTTAGTCCATTTATCTAATGCTTCCTCTGACTGTACTTAAAAATTTGGTTCCTGTATTTCAGATGGCCTACATCCTGACTTCCTTGATCATCAGTTCTACTTCTTTTATATGTCATGTCATATTATGTAACAGTTGTGTATTGAGTAGCTGTTCAATATATACTTATTAGACAATTTATTTCTTTGTTAAATACAGTAAAATTTTCACTTTGATACTTAGTTTAGAATAAATAAATTAATGATTATCATCATTGGCAGTTAATACAGATTTTATTATGACACTATTGTCAATTGATAACTTCCTGAAAAGGCTTTCTTCATTAATTTTTTTTTCTGATTCATGCATGTAGTACAAATACAATGGAAAAAATCTGAAAAATATTGAAAGTTATATAATAGAAAATGTGTCACCCAGAATCCTATCATAGGTAGAAAAAAAGTGCACTTATTTTGTTCTATTTCTTTCTAGATATTTTATACATAAACAAACTTTTAGTAAAGTTAAAATTATACAACCTTGTATACATTAGCCCGTGTATTCTTTACCACAGTGGTAAAGCATCCACCTGCCAATGCAGGAGATTCAAGAGACACGGCTTCAATTCCTGGGTCAGGAAGATCCCCTAAAATAGGAAATGGCAACCCACTCCAGTATTCTTGCCTGGAAAATTATATGGACAGAGGAGCCTGGCAGGTTACAGTCCATAGGGTTACAAAGAGTCAGACATGACTGAGTACTCACACCTATGGCTATTACTCAATTAAATTTCTTTTCTGCATAGTTTATTCAACCTGTCATCTATTTTGGAGGTATTTAGTTTGATTCCAATTTTTATGAGGTTATATTTGCCCCTATTGCATTTATTTTTTGTTAATCATAATTGCTGTTGAAAAATTCAGTATCTTGATAAGTGGTGGCAAATGCGAAGTTTGACAAATACAGTAAGAATCATCAAAATCTCTGGGTGTTTTATATTTCTAAATGTAGATTGTAAAAATTATACTGTTTTACTCTGAGCTAAAGAAATATGTGAAGGATTCATATTTCATTTTTCCCAATAAAAATTAGCAGCAATTGTTTCAAAAATGAAAGTTTTCACAAGTTTATTTAAAAAAAATATCACAATAGTAATATTTTGTCAGTGAAAGTCTAATCTGCTTATAATGAATGAACTGGCTTATCAAAATGATCCCAGTTTTTCTTTTGGTTTCAACATTGGAGAAGCTGTTTAATGCTCTGAGTGCTTTACTTAATAAATGTTGCTTAAAGAACTAAAAAACCAAAAAAAAAAAACCCTGTGAAATTACATGATATATAATGGTCTGGAAGTGCAGTATGAGGAATCTCTGCTATTAGGCATTGTCTACCATTTTAAGAAGAAAGATGGATTGATAAAAGCTATTAAAAAACTTGAATTAATGCATATTTCATGAACTTTACAACATTAAGGGAAAGATTAAACTTAAAGGTGGCCACTTCAGGCTGTACACAGCAGTTTTTAATTTTATTTTCATTTCTTTGAATAATGTGGGTGTAATGCCAGCAGACCAATTATGTTCTAGAAATGAAATAACCATCTTCAGGAGCCTGGCAATCAAGAATCTATTGTCTAAAAATCTTCCTAGTGTTTATAATGTAAAACTGCCCAAGCATCTGCTTTTTTCATCCTGGCTGAATTCAGATGGTTTCCAAGGTTCGCAGGCCCACATAATCATCTCTGACCTTCCACTCTAGTGCTCAAAAGGCATTTTATACTGAATTTCCAAGTGCTCTGGGCTTCCCAGGTAGCACTAGGAGTAAAGAACCCACCTGCCAATGAAGGAGATGCTAGAGACAAGGGTTTGATCCCTGGGTGAGGAAGATCCTCTGGAGGAGGGCATGGGTCCAGTATTCTTGCCTGGAGAATCCCATGGACAGAGGAGCCTGGGCAGGCTATGGTCCATAGTATTGTAATTTGAATATAAATGAAATGTTTTAAATTTTAATATGAAGACATTCCATTTAACACATAACCAGGTGCTAGTCAATTTAAAAAGATAATACTAACAGTTTTTACTTATCAAACATCTATATATCCCAGATAGATCATTTATGAATGTAATATCAAATCCTTACAAAAATATACCAAGCACTATTATTATTTAAAAACTTAAAATAAGTTAAAAACTAAAAAAAAAAAACAAAAAACTAAGACTGCCAGGAGGTGGTGAGGAAGAAGCTAAGTGACTGCTGGCAGAGCTGCTATGTGAACTGACATCTGTGTAATTGCAGACTACATTCTTAGTCAAAGCTATGTTTTTTCCGGTAGTCATGTACATATGTGAGAGTACGACCATAAATGGCTGAATACCAAAGCATTGATGCTTTCAAACTGTGGTGCTGGAGAAGACTCTTGAGAGTCCCTTGGACTGTAAGGAGATCAAACCAGTCAATCCTAAAGGAAATCACCCCTGAATATTCTTTGGAAGGACTGATGCTGAAGCTGAAGCTCCAATACTTTGGCCACCTGATACGAAGAGCCAACTCACTGGAAAAGACCTTGCTGCTGGGAAAGATTGGCGGAGAAGGGGACAACAGATGGTATAACCGTTTCAACGGACATGAATTTGAGTAAGCTCTGGGAGATAGTGAAGGACAGGGAAGCATGGAGTACTGCAGTCCATGGTCACAAAGAACTGGACATGATTGAGCCACTGAACAACAACAATAACAAGCTACATTTTTCCAAAAACACACTTTGTAATAATTGATCAGCCATATTTCTGCTGTGGTTGGTACTGAATAAACTCTGGAGCCTGCAGTCTGTATCTGATAACCTCTTTAACTTTTTGGATTTGTTTCCCAACTCTAAATTCTTAGCCACCTACAACATTCTTTCATGATTGAGTTAGCATGTTTGATTATGATGGCATTTTTGCTAGTGAACAATTTTGGCATTGCTCAGTGGGTTGTCCAACCTCTGGCAAAGTACCCCCAAAGTATATATCTTGAGTTTGTGGAACACCCTCCAGCCAAAATTCTGCTGCCCAAATAATTGATAGAATAATTGTCTGGGTGGGTTATTTATATATCATATATCCTAGGCTGCCATCTGGAGACTTATTAACCATCATTAAATATGTAATTTTTTATACCGGAGCATACTCTTTGAAGTTTCCCCTATAAGAATCGGCTTTGTCACAGATCAATGCTTGCAAATCTATATATGATGCTGTGTGTGTGTGTGTGTGTGTGTGTGTGTGACAGAGAGAGAGAGACAGAGAGAGACAGATTAGATTTCTGGGTCACATTTTCAATCACTGTTTGCCTGTCCTTTCTGAATGGCAATTAAGCCTCAGATAGACTCTTTCTGGAAGATTTCAGCCTGCCGTTTTGAAGAGTTTCTCTGAGATCTTGCAAAGTGATTTTTATATGATACAGTGCCTACATTTTAAGTTTGACTATTCTAAGCATTTTCCCAATTTGGTGATATTCCTCTGAGCTATATTTACAAAGTGGACAAAAATATTGAAATCTGATTTTCATTTAAACAGAATGTGACTTTTGACAAGTTGCTTATTTCTTATCCTTGTTTTCCTAATCTGAAAAATGGGGAAAATAATAGAATCCACCTCTGTAGATTATTTGAGGATTAAAGTAAATAATATGAAGAATGTGTATTTTTGCTAAGTGCTTAGGCATATGCAACACTAGATAAATGTTAGTTATTATTAGTCTATAGGATATGAATTCCCTTGACATTCTGTTACATCATTTAACTGGTAGAGATTATGCTACTGAGAGCAAGAGAGGGCCTGAGAATAAAGCTATACTAGAAAGGGAAGAGAAGGATGGAAGAGAAAGAGAAAGGGAGGGAAATGGGAGAGAAAACAAAAGAGAAGAGGGGAGAGCAAGAGGAGCATGAGGAGAAGGAAGAGAAGAAGAGGGAGGGAGGAAAGGGTGCTCTGGATGCAGAGAGGAGGTGTAGGATGCAGGCAAGTATGAGATGGGAGAGAGAGGCTGTAAGCTTTCATTAACTCCAATTTTCAAAAGTTAGTTTAACTGTAAACTGTTTAAAAATAATTTACTCCATCCACATTTTCTTTTTCTCAAGGTGGAGTTTTCATGTGGATTGTATACAACTAAGATGGAAAGGGGGAGAGAAAAGAGTGAGACTGTGGACAGGGTAGCTGTCTCTCCCCAGGCCTGAGCTTATTTCCCTTTTTTCATGCTTGAACTACCAGATTTGTTGTGAAGGGGAATGGGAAGAGAAGTGAATGGTTCTCTTTCACTTCTAGTCCTTTTGAAGAGAAGTTTCATGTATGCAACCTTTTTCCTGTCCACTGTTAGCTAGCCCTATCCATCCAAGGATAGGATGGATAGGACTTCTCCACTCCAAGGTTGTGCATTTGCTTGTTTTGGTGTATGGGGTATGTGTGTGAGGTGGTGGTGGGGAGGGTTTATGCTAAATGGTTTTCAGAAAAGTTGTAAGACTCATACTGTGCCAGAAAACAGAGAAACCATTGACTTGTGATTTAGCAAGTGAGAAGAATTCTGAAAAGAGAAAAAACATTTGACTACTTTTTTACTAAAGATAATGACTGTTTCATGGATAGGGCTTAAAGAAAACATTTACTGTGCTGACTTCTTTATAGAAAAATTGGTTGCCACTAAATCATAAAAGCCCTATATTTATGGACTATTTACTAGGACCCAGAGATTGTTAAAATGCAAAATTTTATCTGTCTTGATCTATTGCTTGGAGGATTTGATATTTTTACAACTTGTACTGATCCATCTTATTATAACTGATTACATTGGACTACGTAAGTCCCAGTGGATTACATCCTCATGAAATGGTATATAATCAGTTTAATGAAGCATAACTGGTATGTCACTGTAGAACAGGATATAGCTTACATATTAGAAGCTGGACCACTAAAAATAAATTTCACTCTTGCAAGCTTATATAGTCATTTTCTTTTTGTGGGTCAATATGCTGCAAAAATTCCTGTATACTTTGTTGAAAACTTGTGTAACTTTTACATATCTATAGCTAGGTTTTTATTATTTTAATAAATATTTAATGTGTATTTTAAAATAAAATTGTTTATTAGAAGATTAATCAGTTAAGAGAATTGTCTGCTTTATTTTTTAAGAATTTAAAATTATATTTGTAATTTCATCAAATCAAATATAGGATGTCTCAGATCTTATCTCCTGACTCAAGGCTGATTTCTGGTAACCTTGTTAACATGAAGTTTCTCTTTGAATCTAGATTTTGTCCCTTGTTTCTAGGATCTTTGAGAAATGACATTTCCATGCAATTAAGTCTCATCATCTGCAAAATGTTGTCACAGTAGCTTCAGTTGAGGTTGACTTGAACAAACTGTTTTACAATGTTACATGTGATACTATGCCAGCAAGCCAGCTTAGAATACAATGCATAACACTGCTCTCAGCAAAATTTTACTGCCAGTTCCAGCAATAATCTGTACATACCAAGATACAAAATTAGATAGTTACTATTCAATTTGAACTTTTATGAGCTCCTACAGAAGTAGCTCATAAATGTACAAAAAATGGAGAATTTTACTTCTTAGCTTAGGAGACAAAAAGAGACCAACTAATATCTGCAGCATGCAAGACTAGATTATGTTTAAGTTCACAGAGTTACAAGAGCTCTTACATGGTAAGCCCTCACATGGTAACTTTATTATCTTCTTAATTTGTATATGTAATTTTTCTCAGAACTTTTAGAATAAGCCCATCCAAGGTAGAATGCATACACAATGCAATTAAAAAATTCCACCTGCATACTGAACATAGGTTAATATTATGATGTTATTAATTTTATCCTCGTAAAGTGGTTTCATGTACAATATGATCTTACTGAATTTTTACTGTTACCTTAGAAGTCAATGAAAGTTGTGATCTCATGCAAATATCTTAAATGCACCATTGTGCTTTGGACTGAGAAGTTACAGGAATACAGTAGAATGACAAGAGAAATAAGAAGTCTCATAACTAGTTCTATTCCAATGACACTAGAAGTGTATATTTCATGTTTGGTTTTTCCTCCTTTCAGGGGGAAAAAAACATTTTAAGTGGATTTGAATCTGGCTTATTTTACTTCTTTAAATCTAGATTGATTTACTTTTGCTTACGTGCCAGTGTGTCAATTTTTTCTACATTGCATTATTGAATTTCCCAAAATAGTGGTTGTACAGATGGTATTTTCACATTTCCTTTCTGTATTATAATGCCTTAAAAATCCATAAGTCAAAATACAGATTTGGTAAATTACAGCATATTTATGTTAAAATTTCATTTCATAGAGTTTATTTTGATGATCTATGATTTTAACCAGCTAGTTGTTTCAGCTTTCTTGCTATAAACAGGTAGCTTCTGCTGCCTGACCAATAACATAGCAATACCTGCAACTACTTCTGCTATTGATCCCTTGAGATCCTTTCAAGCAGCTTTCTGAAATGAAGTGTCACCAGAGGTTAAAATGCTGCTTCTATTTCTACCACAAATCAAGCTTTCAGAAGGTGAAGCCCAAACCAGAGACCAGATTCCCTTTTTTTCCCCTTGAAATCTTTAAGAGAAAACAGAACAAAAGGCCAGATAGGACAAGTGAGGGATCTGAGTCAGCAAAAGACAGACAGAGATCAGTATACAAAACCAACATGCTTCAGAAGTGTTAATGAGTGTCTTTGTACTAACCAAGTGCAGAGCAGCAAAAGGAATTGGACAAAATCCATGAGTAATGGTAGCTATATGACATTCTCATTTTGTTTTCCTGGTGGTTTCTTGATGAATCTAAGCTAATTTGAACTATTGTGAAAATCCCTGTGAAAATAATTTCCATGTGGATGTGATGAGAGTTTAAAAAACAATGGTAATAATACTCATAGTAGTTAATATTGTTTAGAGGCTTATTTGGAGAAGGCAATGGCAACCCACTCCAGTACTCTTGCCTGGAAAATCCCATGGACGGAGGAGCCTGGTAGGCTACAGTCCATGGGGTCGGGAAGAGTCAGACACGGCTGAGCGACTTCACTTTCACTTTTCACTTTCATGCATTGGAGAAGGAAATGGCAACCCACTCCGGTGTTCTTGCCTGGAGAATCCCAGGGATGGGGGAACCTGGTGGGCTGCCATCTATGTGGTCGCACAGAGTTGGACATGACTGAAGCGACTTAGCAGCAGCAGCAGCAGCAGCAGCAGAGGCTTATTATTTTCCAGAGACTTAAAAAACTGTTTTGCATGTGTTTCCTAATTTGCATAATAATTCCAAGTGATGGTTATTGTTTTGACAGTTTTATAGAGGAGGAAACTGAGGCACAAGGAGCATAAATAATTTAACCAATTAAGAACCAAGCAGGTGCTTCAGGTCAGATCTTAGTTTTAATCCCAATGCCTAAAGAACTGGAAGGAGAGCAGAATATCTCATCATTTTAAACATTCTAAAGGTTAATTCCAGCCCAGATTGCCAAGACCAGGGCTTTGCCAAATGGTTCATCACAGACAATCCATGCTAGAGTCACTCTTATAGACCATCATACTCTCTATATAAGCTCCACATTTCTGTCCTTTTCTATTTTAATTTCTGGTATTCCTCTACTTAAACAACTATTTTCTAATCATATTTGTTATTCTGACTGCTTGGGCAAAACAGAGTTTAGGGTATCTCCAAAGACAAAAATAAATAAAATATTTTCTGGCACAATGTAACATCTTATATGCTACTTAACATCCTTTCTTGTACACTGATATTGGATAAGAGAAGTAGAGAATTGTGACAACGTTCTGAAGTTTTTCAAAGGGAAAATGCCAAGGAGGATTAGATCTATTATTCAAGCAATTGTTAAAATTTTATGTTCTATTTATTTCTGGTTGAATTGAACTGGTTTTTGATTTTTACTTTGTATATGGTAGTTAGGTCTCTGAAGAAACACCAATGAATTGGTGACTTGGATAACTATTCATGCAACCCAGCCAATTGCTCTCCTCCTGCTGTTCTTCAAATGTCCTGAAGGCACTTGCCTCATTCATCACTACTGTTTTCTCATTTCTTTCACATTTTTTTTACTGCATAGAATTTTCTTCACTGACCTTACTTGAAATTTATTTCTGAATACATGTATACAAAATAAATACTCACATATTCCTACTGAAAATCATATACATGTACTGCTTTACTTATGAGGGCTCATTGGTAATTAAAGCCACATTGGTGTGTGTGTGTGTGTGTGTATTTAACAAGCCCCAAATCACTGCAGATGGTGATTGCAGCCATGAAATTAAAAGACGCTTACTCCTTGGAAGGAAACTTATGACCAACCTAGATAGCATATTGAAAAGCAGAGACATTACTTTGCCAACAAAGGTCTGTCTAGTCAAGGCTATGGATTTTCCAGTAGTCATGTATGGATGTGAGAGTTGGACTGTGATGAAGGCTGAGTGCCAAAGAATTGATGCTTTTGAAGTGTGGTGTTGGAGAAGACTCTTGGGAGTCCCTTGGACTGCAAGGAGATCCAACCAGTCCATTCTAAAGGAGATCAGTCCCGGGTGTTCTTTGGAAGGAATGATGCTAAAACTGAAACTCCAGTACTTTGGCCAACTCATGCGAAGAATTGACTTATTGGAAAAGACTTTGATGCTGGGAGGGATTGGGGGCAGGAGGAGAAGGGGACAATGGAGGATGAGATGGCTGGATGGCATCATTGACTTGATGGAGGTGAGTTTGAGTGAACTCCGGGAGTTGGTGATGGACAGGTAGGCCTGGAGTGCTGCAATTCATGGGGTCACAAAGAGTTGGACACACCTGAGCGACTGAACTGAACTGAACTGAACTGACCCTTTGGAAAACTATGAAACTAAGAAGAGAAAAGTTATTAAATACTTAGGGTAGGTGCATTCAGAATTGAGACAATTAAAAGCAAAAATTTGTGGTTTAATTATGGCTCAAAAGAGTAGAGATACTTCTATCTTTACAATCTTGAATATTATGTAACATCTTTTATTTTAGAGATACAGATCACTTGAAATGTTAACATAATGAACATTTGAAAATTTCAAAAACTACAAAGGAGAAAGTAAACCTACCCAAATCTCCTTAATTTAAACACTGAAATAAAACCATTGATTTTTTTTTATGCATGGTAAAAGGTCTTATAACCTTTATATATATATATTCACTGACATATAAAAAATCATTGTTGTTCTTTAGTCGCTAAGTCCATCTCTTTGTCACCCTATGGGCTATATAGCCTGCCAGGCTCCTTTATCCATGGGAGTTTCCAGGCAAGAATACTGGAGTGGGTTTTGCCACTTCTTTCCCCATCTATATATAGATACATATATGAAAAAAATGCATAATAAAAGCAATATTATAAAATAACCACCATTTTTAATCTTATTTTTTCTCATCTGACTATAATAAAATACTTTTAATGTTGAATATTCTTCCATAATAGCATTCTTATCCTCTATTATTACTGGGGCTGCTCTGGCTGTGATGCCTATTATTATGGACTGATCTGTGCCCCCCTTCCCCCCCCACAGCAATAGATATGTGGAAGTTCCAACCCTCAGTAACTCAGAATGTGACCTTGTTGGAGATAGGGTCTTTCTGGAGATAAATCAAAATGATGTCATTAGAGTGAAGCATAATCCAATATGACTGGTGTCCTTATAAAAAAGGGAAACTTGGTGACAGATACAGGGAGAATGCCATGTGAAGATGAAGGCAGAAATGGGGGTGATGCTTCCACAAAGTCAAAGAATATAAAAAATGGACAGCAAACCACAAGAAGGCAGGAGACAGGTATGGAAAAGATTTTTCTTCACAGCCCTCAGGTGAAACCAATCTAACTGAGATCCTGATCTTAGATTTCTGGCCTCCAGAACTATAAAGCAATAAATTTCTGATGTTTAAACCACTCAGTTTGAAGTACTTTTTTTGGCAGCCCAAGCAATCTAATAATATACTATGGACTCCACTCTCAGAATAATGTTTTTAAACTTATAAAAATACCTAGGGCTAGAAAACAGTTATGAAAATATTAGAAACATTTTGTGACATTAACATATGTGAATTAACATATGACTGTGTACTGACTACACACCACGTTTCCCAGTAGGTCTAATAATTTAACAGGCCATAATTTAACAATAGTGAGTCAAGTTACCCTTGACAACTACAACATGATAGGAAAATACCTGTGATTTCTGTTGCTGACAACATAACAAGTACTGTTAATACTACTGTGGTTTATTTTCTCGATCCATAATTGAAACATCAATTACGGTTTAGTGAAAATAAGGAGGTCAGTTTTTCTTTTTTCATCCAAGTTCATGGATCCCAGATGAAAAATCTTCATACAATATGACATTTTCTCAATGGCTTCATACTATAAGACCATTATTTGCAGGATACATGCTAGCAAATAGTAGATACTCGATGAGAAAAATAATACATTTGTATTCAATGCATCAAAGGAATAAAATGATGCATACTCCACTACCTCCCATTGTAAAATGCCCTATGCTCAGTCCAGATAGCCCTTTAGATTCCTGTACCTATTTATTTGCTGGCTATTTTCACTTGGATGTCTTACAGAGCCTCCAACTCAACATGCACAAAACTCACTAAAGTTCAGTATTAGACCACATTTTCTAGAAAAGAGAGCCTGAGGCAAAGCTACCTGCTAGCACCCCACCTACTGCAAGGTTTGATCCCAGGAGATTTCGAGTGACCAATAAGGCAGGTCTTGTCTCAGGATGTGTTAGGCAGAATTTAGCTGGGAGCAATGAGAGGCAGCCCATTCAGCTAAACATTCAATCACCGCCTAATCCCACCAAGCAATTTACCAGCCCCTTCCCTAATACGTGGAGAAGGAAATGGCACCCCACTCCAGTACTCTTGCCTGGAAAATCCTCCTGGGGGGAGGAGCCTGGTAGGCTACAGTCCATGATGTCGCTAACAGTTGGACACGACTGAGCGACTTCACTTTCACTTTTCACTTTCATGCACTGGAGAAGGAAATGGCAACCCACTCGGGTATTCTTGCCTGGAGAGTCCCAGGGAAGGAGGAGCCTGGTGGGCTGCCATCTATGGGGTCGCACAGAGTCGGTTATCACTGAAGCGACTTAGCAACAGCAGCAGCCTCTAATACGCTCTCATCAGCCATCAGAACACCAAAATAGTCAGTCCCGCGACCCGCGCTCCAAAATGCTCCCCACCGGGCAACTGGTGGGACTTTCCCTACTCTAGCACATGACATATCTCACACTATCCTGTAATAAAGTAACTTTTGGTGGCCTCTGGACTCAGGCTTCCCGCGTGGCACTAGTGGTAAAAGAACCCACCTGCAGGAGAAATAAGACACGGCAGGGTCAGTCTGTGGGTCAGGAAGATCCCCGGGAAGAGGGCATGGCAACCCACTCCAGTGTTCTTGCCTGGGAAATCCCACGGACAGAGGAGCCTGGCGGGCTACAGTCCATAGGGTTGCAGAGATGGACGGGACTGAAGCGACTTAGAACACACACATTAACTGCTCCTAAATATTCCATGAATACATACATCCAATTCTAACAGACTGTGAATTATGCAAAGGACATGTGCAGTAGAGCATCTTGTTATATAAGCTACAGCTGTCAATCAACAACCCCCTGGATTATGCAAAAGACCTTGCCTTAAAAACTCTGTATCCCAGCACTCCAGTAACACTGCTTCCCTTGGCGTGGCCCAGCTTTCTCTTGAGGTGTTCTCTCTGTTCTTTCTTTGTGTGTGCTCAGTCCTGTCCGGCTCTTTGTGATCTGTTCTTTCTTTCCTTATTAATAAACTTTCCTGCAAGGGGTAAAAACCTTAGATTCTTCTTTTTATCCTTACCAAGCACAAAGGCCCACGAGAGAAAGGGTGCCCAAACTGCTCTGCTAACAGTTCGCAGCCAGTTTCACCTGTTGCTGAATTTCCCAGGACATCTTCCCGGAGCCACTCTGAAATAATTGCATCCTCTAATAGTCTCCAGTGGTGGGAGAGTAGAAAACAGGAATTCAGCTTCTTATCCTTTAGCGCTTATCTCCTCTCTTGCATGAGTCAGTTATACAGTTGGGTCTTCACTCAGCAGCCCTTCTAGGTTGTATTATCCAGCTCCTTTTTCTTTCCCTTTCTCCTTTTTTTTTCCTCCTTAATTTAGGCAGCAGCCCAGGAGCAGGACCCCGTGGAGCAGGTGGGCTGCTGAGGGGAGAACGCGGGCAAAGGGGGAGAGCAGCGGACAGCCTGCAGTAGGGCCACCTCGGCCTCTTTTGCTCACGCAACACTCTCTTTAGGGACTGTGGGGCCTCACTGTCGCCTCAGGGCCCGCCAGCGCACCACCATCACCGCCATCTTCGGGCGGCCTTTCTCGAGCAGTGGCCTTTCTCCGTCTTCTTTCTCGGGCCTTCGGGCAAAGGCACAGGAGATGGATTTCAGGATGGCAGCAGTGGCACGATTAGCGGCCTGCATAATGCCTCAGTATGGTGGTCGCAGCTTGCAGCCCCTCAGACTTCGTTGGGTGAACTTATGCACCTGCGTGGGCAACGCTGGGTTCTCCCTTGAGGCCCAGAGCCGGGAAGGAATCCCCAGGTGAGAAGTTCAGTACTATAATCATCTTTGGTAGCCGCAAAGAATTATGGGTAAGCGCTTATCTTTCCAAATCTAGGTGTAGTTCTATTCACACTTCATTCCATGTAGGACCCTTACATGGACCAGAGAGGAGCATATTACTCATTTCAGGAAAAGTTGCATTATTTCAAGCAAACAAGCAAGTTACCGGTCAACTGTAAAGTTCCATCTTTAAACTTGGAATAGTTCTGTTTCGGTTTTTACTTCTTTGTCCGGTTCCATTTGAATTGTCTTCTGCCCTATTGTATTTGGCAAAAATATAATAGTAGGATAGAAGACTTTGTGAGCATGTCTCCACGAGGGTATACACTGTACAAATTATCTAGAAAACTACTAAATTATAAAAGGCACTGCTACATCTTTTCTAATATTATTATTTTAAAATATTCTGAAATATCTCATTCCCCACAATATATTTTATAAAAGGATTAAATATAAATAGTTTGAAACACATTCTTGAAATTAAACCTTTCTTATTGACATCTAGTAGATCCTTGGAATACTTCTAGTATGACTCCCCAAGAAGCAGCTTTCAAAATCAATAGGGAGTCCTGAACCCAGAGAAATCTGCCCAGGATGGAAGTGGAATTAGGGCAAAAGGAAAGATATATTTAACAAAACCTTCAAAAGCTACTTTTTAAAAATAGCTATAGACTGTTAAAATGCCTATAGTCTGTTAGATGCAGGCTTCAAAATGTTAAAGAATCCAAGTGTGATACTCTATAGTTCTTATAATTTAACTTGATTTTTAGAACATTTATTTATCAGTAGACAAGCTTAGAACATATATGAAAGAGCCATCAAAGGGGCAATTATTGCTGGTACTAATCTCACCTAAGAAAATGTGGAGATATGTTTTAAGGAAAACAGGTGAAGATTTGTAAGTATTTTATTTTTAATAAATTCTGTCATGTCATTAAATAAAGATTATTTAATCTTGCATAAAATTTATGGATTGAGGAGTGAATCTGTTAATAGAGAACATATTTCCTGACTTTATTACTGGGCTATATATCTTTTTGTCTGCATACTATAAGCAACCTTAGTCATTTTTATGTGCTCTGTTGAGAAAAATCTTCAACAAGCATAAATGAGTGACTCGGTTTTATATTTTTGTTCTCAAGATTGTACATATTCTATTATCTGGTCTAATGTCTATATGGTTAATGTCTACATGGTACGAAAACATAAATTTTATAATCTTTTGGACAATTTAGTGCTTTATCTTCTGATACACCAGAATTAAACTCTAGGTATTATCTTACCCAGTCAAAAACCCTCTTGCTATTCTGTGATGCAAGCATGAAACGAGTATCCTGATATTACCTGACAAGTCTAGATGTTGGTTCAGATACAAATGGATGTGGGTACAATCATTTTCTAGAATTGTTAATTGTTTCTCCCTATGAAACAATGTGTTTGTCAGAGTACTTAGGAGTAGTGTATTTCTTAAAACACTGCTCTGTCTATATTATAGTTATCTGTACAGTCTATCTATGTTTGTTAACCAGGAATAAAAGTCTTTGTTTGAACTTCTTTATGGGATTTTGAGTCATCAATTTACTATATTTTAGTTGGAATAAAGTTATTTTTTGGAGGAGAAATCATAAAATTATATCTAGGGTTGGTTAAAATAATTCTACATTATCATCCTGTTTAATCTATTGCGCTGTTTCCAGAGTAAGAGTGGTGGGCTCTATCTCAGGAATAATTTTAATTACAGTAGGGGTTTACAAGGAGCAAAGACAGTGTTTGCTGTGTTAGGCTGAAGGGGGTCATATAACATCTGTGACCAAATGCAGTAATATTGCTTTTGGTTTAATGTTTTGGAACATCATAACTTCATATAGGTTTATGAAGAGATGTCCAGTCAGCACTCACTGTGTGGCATCATGTGGGCACAGAGGGAGGGTATGTGCACGCATGAATGTTGAGATCCTTACACTAAGAAGACATTTCATCCACAACCAAAGTGCTGTCACTTTGGGAGTCGGATGATGTGGAGAGTGATTTCCCAGCTCCAGTAACTCTGCACAGCAGTCTGCAGCAGGAACCAAGGGGTATAATAAGCAAATAATGCAAATTGCTGCAAACCAAATAAATTCTGTCATTGCCCATGATTAGTAAAGGATTCAGCTCATTTTGCAGAAGGCTCTGAAGATTAAATTCCAACTCAGAAATGTACAGCTTGATCAGTAAAGTTTGTAAATGGCTTTACAGATGAGGGATGCCATTCAATATTGGAGATACACTTCAATTGCCAAAGCATTTTAAAAACTCCGCAGCTGAGTTGTGCTGCAGCCCAGAAGCAGGTGCCTGGATCTGTTACAAGTTGAATGGAATCAGCAGAGTATTCATATTCACTAAGAGTATGGTCTAAAAGAACATAAATGATATACAGTGAGTGTGTTATTTATTGAATTCTCCAAGTCAATTTGCAAAGGAGGCCACCATCTAACAGGTATAGTCTGAGACTAAATGAGGAAATTGAGCTTTCTCAGAAATAATGATGACATTGTGTCATTTAGGTATCTCAAATTTACCCTAGGCCACAGTCATCCTTCCTTACAGGGGTGCATCACAGGAAAAATGGCATACAAATGGAACGTACCAAATTATTGTTGGCTGGGCTTGGGTCCTCAACCATAATACAGAGAACTGTCTACTAAGCTGATCCATGGCCATGGTTTTTCTCCAACAAGTCAGGTTTCATAGCTTCATACCAAAAAAGCTATTGGTGGGTAAAGCCCACTCACTTGCACATTTCCCCAAAACCAAGTTTCAGGTTTTACTTCTAAACAATATATAGAAAGAAATAAAATGGACAGAGGTGAGGAAGAGGAAAACTGGAAGAGAGACAGAGAGATTGGTACAGTTTCAAGTCTTTGTCAGTTCAGATGGGCTTCATATTCACTGCTTTAGTTCTATGCACATTTTTTTTTTTTTGCCGAAAATATCACCCACAAGTGCTAATACACAGCTTCCCTACCCTTTTGCAGATATGTTTGACATGTGTGTGGAGATGGGATCAAACAGGTTTTGACTCCCAGCCCTTGCCTCTCTCTGAACTGCTGATTTTCATATCACACTGTCTCGCAAGTTTGGGTGGAACTCTCACCAATTCTCAGGCATAACATTTTTGAAGACTTAATTTTTTTTTCCCACCTAACTATATTCTTACCTCTTTCACATTCCCATCTCAAAAGTTTTTCTCCATTTAGTAAGGTATTCCCATCATTCCCTTAGTTGCCCAAGGCTGAAATATAAATGCCATCCTTGATTTCTCTCTTTCCCTCATACCTCACATCAAATCTTCCAATCCAGGATAATCAGTTCTTCCTCCCAGATGTATCTCCAATGTAGTCATCTTTCTTAAACTTTGACAACATCCATTCATTTAGACCAACACCTCTTCTCCATGGGACTACTGCAGCAGCCTCCCTGCTTCTACTCTTGGTCCTCACCATTCTGTTCTCCATACAGCAGCCAGAGAGACATGATTAAAACTATAAATTTGTTCATGGCCTTCTGCTACTTATAACAGCTCAGGGTGTTCTGTTGGATACAGAGTTGCTCTATAAGACAAGTTTTTACTGTGGCTTGCCCTCTCTCCCTCCTGCTCACTGTGTTCTTTATATCCTGTGTTGCTTTTACTTCTTTAGATACTCCAAGTGCTTCCCAGGCTTAGGGATTTTGCCCATATTTTTCTCTGCCTAAACACTTTTTGTCCTGCATCTCATGACCAACTTCACTCAATCGTTCTGGTCTCACTCTGCCTGCTACCTTTTCACAGAGACTATTCCTGATCACTCTGTCTGAAATAAGTCCTTAACTTCCATTTTCACGTTCCTTATTTACTCAGCAACTTCTTTGTTCACTCCTTTTCATAGCCCTTATCACAAATAACAGTCGTCCAATTACTACTCTGTTAAATCATGTACATTATTTTCTGGAAATAATAACCCATATTGAGATATTTAGTGATTTGGGCCCAATCGCACATAATGTTTTCCTCTTAATATGCACTCTTCCCTTATTGGTCATCTAGATACCACACAGTAGGTCTATTTTTTAATGATCAGTTTTGGTTATGCCATCCTGCATTAGTCCTTCCCTATTCTGCCTGCTACTACAGACTCTCAGATATCCATTGAAAGCTAAACTAAGGTGTTGAAACTTTGTTATATAAAATCAGGTGCTAAAGCTTTGTTATTCAACAGACTATAAGAAAAGTTCAGTTTACAAAGGGTGTGATTAGAGAATGGGTCTCAATTGGATTTCATCTTATCATATGTGAGTGACATGTGCTATCCATTGGAAATACTGAACAGATAAGTAAAAATCAAATGACTTAGAAAACTATTAGAAATTAAGCTATGTTTTATACATGTTCAAGAGTAATATTTTTATGCAAGATTATACTCCAGGGAAGGAATTGATTATTGTGTTCAACTGTTGCAGAGTTGTTGGATTTCCCATCACGGGTCATTACTGCCTTTATAATGATCACATACTAAAAGACTGCATATTCAGTGAATTGCCTTTTGAATGTTTCTGTTGGGTTGGCCAGAAAGTTTGTACAGGGTTTTTCTTATGAATGAACTTTCTGGCCAACTCAATACATCAAGAATCTAAGATTACATGATGCAAACTAGAGACAATAGATATAACAAAGGATCAGAAAAATGTTACCTTAAAGCACCATGCCTAGTTTAAAAAGTTCATCTAATTCTCTTCCTTTTCTCCCCTTCCTTTCTTCCTTTTTCCTTTTTTCCTTCCTTTTTGTTATAGTTTTGGAAGGTAGTGGTCACTGGAATAAGCAGTTATAGTCTGTGAAATGGTTTTAGATTTTCTTTCTTATTGTTTTGACCAATGCATTGATACTTGAATTAGTTTACTATGGATGGCTATGGGTATGGTGTTTTCCAGCATTTAGTATTTATTTATGACCTAATTAAAATTAAAAGAATAAAAAACTATTATAGAAGAGAAATACTTACAGGTCGGTTATAGACTTATGGCAAAATAATAAGAATTTTCACCAAGCATGAAAAACAATACTTGTATTTGATTTTTTAAATTGATTTCTATCATTCATTCATTTATTTACCCCAAAATTATTAACAACTACTGAATGCCAGACAGTACATTAGGGTTGGGAATACAACTATTAGTAAAATAAGTTTCTGCCTAATAGAATATACCTTCTATAGATAGAAGACATGAAATAGAGATACAAACATGGCAGAAGAGTGATGAATGCTATAAAAAACAACAAAGGTAGGCTAAGGAAAATTGATCACAGAAGGGTGTGCATGGGTGTGCATGTGTAAAATGGTATTTTTAGAAAATGATTAACTTGGAATAGGCATTTAAAGGACCTAAGAGAGTAAGCCATGTGACTATACAGAAGTCAGAATTGGGAGAAAGGAGCTGAATAGAGATAATTGGTGTCACAAGGTAGATGAGGTCGAAGTGATGGTGGAGGTCTAGACTATGCAGGATTTTAAAATATCCTGAGTACTAGATGAATTTATTTATTGATAAGAATATAAAAATATTTATTTTGCAATTTAAAATTACATATTAAGTTATTGGTGGTGAAAGTACATGTTAGAGCAAAGTCAGAATTTTTTTTTTAATAAAGGGCATCTCTATGGACCTTTTGGATATTTGAAAAAATTCTCAACCTTTTATTTCATACATTTAAAACCATAATTTTTAAGACATTAAATCTACATACATTTATAAGTCACCTAGTTAAATGATTTCTTATTCTGCAAGGGTTCTTTTTTATTATAATATTAATTAATGCATTATTTCCTCTCCAAAAATAATTTATCTATAAGAAGGAAGTTTACTTTAGATGTGACTTGATGTTAGCATATAACTGATTCAACAGTGGGAGAAAAGAAAAAGGGAAGGCAAGTCAATTTTGATGGCTTTGCTTTTCAAAACCTATAATAAATTCAAGATTGAGGATTGAGAGTGGCAATCAGAAATGGTGTGAACTCCTTTAAGCAGAATTATATTTCACTGACACAATCCAGCAGGCTGGGTAATAGAGAAAGTTCATAACTAATTGCTGCTATATCAGTTTTAATAGCCACCCTCATTTTGAGAACTTGATATATCCCAACTCTCAAGGCTATGCCTATAATTATGCTTTTGAGGTGTTCAAGTGCTTTATCACAGAGAGACACTTGAACTCCACTGTGAGAAGGTTAATTATTTACAATATCCTTGAAAACATTCTCTGGTATGAGTGGATTACATGAAGACACCTTGAAGTGACTACAGAAGTCCCAAGAAAGATAAATGTAAAAATCAATGATTTGTCTATGCTATGTCTTAGAGGACTGCTTTAGAATATTAATGATATTAGCTACTAACCTTGTTTTCAAAACTGTTTAAAAATGTTATTTCTCCCTCTAGCAATGAATACCTCTGGAGGATTGTGCTTAAATTTAGCTAAGATTTACAGTTTCCTGACTTCTATTATGGGATTAATCCATGTAAATCTTTTGGTGATGAATAAACATGGCTTGCCTGCCATGTGTGTCTCTCTGG
This sequence comes from Bos taurus, assembly GCF_002263795.3. Lineage (NCBI taxonomy): Eukaryota > Metazoa > Chordata > Mammalia > Artiodactyla > Bovidae > Bos > Bos taurus. The sequence continues at coordinate 83,906,419 of NC_037329.1, read as the reverse complement.
TTTTTAGTGTATGATTTCATGATTATAAAGTCTTTAAATAATTAAAACAAGGAATTGTCATTATTCTGAACTACTAGGTAGAATGCTTTTGGGTTTAGACTATTCTCTGTTTAAAAGTCTCATGAGAGAAAATTTTATATAACTTTATAAACATAAATTGGAAGGAAGTTTGAAGTTTCAATAGTCTACTTCCTTGCCCACATATTAGATGTCCAAGAAATGTTTATAGACTGATGTCCTGAATTAAACAAATGTGTTTTTAGATCCTTATTTACATTTCTACCTCTTTTTGTAAGCTCACTTTCTGCATTAAAAATGAGAAATTTCCCCTAAAAATATAAAATTTTCTTTTTTATTCTATGTAATAACATAGAAGCCATTTTTTTCCTTCTTCATCCCTCCTAGCTTTTAATTCCTCTCTCTCTTCAGTGTTATCAGTGGTCCAAACAAAATTCTTACCTCAATAACCCCTTCTTTATGGAGTTTTGGTTCTCTCCAGGGTTGCCAACTGAACTTGGCTCAGTATAGGTAACAGATTACATCATATAACTCAGTCAGATGATATTTTACTTATTATATTTAAAGAATCATTCTTTTGGAAGCTCCCTTAGCTTTAGCATAAAGGGCAATTTATTAGGTGGGTGCTGACTTATCTCACAGAGCCCTAAGAAGACTTGATCAACCCGGGAGGAACTAGGGCTCTCTGAAGCAGCATTTGTGGGTCTTCCTTTACTACATTGGTATTAATAGAATCTTGCTCCATTGACACCTAGTTTCTGTGATCGTTGGTAAAAACTACAAATTCCTGAGAGAGAGAATTTGATTGGTTAGCTTAGGGTCTGGTGACCATCCCTGATTAGTTATCTGAAACTATAAATGAGGTCACATAGTAGAAGTGTGGAGCTATTACAAAGCTAGTGGAGGTGATGGAATTCCAGTTGAGCTATTTCAAATCCTGAAAGGTGATGCTGTGAAAGTGCTGCACTCAATATGCCAGCAAATTTGGAAAACTCAGCAGGGGCCACAGGACTGGAAAAGGTCAGTGTTCATTCCAATCCCAAAGAAAGGCAATGCCAAAGAATGCTCAAACTACTGCACAATTGCACGCATCTCACACTCTAGTAAAGTAATGCTCAAAATTCTCCAAGCCAGGCTTCAGCAATATGTGAACCGTGAACTTCCAGATGTTAAGCTGGTTTTAGAAAAGGCAGAGGAACCAGAGATCAAATTGCCAACATCCGCTGGATCATGGAAAAAGCAAGAGAGTTCCAGAAAAACATCTATTTCTGCTTTATTGACTCTGCCAAAGCCTTTGACTGTGTGGATCACAATAAACTGTGGAAAATTCTGAAAGAGATGGGAATACCAGACCACCTGACCTGCCTCTTGAGAAACCTATATGCAGGTCAGGAAGCAACAGTTAGAACTGGACATGGAACAACAGACTGGTTCCAAATAGGAAAAGGAGTACGTCAAGGCTGTATATTGTCACCCTGCTTATTTAACTTACATACAGAGTACATCATGAGAAATGCTGGAAGAAGCACAAGCTAGAATCAAGATTTCTGGGAGAAATATCAATAACCTCAGATATACAGATGACACCACCCTTATGGCAGAAAGTGAAGAGGAACTAAAAAGCCTCTTGATGAAAGTGAAAGAAGAGAGTGAAAAAGTTGGCTAAAAGCTCAACATTCAGAAAAGTAAGATCATGGCATCTGGTCCCATCACTTCATGGCAAATAGATGGGGAAACAGTGTCAGACTTTATTTTTTGGGCTCCAAAATCACTGTAGATGGTGATTGCAGCCATGAAATTAAAAGATGCTTACTCCTTGGAAGGAAAGTTATGACCAACCTAGATAGCATATTCAAAAGCAGAGACATTGCTTAGCCAACAAAGGTCCATCTAGTCAAGGCTATGGCTAGTCAAGGCTATGGTTTTTCCTGTGGTCATGTATGGATGTGAGACTTGGACTGTGAAGAAAGCTGAGCGCTTAAGAATTGATGCTTTTGAAGTGTGGTGTTGGAGAAGACTCTTGGGAGTCCCTTGGACTGCAAGGAGATCCAACCAGTCCATTCTAAAGGAGGACTGATGCTAAAGCTGAAACTCCAGTACTTTGGCCACCTCATGCAAAGAGTTGACTCACTGGAAAAGACTCTGATGCTGGGAGGGATTGGGGGCATGAGGAAAAGGGGACGACAGAGGATGAGATGGCTGGATGGCATCACCGACTCGATGGATGTGTAAACTCGATGGACTCTGAGTAAACTCCCGGAGTTGGTGATGGACAAGGAGGCTTGGTGGGCTGCAATTCATGGGGTTGCAAAGAGTCAGACACGTCTGAGTGACTGAACTAAACTGAACTGAACTGAACTGAGTAGAAGTGTTACATGAGGGCTTCCCTGGTGGCTCAGTGGTAAAGAATCTGCCTGCAATGCAGGAGCCTCAGGGAGACAAGAGTTCAGTCCTGGGTTCTGGAAGGTCCCCTGGAAAGGGCATAGCAACCCATTCGAAGATATTCTTGCCTGGAGAATTCCATGGAGAGAGGAGATTGCTGGGCTATAGTCCCTGGGGTTGCAGAGTTGGACACAACTTAAGTGACTTAGCTCTACCAATAGATATGTTAGAGACCCGCTCCTGTGAGAAGAGGGGATGAAAGTGAGTTCAGCCCTGAACTCTCCTGTGATAGACAGGGAAGCCTAGTGTGCCGCAGTCCATGGGGTTGTATAGAGTCAGACACGACTGAGCGACTGAACTGAACTGAACTCCTCAACCATAGTAAGAAGTAGTAATATCACATACTGAGACAGGAAGGGAGGCAGGGCACCAACTTTAAAGAAATGATATAGGCTCCTGCTGCTGCTGCTAAGTCGCTTCAGTTGTGTCTGACTCTGTGTGACCCCATAGATGGCAGCCCACCAGGCTCCGCTGTCCCTGGGATCCTCCAGGCAAGAACACTGGAATGGGTTGCCATTTCCTTCTCCAATGCATGAAAGTGAAAAGTGAAAGTGAAGTTGCTCAGTAAGTGTCTGACTCTTTGTGACCCCATGGACTGCAGCCTACCAGGCACCTCCATCCATGGGATTTTCCAGGCAAGAGGATATAGGAATTAGTTTGGTTCTAACTGATTAGAACCAAATAGGTCCAGGATGGCAGACTAGTCAACTTCCACTGGATATTGAGCCTTAGTATACTCTTATTGTAACACAACAGTAAGCTAAGCCACATACTTATAGCTGCCATGACAGTTCCAAGGTCAACCATAAAGGTCAAAAAGTGGGCAGTGGCCCAATTCCTGGAAATCCCCACCCTTTCCCCTAAATATGTGAAATACTCCTCCCATTCATTAGCCTTTTAAATTACCCACCCCTATAAAAACTGACAACCATATATCCTGGTGCCTGTAGCCTTCCAAGATGGCCCACACTCTGTCTATAAAGTGTATTTCTCCATGAATAAACCTTCTTTTAGTTTACTAAAGCTCTCACTTGAATTCTTTCCTATGCAGAGCCAAGAACTCATACTTGGCAGCAGTCCAAGGGACTCGGATGTGACCTGGGATGTGACCATCCTGTTGCATCCCACTCTCTTTCCTGCAACAGTAATACTTCTCAATATGAGTGCTTTCACATTTTCCATGCTTTGCTATTATATATAGTCACTGATAGAGTAAGGAAACTTTTTACAGTTTACCTAATTAAGTTACCAAACCAAAGCTCTTATGGGAAATTTTTTCTAATATTTTATTCTTATTTATCTTATTACTTTATTTTTGGCTTTCTTTTTATGTAATATCACATCAGTCAAAAAGCAGATATTTAATAAATGTTGCAGACGCAAATGTCATTTGCTAACATTTACACAGATACTGATCAGATGTTTTGTTCCAGAAAGAATCCAGTATGTACCGGACACTGTCAGTGGTGAGGCTGAGGTGGTAGTCAAAGATAGAGAAGATGGAGAGATTTTATTAAGTTATTGGCAGTGAGAATGAAGAAAAGTGGATGGAATTGAGATATTTGTGAAGTACAATTACCTTTTTTTGGTAATTGATGGATGTTGGGAGACACCTCTCTTCCATGAATGTATTGAATATAATCACACAAGCAATTTTTGTTCTGCAAGTCTGAATTGGTTTCTAATAAAAGCATTTAAAAAATTTTATTAGTGCTCATGTTCCAAGCAGCCTTATGAAAATAAACATATTTTGAAGATGCAGTTTTCCTGATGTTTTTTTGTATCATTATGAAATTTATACAAAATATGTTCAACATAAACCTTTACACTAACAAGAAAGCAAAACAGATTTGTCAACAACTAAGTAGGTTGTCAAAATAAATCTGTATAATGTCAGATAAAAGTTACAAACATCGAATAAAAAAATTAAATGTGTTTTTAAGGTTCCATTTTTAAACAACCTGAAACAAATGTTGTTTCAAAGCTTTCTCTTGCCAGTAGATTTCGTTACTGAGGAGGGATAACTTCACTAGTAGGTGCATTACTGCCACCTAAATTGAGTCCACATCACCACAGATGTTCCTCAGACAAGCAGATGGGGACTTCATGGACGATTTGTCCTTCTTCCCAGGAGCAAGTGTCATTAGAAAGGAGATTTGAAAACCTGCCTTTTAGTACCAGGTCAAAACACTCATTTAATCTGAATTTATGTTCCAATGGTTGCCACAATGTAGAAATTTTATCTTAAGTTTATCATATAAACAAAACATTAACCATGGGACAAGAGGGTAGCCTCACAGTTTTAGATGTGTTTATGTCTTTTCATTTTCTTCCTATCCACAAAAGGACTGTATCCCGTGGTTGGTTTTTAAATAAAATATTTCAGGTATCCTATATGCCTAGAGAATAAGATACTTAGAAATGCATTTTCCAGCTTGTAAAGGACAAAAGAACTCTATATACCTTTTCAGATCACATTTCTCTCTATAGCTGTCAGAGGTAGTCTCTATTTTGAATTTTGAGTATTCTCTTCTCATGTATTTCTTTACACATTTACTGCATATATATTAAATATAAATATTGTTTGTGTGTGTTCTAAGTCCCTTCAGTTGTGTAGGGACTGTAACCCCATGGACTGTGGCCCGCCAGGCTCCTCTGTCCATGGGTTTCTCCAGGCAACAATACTGGAGTGGGTTGCCATATAGCCTTCTCCAGGGGATCTTCCCAACTCAGGGATTGGACCCAAGTTGCCAAGCAGGTTATTAACCACTAGTGCCACCTGGGAAACCCAAAATATTGTTTGTTATTGTAGTTTAGTCACTAAATTGTATCCGACTCTTTGTGACCCCATGGACTGCAGCACGCCAGTCTTTCCTGTCCTTCACTATCTCTCAGAGTTTATTCAAACTCATGTCCTTTGTTTGGTAGGTTTTAAACATTAAATACTGTGTCAGTTATTCAACAGTTCTCTCTCAACTCTTGCCAAACTTCTAACACTCTGCTGTATGATGCTGGGGCAGGGATTGTACAGACCACATTTCTGCTTCACCAGCTGGTTCCTTGTTGGGCTGTGCCATTAGAGGTACTAGAGAGAGACTGGCAGGTTGGAGAAAATAGGGATTTGCTTCTTGTTTGCTTCCCGTCCCTGTGACACTTAGATTGACAATAGCTTTCATGGTACAGCATCAGTTCCTTCCATAAGCAGCAGCTAAATCCAGTTTGCAGTTTTGACCCTCCCAGAAACAGCCTTGTTGCTGCCACCTCAGAGGCTAGGCAGCAGCCATAGATGCCTGTCATATTAAAGGTTTGGTTCCCTGCCTTATGGGGTCGTTCTTGATTTGTAAACAATGTATCAATTAATTAGGCCACTTCCTCCAAGTTCTGAGTTTCAGTTTTGTTCCCACGGCCCCAGGGAATCTAGGTACTTCCTACTCTTACTACTCTATTCCAGGAGTCCCCTTTTTGCTTTTTGAATAACTTCATTAACTAGAGATAAGGTGGTTGTTGTTAACAATTCATTTTGTTAAATTCTCTATGTTTTCTGATTCTAATTTAAATAGAACCATTAACATAGGTAGTATTCTTGAATGTACAATTTTCAGACAGAATTGTGTTTGAGGCCCATGATGGTGTTTGTGTGAGTCTAAAAGTGAAAGTAAAAGTGCAAGTAGCTCAGTCGTGTCCGACTCTCTGTGACCCCACGGACTATACAGTTCATGGAATTCTCCATGCAAGAATACTGGAGTGGGTATCCTATCCCTTCTTCAGCGGATCTTCCTGACCCAGGAATCAAACCGGGGTCTCCTGCATTGCAGGTGGACTCTTTCACAAAAAGTAAGTCGAGTGAAATAGTTTTCACTGATGTATTTTATCTTGTAGATATGTCACAATTTATTCATTCTTATTGGAAAGGTTATTTTAAAAATTGCCACTCTAAATATTTCTGTATGGACTTGGTGCAAATGCTCATCTAAACATTTTACATGTGTACTCATGTAAACAGAGAAATTACCAAGAAGTGAATTTATTGATCCATAGAATTTGTGCATTTTTAACTTTGTAAAATATTGGCAAGTTGATTTCCAATGTAGTTGTATCAATTTATACTCCCAAAAAGAATGGTGTAAAAATTCTCATTGTTCTTCTAGGTATTGTTAGATTTGTTAGATTTCTAAAAATTCTGTAATTCTTAATAAGAATGATATTTTACTGTGATTTTAATTTGCATTTTTTCTGCTTCTGCTGCTGCTAAGTCGCTTCAGTCGTGTCTGACTCTGTGCGACCCCATAGATGGCAGCTCACCAGGCTCCTCTGTCCCTGGGATTCTCCAGGCAAGAATACTGGAGTGGGTTGCCATTTCTAATGTTGTACATTTTCCTCTATGTTTATTGGTCATTTTTATTTCTTTCTTTAATTATTTGTTTGCATGTTTTGTCCATTCTTTTCATGGCTCTTGATCTTCTGTTGATTTAGTAATATTTTATACATATGATAGGATCTAATTTTATGCCATTTAAAATGGTTTTCAAGTATTTTCTCCCATTCTGTGGTGTCTCTTCATCTTTAATGGTATCTTTTAATGAACTGACATTTTTATTTTGAATGTACTCAAATTTATGAATCCTAATATTTATAATTTGTGGGTTTTGGTGCTTTGTTAAAAATTCTTTGACATAATAAAGTTATTCACCTGTATTTTCTTCTAAACATTTAAATATTGTTTATTATCTTTTGGCCTTTATCTGATATTTTTGCATAGACATTCAGTTTTTTTTTCATGTAGATAATCTATCAGTTATTGAATGATTTATCCTTTTATAGTAATCTATAATGCCACCTCTAATATTTATAAAATTTCCACATATTAGTTTAGACTGTTTCCACGGTCTAGTGATCTATTTGTCTACCACCATGACGGATTTTAATTGTTACCACTTCACAAAAATACTTGATTTTTTTTTTTAAAGAATGAAAATCTTTCCTGTTCCCCCACTACTACCATCACTTTCTTCTACTCCTTCAAAATTATCTTGGCATTTCTTAGCCTTTATCATTCATATAAAAAGTTCAGTGTTTATTAATTTCCATTAAAAATCATCTTGGAATTTTTATTGGGTTTTCATGATGCCTCTAGATTAATTGGAATTTTTGGCATCTTTAATATCTAGTCTTATTCTTCATGAATGTGGTATATATCTCTTTTTGTTTAGGTCTTCTTTATTATCTTTTAATATATTTTAATAATTTTCCCCTTAAACACCATGATCTTTTTAAAAAATACTCTTTCCTAGGAACCCCATTACTTTTTTTGTTGCTATTATAAATGTTTTTTTTTTTTAATTTGTTTTTTCTGTTTGTTGCTATAATAGGGATGTGATTAACTTCTACATATCTTATATATGAAAGCTTGTGAACTCTTATTTTAACAATTTATAGCTTTTTAACATTTCCTATAAAAGCCATTGTTACCTTCAAATAATGACAATTTTGGTTTTTATTTCTAACTACTACACATTTAAGTTACTTTACTAGGTAGATTAGGACAACCTCCTATACAATACTAAATAATCAATGACAGAAAACACCCTAGTTTTTCCTTTTGCCTGATTTCAAGGAGAATATCTTTACACTTTATCATTCAGGATGTGTTTCCCTTTGTGTAATTGATAGATACCTTTTTTTCAGATTTATATCAGATTGAATAATTTTTTCAGATTATCCGTAGTTTGCTGTTTGTTTATTTGCATAGCATGAGTGGGTGTTTAATTTTATAGGAAGCTTTGTCTATATCTAATGAGATTATAACCCTTGAACCAGGAGCGGGACTCAATAGAATGTGTCCCAGCCTTATTCTCATCTCTTCCCCTTTGCGTCATACCTGTTTTATGCCCTAATTCTGACCTTGAATGGAATATAATGTAGATCCTGTGGTATTTCCTGCCACTTCTGGTCTTCAGTCATTTCTAAGCTCAGAAATAATCTCATTTCAGTAGCTAAATTATCGATGTGGGGGTAATCTGAAGTTTGAAATTTCTGTCTAAAGCCTTTCCCCATTTTCCATGTTGGTTTTATATCAGGCCTGGAAGATTAAAGTAGGAAAGGAGTATGATCAGCTTCTTTTCTCCAAACTCTTGTCTTCTAGTCTACTGCTCAGTAGCTGTTGTGGGCCCTCCAGAGTCACTTCTAGAAAAAGGAGTCTCAGGGGGAAAAAAGAACAGGCTTAAATAGCTGGTATTCTCCTGCTTCAGTGTTGGAAACTTCTGGACTTAGCTGACATTCAAAGCTGCTTTTTTTTTTTCTTTCTGGAGCACATTCCTGGTATATCCAGAGGATTTCCCCCTGGTAACCTTCAACCTCAATTCCTGTCTTACAGGCTATATCATCTTCAGTTTGGCATTTATGACTCTGACTCTCAGTTTCTATGCTTTCAGGAATTCTTTGATTTGCTTGTTCCCCTCTCTAGGAAGTTCTTTTTGGACAAAGTCCTATTTATGATGATTTCATATTTGTTGCATCTTTGAAAAAACTATGCCACCAGAAGTTTCACCAGCCTGTGATTCCACCTAACTTCTCTGCTGCCCTGGGTCTATAGCTACAATTTCTTACCTTTATTTTTTTCAAGCATGTTTAAGAAACTAATCCTTTGTGAGTTCCAAACTCCAGGGACATACATATCAAGCAGTTGACTTGTATTTCATCTCTATTAGCTTGAAGAATCCTCTTCCCACTTTACTTGAAAGTTTCCAGGAAGAAATACACACTATCCAACAGATCTCTGCAAAAGACTATTCTCAACCAGCTGATCAACACTTTAATTACCCCTTGTATATCCTCATATTAGGTGATGAACTAAGCATCAAACTAGTTTTATACAATGTTTTCTGCAAATTCTGAAGTAGTTGGACTAGATTCTTGTTAAAATATGCAGTTTTATGAGACTTACTCTTTCTGTTCTTTGTGGTTTCATAAAAAGTTCCATTTTAGCATACACCTATAAGATGATCAAATAGATGGGGAAACAATAGAAACAGTGACAAACTTTATTTTTTTGGGCTCCAACTGCAGATGGTGATTGCAGTCATGAAAGTAAAAGACACTTACTCCTTGGAAGGAAAGTTTTGACCAACCTAGACAGCATATTAAAAAGCAGAGACATTACTTTGTCAACAAAGGTCAGTTTAGTCGAGGCTATAGTTTTTCCAGTGGTCATGTATGGATGTGAGAGTTGGACTATAAACAAAGCCAAGAGCCAAAGAATTTATGCTTTTGAACTATGGTGTTGGAGAAGACTCTTGAGAGTCCCTTGGACTGCAAGGTGGTCCAGCCAGTCCATCCTAAAGGAGATCAGCCCTGGGTGTTCATTGGAAGGACTGATGTTGAAGCTGAAACTCCAATACTTTGACCACCTGAGGTGAAGAGATGACACATTTGAAAAGACCCTAATTCTGGGAAGGATTGAGGGCAGGAGGAGAAGGGGACGACAGAGGATGAGATGGTTGGATGGCATCTCCGACTCAATGGACATGGGTTTGGGTGAACTCCGGGAGTTGGTGATGGACAGGGAGGTCTGGTGTGCTGTGGTTCATGGGGTCAGAAAGAGTTGGACACTACTGAGCAACTGAACTGAACTGATAAGATGATCCACCATTTTTTTTGGTCTATTAATATAGTGAATTAAATTACATTTTCTAGTGTTAAACCATATTGCATTTTATCTATGTTTATAAGTAGTTATTCACAAAAGAACAGCAAAACATTACCATCTATACTTACTTGAGGTTCTCACGGCAAGTATACTGGGATTATTTACCATTCCTTCCTCCAGTGGGTCGTATTTTGTCAGAGCTTTCCACTGTGATCTGTCCATCTATGGTGGCCTTACATGGCATGGCTCATAGCTTCATTGAATTACACAAGCCCCTTCACCACCACAAGGCAGTGATCTGTGAGTTCCAAAGAAAAGTAAGGAGAGACAAGAAGGCCTTCTTAAATGAACAGTGCATAAAAATAGAGGGAAACAACAGAAAGGTAAAGACTAGAGATCTCTTCAGGAAAATTGGAAATATCAAGGGAACATTTTGCCCAAAGAAGGGCACAATAAAGGACAAAAACCGTAGAGAGCTAGTAGATGCAGAAGAGATCATGAAGAGATGGAAAGAATACACAGAATTGTACAGAAAGATCTTAATGAACTGGATAACTACAGAAGTGTGGTCAGTCACTCAGAGCCAGGCATTCTGCAGTGTGAAGTCAAGTAGGCCTTAGGAATCACTGCTGTCAATAAAGCCAGTGGATGCAATGGAATTACAGTAGAGCTATTCAAAACCCTAAAGGATGATGCTATCAAAGTGTTACACTCACTATATCAGCAAATCTGGAAGACCCAGCAGTGGCCACAGGACTGGTAAAGGTCGATCCTTATGCCAGTTCCCAAGAAGAGTAGTAGTAAAGAATGTCCAAATAATCAGACAATTACACTCACCTCCCACATTAGTAAGGTCATGCTTAAAATCTTGCATACTAGGCTTCAACATTACTCGAACCAAGAACTTCCAGACATCTAAATTGGGTTTAGACAGAGCAGAGGAACCAGAAATCAAATTTCCAACATTTGCTGGATCATGTAGAAAGCAAGGGGATTCCAGAAAAAAACATCTACCTCTGTTTCATGGACTCTGCTAAAGCCTTTCACTGTGTGTGTGCTAAGTCATTGCAGTTGTGTCCCACTCTGTGTAACTCTATGGACTGTAGCCTGCCAGGCTCCTCTGTTCATGGGATTCTCCAGGCAAGAATACTTGAGTGGCTTGCCATTTCCTTCTCCAGGGGATTTTCCTGACCCAGGGATTGAAGCAGTGTCTCTTATGTCTCCTGCAATAGCAGGGGGGATCTTTACAACTAGCACCACCTGACTATGTGGATCATAACAAACTGTGGAAAGCTCCTAAAGAGACAGGAATACCAGACCATGTTACCTGTCTCCTGGGAAACCTGTATGCAGGTCAAGAAGCAACATTTGGAACCCTGTATGGAAAAACTGATTGGTTCTGCATTGAGAAAGGAGTATGACAGGGCTGTCTGCTGTTACCCTTCTTGTTTAATCTATATGCTGAGCACATAATGAGAAATGCCAGGCTGGATGAGTTACAAGCTGGAATTAAGATAGGTGGGAGAAACATCAACCACTTCAGAAGCAATGATGCCATTCTAATGGCAGAAAGTGAAGAGGAACTAAAAAACCTCTTGATGAAGGTGAAGTAGGGAAGTGAAAGAGCCAGCTTAAAACTAAATATTTAAAAAGCTAATCATGGTATCTGGAGCATTCAGTTCAGTTCAGTCGCTCAGTCATGTCCAACTCTTTGCGACTCCATGAATCGCAGCACACCAGGCCTCCCTGTCCATCACCAAATCCTGGAGTTTACCCAAACTCATGTCCATCGAGTCAGTGATGCCATCCAGCCATATCATCCTCTGTCGTCCCCCTTTCCTCCTGACCCAAGTCCCTCCCAGCATCAGTCTTTTCCAATGAGTCAACTCTTCGCATGAGGTGGCCAAAATATTGGAGATTCAGCTTCAACATCAGTCCTTCCAAAGAACACCCAGGACTGATCTCCTTTAGGATGGACTGGTTGGATCTCCTTGCAGTCCATGGGACTCTCAAGAGTCTTCTCCAACACCACACTTCAAAAGCATCAATTCTACAGCGCTCAGCTTTCTTCACAGTCCAACTCTCACATCCATACATGACCACAGGAAAAACCATAGCCTTGACTAGATGGACCTTTGTTGGAAAAATAATGTCTGTGCTTTTGAATATGCCATCTAGGTTGGTCATAACTTTCCTTCCAAGGAGTAAGTGTCTTTTAATTTCATGGCTGCAATCACCATCTGCAGTGATTTTGGAGCCCAAAAAATAAAGTCTGACACTGTTTCCCTATCTATTTGCCATGAAGTGATGGGACCAGATGCCATGATCTTACTTTTCTGAATGTTGAGCTTTTAGCCAACCTTTTCACTCTCCTCTTTCACTTTCATCAAGAGGCTTTTTAGTTCCTCTTCACTTTCTGCCATAAGGTGGTGTCATCTGCATAGCTGAGGTTATTGATATTTCTCCCGGCAATCTTGATTCCAGTGTGTGCTTCTTCCAGCCCAGCATTTCTCATGATGTACTCTGCATAGAAGTTAAATAAGCAGGGTGACAATATACAGCCTTGACGTACTCCTTTTCCTATTTGGAACAAGTCTGTTGTTCCATGTCCAGTTCTAACTGTTGCTTCCTGACCTGCATATAGGTTTCTCAAGAGGCTTTTCCAGTTTATTGTGATCCACACAGTCAAAGGCTTTGGCACAGTCAATAAAGCAGAAATAGATGTTTTTCTGGAACTCTCTTGCTTTTTCCATAATCCAGCAGATGTTGGCAGTTTGATCCCTGGTTTCTCTGCCTTTTCTAAAACCAGCTTGAACATCTGGAAGTTCACGGTTCACGTACTGCTGAAGCCTGGCTTGGAGAATTTTGAGCATTACTTTATTAGCATATGAGATGAGTGCAATTGTGAGGTAATTTGAGCATTCTTTGGCATTGCCTTTCTTTGGGATTGGAATGAAAACGGACCTTTTCCAGTCCTGTGGCCACTGCTGAGTTTTCCAAATTTGCTGGCATATTGAGTGCAGCACTTTCACAGCATCATTTTTCAGGATTTGAAACAGCTCAACTGGAATGCCATCACCTCCACTAGCTTTGTTCATAGTGATGCTTTCTAAGGCCCACTTGAGTTCACATTCCAGGATTTCTGGCTCTAGGCGAGTGATCACACCATCCTGATTATCTTGGTCTTGAAGATCTTTTTTGTACAGTTCTTCTGTGTATTCTTGCCACCTCCTCTTAATATCTTCTGCTTCTGTTGTGAAAGTGAAAGTGAAGTCGCTCAATCGTGTCCGACTCTTTGCGACCCCATGGACTGTAGCCTATCAGGCTCCTCCATCCATGGGATTTTCCAGGCAAGAGTGCTGGAGTGGATTGCCATTTCCTTCTCCAGGGGATCTTCCCGACCCAAAATCGAACCCGGGTACCCCACATTGCAGGCAGACGCTTTACCATCTGAGCCACCAGGGAAGCCCTCTTCTTCTGTTAGGTCCCATTATTTCATGGCCAGTTGGGATGAGGGGAGGTAGTAGTAACAGATTTCCTTTTCTTGGGCTCTAAAATCCCTGTGGATGGTGTCTGCAGCCTGATATCAGAAGATGATTGCTTCTTGCAGGAAAAGTATAACAAACCTGGATAGTGTGTTGAAAAGCAGAGACATCATTCTGCCAACAAAGGTCCATATAGTCAAGGCTGCAGTCTTTCCAGTGGTCATGTATGGTTGAGAGAGCTGGACGTAAAGAAGGCGGGGTGCTAAAGAATTACCTTTGAACTGTGGTGCTGGAGAAGACTCCTGAGAGTTTCTTGGACAGCAGGGAGATCAAACCAATCAGTCTTAAGGGAAATGAACCCTGAATACCCATTGGAAGGACTGAAGCTGAAGCTCCATTATTTTGGTCATCTGATGTGAACAGCCGATTCATTGGAAAAGTCCCTGATGCTAGGAAAGGTTGAGGGCAGGAGGAGAAGAGAGCGTCAGAGGATGAGATGGCTGGATGGGATCACCAATGCAATGGGCATGAACTTGGGCAAACTTTGTGAGATGTTGAGGGACAAGGAGGCATGGTGTGCTGCTGTCCATGGGGTCACAAAAAGTTGGACATGACTGGGTGACTGAATAACACTTAACTGAACAAAGTCAGTCTAATTGCCATTTCTTTGCAGAGAATGTGTCTCTTCTCTCTGGTTGCTTTAAATCTTCTTATTGTCTTTGGTGTTCTGTATTTTCACTGTGATTGTTCCATATGTGGTTTTCTTTTGTTTGTCCTGTTTCAGAGTCATCATATCTCTTGAATTTAAGAATTTATGCTTTTCATCAATTCAGGAAAATTTTTAACGATAATGTCTTTCCAATTTCCTTTTTTTGCACCTGTTCATTATCTTTTGGAACTCTAATTAAAATATGTTCAAACTAACTCTATCCTCCATGGCTCTTAACCTCTATTCTTTATTTTTCTTTCTCTGTCTTCCTAATTTATTTACATTTATTTTTCTCATTAAGAGTAATCTTTTCAGATGTCTTTAACTTGCTATTTCTACATATTTAAAGTACTATTATTTCAATTTTTATATTATTTGTTTCACTTTAAAATTTGCTTGCTTCAGACAGTATACTATTTTCTGAATTTTTAGATTCAATGTTTTATTCTTTCAAAAATATAAAATATATTTATATTATATTCTAGGTCTTATGATTCCCATGTCTGAAGACATTGGGAATGTAATTTGCTTTTTTAATCTGATGGTTTTTTAAAAATAGTGGCTTGTTTCCTCTTATGTTTTAGTTGTATAATTTTGACATGGGGTGCATGTTTGGGGTGTTTTTAAGTACTTACCTTGTTAAGTGTATTTTAGTGATGTCCCCATAGAGTGCTATCAACTAGGGACAACTTTATGGTAATTTCTGAGCATTGTTTTCTGAATACTGGTAACATAGATTTCAAGCTCAAGCCCTTGTAAAGACATCTAAGGTTTAGAATTTTCAGGGTAGGTGCTTCCTTTTTTACTTATCCAGAGCTCCATCCATTTTTATTTAGTTGGACTAGGCTAGATTGTGCTGTGGTAACACACCTTGAAATCTCATTGACTGAGTGCAACAAATGTTTATTTATTGCTCAGGTTAAATCCAATGTGGATCCTGTGGGGGCTTCTCTATATCTGATGACTTAAAATGCAGGTCCCTTCTATCTTGTGACATCACCATCTTCATACAAGACTTCTAAAGATATGTGTCAGGAAGAATATTCGGACTCAGTTCAGCTCAGTTCAGTCACTCAGTCGTGTCCGACTCTTTGCGACCCCATGAATCGCAGCACGCCAGGCCTCCCTGTCCATCACCAACTCCCAGAGTTCACTCAAACTCATGTCCATTGAGTTCATGATGCCATCCAGCCATCTCATCCTCTGTTGTCCCCTTCTCCTCCTGCCCCCAATCCCTCCCAGCATCAGAGTCTTTTCCAAAGAGTCAACTCTTCATGTGAGGTGGCCAAAGTACTGGAGTGTCAGCTTTAGCATCATTCCTTCCAAAGAACACCCAGGACTGATCTCCTTTAGAATGGACTGGTTGGATCTCCTTGCAGTTCATGGGACTCTCAAGAGTCTTCTCCAACACCATGGTTCAAAAGCATCAATTCTCTGGCTCTCAGCTTTCTTCACAGTCCAACTCTCACATCCATACATGACCACTGGAAAAACCATAGCCTTGACTAGATGCACCTTTGTTGGCAAAGTAATGTCTCTGCTTTTGAATATGCTATCTAGGTTGGTCATAACTTTCCTTCTATTTGGACTATCATATTGCTAATATAGAAATCATGTATATGTCTTCAACTAGTATAATTCATTATTTGTGATCAGTTCATGGAATTTGAAACTCAAGAAAAACTTTAAACTTTTTATTCCCGCTTGGCCAAGAAAATATTTTTTATGAAGTATAATATGCAAATAAATGTACATATGTATAAATATATGTATATATGAAAACATACATCTAAATATATTCATATATACATGTGTGCCACGTGCTCAGTCATGTCTGACTCTTTGCAACCCCATGTACTGTAGCCCACCAGGCTCCTCTGTTCATGGAATTTTCCAGGCAAGAATACTGGAATGGGTTGCCATTTTCTTCTCCAGGGAATCTTCCTGACCCAGAGATCAAACCCATGTCTCCGGTGATTCCTGCATTACAGATGGATTTTTAAGTTGCTCAACCATCAGGGAAACCACATATATACATATGTGTATATATACATATATATTTGTTTTGCATATAATTTGTATATACATACACATAGATTAGTATACAAAAGACCCCAATTCCCTGAAGTCAAATGTGAAAACATAAAAAGTCTCTAAGAACAACTTCCCCTAGCCCTGCAACTAGCCATCTAATACCAGGCCTCACTAAGCAGCAGGCTAGGACTAGCCCTGGACCTCCCTGGGCCCAACAACCAATCAACTACAGATCCATAGCCCCTTCTACCAGCAAGCCAACATCATCTCCAGATCCTCTTGGTCCTAAAGCCAGGCATGCCAAGACCTTGTGCTGCCAACAAGTCAGGTGGCAGCCATCACCTGAGGCATGGCCTAACAACTAACCAGGCCAGAAACCAGTCCTTTCTACCAGCATTCCACAATATATAGTCTCACCACAACAGAAGTGCTCATACAACTCATAAGAATGGGTTTTTATTCACTTTAAAGAATAAGGGCAGATTAAGAGACTTTTGGGATAACATCAAGTGTACTAACATCCTCACTCTAGGGGTTTCAGAAGGAGGAAAGAGAGAAAGAGGCAGGAAACTTATTTGAAAGAAATAATACCTGAAAACTTCAACTAGGAAAAGGAAATTGCTGTTCATGTCCATAAAGCACAGAGAATCCCCAAAAAGATGAACCCAAAGAGAGTTGCACCAAGATATGTTATAATTAAATGGTAAAAATTAAAGAGAGAATTTTAAAACAAGCAAGAGAAAAGAGAGCAACTAGTTATGTGAAGGTCAACCCCCATAAGATCATCAGCAGAAACACTGCAGACTAGAAGGGAGTGGCACAATATATTGAAAGTGATTAAAAGAAAAAACCTAAAACCAAGAATACTCTAGCTGCAAGACTATCATTCAGATTTAAACAAGAGATAAAGAGTTTCACAGAAAACCAGAAGCTGAGAGTTCAATACCACTAAACTGGCCTTACAAGAAATATTAAAGGGCTCCTTTCTCTATGCAGAAAAGAAAAGACCACAACTAGAAATATAAAAATTATAAAAGAAAAAATCTGATTGTTAAAGGCAAATATACAGCAAAGGTAGTAGATCAACTACTTATAAACCTAGTAGGAGGGTTAAAAGACAAAAGTAGCATCTTTCATGGCTATCACTGATAGGGATATGCAAAACAGAAGGGATATGCAAAACAGAAAGATAAGTGATATGCAAAACAGAAAGATATAAAAAATTTAATGTGAAGAGAGGGAGTAAAAATGCAGGGCTGTTAGAATGCATTTGAACATAGATCATCAACTTAAAATAATATTAAAATCATGGTAACCACAAATTAAAAACTTATAAGGATATAAAGACGCCCCCCCCCCCAAAAAAAAGAGAAAGAAATTCAAACATAACACTAAACCTAGTCATCAAATCCCCCATACTACCCAAGGCAATCTAAAGATTCAATCCAATCCCTATCAAAATACCATGGCATTTTCCCCAAAACTAGAACAAACTATTCTAAAATTTATGTGGAAATGTAAACAGCTACAAGCAGCCAAAGCAATCTTAAGAAGGAACAGCAAAGCTGAAGGTATTATCTTTCCTGATTTCAAACTATACTACAAAATTACAGTCATCAAAACAGTATGCTACTGGCACTAAAAAAGATGCATATATCAATGACATAAAATTGAGAGCCCAGAAATAAACTTACAGAGTTAATTAATCTAAGACAAAGGAGGCAAGAAATATACAATGGGGAAAAGACAGCCTCTTTAATACATGGTTTTGGCAAAACTGGATAACTACATAGAAAAGAATTGAATTGAACTACTTTCTCAGACCCTATAGGAAAATAACCTCAAAATGGATTTAAAGACTTAAATATAGGTTCTGAAATCATAAAAATCCTGGAAGGAAATATAGGCAGTTCAATCTTTGACATCAATCTTAGCAACACTTATTTTTGTATTATGTCTTTTCAGGCCAGAGAAACAATAGAAAAATACAGCAAACTAAAAGCTTTTTCCCAACAAAGGAAACTATCAGCAAAATTAAAAGGGAGGCTAATAAATGAGAGAAGATATTTGCAAACTATATATTCAATAAGGGGTTAATATCCAAAATACACAAATAATTCACTCAACTCAGCATTGTAAAACAACCTGATTAAAAAATGGGCAGAGGACCTGAATAGACATGTTTCCAAAGAACACATGTAGATGACCAAGAGGCACATGAAAAGATACTCAACATCACTAATCATTAGGGAAATGCACATCAAATCCACAATGAAATACCACCTCACATATATCAGAATGGCTATCATCAAGAAGACAAGTGTTAGCAAGGGTGTGGAAAAAAGGGAACTCTTAAGCACTGTTGATGGGAATGTAAATTGGTACACACACTATGGAAAATAATATGAAAATTCCTCATAAACTTAACAATAGAACTGTCATATGATCCAGCAATTGCATTTGTGGGTATTTTTCTGAGGAAAGGAAAAGACCAATTCAAAAGGATACATGCATTTCAGTGATCATTGCAACATTATTTACAATAGCCAAGATATGGAAGCAATTTAAGTGTCAATAAATAATAGATGAATGGATATAGGTGATATGGAATACACATGTGTATTAATCAGCATTAAGCTATATTAATCAGTATTAAGATAGAGTAATGGGCTTCCTGGATGGCTCAGATGGTAAAGAATCTGCCTGCAGTGCAGGAGAATTGGGTTCAATCCCTGGGTCAAAAAGATGCCCTGGAGAAGGAAATGGCAACCCACTTCAGTATTCTTACCTTGAGAATTCCATGGACAGAAGAGCCTGGTGGGCTACAGTCCATGGGATCGCAAAGAGTCAGACACGACTGAGTGACTAACATACACACATAAGATAGAGTAATATTGAAAGATAAATACCATATGATATCACTGATACGTGGAATCTAAAATATGATGCAAATGAACTTATTTACAAAACAGAAAAAGCCTCATAGATATAGAAAACAAACTTATGGTTACCAAAGGGAAAAAGGGATTGGAAGGGATAAATTAGGAGCTTGTGATTATCAGATACAAACTACAAAATATAAAATAGATAAAAACCAATGCCCTACTGAATAGCTCAGGGAACTATTTTTTTCAGTTCAGTTCAGTCGTTCAGTTGTGTCCCACTCTTCACAACCCCATGGACCACAACACACCAGGCCTCCCTGTCCATCACCAACTCCCAGAGTCTACTCAAATTCATTTCCATTGAATCGGTGATGCCATCCAACCATCTCATCCTCTGTCATCCCCTTCTCCTCCTGCCTTCAATCTTTCCCAGCATCAGAGTCTTTTCAAATCAGTCAGCTCTTTGCATGAGGTGGCCAAAGTATTGGAGTTTCAGCTTCAACATCAGTCCTTCCAATGAATATTCAGGACTGATTTCCTTTAGGATGGACTGGCTGGACCTCTTTGCAGTCCAAGGAATCTCAAGAGTCTTCTCCAACATCACAGTTCAAAAGCATCTATTCTTCAGCGCTCAGCTTTCTTTATAGTCCAACTCTCACATCCATACATGACTGCTGGAAAACCACAGCTTTGACTAAACGGACCTTTGTTGGCAAAGTAATGTCTCTGCTTTTTAATAGGCTGTCTAGTTTGGTCATAACTTTCCTTTCAAGGAGTAAGCGTCTTTTAATTTCATGGCTGCAGTCACCATCAGCAGTGATTTTGGAGCCCAGGAAAATAAAGTCAGCCACTGTTTCCACTGTTTCCCCATCTGTTTGCTATGAAGTGATGGGACCGGATGCCATGATCATAGTTTTTCGAATGTTGAACTTTAAGGCGGGGATCTTCCATCGTGATTATCTAGGTCATTAAGATCTTTTTTTGTACTGTTCTCCTATGTATTCTTGCCATCTGTTCTTAATATCTTCTGCTTCTGTTAGGTCCATACCATTTCTGTCCTTAATTTAGCCCATCTTTGCATGAAATGTTCCCTTGGTATCTCTAATTTTCTTGGAGATCTCTAGTCTTTCCCGTTCTATTGTTTTCCTCTATATGTTTGCACTGATCACTGAGAAGGCTTTCTTATCCTTCCTTGCTATTCCTTGGAACTGTCTATTCAAATGGGTATATCTTATCTTTTCTCCTTTGCTTTTTGCTTCTCTTCTTTTCACAGCTATTTGTAAGGCCTCCTCAGACAGCCATTTTGCTATTTTGCCTTTGTTTTTCTTGGGGATGGTCTTAATCCCTGTCTCTTGTACAAATCACAAACTTCCATCCATAGTTCATTAGGCACTCTGTCTATTAGATCTGGTCCCTTAAATCTATTTGTCAGTTCCAATGTATAATCATAAGGCATTTGATTTAGGTCATACCTGAATGGTCTAGTGGTTTTCCCTACTTTCTTCAATTTAAGTCTGAATTTGGCAATGAGGAGTTCATGATCTGAGCCACAATCAGCTATATAACTGGGATCAAATGTTGTCAATGATAGAAGAGAAGTGTGACCTGGGTACAGTTCAGTTCAGTTCAGTCGCTCAGTCGTGTCCGACTCTTTGCGACCCCAGGAATCGCAGCACGCCAGGCCTCCCTGTCCATCACCAATTCCTGGAGTTCACTCAAACTCAAGTCCATCGAGTTTGTGATACCATCCAGCCATCTCATCCTCTGTTGTCCCCTTCTCCTCCTGCCCCCAACCCCTCCCAGCATCAGAGTCTTTTCCAACGAGTCAACTCTTCGCATGAGGTGGCCAAAGTACTGGAGTTTCAGCTTTAGCATCTTTCCTTCCAAAGAACACCCAGGGCTGATAGTGGAGCACAAAAAGTAGTATTTTCAATTCTACCTGCTAATTCAAGGAAAGTTTCAAATAGGAATTTATCCTTGAGGGGTAAGTTGAAGTGAAGGATGAATAGCTACTCTATAAAAGGTACACTATGCTGTGTGGTAAATAGGAAGCCAATGGAAGATTTTAGTTGGAAAATAAAGTGATCAGATCTAACAAGATCATTAATGGATTGAAGTTAGGCAAAACCGGAATCAGGAAGTCTGTTATAGTCCAGGCTTCTACAGCTGCATCTTTGATATACTCTGTACTCACTCTCAATCATTAAACTGCACCAATGAAGTCACCTGTGTCTGCTACAAACTCAATGATTTCTTTTCAGTATTCCTCCTCTCTGATACATTTGCTAATTTCTGCTCTTCTCTTCCTTTTGAAATTGCTTTCCTTCAATCAACAGAACACCATTTACTGGAGAAAAGTATTTTCTCTGTATCTGGAGAGTTGAAGGCAGAAATAATGATCAAACATTTCTCTGCTTTCCCCATTCCATGATGATATGATCTTCTTGATGCTGAATTTGGTTCAGATCCAGGAGAGCCTGATGTTGAAAATATCCCTTTAAACAGAGGTGCAATGACTATAAATATAGTTTCTTTCTGGAAAGTAAGTGTATAAACAAGGAACACAGCCCAAAATGTGTCTGTTTTCTCAGTTTTAGTAGCAGTGCACTTGAAGGGGTTAAGCAAAAAGTACTGAGGTATGTTTATTGCATGTCCATAGATTTCAGTATTCTTAGTTAAATAAACCTGGAAATTGCATGTGTGGGTTTTGTGGTGCATTTCTTGGTGGGAGCAGGGGAATCTATGATGGCAAGAATGTGAGGTTCTAGCCAATCTGTAACTCTCCTGAAGTGCTGTACTTTCTCTTTACTGTAAAGTCTCCTCTAATTGACCCATCTAGTGTTGTTTCCTTGGTTTTATGCCTACTATTGCAAACTACACCCAAGTGATGCTCCAAGACACATTTTTCTGATATGGAAGGCCTGATCTCTCAGTACTCCTCCTTTATCACACTTCACAATCTTTTTCTCCACATATAGAATTCTCCAACGATATACTTCATCTATTTTTAATAAGAACAGCTTTTCTACTTTATTTTGAAATAACAAAGCCACACTGTGAGGACCCGATGAAGACGGAGACAGAGTATTAGTTTCCCATTCTGGTCCTCTGCTCTATTAATCCCTAAAATCTCCTAATCATGCCAGTAGACAGCTTGACTCTTGTGTAGATGCCAAACAGCTTACTCTTCTTTGGTTCCTTTCTTTAACATCTGGGCCAATGGTTACATAGGTCTCAAAGATCCCCTCTGCTGGAATCCAAGCATTTTGTTTAGCAAGGGTGAGCAAAGAACCAGTGAAACAAATGAAAGAGGTCATTGAGAAAAACATTTATAATATGTTTGTAAATTTGAGCATAACATTACCCATCCTTTCATAAAGGGAACTGAGAACAACTTGCTGTGTAAAATCAAAAGTGGAACTTCTCATGAATTCCTTGGTGTTATTAAGCTATATTCACTCTGCTGGAAAGTATTCAACATCCATCATCTGTTTAAGGCTTTGAAAATTGTGCACATTTAAAAAGAAAAGTTCTCAGTTTTTCTCTTTAGAATAAATGATGGTGTGATGATGATAGCTTCTCAGACAATACATGCATTTATGTGCATTGACAAGAGAAGATAGAGTACTAGAAATAATGGTAATGTGCATTCAGACATTAACTTCATATTCAAAAGTGTTTTAAAAACAGCTCTATAGAAAACACATAAAATTATGTCCCTTGAACACTAAAATCTAGTCATACTTAAGGGGTTCTACTGCTTGAAGATACCCATTTGAATGAAGAGTTCCAAAGAATAGCACAAAGAGATAAGAAAGCCTTCCTCAGTGATCAATGCAAAGAAATAGAATAAAACAATAGAATGGAAAGACTAAAGATCTCTTCAAGAAAATTAGAGATATCACAAGCTGGCATCAAGATTGCTGGGAGAAACATCAATAACCTCAGATATGCAGATGATACCACTCTTATGGCAGAAAACGAAGAAGAATTAAAGAGCCTCTTGATGAAAGTGAAAGAGGAGAGTGAAAAAGCTGGCTTAAAACTCAACATTCAGAAAACTAAGATAATGGCATCTGGTCTCATCACTTCATGGCATATAGATGGGAAAAAAATGGAAATGGTGAGAGACTTTATTTTCTTGGGCTCCAAAATCACTGCAGATGGTGACTGCAGCCATGAAATTAAAAGACACTTGCTCCTTGGAAGAAAAGGTATGACCAACCTAGCATATTAAAGAGCAGAGACATTACTTTACCAACAAAGGCAGATCTAGTCAAGGCTATGGTTTTTCCAGTAGTTATGTACGGATGTGAGAGTTGGACTGTGAAGAAAGCTGAGCGCCGAAGAATTGATGCTTTTGAACTGTGGTGTTGGAGAAGACTCTTGAGAGTCCCTTGGACTGCAAGAAGGTCCAGCCAGTCCATCCTAAAGGAAATCAGTCCTGAATATTCATTGGAAGGACTGATGCTGAAGCTGAAACTCCAATACTTTGGCCACCTGATAAGAAGAACCGACTCATTTGAAAAGACCCTGATGCTGGGAAAGATTGAAGGCAGGATGAGAAGGGGACAACAGAGGATCAGATGCTTGGATGACATCACCAACACGATGGACATGAGTTTGAGTAGACTCTGGGTGTTGGTGATGGATGGGGAAGCCTGGCGTGCTGCAGTCCATGGGGTTGCAAAGAGTCGGACATGACTGAATGACTGAACTGAACTGAAGGGAACATTTCATGCAAAGATGGGCAAAATAAAGGACAGAAATGGTATGGACCTAACAGAAGCAGAAGATATTAAAAAGAGGTGGCAAGAATACACAGAAGAACTATACAAAGAAGATCTTCATGTTACAGATAACCACAAGGGTGTGATCACTCACCTAGAGCCAGACATCTTGGAATGCGAAGTCAAGTGGGCCTTAGGAAGCATCAGTACGGACAAAGCTAGTGGAGGTGATGGAATTCCAGTTGAGCTATTCCAAATCCTGAAAGATGATGCTGTGAAAGTGCTGCACTCAATATGCCAGCAAATTTGGAAAACTCAGCAGTGGCCACAGGACTGGAAAAGGTTAGATTTCATTCCAGTCCCAAAGAAAGACAATGCCAAAGTTGTTCAGACTACTTCACAATTGTACTCATCTCACAGACTAGCAAAGTAATGCTCAAAATTCTCCAAGCCAGGCTTCAACAGTATGTGAACTATGAACTTCCAGATGTTCAAGCTGGATTTAGAAAGGGCAGAGGAACCAGAGATCAAATTGCCAACATCTGTTGCATCATTGAAAAAGCAAGAGAGTTCCAGAAAAATATCTACTTCTGCTTTATTGACTATGCCAAAGCCTTTGACTATGTGGATCACAACAAACTGGAAAATTCTTCAAGAGATGGGAATACCAGACCACCTTACCTGCCTCCCGAGAAATCTGCATCCAGGTCAAGAAGCAATAGTTAGAACTGAACATGGAACAACAGACTGGTTCCAAATAGGGAAAGGAGTATATCAAGGCTGTATACGGTCACCATGCTTATTTTACTTATATGCAGAGTATATTATGCGAAATACCAGGCTGGATGCAGCATAAGCTGGAATCAAGATTGCTGGGAGAAATAGCAATAACCTCAGATATGCAGATGACACTACCTTTATGGCAGAAAGGGAAGAAGAACTAAAGGGTCTCCTGATGAAAGTGAAAGAGGAGAGTGAAAACATTGGCTTAAAATTCAACATTCTAAAACTAAGATCATGTCATCTCGTCCCATTACTTCATGGAAAATAGATGGGAAAACAATGGAAATAGTGGCTGACTTTATTTTTGGGGAGTCTCCAAAATCACTGCAGATAGTGACTGCAGCCATGAAATTAAAATACGCTTGCTCCTTGGATGACAAGCTATGACCACCTTGACAGCATATTAAAAAGCAGAGACATTACTTTGCCAACAAAGGTCCGTCTAGTCAAAGCTATGGTTTTTCCAGTAGTCATGTATGGATGTGAGAGTTGGACTGTGAAGAAAGTTGAGCACTGAAGAATTGATGCTTTTGAACTGTGGTGTTAGAGAAGACTCTTGAGATTCCTTGGACTGCAAGAAGGTCAAGCCAGTCCATCCTAAAGGAAATCAGTCCTGAATATTCATTGGAAGGACTGATGCTGAAGCTGAAACTCCAATACTTTGGCCACCTGATGGGAAGAACTGACTCATTGGAAAACCCTGATGCTGGGAAAGGTTGAAGGCAGGAGGAGAAGGGGATGACAGGGGATGAGATGGTTGGATGGCATCACCAACTCGGGGGATATGAATTTGAGCAAGCTTCAGGAGTTAGTGATGGACTGGGAAGCCTAGCATGCCTCAGTCCATGGGTCAGAAAGAGTTGGACAGGACTGAGTGACTGAACTGAGCTGAACTGTTTGAAGAAATATTAGATTTGGAGTTAATATTTGGAAGGTTCGTAAAGGAGTGTTATAGCAATTTGATTGCAGTAAAATGAATGTTTACAGTTCATGGAAGGAGACTATGTAAACTAGATTTATGGAAACAATCAGAACAATTAGAATTGGAAAGTACTGGTTCCTATGTTGCTAAAGGATTTTTGCCAAAATAAACTTACAATAGATCATTAAAGACAGTTAATAATATTATGAGAAACAATACTAACAAGTAATTCAATAAAATATAAAGTGAAAATATGCTTAATAGTCTATATTATTTTGGAAATAGTATACCTTTTAAAGTCAGGAATTTGGTTTCTATTGTCACTTACTAGTAATGAGGCCTTGGAAAATTCTCAAACCTCAATTATTGTAATTCTAAAATGGATTATAGGAATTACTTTATTAGATTTCTGTGAGGATTACTTGAAATTAAATATATGTCAAAGCATTTTTTAAACTGTAAACTACTATGTCAATGCTATACTTTAATGCTACCTTTACATTTACCATTATGAATGGCATCATACTTACTAATTATATTGTGACCTATTCAGTCAAGGGAGAGAAACCTGCCATAAACCGATTTAGAGTAAAAAAAAAAGAAACAATGACAATTTTAGATATAGCTGATCCCGTTTCTCAAATAGTGGAAAGGCAAACATATTAACGTGAGGCAGAAATTACAGAGAGAATGAGCAACATCAAAAGTCTTTTTATAACACCAATAAAATGGACAAACTGCTAGTGTGAATAAGCAGGGGATAAAGACAAGAAACAAATTGTCAGCAACATTTGTGAGATAAGTACAGCATTAGAAGTATTGAAAAAATTAATCAGGTAAAAGTGGACATTTTTTGTAACTCATATCAATAAATTTGAAGATTATATAAAATTTAAGAATCCTTAGAAAAATATAATTTATCAAAAATTAGTCAAGAAGAATGAGAAATCTGTACAGTTCAAAGCAATTAAGAGATTGAGTGGTCAAAAATTTCTCATAAAATTGGCATATCTTGTCAGTTCTAAGCTTAATTGTTTTTTTTTTTTAATTAATTGATTTTATTTTTGGTTGCACTAGGTCTTCATTGCTGCGTGAGGGCTTTCTCTAGGTGCCGCGAGTGGGGATACTCTTCATTGGGGTGCCTGGGTTTCTCCTTGCAATGGCTTAGTAGTTGTGGCTCACAGGCTTAGTTGTTCTGCAGTATATGAGATCTTCCTGGACCAGGGATTGAACCTGTGTCCCCTGCATTGGTAGTCGAATTCTTTAACCACTGGATTACCAGGGAAGTCCCAGCCTAATTGATTTTACTAGTGAGTTCTGTCATTTTAAAGATGACCAAAAACAATTGGGAATACTCCTTAACTTGTATAACAAGACTAGAATAACTTGTTACCCAAACCTATAAGGACAGTATTAAGGCCAATCTCATTTGTGAACATAGATGAAATATTTATAAAGAAAATAGTAGCAAAAAGAATCTCCATTTTTTTTTTTAAAAAGAGTAATATGTTATGATAGAGTTGGGTTTCTCCCAAGGTTTTAATCTTAGTTTAACTTTAGATAATTATTAATAACCAAATTCCCAACATTATTAGATTACAGTCCTATCAATAGATGCAGAAAAGGCATTTGATAAAAATTTATATCCTTTCTAAAAGGAATAGTAAGCAAACTAGAACAAATATTTGGTAACTACAATGAACTTAAATAATGTACTTACTGTTGACAGTGTTGAACTCTCTCCTTAAGATTGGTTTATCCCTTGCCACATCTAGACAACATTATATTTGAAGTGGTAGCCAGTTAAGTAGAGAAAGAAAAAAAAGAATTAGAAAAGAAAACACAAAACTGACATTATAGTGAAGATTATTTAAATAGAAAACCAGAGGTTCCACAAACAAATTATATTAATGAGTTTAACAGATTTTTTAATTTAAAGTGAATTATTAATATACCAATAAGAAATATAAACTAACAAAAATTTTAATGTCATTCTAATATCATAAAAACTATCACATATTTAAAACAAACTTATAAAAAGCTATGCAGGGCCAACAATGTAGAAACTATAAAACATAACTGAGAGACATTAGAAAGATCTGTGTAGTAATATGTACCATGAACTTGGATTTCAAAACAATGGTAATTTAGAGCTTGACTATAATTCCAGTGAAAGATCTAAATAAGCTGTATTATTCTGTTTTGTTTTCAGTAGAACTTGGAATATAGGTTCTACAATGCACATATAACAACAAAGGGCCAAGAATGGAGAAGACATATATAAAGAAATAAATAGTGAAAATATTTTCTCCACAAGATGTCATTTTTGTACAGTAAATTGCAGTAATTAAGACAGAGGTAGATAAATAGGCCAATGGAGTGTCATAGAGAACCCCCCTCCCCCCCCCAAAAAAACCCCACACCTATGTATCCTTGATATATGATATCAGTCATATCAGCCTGATAGACAAATAAGGACAAATTTTTCAATAAATAGTTCTGGGTCACTTGTATATGTATATATGTATGTATATATGTGTGTATTATGTATGTATGTACCCATCTATCCTGTTATCCACCTATTCTCAGCATCTGGTCACCTTTCCACCTATTCATATTTCAATATTTTTCAAAAGATTTGAGATAGCTAAAATTCATGGAAGAGGAAAAAAAGAATTGAAAGGATCAGGAATTGTCTTTTTAATGTATAAATTGTTATTTCTGTTGGAATAGTCCAAGGATAACAGAAAATCAGGAAAGGGTTTCCTGTGGATGTGAAATGGCATAAATCAGGACAAACTCTGTTTCCTTTGCATGGCCATCCATCAAAAGGATTTGTAGCTTCTTAGAAATAAATTTTGGACAGTACTTTTAAAACTGGTTATAATTTAAGATTGAGAGATGATTCTATTTGGCAGAAAAAAGGACTAATTGACATTAGAATCATGTTTCCCGATTATTTAGCTTTATGCTTTTATGGCAGAATTGAATTGATACCGTGAGATTACTGTGACCTTTGCCGGTTTCTAGGTCTAGCTAAGTGAATTGTTTTGATTTGTGGTTCATGTGCCAAGAATTTTAGCTCCATAATCATTAACCTATATGGGTCAGATACCCTATTAAATGAGAGGATATATTATCCACAGCATGTTAGGTATATATTAACTATGTTAGTGCATATTATGCTATTTATTATAAACTAGTGTGTTTATAATCCGTTAGCATTTTGGTATATTTTAGGCTCAAAAATTTTCCAAACTGTGATTGTTTTAAACAAAACCATTTATCTTTTCTTTAAAGATGATTAGAAATTAGGAAGCTCTTATTTAGCAGCAAACCATAACCCACATCAGAAGGGACACACACACACACAGATATGTACTTAAGTATATACATATATAACCTGAGAAAGGAAGCTATTTCAAAGACCTTTCAATAAATCTCTTAAATTAGATAACTGTATAGTACTGTTTTGTAGACAAGAAGAGACCATGGTGCTGGGAATATGTAAAGTTTCAAATGTAGAAATCTTCAAAGTATGAATGATGCCTCACAGACAGTTTATCATTAACAAAACTTCAAAATATTTGAAGACTTTAATATCTGAAAGAAAATGTTGGATTGTATAGGTTAAAAATACTAGCGTTTATAGGTGACAACACCTTAAAATTACTATGAACTGAACAGACCATGGCAGATGATATCACAATATCTCTCCAATTTGGTATTTTATGAAAGTGAAGTCACTCACTTGTGTCCGACTGTTTGCAACCCCATAGACTGTAGCCTACCAGGCTCCTCTGTCCATGGGATTTTCCAGGCAATAGTACTGGAGTGGATTGCCATTTTCTTCTCAAGGGGATGTTCCCAACCCAAGGCTCGAACCCAGGTCTCCCACATTGTAGACAGACGCTTTACTGTCTGAGCCATCAGGGAAGTCCAACAATTATACCGAGAGTTACATATAGTACTGTTAAAAACTTCAGAATAAAATCCTTCAAACAGAAAATTATAACAGATGCAATTTAAGGGAAGATCTGGTACATACAAAGATGGTTCTCAGGATGGATTTTTGAAGCCTGGAACTTACACACTTTTCAGAGCAAAAGTTTAAAATCTTCCCAGGAGTAGCCAACAGACAGAGTGTGTGTGCTGAGTTGCTTTTAGTTCAGTTCAGTTGCTCAGTCGTGTCTGACTCTTTGTGACTCCATGAATCGCAGCACGCCAGGCCTCCCTGTCCATCACCAACTCCTGGAGTTCACTCAGACTCATGGAGTTGCTTTAGTCATGTCTAACTCTTTGTGACCCCATGGACTATAGCCTGCCAGGCTCCTCTGTCCATGGGGATCCTCCAGGCAAGAATACTAGAGTGGGTTGCCATGTCCTCCTCCAGGGGATCTTCTCCTGTGGTTTAGACTCTGCGCTTCCAGTGCAAGGGATGCAGTTTTGATCCCTCGTCAGTTAACTAAGATTCTGCATGTCACTCAGTGAGAACAACAACAACAAAGACAAAATAAAGAAAACAAAATAAAAAAGTAGAGGGTTGCCTAATAGTGGACCTAAAATGTGGAACAGGATAAATACCATATGTAGGGCAGCATTAGGTAGGCACCTTACCATCCAGTCAAGCACACTGGTGACTCATACTATGCAACAATGAAACACTGGACTCAACTATTTCCTGTACCTTAAGATGCAGGTACCAAAAATGCAATAAAAATATGAAAAATAGTAGGAAAAACTGGGGATATTAGGGCATATTTGTTACTTCATACAGTTTTTAGCAAAATAATTATGGCAAAAGAAAAAGCCAGTCTGAGGGTCACTACTCTAGAAGTAGAAAGAGAAGGAACTTTGCTAAGAGAGCAAATATCTGCCCTTGTCTACACAGTGAATTGTCTAAGAGACTAAAAATTGACAGAATAGCAGAGTCAGATAATTAAAGCAGAAATAAAGAGGACACATAGCAGAAGAAAAACCTTAAAGGACTCTTACACAGTCTCTGCTAGACAAGGAAATGGTGTAAAACCAAGATCAGATTAACAGTGTGGCCTCTCCAGCCAATAAAAGTGACTCAACATCATAGCAAACTACTGTACATGTACCAAGGCCGGCAAGATCTGGGCCATTTACTACTCAACATCCCATGAAAAAATCCAAAGTAATGATGAAATTTCTTAACCCTAAAACACTTCCATCTTACTACTTGACTTCTTTAAGAATCAAACTTATGAGGCAGTCCTAAGATGGCAGAGGAATAGGATGGGGAGACCACTTTCTCCCCCACAAATTCATCAAAAGAACATTTAAACGCTGAGTAAATTTCACAAAACAACTTCTGAATGCTGGCAGAGGACATCAGGCACCCAGAAAAGCAGCCCATTGTCTTCAAAAGGAGGTAGGAAAAAATATAAAAGATAAAAAAAGAGACAAAAGAGGTAGGGACAGAGCTCCGTCCCAGGAAGGGAGTCTTTAAAAGAGAGAAGTTTCCAAACACCAGGAAACACTCTCACTGCCGAGTCTGTGGTGAGCCTTGGAAGCACAGAGGGCAACATAACAGGGAGGAAAAATAAATAAATAATTAAAACCCACAGATTACGAGCCCAACGGTAACTCCCCCAGTGGAGAACCAGTACAGATGCCTGTACCCGCCACTAGCAAGCAAAGGCTGGGCAGGGAGGAGCGGGCTGCATTACTTAGAGTAAGGACCAGGCCTGAATGCCCTGAGGGCAATCTGAGTGAAATAACTTGTGCTAGCAAACCAGACTGTGGGATAGCTACCACGTGAAAAGCCCTAACCTAAGACACCGCCAGGCCCGAGCACAGAGCAAAGGACTGAACAAAACTAGACGGCTGCAGATCATCCCCCTCCGGTGACAGGCAGCCAGAGCCAGAAGTGGGTAATTGCAGCCCCAGAGAGACATTATCTACCAAACTGCAAACAGGCTTCTTTGCTAACTAAGACTTCTTGGGGTTCTGGACGGTCAACATCCACCTGAGAAGTTGCACCGGTTGTACACCCAGAAAACTGAGATGCAGGGATGGGGGAGGTGATAAGTCACAGGGACCACGCTCGCCAAACACCTCATCACCTGAGCTGCTCAGACCTGGGAAGGGTACAAAATGAAGGCCCAACTGAGTCTGCGCCTTTGAGGACTACCTGAGTGCCTGAACCTGAGCGGCTTAGACCTGGGAGGTGCATGCAGCCCAGGGCCGGACGGTTCCCGGTGGAGCAACCTAGAGCCTGAGCAGTGTGGGCAGGGAGGGCACACATGCTGTGAGCGGGGGCAGGCCCAGTGTGGTTGAGACACTGCGAGCACATGCCAGTGTTATCTGTTTGCAGTGTCCTTCCCTCCCTACAGCATGACTGAACAAGTGAGCCTAAAAAAGTGTTCACCACAGCCCCCTTGTGTCAGGGCGGAAATTAGACACTGAAGAGACCAGCAAACAGAAGAAGCTAAAACAGAGGGAATCACCTTGGAAATGACAGTTGCAATAGATTAAAACCCTGTAGTTAGTACTGACTACATAGGAAGGGGCCTATAGATCTTGAGAAATATAAGCCAGACCAAGGAACTATCTGAAAATGAACTGACTCCACACTGCCCACAACACCAGAGAAAATCCTAGATATATTTTTACTATTTTTATGATCATTCTTTTTTTTTTAATTAAAAAAAAATTTTAAGTCCTCTATTACTCCTTTAATTTTCATTTTTATAACCTACTATTACTTTGCAAAAAAAAAAGACCCTATTTTTTTAAAGCAAACTTCATATATATATTTTTAAAAAATAATTTTTGTGACTTTGTTTCTTTTTTCTTTTTTTCATCTTTTCTTTAACATTGTATTTTTGAATATCCAACCTCTACTCTAGATTTTTAATCTTTGCCTTTTGGTATTTGGTATCAATTTTGTACCTTTAAGAACCCAATCTTCAGTACCCATTTTTACTTGGGAGCGAGATTACTGGCTGACTGCTCTCTCCCCCTTTGGATGCTCCTTATTCTCCATAAGGTGCCTCTGTCTCCTCCATCCTGCTTCTCTTCTCTACCCAACTCTGTGAATCTCTGTGTTCCAGATGGTGGAGAACACTTAGGGAACTGATTACTGGCTGGATCTGTCTCTCTCCTTTTGATTCCCCCCTGTTATCCTCCTGGCCACTTCTGTCTCCTTCCTCCCTCTTCTCTTCTCTGTATAACTCCGTGAACATCTCTGAATGGTCCAGACTGTGGAGTGCACATAAGGAAGTGATTACTAGCTAGCTTGCTGTCTCCTCTTTTGATTCCACCTCACCTCATTCGGGTCACCTCTAACTTCCTCCTCCCTCTTCTCTTCTCCATGTAACTCTGTGAACCTCTCTGGGTGTCCCTCACTGTGGAGAACTTTTCATCTTTAACCTAGATGTTTTATCAATGGTGCTGTATAGAAGGAGAAGTCTTGAGACTACTGTAAAAATAAGACTGAAAACAAGAAGCAGGAGGCTTAAGTCCAAATCCTGAGAACACCAGAGAACTCCTAACTCCAGGCAACATTAATCGATAGGAGCTCATCAAATGTCTCCATATCTACATTGAAACCAAGCACCACCCAAGGGCCAAGAAGTTGCAGAGCAAGACATACCACACAAATTCTCCAGCAACACAGGAACACAGCCCTGAGCTTCAATTATACAGGCTGCCCAAAGTCACTCCAAAACCATGGACATCTCATAACTCATTACTGGACACGTCATTGCACTCCAGAGAGAAGAAATCCAGCTCCACCCACCAGAACACCGACACAAGCTTCCCTAACCAAGAAAGCTTGAAAGGCCACCCGTACAACCCCACCCATGGCGAGAAAATTCCACAATAAACAGAACTCCACAAACTGCCAGAATACAGAAAGGCCACCCCAAGCTCAGCAATATAAACAAGATGAAGAGACAGAGGAATACCCAGCAGGTAAAGGAACAGGATAAATGCCCTCCAAAACAAAAGAGGAAGAGATAGGGAATCTACCTGATAAAGAATTCCAAATAATGATAGTGAAGATGATCGAAAATCTTGAAATCAAAATGGAATAACAGATAAATCGCAGATAAATAGCCTGGAGACAAGGATTGAGAAGATGCAAGAAACGTTTAACAAGGACCTAGAAGAAATAAAAAGAGTCAATATATAATGAATAATGCAATAAATGATATCAAAAACACTATGGAGGCAACAAATAGTAAAATAATGGAGGCAGAAGATAGGATTAGTGAAGTAGAAGATGATAGAATGGTAGAAATAAATGAATCAGAGAGGAAAAAAGAAAAACTAATAAAAAGAAATGAGGACAATCTCAGAGATCTCCAGGACAATATTAAACGCCCCAACATTCGAATCGTAGGAGTCCCAGAAGAAGAAGACAAAAAGAAAGACCATGAGAAAATACTTGAGGAGATAATAGTTGAAAACTTCCCTAAAATGGGGAAAGAAATAATCACCCAACTCCAAGAAACCCAGAGAGTCCCAAACAGGATAAACCCAAGGCAAAACACCCCAAGACACATATTAATCAAATTAACAAAGATCAAACACAAAGAACAAATATTAAAAGCAGCAAGGGAAAATAAACAAATAACACACAAGGGGATTCCAATAAGGATAACAGCTGATCTTTCAATAGAAACTCTTCAGGCCAGGAGGGAATGGCAAGACATACTTAAAGTGATGAAGGAAAATAATCTACAGTCCAGATTATTGTACCCAGCAAGGATCTCATTCAAATATGAAGGAGAAATCAAAAGCTTTATAGACAAGCAAAAGCTGAGAGAATTCAGCACCACCAAACCAGCTCTCCAACAAATGCTAAAGCATCTTCTCTAGACAGGAAACACAAAAAGGGTGTATAAACTCAAACCCAAAACAATAAAGTAAATGGCAATGGGATCATACTTATCAATAATTACCTTAAATGTAAATGGGTTGAATGCCCCAACCAAAAGACAAAGACTGGCTGAATGGATACAAAAACAAGACCCCTATATTTGTTGTCTACAAGAGACCCACCTCAAAACAGGGGACACATACAGACTGAAAGTGAAGGACTGGAAAAAGATTTTCCATGCAAATAGAGACCAAAAGAAAGCAGGAGTAGCAATACTCATATCAGATAAAATAGACTTTAAAACAAAGGCTGTGAAAAGAGATAAAGAAGGACACTACATAATGATCAAAGGATCAATCCAAGAAGAAGATATAACAATTATAAATATATATGCACCCAACATAGGAGCACCACCATATGTAAGACAAATGCTAACAAGTATGAAAGGGGAAATTAACAATAACACAATAATAATGGGAGACTTTAATACCCCACTCACACCTATGGCTAGATCAACTAAACATAAAATTAACAAAGAAACACAAACTTTAATGATACAATAGACCGGTTAGACCTAATTGATATCTATAGGACATTTCACCCCAAAACAATGAATTTCACCTTTTTCTAAGAACACACGGAACCTTCTCCAGGACAGATCACATTCTGGCCCATAAATCTAGCCTTGGTAAATTCAAAAAAATTGAAATCATTCCAAGCATCTTTTCTGACCACAATACAGTAAGATTAGATCTCAATTACAGGAGAAAAATTATTAAAAATTCCAACATATGGAGGCTGAACAACATGCTGCTGAATAACCAAAAAACCACAGAAGAAATCAAAAAAGAAATCAAAATATGCATAGAAACGAATGAAAATGAAAACACAACAAAACCTGTGGGAAACTGTAAAAGCAGTGCTAAGGGGAAAGTTCATAGAGATACAGGCATACCTCAAGAAACAGGAAAAAAAGTCAAATAAATAACCTAACTCTACACCTAAAGCAACTAGAAAAGGAAGAAATGAAGAACCTCAGGGTTAGTAGAAGGAAAGACATCTTTAAAATTAGGGCAGAAATAAATGCAAAAGAAACAAAAGAGACCATAGCAAAAATCAACAAAGCCAAAAGCTGGTTCTTTGAAAGGATAAATAAAATTAACAAAACATTAGCCAGACTCATCAAGAAACAAAGGGAGAAAAATAAAATCAATAAAATTAGAAATGAAAATGGAGAGATCACAACAGACAACACACAAATACAAAGGATCATAAGAGACTACTATCAACAATTATATGCCAATAAAATGGACAACGTGGAAGAAATGGACAAATTCTTAGAAAAGTACAACTTTCCAAAACTGAACCAGGAAGAAATAGAAAATCTTAACAGACCCATCACAAGCACGGAAATTGAAACTGTAATCAAAAATCTTCCAGCAAACAAAAGCCCAGGTCCAGACGGCTTCACAGCTGAATTCTACCAAAAATTTAGAGAAGAGCTAACATCTATCCTACTCAAACTCTTCCAGAAAATTGCAGAGGAAGATAAACTTCCAAACTCATTCTATGAGGCCACCATCACCCTAATACCAAAACCTGACAAAGATCCCACAAAAAAAGAAAACTCCAGGCCAGTATCACTGATGAACATAGATGCAAAAGTCCTTAACAAAATTCTAGCAATCAGAATGCAACAACACATTAAAAAGATCATATACCATAACCAAGTGGGCTTTATGCCAGGGATGCAAGGATTCTTCAATATCCACAAATCAAACAATGTAATACACCACATTAACAAATTGAAAAATAAAAGCCATATGATTATCTTAATAGATGCAGAGAAAGCCTTTGACAAAATTCAACATCCATTTACGATAAAAACTCTCCAGAAAGCAGGAATAGAAGGAACATACCTCAACATAATAAAAGCTATATATGACAAACCCACAGCAAACATTATCCTCAATGGTGAAAAATTGAAAGCATTTCCCCTAAAGTCAGGAACAAGACAAGGGTGCCCACTTTCACCACTACTATTCAACATAGTTTTGGAAGTTTTGGCCACAGCAATCAGAGCAGAAAAAGAAATAAAATGAATCCAAATTGGAAAAGTACAAGTAAAACTCTCACTGTTTGCAGATGACATGACCCTCTACATAGAAAACCATAAAGATACCATCAGAAAATTACTAGAGCTAATCAATGAATATAGTAAAGTTTCAGGATATAAAATCAACACACATAAATCGCTTGTATTACTATACACTAATAATGTGAAAATAGAAAGAGAAATTAAGGAAACAATTCCATTAACCATTGCAACGAAAAGAATAAAATACTTAGGAATATA
This sequence comes from Bos taurus, assembly GCF_002263795.3. Taxonomy (NCBI): domain Eukaryota; kingdom Metazoa; phylum Chordata; class Mammalia; order Artiodactyla; family Bovidae; genus Bos; species Bos taurus. Next base: position 83,869,553 of record NC_037329.1, on the reverse strand, counting down.
TCTATCTAAAGAAACAAAAGACCTATTTATAGAAAACTATAAAACACTGGTGAAAGAAATCAAAGAGGACTCTAATAGATGGAGAAATATACCATGTTCATGGATCAGAAGAATCAATATAGTGAAAATGAGTATACTACCCAAAGCAATCTATAGATTCAATGCAATCCCTATCAAGCTACCAATGGTATTTTTCACAGAACTAGAACAAATAATTTCACAATTTGTATGGAAATACAAAAAACCTTGAAAGCCAAAGCAATCTTGAGAAAGAAGAATGGAACTGGAGGAATCAACCTGCCTAACTTCAGGCTCTACTACAAAGCCACAGTCATCAAGACAATATGGTACTTGCACAAAGACAGAAATATAGATCAATGGAACAAAATATAAAGCCCAGAGATAAATCCACACACCTAAGGATACCTTATATTTGACAAAGGAGGCAAGAATATACAATGGATTAAGACAATATCTTTAACAAGTGGTGCTAGGAAAACTGGTCAACCACTTGTAAAAGAATGAAACTAGAACACTTTCTAACACCATACACAAAAATAAACTCAAAATGGATTAAAGATCTAAACGTAAGACCAGAAACTATAAAACTCCTAGAGGAAAACATAGGCAAAACACTCTCCAACATAAATCATAGCAGGATCCTCTATGACCCACCTCCCAGAATACTGGAAACAAAAGCAAAAATAAACAAATGGGACCTAATTAAAATTAAAAGCTTCTGCACAACAAAGGAAACTCTAAGCAAGGTGAAAAGACAGCATTCAGAATGGGAGAAAATAATAGCAAACGAAGCAACTGACAAAGAACTAGTCTCAAAATTATACAAGCAACTCCTACAGCTCAACTCCAGAAAAATAAATGACCCAATCAAAAAATGGGCCAAAGAACTAAATGGACATTTCTCCAAAGAACACATACAGATGGCTAACAAACACATGAAAAGATGCTCAACATCACTCATTATCAGAGAAATGCAAATCAAAACCACTATGAGGTACCATTTCACACCAGTCAGAATGGCTGCGATCCAAAAGTCTACAAGCAATAAATGCTGGAGAGGGTGTGGAGTAAAGGGAACCCTCTTACACTGTTGGTGGGAATGCAAACTAGTACAGCCACTATGGAGAACAGGGTGGAGATTACTTAAAATCTGGAAATAGAACTGCCTTATGACCCAGCAATCCCACTGTTGGGCATACACACCGAGGAAACCAGAATTGAAAGAGACACGTGTACCCCAATGTTCATCGCAGCACTGTTTATAATAGCCAAGACATGGAAGCAACCTAGAAGTCCATCAGCAGATGAATGGATAAGAAAGCTATGGTACATATACACAATGGAGTATTCAGTTCAGTTCAGTTCAGTCGTTCAGTCGTGTCCGACTCTTTGGGACCCCATGAATCGCAGCATGCCAGGCTTCCCTGTCCATCACCAACTCCCGGAGTTCACTCAGACTCACGTCCATTGAGTCAGTGATGCCATCAGCCATCTCATCCTCTGTCGTCCCCTTCTCCTCCTGCCCCTAATCCCTCCCAGCATCAGAGTCTTTTCCAATGAGTCAACTCTTCGCATGAGGTGGCCAAAGTACTGGAGTTTCAGCTTTAGCATCATTCTTTCCAAAGAAATCCCAGGGCTGATCTCCTTCAGAATGGACTGGTTGGATCTCCTTGCAGTCCAAGGGACTCCCAAGAGTCTTCTCCAACACCACAGTTCAAAGACATCAATTCTTTGGTGCTCAGCCTTCTTCATAGTCCAACTCTCACATCCATACATGACCACAGGAAAAACCATAGCCTTGACTAGACGAACTTTGGTGGCAAAGTAATGTCTCTTCTTTTGAATATGCTATCTAGGTTGGTCATAACTTTCCTTCCAGGGAGTAAGCGTCTTTTAATTTCATGGCGTAGTAACTATCTGCAGTGATTTTGGAGCCCAGAAAAATAAATTCTGACACTGTTTCCACTGTTCCCCATCTATTTGCCATGAAGTGATGGGACCAGATGCCATGATCTTCGTTTTCTGAATGTTGAGCCTTAAGCCAACTTTTTCACTCTCCACTTTCACTTTCAACAAGAGCTTTTTAGTTCCTCTTCACTTTTGCCATAAGGGTGGTGTCATCTGCATATCTGAGGTTATTGATATTTCTCCCGGAAATCTTGATTCCAGCTTGTATTTCTTCCAGCCCAGCATTTCTCATGATGTACTCTGCATATAAGTTAAATAAGCAGGGTGACAATATATAGCCTTGACGTACTCCTTTTTCTATTTGGAACCAGTCTGTTGATCCATGTCCAGTTCTAACTGTTGCTTCCTGACCTACATACAAATTTCGCAAGAGGCAGATCAGGTGGTCTGGTATTCCCATCTCTTTCAGAATTTTCCACAGTTTCTTGTGATCCACACAGTCAAAAGCTTTGGCATAGTCAATAAAGCAGAAATAGATGTTTTTCTGGAACTCTCTTGCTTTTTCCATGATCCAGCAGATGTTGGCAATTTGATCTCTGGTTCCTCTGCCTTTTCTAAAACCAGCTTGAACATCAGGAAGTTCACGGTTCACATATTGCTGAAGCCTGGCTTAGAGAATTTTGAGCATTACTTTACTAGCGTGTGAGATGAGTGCAATTGTGTGGTAGTTTGAGCATTCTTTGGCATTGCCTTTCTTTGGGATTGGAATGAAAACTGACCTTTTCCAGTCCTATGGTCACTGCTGAGTTTTCCAAATTTGCTGGCATATTGAGTGCAGCACTTTCACAGCATCATCTTTCAGGATTTGAAATAGCTCCAGTGGAATTCCATCACCTCCACTAGCTTTGTTAATAGTGATGCTTTCTGAGGCCTATTTGACTTCACATTCTAGGATGTCTGGCTCTAGGTCAGTGATCACATCATCGTGATATCTGGGTTGTGAAGATCTTTTTTTGTACAGTTCTTCTGTGTATTCTTGCCATCTCTTCTTAATATCTTCTGCTTCTGTTAGGTCCATACAATTTCTGTCCTTTATGGAGCCCATCTTTGCATGAAATGTTCCTTTGGTATCTCTAATTTTCTTGAAGAGATCTCTAGTCTTTCCCATTCTGTTGTTTTCCTCTATTTCTTGGCATTGATCACTGAAGAAGGCTTCCTTATCTCTTCTTGCTATTCTTTGGAACTCTGCATTCAGATGCCTATGTCTTTCCTTTGCTCCTTTGCTTTTTGCTTCTCTTCTTTTCACAGCTATTTGTAAGGCCTCCCCAGAGAGCCATTTTGCTTTTTCGCATTTCTTTCCACGGGGATGGTCTTGATCCCTGTCTCCTGTACAATGTCACAAACCTCATTCCATAGCTCATCAGGCACTCTATCTATTAGATCTAGGCCCTTAAATTTATTTCTCACTTCCACTGTATAATCATAAGGGGTTTGATTAGGTCATACCTGTATGGTCTGGTGGTTTTCCCTACTTTCTTCAATTTCAGTCTGAATTTGGCAATAAGGAGTTCATGATCTGAGCCACAGTCAGCTCCTGGTCTTCTTTTTGTTGACTGTATAGAGCTTCTCCATTTTTGGCTGCAAAGAATATAATCAATCTGATTTCGGTGTTGACCATCTGGTGATGTCCATGTGTAGAACTTCTCTCGTGTTGTTGGAAGAGGGTGTTTGTTATGATCAGTGCATTTTCTTGGCAAAACTCTATTAGTCTTTGCCCTGCTTCATTCTGTATTCCAAGGCCAAATTTGCCTGTTACTCCAGGTGTTTCTTGACTTCCTACTTTTGCATTCCAGTCCCCTATAATGAAAAGGACATCTTTTTTGGGTGTTAGTTCTAAAAGGTCTTGTAGGTCTTCATAGAACCATTCAACTTCAGCTTCTTCAGTGTTACTGGTTGGGGCATAGACTTGGATTACTGTGGTATTGAATGGTTTGCCTTGGGAACGAACAGAAATCATTCTGTCGTTTTTGAGATTGCATCCAAGTACTGCATTTCGGACTCTTTTATTGACCATGATGGCTACTCCATTTCTTCTGAGGGATTCCTGCCCGCAGTAGTAGATATAATGGTCATCTGTGTTAAATTCACCCATTCCAGTGCATTTCAGTTCGCTGATTCCTAGAATGTTGACATTCACTCTTGCCATCTCTTGTTTAACCACTTCCAATTTGACTTGATTCATGGACCTGACATTCCAGGTTCCTATGCAATATTGCTCTTTACAGCATCGGACCTTGCTTCTATCACCAGTCATATCCACAGCTGGGTATTCTTTTTGCTTTGGCCCCATCTCTTCATTCTTTCTGGAGTTATTTCTCCACTGATCTCCAGTAGCATATTGGGCACCTACTGACCTGGGGTTTTCTCTTTCAGTATCCTATCATTTTTCCTTTTCATACTGTTCATGGGGTTCTCAAGGCAAGAATACTGAAGTGGTTTGCCATTCCCTTCTCCAGTGGACCACATTTTGTCAGATCTCTCCACCATTACCTGCCCATCTTGGGTTGTCCCAAGGGCATGGTTTTGTTTCATTGAGTTAGACAAGGCTGTGGTCCTAGTGTGATTAGGTTGACTAGTTTTCTGTGAGTATGGTTTCAGTGTGTCTGCCCTCTGATGCCTTCTTGCAACACCTGCTGTCTTACTCAGCCATTAAAAAGAATACATTTGAATCAGTTCTAATGAGGTGGATGAAACCGGAGCCAATTATACAGAATGAAGTAAGCCAGAAAGAAAAACTCTAATACTGTGTGCTGCTGCTGCTAAGTCGCTTCAGTCTTGTCCGACTCTGTGCGACCCCAGAGACGGCAGCCCGCCAGGCTCCCCCGTCCCTGGGATTCTCCAGGCAAGAACACTGGAGTGGGTTGCCATTTCCTTCTCCAATGCAGGAAAGTGAAAAGTGAAAGTGAAGTCTCTTAATCGTGTCCGACCCTCAGCGACCCCATGGACTGCAGCCTACCAGGCTCCTCCGTCTATGGGATTTTCCAGGCAAGAGTACTGGAGTGGGGTGCCATTGTCTTCTCCAGTATACTAACGCATATATATGGAATTTAGAAAGATGGTAACAATAACCCTGTATGCGAGACAGCAAAAGAGACACAGATGTATAGAACAGTCTTCTGGACTCTGTGGGAGAGGGAGAGGGTGTTATGATTTGGGAGAATGGCATTGAAACATTTATAATATCATGTAAGAAATGAATCACCAGTCCAGGTTTGATGCTGGATACAGGATGGTTGGGGCTGGTTCACTGGGATGACGCAGAGGGATGGCACGGGGAGGGAGGTGGGAGGGGGGTTCAGGATGGGGAACACGTGTACACCCGTGGTGGATTCATGTTGATGTACGGCAAAACCAATACAATATTGTAAAGTAATTAGCCTCCAATTAAAATAAATAAATTTAAATTAAAAAAAGAATCAAACTTATTTGCTCTTTGTTCAGGGTTTTGAAAGGTTTAATGTATTTAAAAAGTTGTATGACCATTGAAATGAAAGCTGAAAGAAGTATACAGCACAGTCACTAGGAGTTCAATCTAAGTGGCCAAACCTAGATTTAAAGACATGTATGACCCTGTGACACTAATTTCTCTCTTCTCTCTAAACTTCAGTTTCCCAATCTTTGCATTAGGTCCTGTCTCTTGGAGTTTACAAGGGAATTAAATAAAATGAGGCATATAAGCTTCAAAATATATTCCCAGGCCCATAGCAAGCAACAGATCATTATTATAATGAGTTCTATTATAAAACATTCATATGGACATGGATCCCAAATGAAGATTAAAGATAAACTCAAAACTGTTCCTTGGGATTTTTAAAGATATTTTCCTAATTAAAAGATTTTATATGATAATGGCTTATAAGAGAAGATTATGAGTTATGGCTAAAAAGAGAAAATTCACAGCAACACTCTGACAATTTAATATTAAAGTTTTCATCATTTAAATAACAGATATAGACGTTAGAAATATAGAGCAGTGAAGATAATCAGGGATGTCAGATAATAGGAAATACTTAAGGGAAAATATCCTACTGAGGATGGCAAAATAAAACTGGGTTAAGAAACTCCTCTGAAAATTTAACAAAGTTCAATATTCATTTAAAAAGAAGGGACTCAACAAACATAAGGCACTACCAGTACAAAACAGCAAACAAGACAAAGTTCATGACAACATTGTTCCCATCACACCAATCCAAAGTCTTCACTAGAAAAAAAAAGAGGGTTAACAAAAATCCTCAGAATCCTTATTAGCACAATCTCCATGCTTTTTCCTAATCTCCATTGTTGCAGTTGGGGGTGGGGGGAGGGAAGAAAGGCAGATAAGAGAGGAGGAGGTTTCACTCTGGGAAAATGTTGAGAAAAGCCATCATCAAATGTGGGTGTTCCTGTCAAAAGCAAAATAAACAACTAGAGATTTCCATTTTGATATCTCCCTTTGATATTCTCCAGAAAAGCAAATAAGGAGGAAAAATTGCCATGATCACACTACCACCAATAGACTGTGACTTAAAGAAACTGAAAGAAATAGAGAAAACAAACTTGAGAGGAAACAAGCTAACTGATAAACAATGGAATTCTATAAAACAATGAAAACTCCAACTACATCCAACAACAAAAGAAATCTCCCAAATGTAATACTGAGCTGAAGAAAAAATTCATTAAGAACACATAAGTTTAATTTCATGTTTCCAGGAGTACAGAAATAATTTATCATCTGAAAAGTGAAAGTGAGAGTCACTCAGTCATGTCCAACTCTTTGCAACCCCATGGACTATATAGTCCATGGAATTCTTCAAGCCAGCATACTGGATTGGGTAGTCTTTCCTTTCTCCAGGGGAACTTCCCAACCCAAGGATTGAACCCAGGTCTCTGGCATTGCAGGCAGATTCTTTACCAGCTGAGTCAGAAGGGAAGCCCAAGAATACTGGAGTGGGTGCAGCCTATCCCTTCTCCAGTGGATCTTTTGGACCCAGGAATGGAACTGGAGTCTCCTGCATTGCAGGTGGATGCTTTACCAACTGAGGGAAGCCCAATTATCATCTACAAACATTTAAATATTTTACTTTCAAACATAAAAATGTATGTTTATTTGCTTATATTTGCTATATGGATAAAGATTCTTTTTTTCCCAGTAGAGGTCTGCAGATTAGTTCCTCTTCAATTTTTTCATCATTATTAATTTCCATTAAGAAACAAAAACTTCAAAACAACTGTGAAACAAACTGAGGGCAGAATCCTTTGAGGAATCTACTAAGTTGTTTACATTTTATTGATGCCAGTTGTGTCAGATTTCATAGCAATTTTTTTTTTCAGGAATTTACCTTCATCAAATTTTGCAAAAGCATAAAATTATGTTTTATAGAAACACCTCCCTTGCTTTTACATGTTAACTGAATTTTTAAAAATGCTTAATCAAATAATGTAATCATAACTTCCACAACATGTAAAACATGTTTGGGAAAAAGCACAACTTAGTCTTGACAAGCACACAACTGAATTAGTGAAAACAGAATATATGGGCCACAGGTGACCACCACAGGTCATGCTTGTTCTGTTTTATAGATGAAAGAGTATCAGATAATTGGACAGATTACTTGAATGACACAAGTCAGCTAAAGTGACATAAAACTGAAATTAATGTCAGAAAAAAATAAAAGAAAATGGCAGAAAGATAAATGCAATTAAAAAAAAGATTATTGACTTGGGTGGGGCGGGGGAAAGGAGATCAGCATAAGGAACAGACAATGATTATTCAACAAAAGTTATTTAACCTTAAGTACTGAACTCATGCAGAATATTTACATACATAATAAAATTTCATTTCAGTAAATAAAGGAAAACCTGAATCTGCAAGTAGTAAGGCACGGCATATCCAGGCAAATATTAATATAAGCTAAATTAGTAGTAATCTTTTTTAAAAAGTCTTAATAATGCTAAGTTTTCAAGACAAGAAATATTTCCTGAGACACTGAGGTAGGCAAAAAAAAAGAAAAAATGTGTTATTTAAATGAGTAAATAGTTAAGCTAGCCTCATAATACTCCAGGCAATGTGCAATGCCAAAAAAAAAAAAAAAAATAGAATAACAATGTTTACAAATTTCTGAGGTAAATAAAATGTAAACTAGAAATTTAGACCCAGCTAAGTTGTTATTCTAGAATACAGGCATTACCAAACATGAAAGTATTCAGAAAATATAGCACCAAATGTACATGATCATACAACTGAACTAAACAAGAGAGCAATTTACATTTCAAAAGTGTAAAAATGACATAAAACTTGACAATATGGTAATACAGTGTCTCTAATAATCTTTTCAATTTAAAAGAAATCTTTTAGGAAATAATTTCTGTGATGAAAAACAAAGTTATAATCTGTCTAGTCTTCTTTCATTATAATGCACACAAATAATATGAAATTATAATTAGTTAATGTTAACGCAATCATTTCTGGGTGGTAAAATTTAAAATTTTTTTTCTGTAAGTTTGAACTTTTTGTAATGGATTTAATAATGCATCTGTAATATATTTTATAAAGATAGTTAACATGATTATTCTAAAAGAAAAGTTAGAATATACAGGAAATTATAAGTAATTTGGGCTAACTGTCCGGACCTTTGCTTTAACAAAGTTCTTCATTTTCAGCTGATCAAAATACTCAGCTGATCAAAATCCTATATCTGACTGCATAGTGAACACACCATTAATTTTTAAAAACAAGTTAATAAAAAAGCAGACTGCTATGCTAGCAGCCAGTCCTGCAGAAGACTTTTAGAAATTTCCCTCATTAATCCCTTGTCAAGCAAAAGTACTAATTGACTCCAGAAGAGAAATTGGTGGAGGAAGAAAGGAAATGGTTTAAGAGGATGCAAAGCTTTGCTCTCTCACAAATCACATAAGTGATTATTATTCTGTGTTACAGACTGAATAATTATAATATACTCTGTTTAGGACCCTGTTGTCTTTTCTGGTGAGTGCAGGTTTTTCTAGTATTTTTGAGGTTATAAGGCACACTGGGAGCCTTCTAGTTCCAAAGCATATGTTAATGCCATATATTAACAACTTTTCCTATATATGGAAAGTTAAAAATGAAATTCATTCTAAAAAATTAAATGGTCCCTTTAATAGGTGAAAAATAAAGAAAGCCATTTTAAGTTAGAAAAAAACTGAACATGTCAACACTGTGAAACAAAAGTTAGAGTAGTTTCAAGTTTGAGAAAAGAAGAAGGCTTTTTTATGAAGGGTAATTATGTTTTGCCTTTGTCACATGAAGATGTCTTTTTTAATGATCTGTTTATTTCTAGTGTTGAGCTAAATTTAAGTTTAAATTGCGTTATCTGGGAATATAGTGGAAAAATGATAAATACCTAAACATCACCTAGGCGAGTTTGGTGACCTCCAATAGGAAAAAGAAAAAAAGTCATTCAAAGGGAAAACAGCTGTGCAAATCTCAGGTCCTTATATGCCCTGTAAATCTAGTTAACATTCTAATTAACATTCGAAGTATGATTTTGTGTGTGTGCATGCTAAGTCTCTTCTGTCATGTCTAACTGTGACCCTATGGACTGCAGCCTGCTAGGCTCCTCTGTCCATGGGATTCTCCAGGCAAGAATATTGGAGGGGGTTGCCACGCCCTCCTCCAGGGGATCTTACTGACTCAGGGATCAAACCCCTGTCTCTTATGTCTCCTGCACTGGTGGGTGAGTTCTTTACCACTAGAGCCACATGGGAAGTCCCAGTTAAATCTGTGATAACACATTATGCTGTGTTTTAGAAGACACATAAAGTTACTCATTTATATAAAAAAAAAAAAACTTATTCACATTATAGAGGTAATTGTTTCTATTGTGTTTAACTATGGTTTACATGCTGCTGCTACTGCTGCTAAGTCTCTTCAGTCATGTCCGACTCTGTGCGACCCCATAGACGGCAGCCTACCAGGTTCCCCTGTCCCTGGGATTCTCCAGGCAAGAACACTGGAGTGGGTTGCCATTTCCTTCTCCAATGCATGAAAGTGAAAATTGAAAGTGAAGTTGCTCAGTAAGTGTCTGACTCTTCGCGACTCCATGGACTGCAACCTACCAGGCTCCTCTGTCCATGGGATTTTCCAAACAAGAGTACTGGAGTGGGTTGTCATTGCCTTCTCCGATGGTTTACATATTTTAAAATAAATAAAAAGAAAGGAAAAAGAGGTTCTGGGTGTGAGAAAAGTATAGTATCAATTATTTATATCAGGAATGAATCAAAAATATGTCCTGTGCCTCTTTAACTTTTGAATATTTACTCTACACATAAAATATCAGACCTAGTGCTATAAACTGGAGCTAGAGAAATAATAAAAACAGGTACACTGTCTTTATGAACAAAATTAGAGGAAGAAAAAGACAATCAAAGAAATAAAGGTAAAATTGTATTTTTGACTAGTGGTTCAAGGTGTGATATATAATCCTATGAAGATTTATAATAATGATATTTGACACGGAAATATTTTTTTTTTATTTTGGCCAAATGCTATTTTTTGCTTGAAGCTAAAACCTAAGGACATTTTAAACATATTTGTTTCCAATAGCAACCATCTTTGAAATGATGAGGTCTGTGTTACATTTTAGAAACAACTTAAGTGCCATTGTAGCATGGAGAACTTGGAAAGAGAAACTAAATTCCAAGGTTTCACCAAAAATATTCACATGTAAAGGTGAACACTCTCTAAAGAGAAAAATTTCCATTGAAATGATAATGCAGTGAACTTTCAAAAGCAAAAGCAACAGAATTCATATATATGAAAGAGAAGGCATTCAAATGTTAAAAAAAAGTAGACAAAGTAGGAGAAAAATCTCATACAGTAAGAATTACTCTTTTTAAACTCTCTGGGGAATTTAAAATCTATCAAGTACTTATAAATTCACTAATAGAAATATAATGTCATTTTAAAAGATGAAAGTATCTTAAATTTCATGAGCAGATTTTAAAACTTTATATCTCTTTAATATTTGATTAATTACAGTTAAAAGTGTAACAATGTCTAAAATATGATACTTTAACTTTAAAAGGAAACTAAATAAATAAATCATACACATGTCTTTTATCTTGCAAAGCACAGTAAACAAGGGTATGCCTGTTATGCAGATTTAAGTTCATGCTTTCTCCATTAACCATGAGCCATGGACTTCCCTGGTGGCTCAGAGAGTAAAGCATCTGTCTACAATGTGGGAGACCTGGGTTCAAGCTCTGGGTTGGGAAGATCCCCTGGAGAAAGAAATGGCAATCCACTCTAGTACTATTGCCTGGAAAGTCCCATGGACAGAGGAGCCTGGTAGGCTACAGTCTATGGAGTCGCAAAGAGTTGAACACAACTGAGCGACTTCACCTTCACTTTTCCATTAATAAGTTTCTAGAGACTTAGTTCATCTTCTTCTTCCAGGTACAGATAGGGAGACACTCTTATAAATGGAGACTTACCTTATAAATATAATTTTTCTTATAAAAGGGTAACTTCTACCAGTTTTTTGAGATTTTTGTGTATCTGCAGTTACTTAAAAATAACTGGCTTAAGATAAACCTTATGCCAGAGTCATATTTGAGGGTGCCAAATCTTGCTACCTTTTACTGGGCTTCAGGTACATCCATATTTAGCTTACAAGGATGAAGATATGGTTGGACTGCAGTGTTCCAAGGCCTGTACTCAGAACTAGCGTGGGTCACTCCTATTCCCGTTGCATTGGCAAGAACATGGTCATATAAGGACATTCTAGGAATGCTGGGCTGGGAAATATAGTCTTCAGCTGATGGGCACTTGGCTCACTATAACTTTATTTCCTACCAAAGAAAGGGAAAGCAGATTTTGGTGCTGTCAGGAAGGGGGAAATTTTCCTTTCTCCTTCTTTCTTCCTAGTCCTTTTGGCTATTTGAGTAATTAAAATAGCATAAGCTAGATTAACAAAAGAAAATCAAATTTAGTTTTGTATGTATGGCAATGATCTTGGATGGTCTTGGCCTGCAGTGGCTTCAAGTAAGACTTTGGTTCCCATCCAGAGAATGAAGTCAGGCTGCATCAGTGAGAGCTCTGAATCATAGCCACTAGGCCACCAGGGAGCAGTGGCCAGTGACAAGGCCTTGGCCCATCTCCTGTATAGAAATGAATCAGCATAGAGATGAAAAATAGTTATACAAGTGTTTATTAGGAGGAAAAACAGTAAGTGTGGATGGACAGACAGGCAGGCTCAGAGAGAGAGTCATACCTGTGTTAGTTTGAATTGCTTTTATGGGACATTTCTTCTGACTTCCTTTGACCAATTATGTTGCTTTGCCCGGTTCTGAGTCCATATTTGGTATATCTCAGAGTCTTCCCATATGTGCCTACACATCTCTTAGACAAGTTGGATTCTAGCAAATAGATCTATGGGTAGTTGCATCACTTACTATGAGGTGATGCCCCCTCCCCTTTAGACCTTCAAGGAGCCTTTCTGCACTTGTGTAGTCTGTAATATCTCCTGGACTTTGAGAATGAGGAATATGTGGTCTTTTATCTTTTGTCTGGGCAGGGCTCAGCTTTCTCTCTCCTTCTGCTCAGCCTGGGACCCATCTATCTCCTTCCTGAGTAACACCACATAAATAAGCCCCAAGCATAAATGGCTCAAAGACAGAAAGGTAAAATGAAGTATTTATGCCATCCTGAGCTAAGAAATGAGATTGGACCCTGGGGCTTCCAAGGAGAGGAGGGTCATTCACAAGATGGTAAGAAGAGTATATGTTTGGTAATTAGATGTTTAATCAGATGTTTGCCCTATCACATAAATGGGGCCATTTAGATTTTTTTTATTCCTGGTAATAACTCCTTTTCTGAGAAAACTCCCCAACTTAAATTCATATAGATAATTTAGGGATGGGTAGTGGTTTCTTTTCAACCCACAGTTGTCTCTGCAGCCTTTAGCCCAAAACAATTCACATACCAAAGTGGCACATGGAGGCCTGTTCTGAACCCCACCCCCAGTACATATTTAGCAGTTTCTCCCATAAAGTTGACTTACATTGAATTTAATTATGCTTAAAATATCATGTATCATCAAATTTTTTATTTAAAAAAATTTGCCACTCACCACCTTGTTTTGTCACCTAAAATATTCATTCTTTCTACAAATAACTTATTGAGCAACTACTACATACTGGTACAGTAGTAGGAATGTAGGATACAGAGTATATGTTAGAGTTCTAGAATTTCAGAAATTTGCCATATAATTGTGATGGATATATGTCAACTACTGTGGCAGGTGATTTGAACAAGTCTGTCTTTTAATAATAACAAAAACTCTTAGAACAAATCTGTAAATATCAGAAAATTTTGGGGTTATAAAAGTAACACAAATCTAAAGACCAGGATTCACAGACCTATCTTTTCTAAAGCCAGTATTATTTGTTATATATAATGAAGCTGAGCTAACACAATCCAATTGTTAAATCAAATACACACAAATTAGAAATCTTCCACAGTATCAATTTTTGCTGAATTTCAAGAACCCAAGAAGTGAAGAGGCTTATACATAGCAGATGAAAATAGATAGCTACAGCTTTACATCACAATTGCAGAGTATATGCATGCATGCTAAGTCACTTCAGTCGTGTTTGACTCTGTGTAACCCTGTGGACTGGAGTGTGCCAGGTTCCTCTGTCCATGGGATTCTCCAGGCAGCAATACTAGAGTGGGTTGCCATTTCCTTCTCCAAGGGACTGAATCTGAGTCTCTTATGGCTCCTGCATTGGCAGGTTGGTTCTTTACCACTAGTGCACCCCATGCCCTCCTTCAGGAGATCTTTCAGACCCAGGGATCAAACCTGTGTCTCTTACATCTCCTGCACAGGCAGGTGGGTTCTTTACCACTAATGCCACCTGAAAGCAACAACCATAGAGAACCATCCATAAATGTTAGGCTTCAGCATTATGCAAACCAAGAACTTCCAGATGTCCAAGCTGGATTTAAAAAAGGAAGAGGAATGAGAGATCAAATTGCCAACATTCACTGAACTATAGAGAAAGCTAGGGAATTCCAGAAAAAAACATCTACCTCTGTTTCACTGACTACTCCAATGACTGTGTGGATCATAATGAACTGTGGAAAGCTCTTAAAGAGACAGGAATACCAGACCATCTTACCTGTCTCCCAAAAAACCTGTATGCAGGTCAAAAAGCAACCGTTGGAACCCTGTACGGAAAAACTGGTTCAGGATTGAGAAAGGAGTATGACAGGGCTGTCTGCTGTCATCCTTCTTGTTTAATCTGTATGCTGAGCACATCATGAGAAATGCCAGGCTGGATGAGTTACAAGCTGGAATTAAGATAGGTGGGAGAAACATCAACCACCTCAGAAGCAGACGATGCCATTCTAATGGCAGAAAGTAAAGAGGAACTAAAAAACCTCTTGATGAGGGTGAAGGAGGGGAGTGAAAGAGCCAGCTTAAAACTAAATATTAAAAAAGCTAAGATCATGGTATCTGACCCCATTATTTCATGGCAAATGAGGGGCTTGGGGAGGAAGTAGTGACAGATTTCCTCTTCTTGGGCTCTAAAATCCCCGAGGATGGTAAATGCAGTCATGAAATCAGAAGACAACTGCTTCTTGGCAGGAAAGCCATGACAAACTTAGACTGTGTTGAAAAGCAGAGATGTCATTGTGCCAACAAAGGTCCATACAGTCAAGGCTATGGTCTTCCTAGTGGTCAAGTATGGTTGTGAGAACTGGACATAAAGAAGACAGAGTACCAAAGAATTGATACCTTTGAACTGTGGTGCTGGAGAAGACTCCTGAGAGTTTCTTGGACAGCAGGGAGATCAAAGCAATCAATCTTGAGGGAAATCAACCTTGAATACTCATTGGAAGGACTGATGCTGAAGCTGAAGCCCCAGTATTTTGGTCATTTGATACAAACAGCTGACTCATTGGAAAAGTCCCAGATGCTAGGAAAGATTGAGGGCAGAAGGAGAACAAGGTGTCAGAGGATGAGATGGTTGGATGGCATCACCGATGCAATGGACATGAACTCGGGCAAACTTCAGGAGATATTGAGGGACAGGGAGGCTTGGCATGCTGCAGTTGATGGGGTCCCAAAGAGTTGGACATGATTGGGTGACTGAACAACAACGAATCCGTAAATCAGTATATCTGTTTACTATAAACAAGCTTAGACAATTAGGTACACCCTGAGATAAGGATTCCAGAGATAAGGTCCCCCAGGTAACAAATACTGTGTGTTTGTTTGCCTAGTCCAGATCAGATCAGTCTGTCAGTCGTGTCCAACTCTTTGCGAACCCATAAATTGCAGCACGCCAGGCCTCCCTGTCCATCACCAACTCCCGGAGTTCACTCAGACTCATGTTCATCGAGTCGGTGATGCCATCCAGCCATCTCATCCTCTGTCGTCCCCTTCTCCTCCGACCCTCAATCCCTCCTAGCATCAGAGTCTTTTCCAATGAGTCAACCCTTCGCATGAGGTGGCCAAAGTACTGGAGTTTCAGCTTTAGCATCATTCCTTCCAAAGAAGTCCCAGGGCTGATGTCCTTCAGAATGGACTGGTTGGATCTCCTTGCAGTCCCAGGGACTCTCAAGAGTCTTCTCCAACACCACAGTTCAAAAGCATCAATTCTTCGGCACTAAGCCTTCTTCACAGTCCAACTCTCACATCCATACATGACCACTGGAAAAACCATAGCCTTGACTAGACGAACCTTTGTTGGTAAAGTTATGTCTCTGCTTTTGAATATGCTATCTAGGTTGGTCATAACTTTCCTTCCAAGGAGTAAGTGTCTTTTAATTTCATGGCTGCAGTCACCATTTGCAGTGATTTTGGAGCCCAGAAAAACAAAGTCTGACACTGTTTCCACTGTTTCCCCATCTATTTCCCAAGAAGTGATGGGACCGGATGCCATGATCTTCGTTTTCTGAATGTTGAGCTTTAAGCCAACTTTTTCACTCTCCACTTTCACTTTCATCAAGAGGCATTTTAGTTCCTCTTCACTTTCTGCCATAAGGGTGGTGCCATCTGCATATCTGAGGTTATTGATATTTCTCCCAGCAATCTTGATTCCAGCTTGTGTTCCAGTCCAGCGTTTCTCATGATGTACTCTGCATATAAGTTAAATAAACATGGTGACAATATACAGCCTTGACGTACTCCTTTTCCTATTTGGAACCAGTCTGTTGTTTCATGTCCAGTTCTAACTGTTGCTTCCTGCCTGCAACTAGGTTTCTCAAGAGACAGGTCAGGTGGTCTGGTATTCCCATCTCTTTCAGAATTTTCCACAGTTTATTGTGATCCACACAGCCAAAGGCTTTGGCAGAGTCAATAAAGCAGAAATAGATGTTTTTCTGGAACTCCCTTGTTTTTTCCATGATCCAGCGGATGTTGGCAATTTGATCTCTGGTTCCTCTGCCTTTTCTAAAACCATCTTGAACATCAGGAAGTTCACGGTTCACATATTGCTGAAGCCTGGCTTGGAGAATTTTGAGCATTACTTTACTAGCATGTGAGATGAGTGCAATTGTGCAGTAGTTTGAGCATTCTTTGGCATTGCCTTTCTTTGGGATTGGAATGAAAACTGACCTTTTCGGGTCCTGCGGCCACTGCTGAGTTTTCCAAATTTGCTGGCATATTGAGTGCAGCACTTTCACAGCATCATCTTTCAGGATTTGGAATAGCTCAACTGGAATTCTATCACCTCCATTAGCTTTGTTCGTAGTGATGCTTTCTAAGGCCCACTTAACTTCACATTCCAGGATGCCTGGGTCTAGGTCAGTGATCACACCACTGTGATTATCTGGGTCGTGAAGATCTTTTTTGTACAGTTCTTCTGTGTATTCTTGCCATCTCTTCTTAATATCTTCTGCTTCTGTTAGGTCCATACCATTTCTGTCCTTTATGGAGCCCATCTTTGCATGAAATTTTCCTTTGGTACCTCTGATTTTCTTGAAGAGATCCCTAGTCTTTCCCATTCTCTTGTTTTCCTCTATTTCTTGGCATTGATCGCTGAAGAAGGCTTTCTTATCTTTTCTTGCTATTCTTTGGAACTCTGCATTCAGATGCCTATATCTTTCCTTTGCTCCTTTGCTTTTTGCTTCTCTTCTTTTCACAGCTATTTCACAGCTATAAGGAGTTCATGATCTGAGCCACAGTCGGCTCCTGGTCTTGTTTTTGCTGACTGTATAGAGCTTCTCCATTTTTGGCTGCAAAGAATATAATCAGTCTGATTTTGGTGTTGACCATCTGGTGATGTCCACGTGTAGAGTCTTCCCTTGTGTTGTTGGAAGAGGGTGTTTGCTATGACCAGTGCATTTTCTTGGCAAAACTGTATTAGTCTTTGCCTTGCTTCATTCCGTATTCCAAGGCCAAATTTGCCTGTTACTCCAGGTGTTTCTTGACTTCCTACTTTTGCATTCCAGTCCCCTATAATGAAAAGGACATCTTTTTTGGGTGTTAGTTCTAAAAGGTCTTGTAGGTCTTCATAGAACCATTCAACTTCAGCTTCTTCAGTGTTACTGGTTGGGGCATAGACTTGGATTAATTGAATGGTTTGCCTTGGAAACAAACAGAGATCATTCTGTCGTTTTTGAGATTGCATCCAAGTACTGCATTTCGGACTCTTTTATTGACCATGATGGCTACTCCATTTCTTCTGAGGGATTCCTGCCCGCAGTAGTAGATATTATGGTCATCTGAGTTAAATTCACCCATTCCAGTGCATTTCAGTTTGCTGATTCCTAGAATGTTGACATTCACTCTTGCCATCTCTTGTTTGAGCACTTCCAATTTGCCTTGATGGATGGACCTGACATTCCAGGTTCCTATGCAATATTGCTCTTTACAGCATCAGACCTTGCTTCTATCACCTAGTCCATATCACCTGCCTTCTTTCTTTATAAGAGTGACACAGACACACATTCTCAATCCAACTCACCAAGTGAATGGATTATAGACTTGCTGCTACTGCTAAGTCGCTTCAGTCATGTCCGACTCTGTGTGACCCTATAGCCGGCAGCCCACTAGGCTCCCCTGTCCCTGGGATTCTCCAGGCAAGAACACTGGAGTGGGTTGCCATTTCCTTCTCCAATGCATGAAAGTGAAAAGTGAAAGTGAAGTCGCTCAGTCGTGTCTGACTCTAGCGACCCCATGGACTGCAGCTACCAGGCTCCTCCATCCATGGGATTTTCTAGGCAAAAGTACTGGAGTGGGGTGCCATTGCCTTCTCCAATAGACTTGCTGTGATAACCATTTCATTCTCACCAAGTTCTAGTTTCTTTTCTCCTAATTTCCTATGTCACCAATTACCATTCATGGTTAAATAAACTTAGTTGCAGAGCTATGAACTTTGACACAAATATGAATGTTTCTAAAAATTGCTTTACTAAACAAAAATTGTAAGTTTGCACAAATAGATGGCATAGGTAGTTATCCAACTCCACTAAATTAAAAAAAATTTTTTTTTTCCTCAGTACAGGGATATAGTGAAAGAAGGGAGAAAAAGCAATTACATAATAGAAACTAATTATCCATATGACAAATTAAAGGGGCTTGCCAGGTGGCACTATTGGTAAAGAATCTGCCTACAAATGCAGGAGACCTAAGAAACATGGGTTCAATCTCTGGGTCAGGAAGACACCCTGGAAAAGGCCATGGCAACCCACTCGAGTATTCTTGCCTGGAGAATTCCATGGACAGAGGAGCCTGGTGGGCTACCAGTCCATGGTGTCGCAAAGAGTTGAACATGGCTGAAGTGACTTAGCACACACACAACCAAATTAAAAAATTTTTTTTCTCAGTGCAGAGATACAGTGAAAGTAGGGAGAAGAAGCCATTATATGATATCCTTCTTAGAGAAGAGCCAGAAGCTTGAAAACTAAAGTCATGATCTCTCAAAATTCTGTTAATACTATAGCCATGAGTCTAAGCAAAGGTATTCACAGCTGGGGTCTGAAAAGACTCAGGATAGGAAAGTGAAGCTAAGACAACTGACAAAATGAAAGTGATAAAAGAGAAATATATAGAAAATGCTAAATAACTTTTTTTAAAAGTATATCTGGATTCAATCACATGGGGTCTCTAGACTCTCATAGAAATCACTTTTCCTCATTGGCCATTATGGATAGTTTAAGAACCTATGGAGAATTAAGATGCTCTGAACTGAGACTGCAAGCTTCATTTTATCTGGCTTCGAGAGTCACTGCTGCTATATTCCAGAAAATTAATTTTCCACTTAGTGGTTTTCTTTGGTTTTCCCATTATGGAACAAAAAATCTACAGATCTAAGAATTTAAAAAGCTGTAGGCAGTGTTCAGTAAACTAGCTCTAACACAGCCCAAGATACCCTGAAATTAAGGCCAGAGGAATTGCTTTTACTGAAGCTGTGAGGATGAAGACCCCCTGCCTCCTCCCCACCCCTTTTGTTATCTTTATTTATTAAAGTATACTTGATTTACAATGTTGAGCTATTAATAGTTTCTGGTGTGTAGTACAGTGATACAATTCTCTCTCTCTCTCTCCCTATATGTATATATATATATATATATATATTCTTTTCTATATTCTTTTCCATTATAGTTTATTACCCAGATAATTATGATGGTGTGATCACTTACCTAGTGCCAGACATCCTGGACTGTGAAGTCAAGTGGGCCTTAGGAAGCATCACTACAAACAAAGCTAGTGGAGGTGACAGAATTCCAGTTGAGCTATTTCAAATCCCGAAAGATGATGCTGTGAAAGTGCTGCACTCCATATGCCAGAAAATTTGGTAAAACTCAGCAGTGGCCACAGGACTGGAAAAGGTCAGTTTTCATTTCAATCCCAAAGAAAGGTAATACCAAAGAATGCTAAAACTACCGCACAATTGCACTCATCTCACATGCTAGTAATGTTCAAAATTCTCCAAGCCAGGCTTCAGCAATACATGAACTGTGAACTTCCTGATGTTCAAGCTGGTTTTAGAAAAGGCAGAAGAACCAGAGATCAAATTGCCAACATCCCCTGGATCATGGAAAAAGCAAGAGAATTCCAGAAAAACATCTATTTCTGCTTTATTGACTATGCCAAAGCTTTTGACTGTGTGGATCACAAGAAACTGTGGAAAATTCTGAAAGAGATGGGAATACCAGACCACCTGACCTGCCTCTTGAGAAACCTATATGCAGGTCAGGAAGCAACAGTTAGAACTGGACTTGGAATAACAGACTGGATCCAAATAGAAAAAGGAGTACATCAAGGTATATTGTCACCCTGCTTATTTAACTTATATGCAGAATACATCATGAGAAATGCTGGGCTGGAAGAAGCACAAGCTGGAATCAAGATTGCTGGGAGAAATATCAATAACCTCAGATATGCAGATGACACCACCCTTATGGCAGAAAGCGAAGAAGAACTAAAGAGCCTCTGGATGAAAGTGAAAGTGGAGAGTGAAAAAGTTGGCTTAAAGCTCAACATTCAGAAAATTAAGATCATGGCATCCAGTCCCATCACTTCATGTCAAATAGATGGGGAAACAATGGCTGACCTTATTTTAGGGGACCAAAATCACTACAGATGGTGACTGCAGCCATGAAATTAAAAGACGCTTACTCCTTGGAAGGAAAGTAATGACCAACCTAGACAGCATATTAAAAAGCAGAGACATTACTTTGCCAACAAAGGTCCATCTAGTCAAGGCTATGGTTTTTCCAGTGATCATGTATGGATGTGAGAGTGGACTATAAAAAAGCTGAGCACCAAAGAATTGATGCTTTTGAGCTATGGTGTTGGAGAAGACTCTTGTGAGTCCCTTGGACTGCAAGGAGATCCAACCAGTCCATTCTAAAGGAGATCAGTCCTGGGTGTTCATTGGAAAGACTGATGTTGAAGCTGAAACTCCAATACTTTGGCCATGTGATGCAAAGAACTGACTCATTGGGAAAGACCTTGATGCTGGGAAAGATTGAGGGCAGGAGGAGAAGGGGACGACAGGATGAGATGGTTGGATGGCATCACTGACTTGATGGACATGGGTTTGGGTGGACTCCAGGAGTTGGTGATGGACAGGGAGGCCTGGTGTGCTGCAGTCCATGGGGTTGCAAAGAGTCAGACATGACTGAGCAACTAAACTGAACTGAATTGATATGTTCTCATGATTATCCTTCTTAACAGACTTAGAGCTTGTTGTGGGCAAAAACAGTGTCTAGCACATTGTTGTAACTCAATACTTCATTGTTGAATAAATGAGAGAGAAATAGAGGAAAGTATACAAAATAATAATGAATAGATTAAACTTATAAAAAAGAATACCTTTGCCTTCAAAAGGGAAAGAGAGGAAGATAGGTTATGATCTGATCAGAAAAAACTAAAGCAATGATGTGATAGAAAACCAAACAAACTAAAAAGGAATCAAATATCAACTCCATGGAAAACTAAAATTTATACAAGAAAGGAGTACTATATACAAATAGAATGAACTTGGAGCTGATCTGAGCAACTGTAGCTCGGTGTTTGTCTCCAGGGATGTCTGGAGTCATAATACTGACTCTTGGCCAGGACTGGAATACAGTGTACTGCCTATGGATTTATAATGTGCAGTTTGAATTCCAAAACTTCCTTAGGGGCACTCAATAGCAAGTTGTCTATATTGTTCATTGAGAATGTAGAATGATGATTTGCACCTGATTTAACCAGTTACAAAGGGCTTCCCCAGTGGCTCAGCAGTGAAGGATCCGCCTACAACACAGGAGACACAGGAGATGCAGCTTTGATCCCTGGGTTGGGAAGATCCCTCGAGAAGGAAATGGCAATCCATTCCAATATTCTTGCTAGGACAATCCCAGTGACAGAGGAACCTAGCAGGCTATAGTCCAAGGGATTGCAAAGAGTTGGACACTACTGAGCAGAAGCACTATAAGATCAAGCAAAGAAAGTGAATTTTAGAAATAAATAAGATGTTTAAGTTCTAATGCCTCTATTTCCTCTTCCTTATTTATCAATAGTGATAATATTTCAACAATCTATACAATATTGATTCCATTTCCATGCATATTAAATAAACATTCACTTGATCCTGTAAGTCATTTTTTCACCATCTTACCCCTCCCCAATTAAATATGCAAATAAGCACATACCTTTTTTTTCAATTATGGTAAACACACATAGGGGCTTCCCTGGTGGCTCAGATGGTAAAGAATCTGCCTGCAATGCAGGAGACCCCCGTTTGATCCTTGGATCATGAAGATCCCCTGTAGAATGGAATGGCTACCCACTCCAGTATTGTTGCCTGGAGAATTCCATGGACTGAGGAGCCTGGTATGCTTCAGTCCATGAGGTTGCAAAGATTCGGACATGACTGAGGGACTAACACTAAAGGCTTCCCTGGCTGCTCAGTCAGTAAAGAATCCACCTGCAAGAGACCCACCTGAGTGTGGGCAACCTGTGTTCGATCCCTGGGTGGGAAAATCCCCTGGGGAAGGAAATGTCAACCAACTCCAGTATTCTTGCCTGGAGAATTCCACAGACAGAGGAGCCTGGGGAGCTACAGTCCACAGAATTGCAAGAGTCGGAGATGATTTAGCCACTGAACCACCAAACACACATAAGCGTACACACACATACACATATAACAGGAGCTCTGTTCTCTTAACAAAATTTTAAGTGTGCAGTATGGTATTTTTAACTATGACCACAATGTTGTACAGCAGAACTCTAAAATGTTTTAATCCTGCATAATCAAAACTTTATACCCATTGAACAGCAATTTCTCATTTACACCTTCTCTCAACCCCTGGCAACCACCATTTTGTTTTCTGTTTCTATGAACCATATTGCCAATCTATTGGTTTTGCCCCAAAACTAGTATGAATCCAATACTATGTTACTTTTATTGATAGTTCCCCAAGGAATAACCCTTTTAATTCTGCCTATTGAATGGAGTTGTATTTGTATTCTTCAGTCAAAAAGAAAAGATCAACTAATTGTAATGCAGCTGCCTTGCAGCCTGAGTTTTCGCTCTCTGCCCTTGAGTTACAGTCTGTGAACTATGCTGCTTATGAGGCAGCCTTAAATAGCATTCTAGTCCGAATTCTAGGACTGCTGAATGGTAGTCATGGGTTTTTGCCAAAGGCTGTAACCAGCTTGAGTTTTCTAGTGGTTTATATTTCTACTGTCATTTGAGCATCAAGTTAGAGTGGGGCTGTACAGGTCAATGGCCATTTAAAGCTTCAAGAGAGAGCCTGATGCTGTTTAAAGCATTATTCAAATTAAGCTTTTTCTGTTGTTATTGTGTGAATAGGCACCAATAAAATTGATAGATGTGGTATGTGATTTCTTCAGAAACCAGGCAATCTTTATGGCTCTTGTTTCAGTTTTGGAGCTGGAGAGACAATAACTCATTGTGATTGGTTGAGGAATGCTGCTAGTGGGACTGGCCCATGTAATTACTCAGAATTTTATCATTTATGTTGGACCCTGCATTTTAGCTCAGTTAATTAGTTACTCCCTGGTGGTTATATAATTAACCAGCATTTGGAATTCATGCTTAGCTTGATTTTTAGATTTAGATATCAACATTATATTATTGATGTAATGAATAACAGTACTTCTCAACTGAATTAAATCAACATCTTTTCTCACCAAGTTGTGGTTACAAGCAGGATAATTTAAATATCCCCATAGGTGCAGAGTAAATGTGTACTGGAGTCTGTTTCACATGAATACAAATTTGATTTTGATTTTCTTTCAAAATAGGAATCTAAAAGGAAGCGTTATTCAGATTGATCACAGAATATCAACTACCCTTAGTCTGTGGCAGATCTTGAATTGTTAACACTTTAACATGAATGGCTGATGCTATTGAAGGCTCCTCTTTATTCAGTTCTTTGGAGTCTAAAGTTATTCTCCAGGATTCATCAGCTTTCCTCACATGCTATACTGGATTATCAAAAAGGAATTTGTAGATACTAATTCACTTGCATTTACCATATCTTTAATCAAAACTAAAAGTTCTTGATGCTCCTTTCTTTCCCCTCACCTCTTCCTACCTTTCCTAGGTATTCTTATTCCTAGGTATTCTATTGTTTTATGTTAAACTTTTGAATGGGTTTAGGTCCCTTCCATCTAACATGCCCAATTAAAAGATAATGAAGAGTAGATCTGTATGATCTCCTTATTTCCAAAGGCTTGGATAAGGCAAGAGTTATCACAGTCTTACATAGCTTTTATTTATAAATTCCTACATTGAACTACACTTTTATTTCTGAATATTTTACCTTATCCCACTACTTCATCACATTTCCCCTTACCCTTTCATTAGCAGGTTGCATACTGTGCACCAGTGTCCAGAAATTTCAATAAAATTTCTTTACTGCCCTTGTTAGTTTTCTTGCATACCAATAAAAATGACCTTTCATTGCTGGGACACTGCACTACCAGTCTCTGGCTACCTTGTCATTCAGAATAATCTTTTTAAACTCTCATATTTTAAACTGAACTGCTTTGAAAGAGACTGCAGATTCTCCTTTTATGCCATTATTAGATTTATAAAATTCATTAAGGCTAAGATAAATTGAGGAGTTGGTCAAGCAGCCAGATCACATAATCTCCTATAAGTAATCCATTTAAATTTTCATAGTTACTTCATCTATGTCTCCTTTTCCATACACTATGAACACTTCTACTCAGCTTAAATGTCTTGAGTTTCTTATCCATTTTATTCATATTTTTCCTTTCTTCTTTATAATTCTAGTCTTTATCATCATTCAGCTCTATTTATAAGAAATGAATCAAGATGTCAATGGCAGCTTCTCTTAGATAATCCAACTCATCCATTAGTATAAGAACATAAAGGAATTAAGTATTTGGAAGCCCTTTAATCATGACATCAATCACCGCTTGAGTTAAAGGTGTATAATTATGGGAAACTTTAGCATCATTATATAATCAACTCAAAATTACTGATATTTTCAACATTTCAGAAACTTTATAAGAATTATTTCATTTGGTATTTACAAGTATTTCATTTAGTATCTAATATCCCCTCTATAGGTGTATGTTATGTACCTTACCTTTTCTAGCTCTATAGATTTGGAGTTTGACCCTCTAACCACATTTCTGTAAAAGTGGCAACTAACTGAGGATCCTAAATCTAAACATACTCTTCCAGTCAGCAATACCTAATACAAGGGAAATAGCTCCTTGAATCTGAATACATAAAATTTACTTTAGAATAAGCTTCCTAGAAAGCTGTCTGTATCACTCCTCAAATAACTGAATGCATTTTGCTTGTCTTTTGTTTCCTCTCTTTTCAAACTGTATAGTATTTTTTATACTGAGACACAATATGATCAAAAGAAACATTTACCCAATTATCTTTTTGGTGTGCAGTGTCTTTAGGATCACAAATAATAATTTGGTGTATTTGGCAGTCTTAGTTTTTTCTGCTTCTTTCATTTTTCAAAGTAGCCAAAATCACAAATTCTCAATTGACTTCCCTTATACCTGAATTTCCTTCCTAATTTATGTAACTGTTTCTTTTGCTTCAGTATCCAAGTTCAATTGATATGCTTTTCTTCCTATCAGTGGTCACAGCATTTGAGAGATCTCAAACCAGAAGTGGCCTGGAAGTCCACCTGTTGTCAAAGATTCACAGCTCTCTTTCTTCATCTTTCTTTTGCCAAAAGTCTTAGCCATCAATTAAATTATACAGTCAAGGATCACTTCTATACTCTACTCAATGTACCATTGCATCAATTACAGAATGTTGGAGAACTGAAAGGACTCCACAGTGTATATTAACATTTGATGAAGGTGAAGCCTAAAATATAGCAGGAAAATGAAAGCACAGGTAAACATCAGAGAGGTATGAGACTGTTAGGCACAGTCCCTATGGTGTTTTCTCAGTTTTGCAGCATGTGCTTTGTCTTTGGATTATGACTCACCAAGATACGTGTGAGATACCTTTGTTTTAGGAAAGCCAAGCACATGTTTCCTGAGGAAACGTGTATAAACTATCAGTCAATAGCTAATAAAGCTATGAAACTAGTGATTGTGTGCATGCCCAACCTCAAGAACACTGACTGTGTTGTCATTTCCTACTCCAAGGGATCTTCCCAATCCAGGGATCAAACCCATGTCTTCTGCATCTTCTTCATTGGCAGGTGGATTCCTTACCACTGTGCCACCTGGGTCTTGTAGTGCTGAGACCTACATAATGTTTCTGAGTTCCAAAGTAAGGATTAATTACTAAACATCACATGGTTACAATATCTCTAAATATTGTCTGAATTCCTAAAGGACTGGCAGTACGAGTTGTTTTTTCTCCTCTCATGTCTAAGCTGAGCTTAACAATTACTACTTCTTTTCTACCTAGTGGACAAGATGGTCCTATAAGTTTTAACTTATCCAACACCACTCCATATGACAGGGAATGGATGAACTGGAAAACACTGACTAGATTCATACTGCTGGCCAACTGTAAGAAAATCCTCTTCTGAACATGATAATCCTACCCAAGGAAGAGTATCTTGTTAAAAATTAGTGATAAATTGTAATAAGAGGAAATGATTGTTGAAAGAAGGCCTAAAAATGGATAACAGAAAAAAAAGGCTAAATTTACATTGGTAACTTGTGATTGGGTAAAAGAATGATATTATCTCTTAACTATATTTACAGATTTCGGTAAGAGTGAAACAATTCTTCTATAGATAACTCTTCCTCTGTTTCAAGCTAAAGGTGGCCCCCTGCTTACAACATATTGTAAATGAATATCTGAAATTTCCATTTTTCAGAATACATCTAAAGAGAATAGATCATCTTGAAAGGTAACATGTTAGAAATTTTGCTTCCAAAGTGTAATTGCCCCAGATTCTCAAACAATATATAGTGACATGCAGAATTTATTCCAGTGATGGGAGCAATAGGGACAGTAGCTAGATTCCGTTTTCAGAGACAATATTGATATCTTGAGGGTTACATTAGCAGTAGTGTATTCATGAAATCAGTTCAGTGGTATGTGAATCAAGCCCTTCTCTAGATACATTGAGCTACATGGTATTCTTTAATAAAATCCTTTTTGCTTAAATTTTTCAGAGATGTTTTTATCACTTGAATTGAAAACCTTGAGTATTACTAAATTGCATATTTAAAAGTAGGGGGCAAAAAAAAGAGACCCAGAAATGGAACCCGTATCTCCTGTGTCTCCTGCATTGCAGGCAGATTCTTTACCACTAGCACCATCTGGGAAGCCCCCAACAAACAGTGAAAATGAAAGTGAAAATCACTCAATCGTGTCTGACTCTTTGTGACCCCATGGACTATACAGTCCATGGAATTCTCCAGGCCAGAATACTGGAGCAGGTAGCCTTTCCCTTCTCCAGGGGATTTTTCCAAGCCAGGGATCGAACCCAGGTCTCTCAAATTTCAAGCTGATTCTTTACCAGCTGAGCCACAAGGGAAGCCCAAGAATACTGGAGTGGGTAGCTTATCCCTTCTCCAGGAGGATCTTCCTGACCAAGGAATCCAACCAGGGTATCCTGTATTACAGGAGAATTCTTTACCAACTGAGCTATCAGGGAAGCCCTAATACCTGACTGCCAAAAGTTAACGTCTGATTATCAACAGACAGTAGTTAGGTAATCAAGTCCATATATAGTATTTGGGGATTTCATCACAAACTTACACCCTGGTCCAGATCCACAAACTTATTAGTCTTCGGGAACTATTTGTTGAGTAAATGAATGGGGTTAGGTGATAATAGTAAGGTGGATATTAAGATAGGTAATTAATACCAGTAAATTTATGCAAAAAAAGGTTGCTGCTAAGTCACTTCAGTCATGTCCGACTCTCTGCGATCCCATAGACAGCAGCCCACCAGTCTCCCCCCGTCCCTCGGATTCTCCAGGCAAGAACACTGGAGTGGGTTGCCATTTCCTTCTCAAAAAAAAAAAAAAGCTTAGTACCCAAATAAAAGTGTGGAGCACGGGACCAGGGTGGATGGCAGCAGCAGAAGTGTGATGACAGTGGTGGCAAATAGTCAGTGACAAGAGTCTATAGCTGATGCAAGGGCCAGAGGCTGGGTTGGGACATGGTCCAAGACTTAGGTTCTTAAAGGATCTGGGGGAACAGCATAAGATCCCAGCCTAAGAGAATAGATCTGATGGTAAGAGAGAGAACAGATTTCAAAGTGGATATCCCAGGGAACAGGAAGGCTTGTATCAAGGTTGAACTGATGCAGAATTACTTAAGATCTAAAAAGGGACAGATTTGGCCCTAGAGTCTCAGTTAGGTTTGAACCTTTACAAGAGAATCGTATTTCAGATTATGAGGGGAAGTAGTTATAGCAAATAAAGTCAGTTAATATTTATTATGGCATTTTGACTTTTCTTTTCCATGAAATCACAAAGAGGCAATAACAAAAACTATATTCCAGGTAAAATGATTTGCAATTAAGGAACATATGAGACAGTTAGATTATTAATTAAATATCTCAACTCATAAAGCAAGTTTCACAATAATCTAAGAGACAGCTTGAAGCAGATGTGGATCAACCTGTTGAGCAATAATCCTCATGGGTCTCTAGTGTTTCTGCACATTTTGCCAGTGAGATTCTGACAGCTCTTTGTTCTGGACTATCATTTCAAAGATGTGTGTATAATACCTTGGAAGACAGAACTAGTGTCTCTCAGAAAAAAGTGCAGCCATGCTTACTGTCTATTACAGTAAAAATGTCTCATAAACCCATTTATTTTTTTTAAGAGCTTGCATTTTATTGTCGTCTTTAATCTTACTTTGGACCACTTGTACCTAGTACTAGATCCTACTATAGACTTTTTAACTTAATCAACGAAATCAAAAGTGGTTTCTGACCAGATTTACAGAGGATATAAACATTTATTACCATCAAAGTGTTTACATAAAAAGTACAATAATAAAGATGAAAATGCCTCCTATTTCTTTTAGCAAGTAGTGCATTATAAGCTTGCTGCATCTTTAATGTCTTTACTATCAGATGACAATGACAGAAGAAAAGAACTCTATACTTGAATTATGATAGCTCATCCATCACAGATTAATCTAAAAATGAATTTTCTACGGAAACAGGAACTATTTTAACAAAGAGAAAAAATACCTCATTCAAACCTCTTTGAGCAGTAATGGCTGCAAACCTGCAACATTTAAAACTATGCTTATCAACAGTTCTGTCTTATGAACTTAGATTGAAGAAATCTAGAAAGCAGAGAAGGCAATGGCACCCCACTCCAGTACTCTTGCCTGGGAAATCCCATGGACGGAGGAGCCTGGTAGGCTACAGTCTATGGGGCCGTTAAGAGTCGGACATGACTAAGTGACTTCACTTTCACTTTTCACTTTCATGCATTGGAGAAGGAAACGGCAACCCACTCCAGCGTTCTTGCGTGGAGAATCCCAGGGACAGAGGAGCCTGGTGGGCTTCCGTCTATGGGGTCGCACAGAGTCGGACACGACTGACGCGACTTAGCAGCAGTAGCAGCAGCAGAAAGCAGATAAAAGTAGTTTTAGTAAAACTACTGATTGTTCCTTGATCTAATATTAACATGATGTCTGTGTAAAATGACAAAAAGAATCAGTGTTGAGTCACATTTTAGTGGCTGTCATTCTGCATCATCCCAGATTGTTAATGTGTTCTTTCCGAGTAGTTTGATTGAATTACTGTATACAGTTACTGACTTATGTTAACAGTTTTGTCCTGATTTCATAATTTAAATGGGTAGAAGCTTTGATTATTTTTGTTATCAAAACTATGTTCCTTGGAGCCACATTATTATGAATTTTCATGCTTTTATACATTGGATGTCTTAAGCTGAATGCAGTTTAGGGGATCCTTTCTAAT
The DNA here is from genome assembly GCF_002263795.3 of Bos taurus. Taxonomy (NCBI): domain Eukaryota; kingdom Metazoa; phylum Chordata; class Mammalia; order Artiodactyla; family Bovidae; genus Bos; species Bos taurus. The sequence goes on along the minus strand of NC_037329.1, from coordinate 83,839,712 downwards.
TATGGGAAGGACTTGCTTCCTTCAACAGTGATCTGACCTGTGACAAATCTATACTGTACACTATGTAAATGGCTAATAAGTCAATTGCAAACCAGCTGAATGTACAAATCTTAGTGCTGATGCTTAAATATCTTCAGAATAGTCACCATGATTTCAAAGTTTGTTTCAAAATTTGTATGCATCAAGTGTTAATCAAAACTGAAGATGAAGCATTAATGAGTGTTGAATTCTCATGCTTTAGTGCATTTCCTTTTAAAAGTTTTTGGTTGTCTGCTATTTTTACCATACTGTTTCATTTAAATTTCCTACATGCTAACTTCATTTGTGTGATTGAAATAAAATTGCAGTATATAAAAGAAATGTCTCTTCTGGAGCCCAGGACAAGCATAATTATTGCCCATTACAAAATATCCTGGTTGTCTTGGGGTTCCTTTCTTGAAACACAGCCCATAGTGTATGCTTTGTCATCTGGACCTCTTCATGTCACCCTGTAGTAATTGGGGCTTGGGGAACCAGCACAAAAATACTGGTGCTGTGACTACCACTATCAGTGTGAGTAAAAAACTATCCTTTGTCTCTCACCTAGGAATATCATTTGTTCTACCAGCATTCCTTAAACTTGAATATTCTGAACTGAAAATCTAGTTATTAGATTTAAAGGAGCAATGAAAAGGGGGAAGAGAATGTTGGAGGAGTTAGGGAAGAGAATGTGGGAAGAATATCTTTTGAATCAATCTTATTGATTCACATCATCATGTATATTCTAGCTATTGTATTTTCCCAGTTAAAAATGATCCTATTTTCAAAGATCTGTTATGGGAATTGTTGATTTCTAAAAGTGTTTGGGGATAGTATATTGGGATGTTATGAAAAAAAAGTGTTAGCTTTTCCACAAGAAAACTTGGCTTAATCTTCCAGATTGTGGAAGCCTTACTTTATGACTTTGAACAACTCAGTTATCTTCTTTGAACACCAAGTTCCTAATCAGATTCAATAAAAGAAGAAAGACAATGTCCTGCTCACCTAACACATATTGCTTTGAAAACTTTTAGATGTTAACACTTTTATTTTAAGTACAAAGTTAAGAAAATACCATAGTAGTTACTATGACGGAGAAGGCAATGGCACCCCACTCCAGTACTTTTGCCTAAAAAATCCCATAGACGGAGGAACCTGGTAGGCTGCAGTCAGTGGGATCGCTAGAGTCGGACACGACTGAGCGACTTCACTTGCACTTTTCACTTTCATACATTGGAGAAGGAAATGGCAACCCACTCCAGTGTTCTTGCCTGGAGAATCCCAGGGACGGGGAAGCCTGGTGGGCTGCCGTCTATGGGGTCGCACAGAGTCGGACAGGACTGAAGCGACTTAGCAGCAGCAGCAGTTACTATGAGGGTTTCTGTAATAGCCAACTAGAGTCTGAAGTGACTTAGCAGCAGCAGCAGCAGCAGTTACTATGAGGATTTCTGTAATAGCCAACTAGAGTCTGAAGCGACTTAGCAGCAGCAGCAGCAGCAGCAGTTACTATGAGGATTTCTGTAATAGCCAACTAGAGTCTGCTGCTGCTGCTAAGTCACTTCAGTCCTGTCCGACTCTGTGCGACCCCAAAGACGGCAGCCCACCAGGCTTCCCCGTCCCTGGGATTCTCCAGGCAAGAACACTGGAGTGGGTTGCCATTTCCTTCTTCAATGTATGAAAGTGAAAAGTGCAAGTGAAGACGCTCAGTCGTGTCCGACTCTAGCGACCCCATTGACTGCAGCCTACCAGGCTCCTCCGTCCGTGGATTTTCCAGGCAAGAATACTGGAGTGGGGTGCCATTGCCTTCTCTGAACTAGAGTCTATTACAGTCTTTTTAATATCCAGTATTATTCCTTATATGCTTCCCTGGTGGCTCAATGGTAAAGAATCCACCTGGCAATGAATGACTTGATCCCTGGGTCAGGAAGCTCCCCTAGAGAAGGAAATGGCAACCCACTTCTGTTATTCTTGCCTGGGAAATCCCATGGACAGAGGAGCCTGGTGGGCTACAGACCATGAGATTGCAAACAATCAGACATGACTTAGCGACTAACAACAACAGCTTATTCCTTATGGCCATGTCTTGAGAAACAGTTAGACCGTACTGGGATAAAACTATGTGCAGAGAACACACCCTCTATGACAGTGGAAATGATGATGAATAGAAGTTCACATTGGTATTTAAAGTACATGATATTCAAACAATGATATTTCAAGTTTGTAGTGAAATATATTCATTGCTGAAGTAAAATCCCAGGAATGTTTTCATGAAAGCAATTCTTTTAGCCCATTGATCAATTACTATGTTTTGCTGAATAACAAACATGAGTAATTTACCAAAGTTAACTTATGAAAACCTTTCTTCTTCTAAATATTCATAATGTTTACAGCCATTTATGTGATGGTTTATTACAACCTAGGTTGTTTTGGGCAACTTGGACACAAAATTTTCACCAAATTTTCACCTTTCTCTTAGTCTGTGTTCTCTCTGCCTTTCAATCGACTCTCTCCTTGCTACCAAACGTTGTTGTCTCTTTTCTCTGCCTATTAACTTCTCTCCCTCTCTCAATCTTCACTCTCTTTGCTTCTAATTTCTTTATACTTCTTTCTTCTCTCTATTGCTCTCCTCTCCTTGTTCCTTAAAATCCTCCCATTTCCCCTGTTGATGTCTCTTTCTTTTCCTTTTTTATTATTGGGGCATAATTGCTTTACAATGTTGTGTTGGTTTCTGCCATACAATAATGTGAACTGATACCTCTTCTTTCTGCTCTCCCTCCCAATATTTGTCTTGGTCCCTGTGTCCTGGTCTTCTCCTTCCATGGCTCACCCTCCTAACTCCTGGCTCCTCCCTGTTTTTCTGAGATAGCACAATATCCCAGGCACTCTTTGTGCTCATTGTGTTTTCTTCCTTCTCTCAACAAAGTGCTTCCTCTTTCTATCCAACTGTTTAAGCTGCAGGAGCAACAGCAGCAGCAGCAGCAAGCAGAAAACCAGGGCAAAGGTCAGTTAAATAATTCTTATATGTTACCATCTTCTCCTAAGTTAAAAGTGACAGAATGTGGTCCACTGGAGAAAGGAATGGTAAATCACTTCAGTATTCTTGCCTTGAGAACCCCATGAACAGTATGAAAAGGCAAAATGATAGGACAAGGAAAGATGAACTCCCCAGGTCGGTAGGTGCCCAATACGCTACCGGAGATCAGTGGAGAAACAATTCCAGAAAGAATGAAGGGATGGAGCCAAAGAAAAAACAATACTCAATTGTGGATGTTACTGTGATGGTAGTAAAGTCTAATGTTGTAAAGAGCAATTCTGCATAGGAATCTGGAATGTTAGGTCCATCAATCAAGGTAAATTGGAAGTGGTCAAACAGGAGATGGCAAGAGTGAATGTTTACATTCTAGGAATCAGTGAACTAAAATGGACTGGAATGGGTGAATTTAACTCAAATGAACATTATATCAACTACTGTGGGCAGGAATCCCTTAGAAGAAATGGAGTAGCCATCATAGTCAACAGAAGAGTCCAAAATGCAGTACTTGGATGCAATCTCAAAAATGACAGAATGATCTCTGTTCATTTCCAAGGCAAACCATTGAATATCATGGTAATCCAAGTCTATGCCTACTGGGGTCCAGCCCCGGTTGGGTCCAGGGATTCCCTCAGGAGGACGGCATCGGCAACTGAGAGAAATAGAGAAAGAGATAAGGAAAGAATTTGGCAGTTAAGAAAATAGAGGAGAGAAAAGAGGCTGATATTCCTTGGTTTACGCAGAAAACCAATAAAGCCCCAGCACGGGACTTGCTCTGTTCACGTAGGCCGCAGGCGCCCTCTCGAATAGCTGAAGGTGACCCACATTAGGCACCTTCTTGAGTGGGTTTTAGAAGCCCAGGCAGGAAAGTGAACGCAGAGGGCGCCTGCGTTCCAGGGAATCAGCCTGAAAAAGGAAAAGGAAAGAGAAAGAATGACATGGGGAGACCAAGCTTCGGTGAGCAAGGCCCACACGTTATTTTCCAAAGTAGTTTTTATACCTTAAGTTGTGCATAGAGGATAATGGGGGGGTGGGGGGGTGGGGTGGGTAGAGTCATGTAAGGTCAGCAGTTCTTGATCCTTATCGAAGCCAGGCTTTCTTTCTGCAAACTTATCATATGCAAAAGCTTTAGGTGATTTACATCATCTTCTAGCCAGGAGGCCTGTTAACATTTTATGACCCTTTCTTCAGAAAACTTATTTTTCTCTAAAGGTGATTATTCTAAAGTCAGACACCACCCTCCGAAAGCATTAGATAAAGTTGCATTCCTATAGGGCAAAAATGTGGTGGGCTATAACAAGAAAAGAATTAACTCAAGGGTCCAAGGTTACAAACATTAAAGCTACTACTTACATTTCTATATACCAACTATATTAATACACTCCCAGGGACACAGTAGGTAAAGGATATGGAAACTTGGCAGCAAGCATTAGCTCAACAAAGAAATCTTCCACTAGTTCTATTCTAACAATTTTAACTCTCTGAGAAGCTCTGCATTGTTAGAATATCTTAAGCTTCCCGTGCCTCTCTTGGTTGGGAGGCTGTGAACAATCACATGTGTAGCTGCAGGAATCTGAACAAAGCTGTCAGGCAAGCTAGAAAGTCATCAAAGGGGCTTGAATTGAAACACTCCTATTATGCCCAGGAGAATTATTAACTAGAGCTCTAAGTTAATTTTCTACAGAAAAGGTGGTCGGGGATAGCCCCCTGTTAATGTCAGAAGAGTTGGTGAAAGTCATGAAATAGTAAAACAGACAGATTTTGGTTTTGGGGTAGATGCTCAGGCAGGTCCAGGGGGCCTCTCGAGCCCTGACTTGCCTTGCCCGTCAGGGCTCTCCCACATGAACTTGTCATGGGTGGGAACTCCCGTCTGGCTCCTGGCATATGCCCTGACTAGTAATGCTGAAGAAGCTGAAGTTGAACGGTTCTTTGAAGACCTACAAGACCTTTTAGAACTAACACCACAAAAAGATGTCCTTTTCATTATAAGGGACTGTAACGCAAAAGCAGGAAGTCAAGAAACACCTGGCTGGAGTAACAGGCAAATTTGGCCTTGGAGTACAGAATGAGGAAGGGCAAAAGTTAACAGAGTTTTGCCAAGAGAACGCACTGGTCATAGCAAACACCCTCTTCCAACAACACAAGAGAAGACTCTACACATGGACATCACCAGATGGTCAACACTGAAATCAGATTGATCATATTCTTTGCAGCCAAAGATGGAGAAGCTCTGTAGAGTCGACAAAAACAAGACCAGGAGCTGACTGTGGTTCAGATCATGAACTCCTTATTGCCAAATTCAGACTGAAATTGAAAAAAGTGGGAAAACCACTAGACCATTCAGGTATGACCTAAATCAAATCCCTTATGATTATACAGTGGAAGTGAGAAATAGATTTAACAGACTAGATCTGATAAAGTGCCTGATGAACTATGGATGGAGGTTTGTGACACTGTACAGGAGACAGGGATCAAGACCATCCCCAAGAAAAAGAAATGCAAAACATCAAAATGGCTGCCTGAGGAGGCCTTACAAATAGCTGTGAAAAGAAGAGAAGCAAAAAGCAAAGGAGAAAAGGAAAGATATACCCATTTGAATGCAGAGTTTCAAAGAATAGCAAGGAGAGATAAGAAAGCCTTCCTCAGCGATCAATGCAAAGAAATAGATAAAAACAATAGAATGGGAAAGATTAGATATCTCTCCAAGAAAATTAGAGATATCAAGGGAGCATTTCATGCAAAAATGGGCACAATAAAGGCCAGAAATGATATGGACCTAACAGAAGCAGAAGATATTAAGAAGAGGTGGCAAGAATACACAGGAGAAATGTACAAAAAGGGTCTTCAAGACCCAGATAATCACGATGGTGTGATCAGTGACCTAGAGCCAGACATCCTGGAATGTGAAGTCAAGTGGGCCGTAGGAAGCATCACTAAGAACAAAGCTAGTGGAGGTGATGGAATTCCAGTTGAGCTATTTTAAATCCTCAAAGATGATGCTGTGAAAGTGATGTTGCATTCAATATGCCAGCAAATTTGGAAAACTCAGCAGTGGCCACAGGACTGGGAAAGGTCAGTTTTCATTCCAGTCCCAAAGAAAGGCAATACCAAGGAATGCTCAAACTATGACACAATTGCACTCATCTCACACGCTAGTAAAGTAATGCTCAAAGTTCTCCAAGCAAGGCTTCAGCAATACATGAACTGTGAACTTCCTGATATTCAACCTGGTTTTAGAAAAGGCAGAGGAACCAGATATCTAATTGCCAACATTCACTGGATCATCGGAAAAGCAAGAGAGTTCCAGAAAAACATCTATTTCTGCTTTATCGACTATGCCAAAGCTTTTGACTGTGTGGATCACAAGAAACTGTGGAAAATTCTGAAAGAGATGGGAATACCAGACCACCTGACCTGCCCCTTGAGAAACCTGTATGCAGGTCAGGAAGCAATAGTTAGAACTGGACATGGAACAACAGACTGGTTCCAAATAGGAAAAGGAGTACATCAAGGCTGTATTTTGTCACCCTGCTTATTTAACTTATATGCAGAGTACCTCATGAGAAACGCTGGGCTGGAAGAAGCACAAGCTGGAATCAAGATTGCCTGGAGAAATATCAATAACCTCAGATATACAGATGACACCACCCTTATGACAGAAAGTGAAGAACTAAGAAGCCTCTTGATTAAAGTGAAAGAGGAGAGTGAAAAAGTTGGCTTAAAGCTCAACATTCAGCAAACTAAGATCATGGCATCTGATCCCATCACTTTATGGCAAATAGATGGCAAAACAGTGGAAACAGTGGCTGACTATTTTGAGGGGCTCCAAAATCACTGTAGATGGTGACTGCAGCCATGAAATTAAAAAGCGTTTACTCCTTGGAAGGAAAGTTATGACCAACCTAGACAGTGTATTGAAAAACAGAGACATTACTTTGTTTACAAAGATCCATCTAGTCAAGCCTATCATTTTTCCAGTAGTCGTGTATAAATGTAAGAGTTGGACTATAAAGAAAGCTAAGTGCCAAAGAATTGATGCTCTTGAACTGTGGTGTTGGAGAAGACTCTTGAGAGTCCCTTAGACTGCAAAGAGATCCAACCAGTCCATCCTAAATGAGATCAGTCCTGGGTGTTCATTGGAAAGACTGATGTTGAAGCTGAAACTCCAATACTTTGGCCACCTAAGGCAAAGAGCTGACTCATTGGAAAAGACCCTGATGCTGGGAAAGATTGAGGGCAGGAGGAGAAGGGGATGACAGAGGATGTGATGGTTGGATGGCATCACCGACTCAATGGACATGAGTTTGGGTAAACTCTAGGATTTGGTGATGGACAGGGAGGCCTGGTGCTCTGCATTTTATGGGGTCGCAAAAAGTTGGATATGATGGAGCAACTGAACTCAACTGCAGCTACTTCTCATAAGTTAAAAATCTAGGTAAACAGTGTGCATTCAGGACGAATGCCACAAACCTTTACAGAGTGAAAAAAAGGAACTTTCCAGTATATTGCTAATTTTGGCAAAAAAGAGAAATTAATCATTTGGCATATTGTTCCTTTGGGAAATTGAATTTCAGATATATGGGTTTCTGGTAAATTGACCTAGAATCATTCTGAATGGAAGGCATTGAAGCATTCAGCATCATTCCAAAACCCAAGGAAGAAGTGAGTTCATAGCCATCCTGGCTTTTGTCAGAATTGGTCCCTGAATGTAGGGTCATTAGTTGTGGTTTGGGGCAGCAAATGAAAATACAGAAAATGAGAAGATAATGTCTTAGTTTCTTTTCATTCAACTTTTTGCTCATATTTCTTTATGAATTCAGAGTGGATTAAACATAATAATTTTTGATAGAACTGTAATTGTAAGCTATTCCAAATTTAGAGAGACTTCTAAATTTTGAAATATTGGAGCGAATGACAGAACTTTCTCATCCCCAAATATGTGGGACTTAATTTTGTAGCCATGCCAGGCAGCTGCTATCAATTTACTGGGGTGTTTTTTTTTTTTTCTGGGAAACCTAAGTTAAATGCTACCAATTGGAATTCTGAGAAGATGTCAAAGAATTTTTAATAAACAAGTTGATGACAAAAGTGAGAAATAAAGTTTCAGAGTGGATAAAATTGACAAGATGCATTAGTGAACTTAAAAGTAGTGTTGGTGTGTAATTAGAAACCAGTTTGGAATGACTATTTCTGTGTACTTTCATCTCTGGTATCTACCCAGTCCAAGCCCATGGAATCCAGAATGAAAGTAATCTCTCTCCATTTTCCATCTCCTAAACATCAGTGATCCCTTAATGGAAGAACAAATCCCACTTTAGCCACAAATCTTTTCTGGGCAGCATCTGAAAAGATCATTCCCTCTTTTGAATTCTAATGTTAATTACAGTTTGGTGGCTCTAGTGGTGAAGAATCCACTTGCGATGCAGAAGCTGCAGGAGACACAGGTTAGATCCCTGGGTTAGGAAGATCCCTGGATAAGGAAATGGCAACCCACTCCAATATTCTTGCCTAGGAAAACCCATGGATAGAGGAGCCTGGCGGGCTAGAGTCCATGGGGCCGTAAAGTTGGACACGACTTAGTGACTGAGCATATTACATACATCTGACAATTATATACTACCCTGTGACACCTCTTTTCTTTTGCTATCTTAACATGTCATTGAAAATGAATTTATTTTAAAACACCACATATGTGTTCATATCCTGTCTGTAAAATTAGAATGTAAACCGTTTGAGGGAAGAAATCTTCTAATATTTGTTTATTCATAGCATGCATGCAGTGCTTTGAAAATAATGTGTTCCTCAAATACATGTGGATTTGAGTAAAGAGCTTAAAATGATAAGAAAAAAAATAATTATACTATATGAGGTTGCTGACCATATAGTGTTTAATCTGATTTCTTTTTCCTATGCTGAGTTCTCAAAGACATAGATTTAGTGTAGTAATTCCAATCGATTTAAAGTAAAATGAAAGTACCAGGAACGGAAAACTGTTGGCACTTTGTAATAGCATGTAATAAGTTTATAGACTTAGAAGCAGTATTTTTAACCTTGGCATTTATTTCAGCATGTGTTTTATTTCCTACCACTTTTGCTAATTACTGGTGGAATATTGGATTATTGAACTGAAGAGTTCATAATACTCTCATCATTTGTCAGCATAGTGTTTGAAAACCATGGTATCAGAGAGAAAAGTTGTGATTTATATTGCCACTTTTTAATCTGCTGTGTGACAGTCTTCTGGAGAGGGTGAGATGTAAGCAATGGATGAAAATTGAGGTAATGCACGACATTTTATTCAGACAAATGAGATAGATGATGAGACATGAAATGCTGTCTTGCTATTTTTGTCATCTGTTTGTATAACAATGTTTCTTACTATTCTCAATACAAATTAGGGTTATTATATTTTACAATCTGAGTATTAAGCAGAATCATATAAAATTGCCAATATTTGGTCATTTTTACTTACTAAAAAAGCAATTTCTTATAGCTCAACCTAAAATTTAGCTTTGTAAATTTCTGCTTTATATGTATACTACTTGAAAAAAAATCTTAACAACAGTTTTTTCTATCTGTGAATCTACATTTAATTTTATTTAAAGTGTATGGTTGCTTCCAAGATGATTATTGAGTCTTATTTATTTTTTCCCCTATTTGGATGTTGTGGCACATGGAGAGATATTCATGCTCTGAGTCTGATACACAGCACTGTTTCCTTATAGCATCAAATGTCCAGCTTCTGAATATTAGCCTTTTAGCATCTGGTGTCACCATTTCTGCCAAGAACAGCCCAGAAAACTCTCCAGTCTGGAACCAGCGATACTAGAAACACTCTTTGAATTAGTGTAATCCAACAGCAACATTTATGATGGGGAAATATGATGTTTAAAGATTCTCTTATACCTTTAAAGTGTTGTGTGATTGTAGGACACACTAGGAAATAGCTTTTGGCTGAAGAAGAAGTTAAATGATAAAGTTAGGGGCTGCTTTTAGGGCAGATCATGAAGATCAGGTGGCAGTGACTCAAATGACAGAAAATTGAAAGAAATTATTAGTGTTAATAAAAGAAGTGTCTTAAAAGAAAATGTGTCAGAACTTAATGATAGATTGAGCATTTTGTTAGCACAATGAAAACCTCTGCTCTAGAGGATATAGATGAAGATTGTCAATGCTGTGTGTTACAATGGTCTCTGTGCACAAACGATGTGAGCACAGGTTTATACCATCTGGTATGGCTGGTGTAATCCATGTGGTTGTTGTTACACTATTTTATCTGGAAGACCAAATTTATATTAGTAGATTCTTTCTGGTTATGTAGACATCTGAGTTAGACAAAGCAATGTAAAGGGACTGAGCTAAAGCATCCAAACTGAGTTTGTGCCTCAGTGTGAAGGCACACTGTGTGAAGAGGTCGAAGTCTCTATTGTCTGTGTGGAGAGACTGAAGTCTCTATTAAACACTAAGAAGCAATTGTAGGCTATGCATATTACATTCCTAAATGTCACCAATGTCTGGTGGCTGTAGATAAAGATCTATCATAGATTTTCCAAGTCTGTAATATTTAATCAACTGCTTTATACAAGCAAACTCTTTCCAATTAATTTTGATGAGTTCATTAATTCATCCTAACATGCAATTTAAAATATAAGTCCACAAAGTATGAGGGCAAATGTTTCCATCAGATGTACATCCACTTATCGCTTGTCATTTGATATCTAGGGAAATATACTTCTTCAGATTTAAGGCATATATAATATATATTGATTCAAAGAAGAATCCAAATATTTCATTAATGTAGGACTGATGCCAAAGCTGAAACTCCAATACTTTGGCCATATAATGCAAAGAACTGACTTATAATCAGGGAAAAGACCCTGATGCTGGGAAAGATTGAAGGCAGGAGGAGAAGGGGACAACAGAGGATGAGCTGGTTGGATGGCATCACTAACTCGATGGCCATGAGTTTGAGTAAACTCTGGGAGTTGGTGATGGACAGGGAGGCCTGGCATGCTGCAGTCCATGAGGTCACAAAGAGCTGGACACAACTGAGTGACTGAACTGAACTGAATGTAATACACATAGTCATGAAACATTCTCTATCTTAAGAACGTTGTCTTTTTCTCTGGGCAAGAGTAATTACTTGTCTTTACTTTTTCCAGTTATAACTTAGATGTATAATCTTAAAGCAAGGTGTTTATTATCTAATATTATAATAACTTAAGTATATGTATAACATATTACAAGTGTGGGTATATGAGTAGGAGGTGTGCTCTGGAACTAGGCTGCCTGGCTTTAGCACCTGGTTCTTTCAATTGCTTGCTTCTGTATCCTTGAGCAAGCTATTTAGTTTCCTGAAAACCAGTTTTCTCTTCTGTAAAAATGTAAATAACATTACCTATCTCACAGAAATTATCATGACTATTAAATGAATTTAATACATGAAAGCTCTTAGAACCCTGCCTGTACCTATAGCATTAGCAAGCATCAACAAATGTTAGCTATTATTATTAATAACCACTGTTCTCAGTAAAATGTATATTAAAGGTTAAGAAGACTATATGCAAAAAAACTGAATCTAGACACAGACTTGACAAAAACCAACTCAAAATGGATCACAAACCTAGATGCAAAATGCAAAACTATAAAAATTCTAGGCAAATCATAGGAAAAAAATCTAGGTAAATTTGGATTTGGTGACATATTTTTACATACAACACAAAGGCATGATCCATGAAAGAAAGAATTGATAACTGGACTTCATTCTCGTTCATTGCTGGTGGGAATGCAAAATGGTACAGACACTTTGGAAGGAAATTTGGTAGGGTTCTTACAATACATAACATACACTTAACCATAAAGCAGCAATTGTCCCTCTTGGTATTTGCCCAAAGAAGTTGAAAGCTTATATCCATACAAAAATCTGCACGTGGATATTTACAGCAGGTTTATCTGTAATTTCGAAAACTTGGAAACTACCAAGATGTCCTTCAGTAGCTGAATAGATAAATAAATTGTGGTACATTCAGACAATGGAATATTATTCCACTCCAGAAAGAAATAAGCTATGAAACCATGAAAAGACAGAAAAAACCTTAAACGCATATTTCTAAGTGAAAGAAGCCAATCTGAAAAGGCTACATACTGTATATTTTCAGCTACATGACAAAATCATGTGGAAAAGACAAAACTACAGGGACAGGAAAAAACTCAGTGGTTGCCATTATTTACCTGCCACTAATTACCTGGTACTGGGGGAGAGAGAAATGAATATACAGAAGAGAGAGGACTTTTAGGGCAGTGAAACTACTCTGTATGATACTATTATGAAGATACTTGTCATACATTTGTTTAAACCCATAGACTGTATGGGTTTTAGAAAAGGCAGAGGAACCAGTGATCAAACTGCCAACATTCACTAGATCATCGGAAAAGCAAGAGAATTCCAGAAAAAGATCTATTTCTGCTTTACTGACTATGCAAAAGCTTTTGACTGTGTGGAAAACAATAAACTGTGGAAAATTCTGAAGAGATGGGAATACCAGACCACCTGAAACTGCCTCTTGAGAAACGTATATGCAGGTCAGGAAGCAATAGTTAGAACTGGACATGGAACAAAAGACTGGTTCCAAATAGGAAAAGGAATATGTCAAGGCTGTATATTGTCACCCTGCTTATTTAACTTATATGCAGATTACATCATGAGAAACGCTGTGCTGGAAGAAGCACAAGCTAGAATCAAGATTGCCAGGAGAAATATCAATAACCTCAGATATGCAGTTGACACCACCCTTATGGCAGAAAGTGAAGAGGAACTCAAAAGCCTCTTGATGAAAGTGAGAGGAGAGTGAAAAAGTTGGCTTAAAGCTCAACATTCAGAAAACTAAGATCATGGCATTCGATCCCATCACTTCATGGCAAATAGATGGGGAAACAATGGAAACAGTGGCTGACTTTATTCTGGGGGGCACCAAAATCACTGTAGGTGGTGATTGCAGCCATGAAATTAAAAGACGCTTACTCCTTGGAAGGAAAGTTATGACCAACCTAGACAGCATATTCAAAAGCAGAGACATTACTTTGTCAACAAAGGTCTGTCTAATCAAGGTTATGGTTTTTCCAGTAGTCATGTATGGATGTGAGAGTTGGACTATAAAGAAAGCTGAGTGCCAAAGAATTGATGCTTTTGAACTGTGGTGTTGGAGAAGACTCTTGAGAGTCCCTTAGACTGCAAGGAGATCCAACCAGTCCATTCTAAAGGAAATCAGTCCTGGGTGTTCACTGGAAGGACTGATGCTGAAACTGAAACTCTAATACTTTGGGCATGTGATGCGAAGAGCTGACTCATTTGAAAAGACCCTGATGCTGGGAAAGATTGAGGGGAGGAGTAAAGGGGATGATAGAGGATATGATGGTTGGATGGCATCACCAACTCAATGGACATGAGTTTGGGTAAACTCTGGGAGTTGGTGATGGACAGGGAGGCCTGGTGTGCTGCAGTTCATGGGGTCACAAAGAGTTGGACAGGACTGAGCGACTGAACGGAACGGATAGAATGTATAGCACCAAGAGTAAATTGTAATGTAAACTATGGACTTGGGGTGATTATGATATGTCATTGTAGGTTCATCAGTTGTAACAAGTATATCACTATGGTGGAAGATGTTGATAATGGGAGAGACTATATGTAAGAAAGTTAGGGGTGGGAATTCCCTAGTGTGCAGTGGTTTGAACTCAACAGTTCCACCACAGGGGACCTCAGTTCAATCCCTGGTTGAGAAGCTAAGGCCCTGTGAGGCATACAAAGTTGCCTTTATTAGTTCTATGAGTCATTCTAATAAATTATTGAACCTGAATTTGGTCATGGGAACCCCCAAATTTTAGTCAACTGATCAGATATGAGGGTGACTTCAGGAGCCTCTTGACCTTGTGGTTGATATCTGAATTGAGGGCTGTGTCTTTAACCTTAAGTTTGACAAACTCATTGTAGGCACTGAAAGAAATCCAGCTCCAGGGAGTGTCCACTTTGTACGTTGTATAGTGTAGTTACCCAAAGTTGAGGAACAGGCAGCCCAAACATTGTCTAGTTCTCAGCTGCAAAGACTCTAGTTGTAGTTTTCTGTAAGAATGTTTACGTATATGGGAAAAGAATCTTAAAAGGACTGGATATATGTATTTGGCAACCCAGTCCAGTATTCTTGCTTGGAGAATTCTCAAACATAGAGGAGCCTGGTGGGGTACGGTCTATGGAGACACAAAGAGTCGGACATGACTGAGTGACTAAGCACACATATGTATAACAGATTCACTTTGTTGTACACCTGAAACTAACACAACATTATAAATAAACTATATCCAATAAATTTTTTTTAACTTATCAAGAAAAAATATGAGATGAGAGCTATTTTTTAATATTAAAATGGGTGATAATATGTTTAGTGTTTCTTTTGGAGCTATAATAAATAAAGTGTCAAAAACCATGCAGAGAATGGTGTTGATCAACTTTTAATCTAAGTCCATTAGAAATGTTCTGTTTTGTAGTACTTTGTACTAAGTTAATGTGAAAAGGTATAAGCATAGAGTGAAAACTAGTTCAAAATAAGTGTATGGTAAAGTTTTTTCTTGAATTCTTTAAAAAAAGGAAGAGGAATGTATTTTATTTTCATAAACTGTCCTGAGACCAAATTTTGAAATGATAAAAGAAATATTTTCCCATTCTCTTTAAGAATTAGTTTTTTGAGACTCAACATTCTTTTGTTAAAGCAGTCAGCTATCCACAGTAGTTGATAAGAAATAAAGCACTCCAATAAGTGAGAGGAATTTACTTAGGTGCCAGATTCAGCCCTAAAATAAAAACGAGGAACAGTTAATTTTGTGGGAAAAAACACACATTTCAATAGCCTTTCAAAAATGACTTTTCCTCAATAATGTTATTCTAATGTAATTTACAGAAAAGTGATTTTAAAAAATATAGCCAGGGACACATTCAAATATGATTTTAACTTATGCAAATAACACTTAATGTTACTTTTGGAAAGGTGAAGGTTAAGTGCAGTAAATACCAGTAATAGCAATATAGTTTGCAAGTAAAATTAGCAAGAACATTTTAATAAGTCCCTGAAGTGTGAACTAGCAATATGAAGAAAAATGTTCCAGATAAAATCTTATCTAAAGGTCAAGGTCTTAAAGTCATAGTATTCATGATCATTGCTGAATGCAAGATGAATATATTGGTGAAAATCTTTATATGTGCAAGTAAAGTACTTTAAAAGCACAGAGCACAGGATTTGGTGAAGTAATTTGCTTAAAACAAATTCAGGTACAATTTCACACTTTTATTCATTATAAATATGCCACTGAGATAATTTGGAAGGATCAAAAAGATCTAGGGCTTCCCAGATGGTGCAGTGGTAAAGAATCCACCTGTTAACGCAGGAGACACAGGAGTCATGAGTTGGATCTCTGAGTCAGGAGAATCCTCTGGAGTAGGAAATGGCAACCCACTCCAGTATTCTTGCCTGGACAATTCCATGCACAGTCTGGGAGGCTACAGTCCATGGGGTCCAAAAGAATCAGACACGATGAGGGACTGAGCAAACAGACAGAAAGATCTGACTGGTATCTTAAAGGAAAGGCTTTTGAATTTAAGTTTTTGTAAACTGTAAAACACTACATCCAGCGTGACAATATTATGTAAAAAAAAAAAAATCCAGATTGTTCAAGAATATGAATGAATATGAAATCCTTAACTCTGGAGAGGGAGAAGAGAGAAAGAGATGGGATGCTTCATTAGTTGTACCTTTTTTCTTTATTTAATACAGTCTGATAAAATGTAGTAAGATAATTGCATCAGTTGTTGGGAAGATCCCCTGGAGAAGGAAATGGCAACCCACTCCAGTATTCTTGCCTGGAGAATCCCCATGGACAGAGGAGCCTGGCAGGCTGCAGTCCATGGGTCGCAAAGAGTCAGACATGACTGAATGACTAACCACACAATCTTGCTTTACATTATCTTCTATACAAGTCTATGTGTTTCAGCATTTCACTTTAAAAATAAAAAATAAATATTTTAGTAGTTTTTCAAACTATAAAGTGTATAATGCAAGAAGTATTCATAGTAGGAGCATTATATTTTAATAAAAATTACTAAAATTCATAAATGTCTACTATATGGGAGGAATTTTCCTAAATATTTTACTTGTATTATTTATTAAATCCTCTCAAAACTACATGAAGCAGGCACTGTTACAGTCTGTTTTCTACAGATAAAGATTTTGAGAATTTGAGATTTAGAGTAGGGACCTTCACCATCTTTTTAATTGCTATCCCCTGGTATCTAGAAAAACTGCCAGCTTTTAGTAAATTGACAAAAATTTAATTTAAATCATAAATATATTTAAAAGAAAATATAATAAGACATACTATTAGAGATGTAATATGAATAAAATAAAATATATATGATACCACTTACATATGGACTCTAGAAAAAGGATACACATGAACTTAGCTAAAAAACAGAAACAGAATTACAGATGTAGAAAACAAACTTATGGTTACCAGGGGCTAAGAAGGGGATAAACTGGGAGATTCGGATTGACATATACACACAACTATATATAGTGATAAACAACTAACAAGGACCTACTGTATAGCACAGGGAACTCTACTCAATGCTTTGTAATGACATATATGGGAAAAGAGTCTTAAAAAGATCGGATATATGTATATTATAACTGATTCACTCTGATGTACCGCAGCAACTAACACATGCTGTAAATCAACTGTACTGCAATAATTTAAAAAAAAAAATCTGCTTTCTTAGGGTTTTTATTCTTGTGGGAGAGATAGGCAAAAATGCTGATGAAAGTGTCACAAAAGCAGATTAAAAAGGAAAGAAAGCAAATGAATGGAAGTGATCTGAATAACATTTGTGTATGGAGATAGAGTGCTCTTTGGGTCTGTTGCACTCTTATAAATCTTGTTGGATGTGCCAGATTGCAAGTCCCTGACTGCAATACTATTTTTTAGGTTTGTTTCTCAAGGTTGAGAAATGAGATAATGGCTCTGCCCTGCCTTGGACAGAGAACAAACATGTTTACTGATTTGCCAGAAAAACCATGGATTCCCCAAACTCAGTGTTCAGTTGTGATGCAAACCTGTTGCTCATGCAGCATCCATGTGGGTTTATCATGTTGCCCTGTGGAAACTCGGGCAAAAAGAGCCCATGCAAGCGTGCTGACACTTATATTCCTTTCTGTGCTGTGAGTAATAAAGACCATTGTCTCTGACCCAGAAATCTCATGTCTTCTGCTAGTACCCATCAAATAGTTAACAGCTAACTCATAAGCAGAGTAAAATAAAATCCCAGATCCGATAATCAGAATCAGTAAGGTGGGCACATGGGCTTCAGATCCAGGTCTTTTTGATTGTAGAACCTATCTCTAATCACTCTGGCAGTTATATTGGCTTTATACATAACTAATTATATTTTAATACTTGTTACTTTGAAAAACTATTAACATTTATCTATTCATGTTTTCAGTGCTTTATATTTAATTTCTTTCAATTAAAGTATCTTTTTCTGTCATTATGGTCTCACTATCAACAAATTTCACAGGTGTGTTATTTCATACCTTATAAACATAGCAAACTTTGTTAATTATTTTATATTTTTAATATAAAACAAAATTATATTTAAATAAAATGAAAACATAAGGAAGCTATATTTCTCAGTTCATTCTTTTGATCATTTATTGTGTCCTAGATACTGCATAATGCTAATAAGAAAACAGATATTATTAGACACAATCTTTGCTCTTGAAAAGTTCGGTATGGTTTCTGCAAGTAATATATTCCTGGATATATTACATATGGTTTTAAAAAATAAGCTTGGAAAATCTACATGTGGCCAAATTGTGACTTCACTGACAGTCACTGCCAAACTTTTTTAGTGGGTTCTATTACCTGATGGTGGACCACAGAAGTAAGGACACTTCTATATTAATGACAGTGTTTTCTATTTTGGCCTCATATGTTCTGTTGAACCATATTTCAAGACTTCTGTATAGATCCAGTATAAAGTCAAACATGCATTAATGTCATTATTTTGTATTTTTATTGCAGTATAGTTGATTTATAATGTGTTAGTTTCCAGTGTACAGCAAAGTGATTCATATTCTCTTCCATTATGGTTTATTGCATAATATTGAATATAGTTCCCTTGCTATAAATTAGACCTTTTTGTGTATTTTATATGTAGTAGTTTCTATCTGCTAATATATCTTAATGTCTATTTTTTTTTTACATATAACCAGATTCATTTATTTTGCCTCAAGCTTTTCTCTCCTTACAGTGCCTCTTCTTCCTTTATCTGCATCTCAGCCGTGTCTAGTTTCTGAACCAATCTTGACAGATTTTAGGAGGAAGTATGTTAATGACCTTTGGTTTCTGTTTTGATATAACCCATCAGTGGGATCTATTGACCCTAACTGTTAGACTCCAGTGGTTCTTTCTCTGACTCTTCTCTGAGGCTAATCCAACACAAAGAACAAACCTAAATTTTTTTTTTTTTTTTGAGTAAATGCCAACCTTATTCTCTTTACTTTCATATACTGTCTGGTCCCCAGTATATGAACTTTGAACTCTACTTTTCAGTCAGTTCCTTTAAAAACAGTATTCTTCCCTCAACCTCAGTCTTGAATGGGGAAAGTGAAATAATTTCTAGATTTCTTTGGTTTATCAGCATATAATGAAGTGTTATGTTTCCTGCAATATACATGTAAGTTACTTATATCAACAGTCTTTGGAATTGTTCAAGATCTGGAGTGAAAATCTTGCTCTTGTTCAGGGTTTAAGGTTATAAATTATAGTATTATGGTTTGTGCTTATACTGTTATCTTTGATCCAAGGTGCAAGTTTAAAGAACGATGTCCAATGTTAATTAGAATGACTAGCAAGTTTTCACTTTATTTTTCTAAAGTGATATGGCCATCTGTTTATCCATCTATTTCCCATCTGTCTATCTACTTTCATATTTTTATGTTGTCTGTGTTTGAGTTAAGCAAAGTCTTTTTAATTATTATCTTCTAAGTCCATGCATATAAAACCAGGAGAAAAAGGCAACAAATGCTTTAATTACTCTCTTTATGAATTTGATATTAAAAACAAAATTAGTTTATCTGAAATATGTACACAATGTCAATCCCATATGATTTTAATTTGGAGTTAGATTTGGCATTAATAAAATAAGCATTTGTGTCTATTGAGAATTATAGATTTATTTTGTTGAACTATGCCTGACATTTAGCTTAGCTTGGGAAAGGTAAATAAAACAGTCCCTTATTAATAGAGGAAATCATGTATTATGTAGGTTGTAATTGTGAATGCTCCCTAAAAGAGCTATAATAATAAAATATTCAAACCAGAAGAAACTGTACTTAGTGTTTAAGTAGAACAGACATAAGTCAGTTAAAAAATAACATTTTACATATGAAAAAGCCATGGCAAAGGCTATTTTGCACTATAATAGAATGGAATTGGAGAGCATTTGCCTTGCATTTTCAATCCTCCTTGTATATATAAGCTGTACTCTGGCTTCACTCCAGGATCCTATCTTGACTACAGTCTGTCTTCAAAATGGAGTCATTATGACTTTCAGTGCTTTTACCAGTCTATTTTTTCTGTTTTCACTCAAATGAAAGCAGCTATCTACTTCCTCTACTGCTACCCCTGGACTTTACACAGATCAATACACATCTTTCTAACCATAAACTTAGAGTATTTCAACCTCAGCTGAGCCTTCAGAACTGTTTGGAATCATTTTTCTTTTCCCTTTCCAATCCCATTTGAATTTTCATAATATTTATACAAAAACCTTTATTTTGAATCCTAATGTACTTTCAATACCATCACATCAATAGATCCTTAATTCACAGAGAAAGCCAAGATTATCAGGTGAAATATCCTATGACTTTGTATTCCCTCTTCTCTATTGTGAGGTTCATCCTTCTCTTCTGACCTGGATGCTGAGGTGCTTTCTCTTATCTACAAAGGTAGCTGCTCCACCCATGCCTTAGGGACAATCTTCTGCTAGGTCATTAAAGCCTAGATAGTCTTTTCAGGGATCACGTCTCCTAAGCCTACATGCATGCATGCTAAGTTGCTTCAGTCATGCCCGACTCTTTGAGACCCTGTGGACTGCAGCTTGCCAGGCTCCTCTGTCCATATGATTCTCCAGGCAAGAATACTGGAGTGCGTTGTCAAGTCTTCCTCCAAGCAACCTTTCTGATCCAGGGATTGAACCTACCTCTCTTGCGGTCCCTGCATTGCAGGTGGATTCTTTACGGCTGAGCCACTGGGGAAGCCCCCTGAGCTTACGAGGAAGCTCAGATATTCTCATCCTTCATCTACCTTTCCTTCAAGCCTTAGTTCCTCATTTAATTCTTTACTAAAATTTATGACAATGTAGCCTAGGCTTGCTTTTTCAAATTCCTTAATTTCTACCTATTAATTACTCAAACTGGGAATGTTTAGTGCCTGAGTCAGTCAATTCAGTCGCTCAGTAGTGTCCAACTCTTTGCGACCCCATGAATTACAGTAGGCCAGGCCTCCCTGTCCATCACCAACTCCCGGAGTTCACTCAGACTCACGTCCATCGAGTCAGTGATGCTATCCAGCCATCTCATCCTCTGTCATCCCTTTCTCCTCCTGTCCCCAATCCCTCCCAGCATCAGAGTCTTTTCCAATGAGTCAACTCTTCGAATGAGGTGGCCAAAGTACTGGAGCTTCAGCTTTAGCATCATTCCTTCCAAAGAAGTCCCAGGGCTGATCTCCTTCAGAATGGACTGGTTGGATCTCCTTGCAGTCCCAGGGACTCTCAAGAGTCTTCTCCAATACCACAGTTCAAAAGCATCAATTCTTTGGTGCTCAGCCTTCTTCACAGTCCAACTCTCACATCCATACATGACCACAGGAAAAACCATAGCTTTGACTAGATGGACCTTTGTTGGCAAAGTAATGTCTTGCTTTTGAATATGCTGTCTAGGTTGGTCATAACTTTCCTTCCAAGGAGTAAGCGTCTTTTAATTTCATGGCTGCAGGCACCATCTGCAGTGATTTGAAGGTGTTTTTCCTATAGTCACCTCTTAATTGCCAATAGAGCTGCTCTTTTGAACCTCATCTTACTCATCTTTTGCCCTTGCTATTGTTGATCATCCTCTCCTTGAATTTGCACCATTATTTTCTAGGATATCTTTTCTTAAAATTTGTATCCACATCTGAAAATTGCTCTTCATTGTCCTTTAATAGTTATCTCCTCCTTTGCTTTTCCTTTATATTTTTGTATTCCCCAGAGTTCAATTCTTTGGTTCTCTTTTTTACTCTAAATTTCCTCACTCTAACGTTATCCCTGGATGTATTTGGTATTTTCTTTTTCTTTTTTTAAATTTTATTTTATTTTTAAACTTTACAAATTGTATTAGTTTTGCCAAATATCAAAATGAATCCGCCACAGGTATACATGTATTCCCCATCCTGAACCCTCCTCCTTCCTCCCTCCCCATACCATCCCTCTGGGTCGTCTCAGTGCACTAGCCCCAAGCATCCAGAATCGTGCATCCAACCTGGACTGGCAACTCGTTTCATACATGATATTATACATGTTTCAATGCCATTCTCCCAAATCTTCTCACCTCTCCCTCTGCAACAGAGTCCATAAAACTGTTCTATACATCAGTGTCTCTTTTGCTGTCTCGTACACAGGGTTATTGTTAGCATCTTTCTAAATTCCATATATATACATTATTATACTGTATTGGTGTTTTTATTTCTGGCTTACTTCACTCTGTATAATAGGCTCCAGTTTCATCCACCTCATTAGAACTGATTCAAATGTATTCTTTTTAATGGCTGAGTAATACTCCATTGTGTATATGTACCACAGCTGTCTTATCCATTCATCTGCTGATGGACATCTAGGTTGCTTCCATCTCCTGGCTATTATAAACAGTGCTGCGATGAACATTGGGGTACACGTGTCTCTTTCCCTTCTGGTTTCCTCAGTGTGTATGCCCAGCAGTGGGATTGCTGGATCATAAGGCAGTTCTATTTCCAGTTTTTTAAGAAATCTCCACTCTGTTCTCCATAGTGGCTGTACTAGTTTGCATTCCCACCAACAGTGTAAGAGGGTTCCCTTTTCTCCACACCCTCTCCAGCATTTATTATTTGTAGACTTTTGGATCGCAGCCATTCTGACTGGTGTGAAATGGTACCTCATAGTGATTTTGATTGGCATTTCTCTGATAATGAGTGATGTTGAGCATCTTTTCATGTGTTTGTTAGCCATCTGTATGTCTTCTTTGGAGAAATGTCTATTTAGTTCTTTGGCCCATTTTTTGATTGGGTCATTTATTTTTCTGGAGTTGAGCTGTAGGAGTTGCTTGTATATTTTTGAGACTAGTTCTTTGTCAGTTGCTTCATTTGCTATTATTTTCTCCCATTCTGAAGGCTGTCTTTTCACCTTGCTGATAGTTTCCTTTGATGTGCAGAAGCTTTTAAGGTTAATTAGGTCCCATTTGTTTATTTTTGCTTTTATTTCCAATATTCTGGGAGGTGGGTCATAGAGGATCCTGCTGTGATATATGTCAGAGAGTGTTTTGCCTATGTTCTCCTCTAGGAGTTTTATAGTTTCTGGTCTTATGTTTGGATCTTTAATCCATTTTGAGTTTATTTTTGTGTATGGTGTTAGAAAATGTTCTAGTTTCATTCTTTTACAAGTGGTTGACCAGATTTCCCAGCACCACTTGTTAAAGAGATTGTCTTTAATCCATTGTATATTCTTGCCTCCTTTGTCAAAGATAAGGTGTCCATATGTGCGTGGATTTATCTGTGGGCTTTCTATTTTGTTCCATTGATCTATATTTCTGTCTTTGTGCCAGTACCATACTGTCTTGATGACTGTGGCTTTGTAGTAGAGCCTGAAGTCAAGTAGGTTGATTCCTCTAGTTCCATTCTTCTTTCTCAAGATCGCTTTGGCTATTCGAGGTTTTTTGTATTTCCATACAAATTGTGAAATTATTCATTTTCAATTGCCATGTTAACCTATATTTCTTGAAGTGGCTTCAAAATTAATATGTTAAAACCAAAGTTTATTTCTCTTCCTATAACAGGTTTCTATTCTAATCTTTTCCACTTTAATGAAAAGATCACAATCCATGCCATATTTTAATCTGGAATCTGGGGAAATGCTAGACTTTTGTGCTTTCCCTTCACTTTGTCTTTTTCTTAACCTACTTTAATCAGTTCTAACTGAAAAGTTATTGAAGTCTAACTTAGAAAATGTATTGACTTTAGTTCTTCTTTTCATCCTTTCTGGTACTGCTTTGAAGACTTCACTGTTTTTTCCTACCTTTGGAAAAGCCACTGTGTGTGGTTTCCCTACCTCCTGAATTATTGTCATTTCTCTATCATAATTTATCTTTAATCTTCTTAATGCTCCCAGAAGTAGATTCAAATTTCTTGACTTGCCTAAGAAAGTCCCAACTAAAAATTAGTCCCAACTAAAAATTTAGAATTTTTAGTCTCATCATCCACTAGCCTGTGTATGCAACTTTATTTCAGCTAAGTTCATTTATTCATCTTTGCTGACATGGTTCACTGTCATTAAAGTTACTTCATTTCTTCTCCATGTTACAAATTATTTCCTCCTCAAAACCTAGCCCAAATACCAGTTTCTCCACATTGCATTTTGCAACAAGGAATTTTTTTAAAAGTCATGCTTTCTCTTTGACCTGATTCTGCTCTATCTTACCCAAATGTAAGGAAGTGTTTTATTTTGCATTTTATCTAGGCACATATTTATGTTATATAAATAATATATTATTTATCATGAGTCTATGTGTTGCCTGGACTAGGCTTAGATGATTTTGGCTGGGCTTAATCATCATTTGTGGTAATCTGGGGTTGGCCGTGGACGTGTTGATGTAGGTGATTCTAATGAATGAATTGATTCTGCTTCAAGGTGTATCTCATCTCCCAGAAGGCTGATCTGAGCTTGATCCCCTGGTAGAGACAGAGGTCCCAAGAAATGTAGAGATGCACAAAAGCTCTTATAGCCTAGATTTGAAAGTGGCACTCTGTTGCTTCCATTCCATTCTGTTTGGACAAAGAAAGTCACAAAGGCAGCCTACATTCAAAGCGGTAGTGGGGCAGATTCTGAGCCTTAATGGGAGGAGAGCTGCACAGCAACATTACTGAAAAAGAATGGAAAATTTGGGTATTTTTACAGTCAATTGCAATAAACCAAAGGGATATTTTAAAATATAACATATTAATCACATAATATTCTGTAATTATTGAATCTTTTAGAAGTGAATGAGTAAAAATAATAAGATAAAATATGATAGGAATAATATGCTGCTGTTATGCTATGCTATGTATGTTGTAATTCTAGGTTCCCCTCAGATTTCCGATGTATATAAAACTTTAAGTTACAAATTATAGGGATTCATTAAAGTTTGATTCTTAATAGTAAGTGGAAAGATTTGAAAATATTAAAAAAATAACATTAAATAAAAACTATTTTCTTGGAAATAAAAGTTATGCTAAAGTGCATCTTCAATATGATGACAGAGAACTGACAATAAAATATCATAGCTTGAGAAAGTCAAGGAAAAAAACTTAGATTACTCTAAAAATATTATTGATAGTGCTGCTGAATAATTCTGAGAACTCTTCTTCACCAGGCATGCAGAAATTATCTGCAAGATGACTGGCTACAGTTGATATTGTCAATTTGTTCATGGCATGGCTTCCAAGTACTGAGCACCTGAAGCTTGCATTCATCTGACAGAGAGGCACGCTTCACTGAAGTGGCATTGGAATACAAATAAATTGGATACCACTTAGAGACCTGAAATGCCACTGTGAGATGAAAGACAAACCCCACTGAAACTGACAGCAATATTTTCTTTTCTAGCTAGGAAAAATATATAGAAAAAAGATGAGAGACCTTTTTAATGGAATAAAGAAAAATGATACTGCTTCTATAACCCAAGCACTATGGTTCTTAATACAATTCAGTAAATGCCTCAAAATAGAAGTACATTAAACTTCAAGGCAATCAGAACACAAGTGCTGGATTGCCACAATGTGGTAAAAGAAGTGATATTGAAAGCTGGCAAAGACACGTATACTAACGATGAAGCATCAAGGATTTTGGAGTCATTTGACAGTCTCTCTGATGGTGCATATTGAATGTGTTGTCTTCCTCGCTGAATATTTTTTGTGTGTTTCAAAATATGCCGAATGATAGATCTCTTCTTTTCTTAAAAAATTTAGGTTAATTGATCTCAAGACACTGACTTCACATCAAACTTAAAATCCTGACATTTTACACACATAAGCCATAGCCTGCTAAATAGTCTCATAGAAATGCACACTTCATTTTTAAACTAATCAAGCATGTCTTGCTCATTTCTCAAGACATGTTGGCATATTAAATCTCTAAAGGTTTAGCCATTAAGTTTTTGAGATATGAGTCTGAGGTACTTGGCAGGAATGGCATATTAGCTACAGTAGAATAAATCTCCTTTGAGTTTTATTAAATGGAATGTGTTTTAATGATCAAATACTCATATAGCTATTTTTAACACATCCATTGTTTTGACATGAAATATAAATATACATATATTCACTGATATACTTAAGCACTCATATAATATATATTTCACATAGATGTTCTACATTGTGCATGAAAAAATATACTATGCCTACAACTCCCTATATATCAAGACAGGCTTAAAAATTTGTTCGACTGTTGTTGTTTAGTTGCTAAGTCATGTCTGAAGTCTTTGAAACACCATGGACTGTAGTCCACCAGACTCCTCTGTCCACAGGATTTCCTATGCAAAAATACTGATCTGGGTTGGCATTTCCTTTTCTAGGTGATCTTCCCAACGCAGGAATTGAACTCGCATCTCTTGCATTGGCAGGCAGATTCTTTACTGCTGAGCCACCAGACAAACCTACTTTGTTTGATTAACTTTCCAATATTGAAAGAAAGTCTGAAAAATTTTGAGCATTTTTTGATTGTGCTTAAACAACACAAGCTTGCCCTGGCATACTATGCTGCTGCTGCTAAGACTCTGTGCAACTCCAAAAGGGAGCCCACCAGGCTCCCCTGTCCCTGGGATTCTCTAGGCAAGAACACTGAAGTGGGTTGCCATTTCCTTCTCCAATGCATGAAAGAAAAAGTGAAAGCGAAGTCGCTCAGTCGTGTCCGACTCTTAGCGACCCCATGGACTGCAGCCTACCAGGCTCCTCCGTCCATGGGATTTTCCAGGTGAGAGTACTGGAGTGGGGTGCCATTGCCTTCTATAGTTTAGCAATAATTACTCGTTTTACAGTTGCTAATGATGCTATTTGTTTTACTACTTCTAAGTTTTATGGGCTTGAATTTTATCTTTACACAAGAATATGTTGACCAAGTCTTATTCAGACTCTGAAATTGAATTTTCATGAATTTTAAGAACACTTAAACTTTACAAATATGTCTCTACCTACTAATAGCCAAATGGAGACAGAATATTTATTATAAACAAACAGATTTAGTTACAGAAATATAAAGACATAAATAATTGATTCTAATTGAATAATTGCTTCTGCAGGATATGGACTTCTGGCAGTGTTTCAAGCCCCTGTCTTGTCACAAGGGCTGAATGAAGATAGGAATGGGGAGGTGACTCCTAGACTTTTCAGATCACAATACCTATGCAAGCAGCCACTTACTCCATCTTTATATGAGATAAAATAACCATATTGTATTTCTCACAGTTTTCGTGTCTCAGGACTGCTAAAATTAGGATTTTCTCATATAAATATTTCAGAGAAATTACCTCACATTTCTCAGTTCGGTTCTTCATATAGCATATAATGAAGAAAGAGATTTGTTACTCATCAAAATCATTGTTATAGTTCATTTTAGTTATTCAGTCATGTCTGACTGTTTGCAACCCCATGGACTGCAGCATGCCAGGTTTCCCTGTCCATCACCAACTCCTGGAGTTTACTCAAACTCATGGCCATCAAATCAGTGATGCCATCCAACCATCTCATCCTCTGTTGTTGCCTTCTCCTCCTGCCTTCAATCTTTCCCAGCATCAAAGTCTTTTCCAATGAGTCAGTTCTTCTCATCAGGTGGCCAAAAAGTATTGGAGTTTCAGCTTCAGCATCAGTCCTTTCAATGAATATTCAGGACTGATTTCCTTTAGGATGGACTGATCAATTGATCATTGTTACAGATCATATTAAATAGTGATTTGGCCTTGGAAACTTTGTGTTCCTGACTTTGAAAGTTAGAGTCACTCAGTCGTTTCCAACTCTTTGTGACCCCAGGCACTATACAGTCCATGGAATTCTCCAGGCCAAAATACTGGAGTGGATAACCTTTCTCTTCTCCAGGGGATCTTCCAAACCCATGGATCAAACCCAGGTCTCCCTCATTGCAGGCAATTCTTTATCAGCTGAGCCACAGTGCAAGCCCAAGAATACTGGAGTAGGTAGCCTATCTCTTCTGCAGCAGATCTTCCTGACCTAGGAATCGAACTGCAGTCTCCTGAATTGCAGGTGGGTTCTTTACCAACCGAGCTATCAGGGAAGCCTGATATCAGGTAAAGTTCCTGACTTTAATTATGTGTAAAATAAGATTAGACTAGCCATCAATGAAATTTGCATAGTGTAAACATTCTTTGATTATATTAGGGTTTCCAGTAGAGAATAGGCATTTAGGAATATAATATGGGGACTTTCCTGGTGGTCCAATGCCTAAGACTCTACAGTTCCCAATGTAGGGGGCCCAGGTTCAATCCCTGATCAGGGAACTAGATGCCACATGCCACCATGAAGATCAAAGATTCCATGTGTGGCAGCTAAGACTTGGCACAACCAAATAAATGCATAAATAAATAAAAATATTTTTTAAAGAATCTAATATAAAGTCTATCAGGTATACACCAGTAAGATGGAGCTTCTATCTATCTACCCATTGGTTGATCTACAGCTATATTAAAAATGCATAGGGAGAAAAAGAGTGTTACTTTCATTTGTATGTAACTCCCATTTCCTTTCAGTCAGTAAAGAATCGGACTGCAGTGCTGGAAACCTGGGTTCAACCCCTGAGTCTGGGAAGATTTCCCGGAGAAGGCAAAGGTAACCCACTCCAGTATTCTTGCTTGGAAAATCCCATGGACAGAGGAGCCTGGTGGGCTACAGTCCATGGGGTTGCAAGAATAGGACACAACTTAGCGACTAAACCACCACCACCCATTTTCTCTATAAACACACATGAAGAGGGAAATGTATAGAGGTGTTTGTATAGGAAATGGGAGTTACATATAGATGAAGGCAATACTTCTTTTAATCAGCAGCTAGATTTTTAACATAGCTCATCCTGACTATTCATTGTGATTTAACAGATAAGAAATAATAAACTAGTTTTTGGTTTCATGCAATTTTATACTGTTGAACCCATTCTATCACATCTTATTCCTATTAGAGTAACACACTTGGGGAAAGTAAATTACTTTGGACATTTTAAACACACTTGAAGCCAGGGTAAACCTAGATTATAGCATAGTGCCACCATTTTCTCCCCATTCTGTCTTATGTTTTTTCTCTCCACTACTTGGTTGCCTTTTTTCCATTATAGGTTTTTTTCTTCTAGCTCCTTCCTATCCTTACTTTTTTCATCCAATTTACTTTTGTTGAGATTTTGAAGCAAGGTGAAAAGAAAGACTCAGGAACAAGGAAATAGAAGTAAAGTCAATTTCAGAACAGAAGTAGAGATAGCCATTGCCTACTACATCCTCTAAGCAAGGATGATATAGGAAAGGGAAAGCAAAAGCAAAAGCAAATCCTCTTCCTAATTCAATGTAAGGACTCAAATCTTTAGGATTACTTATGATAACGCTAAGCTAGGAAAACCATGTATGTTGTAAACAATGCTGCCAAATTCTACTACCATAGAATATTGATACTGCTTGAAGAATTTAAATATTACCAAACCTAATAGTAAGGACAAATCATATGATTTCCTTCCTTTCTGCTTTTGACATTAAGATACATCAGCCAGCCGGTTGATATGGTATCATATTGGGCCCATCTTAGAGTCTCTTGTGAGTGCTTTAAAAAAAATAATTAGGGCTCACCTGAGATCCATGAAATCATAATCTCCAGGTTGCTTAACTATTTTTTTTTAAAGCTCCACAATCATTCTATTTTGCAGCTATGTTCAAGAATTGTTAACTATAAGATAAGAAGAGAAAGAAATAGTTTCATTCTAGACCTTCCCCAAATGTCCCAGCATAAGTAATGCATTTTAATACTCTTAGAAATGAAGGAATGGCTATTTTACTGAATACACTGGACGCTGCTAGCCAGAACACCCTTTTCTTCTAGCAGCTAACCAGATTGTATCAATAGTTAAAAGCACACGAACCCTGGAATAGCATGTGTTTTCCAACACATAAGGAAGTACATGACCAAGTGTGCTTACTGCATGACAGAAGGAGTCTCAGAAGAGCCAACAGAAGATAAGGTTGTTTGACAAAATTTTTCTGTAGAAGTTCTGCCTTCAGCCATGTGGTTACTGGATGATGTTTGTTTTCCAGCAGTCTCAGTCAGGTCAGTTACTTCTCCCAAGCAGTAAAGAAAATGAATGGAGTGGAAAGAGGACAGTTTTGTTACCTGAAAATAGTTTTATTCTGGCATTTAACATGAAAGTCCTTTATGGAAGCATGATGACAAGGGAATATAAAAATCCCTCTTGCCTACATTGGGTCTCAAGCAAAAACTATGCCATGTCAACATGTAGAACTGGATCTTAGTGTTACATTTAAGACCTTACAGTTCAAAACACTAATTTTATTTAGATGACAAGGTTTCTTCCATTGTTGTGTAATAAATCTAAAATAGTCATATTGTTAATTGTGAAGACATTTAAAATATAATAAAAAATAATTATATATAGTGTATAAGATACAATTATATATATATATTATTAAACAATTCAAAAAAGTTTCAATGTATCCTAGAAAACTATAAGATATTGGTTCACATTATTTAGTGCACTGTCATTCATAATTATAGAAAAAATAAAAGAATCTCAGTCTCTGTTAGGGAAGAGTAAAAAATTAGTCACATCAACACAATGAAATAGTATGCTGCCACAATAACTGAACTACAGAATATTTAATAATACAAAAATGCAAATGATAGTTTAAAAATAAAAGCAAGATAAATGACATATAGATGATTTTCCTACTTCAGCATATATGTGTATATATGCACACACTGTTGTTGTTTAGTCGCTAAGTCATGCCTGATTCTTTGTGACCCTATGGACTGTACCTTGTCAGTTTCTCTGTCCATGGAATTTTCTAGGCAAGAATACTAGAGTGGGTTGCCATTTTCTTCTCAAGGGGATCTTCCCAACCCAGGGATCAAACCCATGTCTTCTGTGTCTCCTGCATTGCAGGCAGATTCTTTACCACTGAGCCACCACAGAAGCCCCATATGTACATGTATGTAGATAGATATAATTATATGGGCATATACACACCCCTATACTTATATATGCATACATATATACACACTGTATCAGTTTTCCATTTCTGCTGTAACAAATTACCACAGTCTTCAGTTCAGTCGCCCAGTCGTGTCCGACTCTTTGCAACCCCATGAATCGCAGCACGCCAGGCCTCCCTGTCCATCACCAACTCCCAGAGTTCACTCAGACTCATGTTCATCGAGTCGGTGATGCCATCCAGCCATCTCATCCTCTGTTGTTCCCTTCTCTTCCTGCCCTCAATCCCTCCCAGCATCAGAGTCTTTTCCAATGAGTCAACTCTTCACATGAGGTGGCCAAAGTACTGGAGTTTCAGCTTTAGCATCATTCCTTCCAAAGAAATCCCAGGGCTGATCTCCTTTAGAATGGACTGGTTGGATCTCCTTGTAGTCCAAGGGACTTTCAAGAGTCTTCTCTAACACCTCAATTCAAAAGCATCAATTCCTTGGTGCTCAGCTTTCTTCACAGTCCAACTCTCACATCCATACATGACTACTGGAAAAACCATAGCCTTGACTAGACGGACCTTTGTTGGCAAAGTAATGTCTCTGCTTTTGAATATGCTATCTAGGTTGGTCATAACTTTTCTTCCAAGGAGTAAGTGTCTTTTAATTTCATGGCTGCAATCACCATCTGCAGTGATTTTGGAGCCCCCCAAAATAAAGTCTGATACTGTTTCCACTGTTTCCCCTTCTATTTGCCATGAAGTGATGGGACCAGATGCCATGATCTTAGTTTTCTGAATGTTGAGCTTTAAGCCAATTTTTTCACTCTCCTCTTTCACTTTCATCAAGAGGCTTTTTAGTTCCTCTTCACCTTCTGCCATAAAGGTGGTGTCATTTGCTTATCTGAGGCTATTGATATTTCTCCTGGCAATCTTGATTCCAGCTTGTGCTTCTTCCAGTCCAGCATTTCTCATGATGTTCTCTGCATAGAAGTTAAATAAGCAGGGTGACAATATACAGCCTTGACGTACTCCTTTTCCTATTTGGAACCAGTCTGTTGTTCCATGTCCCGTTCTCACGGTTGCTTCCTGACCTGCATATAGGTTTCTCAAGAGGCAGGTCAGGTGGTCTGGTATTCCCATCTCTTTCAGAATTTTCCACAGTTTATAGTGATCCACATAGTCAAAGGCTTTGGCATAGTCAATAAAGCAGAAATAGATGTTTTTCTGGAACTCTCTTGCTTTTTCCAGTGGATGTTGGCAATTTGATCTCTGGTTCCTCTGTCTTTTCTAAAACCAGCTTGAACATCTGGAAGTTCACGGTTCACGTACTGACTTGAAATAACATACATTTATTATCTTACAATTCTGTAAGTTAAAAGTCTAAAGTGTTAGCCTATGTTGCTTTCTGGAAGTCCTAAGGAAGAATCTGTTTCCTTGCATTTTCTAACTTTGAGGGGCCACCTGTACTGGTTGGTTTTTGGCCCCTTTCATCCATCTTCAAAGCTGAAAAATGTGTTGAATTCTTCTCACATCAGTCTTCCCTCCTTTTCTGCCTCCTTCTACTTTTAAGGACCCTTGCCCTTACACTGGCCCCATCTAAACAGTCCAGAATGCATGCTTGCATGCTCAATTACTCAGTTGTGTCTGACTCTTTGCAAGCCCATCAACTGTAACCCACCAAACTCTACTGTCCTGGGGTTTCCCATGACAAGAATACTGGAGTGGGTTGCCACTACTCCAGGGGATCTTACTGACCTAGGGATTGAACCCCCATCTCCTGCGTCTTCTGCATTGGTAGATAGATTCTCTTTTTTTCCTCCAACACAATTTAACATAGTTTACTCATGACCTGGTGGTGCCACCCAAGCTGATCAGGGGAGGGTATAAATCCATGGAAGCATGAGAGTGGGGCATGCTCTCTTTTCCTTCTCCTCCAGAGCCTTTCCTCAAACACTTGTCCACTATCTTCTGTCTTTTGCCAGTTCAAGCTGAATGTTCCTCAGGAAAGCCTTCTTCTTTTGACCCAACTTGCATTATCAACATCCTCTCAGCTTCATGTGCGTCGGTTTGTCCTATGGCAATTTCCACCTGTAGGCTGGCTGCTTTCTGAGGTGTTCGTGGAGGTGAATGTGCACTTAATCTAGTTAAGACAGATGGATTCTTTGAGCCACCTGGAAAGCCTGAAGAATCCAGGATACTCTCCCTATTTTAAGGGCAGCTGGCTAGCAACCTTAGTTCCATCTGCTACCCGATTCCCCTTTGCCATGCTACCTATCAGATTTACAGGTTCCAGGGCTTAGGATGCGGAAATCTTTGGGGGGTCATTATTCTCCCCACCATACACATACACACACACACATGCTCACACACAAAGAAATTCTAAAGATATATATCATATTATTAATAGTAAGTGGCTGAGTTGTGGCATTTTGTTCTCTATATTTCTGTTATTTATATTTTCTGTAGTAAATACAAATACAAAATGTCTAACAAATGCTATTTTTTAATGCAAGCCTCTAAATTATATTTTACTACTCATTTACTGGATATTTTTTAGACAAATATCATCCATTAAAGTTTATAACTTGAGCATTTAAAAAGTAATTTATTTTAAAATTTGATGGTGCACTGAATGAACGTCACATACTTGGAGGCTTAGGAAAGAGGCCAACCAGGAGAGAAGATCTGGCCTTCTCAGCCATTGATTTCTGCACGATCAATTGACTTGGATCATGCAGTTAATCCAATTCAGTAGTTAAGAAAATTGAAAATACCAGCTGTGTGGTTTTTAGGTCCAGTGTTGTTTTCTTTTTGTTTTTATGACACAGAAAGCAATGTCATTTTTTCCAGCTTGTCTAGAGATTTACAAAAGTGAAAAAACAAACAAACCAAAGGCATTTTTCCCCTTCTGCTGCAAAATAATATTTTCTAAAGACAATAATAAAATTATATATCACTGATTCTCATGAGAATGCCATGTAAACAGAAAATAAAGCTATATTAATATGTTTTGTGAGTCATACTAAAATTCTATGACTATTTAGCTTAGCATATTTAAGGAAGTCAATTTAAATTAAAATAGAGAAATCTCAGTTTGTTGAAGTCTTTAAAAATAACTTTCATCTTTCATACCTAAAATTATTTAAGAGCAAATAATTCCATTTTCTCTTAAATAAAAAATATAAACAAGTCAAACTTGAATGCCAGTAAGTGCTATGGTAATAGTCTGGTCTGTATGTCACTTCTCATTATAATTTGATAAATCATTACATTCGAACATAATTCAAACAAGAAGATACACAATTATTTGCTCTTTTATTCTCTTAAACACAGAAAATGACTCAATTAGGTGCTAAAGGATGCATATTAACTACTACTGGAATTATAACTAGTTTGCTCTTTGTGAAATCAATCCTTTTTTAAGATCATAAAATAAGACCTTTACTTCTCTCTACATACTTGTTAATTATATAGTACTTCACAGGCTCTTGTTGAATTGAAGAAGGAAAATTAGTCAAGAAAAGGTCACTTTCCTTCTTTACCAGTTGTATGCTAATTAGGAGCAACTTGTGAGGTGATAGAATATTTGGACTGTGGTAGATAATAAATCATAAAAAATATAGATGAAATGAGAAACATGGGAAGAACATGAGATCCTATTATCACAGCTGGGAAAGCTTAGCTACTACTTGAAACCTTAATTCTTTCCCAGGATGTGTGGCAGTTTGTGGTTCCAAATCACCTCTTGTTCAATTTCAGAAGATGTATCTTTTTATTGCTTTAATAAGATCATTCGACTTGAGCTTTCTAAACTATCCAGTCATCCACCTGGCAAAGTTTCATGTATGGTCACCTATCCTAATTCCTCCTGCTAGTGAAGAGGGAAGGTCACTTTACTTTTCTAGGACTAATCCTTCCACCTGAATTATTTCCCCTGTGATTACCTTAAGGCTTTCAGTCTATCAAATAAATCTAATCATTAGAGTGAACATAATATATCACCCTAAATACAGCACTTTAGAGCTACACTATTCAATATACTAGCCACTAGCCACATGAAATTTAAGTTAAATGAAATTATTGAATTACACAAGTCACATTCAAGTGCTCAATAGCCACATTGGCTGGTAACTATAACACTATATTGAATAGTCTGGATATAGAACATTTCCATCAGCACTGAAAGTTCAACTGAACAGTGCCATGGTGGATAGTGAAGGATAGTGAAGGACAGGGAAGCCTGGCATTCTTCAGTCCATGGGGTCAAAGCCAGACATGACTTAGTGATTAAACAATAACAATGGTGGAGAGTGAAGTTGGGAACTATTAATAACAATGGATAGCAGGTATAAACTGGGCACTGTCACCAGCAAACCAGGACATATGTTCACCCCACTTATCTTCTTCTCTCTCTACTGGCTCCTTTTCTGTGTGCAGGTGCAAACGTTGTTCCTATATCAAAACATGATGAACATTAACAATAACTAGCTGACATACTCCTACATCGAGGCTATTTGTGACACTAAATATTTAGCCAATTAAATAAAGATAAAAATTAGCCGCACTATTATTTAGCTGTTAGTAGACAAAGAGGATGAGATGGCTGGATGGCATCACCGACTCGATGGACGTGAGTTTGAGTGAACTCCGGGAGATGGTGATGGACAGGGAGGCCTGGTGTGCTGCAATTCATGGGGTTGCAAAGAGTCGGACACGACTGAGCAACTGAACTGAACTGAGACAAAGCAATCCGGAGAAGGCAATGGCAACCCACTCCAGTACTCTTGCCTGGAAAATCCCATGGACAGAGGAGCCTGGTAGGCTGCAGTCCATGGGGTTGCTAGGAGTTGGACACGACTGAGCACCTTCACTTTCACCTTTCACTTTCATGCATTGGAGAAGGAAATGGCAACCCACTCCAGTATTCTTGCCTAAAGGATCCCAGGGACAAGGTAGCCTGGTGGGCTGCCGTCTATGGGGTCACACAGAGTCGGACACGACTGAAGCAGCTTAGCAGCAGCAGCAGCAGCAGACAAAGCAATCATTTGATTTAGTTTGTTAGTGTGATACAACTGGTTGTTGCAGAAAGCTGCTAGTAAGAGTTGCCATTAACTGAGCATTTGTGATGTGCTTTAAATGGTGGTAAATATTTCATATTTATTATTGTATTATTTAATCTTCATAATAACCACTGGGTGAGTGATTTGAGGCTAGTAATTGCTCTGGGAGTTCTGAGGCGCCAATAAAGATAGAGAATCCTGAGGTTACCTGAAGTGAGTGAGAAATTGGAAGACAAAAATTAGAAGTTGGAGGAACTTAATGCTGAAACATTCCCAAAAGGAGGAGCTAAATTTTAAAATAAATTATAGAGATGCAATTGACTCTCATAGAAGACAATCATGGGCTAAAGCAGGGAAAGCAGGAGGAATCTCCAACAATTTATCTAAATATAATTTCACACCTTTGACTTGTTTTAATGGTAAGTATAGGATCTGTGGATATGTCAAACTGGTAGACTTGTATAAAAACATAGCATAAAGGAGGGCAAGCCCTATGATGATAATACCTGACTGACTATAAGTTTCACTAGTCCATTTCAACTCCTTGGATATTATTACATCTGAACCTAACCTAAGATTTTCATGCATCCTTTGACATTGTCATTTAGACTTTGCTCTGCTTTAGACTGGTTTAAGTTCTCTTACACAACTGGAATTATGCATTTGAATACGATGCTACAATTTCCTCCAATGGATCTAAGCAAGACTTTTGAAATTCATTCTTTGTTTCCTAAGTCATATCTGTCAAATGTAAGAAGTACTAAGGCATTCAGAGTTTTCATAGGAAGAAGAGGGGATGTGATTTATATGAATATAAAGATTAAGTTATGAAAACATAAAGTCATAAAATTGCATTTTCAGAAAGGATCTTGCATGGAAAACTCAAGAAGCATATATGAATACCTGACAATGAAAAAGTATTTACATGTTGAGTTCTGTATCAGGCTTAAAATACAGGATAAAGGAAACAACTCTAAATTATTTCCTTCCATTAAAGAAAATAGAAATGTATTTTGGGACTTAAAAATACTCCCAAGTATTTGGTTTGGGCTAATTATATAAAGGTCCTTTATCACAAACCATTTGGTACTGTAAAATGTACATTTTTATAATTTAAGAAACTATTACAATATCATTTCTTTTACAAACACATCAGATATCTGAAGTATCTTTTTTTTAAGACAGGAAACTGAACTTACCATAAAGGCAAAAATGATAATTTCTCTTCTTTATTATGCACATATGTCACTTTGATTCAATATGCTATATTCTAAAAATATTAATTTCAATCATGTATACAGCTAAAATCTTAGTGATTTATCAAGTATTAAACCTTTTTTCCTTGAGAGACAACATGATTTGCAGCTTACTTGAAAGAAGGAATGTGAGAGGGTATCCTGGATTACTTTGGAAAAATATGACTAATGTGGATAGATTTTTCTTATTATAATATTAAAATATATAATAAAAATTCAATAATTATTGAGAGAATAATTTGGTACTGGATCAAGTTCAGGCAAATAAAAGGAACAAAATGAAAATTCCAGAAATAGTCCCAAATTAAATAAGGCTATTTTATAAAAGCGGCATCTTAGTCAGTACATAAAGGATGGATTATCTAATAACTAGGCAGCCACTGTGCAAAAGGGAGGGAATGTCCATTATTCATATCTTCTTCACAAATTTCAGACATATTACAGACATGTAATATGGGACCCTAGACAAGTAAAAACGGAACCCTAGATTCAAAAGAAAATGAGCTGAATATTTAGCTAAATTTGAAACTAGAGAATTACTTTATAAGCTTATTAGCATGATAAAGATGAAGGAAGAGATTGATTTATTTAACACCCTCAAGTTAAATAGCTGTTTCAAAAATAACACAAAGAAAATTATAGGACAAACTAAAAGAGAGGGGAAAGTTTTCATTAGATATGACAAAAGACTATAATTTCAAATTTATAAAAATATTTTCTCAAATGAATGGTCAAGCTAAAAATCAGGGGTCCAACTTCATATCTCATCCTAACACTTCATATCCTACACATCAACAAGAATATCACTATCTCCAAGTACTGCTGTACTAAGATTGTTTGTTTCATCTCTACTATTGTAGCTTGGGTCAAGCCTCTTTCCCTCTTTCTTAAATTCTTACAACAGATTTCTGACCCCACTCTTCTCTTCTGACAGTTGATGTGCCCTGGAGCCCAGAGTGACTGTTTAAAAGCCTGACTCGTCATTCCCTCATTTAGACATCTCCAGAGGTTTTTCCTTGCATATAAGAAAATAATCCCCTGCCCATACCCAGTATTATTCTTAGCTCGAGTCTTTTGCATTGTCTTTTCATCTTCTTTCTTCCCTTGATTAATTCTCATTATTCAGATCTCAAACCACATGTTTCTTCCTCAAGTTACTTGCCACCTGAGCTAAAACAGCTTTTATTTCCTTCCCTGTCACATGGTGAATTTTTTCGTAGTACTTGCTACTTCCTTTCTTTGTGTTTTGTTGTTGCTTGTTTTTTAAAATTTTCTTTCAACTAGAATGTTAACTCTTTGAGAAGAGATTACTCTCTGCCCATTTAACAGTCTAGCAGGTAGAAACTGATGCTTGGCTAAATATACTGAAGTATATTTATACAAAGGAATGTACAGTAATATAGAAAAATGTTTAATAATGAGATGCATTATGAAATAAAAAAAGCATGATTTCTATTTGAAAGGAAAAAGTTTATATACGCATACAAAAAACTGAAATATACACACAGAAGTGTTAAAATAAGATATCATGATAGAAATATGCTGGTGATTCTTTCCTTTTTTTCAACTAAATTAAATTTTTATGACTAAATTCTTTTGCTAAAGAAAATGTGTGTTGATGTAAGAAGTAGAATACAGACTTTTGATATCAGTTTTGTTTTTGAGCACTAGCCAATTCATAGGTGAAGAGCTCATAACAATATAAGAATTAATGTGTATAATTCCTTGATGATGTGATATCTTATACTGTAAATAGAATTAAAAAGTAAATGAAACTTTTAAACTTATTTTCATTAAAATTTTAAAATGCTTAATGGTATTCTCAACACTCAGAAAACTAAGTTCATGGCATCTGGTCCCATCACTTCATGGGAAATAGATGGGGAAACAGTGGAAACAGTGTCAGACTTTATTTTTCTGGGTTCCAGAATCACTGCAGATGCTGACTGCAGCCAGGAAATTAAAAGACACTTACGCTTTGGAAGGAAAGTTATGACCAACCTAGACAGCATATTAAAAAGCAGAGACATTACTTTGCCAACAAAGGTCCATCGAGTTAAGGCTATGGTTTTTCCAGTAATCATGTATGGATGTGAGAGGTGGACTATAAAGAAAGCTGAGTGCAGAAGAATTGATGCTTTTGAACTGTGGTGTTGGAGAAGACTCTTGAGAGTCCCCTGGACAGCAAAGAAATCAAACCAGTCAATCCTAAGGAAATCAGTCCTGAATATTCATTGGAAGGACTGATGCTGATGGTGAAGCTCCAATACTTTGGCCACCTGATACGAAGAACTGACTTATTTGAAAAGACCCTGATGCTGGGAAAGATTGAAGGCAGGAGGAGAAGGGGACGACAGGGGATGAGATGGCTGGATGGCATCACTGACTCAATGGACAGGAGTTGGTGATGGATAGGGAGGCCTGGTGTGCTGTAGTACATGGGTTTGCAAAGAGTTGGACACAACTGAGCGACTGAACTGAACTGAACTGAATGGTATTCTATTTATGATTCCCCAATAAAGCACCACTAAACTCTATTTTTATGCATTTTTTTTCATTGGAAGCCATGAATAGGTGTTAACAAAGCAGATCTGTGACTGCTGAGATGGCTTATCGTTACAAGGCCTGTGTACAAGTTGGCCCTTGGCTGACATCTGGAAATTTTGATCTTCCACCATTAACTGATAAGAGGGCTTACTCTGACCAAACTGTTTTTATAAATAATATGGTTTAATGCTGAACTTCGACTTCCTTTCTGAGTGTCTGGAATTTTGGTATGTACCAGGTAGAGGCAGCCTACTTGACAACCCCAGTAAAAACTCTGGGCACTCTCTGAGCTTCCTTGGTTAAACAAATTTCATATACATTGTTACAACCCATTTCTCAGGAATGAAGGGCTGCATAAGACCCCTGGGAACTTATGCCTGGTTTCACCTAGACTTCACTCCATGTGCCTTTTTCCTCTGCTGATTTTGTTTTACATTTGTTTTTTGCTGTAATAAATCATAACCCTGAGTACAACTCTATGCTAGTCCTTTGAGTCCTGCTAGTAAATTATTGAATCTGGCTGTGGTTGGTGGTCATACGGAGCCTCTGGCACAGAAGCCAATTTGCAGAGTAGGATCTCCAGCCTGTCTTCTATATGCTTGTGTTAGCTATACTATGACGAACTTATAGGATTTCTCCTTTACAATATGATATAAAGAATCCATAGCATACCCCCCTGAATGGTGCTATATTGTTCCAAACTCATTCTCACAGGGTGAATCTAAGTATAACCAGACTCAAAAAAAAAAAAAAAAATACAGACTCTTCTGAGTCTGACTGGGCTGAATCCTGGAATGAGTTGAGAAACGATGTTCTTCTTGTTGGAGTACAATTTAAGAATTGGTGATACCCCATGGGAAACTATGTCCTTTTACTTTCTTAACTGAAATTTGTTATAGAGCCATCTGGGAAGTGGAACAGGACTTCCCAGGAGGCTCTAGTAGTAAAGAACCTGCCTGTCAATGCAGGAGATATAAGGACATATAAAGAGATGTGGGTTCGATCCCTGGGTTGGGAAGATCCCCTGGATTTTGTTTATCTATTTATTGATATGGGTACCAAGTTTGCAATGTTTTAGGGCATGACAACCCACTCTATTATTCTTGCCTGGAGAATCCCATAGACAGAGAAGCCTGGCAGGCTACAGTCCACAGGGTCACCAAGAGTTAGACATGATTGAAGCAATGTGGCACACACACACACACACATGCACACACACACACACACACACATGCAGAAAGTGGAACAGGAGCTAAGAGTCGTAAAACAGAATCAGTAAATTATGATATCTGAATCATAAGTAAGATCAGATGATTTTTTCTCCATGTTTTTAAAAATTGCTTATAATGAATGCTATTGTTTTCAAAAGGTGTTTTGCTCTTGGAGACTTCCTACTACTGGAAAACAAGCTATTCTTTTTGTTTTTGAAATCAAACACATAAAAACGTGATGTGCCTTTCTCAAAGCATTTGTTTACTTTGTATTATGGCCTGGAATGTGGTCAAGCACAGAGATTCAGTCATGGTTCTGCTCTGCCACCAATAAGCTATGTTACCATGGGTAAACTCTTTAATATTTTAGGCATCCGTTTTGTCACTGGGAAGAATAACACTACTGTCTCTTCTCTATGGCTCTTAGTAATGCTATGACACAATGTCATTAAATAATGGTTCTCTTCCTATACTGAGTATAGATCCAAATGAGATAGACATAATCAGACATAAGGAAATAAAAAGATAACAGTAGTATTACTAAGAACCTTAGTTGGAGGACATGACTTTAGATCTACAATGAGGTGTGTTTACCAATATATCACCCCTGAGTCAAACTTGCTCATCTAATCACTGGCATACCTCAATAACTATAGACTTCTTCTTCAGGGGACAGTTCAGTTCAGTTGCTCAGTTGTGTCCAACTCTTTGTGACCCCATGGATGGCAGCACAGCAGGCCTCCTTGTTCATCACCAACTCCTGCAGTTTACCCAAACTCATGTCTGTTGAGTCGGAGATGCCATCCAACCATCTCATCCTTTGTCATCCCCTTCTCCTCCCACCTTCAATCTTTCCCAGCATCAGGGTCTTTTCCAATGAGTCAGCTCTTCGCATCACATGGCCAAAGTATTGGCATTTCAGCTTCATCATCAGTCCTTCCAGTGAATATTCAGGACTGATTTCCTTTAGGATGGACTGGTTGGATCTCCTTGCAGTCCAAGGGACTCTCAACAATCTTCTCCAACACCACAGTTTAAAAGCATCAGTTCTTTGGCACTCAGCTTTCTTTGTAGTCCAACTCTCATATTCATACATAACCACTGGAAAAACCATAGCTTTGACTGGACGGACCTTCATCAGCAAAGCAATATCTCTGCTTTTTCATATTATTGTCTAGGAGCAAGCACCTTTTAATTTCATGGCTGTCCAAGGAGTAAGCACCTTTTAATTTCATGGCTGCAGTCACCATCTGCAGTGATTTTGGAGCCCCCAAAAATAAAGTCTCTCACTGTTTCCATTTCTTCCCCATCTATTTGCCATGAAGTGATGGGACCAGATGTCAATATCTTAGTTTTCTGAATGCTGAGTTTTAAGCTAACTTTTTCACTCTCCTCTTTCACTTTCATCAAGAGGCTTTTTAGTTCTTCTTCGCTTTCTGCTATAAGCGTGGTGTCATCTGCATATCAGGGGTTATTGATAATTTCTCCCGGCAATCTTGATTCCAGCTTATGCTTACTCCAGCCCAGCGTTTCTCATGATGTAC
Source organism: Bos taurus (assembly GCF_002263795.3). Taxonomy (NCBI): domain Eukaryota; kingdom Metazoa; phylum Chordata; class Mammalia; order Artiodactyla; family Bovidae; genus Bos; species Bos taurus. The sequence continues at coordinate 83,797,479 of NC_037329.1, read as the reverse complement.
TCTGCATGTAAGTTAAATAAGCAGAGTGACAATATACAGCCTTGATGTACTCCTTTTCCTATTTGGAACCAGTCTGTTGTTCCATGTCCAGTTCTAACTGTTGCTTCCTGACCTGCATACAGGCTTTTCAGGAGGCAGGTCAGGTGGTCTGGTATTCCCATCTCTCAGAATCTTCCACAGTTTGTTGTGATGCACACAGTCAAAAGCTTTGGCATAGTCAATAAAGCAGAAATAGATGTGTTTCTGGAACTCTCTTGATTTTTCCATGATCCAGTGGATGTTGGCAATTTGATCTCTGGTTCCTCTGCCATTTCTAAAACCAGCTTGAACATCTGGAAGTTCACGGTTCACATATTGCTGAAGCCTGGCTTGGAGAATTTTGAGCATTACTAGTGTGTGAGATGAATGCAATTGTGCGGTAGTTAAAATTATTTATATTTCCTTCTATTGTACCCATTTTTGAAAATGAGCATATTCTTGTTTTAAAAAATATTGATATATAGTAAAACTGGTTCATTTGAAAACAACACCCTCCAATGGAACCTCGCTACCTAGAAAGTTCAAAATTCTCAACATTTGGGTCTTCTACAATCTGGGCCCAATTTTTCTTTATCAATTATCTCCTCTCATTCTTCTGTACAAAACTTGCTCTCTAAAAAATTTGGTTCTATTCTATGTTTTCTAAACACCACTAAATAATTTTTACCTCTTCATAGTATTTCTTCTTCTGTGAGTGTCTACCTTTTAGTTTTCTGTTCCTCAGGATTTAGATTAATCCTAGTATTTTCATCTTCTTCTCTGATCTCCTCATCAAACCTTTTCTCTCTCTCCATATGAAACTTCTTCTTTGGTTGGTTCCATGTTTTCTGATTTGTAAGGTTCATTCTTGCTTGCATTTGTATTCATCATAGTGCTTAGTAGTGTGCCTTGCTTTTTAGTAGTCATCTTCTAAACGTTTATTAGTTGAAAAAAAAAAAAAACCTCAGTAAAATAAATGGCCCAATGATGACTGTCCCTCAGTAGTTTTACCTGAAAACACAAAATTATTCCCCTAGGATAGCATAATTTAGAAGAATGAGAGCACCAAACATTAGCCTGATAGTTTTTAAACCTTTAAAAGCCAAGAAAATCTGATAATGAAAGCATTAAAATTTGTTTTTCTCTTTGTTTCATTATTTCCCTGTTTTAGGTATTACTGATTAACTTGTAATCACCGTGCTAATGAGGTCCCTTGTGGGCTACTTTACATCTTTAAACTATGTCCATAAGGTGAGCTGCAAATATACCCCTTAATCAAAATTAGAATCTAATGAAATACTTTCAATGCAGCAACCTGTTATTGGCTGCATTTCTGGGAAACAGTTTAAAACACATCAAAATGGGTAAACAGCATTACATTTGCAAAAGAAAGATACTGCTCCATTTAAAATATCTGTGTGTGACATATATGAGGAAGTCCACCTGAATAATACTATTATCTCAACTTACTAATAACGTGTGAGGTATAGCTAACACGAAAAGGCATTATGTGCCTTGATATTATAAAATAATCAGAATAATAAACTAATAAAGTTAGAAATATCCCAACAACAGCCATTAGCTATGCATTATACAAAATGAGAGAAGAAAATATAATGCTATATTACATACATAGGATATATTTTACATAACTATAATAACAGGAAAGGTTATTATCTTAGCATGAAGAATAGTGTCAACAAATACTTTGCAGGTAGATAAGCTGTCATGATAACATTTCTATCTTTTTTTTCCATGGATACACCCAAAATAAGCACTGTTTTCATCAGTTGTGGCTTTGAAAAGATAACACCTTTGTCATCTGGTTTAAAAGATATTTTCCTTAACATATTTTACAAATAAAATTTAAAAGAATAAGGTAATTAAAATTCATCTAGAATAGTTGAAAACAAAGGTATTTTCTTACTAAAATTTACATTGCACATGTAAATAAATTTCACCAAAATGATCTCAAGTGCCAGTGTGAAAACTTGTTAGTTTTTCCAAATGATCTAGTTTAAAAATACTTTGCCTTTCAGAAAATACACTCTCTGCATTCATATCCTGATAATAGGAATATTTAAGCAGCAAAACAGTTCTCAACATAATAAAACAGTTATGCAAAATTTCTCAAAAATATCATGCAGCTCCTTTCCTGTGACATACTTTTGTAAATATTTAGTGTGCATCACCTTTTTACTTATTATTTTCATATAATCTGCAAAATAAAATTTTTCCCTCAGTCAAAATTGTTCTTTAAATTTTTTTCTCAGTATCAAATTAGATGGCATAGGAAAACATTCTAATGACAACCCCATTCAAGTTGACTTAAATTGTTATTTTTTATCCAGTTTTATTCTTTGCAGCACAGTTTTTATAAGTTAAAGAGTAAGTATGACATTTCATCACAATAAAAAAATTGTAGCTATGTATGATAATGGATAATAGCTAGACTAATTCTAGCAATCACTTTGAAATATATGCAAATATATTTTTTCTGTTGTACACCTGAAACTAATGTTACATTACAACTATATGTAAATTTTAAAAAGTAAATATGACAATGCATACTGAGCAGACAAATATTTCAAGTCATATACATTTGGCTTCAACTGAAAATCAAATTCAAACATTCTTATGGAAGCTTTTAAAGAAGGTTAATTAAATAAACAATAGTGGATCTGGACATCCTAGAGATATTTAAGTATTTTGTTTTATCGAGGAGCAATATTGTTCTGAAAGCAGAAGGTTGAGGGGAGACAATTTCATATACTCCTAAAGTTGTATATTTTATGATTTTTAGATTTTGTTTCATAGGAGAAATATAAGCACTTTAATTATCTTAAGTCCATGATGACAAAAGGCCTTTGCCTTATGTCATTTGGAAATTTAGAAAGACATTTCAATTATTATGACTTTTTATTTGGCTAAAGGTAACATAAAATATCTGCTGCAAATTTTAGATAAGTTTATAAAACTTAAAACATTTGACTCATTAAAAATTTATTATTAGCATAGATTGGTATTTATAGCCTTCTTCAAGGTTCCCATGAGTATTTTTAGGAAATAGAATTTCTTGAAAAACTGTGTGAAAGATAAAACTACACAACTCAAATAGGATTAAATAACATTCACTCCCAATATTGGATGAAAGGGTATCAGCATCCATCTCTATAAAATTTCTATTTTTTGAGACAATTTGAAATTAAAGAAAATAATATATAGCTTTCAAGGCTTAGGAAGGAGTAAAGGAAGTTATGAAACAAATTTTAGGATGCTAGGGCTCATAAAGTGAAGTGGATGAAGAAGTTGAAGGAAGGAAAAAAACAACCCAGGAAGCACTCATTTTATTTCAGAAATCCAACAGGCAAGGTATTTTCACATATGTTGTATTGTCAGCCTGCATTAGTAACCCCTGGCCTTGCCATTCCTGCCTCCAAAGAATCACAGTCATCATTAACAGTCTCAGAGTCCATGTCCACTTTATTACTGTGACACTCTTTGTCTTTTCTGACTGTTGCATTTTAAACTCATCCTTTGTTTCTCCATCTCAGGGTGCTTGATGTAGTTGGAAGCTCCTACTCATAATAACCCAAAGTTCAAAACTGTTAGTAATTTTGCCCAACCTCCTTCTCTCCTTGATTAATAAATTTTTAAAATATAACGTTAATTTAAATATATATGACCCTGATGCTGGGAAAGTTTGAGGGCAAGAGGAGAAGGGGGCAACAGAGGATGAGATGGCTGGATGGCATCATCAACTCAATCAATGTGAGTTTGAGCAAACTCTGGGAGATCGTTAAAGAAGGGAAGCCTGGTTTGCTGCAGTCCATGGGGCTGCAAAGAGTCAGACATAGAACTGAACAACAACAAATATATAAAGTAAAATTAATATCAATTTATGCTTATTATCCTGACAGATTACAAAATTAATTTTGTGAATTAAGTGCTAACAAGACTTCAAAACCAGCGAAGCCCAAATAATCTACCTTGATTTGATGGGATAGATGTTGATATTACTTTGGAGGAACTCAACGCAGTCAGCAATGTAAGGTGCTAGGTTTTCACTTCCACATTTTACCCCTGAGATTTTAGTGATAGCTGAATTTGGTCTCCCCTCTTCTCTCTTGTAATGACTGTTAAAACTTTCCTCTTAGGATTGTGTCTTGACATCACCTCGCCTCAAGCTAATGTAGAATGCATTTTCCACAGAATAAATGCTTTGTGTCATCTTTCATAATCCTTGACAATAAAATTTTTGCTACCTGAGACCAAAGAAATCTTAGTCAAAAATGCAAACCTAGGCACTAAAATCCCATACTTCTAAGATGGTGCTTGAAATAGTCGAAAACATACTTATAGTTTTATTACTTTCTAAGAGTAACATAAAATGACGGTACAAAATCTGAAAGTTGGCAGATTTTAATAGGCAAGCCAACAGAGGGTGTTTGTATGAAGGAGAATGAGAATAGAATATTTGGGAAATAAGTAGTAATCCATTATTTTGAAGTATAAAGTACAAGCACACAAGTATTGGAAGATAAAGTGTAGGTTGGAGATACTTGTGAAGGATGTTGAATTCAGGGATAAGAACAGTGTATCCATTAGCTTTGGAGGGATTCATACAGAGGATGTCACTGCCGTTTGACCCAGAGCTGGTTGCAGGAAATTGGCGGCTTCCCATAGGTTCCTCTGTTCTCGTACGTTTCTACCACCTCTCCGAGCTAGAAGCTGTTTTCAAGCACACAAACTTGAGAGAGTAAGGTGTTTCTGAGACCGTCTGTACAAAATGCACGGCTGAACCCAAGGAAGACCTCTATATAAACGTTTCAGATTCTCCCAGCGCCTGCCGAGACCTACTCTTTTAGCCGCCGGCCGGAGACGGCCTTGTAGGTAAGTCCCCTTGCTTGGGCAACCCGCCATCTACCAATCTGGAGCGGTGCAGTGTTCTTTCGGTTCTTCTTGCCCTCTGTGTTTTGGGGACCAGTTTGGTATTTCACCCAGGGCTACCCCAGAGTTTTCGAACTAACAGTGAGTGGGGCATTTTTGAGCAAATCAGTGAAATGTTGGGAAAGCAACACTGTGATTTTGCAGGGAGGAAATGGAAATGAAACCAGCTGAGAGAGTATTCTAAGATTCAGGAATCAGGTGAAAGATCTTAACTTAGGTTGTTAACAACTGAAAGAAAAAAAAAAAAAGGATGACACATACTTTTTACGAGAGAGAATCTATAGGATAGACTGACTGTGGGGTTGAACCGATTGAAGAGGAGGAATTAAACCTGAAACCTATTTTAGAGAACAGTGTAAATTTGAGCACTGAAAGACTGGCTTCTGAAGTACCTTTTAACTCTGTTGTTTTTGAGGCTTATGTTTGTTGTGTCTGGCAGTGGACATCTTAGGTTAGCCTCAGAGTTCTTTCTGGGAAATAGTCCATTCTCAGTTTTCTATTGCTTTTGTGGTTACTGAAATATTTGTCCTCTCAGCATTTAAGTACAGTTTTAAATGTGCTAGTAATGTGAATGATTTTCTTTATTTGTTTGATGATGATTTTCTCATCAGTTAATTAAAAAAAAATCTATGTTTTCTTGTTGGTTAAAATATCATAAGCAAAGATAATGCTTACCATACAATTACATATGCTGTGTACAAGTTCTAAATGCATTTAATAATATTTTTGTTAAAGTCACACTGAGATATTATTAAAACTCAAGGTTGATTGATTCATTTTTTATGATTATGGAGTAAACTTTTTCTTGAATGAATATTTTATGACATGTTTTTGAATTGGGGGAAATGTATTATCCAATATATATAAGTGTGATATACATCTTTTGGTTGTAAAAGTATATGACTGAGGACACTAAATATATTTTGTTAAATCTAATAAAAAGGCGTATACTCTTGAGGATATATTTGGACTCAGACTACCTGTAACACCATTACTAATGGTTAATTCCAGAAGATAGAAGATTTTAATATCATAATGAAGGTAGATTAAGCAGATATTCCAAAATGTCCCTTTGAGAAACCCGAGGGTCTGAAACCAAGGCACAGGGACTATTGTTGTCATCGTTTTTTTGGGTACAGAAATGTCAGGGCTGGTAATATTAAATGAATATTTCATCAATACCTTGCTGGATTGCTTTTATTATCTATAAGGCAGTAATAAAAATGCCTGTAATTCATGAGTATTCAGAGTTGATTTCCTTTAGGATTGACTGGTTTGATCTCCTTGCTGTCCAAGAGACTCTCAAGAGTCTTCTCCAGCACCACAGTTCAAAAGCATCAATTATTTGGTGCTCAGCCTCCTTTATGGTCTGACTCTCACATCCATATATGACTACTGGAAACACCATAGCTTTGACTATATAGATCTCTGTTGACAAAGTGATGTCTTGGTGTTTAATATGCTATCTAGGTTTATCATAGCTATTCTTGAGAGTCCCTTAGACAGCAAGGAGATTAAACCAGTCAATCCTAAAGGAAATCAACTCTGAATATTTATTGGAAGGACTGATGCTGAAGATGAAGCTCCAATACTTTGGCTACCTGATGTGATGAGCTAACTCATTGGAAAAGACCCTGATGCTGGGAAAGATTGAGGGCAAGAGTAGAAGGGGGAGATAGAAGATGAGATGGTTGATGGCATCACTGACTCAATGGATGTGTTTGAGCAAACTCAGGTAGATAGTGATGGACAGAGAAGCCTAACTTGCTTCAGTTCATGGGGTCGCAAAGTGTGGGACATGACTTAGTGACTGAACAGCAACAACAACAACAATTCATGAAGAGGTCAAATAAAGACACAGATTTCTGAGTCATGGGATAATGTTCACTTACGATCATAATTAGACTTAAAATTTTTGAGGCAAAATCTTCCATCACAATAACATTCTTCTGTGAAACTGAAAGTCTATGTTTAAAAAATATTTAACAAATTATTGCTATTGGAATTTGTTTTCAGGAAAAGCAAAAACAAAAGAAGGAAATGTCTCTGGAAATTCGGCTAGCTCCTTGTGATTTGGGTTTTCAGAGAAGTCAGTTCATATTTCTTAGTTACAAATCAAGGGCAAGTTTTCCAAGGAAGTGCAAAACGCTCAAGGAGCTGATACATCAGGGTTTAACCAAGTCTTTGATGCAGCATTTCTTTGAAGCTGTTTGGAAGTTATTTCATCTCTGTATGACTTTTTTTCCCTCGAATTCTAACCTGAGATAAATTTAGTTTATATCGGTGCTCTACCCGCTCTCAGTCAGGTTGTACCAGGCAGGGTACAGTGGAAGCTACAGCTTAGGGAAAACCCTCTGGAACAGAGTATCTGCATTGGGATCACAGCTTGCCACCTGCTAGCTGCTGTTGTGGACAGGATACTTCTCTGTGCTTCAGGTTTCTCACTTACATGACGGTGGTTATCTACCTCATGATCTGTCATGAAAACTAAACACAGATTTGGTTCAGTGCTTGAAAAGTAGTAAGCAGCACACAAGAGTTTGCACATGAAATTTAGTCAACTGGAAATGTATATCAAAAAACTAAGTTTGGTCTGCTAATTTCCTGGAAGTTTTAACTGAACATAATTAATAATAATTAAGAGGGCCATGGAGGGGATTTAAATTCATTATCTAACTTAATTCTTAAATCAGTCCTATGACAGTATTGTATCTTTCTTCCACAAGTAAATAACTGAGAATCGGAGAGACACTGTATACTTATCCAAACTCATTAAGCTTAAATAGACAGATTGGGCTTCAAATTTATGTATTCTTAGAAATCTAGAACTTAAGTTCTATGCTATGCAACTTCCAAATCTGAGAAAAGTACCAGGAAAGATGAGTCCTCAGTGAGGATTGGCAGGAAGGTGATGGGTAAAATGAGTTAGCAAATGACAGGAATGACAGCATGGTGTTTCTGAGTGTGAAGCTGCAGACTTGGCCTTCCTGATTTTCCTTTAAGAGCTTCCAGAAATAACAGTACCTTGAATAGGAAGAAATGAAATATATTTGTGAGCACAACATTATTAGCACCACACTTAGCTTTCATCTTCAGATGGAAAGAATCAAATTGTCAAGTAATCCTCCTACATCTGTTGGCTACTAACAAGTAATGAACCAGTTCATTTTTACTTCACTAAAAAAAAATATTTTTCTCCAAAGAACAGATTACATGTTATTTGAAAAATAGTTTTTATTATATTTTACCTGTCTTGATGTTATCATTTGAATCCTATCATATCACTGTACCTTCCAGATCACGAGAAGACTGAAAGAGTGAAGGGACTTCTATACTAGTAAGGATTAATGAGCTGTCTTTATCACCTTCAGCAGGGAACTAAATTAGGCTCACACTAATGATCATTTCTATTCTAAGAAAAGTCTAAATGCCTACTTGTTACCCAGAAATATAGCAGATTAAAACAATGAAATCCACAAGTTTGCGTGGCACAAAGAAACAATTATGGAGAACTATTTCTAACTCTTTTCATCCCTTTAAATTTTATTCTAATTTTCCTATAATTCTAACCAATTAATTTTTATGTGTCAAGACTATTGGTTTCCTTGTTATTTTTTCTTTTCATCATAGGGAACACACTATTATATGCAATCTGTTGGGAGTGGGAGGAAGTGAAGAAGATTCGTCAAAATGGTAAATCTGGCCAAAGAACTGGAACTGGTGATTGGGATATTTTCCTGGTCATTTCATTCCATACACAGTTTTTGGGCATCAATCATATGCTGAGTACAATGATAGGTACTAAGGACTCAAAAATGTGGTGCTGTCCTTGTGGATTTCATTATCTAGCAATGGACCGAGATATAAATAATTGAGTATAAAATAAGGTGGTAAGTGTTTTAATGGGGGAATATGTAGAGGAGGGGAGAAGGCACTGGCACCCTACTCCAGTACTCTTGCCTGAAAATCCCATGGATGAGGGAGCCTGGTGGGCTGCAGTCCATGGGGTCACTAAGAGTCAGACACGACTGAGTGACTTCACTTTCACTTTTCACTTTCATGCATTGGAGAAGGAAATGGCAACCCACTCCAGTGTTCTTGCCTGGAGAATCCCAGGGATGGCGGTGCCTGGTGGACTGCTATCTGTGGGTTCATACAGAGTCAGACACGACTGAAGCGACTTAGCAGCAGCAGCATGTAGAGGAGGAGATTAAAAAGAAGGACAAAAATATTTGCTATGTACTATCTAGTCACAGTATTTGGTCACTGTGCTAGGTCCTGATATATGTTATTTAATTAATGAGGTTGAGCTTATCTCCATTGTACAGATGAGAAAACTGAGAAGCTGAGTTAGTTGGGTATCACACAGCTAGTGATTCTAACTGTGATTAGAATGCAAATGTCTCATTTTCCAAAGCACTTGCTTTTTATACTATTAGCAGTGTTTATAAAACTAGCTTGATCATAATAAATCAGCTGGGGTATCAGACACTCTAGGGCAGAGGGTAGAGAATCTGTCTTTAGTAAGCACCTCTGAAAGCTTTTTTGTATGTTTGTTTCAAATCAAATTTTATAATCTTGGGTTATCAGCCAGCTACATTTGCTACCTTCTATACTTGTTATGAAGGACAAAAAGATCACATCTAGGTGGAGGCGGGAGGAATATATATGAATACTTTGGAAGGGAAATGGTTTTTATGTTTGACTTTGATAGCTGAATAGGAATTTGCTAAGCAGTAAAGGGAGAACTTTTGATAATGACTTTATTCAGAGAAATATTTTACAGCTTGATGTTGGTAAAGGTAAAATAGATTTCCTGTCTTCTTGGGTTATCTCATCTCTAATTCATTGTGATAAACTGTAGAGAGGTAAATAGATAGACATATACATACAAATACATCCCACTTAATCTCTCATTTGTATATATGGGAGTTTGTATATAGATAGACTTCGTTGTATATTTTTTAAAGTCATATCTGAAACTCCAAGATGATACATCAAATGTCGATGGACCTCCTTTAATGAAGAATTAAATAATTCCCTTAAATAGCAAATTTCAAAAATGCATTGATTTGTTTATATAAGCTTATTCATTATCTTTTTAAATTAAAAATATAATAAACAGCTTTATAGAAAGCTTGGACATTGGGAATTTTTCTATATTCTACCTATATTCCTACATATAAATATATCTATCTAACTGTTCCTACCACCTTAACAATGAAATTTGAAGTATTTCCTCTTATCAATCCTTAAATGTATATATTTACATTTTTTTGTGTTTCCTGCTCTTAAAAAATTATCATTTTTATCTTTGTCAACTAATGAGCACAGAGTAAAAGAAACCAGTGGGCTTAAAATGAGATATGGTTCCTCATTAAACCATTCCCCATATCATAAGACCAGCTTCTCAGAGACAACAACTTTCCGTTCTCTTAACTGTTTCTTCAGATACTAACCTTAATGTTTTCAAATAATACACTTATACTGTGTGATAGAGGCTGTGATGTACTGTGCAGACTCCTCTTCATGAATAAAGGAATTACTACTCAGATGCTGGACAAGACACTGGCAGATAGCCTCCAGTTACCAACCTCTTCCAGGAATCACCTCAGTTAAGACAGCTACCTCCCCTAAGATCTTGCCCTTTCCTTGGTTAATCTGTGTCCTCCCTGTTACAGGGCAGAACAGGATGGATGGATGGATGGATGGATGATGGATAGATGGATATAAAGTCATTTCCCAGCCTCACTGTTTCCGCACACATACTTCAAGACTTTTCCAAAAAGTTGCTTTAACTCTAGACTGCTCTAAATGGTCATCCTATCTTCAGAGCAGGGTTAGCTGAAGATTCATTGAAGGTGAAATGCTGCTTAATTTTTCACCTTTGTCTAATCCTACTGTCTTTTCCTTCCCTCCCAAGACACTGAGCTCAAGAACACTCCTTAATAAGCTATAAGCTAATTTCCATCTCAAAGTTGTCTTCCCAGGGAACTCAACTTACATTATTGGTATTTATTTATTTCTGTTGAATGCTAAAGCTGAAATTCCAATACTTTGGCCACCTCATGCGAAGAGTTGACTCATTGGAAAAGACTCTGATGCTGGGAGGGATTGGGGGCAGGAGGAGAAGGGGACGACAGAGGATGAGATGGCTGGATGGCATCACCGACTTGCTGGACATGAGTTTGAGTGAACTCCGGGAGTTGGTGATGGACATGGAGGCCTGGCGTGCTGCAATTCATGGGATCACAAAGAGTTGTACACGACTGAGCGACTGAACTAAACTGAACTGATTGGGGCTACCATGGTGGCTCAATGGTAAAGAATCTGCTTGCTGCTGTGGGAGAAGAGTGTTTGATCCCTGGATTGGGAAGATCTCCTAGAGAAGGAAATGGCAACTTACTTCAGTAATCTTGCCTGGGAAATCCCATAGACAGTGGAGCCTGAAGGGCTACGTTCTATAGCATTCCAAAAGCGTTGGAATGACTTAGCAACTAAACAACACAGTAACAATATTCTAGATATTATATATTGACTTTCAACTGTGATTCAGAAACATTTAAATTACCTCACTTTGCTCATTCTTAGGAAATTCACTGAAGGATATGTTCCAAACAAAATGAATATGTAAATTTTCAAAATATGCAAATCAAAATATGATTCTCTTGCACCACAGAATCAGCTTGCCCCATTTTTCTAATTTCTTTTCCTCTCCTCAAACTGCTATACCAGAACTCTGAATTAAATCTAAGAGTACATATTTTAACTAAAAAAATTGTGCTTACAGTTTAGTCAAGTGGTATATTCTAACTTTTTTCTTATAGAATTTTGTCTGAGTTAATAATTGCCTAATCTTTTAATTTTTATAATTCTTCTCAAGTAAATCCAGAGATTTGTAATCATTCAATATTATTTTTTACAAGGCCAACCGCCATATGAGTTATCTTTTCCTCCCCAGAATACCTTATTGCTTACAGCAGCTCTATGCTGTCTAGGCCTGTTGCATATTTATCATTCTGAGCTTTTTCTTCATCATCATTTATATTTACAGAATCCCATGTCTCCTCTTTAATTGTTTACATATTCATTTTGTTTGGAACATATCTTTCAGTGAATTTCCTAAGAATGAGCAAAGGGAGGTAATTTTTGTTGTCATCTAACCCTTGAATATCTTCTTTTTATCCTTTTGCTCTACATTTCCATGATTATAAGTGTTACTCTTGGTCAAAAAAATATTTATTATGCTAGATGATTGATCTAGGAGATATTTTTCTTTTTCCTATTGTTTTCTTACATAATTTCCTGCTTTCTACCTTGTCTTATTATTGACTACTAAATTATTGGTAATTTGACTTAAAAGTTTCATTAATAGATTTTTGTATGGACCCTTTAACTTTATAATTTTTTTCTCAATATTTTTATCATTTTGTTTTATTTTTTGGAGACTTTCCTGACTCTTCCAAAATTGCAATGATTTTAAAATTTCAGTTGTCATATTTTCAGTTTCCAAATTCTTTATTGCTCCTCTTTGTTCCTTTTGCATATTAAAAATGTTCTTATTTTATAAACACAATTCTTATTTCCTCAAGAATATTAGGTGTATTTCCTCATTTGGTTTTAGGTTAACATGTCTGCCTCCAATGAGGAAGACCTGGGTTCGATGGGTCAGGAAGATCCCCTGGAGAAGGAAATGGTAACCCACTCCAGTAATCTTGCCTGGAGAATCCCATGGATGGAGAAGCCTGGTAGGCTGCAGTCCATGGGGTCGCAAAGAGTCGGACACGAGCGACTTCACTTTCTTTATTTCTTTTCTTTCTTTGCATTTTCTCTATTTCCTTTTTTTCTCTTTATTTGTGTTTTGTCTCTGTTTACAGTGGCTTTCCCCTTCTACCTACTGATTTCTTTGTTGTTTGTTTAAATTTAAAAGTGAGATATAAAAGACTTCCAGGAAGTTTTGTGTGTATCTGCTAGTGGGTTTCGCTGTATGATTATGCGATGGAGTCAGCCTTTTTGTGTGGGAAGATTAAGTTCTTGGCATATTGTGGTTTGTGCTTTTTCCAAAGAAGGATCCTGTCCTCTCTAGCCTCAGAGTAAATGAAGATGGTTGTGTATGTCTGGCTGACAACATTCTGATACCATGATCATGGGGCCCATTATTTATTTGCTAAGTTAGGAGTTTTTTCTTTACATTTGTAAGAGATATTGTCCTGTAATTTTTTTTTTCTTTTAATACTCTTTTCAAGTTTGGATGTTAAAGTTATTCTAGATTCATCTAACAACTTATAATATTTGTTTTTATTTTTTATTCTTTGGAATATTTATATTAAATTGATATTTTTCCTTCAGTCGTTAAAAAAAATCACTGAAACCATCTGTGATGGTTTTGTGGAATAGTTAATTTTATATTTGATTTCCTGAATAGAAACAAAACTATTCAGATTTTTTTTTTTCTTGTGTCAGTTTTGGTTTTCCAAAACTTGTCTAGTTCATCTGTATTTTCTAATTTTTGGTGCAGGTCCTTCAAATATTTTATTATGACCTTTTTACTGTTTCTTGGCTTTATAATGATTTTCTTCCTTATCCCTGATATCCCTGCTTTTTTCTCTTTTTTTGGTTTCACTGGATAGTCTATTAGTCTTCAAAGAACTAAATTTTGGCTTTTTATTCTTTTATTGTATTTGTTTCTCACTTTATAATTTCTGCTTTTGTCTCCATTATTTCTCTCCTTCAACTTCCTTGGCACTTTCTGAAATGTATATATTCTATATGCATATGTAGTCTGTATGTTTTCATACTAGATAATCTACTCAATTTTGGAAATTAAGTTATATACTTCTAAATATCAAATTTATCAAAGAAGAAATAAAAATAAATTTAAAAATAGTTTAAATTGAAAGATAAAAAAATATGACTCACTTCCAATTCTGATTGAGTTTTCGTAAGTATCAAGGTTCTGTTACTTTTAAGCTTAAGAACTGAACAAGCGAGATGAACAATAAAGTTATATTAAAAATCCATGAGTTGAAAACACAAAGAAACTTAATAGAATTCCAGAAAACAGTAAGAATGGAACTACATTAGAGAGAAGAAGTCCACACTGTTCTCATTCCAGGTGAAAATGATACATAGAGAAAATTGATCATCAACAGCATTAAATGGAAACCAGCCAAATTTTAAAAGACTTTTTAAAGGCCAAGTGTAGGCTTTGGGACAGATTACAGTTATGGGGAGATCCAGTCAAAGATCAAACCTGCACCCATCATCCAACTGTTTACCATAAACTCTCCCAAAGGGTTGGGAGTAATATGCCAAAGACTGGGAACAAAGCAGGAGAGATGAGATACCCACTCTCATCTCACTGATTCTCTGAAGTTCAAAGTAGCTTCCCTCTGAAAGTAAGGGTGTAATAGGAATGTTGAAAGAAACTTATCAAAGGAACTCTGGACTCTTGGACTGGAAGCAAGAGAGCTAAGAGAAATCCACATGAAGTGTTTTAGAATTTCAGCTACAAAAAAGACTGAAATTGAGGAAGGAGACGTGAGAGGAGCTCCCCTTGAGGAGGTCTGAATGTTCCCTTAATGTAAGACATCCACATTCCCAAAGCTAGGAGCAGGACAGCAGACCATAGAGAGCACTCATTCAAAATGCAGAAAACCAAGGATGGGAACGTAGAGCAAAGAGAAAAATACTGACCCAAAAAGTGGGATGATAGCTGATAAAGAAGATATCCTAATTTGGAAGTTAGTTCTTAAATGTAATGCAACAAGAGATCTCTTCAATCTCAGTAATGTTCAGACCTCTCAAGCCCCGCTGAAGGGAAAATCCCAGCCTGTCCTTCAAAGCATTTGAAGACAGTGTTAAACAGATTTGAGATTATAATGAGATTATTTTATAATTTTCCTTTCTTTTAATGTCCTTGTTAGGTTTTGGTGTCAGTACACAGAGTGTGTTTTCAATCCATGAAATTTGTTGAGACTGCCTTTATGGCCTAGCATAATGTCCAGTTTTCTAAATCTTCCATGAGCATCTGAAAGGAATGTATGTTCTGCAATGTTATTTTAGTGCTCTTTAGTCAATTTTATTGTGTTATTAAAATCATCTATGTTTCTTATATTTTGTTTGCTGGTTCTATCAGTTACTGAGAGGAATGAGTTGAGGTCTCCTAACATGATTGTTCTTTACATTTCTCCTTGTATTTTGTCAATATGTGTGTGTGCTAAGTTGCTTTAGTCATGTCTGACTCTGTGTGACCCCACAGACCACAGCCCACCAGGCTCCTCTGTCCATGGGATTCTCCAGGCAAGAATACTGGAGTTGATTGCCATACCCTGCTCCAGGGGATCTTCCTGACCCAGGGATTGAACCTGTTTCTCTTATGTTTCCTGCATTGGCAAGCAAGTTCTTTACTACTAGCAACACCTATAGACTCCATATATTTTGAGATAACATTATAAGGTATATTCAAATTCAAAATTGTTTTATTTCTTGTAAGCTGACGGCTTTATTATTATGACATGTTCTTTCTAAATCTCTCACCATGCCTTCTGTCTATTTTGTTTGACATTAAAAAATGTTTATTTACTTTTGGCTGTGCTGGGTCTTCGTTGCTGCATAGGTTTTTCTCTAGTTGCAACTAGTTTTGTCTAGTTGCGATTCTCTAGTTGCAGTGCATGAACTTCTCATTGCAGTGGCCTCTCTTGTTGCAGAACATTGGCCCTAGGGCACACGGGCTTCAATAGCTGCAGCATGTGGGCTCAGTAGTTGCGCCTCCCGGGCTCTAGAGCACTGGTTTAGTAGTTGTGGTACACAGGACTTAATTTGCTCTGCGGCATGTGGGATCTTCCTGGATCAGGGATCTTCCTGTGTCTCCTGAATTGGCAGGCAGATTCTTTACCACTGAGCCACCAGGTAAGCCCCTTGACAAATTAACATGTGAATACCAGCTATCATTTACTTAATGTTTGTATGGTATACCTTTTTCCCTTTTCTTATTTTCAGTCTTTCTATGTTGTTACATTTGAGATGATTCTTTTGTAAGTTGCTTATATTTGAATTTCCATTAGCCATGTTCATTTTCTCTTCATTTCATATATTCTTTTTTACTTTTTTCTTTTTGTTGTTTTCGGATTAATCTAGTATTTTCTATGATTCCATTTACCCTCCATTAGCTTGTAGGTTAGAGTTTCTTTTACAATGTTTTTTTTTTTTTTTTTTCTGATCTGCCACAACCTGGAAGTAGATGAAGAATTTAAAAATCATTTAACAGTTTCTAAAGAGTTGGTCAGGTACCTTGGAATGTCATTATGAATAAATCTTGGTTCCTCAGATGAAACATCAGATTTAATATCATTTGCAATGACATTTGACAGATATGTTTTGCGTTTTAAGGCAACAAAAGCCCCAGAATTGTTATACTAAAGTTTCATGTCAAATTACTTAGAAAATGGGGAGGGAAGTGAGCAAGAAACTCCCTGAAGCTTCATTTTATTGAAAGGGTTATATTTAGATGCAAATGAATTTTATGTTGTGTGAATTATGGGTTGTTGGTGAAAAAGGAGAAAAGTGGCTAAATTCTACCTTTATCAACTTTTTCACACCATCACTAGATCTTTGTTTGGAGTTAAGAGCCATTTGCTTGTTGTGTTGATAATTATGATATTTCTGTTTTTTTTTTAAAGTGTGATTTTTGCGAGTCTTTTTTTTTTTAAGTGTAGTTTTGTGAGTTTCAAGGTAATAGAGTAAAAAGATATTACTTCATATTCTTTATTTGGAAGTTTGTTCTATAAAAATTTAAGGGTAGCCACTTATCAATGACTAGCAGAGTTTTCTGAGGGAAAGTTTGGCATGATTGAGACTTTGTTTTAACTTCTTGACTGTTTCTATGCCCACTACACCAGAATATTTCTTTTCAGAAATATTATGGATACACTGGTCAGCCTAGGTTATTTATGCAGTTGAGTAATTGGTTCCATTGATTTGGATCTGTGATGATGATGATAATTCAAAAATTATTTGTTGAGGATGTGCCATGGGACAGGCATTGTTCTGGGCATGTGTCTCTAACAGACAAAAATCTCTGACTTCATGGAACTTAAATCTTACTGTTGCAGGAAGGGGGACCTCTTCCAGGGCCCGAAACTGGGCTCTTGTCTAACACTTGGAAATGAATTGTCCGAGGAGACACATGTGCTGACAAAGCAAGAGATTTTATTGGAAAAAGGGCACCTGGATGGAGAGCAGTAGGGTAAAGGAACCCAGGAGAACAGCTCTGTCACATGCTTGCAGTCTGGGGTTTTATGGTGATGGGATTAGTTTCCGGGTTGTCTTTAGCCAATCATTCTAACTCAAGAGTTCTTCCTGGTGGTGCACGCCTAATTCAGCCAAGATGAATGCCAGAGAAAAGGATTCTGGGAGGTGGTCGGACATATGGTGTCTCACTTTGACCTTTCCCAAACTCTTCCAGTTGGTGGAGGGTTATTAGTTCCGTGTTCCTTACGGGGACCTCCTGTTGTAAAACAACTTATGCAAATGGTTACTGTGGTGCCTGGCCAGGGTGGACAGTGTGCTTCCCCTAACATTACTATGTGGGAAGTTTGGTAAAAAGGTAAACTACTAACATTTATTGAACATTTACTACATGAAACACACTCTTTTAAGTGATCTTCATATGTTAACTCATGTAAGCATCACATCAGTCCCATGCAACCATATGTGGAAGAAATATCAAGTATATAAGAGGTAAGTAATTTGGCCAAGGTTATTTGTTTAGTAAGTAATACACTCAGAGTTCAAATCTAGGGTGATTTCAGAGCCTAACTCAATAGTATGACCTTGGCAATACATGAATTGATTTTGATGATAATTTTGAAGGAAAGCCATGGCTATAAGTTAAGTCCAGATGGACTGTCATTCTAAGGTCATTACATGATTTTTAGTTTTCTTCTTGATGGAATTAAGGTATTGATTGTAATATTGAAGATTTCACTTCAACTTGTAGCATTATAAGATGCTGTTATTTTCAGTGTAATGGATTAAGATATTTGAATGCTTTTATTGTCTTTTTTTAGAAGTAAAAAGTCTACTGTGGAGTATTTCTTAACTCTAAGCATGTTTTATATATTTGTAGTTACCACTTTTTATGTAGACTTTACTTTTTAGAACAATTTCAGATTTTTAGAAAAATTGGGGTGTTAATATAGAAAGTTTCCATATACACTTGTATACTGCTTTCCCTGTTATTAATGTTGTATCAATACTTTAGTATGGTATGTTTGTTCTGATTAGTGAACCAATATTGATGTGTTGTGCTTAGTCGCTCAGTTGTGTCCGACTCTTTGTGACCCCATGGACTATTGCCCCCCAGGCTCCTCTGTCCATGGGGATTTTCATCCCAGGGACCAAACCCAGGTCTCCCACATTGCAGGGAGATTCTTTACTGTCTGAGCCACCAGGGAAGCCCTGTATTGATATGTTCTTATTAACTGAAGTTCACAGTTTATATGACTCAGCTAGTGGTAAAGAATCCACCTGCCAATACAGGAGCTGTGGGTTTGATCCCTGGGTCAGGAAGATGCCCTTGGGAAGAAAATGGCAACCCACTCCAGTATTCTTGCCTAGGAAATCCCATGGATGGAGGAGCCTGATGGGCTACAGTCCATGGGGTCACAAAAGAGTTAGATGACTTAGCGACTAAACAACAACAATAGTTTGTATACAGATTTTACTAGTTTTTAACCTAATGTATTTTTTTTTATTCGAAGATCACATCCAGTTTGCTATACTACATTTAGTCATTATATCTCTTGGCTGTGACAGTTTTTTAGACTTGCCTTGTTTTGTATGGGCCTTGACAGTTTTGAAGATTAGTCAGGATTGTAGGATTCCTCTTGACTGGAATTTGTATGATTTTTTTCCCCTCATGATTATGGGTTAGGGTTTGAGGGTGGAAGATCACAAAGCAAAATACCATTTTCATCACCATATATTAAGGGTACCTACTAGTAATATCTGAGGGCCGAAGAATTGATGCTTTTGAACTGTGGTGTTGGAGAAGACTCTGGAGAATCCCTTGGACTGCAAGGAGATCCAACCAGTCCATTCCAAAGGAGATCAGCCTTGGGTGTTCTTTGGAAGGAATGATGCTAAAGCTGAAACTCCAGTACTTTGGCCACCTCATGCGAAGAGTTGACTCATTGGAAAAGACTCTGATGTGGGAAGGATTGGGGGCAGGAGGAAAAGGGGATGAGATGGCTGGATGGCATCACCGACTCGATGGACGTGAGTTTGAGTGAACTCCGGGAGTTGGTGATGGACAGGGAGGCCTGGCGTGCTGCGATTCATGGGGTCGCAAAGAGTTAGACATGACTGAGCAACTGAACTGAACTGAACTAGTAATATCATCATGACTTTACACTGTTGTGATTGACCTTATTACCTGGCTAAAGTAGTGTTTGCCAGGCTTTTCCACTGTTAAGTTTCTTTTCCCCTTTCCACTCCTTATACCCTTTCCCCACAGTACTCTTTGGATGAAGGTCACTATGCACAGTCTATACTTACAGAGTGGGGAGTTATGCTCCCTCTTCTTGAGAATGGAGTATCAATATACATTACTTGAAATTCTTCTGCACAGGAAATTTGTCCTTTCTTCTCATTTATTTCTTTATTCAGTATTTTATTTATATCTATATAGACTCATGGATATTTGTTTTATCATTTAGGCCCTGTAACTCAATGCTAATTTATTTATTTGTGTGTGTTTCTTTGATATATTCTCATCAATGTGGGGTTGTTTTTTTTTTTTTTTTTGTCTTTGTTTTGTGTTGAGCACTTTCTTACTTTCTGGCACTACAGTTAGCTCCACACTTATCCTGTATATTTCCTATGTCAGTCCTAGAATCAGCTATTTCTCCAAGAAACCCTGGCTCCTTTTGTTGGAGAATGGTAGAAGAAACCAAGATTCAGGCACTGAGTGTGCTTGTTTCTACTGGGGTATTATTCCATTTAGGCCCTCTCAGTTGACAGAGATAGGAAATAAATGCATATGTACTGTCTTATATAAATATATAATATATATTTTATATTATCATTTATGTAATATCTTATTTATATATATAAATAATATATATTATTTAATACAAATGAGATATATTTATATATTAGGCATATGAATATATAATATTTATATTTATTTACATATATGTATGTGTATAATATATGATATATATTATGTGCATATACATATATATATATATATATACACACAATCATCTTATCTATATTAAGTTAAACATAAGTTCATACTGATGTTTCCAATTCTAATGCAGTACCATTTAAGGGAGCAAAATTTGCCATATCAAAATGTTTCTCTTGGGTATAAGGGTTAATTTAGGCTCATTATTTTTTAAGAAACAGAAGTTTCAGAAAGTTGTTGTTGAATTTAAATAAAGGGCCTATTTCTGAGAGAGCTATTGCTGGAGATATCTGCAAAGAACATGGGCAAGGCCTAGAGACCAAAGTCCATTCTGCATGGCCCAGCAAACATTTTTGTACCAAACATTTCTTTTCCATCTCCATATGAATTGACTTCTTCCATTTTGAAGTCCCAGGCCACTACCTGAATATTTTCTTTTGTCTCTAGGTGAAGATAGTATTTAAGGTAAGGGTTTTGGCTCTTTTGGCAAGTTACTCAGTTTTTCTGGGCCTTTCCTATGTATACGTGTCATTAAACTTTTGTTTGATCTTTTTTCCTGTTGCTGCTGCTACTAAGTCACTTCAGTTGTGTCTGACTCTGTGCGATCCCCCAACTGTGCGATCCCATAGATGGCAGCCCACCAGGCTCCTCTGTCCATGGGATTCTCCAGGCAAGAATACTGGACTGGGCTGCCATTTCCTTCTCCAATGCATGCACGCATGCTAAGTCACTTCAGTCGTGTCTGACTGTGTGCGACCCCATGGACAGCAGCCCACCAGGCTCCTCTGTCCACGGATTCTCCAGGCAAGAATCCTGGACTAAGTTGCCATTTCCTTCTCCATTTTTCCTGTTAATCTGTCTCTTGTCACTATACTTCTTAGACCAGTCAGAAGAGCTTAAAAGAGTAGAGGCAAATTTCTTCCTCCTCAATAATCAGGTGGGTCATTCTAGGCTCCTCCTCTTGTTTATCTGTTATTTCCTGCTTTAATAATGGGTTTCACCATTCATATATATACTATTCAGTTCCAGTGTACATGTATAATAGTATTGAGATTATTAATGTGTACTCTTCATGAAAAGGAGCTTTATTAACTAAATTTCAGTGCTTATATATAGTTCCTTTTACTTTTCTCTTAGCAGACTTCACTCATTTCCTAAATTACTTTGGTCGGTGACATTTACCCCCTTCCTTCAGTGAGGTAATTTCATACCTTTGTAATAGATTTAGATTCTCTTGCTAAAACCTCAGCTGTTTTTGTAAGGCAAAATCTATTGAAAAATAGAGATTAGAGTTTAGTGATGAAGAGCTGAATTTTAAATAGCTTTGTACTAATGACCAAGCAATAAATGAGAGTTATCTTGTCTATTTCCTATTTGTATTCTAATTTTTTTATACATGTTCATTTACTGTGGTTATTGTTATCTATTGCTAAACTTGTTTTAGTACTAATGTACTAAAGCAAGCAAACTCTAAATAATGAAGTATGATTTAATTTATATAATGACTATATCTTCCAATTTGTCCTTTATTTATGCAGTATGAGACATCAGGCAGCCCTGAAGTCTAGGCTGTTGAGAGGAAGTTGGTAGAAATAAATCCTAGAAAACTGACCCAGTGAAATGAACCTTTAGTTCTCCGAGCTTACAGCAATCATGCAGAATTTACTAGGTTGTGACTTGTTGAGTCAAGACTCCAAGATGGTTGAGAGGACAGTGTCATCAGTATCTGAAGGCTTTTGTGGGGTCTTGAGAGCAGGGAAGCTTGCCTTTCCACCTGGGAGTGCTGGTGAATATCTAGTTCTGGTGGCTTTCTGTGTAATGTCGAGTTATCTTTTATCTGCATTATAGTAACCTATTTCTTTTCACCTTGATAGTATTTCTCACTTAATCACATCATTGTCAGGTTATAATAACAACCACATATTTTATTATGTGGTTTCAATTGTAACACTTCTTTTTAAAAAAAACATTCCCCCCCCTCATTCTCAGAGTTAGTCTTTATACTTCTTTCAGTTCAGCCATAGCTTATTTTCATCTGTAATCTCACTCTTCTTTCTATGCATGTAGCCATGGAAACCATCACAGAATGCCTGCATTTTACAAATCGTGGTATAAATTACAGGCCATTACAATTGTTACATTATTGTTCTGGTAAGAGTGCTGCATTTTCACCTATGAAAAGGGTTATGACTGCTATTAATTCTAAGAGGATTTGCAGTGGTTTGGTGTGGGAGGAGGTCAGGAACACTGTGGTCTTCTCCTCAATCAGTGTCACAATGAGATAAGTTATTAGTGGATAGTTTTAATAGCTGCTTTTAAGTTTACTGTGAATGACTGTGTCCCTAATTAAGGTCCCTGATTGTGATTTAATTTTCTATTAAATATTAAATCTCACAAAACTCCCTTTAGAAATGCAATTCCACATATTCGTGAAACATTTACTTTGTGCTGGGCACTGTGCCAGGTATTACAGGCAATGATTTCAAAGAGTAATGGAGAGAATGAAATGAATATGTAAATCAGCATAACACAGAGCAGAATACAGGGTATTCATCAGTCAGGGATGGACGAGGAAAATAGAAAACACTCCGTGTATTTATGCTGGAGAGAATTTCATGCAGGGAATTGGTTATCTAGTTGATAGAAGAGAGTAAGAAGTAAACCAGAGAACAGTGAAACATTCTGGAGATCTGCAAGGACAAAAAATGCTACCAGTTCTGGGCTACAGGGGCAGAAGTAAGAGGCAGTGTTGCTGGAGCCCAGGGATTCAGGTCCTTGGGTCACTGAGTGCAAGATGGAATCATGGAGAGCTTGTCTGGCCAGTGCTAAAATGGCAGCAAGGACACAGCAGCTGTCAGAGACACCTGTAGCATCAGAGGAGTGGGCGAGCATTTGACTTCTGTCATCTTCCTGAGCCCCAATCTCTCACCAGTGCTTTAAGCTGGTCAAAACCAGCTGAGCATCTTCTGTATGATTGCCAGGGTGCAAGGATCAACCCCCATTAGGACACTGGGAAAGCAGGAGAAGGGCAAGGAATGGATCTGAAGAAACAACCCAGGCCTGGTAGTGAGTGCTACTGAAGGTACCACGTGGGCATAGCTGAGGATTCAGAGTTCTTCTCACATGCCAAAACTGGCTGTATCTGAACTGCATTATCAAATGCACTGACTGAACAATTTCTGTTTCATGGAAAGACAGATTTTGAAAACAGATATCAATTATTGTAATGAATATAGCTTGCAAATTTGGTCTCTATTCCTATGTGCAGATATCTTCCCTGCCTTTAGTTCTAGTCCCCTGCTTAAAACAAAACAGAATAAGACAAAGCAATGCTTTAAGCACCTCCTACATCCCTGCAGTTTCTTTGAGCTGGCAAAGGGTTATTTGTAATATCAAGGACTACTTTTGTTCAGAACAAAAGGAAAATTGTAAAAAAAAAGCAACCCCCTCCCACCCACACACACAAACCAAAAAACCTGGAGTTGATCATGGGTAATTCATACCTCTCCGTGCTTCGGCAAGTTATTTTGCATTATATAGGGCTATTATATTTTTATAGTAAAGAACATGCTAAATTATATAATGTAAAGCTGTATTAATACTTATAAAGATAGTTGAGTCCATAAACAACTTGTTAAAGTATTTTTAGAAAAGATAGTCACATACATACCCAATACATAATTAAATATGAACACTCTACACTTAGATGATAGAACAACAAGATTTAATAGTTTTGGGAGGTCAGAGTTGTCAAATTTCCTAAAATTTGTGATGTTATTGCACAATAAAAATGTTGTGAATCTGAGGTCCAGCAAACCATAAGATCTGTTTGATATTTAATTTTTCTATTTTTGCTCTTCCTTTCATTCTTTTCTATTTGTTCTAAATATGGATACATCCCATGGTTTGTATTTAATTGTTACTTTCTACTTCCTGCCCATGCCATTCTTTGGAGATTCCATGCTCTGCTGTGGATCCCATTGTTATATTTGTGCAGGTATTTTTCCAAACATACATTTTTAGTTCTCAGTTCATTCATTTGTTTCTCCAGTTAAGTGCTGACACCTCACTGCTTGAATATTCTGTCATTTCAAACAAAGCATTTCAGTATCAGTAAGGGTCCAGAAAGGAAACAGAGTGTTTATTCACAGGGTTAATTGGAGAGATTTAAGTGTAAACTGTTTACAGAGAATGTGCGTAGGAATAAGACAGTCAGCTAAGGGTGATAATACATCCAGGGACTAGCAGTATTAAGAAACTGGGAATATCTAGGTAAGAGAGTAGTTACTAGAACCCAGAGAGAACTGAAGCTATGAAAGAAATCTTCCTGAGAAAAGCTGTGACCGTGGGTAGAAGAATGCAGTGCATGCTACAACTATAATCCAATTTGGAAGAATCATGGAGAGAAAATACCTGACCTCTTTTTCCTCCCAGCCTCCAATTTCCTGGATTTCTCACTGGCCTAACCTAACAGGAATCCAGAAGATGAGGAAACATAAATGATGCACACCATGCCAATGAGTCTTCTCATGGGAGTACAGAGTGGACCAGAGAAGAGAAGAGAGTAGGTCTGGAGGCACCACAAACTGTGGACAATCCTTAAAGAGATGGGAATACCAGACCACCTGACCTGCCACCTGAGAAATCTGTATGCAGGCCAAGAAGCAACAGTTAGAACTGGACATGAAACAACAGACTGGTTCCAAATAGGAAAAGGAGTACGGCAAGGCTGTATATGGTCACCCTGCTTCTCTAACTTATATGCAGATTACATCATGAGAAACGCTGCACTGGAGGAAGCACAAGCTGGAATCAAGATTGCTGGGAGAAATATCAATAACCTCAGATATGCAGATGACACCACACTTATGACAGAAAGCAAAGAAGAACTAAAGAGCCTCTTGATGAAAGTGAAAGAGGAGAGTGAAAAAGTTGGCTTAAAGCTCATCATTCAGAAAACTAAGATCATGGCATCTGGTCCCATCACTTCATGGGAAATAGATGGGGAAACAGTGGCAGACTTTATTTTTGGGGTCTCCAAATCACTGCAGATGTTGACTGCAGCCATGAAATTAAAAGACACTTACTCCTTGGAAGGAAAGTTATGACCAACCTAGATAGCATATTCAAAAGCAGATACCTTACTTTGCCAACAAAGGTCCGTCTAATCAAGGCTATGGTTTTTCCTGTGGTCACGTATGGATGTGAGAGTTGGACTGTGAAGAAGGCTGAGCACTGAAGAATTGATGCTTTTGAACTGTGGTGTTGGAGAAGACTCTTGAGAGTCCCTTGGACTGCAAGGAGATGCAACCAGTCCATCCTAAAGGAGATCAGTCCTGGGTGTTCATTGGAAGGACTGATGCTGAAGCCAAAACTCCAATACTCTGGCCACCTCATGCGAAGAGTTGACTCATTGGAAAAGACTCTGATGCTGGGAGGGATTGGGGGCAGGAGGAGAAGGGGATGGCAGAGGATGAGATGGCTGGATGGCATCACCCACTCGATGGACATGAGTTTGGGTGAACTCCGGGAGTTGGTGATGGATAGGGAGGCCTGGCGTGCTGCGATTCATGGGGTCACAAAGAGTCGGACACGACTGAGTGACTAAACTGAACTGAACTGAACTGAGAGCATCAAATGCTATAAAGAATAAAGCCAAATAAAGTTTGAAGAGTATTTCCTGTTCATCTGTTTCCTGTCCATAGGGTTATAGGTCATCTGGTGAGCTCTTGCACATAGGATTCAAGGAATTGGTATGAATGTTGGGTTAACAAGACTGAATAGAAGGAGGACACACATGAATGAAGCCAGCAGTCATGACTATAGAAGTACTATAAAGTATTAGATAAGAGGGGGCATTGTGAGTCTTCCCATAGGAAACAAGGCAGAACAGAAAATAGGGAACAGAATGTAAGCAGGTTGAAGTGATGTGAAACAAAGCAGACTCTCAACTTAGAATTCATTCAACTCTGTCTCTTTTACCTAAGAGCTCATCTAAATCTTTTCTTTTTTAAAAATTTGTTTTAATTATAGGTAAACTGCTTTACAATGTTGCATTGGTTTTTGCCATACAACAACAAAAATCAGTTGTAATTATATATATATATATATATATATATATATATATATATATATATATTCCCTCCCTCGTGGACCTCCCTCCCCTTCCCTAAATCTTTTCTTATATTTTTCTCCTCTCTTCTCTATTGTTTTCCTTCCTTCATATGTACCTCTGATGTCATTTATTACATCTTTTTCTGATACTTTGATCAACAAATTGATGACTTTTCCTCTCCTTTATTATCATCATATTTCCCTTCCTATTAGCTTCTTTCTAGCCTATGAAGTGAAGTGAAAGTCACTCAGTTGTGTCTTACTCTTTGTGACCCCATGGTCTATACAGTCCATGGAATTCTCCAGGCCATAATACTGGAGTGGGTAGCCTTTCCCTTCTCCAGGGGATCTTCCCAACCCAGGGATCAAACCCAGGTCTCTTGCCTTGCAGGCAGATTCTTTTACCAGCTAAGCCACAAGGCAATAATTGTATTTAAATATCATCCATATTAAAAAAGATTTTGCAGATCCTTCTCTTTCTTTAGCTATCATTTTATTTTTCATTTCCTCTATTGCCAATCTTCTTGGAAAGATATGTTCATTGTTTCCCATTTGTCGCCTCAGATTCATCCCTACATCTGTCCTGATTTGGCAACAGTTACTCCACCAAATATGTTCTGTTGGAAGTCATGATTGAATTATGGTCTGTGACTTTACCAGCACATCATTCTCATGACACTCCACCCAAGGCCTTGAGTAGTAAACAAGGCTATTCAAGTAGCCTTACTTTAGTAAGGCTTACTCTCCTTTTCTTTGTAGCCTAACTTGTTTCATTAAACATTTTTAATATCAAGAGTACATAAGAATTTGAGGGTTTCTTTAATAGCACTTTGGTATCTAAATGTTGGACTGGTGAACAGAGAGATGACAGTTTGTAGAGAAGGCATGAAAAAGAAAAAGGCTGTGGGGAGTTGAAGCTGCTGATGGAAAGATAGTTAACCTTATCAGCCCTGGGGTTCAGGCTGGCTAGGGAAGGAGGGGAGAACAGGGGGCACTGAAAAAATTGAAGAAAACAGGTTGTATGAGAAGGAGAGTGAGGAATCGGTCTGGATCTGGTCAAAGAGTGCATGCAAGTGATGTGTTGACAGAGAAAACTGTGGTAATAGAGATGGGTATTATAGGTTTACGTATTTACCAGGAAGCATTTCTGGATGATGGTAAATTCTAGACCATCAAGTGATTTGATGGAGATTGAGGTTAAGAGTTTCAGCTTGAAATATTGAAAAATTGTGAGGTTATGTGTTTGTGTATTGAGTGATTAGAACATGAAGGCTTTAGCAATACCATGAAATA
The DNA here is from genome assembly GCF_002263795.3 of Bos taurus. Lineage (NCBI taxonomy): Eukaryota > Metazoa > Chordata > Mammalia > Artiodactyla > Bovidae > Bos > Bos taurus. The sequence goes on along the minus strand of NC_037329.1, from coordinate 83,769,911 downwards.
TTACTCTTTGGTGATACGAGAAACAAGGATGAGAAAAATTGAGCAACTACAATCCAGATGTTTTTGTTTAACAAAAACACAGGTGGAAGGGAATATTTTGACAAAAGTTGAGGGATGATGAACCATCTCTCTTGTCACCAATTCACAACTGTCTCTCCATTCTTAACCCCCTTTTCATGTAGATGTCTTACATAGCTTAGCTAAAAGCTGTAAACTGTATTATCTTATTTGCAGTTTATTTCATGTGTGTTTATTATTTAATCTTAAAATAGATTGTAATCATTTATTTGGGTGGAAAATTTGTATATTATGACTTTTTAAACTCTTAAGTATGTGCCTATGACAGTTATCTTGATCACTGTGTTTTTCTTTAAATAACTGTTGACTAGTTCATTAAAGGATGTGACTTGTTCATATTCTTAAACAGCTTATGCATCATAAAAGCTGAAAATGGTCTTATCTTTGAGTAATATATTCTTTGCATTGATCACTGACAAAGGCTTTCTTTTTTCTCCTTGCTATTCTTTGAAACTCTGCAATCAAATGCGTATATCTTTCTTTTTCTCCTTTGCCTTTCATTTCTCTTCTGTTCACAACTATTTGTAAGGCCTCCTCAGACAAGAATTTTGCCCTTTTGCATTTCTTTTTCTTGAGGATGGTCTTGATCCCTGCCTCTTGTACAATGTCATGAACCTCTGTCCATAGTTCTTCAGGCATTCTTTCTATCAGATCTAATCCCTTGAATCTATTTGTCACTTCCACTGTATAATCATAAGGGATTTGATTTAGGTCATACCTTAGTGGTCTAGTGTTGATCCCTACTTTCTTCAATTAAAGTCTGAATTTGGCAATACGGAGCTCATGATCTGAGCCACAGTCAGCTCCCGGTCTTGTTTTTGCTGACTGTATAGAGCTTCTCCACCATTGGCTGCAAAGAATATAATCAATCTGATTTTGGTGTTGACCATCTGGTGATGTCCATGTGTAGAGTCTTCTCTTGTGTTGTTGGAAGAGGGTGATTGCTATGACCAGTGCGTTTTCTTGGCAAAACTCTATTAGTCTTTGCCCTGCTTCATTCTGTACTCCAAGGCCTAATTTGCCTGTTACCCCAGGTATATCTGACTTCCTACTTTTGCATTCCAGTCCCCTATAATGAAAAGGACATCTTTTTTGGGTGTAGGTTCTAGAAGGTCTTGTAGGTCTTCAAAGAACTGTTCAACTTCAGCTTCTTCAGCATTACTGGTCGGGGCATAGGCTTGGATTATTGTGATATTGAATGGTTTGTCTTGGAAACGAACAGAGATCATTCTGTCATTTTTGAGATTGCATCCAAGTACTGCATTTCGGACTCTTTGTTGACTATGATGGCTATTCCAGTTCTTCTAAGGGATTCTTGCCCACAGTGGTAGATATAATGGTCATTTGAGTTAAATTCACCCATTCCAGTCCATTTTAGTTCACTGATTCCTAGAATGTCGATGTTCACGCTTCCCATCTCCTGTTTGACCACTTCCAATTTGCCTGGATTCTGGACCTAACATTCCAGGTTCCTATGCAATATTGCTCTTTACAGCATCAGACTTTACTTCCATCACCAGTCACATCCACAACTGGGTGTTGTCTTTGCTTTGGCTCTGTCTCTTCATTCTTTCTGGAGTTATTTCTCCACTGATCTCCAGTAGCATATTGGGCACCTACTGACCTAGGGAGTTCATCTTTCAGTGTCCTATCTTTTTGCCTTTTCATACTGTTCATGGGGTTCTCAAGGCAAGAATACTGAAGTGGTTTGTCATTCCCCTCTCCAGTGGACCATGTTTTGTCAGAACTCTCTATGTCAGTGATTAATGCAAAGAAATAGAGGAAAACAATAGAATGGGAAAGACTAGAGATCTCGTCAAGAGTATTAAAGTTACCAAGGGAACATTTCATGCAAAGATGGGCACAATAAAGGGCAGAAATGGTATGGACTTACCAGAAGCAGAAGATATTAAGAAGAGTTGGCAAGAATATGCAGAAGAACTATACAAAAAAGATCTTCCTGACCCAGATAATCATGATGATATGATCACTCACCTACTGCTAGACATCCTGGAATGTGAAGTCAAGTGGGCCTTAGGAAGCATCACTATGAACAATGTTAATGGTGATGATGGAATTCCAGTTGATCTATTTCAAATCCTCAAAGATGATGCTGTGAAAGTGATGCTACATTCAATATGCCAGGAAATTTGGAAAACTCAGCAGTGGCCACAGGATTGGAAAAGATCAGTTTTCATCCCAATCCCAAAGAAAGGCAATACCAAAGAATGCTCAAACTACCACAGAGTGACACTCATCTCACACGCTAGAAAAGTAATGCTCAAAATTCTCCAAGCCAGGCTTCAATAGTATGTGAACTGTGAATTTCCAGGTGTTTAAGATGAACTTAGAAAAGGCAGAGGAACCAAAGATCAAATTGCCTTCATTTGTTGGATCATTGAAAAAGCAAGAGAGTTCCAGAAAAACATCTATTTCTGCTTCATTGACTACGCCAAAGGCTTTAACTCTGTGTTTCACAACAAACTGGAAAATTCTGAAAGCGATAGGAATATCAGACCACCTGACCTGCCTCCTGAGAAATCTGTATGCAGGTCAGGAAGCAACAGTTAGAACTGGACATGGAACAACAGACTGGTTCCAAATAGGAAAAGGAGTACGGCAAGGCTGTATATTGTCACTCTGCTTATTTAACTTATATGCAGAGTACATCATGAGAAACGCTGTGCTGGAGTAAGCATAAGCTGGAATCAAGATTGCTGGAAGAAATATCAATAACCTCAGATATGCAGGTGACACCACACTTATGGCAGAAAGCAAAGAACTAAAGAGCCTCTTGATGAAAGTGAAAGAGGAGAGTGAAAAAGTTGGCTTAACATTCAACATTCAGAAAACCATGATCATGACATTTGGTTCCATCACTTCATGGCAAATAGATGGGGAAATAATGGAAACAGTGAGAGACTTTATTTTTTTGTGTGCTCCAAAATCACTGCAGATGGTGACTGCAGCCATGACATTAAAAAACACTTGCTCCTTGGAAGAAAAGCTATGACCAACCTAGAGAGCATATTAAAAAGCAGAGACATTACTTTGCTGACAAAGGTCCATCTAGTCAAAGCTATGGTTTTTCCAGTAGTTGTGTATGGATGTGAGAGTTGGAGTATTAAGAAATCTGAGTGTTGAAGAATTGATGCTTTTGAACTGTAGTGTTGGAGGAGACTCTTGAGAGTCCCTTGGAAGGCAAGGAGATAAACCAGTCCATCCTAAATGAAATGAGTCCTGAATATTCATTGGAAGGACTGATGCTGAAGCTGAATACAGCTTCAATACACTGGCCACCTGATGCGAAGAACTGACTCATTTGAAGATACCCTGATGCTGGGAAAAATTAAGGCAGGAGGAAAAGGGGACGACAGAGAATGAGATGGATGGATGGCATCACTGATTCAAGGGACAGGAGTTTGAGTAAGCTCTGGGAGTTGGTGATTGACAGGAAGGCCTGGCGTGCTGCAGTTCATGGGGTCACAAGGAGTTGGACACGACTGAGCCACTGAACTGAACTGAGTATATATTGATTATTTAGAAAATGTATTTATGACAAATTATTTACCTAGGAGCACTGACATCTTTTTTTTAACAAATTTATATCACTTTTTTCATTATACTAATTAAATCTTTCTCAGGTAATCAATTCATGGGTACCTATTGTGAATTAAATATATACTAATTGGTATATATTTTGAATTATAATAATTGACAGAAGTCTTACATTTTTACATTCATAGCTTTTGTTTGAATTTCTATTAAAATGTTGATGAGAATTTTTTTCTGTGATAGTCATGAGTCTTTGAGAAGGAAACAGCTGCAGATGTTGGGGGATGGAGGGAAACTTTAAGAGTATATTCTGTTTCCTCTCTAAGACAAAAGGGAGAGAAATCTGTTAGCTCAGCAGGGGAAGGTTGTTTTGCAACTTGAAAAAGCCTTTGATTTTCTTTTTATTTGTTTTTTTTTTTTTTTTTTGGGAAACTGCTGAAAGGCTGTACTAGCAGAAATTTGGAACCAGAGAAAGTCAAGTTTTTAAAGACAGAGTAGAAACTGAACCAGGTTGGAGCGAGGCACAAGGATGTTTCCAAAAGAGCAAGCTGTGTACACACATGGAGAATTCTGACCTCTCATTTGGCTGTCCTAAGATTCTTCATCCCAGAAAGCTCTGTCAATCAGGGATCATAGTCTTACAATATATTGCATTTGATCCTGAACCTAGAAATTATTCAAGCTTAAAAAGACATTTAAAAATATCTACATGCAGTATTCTCTTCTGTCCAGCATTTAAAAATATTAAAGCATAAATGAGCCTACTTCTGCACTAACAGCATTTCCATTTTATTTTTTTAAGTGCTCTGTTTTGAGCATGTGAAAAATAAAGACTGATTTTTAAATCCTTAGGGAGAAAATTGCTTCAAAAAACCTATTCCATTCTTCAAGACTATTATTACAGACCAAAACATTAAAATGCCAGAGAGCTGGTGGAACAATAAAGTAAAGGTCAGTCGGCATGATACTAACTTAGTCAAAGAAAGTACTTTCCAGGTAAAAGCATTTCTGCTTCTTCTAAAAAATGAAAATGGTAAAGAAAACAATTCATTCACATGAGGTTAATTTGATTTTCTCTGAGAAATATATTTTATTTTCACTGCCTGGAATGCAAAGCCTGGAAGCCTGTGAGTTGCTATTTGCATTTCACAGGTTGACTGACTGACTAATAGCCACATCTTACTCTATAGGGGGGAGAATGAAGGGGAAAAAGGAGAATGTAAGTGTGCCTCTGTGTGTGTGTGTGTGTGTGTGCATGCACGCCTGCACATGCTCCTGCCTGCTTGTGCATTAAAAGATTCAAAGGATAGTTTTAAAAAATAAGGAATGGCCTCTATTAGAAAGAGATTATGAGATTGTGTCTGGAGTTTTTTGATCCTTTTGATTTGCTTAATAGTTAAAAAAAGAAAACTGGTTTTTTTTTTTTTTTTTTTTTGAAGCACAGTACTGCTGTTGTTATGTGCAAAACATGGTGTTAGCAATTCAGACCGGATATTTTAAAAAATCTCTCAAACTTATCTGACTATATTAAAATGACTAAATACTGCATTTTAAATGAAAACACTGAGCATAATTTTTCAGTTAGTCTTGCTACAAATATTCATTAAGCAACTGCTGTGTGCTCTGTAATATGCTCTGTGCTGAGGATAGAGATGTGGAAGCATATCCTGTGTCTTCAGATTACTTGCAAGTTGTGTTTTCTGTAACTGTTTATAGAGATTTTGGTAAGGTACTTTGGGGGAATAGGGTCAAAGTTCCGGAAAAGCTTAAGCCTCTAAGATGATGGTGGTGGTTGAAATGTAAGGTAGGGCCAGGAAGACAAGCACACTGGAGGAGTCTTGCACACATGGTAAGAGATTTGAAAGACAAAAGCATGGGTTCATGCAATCTTCATTTTCTTCCCTTTTCAAAACCTTTGTCTTTGCCTCTCTCAAAGCAATGCATTTACTTGTAACTGTAAGCCATATTTCATTTTCCAAGAGAAAAGTGAAATATGAAAAAAAAAATTCTAATTAAGATGTTTACAGTTGAATCTGACACCATCAAAATAATACGTTAAATATACAGGCTTCAGGAACACATTGTAAATTGTCTTATTTCTTTTGGTATCTGAGGATTGTCCACAGTTCAGTTATTGGCTCAGTGAAATGAATTTTCCTTGAAATATAAGAAGCAGGCATAGTTGAGCTATGCTTTGTCATAACATGTAACTGCTATCGTGTTTCCATTATTCACTTCCTGAAGCATGCATATATCTGTTTATTTAAATACAATGTTTTATTTGCATATTTTAACATTTATTTCTATAGTATTTCACTCTAATAAGAACTTTATAACCTGATGTGTTACTTGTCTGAGTTTTTGCGCTTCAGTCAGGCAATAAAGGATCTAGCAGACATAATAGCTTCTTTCTTACATTTCATTGCCCCATAATGGCTTGATGATGGGGCTTCCCTGGTGGCTAAGTGGTAAGAGAATATGCCTGCAATTCAGGAGACACAGGTTTGGTCCCTGGGTCAGGAAGATCCCCTGAAGAAGTAAATGACAACCCACTCCTCTGTATTCTTGCCTGGAAAATCCCATGGACAGAGGAGCCTGTGGGCTACAGTGCATGGAGTTGCAGAGAGATGGACATGACTTAGCGACTAAAGAACAACAACAAAAGCTTGATTATGAATTTTAAAGATTATTTCTTTGGTACATGTTCCTTTCAGCAATATTAATATGCTAGTGTGTGTGTGTGTATGTGTGTGTATGTATGTATATATATGCATTTTTATTTTGCTTTTTATTTTGACTTTTCCTCTAAGGGCCATTTTTATTTATTTAAAATTAAAAAAACTTTTTAAAAATATATTGGAATGTAGCCAATTAACAATGTTATAGTAGTTTTGGGCAAAGGCCATTTTTTAAACAGTACTTGGTATAAAGCCATATTAAGAAGGCAATCAACCAAACAAGTGATATTTTATAATATTCCTTTAACTGACTGAGGAGTCTCAGTCTGACTGTAAGAGATGTCTAGGAAAGTGAACTTTGCTTTCCAGTCTCATTGCTAAATGCAGAAAGATCCTTGGACCAAGGTTTGTCAGCAAAGAAAATCTAGTGGAGGAATGTGCTTATTTCCTAGTGTTATGTATTCTTTGTTCTCCAGTATCCTGCAGTATGTATACAACCTCAAGATTAATAAGGATCACCTGGCCTAGATGAGGGGGGTTCAGATAGCACATGCATTTGGTCTCATTATGTGTACATTCAACTCAAAGGAACAGTTAAGTTTTCAGAAAGCTCATTTTTAGAATGATCATGTAATACATTGTCCAAGAAGGATATTTTTGAGAGACAAAGGAGTCACTGGTAACGATTATTCAGGAATAATAGGTATAAACAAGGATTGTCTTGGAATTCAGTTGTTCTATCCAGTTGTTCTAGACTCAGATACAACACTCATTCACTCACTCACACGTATCCTTCTAGGCTGTATGTTCACTTGTGAACATTTTGGGGCACAGATGCTTGCATCTATGCCTTTCCTAAAAATGTTTGCTGATTTCTCAAATTTTGGTTATCTTTGTTATGGTGACTTATTTCTGTATTCTTTAGATGAGTAGACCTTGTCTGTATCTGCTTTTTTGTCTGTTTATAAAGCTTGCTGTTGATATTTCTGAAAATGGGAGTTATACAGATATAATATGCATGTATTGCATATAAATACAAAGAATTCTTACTTTGGCAAATTGCTTAACTTCTCTCTGACTTAATTTGTCTGTGAAATTGAATGATAGTAGTATTGATCTTAGATCTATTATAATGTTTATTAGTATTGAAGTATATTGAACTTTGAACAGTGTCTATCATGTACAAAACTATTATGTAAGATGGTTATTCTTATTCATTTTCTCATTGCCTCACTCATAGTTCTAGATGCTGTGTTCTTTCAAGAGACCTACTTAGGAGAAGTTATCTGTATATTATATATATTTGTTCATATCTTTAGTTTTTCTTAGTTTTGGTAACACTTGACTGAATATACCATTTTTTCCCCACACTGGTTTGTTATTGTGCTGTGTTGCTTATTGACTTCCCCTTGGCTTAACTTCACAAACAGTACAACCTTAGAGAAGCCAGCAAGAAAACACCCAGATTCATCAGAGTGACCTGCTATCTGTCTCTCTGTAGCTGATGGTCATATCACCTTTCTTTTCATTCTTTCTAAGGGGCACAAAAGAGAAGGAAAACAGTGTCACTGTGCTTGCTGCATGGCCAACAGCAACACCTGGTGCATTGTAGGTATTCAGCATGTATCTGTTGAATTAAACAGCATTTTAAACTTTGTTAAATCTAGTTTAGAAATACGCCTGACAAATTCCACAGAATTTTCCTTTGACTAGAGATAATTACATGGTTTATAATCATATAATGATGATTTTGATGTTGTTGACAGTTTCCTGTGACCTGTGGCAGTGTATTGTTGGCAAAATTAATGCGAGATATCTTTGTATGCTGGCTGCACATTTCTTTTGTCAGCAATTGAGTGAGCTTAAGCTAAATATTTCAGTGAGTTTATTAACAATAGCACTTATACTCCCAGAGTGTGTACACAGTAGTCTTTGATGCTAAAGGTAGTTGGGATGAAATTAACTTTTGGGGAATATTTGGTTTTATGAGAAGTTAGAAATTTATAAGTTCCATCAGTGAAAAAGGTTAAATGACTATTTACTGTATGTTAGACACCAAACTAAACATTACTGGAATAAAAAAAGACAGCATGTGGCCCCAACTGTTGGCATGATAAGTTTAAAGTTATTCTTTAAACATGCAAGTGGAGATGGAAGATGTTGAGTAGGCAGTTAGATCAACAACCCACAGATCACGTGAAAGTTCCAGGCCTAGAACAAAAGTTTAGAAGTGCTGACTTACAGATGACATTCAGTCTTGATGAACTCACCAGTGAAAGGAGTCTGCTGTTGCTAAGTCACTTCAGTCGTGTCTGACTCTGCGACCCCAGAGATGGCAGCCCACCAGGCTCCCCGATCCCTGGGATAAGATTACAAATAAAAACCATCCAGACCTGAATTCTCAGATGCTACAACGTTAGGGTACAATATTCTTTCATTGTCCAAGGCGGGGACAGTTATACCAGTGACATTCTTTGAGGTCTCAAGGCCAACTGAATTCAATTGGAACGCATAATGTTATATTATCTATAATTTATTTTGACATGTTGGCAGAACCATGGTAAAGTATGCCTCAGTTATTTAGTTTTGATCATCACTCAAGGATGGTTAGTTATTTTTGAACTGCAGTGATCAGGAATTTGAAACACTTATGGAAACTTTGTTCTACAAAATAATTCAGCTATCTGAATTTTCCATCAATCCCACAGGGTGTGCCATGTAATAATGGAGAATAGAATTTTACCATTACTGAAGTTTTGTTAGTGGAATGAGTGGATTCAAGATATGTGGATTCACTAGAAGTATACAAACAATCCCACTCTTTATGAATCAGATAAAATAATCTAATGAGTCCAATAACCTCTACCCTTCAGGGATGTACCCTGGGGTTAAGATTTCCATCTGACCTGTGTTCAGAGATTTCTGGAGGATTTTGTTTTCTGACCAGTAGTTTTGCTGAATCTTGCTGCTAGAATTATTGTTGCACCTGCCTTGACCAAATTTTCAGATAGGTACTTTCTAGAGTGCTTAAGAATTGAGACTGCATCAAGTTATTCAGTTTAACATTTTGTGTTTGCTTGATAAGAAATATTTGTGTAGGTGGCAGAATATAGTTAGGTACTATGTTTCGTCAGATACTGACTTTCATTATTATGTATGACATAGAAGCAAGGAGTGTGTGTCTGTGTGTGCTTGTATGTGTGTGTGTTTATATGTGTGTGTGCATGTACATGCGTATGTGCCCTCAACCACCTTAGACTATTGGAGACTATACTGATTTCTATCAAAAGAACTTACTAATTATGGTAACAGTATATAATTATTAGTTTGAAATATGACATTACTTGAGCATCTAGTATGATAGAGTGATTCAAACCTGTTATAGCAGTTTATAAGGGGAATGAAACACCCAAAATGTATATAGTATATAGAGATAAAGAAATGCAATTAAAACAAAATCTTCCACCCAGAAATCTCTTCCACATAGATAGTAGGAAAAGAAAACACTTTTATTATTGAATAAGCAGTTAAACCAGAATGTGATGTGTATCATAGGCAATTGGCAAAGACAGGAAAGAATCTCACCCTCTTCTGTAGTTAAGTAGATATAACCCATTATGCACATCTCAAGATAAGCCATAACCAGTCTTCAAGTAAGAAGCGTTCATGGCATCATTTGTCACATATAGTTCTTTCCAACTTTACCTGATGATTAATTGGGGTGTTAGCTAATTGGCTTTATTGAGGCAAAGCAAACATATTTCTTATGACAGGAAAGAATTTTGCAACTCAGAGCAAGATGCCTACAGAAGTTAAACTCCTACCCTCTCACAGAAAGGGGAGATAGGAGTGCCATCTCTCCTGACATTTATGTTTCAAAAAGATGGCTCCCAGGTCCTTGAGAAAGATATTCCTGGGTCTTAAAGCTGACAAAAGACCGATTTTTGTCTTCAAAAGGATAAAAAGAGGAAAAAGTATTTAAAAGTATAAGTAAATTCTCAAAGAAAAAGGAAGGGAGAAAAATCTGCTTCCCTTATTTTAAACAGAAAGAATTAAGCCTGTTATTTTTCATTTGTAGTTTACAAATAGAACAAGATAGGACTTTATTTGAAAGGCAGTTAAGTTCTACATATTTCATAAGAAGGCTGTTTGGTTACAGGAGGAATGAGGCTTATTCACGACTACATGGGGGAGGTAGATGCAAGGAACTGAAGATTAGTTAGAATTTAGAAATATGTAAATTAAAGTAAATGATGATGAATACAGCTGACCATGCTTTCATTCTGGGAGAAGTTAGTTGATGTGTCTAGAGTGGATGACTCAGGTTCCTAGTGTTTTTAGCTGTGGCAGTATTGTAGCCATGCGTTCTGGGAAACAAACTCACTCAGAAGGACAATGCAGATAGTGGGGTGCAGTATATTACACTGGTGGGCTCAAGGCAGAGTCTCTTCTTCGCCAAGGACCCCAACCCGTTTTTGTGAAAACCTTTTATGCCCTAAGTGTATGTGCCCAAACCCACCTCCCCAAATTCCCTGAAACTAGTCTGAACAAAGGAAAAGAAAGATACAATAAAAGTTAACCTGTGATTCATTTGCCTTAAGCCTAGGTTAAATTAACAGTGGACAATTATCAACAGGCCTGTGGTCATACCCCAATAAGCATAATGGAATTTATGATTCTATTCGGTTACACAAATAATTCGGGTATTCTTTTAGGTACGAGCCCTGGGGCTCTTCCATCCGGGGGTCTGGTTTTCCAGTTGATATGTTGTTTCCATAGATACTGGGCATATAGCTCAAAGTCCACAGTCTGGCCCAAGATGGAACCTGTTCTGTCTGTTTCCTCCTTCAGCAGAGCCAACTGGGTGGAGGAAGACTATCACTTCCAAGGCTAAGGGGAAGTGTTGTGAGGATAAGCTAGAGAAGTCTCAGAGCAAAGTCCCTGAGAGAGACATGAGGGTCCAGGTTCCCTATGAAACCATGTGAAAGATATTAGCTGGGAATAGGAAGTGGAGAAGATAAACAAGAGATTAAGAACTGGGAGATCTCCTGGGGACAGGTTAACATATCAGCTTTGTTTCAAGGCACTGAGGCAGGACAGGCATAAACTGCACAATGAAAAACAGAGCATGTGCATTTCTATCAGTTCAGTTCAGTGCTCAGTTGTGTCCGACTCTTTGCGACCCCATGAATCACAGTATGCCAGGCATCCCTACCATCACCAACTCCTGGAGTTTATTCAAACTCATGTCCATTGAGTCGGTGATGCCATCCAGCCATCTCATCTTCTGTTGTCCCCTTCTCCTCCTGCCCCCAATCCCTCCCAGCATCAGAGTCTTTTCCAGTGAGTCAACTCTTCACATGAGGTGGCCAAAGTACTGGACTTTCAGCTTTAGTGTCAGTCCTTCCAATGAACACCCAGGACTGATCTCCTTTAGGATGGACTGGGTGGATCTCCTTGCAGTCCAAGGGACTCTCAAGAGTCTTCTCCAACACCACAGTTCAAAAGCATCAATTCTTCGGCGCTCAGCTTTCTTCACGGTCTAACTCTCACAACCATATATGACACTGGAAAAACCATAGCCTTGACTAGACGGACCTTTGTTGGCAAAGTAATGTCTCTGCTTTTCAATATGCTATCTAGGTTGGTCAAAACTTTCCTTCCAAGGAGTAAGTGTCTTTTAATTTCATGGCTGCAATCACCATCTGCAGTGATTTTGAAGCCCCCCAAAATAAATTCTGACACTGCTTCCACTGTTTCCCCATCTATTTCTCATGAAGTGGTGGGACCAGATACCATGATCTTCGTTTTCTGAATGTTGAGCTTAAGCCAACATTTTCACTCTCCTCTTTCACTTTCATCAAGAGGCTTTTTAGCTCCTCTTCACTTTCTGCCATAAGTGTGGTGTCATCTGCATATCTGAGGTTATTGATATTTCTCCTGGCAATCTTGATTCCAGCTTGTGCTTCATCCAGCCCGGCATTTCTCATGATGTACTCTGCATATAAATTAAATAAGTAGGGTGACAATATACAGCCTTGACATACTCCTTTTCCTATTTGGAACCAGTCTGTTGTGCCATGTCCAGTTCTAACTGTTGCTTCCTAACCTGCATAGAAATTTCTCAAGAGGCAGGTCAGGTGGTCTGGTATTCCCATCTCTTTCAGAATTTTCCACAGTTTATTGTGATCCACACAGTCAAAGGCTTTGGCATAAAGCAGAAATAGATGTTTTTCTGTAAGTCTCTTGCTTTTTCGATGATCCATCAGATGTTGACAGTTTGATCTCTGGTTCCTCTGCCTTTTCTAAAACCAGCTTGAACATCTGGAAGTTCACAGTTCATGTATTGCCATAGCCTGGCTTGGAGAATTTTGAGCATTATTTTACTAGCATGTGAGATGAGTGCAATTGTGCGGTAGTTTGAGCATTCTTTGGCATTGTCTTTCTTTGGGATTGGAATGAAAACTGACCTTTTCTAGTCCTGTGGCCACTGCTGAGTTTTCCAAATTTGAGTGCAGCATTTTCACAGCATCATCTTTTAGGATTTGAAATAGCTCAACTGGAATTCCATCACCTCCACTAACTTTGTTTATAGTGATGCTTTCTAAGGCCCACTTGACTTCCCATTCCAAGATGTCTGGCTCTAGGTGAGTGATCACACCATCATGATTATCTGGGTCATGAAGATCTTTTTTGTACAGTTCTTCTGTGTATTCTTGCCATCTCTTCTTAATATCTTCTGCTTCTGTTAGGTCCATACCATTTGTGTCCTTTATTGAGCCCATCTTTGCATGAAATATTTCCTTAGTATCTCTAATTTTCTTGAAGAGATCTCTAGTCTTTCCCATTCTGTTGTTTTCCTCTATGTCTTTGCATTGATCGCTGAGGAAGGCTTTCTTATCTCTCCTTGCTATTCTTTGGAACTCTGCATTTCTATGGGGCCAAGAAAATAAAAGTTTAGCTTGGATAAAATATAGAGGGCTAATGAGAGAAGACATTTGTTGCCCTACCTCATTCTGGATATATCTTTTTGGGGGAATTATATAGAGTAAACAAATAGTAAGTTACAGATAATGAAGATCCCAATAGAGAGTAGAATTTTTTAAATGAATAGGAAAAAGGAAATTTTAGAGCATGGGGAAAACTTGTATTGATACAATTGATCTACAGATTTGTTTAAGCAACATAACAGTCATAATAATAATTAAAAAGAATATGATTATCTGTGTAATTCTTCTATTAAAAGAAACCTAGAAAAGGAGGCAATACTTTAATACAAAGTTTAAAAAAAATTTAAATACAGTCATTTAGAAAAGACTTAAACAATGTTCTCAACAATGTTTAAACAGCTAAAGCAGTGAAAATGAGTTTGTTAAATAATTTTGATAGGTTGGCATGAAGTGTGCATAAGTTGAAAAGATTGGAAAGATAGACTGTGGTTTGTTCATAAAGGGCTATGATTAACTGGTTAATCAAGGTGTTTGAACTTTATCTAATTGGCGATAGGAAGCTATGAAAAGTTTTTGAGTAGAATGACTTATATGACACTATCAGTGGGAAGATGGATGAAGCATTGTGTTCCAGATAGATTAGAAAGCAAGGGCTTTTTAAAGGTCTGTGCTATCGTCTAGGTGAGATGATAAAAAAGTATGTTCAAGAATGGAAAGAAAAGGAAAAATATAGAAGACATCGAGGAAAAAAATCTACAGAACTTTGCTGTCCATTCAATATGCAGAGAGAAGTATTTGTGAAATAATGAATTGCAACTTTGAAAAAGGAGGGTAAGTTAATAATCATTCCAGTCAGAAGGATAAGGAGCAGAGGAGAAAGAACTAATAGTAGTTTTGGACTTAACTTTGGGGTGTTGCTGGAGAAGTTCAGTTAAGAAATTGGGGATACCTATGGATACTCTGTATCTCTATAGGGATACAGGGGTATATACATACATACATATAGAGGTAGTTATCCATATAGAGGTTATAAGATCAGATCAGATCAGATCAGTCGCTCAGTCGTGTCCGACTCTTTGCGACCCCATGAATCGCAGCACGCCAGGCCTCCCTGTCCCTCACCAACTCTCGGAGTTCACTCAACTCACGTCCATCAAGTCAGTGATGCCATCCAGCCATCTCATCCTCTGTCGTCCCCTTCTACTCCTGCCCCCAATCCCTCCCAGCATCAGAGTCTTTTCCAATGAGTCAACTCTTCACATGAGGTGGCCAAAGTACTGGAGTTTCAGCTTTAGCATCATTCCTTCCAAAGAAATCCCAGGGCTGATCTCCTTCAGAATGGACTGGTTGGATCTCCTTGCAGTCCGAGGGACTCTCAAGAGTCTTCTCCAACACCACAGTGCAAAAGCATCAATTCTTCGGTGCTCAGCCTTCTTCACAGTCCAACTCTCACATCCATACATGACCACAGGAAAAACCATAGCCTTGACTAGATGGACCTTTGTTGGCAAAGTAATGTATCTGCTTTCCAATATGCTATCTAGGTTGGTCATAACCTTCCTTCCAAGGAGTAAGTGTCTTTTAATTTCATGGCTGCAGTCACCATCTGCAGTGATTCTGGAGCCCAGGAAAATAAAGTCTGACACTGTTTCCACTGTTTCCCCATCTATTTCCCATGAAGTGGTGGGACCAGATGCCATGATCTTCGTTTTCTGAATGTTGAGCTTTAAGCCAACTTTTTCATTTTCCACTTTCACTTTCATCAAGAGGCTTTTGAGTTCCTCTTCACTTTCTGCCATAAGGGTGGTGTCATCTGCATATCTGAGGTCGTTGATATTTCTCCTGGCAATCTTGATTCCAGCTTGTGTTTCTTCCAGTCCAGCGTCTCTCATGATGTACTCTGCATATAAGTTAAATAAACAGGGTGACAATATACAGCCTTGACGAACTCCTTTTCCTATTTGGAACCAGTCTGTTGTTCCATGTCCAGTTCTAACTGTTGCTTCCTGACCTGCATAGAAATTTCTCAAGAGGCAGGTCAGGTGGTCTGGTATTCCCATCTCTTTCAGAATTTTCCACAGTTTATTGTGATCCATACAGCCAAAGGCTTTGGCATAGTCAATAAAGCAGAAATAGATGTTTTACTGGAACTCTCTTGCTTTTTCTATGATCCAGCGGATGTTGGCAATTTGATCTCTGGTTCCTCTGCTTTTCTAAAACCAGCTTGAACATCAGGAATTTCATGGTTCACATATTGCTGAAGCCTGGCTTGGAGAATTTTGAGCATTACTTTACTAGCGTGTGAGATGAGTGCAATTCTGCGGTAGTTTGAGCATTCTTTGGCATTGCCTTTCTTTGGGATTGGAATGAAAACTGACCTTTTCCAGTCCTGTGGCCACTGCCGAGTTTTCCAAATTTGCTGGCATATTGAGTGCAGCACTTTCACAGCATCATCTTTCAGGATTTGGGATAGCTCAACTGGAATTCCATCACCTCCACTAGCTTTGTTCGTAGTGATGCTTTCTAAGGCCCACTTGACTTCACATTCCAGGATGTCTGGCTCTAGGTCAGTGATAACACCATCGTGGTTATCTGGGTCATGAAGATCTTTTTTGTACAGTTCTTCTGTGTATTCTTGCCATCTCTTCTTAATATCTTATGCTTCTGTTAGGTCCATACCATTTCTGTCCTTTATCGAGCTCATCTTTGCATGAAATTTTCCTTTGGTATCTCTGATTTTCTTGAAGAGGTCCCTAGTCTTTCCCATTCTGTTGTTTTCCTCTATGTCTTTGCATTGATCGCTGAAGAAGGCTTTCTTATCTCTCCTTGCTATTCTTTGGAAATCTCCATTCAGTTGTTTATATCTTTCCTTTTCTCCTTTGCTTTTTACTTCTCTTCTTTTCACAGCTATTTGTAAGGCCTCCCCAGATAGCCATTTTGCTTTTTTGCATTTCTTTTCTATGGGAATGGTCTTGATCCTTTTCTCCTGTACAATGTCATGAACCTCATTCCATAGTTTATCAGGGACTCTATCTATCAGATCTAGGCCCTTAAATGTATTTCTCAGTTCCACTGTGTAATCATAACGGATTTGATTTAGGTCATACCTGAATGGTCTAATGGTTTTCCCTACTTTCTTCAATTTAAGTAGTAGGAGCCATTCTATTACACATAGATATTATGCTAAATTAGAAAATTTTAAGACTCTCAAGTGTAAAAATGACAACTTAAATTTGATGTCTAGTACATACGTTTTCCCCCACAGGTCTCTAAACAATTGTTAGTTGTTACTATGAATAACCACCTAGCAGGAATATGAACAGCATTATTGAGAATAGGAGCATGCATTGTTTTTTGGGGAAAGTGCAGAATATTTTGTGTAGAAGTACAGAATATCAGTATTTTCCTGTGAAAACACTGACACCTCAGTGTGTTTGTAAAGTCTTCTCTCTATTGGGATTGAAACAGGAATATCTGTGAGTGTTGTCACAGAAGCTGATATTTTAAACTGTTACCATGAAACATTATGCCAAAAATACTTCTGTCCAATTGTAAATCAGTTTTTTTGCTCGTGTTCCAAACTGATAGAGATTCTTTCAGACAAAGAGAGCTGAATATCTCCATTCTAATCACTCTATTGTGTCGGAGAGCATACAGATAAGGATCAAATTGGACAGAGCTCAGCAGAATACAAACAAGGTGACAGAGATAACAGCTACCATTTTTAAGATGATATGGAAGGGAAAGATTTACTATGTATTGATATAGTTGTACATGCCAAGATTTATCAAACTAAATTATCTGAGTGCTCACTCAAAGTAGAGCTCACACAGAACTCTTTAGGATCTTTTCTTAGGTGAAATGATGTTTTAGGTAATCACCCATCTTGCGTTTTGCCATTCCTGGTCCCAGGGCTTTTGCCTGGAATGTAGTTTCTAAAATCTGAGTCCTTAACATAAAATAGCAGGAGTAATTGATAGGCTGTCTCCAAACAATTACCAGGAAGGTGGCTGGCTGCATGTGAGATAAATGGAAAATAGACCTGTTTGGATATGACTTCACATGGGCTTATTGTTAAACTGTAACTTAACTTAAGATTACTGGACGGCATTAGAAGCTAAACATTGTCATTAGAACTCTTGGTATCTCTAATACTTTAAATAAAATAATTTTTTTATCACTATACAATGAAAGGTATATGTTTACTACATTATTGGGTCTTCCATGGTGGCTCAGTGGTAAAGAATCGCCCTGCTAATGCAGGAGATGCAGGTTTGATCCCTGCATGGGAATGATTCCCTGGAGAAGGAAATGGCTACCCACTCCGGTATTCTTGGAAAGAGATGGGATTTTGGAAAATCTCATGCACAGAGGGGCCTGCTGGGCTATAGTCCATGGGTCACAAAAGAGTTGGACATGACTTAACGACTAAACTACATTATTATCATTTTATTCTTAAAAAAGTAAAAACAAAAATCTTTGTTCCTAAAAATCAGAATTGGAAATCAGTTTAGGTCTCCTAGCATATGGATACTTGGATTTGGGAAATATGGTTCGATGGTTACATTAGAGTAGATAAAATCAGAGAAGTTAGGGTCCCTATAGAAATATCTTTTAAATAGGCTATTTCTGTTAGGGTATGCTCCATGTATTATGTGCACCTTCAAGTTCAGTTAATTGGTGAGTACTATTCTTTGACTCTTTATCTTCATTTTTCTTTTCTTTCACATGAATTCAGTATTTGGATGAATTATGCTTATCTCAGAAAAAAAAAAAAAAAAAAAAACTGGGCCTTTTCCACTGAAGGAGATTTAATCCTAACACCTATCTGTGAGGTAGATTTTAGGATTTACCTCATTTTACTGATGAAGAAACGGAAGCTAAGTTAATGCAGTTTTCTCAGAGTCTCCTAGCTGGGAAGTGGTAGAGACAGGATTCAAGCCCCTCGAATGACCAACTTACATCCTGTTGTTTACTAACAATTATGATTTTCTTTTTTTTTGCCGAAGTCTTCCTGTGTCCTATTTCAAATAAAGGATTAGCTATTAACCCTTCTTCCTATGGAGCTTCTCTGGTGGCTCAGACCAGGGAAAGAATCTTCCTGCAATGGAGGATGGAGGAGACTGGAGTTCGATCCGTGGGTTGGGAAGATCCTCTGGAGAAGGAAATAGCTATCCACTCCAGTTTTCTTGCCTGGAGAATTCCATGGACAGAGGAGCCTGGCAGACTACAGTCTATGGGATTGCAAAGAGTCACATACAACTGAGGGACTAACACTTATCTTCTTACACATTAAACATGGCAGGTCTTGCTTTGTACTTAATCTTTGTTGTCATCTGATCTTGCTTCTGTCCAGCTCCATTTTCACTAAGCTTTGAGGTTTTCAATTTATCTATTTGGTTTCAATTTCCAATTGCTCAGAACTGTTAGAGGAAATTGGCATATAAACAAACCTGACATCACGTGTACTTATAAATTTGTAATAATGATATGAAAAGACTTTTCATTATTTCTTTGTTTATTTTGCATTGTTTTTCACCTGGGTAAGGTGGTGGTAAAGAATTGCTCTTTACTAGTGCCAGAAAAACAATGGAGCCATGGTGTGTGAATACTGTGCCAAAACAATTAACTAAGAGTTAAAATGTCAATCATGTCTTTGTTGTTGTTGTTGTTCCCCAACCCAGGTCCCCAAACTAGTTGGAGTGACTTTTTCTATTAATCTATTTGTTGATTTTTCTTTATATAAGCAGCTCGATAGTCAAATGTTGTTTTCCTTTTAACATCACTTATTAATTAAAATATGATTCTTTCTTTTTCGAAGCCAATGCCTAGCTTGTCAGAAACTGCATTCTTTCATTTTTCTAGATACATAATTACCATGAGAAACAAAGTTATCAGATGCAAATTACTTTTAATCCCTTTGAGTCTTAACAAACACATCAATATTTCACATCTAAGGAAAAGTTCAGGCTCAGAAGACAGCTACAAAGATTTTATCTCACCTTTTTAGGCAAATGCCCTACACATTACAATTATTTTATAAGTAGGATTTTGGAAACTCATGAAATTGGCTTGTTTTTCTTTCTATTCTCAGGATAAATACTATTAATGCTAAACATGTAATGTTTAAAAATAATTTTATTTATTTGTTTTTGGCTGTGTGGGGTCTTCATTGCTGCACAAGCTTTTGTCTAGTTGCAGAGAGCAGGGGCTACTCTTGTTGTTGCACAAGGCTTCTCATTGTAGTGGCTTCTCTCGTGCAGCAGCAGCTGTAGTGTGCACGGGCTTCAGTAGTTGCGGCTCCTGGGCTCTAGAGGACAGGCTCTGTAGTTGTGGTACGCGGGCTTAGTTGCTCTGTGGTGTGTGGGGTCATCCCAGATTAGGGATTGAACCTGTGTGTCCTGTATTGGCAGGTAGATTCCGTAATACTGAGCCACCAGGGAAGCCCTAAACATACGTAATCTTGGTTTTGAGTTGGATCCCCCAAAGATCAAATGGTAAAGAGGTGCTAAGCATTGATGCAAACCTAATGTATGACAGCTTTTAACTCAACCAACAGTTCCATAAAATATTCCATCAAAGGCCTTTTAAATTAAATGTTGTGTGTGTGAATGTGTGGAAATTTTTTTGACAAAACAGAGTGATTAACTCAGATTCTCCTGCTTTCTTTGATCTCATTTGCACATCAACAGTTAAAGGCAAAAGGTGCCGGAACAGCAAGCTGACTTGATGAGATGAAATACTAATCCTCATTATGATCCTGTATGTGAGACGATAGTTTTGCAAATCACCCCGACATTTGACTAAACCAGAGTTATATTGAGGGAATATTAGAATTTGAAGATTTTTAACTAGTCAGTTTAGAAGAGTAATGAGTATATGAGACCAAATTATAACTTGTAAAATGACAGCAGAGATTGGTTTATTATAAACTAATAATAATTATGATAAATTTCTTTTCAACTAAGGTAGTTTGATTTAAATCAGAAATAACACAGAATGGAGCTTCTTTGGTGGCTCAGTGGTAAAGAGTCCACTTGCCAATGCAAGAGACATGGGTTCGATCCCTGATCCAGGAAAATTCCACATTCTGCAGAGCGACTAAGCCTGTGTGCCACAACTACCGAGCCTGGGCTCTAGAACCTGGGAACTGCAACAACTGAGCCCACATGCCACAACTACTGAAGCTCTAGAGCCCGTGCTCTGCAGCAGGAGAAGCCATCACAATGAGAAGCCCAAGCACCGCAACTACAGAGTAGCCCTCGCTCACTGCAACTAGAGAAAAACCTGCACATCAAGAAGACCTAGTGCAGCCATGAATAGATAAAATTAAATGTAAAAATGAAATAACACAGCATGGACCTGATCTTATGAAGTATAGAATTATATTGTGATTATGAATAAAATATGGAAATGTATACCACTATTCTGCAATTCTTTTCAGAAACCATTTGAATAGTTATTTTCCGAATAGGAGATTTTGTTCAATAATTGCTTTTGATTCATGATGTTGTACAATATACAATCTACAATTAATTCAAAATGTAAGGATTAATTGAAATAATTAAAAATGGATGAACAAGTTAAGAGGAATAGCAAAATGCTTTCAAACATGATAAATATATATAATTCATCTGATACTACTTTCTGTGGGCAGGTAGAGGAATAAAAGCAGTAAATAATTGGTTAAGAAAGGGAGATTGACTATTAATTTTCTCTTTCAATTGCTATGAAACTCTATATAGCTCAGAAAGACTACACAGACTCCCTGCTATATGAACAGAAAAATACTATTAATCTTCCTATAGCGGATGGTTGTTTACAACCAGTCACCATCATTGAACATTCTCTTTTATCTTGTTACTCTCACATTGACTTCTACCTTCTGAAAATGCACATCCTTAGATGCCCTTGTGACTAGGGTGTAGGTAGCTGACAGTTGTTTTACAATCAGATGTGGACTCAAATTAGCAACATTGCAAGGTAGCCTCTTAGGGGGAGATAGTGTTTTGTTTTGTTTTTTTTTTTTAAGTTAATTTTTATTGGAGTACAGTTGCTTTACAATGTTGTGTTAGTTTCTGCTGTACAGCACATCAAATCAGCCATTATGTATATATGTGTCTCCTTTTTTTTGGGTTTCCTTACCATTTAGGTCATCACAGAACACTGAGTAGAGTTCTTTGAGCTATACAGCAGGTTCTCATTAGTTATCTGTTTTGTACATAGTAGGGTATATAGTCTGAGAAGGCAATGGCACCCCACTCCAGTACTCTTGCCTGGAAAATCCCATGGACAGAGGAGCCTGGTAGGCTGCAGTCCATGGGGTCGCTAACAGTCGGACATGACTGAGCGACTTCACTTTCACCTTTCACTTTCATGCATTGGAGAAGGAAATGGCAACCCACGCCAGTGTTCTTGCCTGGGGAATCCCAGGGATGGGGGAGCTTGGTGGGCTGCCATCTATGGGGTCACACAGAGTCGGACACGACTGAAGCGACTTAGCAGTAGCAGCAGCAGCAGGGTATATAGTGTTAATCACTCAGTTGTGTTCAACTCTTTGTGACTCCATGAACTGTAGTCTGCCAGGTTCCTCTGTCAATGAAATTCTCCAGGCTAGGATACTGGAGTGGGTTGCCATTCCCTTCTCCAGGAGATCTTCCTGACCCTGGGATCAAACCCAGGTCGCCTGCATTGCAGGCAGATCCTTTACCGTCTGAGCCACAGGAAAAGCACTGAGGCCAACCATCAATCCCAGTCTCCCAGTTCATCCCACCCCTTCTTCCCCTTGATGTCTATACATTTGTTCTCTACATCTGGATCTCTGTTTCTGTTTTGCAAATAAGATCATCTATACCATTTTCTAGATCCACATATATGTGTTAATATATGAATTGGTTTTTCTCTTTCTGACTTATATGGAATATTATTCAACTGTAAAAAAACAAAATTGGGTCATTTATAGAGACGTGGATTGGCCTAGGGTGATAGTGTTCTGACAAGCATAATGGTGAAGGTACACAGTTCCCTGGGTGGCAGTAGCGAATGTTCTAGAGTTTAGATGTGAGGATTTCTGACTGAGGCAGGGATGTTTTAGGTCAGATGTTGTACATTTGTATGGCTATGGTGTGTCACACGTGTGGGAATAATTTCAGAGATATGTTCACCAGCTCTGAGATTTTATGAGCTACCTAATGTCTTTTAATAAGTAGTTTTTTTTTTTTTTAGTATGGAAACTAGCCATATTGGATTTTCTTTACCAACTAGACTAGAATAGATATTCTTCCCTCAGCCCTTCCCACTGCCAATGGGGCTTCCTCTGTAAGTTAAGCTCCAATACTTTGGCCACCTGATGTGAAGAGCTGATTCATTGGAAAAGACCCTAGGTTGGGAAAGATTGAAGGCAGAAGAAGAGGGTGACAGAGGATGAGATGGTTAAATAGCATGGCTGACTAATAGACATGAATTTGAACAAACTCTAGGAAGTAGTGGAGGACAGAGGAGCCTGGCGTGCTGCAGTCCTTGGGGTTGCAAAGAGTTGGACATGACTTAGTGACGGAACAACAACAACTGGTCTCTTTAAACATGAGTATTTAATTCTTTGCTCCCTAGATAGAAAGTGAATTGTAAAATTCCTTTGGTGGGATGCTAATTGAAATTAAGAGATTGTCCTGGCTCTCTTTTTTAGGGCCACAATCAACCAGTGATTTTTTTTTTCAGTGTATCAAGGCAGTCTTCTCTGATAAGACTTTCAATGAGATAACATTTTACAGCTCTTTTTTTGTTTCCCTTTTCAAACCTTATAGGAAATATGAAATATTTATGGTACTCAGAACAAACAGATCCATGGCTATTTCTTGTGATGCTATTATGTTTCCAACAGAAGAAAATGTTTTTCTCTGGGACTTTGGGGTACCATATTAGGAAATAAGGAAGGGTCAGTATAATATAGTGATCTGAGAGAGGTGTCTTCTTTCTCAATGGATACTACGCTTTTAATATTTTCCTCTCAGCTCTCTGAGAATTTTCATCACCTCAAACAAAGGAAAAATGAAACACACGAGGAAAACAAAGTATTTTTTTTGTTGTTAAGATTCTGATCTAATAATCATTTAAGCACCCACAGAATTCCAACACTGTGCAAGATATCCCACTCAAGACATTCTCTTTTAGAAATGTAAGCAGTTATTAAGAATGAAAACATCCAAGAAAAGTGTGAAAAGTTCCCAGTAGAAAAATATGAGCTGATATTTACTTTGCACTTGTGCTGTATTAGACTCTGAGATAAACATTTTATATGTCATCTCATTTAATCCTCATAATTTCCCTATGGGATAGATAATATCTTCATATTACAGAGAAAGAAACTGAAGCTTAGTGATATGAAAACAATTGAGCTCATGTGACCTCCATGTCTCCTTATCACTAACTGTACTATGTCAATGTCTTGCTTAGAAGCAGCTCTAGATTCTTTCAACTATTGACTGAAACACTGAAATGCTTCCAGGGATAATATTGTAGAGTCTGTCAGAACGTGGGACTTAAGGACTCCTCAATGGAAACCATCTTCCTTTCCTTTTGGATTTCTTAAGAATTGTTCATATATGTCCCATATCAGAATCATGTAAGATCCTTATTTAAAATATAAATTTCTTGTTATATGTAGTTATATCTCAATGAAACTAGGAAAAAGTTAAGAAAAAAACATAGGTTTCAGAAAAAAAGTTACAGATTCTTGAGTCCCACCATAGGCTTTCCAGTTAGAATTTATAGAAACAGAAGTGGAAATTTACATCTATGACAAACATCTCATGTGATTTCCAGGCCCACTAACTTTGAGAAACACTGTTTTTAGTCTTGCACTCTGAGAAGAGGCAGGGCACTTCACATTATTTGTAAGAAAAAAAAAAATCAGTGTGGTCTTTGATTAATGGCTCTGAGAAAGAGAATAAGAAATGTATCTAAAAATACTACCTTAGAATTGGAAAGGTTGATGGGTGAGAACAATAAGTTATTAAAAACCAAGAATAATTTAAGAATAAATTTTACAGATAATTGATAATGAAATGATCTGATAATAGTGCAAGTAGAGTACATAAGGATGAGCTTTGAAGAAGCTGTAATTAAGAGGATTAAGGAGACCAGCTGAAAAAGAATTAAAGAATTTAAGATAAATTATAACAGAGCAGGGGCAAGAAATTTACTTCCCAAAGATAAGGCAGACTTAGGAAAGAGACATTAGATATGAGATTCATATGGAAATCTGTAATGGACTTTAAAAGTATGACACTTTGGCCTTACAGAGAAAATTTCATAGATGAAATCTTTCTTGGGAAGTTTGTGTGTTACCTGGATCAAAAGATTCTGCTTTGCTTGTATGATAACAGTGAGTGTATATTTTCATGCTGGACACTATTTTCCAGTGTTTAAAAACATTGCTAGCACTTCTAGTGAATACACCAGAATTGTAATTTCCCATGCATAAAGCATGATTTATATGTAATATGCAGCTGAAAAAATAGAATTTACATCATTTTGATAGAGCAACAGTATTTACATTGAGTGAAACATTTAATATATCAAATAACTTGATTAAAATATATAAGGTGATAATAACTTACAAAGTGCTATATATTGCTTTCCAGAAGTTTAAAGCAATTTTCTCTGATGGAAATAATAATCTCTGGAAATCAATATTTATGAATAATAATGAGTATATTTCTTGATATTACACTTAAGTCCATTGACTAATCTATTTTCATACCAATACCTATTGGATGAAATCATCAGATCAAATCAGATCAGTCGCTCAGTCATGTCCAACTCTTTGCGACCCCATGAATCACAGCACGCCAGGCCTCCCTGTCCATCACCAACTCCCGGAGTTCACTCAGACTCACGTCCATCGAGTCAGTGATGCCATCCAGCCATCTCATCCTCTGTCGTTCCCTTCTCCTCCTGCCTCCAATCCCTCCCAGCATCAGAGTCTTTTCCAATGAGTCAACTCTTTACATGAGGTGGCCAAAGTACTGGAGTTTCAGCTTTAGCATTTCTTCCAAAGAAATCCCAGGGCTGATCTCCTTTAGAATGGACTGGTTGGATCTCCTTGCAGTCCAAGGGACTCTCAAGAGTCTTCTCCAACACCACACTTCAAAAGCATCAATTCTTCGGCGCCCAGCCTTCTTCACAGTCCAACTCTCACATCCATACATGACCACTGGAAAAACCATAGCCTTGACTAGACAGACCTATGTTGGCAAAGTAATGTCTCTGCTTTTGAATATGCTATCTAGGTTGGTCATAACTTTCCTTCCAAGGAGTAAGTGTCTTTTAATTTCATGGCTGCAGTCACCATCTGCAGTGATCTGGAGCCCAAAAAATAAAGTCTGACACTGTTTCCGCTGTTTCCCCATCTATTTCCCATGAAGTGGTGGGACTGGATGCCATGATCTTTGTTTTCTGAATGTTGAGCTTTAAGCCAACTTTTTCACTCTCCACTTTCACTTTCATTAAGAGGCTTTTGAGTTCCTCTTCACTTTCTGCTGTAAGGGTGGTGTCATCTGCATATCTGAGGTTATTGATATTTCTTCTGGCAATCTTGATTCCAGCTTGTGTTTCTTCCAGTCCAGCGTCTCTCATGATGTACTCTGCATATAAGTTAAATAAGCAGGATGACAATATGCAGCCTTGATGTACTCCTTTTCCTATTTGGAACCAGTCTGTTGATCCATGTCCAGTTCTAACTGTTGCTTCCTGACATGCATACAGATTTCTCAAGAGGCAGGTCAGGTGGTCTGGTATTCCCATCTCTTTCAGAATTTTCCACAGTTTATTGTGATCCACACAGTCAAAGGCTTTGTCATAGTCAATAAAGCAGAAATAGATGTTTTTCTGGAACTCTCTTGCTTTTGCCATGATCTAGCGGATGTTGGCAATTTGATCTGTGGTTCCTCTGCCTTTTCTAAAACCAGCTTGAACATCAGGAATTTCATGGTTCACGTATTGCTGAAGCCTGGCTTGGAGAATTTTGAGCGTTACTTTACTAGCGTGTGAGATGAGTGCAATTGTGTGGTAGTTTGAGCATTCTTTGGCATTGCCTTTCTTTGGGATTGGAATGAAAACTGGCCTTTTCCAGTCCTGTGGCCACTGCTGAGTTTTCCAAATTTGCTGGCATATTGAGTGCAGCACTTTCAAAGCATCATCTTTCAGGATTTGGAATAGCTCAACTGGAATTCTATCACCTCCACTAGCTTTGTTCATAGTGATGCTTGCTAAGGCCCACTTGACTTCTCATTCCAGGATGTCTGGCTCTAGGTGAGTGATCACACCATCGTGATTATCTGGGGGCACGGCAAATCACTCTAGTATTATTCTGTCATTAATATATCTATATGAAGTTGGAGATCATTTTAAGCAAATCTCAATCCACAACACACACAAAGTGGGGACTACTTGTAAATGACTTAAACATTAAAATGAGCATTAATTTTAGGAGAATTGATAGGTTGTGCTCTGAATCATTCCATTCAATGTCAATGCCCACCCAGCCCAGGGCCACTAGAAACAAACAGCCTGTTGTTGAGCAGGTTGGCTTTATTGTATTTTGAGATGAAGGAGAACACACATCATGGAAAACTGTAAGGTGTCTCAGAGTATTAAAAAGGACCCATTATAGGGTTTGTGTCCTAATTCGCTTCAGTCCTGTCTGACTGTGACCCTATGGACTGCAACTCACTAGGCTCCTCTGTCTGTGGGATTCTCCAGCAGGACTACTGGAGTGGGTTGCCATGCTCTTCTCAGGGAATCTTCCTGACCCAGGGATCGAACCCATGTCTCTTATGTCTTCTGCCTTGACAGGTGGGTTCTTACCACTAGTACCACTTGAGAAGCCAAGATAGGCTTTAATGAAGTGAAGTCACTCAGTCGTGTCCGACTCTTTACAACCCCATGGACTGTAGCCTACCACGCTCCTCCATCCATGGAATTTTCCAGGCAAGAATACTGGAGTGGGTTGCCATTTCCTTCTTCAGAGGATCTTCCTGACCCAGGGATTGAACCCAAGTCTCCCACGTTGTAAGCAGACCCTTTATCATCTGAGGCACCGGGGAAGATAGGGTTCAGGTTTTGTTAAATGATTTTGGAGAGGATTCAAGAAAGTCAGTTGGGCTTTGTTCTGGATTGGATCCTGTAAGATGGCAGAGGTGACTCTGCAGTTAGTGGGGGGAGGTGGGGAGGTAATAATACCATATAAAAGGCAGGAAGAATGTCGTGAAGCTAGAGGTGTAATTGATAAAGAAGAAGTAGGCACTCATTTTAACCAGGATATAGGGTGTGGACTAGTTTTGTTATTTGGATAATATTCACATTTTTGTCTGTGTTCAGACCTGATTAGGTAGTATTTTTTTATTCGTCCTGGTGATAAAGTAGCCTTGTTTGATGGTGTTACTCAATGAAACCAGGCATCTTTGACAAGAGTACATGTGAGGGCCAGGTCAGCTCCCAGGTGTCACAGGACTGCTTTTCTCTTTCTCACCAGGAAGATGGTATGAGTTTCCATTTGTTCAGATCTTCTTTTATTTCTTTTAATAACATTTTATAGTTTTACTTATATTGTTCTTCCTTGACATGTTTATTATTAAATATATTTTTTTGATTTTGCTTTCAAAAAGAGATTATCCCTGTGTTTTCATTTGTTGGTATTTATTGCTAAAATAGAGAAAGCTATTTGGTTTTGCATGTTTATATTGTACCTTAGCAAAGTATTTTATTAATTTTGTTTGAACATTTCATATCTTGGATTTTCTACTATCCAAACAGGATAATGTCTCTTCGGGTGCTTATGTTAGTTGTTTAATTTTATTGGATATTTGTTTTTGTTAAAGCTTTCAAGGCAGCATTTACTATTGTGATGGCGTTCATCCCTGTCTAACTGGAAAGATTTTAGTGTTTATTTGTTTATTATAATGGGTCCTATTGGGAAGTGGTAAAGTAGTCTTTGTTGTAGTTACAAATTTTGTTTCTGTTAAAATTTTATTTAGGTTTTATTGGAAATGATTGCTGAATTTTGTCAAGTATCATTTACCCTACTCCAGTACTCTTGCCTGGAAAATCCCATGGATGGAGGAGCCTGGTGGGCTGCAGTCCATGGGGTCGCTAACAGTCGGATACGACTGAGCAACTTCACTTTCACTTTTCACTTTCATGCATTGGAGAAGGAAATGGCAACCCACTCCAGTGTTCTTGCCTGGAGAATCCCAGGGACGGGGGAGCCAGGTGGGCTGCCGTCTCTGGGGTCGAACAGAGTTGGACACGACTGAAGTGACTTAGCAGCAGCAGCAGCAGCAGCAAGTGGTGCTAGTGGTAAAGAACATGCCTGCTAAAGCAGGAGACATGAAAGATGCAGATTTGATCCCTGGGTGGAGAATATCCCCTGGAGAAGGGCATGGCAACACACTTCAGGTCTCATCTGGAGAATCCCAAGGACAGAGGAGCCTAGTAGGCTGCAGTCCATAGGGCTGTAAAGAGTCAGACATGACTGAAGTGACTTAGCACAATTTAACCATTTAGTGTTATCTATATTTTTCTTTTATTATTATGTAGTGCATCATGTTATATATCTTACTTTTATACTGATGAGAAAGATAATGTGTTTAAAAAAGTAGCAAAGATCTTGACTGATCAACAAATGTGAAAAAAAAAAAAAGGTTCAAATGTGGTAAGAAACATGCATATACATACACACACATAACCAAACTCAGAAAAGAAGACATTATGTTATATTCATACACCTGTCCAAAAAATTCCTATATTTTTCATCACTGGTGAGTGATGTGAAGAAGAATTAATTCTTTTGCCCACTAGGAATAGTGAGTGTTAATGCTGCTGCTTTAGAGATAATTTGTCAGTATTATTAAAATAAACATACACATACCTTTGTTTACCAGTTTTATTCACAGGAATATATTATACAGATAAATGAAAGCATCACTGCTTAATGAAGTATGTGAAAATATCTTGAATAATAGAAGAGGAAAGAAATATAGTGGAAACAAAGATAATGCCTATCAAGAGGGGAATGGTTTTATAAACTAGGAGGATCCACACCATAGAACATTATCCTGCATTAAAAATATTATTTAGCTTCCTCCTAGTTAACTGCAGAGAGTTTCATGGTGCATTTTGGAGTGAGAAAAATAAGGTCAGAAAGGTTATGGATATGATCTCAATTATTATGAAAACAAGAGCAAAATTTGTGTCTGGTTATATGCACCTATTATATGTTACATTTTATATATCTTACATATTGTATGAAAAACTATTTAAAATCTTTCTTTACTATAAAATATTGTTTTCTTCTTGTATATTCAAGTATAATGGTTTCTCTCCATGTGGATACAAAATCCAGTTATTTTAATCTGAAAATATACAATAATTTTTAATGTGCCTGGTGTCCACATTCTTCTGTATGAGTGAGTGAGTAAAGGTCGCTCAGTTGTGTCTAACTCTTTGTGAACCCATGGATTACAGTCCATGGAATTCTCCAGGCCACAATACTGGAGTGGGTAGTCTTTCCCTTCTCCAAGGGATCTTTCCAATCCAGGAATCAAGCCGGGGTCTCCTATACTGCAGGCAAATTCTTTACCAGCTGAGCCACAAGGGAAGCCCATTCTTCTGAATAAATGACCTTTAAAAAGTAAACATAGGAATTTCCCTGTTAGTCCAGTGGTTAAGACTTTACATTGCCAATGCCAGGGCGTGGGTTCAATCCCTGGTTGGGGAACTAAGATCCCACATGCTGCACAGCACAGTCCCCCTCCAAAAAAACAAACAAAAAAACAGTAAATACAAAATCTAAAGAGTCCTGGCCTTTAGAATATTAATTATATAGCAAAAATTCCAAAACCATTCATATTACTATTTTATGTCTTCATGTCCCAAGATTCAAAATATGAACAATTTTAGTACTTTGAGATAGAATTTAAGTTATGTGATTCAACATTAAAAAACAAATTTACCTTTGAATAAAGCTTTCTGTAAAAATTCAAACTATATCTCAAAATACTAACATGCATCCAAAATTGAAATCAAGTAAAATAAGAAGTGATAGTGTAAAACATGCCTTTTAAAATGATTTATTATAGTAAAAGATGAGGGGACAATGAAAAAGTGAGCAGAGGGAGGAATTCTCTTCCAATCCCATTTCTATCACAGCTGGAAGTGCATAGTTTCCTTGTTCTTATCAAGGAATTACTACCACATGGTGAGCTTCTGCAAGAAAAGTTAAATATGAATTGGCTTTGCTTCTTAAATGTTAATAATCCAATCATATGGAAGAAGGGGTTTAGTAATGTAGAGTGTAATTTAAAAAGTCAGCTCTAAGAGTTTGAGATTTTCTTGGAGAGTTACTCAGAGGCTGTCATCTTTATGTGATGACAGTCCTTCTGAACAGGTGTTTATATTGATAGTGAAAGTCTGTTTTAAGTGAAATATTTATTAAAAAGTATACATTTGAATCACTTTAAATGAGGTGGATGAAACTGGAGCCTATTATACAGAGTGAAGTAAGCTAGAAGGAAAAACACCAATACAGTATACTAACGCATATATATGGAATTTAGAAAGATGGTAATGACAACCCTGTATGTGAGACAGCAAAAGAGACCCAGATGTATAGAACAGTCTTTTGGACTCTGTTGGGTGGGGGGATGATTTGGGAGAATGGCATTAAAACATGTATAATATCATATAAGAAACAAATCGCCAGTCCAGGTTCGATGCAGGATACAGGAAGCTTGGGGCTGCTGCACTGGGATGACCCAGAGGGATGGTATGGAGAGGGAGGTGGGAGGGGGGTTCAGGATGGGGAACACGTGTACACCCGTGGTGGATTCATGTTGATGTATGGCAAAACCAGTACAATATTGTAAAGTAAAAAAAAAAAATAAAGTGAAATATTTATGTCTGTAAGCTCATTAGCTGTTTAAATCAATATGATCTAAAACAGAACTGATTTTTTAAAAAATAAATAGCATAATTTGATACAGTGAATATTAGGCTTTATTTCTCCCTCCGTGTCTCCTTCCCTCCCTCCTTCCTTTCTTCTTACATTTTTCCCTTTCCCCCTTCCTTCCCCTTTCCCTCCTTCCTTCTTTCTTTTCTCCCTCTCTTTTTCTTTTCTTCTCCTTCTACCATTAAATGTTCTATAGACATAGACTTAGAAGAGAGGACATTTGTTTCCCTCCTAGGTTCTTAAAGGAAAATAGCTTTCAAAATTTAATTTTTATTATGTTTTTGCAAACTTGCTAAACCTAGAGAAAAGCAATGTTGTTAGGGGGAGGGGAAGTAAGTTTACATAATACTTATAAATATTTCCTTGATATCTATAAATATTTGCTCAGTCTACATCAACTAGTATTCTACTAACACTAAGTTCAGTTTAAAACTGTTTCTGTTAGTTAGTTCCTAAATATATCAATGGGATGTGCAGTCAGGGGGTAAAAAGGGAGAAGTTTAGGTACTTTTAAGAAAGGTCCAAGAAGGAAAAGATAAAGTACATAGAGAAAATAATCATTTTCTTTTCTGATGTAGCCATTCATTTCTTTAACAAATATATATTGAATGCCAGGGACTCCTCCAGGTGCTATAGATTAAGCTGCAGTTGAAGAGAAAATGCCCCCAGAGCTTACTTCCTAGTTGAGATCTCCCCAGGAAAGAATGAAAACAACCCTTAGAAATAATACTGAATGTGCTTCCAGAAAGGATATTATCCCAGGGGAAATAAAAACTTCCCAATAAAATAATGCACCACTGAAGTTTCATGGTCACCAATGCTTTAAATATCAAATATCAGAAAGGGAAGTATAGTATATATAATTGAAGAAAATTGTATCTAGTGATCCATTGTTTAATATACTCTCTAACAGATTATTGAAAAACACCCTTTTTTTAGTAAGCATAAGGGACCTCTGGCAATGTGGATTATTTAAAACACACAAAAGTGATGCTTGTGTTCTTGTTTTTCTCTGTTTGCAAACAAGTGAACATAACATTACCAAAAGAAATAGGCTCATACACATGTTTTTACTTTAAATAATGCATTAGAATAGAAATCACATATGAAGAAACAACCAGAGCAAACTGAAATTATTTATAAAAGACTGGGGAATAAATACATCTTTATCAAGAGATTGGATTAGAACATTGCACCAAGGAAGGCAGTTGGGTCAAGAATTATGAGAGAATTAAAAATCAAGTGATGTTGGCAGAACATTAGTTTTATATTAACATACTGAGTTTTTGAAGTACTAAAATTCTCTAGAATGCCTACATGGCAGAAAGAAAGACATTTAATATTTGCTTATTGGTAAATTTGAATTTACTTGGATCTATCATGTCAAGATAGAAAGAGAGATTTCTGAAACAGTTATACTCTCATTCTCTCTTTAGAACTCCGCAAACATGTTTCATCTTCATTTTGCTAAGTATTTATTTATAGCATTTTATCCAGCTGAAAACTGCCTGCCATGAGTCTATCTGTCACAATCTTCTAATGCAGTAATACATGAGCATTTAAACTAGAGTATAGTAAGAATAGAAAGTACTACAAAAACAAAAGATCATGTACGCATTGTTAAGAGTTTCCTGACCAAAGAGTGATGAAGATGGAAAATTTTATGGACGACAAATGTCTAGAGTTGAATCTTGCAAGTTTATAGATTTGGGTGGAAATTAAATATGTGTGAAGCCTGTAAGCTCCATTAACAAGACTGAAGCTGGGACAGTGTATATGATGGGAGCAATCTTACTAGAGTGATAGATCTTTGAGATCCATAGGGAAATAAAAGCTATGATGAATTCAGATTTCTCAGGAGATCTGTGTAGCAAAATATAGATGATGGATTTCTTTTTTAAAAGAATATTTTAAAAATTTATTCATTTCTTTGGCTGTGTCAGGTCTAGGTTGCAGCATGAGATCTTTCGTTGTGGTGCTTGGGCTTCTCTAGTTGTGACATGGGCTTAATTGCCCATGAGACATGTGGGATCTTAGCTTCCTGACCAGGGTCAAACTCATGTCCCCTGCATTGCAAGGTAGATTTTTAACTACTGGATTGCCAGGGAAGTCCTGAAGATGGATTTATTTTAAGAGGCAACAAGACGGTACTGAGTATCAATGAGTAATAACTTGAGCATTAGAATGTTATGGAAGCTATTGGAAACATGAGATATGGAAGATGGGATCACACACCTCACACAAGCACAGACACAAACTATAAGAATGTATACTATAAAAGGAAGTTTTCTCAAGACACAGAAAGGTTATTTGGGTTGTAAAAAAGTCAAAATTAGGAGGGCAAATAAAAAGAGTTCCATTAAATTATCCTGTGGAAGGGGCTTTGCACCATTTTCTTGAGCCAAGTTTCTTTTCCATAGTGCTGATATACAGTAAATGGGCTTCCCAGGTGGCTCAATGGGTAAAGAATCCACCTGCAATGCTGGAGACACAAGTGGCATGGGTTCAATCCCTGAGTGGGGAAGATCTCCTGGAGAAGAACAGGGCAACCCACTCCAGTATTCTTCCTTGG
This sequence comes from Bos taurus, assembly GCF_002263795.3. Classification (NCBI taxonomy): domain Eukaryota; kingdom Metazoa; phylum Chordata; class Mammalia; order Artiodactyla; family Bovidae; genus Bos; species Bos taurus. The sequence continues at coordinate 83,736,071 of NC_037329.1, read as the reverse complement.
AGAATCCTGTGGACAGAGAAGCCTGGCAGGCTACAGCCGTTAGGGTCACAGAGTCAGAATGACTGAAGCGACTGAGCACAGTATACAGTAAATAGGTTTCTGGAGTATGAGAGTAGAAGTTACCTGTGACTTACTTCTTTGGAAAATACCTTCCAGAGAGGACTACAAAGAATAAATAACTATATGGTGTGTCTAGGTAGATAAGGGTTGTAGAAAGTTTCATCTAGGTACCCGCATTTATGCTTGGTTGAAGTAAGAAAATACATTTTTATATTCTCAGAGTGTCAAGGAATTAACTATGAGAATCCAGAGTCTGGTAGGGAGTTCTGATTTGTGAAAAGGCATGAGGAGTGACAGGAATGTACTGATGATCAATTACCACAAGACATGAGGTTTGAACTCTCCAAGGATAGGTGATGATCAGGGACCAGATGGGAGTTTCCTATCTCTTACACCTTGGTTTCACACATTTTCTTCAATTTGTGTGTAAATCCAACAAATTGTGTGTGTGTGTGTGTGTGTGTGTGTGTGTGTATGATGTAAAAGGTGGAAAGATGTGAGACCAAATTATATATCTGTAAGAATGGGAACATGTTCAAAATATAAGGATGGTTATAATAGAAAAACAAAGGTTAACTAGTATTTACTCCCTGTAAATATAGCTGATTGATTATAAGTCCTGGCACTTTTTTTGGGGGTTGGTAATAAGTTCTCAATAAATGTTTGTCAATTAAATAGGATTATTGATTGAATTGGATGAGATCATATATTTTCTGACATTCCCTTTCAGTTCAGTTTAGTCACTCAGTCGTGTCCAACTCTTTGCCACCCCATGAATCGCAGCACGCCAGGCCTCCCTGTCCATCACCAACTCCCGGATTTCACTCAGACTCACATCCATCGAGTCGGTGATGCCACCCAGCCATCTCATCCTCTGTCGTCCCCTTCTCCTCCTGCCCCCAATCCCTCCCAGCATCAGTCTTTTCCAGTGAGTCAACTCTTCGCATGAGGTGGCCAAAGTACTGGAGTTTCAGCTTTAGCATTTCTTCCAAAGAAATCCCAGGGCTGATGTCCTTCAGAATGGACTGGTTGGATGTCCTTGCAGTCCAAGGGACTCTCAAAACATTCCCTTTAGACAACCATGTTTCCTAAAAATAGTGGAAAGTTATAAAATCCCTAATTTAATTGGGTGTGTAGATCTTTTTTATTCTGCTTTATATCTTTCTTAAACTTACATTCATCCTTTAGGCCTATATTTTTTGGCATATTTCCCCTTGAAAATCCTTCTGACTTGAAACACTACAGTTATTTGGAGTTTCTTCAATGTACAAAAATAGAGGTTTCTTAAATGTAGCAAATTAACAGACGGTGGTCCTAAGATGGTGGAGGAATAGAATGGAGAGACCACTTTCTCCCCCACAAATTCATCAAAGATCATTTGGACGCTGAGCAAATTCCACAGAACAACTTCTGAACTCTGGCAGAGGACACCAGGCACCCAGAAAGGCAGCCCATTTTCTTCGAAAGTTGGTAGGACAAAATACAAAAGAAAAAAAGAGAGACAAAAGAGTTAGGGATGGAGACCTGTCCTGGGGAGGGAGTTGTGAAAGGCAAGTTTCCAAGCACCAGGAAACCCTCTCACTGGCAGGTCTCTAGGGAGTTTTGGAATCTCAGAGGGCAATATAACTGGGAGGAAAAAAATGAATAAATAAAACTCACAGATTATGCACGTGACTGCAACTCCCAGCGGAGAAGTAGCCCAGATGCTCGCATCTGCCACCAGCAAGCAGGGACTGAACTGGCAGGCGTAGGCTGCATTGCTTAGGTTAAGGACAGGGCCTGAATGCCCTGAGGACAATCTGAGGAAGCCACCCAAACTGTGGGATAGCTAGAGAGAGGGAAAAAAAAAAGAGAGAGAGAGAGGACTTTCCTGCAAAAAGCTCTAACCTAAGACACTGCTGGGCCCACTCACAGAGCAAAGGATTGAGTGAATACTAGAGGAGAGCTAGCTGGCTGCGGACCAGCCCATCCCCTGCCTGAGACAGAGAGGCAGACAGGCTACAGCCGTGGAAGGCAAGGGGAAATCTTGGCCCAAGAGACGGCATCCTCCACCAAATTGTGAGCAGGCTCCGAGTTGCTAACCAAGTCTTCCTGGGATCCTGGACGGTTGACATCTGCCAGGAGGGTCGCAGCCAGAGATCAGCTCCCCAGAGGAGACACATGGCACACCTGAGACAGCGCTCCCGCTACGCACCCAGGAAACAGAGCGGCCAGGAAGGGAGGTGAGAAGACACACTGCACACTTGGGGAGCATGCACTCACCAAGCACCTGGTCGCCTGAGCTGCTTGGACCTGGGAAGGGCACAAAATGCAGGCCCAACTGAATCTGTGCCTTTGTGGAGTACCCAAGAACCTGAACCTGAGCGTCTTAGACCTGGGAAGTACACGCAACCCAGGGCCTGCTTTAGACAGTTCCCCTGCAGAGCAACCTGGAACTTGAGCAGTGTAGCCTGGGAAAACACACATGCCATGAGTGGGGACAAACCCAGTGTGGCCCAGACACTGTGAGCCCTCCCCACACACGCCAGTGATATTTGTTTGCAGTATTCCTCCCTCCCCACAGCACCACTCAACAAGTGAGCCTAAATAAGTGACCACCTCTGCCCCCTTGTGTCAGGGCGGAAATTAGACACTGAAGAGACTTACAAACGGAAGAAGCCAAAGTAAACAGAGGGAACCGCTTTGGAAGTGACAGGTGCAATAGATTAAAACCCTGTAGTTAGCACTGACTACATTGGAAAGAACCTATAGACCTCAAGAAGAAGTATAAGCTGGAACAAAGAACTATGTGAAACTGAACTGACCCCATACTGCCCGCAACAGCTCCAGAGAAATTCCTAGATATATTTTACTACTATCATTTTTAAAATTTTTAAAATTAAAAAAAAATTTAAGTCCTTTATTACTCCTTTAATTTTCATTTTTATAACCTATTATTACCTTGCAAAAAAAGACCCTATTTTAAAGCAAATTTCATACGTATTTTTTATAATTTTTGTGATTTTTTTTTTAATATTGTATTTTTTTTTGAGAGTTGACTGTGAAGAAAGCTGAGTGCCGAAGAATTGATGCTTTTGAACATCAATTGTTGGAGAAGACTCTTGCAAGTTGGACTGCAAGGAGATCCAACCAGTTCATCCTAAAGGAGATCAGTCCTGGGTGTTCATTGGAAAGACTGATGCTAAAGCTGAAACTCCAATATTTTGGCCACCTCATGCAAAGAGTTGACTCATTGGAAAAGACCCTGATGCTTGGAGGGATTGGGGGCAGGAGGAGAAGCAGACGACAGAGGATGAGATGGCTGGATGGCATCACTGACTCGGTGGATGTGAGTTTAAGTGAACTCTGGGAGTTGATGATGGACAGGGAGGCCTGGCGTGCTGCGATTCATGGGGTCACAAAGAGTTGGACACAACTGAGTGACTGAACTGAACCTCTATTCTAGATTTTTAATCTTTGCTTTTTAGTATTTTTTATCAATTTTGTACCTGTAAGAAGCCAATCTTCTGTACCCGTTTTTATTTAGTAGTGTGATTACTGGCTTGATTGCCCTCTCCCCCCTTTGACTCTCCTTTTTCTCCCCCAGGTCACCTCTATCTCCTCCCTCCCCCTTGTCTTCTCTGCCCAACTCTGTGAATCTCTTTGTGTGTTCCAGGCTGTGTAGAATACTTAGGGAACTGATTACTGGCTAGATCTTTCTCTCTCCTTTTGACTCCCCCTATTCTCCTCCTCGTCAGGATCATACTTCATGACCAAGTGAGCTTTATCCCAGGCATGCAAGGATTCTTTAATATCTGCAAATCAATCAATGTGATACATCACATTAATAAATTGAAAGATAAAAATCATATGATTATCTCAATAGATGCAGAGAAAGCCTTTGACAAAATTCAACATCCATTTATGATAAAAACATTCCAGAAAGGAGGCATAGAAGGAACATACCTCAACATAATAAAAGCCATGTATGATAAACCCACAGCAACCATTATCCTCAAGGGTGAAAAATTGAAAGCATTTCTCCTAAAGTCAGGAACAAGACAAGAGTGCCCACTCTCACCACTACTATTCAACATAGTTTTGGAAGTTTTAGCCACAGCAATCAGAGAGGAAGAGGAAATGAATCCAGATTGGAAAAGAAGAAGTAAAACTCTCACTATTTGCAGACGACATGATCATCTACATAGAAAACCCTAAGGACTCCACCAGAAAATTACTAGAGCTAATCAATGAATATAGTAAAGTTGTAAGATGTAAAATTAACACACAGAAATCTCTTGCATTCCTATACACTAACAATGAGAAAACATAAAGAGAAATTAAGGAAACAATTCCATTCACCATTGCAAAAAAAAGAATAAAATACTTAGGAATAAAGCTACCTAAAGAAACAAAAGACCTATATATAGAAAACTATAAAACACTGAGCCCCAGAGAAATTAAAGAGGACACAAATAGATGGAGAAATATATCATGTTCGTGGATTGGAAGAATCAATATAGTGAAAATGAGTATACTACCCAAAGAATCTATAGATTCAATGTAATCCCTATCAAGCTACTAACAGTATTTTTCAGAGAACTATAACAAGTAATTTAACAATTTTCATGTAAATACAAAAAACCTTGAATAGCCAAAGGAAGGAGAAGGCAATGGCACACACTCCAGTACTTTTGCCTAGAAAATCCCATGGACAGAGGAGCCTGGTAGGCTGCAGTCTATGGGGTCGCTAGAGTTGGACACGACTGAGCGACTTCACTTTCACTTTTCACTTTCATTGTGTTCTTGCCTGGAGAATCCCAGGGACGGGGAAGCCTGGTGGGCTGCCATCTTATGGGGTCGCACTGAGTCAGACACGACTGAAGAGACTTAGCAGCAGCAGCGCAGCAGCAGCCAAAGGAATCTTGAGAAAGAAGAATGGAACTGGAGGAATCAACCTGCCTGACTTTGGGCTCTACTACAAAGCTGCAGTCGTCAAGAGGGTATGGTACTGGCACAAAGACAGAAATATAGATCAATGGAACAAAATAGAAAGCCCAGAGATAAATCCATGCACCTATGGACACCTTATCTTTGGCAAAGGAGGCAAGAATATACAATGGAGGAAAGGCAAGCTCTTTAACAAATGGTGCTGTGAAAACTGGTCAACCACTTGTAAAAGAATGAAACTAGAACACTTTCTAACACCATACACAAAAATAAATTCAAAATGGATTAAAGATCTAAATGTAAGACCAGAAACTATAAAACTCTTAGAGGAAAACATAGGCAAAACACTCTCTGACATAAATCACAGCAGGATCCTCTATGACCCACCTCCCAGAGTAATGGTAATAAAAGCAAAAATAAACAAGTGGGACCTAATTAAACTTAAAAGCTTTTGCAGAATGAAGGAAACTATAAGCAAGGTGAAAAGACAGCCTTCAGAATGGGAGAAAATAATAGCAAATGAATCTCAAAAATATACAAGCAGCTCCTGTAGCTCAATCCCAGAAAAATAAATAACCCAATCAAAAAATGGGCCAAAAAACTAAACAGACATTTATCCAAAGAAGACACACAGATGGCTAACAAACACATTAAAAAAATGCTCAACATCACTCATTATCAGAGAAATGCAAATCAAAACTACAATGAGGTACCATTTCATACTAGTCAGAATGGCTGCTATCCAAAAGTCTACAAACAATAAATGCTGGAGAGCGTGCAGAGAAAAAGGAATCCTCTTACACTGTTGGTGGGAATGCAAGCTAGTACAGCCACTATGGAGAACAGTGTGGAGATTCCTTAAAAAACTGGAAATAGAACACCATACAACCCAGCAATCCCACTGCTGGGCATACACACTGAGGAAACCAGAACTGAAAGAGACACGTATACCCCAATGTTCATCGCAGCACTGTTTACAATAGTCAGGACGTGGAAGCAACCTAGATGTCCAGTGGCTGACAAACGGTAAAAAAGCTGTGGTATATATACACAATGGAATATTACTCAGCCGTTAAAAGAATGCATTTGAATCATTTCTAATGAGGTGGATGAAACTGGAGCCTATTACACAGAGTGAAGTAAGTCAGAAAGAAAACCACCAATACAGTATACTAACGCATATATATGGAGTTTAGAAAGATGGTAATAATGACCCTATATGCGAGACAGCAAAAGAGACACAGATGTAAAGAATGGTCTTTTGGACTCTGTGGGAGAATGCGAGGGTGGGATGATTTGAGAGGGTAGCGTTGAAAGGTGTATATTATGATACGTGAAGCGGATCACTGGTCCAGGTTTGATGCATGAGACAGGGTGCTCAGGGCTGGTGCACTGGGATGACCCTGGGGGATGGAATAGGGAGGCAGGTGGGAGGGGGATTCTGGATGGGGAACACATGTGCACCCGTGGCTGATTCATGTTGATGTATGGCAAAAACCACTACAATATTGTAAAGTAATTAGCCTCCAATTAAATCAATTAATTAAATATATATATATGGCAAATTAACAGAAATTTTTGTTTAGTATTTAACAACCGAGGAAGGCATGTTAGCCTGTCCCCATAGTTGTATATTAAAAATACCACAAACTTCAGAGTTAATTAAAGATTTGAATGTACATTTTAGTATTACATTTGGAAATACATGATTAATTTAAGCATGCTACAATATTGACTGGACATGTGAAAATTGATGTCTTCATCATTCTTAATAGTTGGTAATTTTCACAGTATGATCCTGTGCCAATGGAACCTTAACTTCACAATGAAGTGGAAACCAGTAACTCTGTGCTGATGATATAATATATAAGATATAAGCATTCGAGTGTATACATATTTACATAAATATGAAATACCATTGAGATATAGCTTGAAAGTATGAAAGGAAATCTAGATTTATTTTTTATTAGTTTTAACATTATATTGTACTTAATTTAAAAATACACTTTATTGATTTTTTTTTCTGTTTTTGAAAGTAACTGGTATTTATTGCAGAAAAATTGGAGCATGAAGACAGGTATAAGATGCAAATAACCATAATCTCATGATCCAGATATTTGCTGTATTTCTTAATGGCTTTCAGTGCAGAAGTATGCTTGGTCAGAGTTGAATCTAGACAAAACTCTCAAAATTTTATTTTTCTACTGTAAGTTACCCATATATTACAAGGAGTTAGTTTTCCTTCATAGGAAACTGGTCCTTTACCAATCTCCATTTTCCTCATCTCTCATTCCATGTTCAAACTTTCCATGTGAATAAATCTTTCATAGAAATGATAATATTATAGTTATTCTCTATTTTGTTGTCTAAAAACACATTTATTTTTCTTTATTAAAAATTGCAGGGTTGCAAAACCTAAGTCCTAGAAATACAAAGATTCAAAACAATGTTCCTTTCCAGTTTGGTGCTCATTTCATGAAGTACATTTAATATTGGTGAACTGTTATGATTTGTAAAAACCTAGGGGAATTGGAGAAGGAAATGGCAACCCACTCCAGTGTTCTTGCCTGGAGTATCCCAGGGACAGGGGAGCCTGGTGGGCTGCCGTCTATGGGGTCGCACAGAATCAGACACGACTGAAGTGACTTAGCAACAGCAGTAGCAGCAGCAGCAGAGGCTTCTTTGTCTAAAAAAGCATCTCATATACAGTAGGCACTCAGTAACTGTGAGGACTGAGGGCGTCTCCTTGTTGGATTAAAGGTAAAGTGACTGTTGTTTTTTTTACAGACAATGAGTTTATTATCAATTAATGTAACTATAGACTATGTTATACAGATTAGCAGAGTATGTTAGACTGTTGGGGCAATGGCTCTTTTGTAAAATTCTTTATGGTTTTCCCCTGTTTTTGTTTATAACTGTCCCATGTGGTCTGTTACCCTTTTATTTTGTATCTAAAAATCAGAAATAATATTTCTATTGAGATTTTCCATTGATATGCACAAGCAACTGTGCTGCCTAAAACTATTTCTTTCAGTTAATGCAACACTGAACTGTAGAAGTTCCTAGAGTGAAATAAAATGGCTCTCTTTAGACTGACAAAAATACCCTGAGGCACTCTGCTTATTTAAATAGTGTTCTTCAGCAAAGGTTGCTCCATCAACAATTAGTGTCTTCTTCATAACTCCTAAATTATTCATTAATGCAAATCCAAAATCTAATCACTTTATTCTCCAGCAAAGTTGAAAGGAGAAAATTAATGCTATTTGTTTCTTTGAAATATACTTTTTAGTTCTTTTACTCTTAATGTGTTTGAATAATGATAAATATGATTTTGATATGCAAGGTTTCCATGGCAATTTAATTTTTTGAGTAACAAAAGAATGATGAAGACAGGATTTTACGGGTTTCTTTTACTTCTCATAGAGTCTTGACTAATAAACTGCATTTCCTATACACATGAATTTCTTTTTGCTGGCAGCAAAAATTCTGCTAATAGTTTCATATCCATTTCACACTTGTGCATTGACTAGTTTATGGCATATCCTTAATCTGCATCTCCCCTCCTTCTGTGCCACAGGGCTTCATAAACAGGATAAAAATAAGGCTGCAGGCTTCTCCTTATTACTGTAGAATCATAACTACCATCTCAAGGCACTTTCTTCAAGTTTACCTTCTGGCCAGTGCTACCTTTTTGTGTTCTTGGCTCCATTCACTGAGAAAGAAAAATCAGATATTGGTCATGGTTTTAACTAGGTAAAGCAATGTCTCTTTGTGTGTTTTTAAGTCCTATAGAAACTATTGAGTCTTTAGGAAGCTGATCGTGTTCACCTTGTTCTGCCTGGTCTGAATCTTAAATTATATACAAATTAATGGTAGTTATTATGATTATTCTTTTTTCAAATTGTATTCCTTCTCTCTTACTACTCTTGTTATTATTTAGTTATAATGTCAAAATACATTTTGTTTCATCTTAGAGTAAAAGCATATTTTCCTGTAAACCATACTGGAATCTTTCATGGAATGATGTGGAGTATAAATATAGACATACAGACAGAAATTTATGTTGTATATACTGTGCATCTCTGCTGTGCTGGCAGAATGACAGCTAGTAGAACCAGCAGGTATATTCTTCTCTTCAATAGGAGGACATTGTAAGACAAAGCACAATCCTCTGTTTTTCACCAAGAGAGGATAGGCATATATTATTCAGTTATGGAAGAATAAGTTTAATCCAAAAGTTAAGCAATATAGGTAATGAATAACAAGACAGTTTCCTGATACCTTGTTGTCTGTATAGCCATGACAAAGGAACATTTATATTTAAGCATTTATATAACAAGAATGGAGTTTCCCAGGTAGTGCTAATAGTTAAAAACAAACAAACAAACCTGCCTGCTAACGCAGGAGACTTGGGTTTGATCCCAGAGTTGGGAAGATCCCCTGGAGGACGGCCTGGCAACCCACACCAATATTGTTGCCTGGAGACTTTCATGGACAGAGGAGCCTGGTGGGCTACATACAGTCCATAGGGTCTCAAAAAGTTGCACACAACTGAAGTGATATAGCACACACGCACACATAACAAGAAGAGATCATATCGTGATTTTTAACTCTTACATAAATATTTCCTGATCATGTGACATAGGCGAAGCCAATCTAGATGTTTCAGCTGCCCCAGTGCTTGGCTCAGCAACAGGGCTAACACATACTCAGATCAATGAGAAGCAGTTAGTTTAAAAGACCCAGTCATGGGAGAAATAAGATTAGATTCTGAACTTTTCAGAAGATAAGCAATCAGTTCTTTGTTCAGAGGTTAAGCAGTAAACATTTGAAAGGTTGTTGTTGAATCACGCGAAGACACCGGGATTCTTGGCCCCGAGAGGAGAAGAATTCAATCCGTGGCCAGAGACAAAGCTTGATCACTCAGAGCTTTTGTGTAATAAAGTTTTATTAAAGCATAAAGGAGATAGAGAAAGCTTCTGACATAGGCATCAGAAGGGGGCAGAAACAGTACCTGCTTGCTAGTGTTAACAATGAAGTTATATAATCCAAAGAATGTCTGGAGGTTGTAAAGACCTCATCAGACCTACTCCCATGATTTACATTTTAAGATAAGACTGTCCTCAGGCAGGATTCATCCTTGTAAAGACCAGGTCTACTCCCATAATTTACATTTTAAGATAACAGAAGATTTAATCCAGAGACTGTCCTTAGGCAGGATACATTATTGTTATATAATCCTAAGGAATGTGGAGAAAGAAAAAAAGTTTGTCCTTTCTTCCTCCTTGAGAATTCCAGACCCCTCTCTCCTTGGGGACCCCTAGACTCCTTATCAACCTGCCTAGGAACGGACTCTCTCACATTTATTGTCTCCTCTTTATTTTTTAAAAATGCACTAATTTAAGATTACTGTAAGTGACACTCATGATGGATCAGACAATAGTTGAGAAAGCATTCTTTGCTACTTACTTGATGCAGTGCTCAGGGAAGGCAATCAGGGATCCCAGATATGTCTGTGTAAATTATGGATTAAATAGTCCTTAGGCAATTCATATAGTTCATAGCATGAACAACAACATATCTCAGGATTTATGAATTTCATGACCTGCACAAAAGCCAGGTCTAAATGATTAATTTTAGAACTCAGCTGCAACTTATTCTAATGGTTGATTCAACTTTTTTTTTTTTTTTTTTTAATGAAAATATGGTTTTATGCATCATGATGGGAAAGCCAGTTAGGTTATATGAAATTGGCATTGTAGACATTTTAACAGTCATCGAGAATCTCATTTTTTTCATATTTTTATAAAAGATGTTAGTCTTTAGAAGTACAAATACTCAATTTGAACAATGTAGATAAACTCTCAACCATTTCTTTTCAGAGTGTTGACTATTTTGAGATTGGACAAGAGAGAAGTTTTTAATAATGTATTACTATTTTAATAGTGTATTGCTAAAAATAGATTTGTGTTAAAACAATTTTATTGACCACTTCATGGTCTAAAAAAATACATTAAACTTTTAATTGCAGGGCATTTGTTAGTAAAGGGTTGTGGTAAAATTATTAGTGAGCTTTCAGAAGCATTTCTTGGAGATAATGTTTGAATAATCTATTGCCAGAATTTGAATAATTTATGCATGAAGCAGTGTAGAGTTATAATTGCAATTACAATGTTCAGTTCAGTAGCAGTGAGTTGCATTTGAAGTTGGATGCTGATCACTCTGCATAGCTTAAGCTCTGCTTTTCATTTCATTTTTAACAAAGGATTCTGAGTAAAGGGAGATGGCTCAGAGCTTGACAAAAGTTCCCAAGTGAAGTTTTTAAAGAGTTTCTTTCTAAAGATTTTTATTTCATTTCATTATTATTTTTTTTTTTATATATTCAAAGTCTGAAATCCAATCTTGCTTGCTTCTGTGCCATAGAGATAAACCAAGGGACTGAAAGTGCCCCTGGTTGGACAGAAAGGACTTTTCTACTTCTCCTCTGAAGGAGCAGCTGCTCTCATCAATAATTTCCTGAAGCAATAGTCCTGGAGTGTAAACAATATTTTATACGGATGACAGTGGAACGGAATATGTTATTGCTAAAATTTGTGCACTTCACTGTGGAGAATGGATTAACCCTGTATAACACGGCATCAATACATTATATTTTCTGAATTAAATGAAAGGGTTAAGCATTTTTATATGATGGGACTCTCTGACTCAAAAAGAAACAATAATTTTCTTTTCACAAATGTACAAAAATGTTATATCAACACACTTCTAAGTAATTAATATTACTAATCTTAGCATTTTGCCAGTTGGTGGAATTAATTTTGTAATGTGATGCTGAATTTTTTGCTTCCTTGAAAAATTTAAAAACTCTACTAAAGCGTTGACAGTTTTAGAGGGCTAATTTACTTTATTTCAAAAGTGTCAATGGGCCACAAATTATTTTTATATTCTTTGAACTCAACAAACAAACATTAATACTTTAATTGGTTTGACCCAAATTAAAACAATTTTAATTGTCTCTAGAGATCAAACATTTCCATGGAAATCATTCGTTTCTAGAAACTTTGAGATTTATTTTCACTCATTATAGTCAAATGTTTACAGACCTTTCTCCAAATTTTGTTTACTCTTATTATGGTATAAGAATATTTCTTAATTTTACCATTCATATTAAAGATATTCTCAAATGGGTATTGACTAGGGAACTGAGAAATATAAAATGAATCTGAGAGGCAAAATTGTGTAACTCTTCCATCATGTATATCCTAACACAGAGTTGTAGATTTATGAACTTATACCTTGTAAAGGAAATGAGTTCATTTAGATCTGTACCTCACTCTAAGCAAAGCACAACATTACAGAAATATTGTAGACATGCTTTGGCAAAAACCTTAATATCAAATCAAATTATACAGGCTTTCAAAATAACTGTTTTTCTTTTTTCATAAATCTTACATTCAGAAATATAGATCTGGTGTAATTTAGATCTATTCTCTGTTGTAATTTAGATTTGTTCTGATGTAATTTAGATCTATTCTCACCTGCTACTTTTTAATTTCTAAATTTACTTTTGAGATTATTGAAAGAATGTTAAAGATGAGTTAGTTAAGTGTGAACCCCTCCTAAGGACTGAGAAATTAAAAATCAAGGGTGTAACCAAAGGTTTGCGTGCTAAGTCATTTCAGTCATATCGACTCTTTGTGAGCCATGTACTGTGGCCCGCCAGGCTTCTCTGCCCATGGGATTTTCCAGGCAAGAATACTGGAGTGGGTTGCCATTTCTTCCTCCAGGAGATCTTCTCGACCTAGGAATCAAATCTGCATCTCTTATGTCTCCTGCATTGACAGGCAGGTTCTTTACCGCTAGCGCCACCTGGGAAGCCCAAAGGTTTATTTTATTGTAAATCTTATTGGATTAAAATTAGTCCAGGTTCGATGCACTATACTGGATGTTTGGGGCTGGTGCACTAGGACGACCCAGAGGGATGATATGGGGAGGGAGGAGGGTTCAGGATGGGGAACACATGTATACCTGTGGCGGATTCATTTTGATATATGGCAAAACCAATACAATATTGTAAAGTTAAAAAATAAAATAAAATAAAATTAGTTTTTATTTTTTAGGAACTTCCCAAAGAAATTTAATATTTTAACTTCTCTTTTCATATGAGAATGAAAAGATAGACGATTCATTTCTCAGAATTATACCTTATTAAGAAAATTTTGGAACTAATGTATAGTTTGAATTATAGCTAATGATTACTTGGTATGAAATATGCATTGCACAATCCAAATTCAATTGATAAAATTTGCTTTCAATGTTCTCTTCTTGTTTAAAAATGATCAACAGAGATGAATCTATTTGGACTATAGTAATTTACAGTTGGCTAATTACAAGTGGCACAGGGTGGACTTCATAAAGAATTAGTTTTGCCTAAGCAACATAATAATGTAATCAACATTGTAAGATACTATATTTTAAGAGAACATACTTAAAAAAATTTGTTTTTCACATTTATTGTAGAGGAATAGTGGATAGGAGTGTGAATATTGCAGTTAGACTAATCTGCCCCTTATGATGTGTTACGGTATTGGGAAGATCAATTGGAAAAGTCTTAGTTTGCTCACCAATGAAAAGTAATTATCTGATAGGATTGCAATTATTTTATTTGTTAAGGAGATAGAACATTACTTGACCTATAGTTGGTACTCTATGGTATTTGTTATTAATTATGGGTTATATTTGTTTGTTGTTGTTTAGTTGCTAAGTTGTGTCCGGCTCTTTTGTGGCCCCATGGCTTGTAGTTTGCCAGGCTCCTCTGTCCATGGGATTTCCCAGGCAAGAATACTAGAGTGGGTTGCCATTTTCTCCTCCAGGGGATCTTCCCAGCCCAAGGATCAAACCTGCTTCTCATGCACTTACATATAGGGAAGCCCCTATATATGCATGGGGCTTATGCCAGTGCCTAAGAAGCGGATTTGATCACTGCATTGGGAAGATCCTCTGGAGGAGGAAATGACAACCCACTCTAGTATTCTTGCCTGGGAAATGCCATGGACAGAGGAGCCTGGCAGGCTGCAATGCTTGGGTTTCAAAGAGTTGAACATGACTGAAGCATGCACACATACAAGTGTTTTATTATTTATTAACAATCTAGCTGAGGTTATTAGTTTTCTGAGTCAGTGTTTACTAGCTGCACTATATTTTAAATCCAGATCACAGTGACTGAGTACATTAGATCATTTAGGAATGCTTGAACAGTGTGTCAGTATCTGATGAAGAGGAAATGGGCTATTCTACATGAAATATTTGTTACTAAGGAACAGTTTATTAATGTTAATGTGTTTTCAGTTTTGTGGGCTAAAATAAATAAAAGATTTGACCTAAACTATTTCTAAAATATGATCCCATGCCTTAAAGTGTGTTTCTATCCCTAAATCAAGTTTCTATCCCTAGAACTAATCTAGGAGCTCTAACTGGTGAAGTTACTGGCTTATGTCTACATGAGTGTACTTCATTTTATTTTGTTTGGCTTCATTTCACTTTGCATGTATTGGATCTTTTTTTTTTTTTTTTTTTAAACAAGTTGAAGGTTTGTGGCAACCCTGCATTGAGTAAGTATAGTGGCTCCATTTTTACAGCAATGTTTGCTCACTTTGAGACTTCCCTGGTGGCTCAGATGGTAAAGCATCTGCTTGCAATGCAGGAGATCCAAAAAACTAGTCAATCTAATCACATGGACCACAGCCTGGTCTAACTCAATGAAACTAAGCCATGCCCTGTGGGGCCACCAAAGACAGGCAGGTCATGGTGGAGAGGTCTGACAGAATGTGGTCACTGGAGAAGGGAATGGCAAACCACTTCAGTATTCTTGCTGTGAGAACCCCATGAACAGTATGAAAAGGCAAAATGATAGGATACTGAAAGAGGAACTCCCCAGGTCGGTAAGTGCCTGATATGCTACTGGAGATCAGTGGAGAAATAACTCCAGAAAGAATGAAGGGATGGAGCCAAAGCAAAAACAATACCCAGTTGTGGATGTGACTGGTGATAGAAGCAAGGTCCGATGCTGTAAAGAGCAATATTGCATAGGAACCTGGAATGTCAGGTCCATGAATCAAGGCAAATTGGAAGTGGTCAAACAGGAAATGGCAAGAGTGAACGTCAACATTCTAGGAATCAGCGAACTAAAGTGGACTGGAATGGGTGAATATAACTCAGATGACCATTATATCTACTACTGTGGGTAGGAATCCCTTAGAAGAAATGGAGTAGCCATCATGGTCAACAAAAGAGTCCAAAATGCAGTTCTTGGATGCAATCTCCAAAACGACAGAATTATTTCTGTTCATTTCCAAGGCAAACCATTCAATATCACAGTAATCCAAGCCTATGCCCCAACCAGTAACGCTGAAGAAGCTGAAGTTGAATGGTTCTATGAAGACCTACAAGACCTTTTAGAACTAACACCCAAAAAAGATGTCCTTTTCATTATAGGGGACTGGAATGCAAAAGTAGGAAGTCAAGAAACAACTGGAGTAACAGGCAAATTTGGCCTTGGAGTACGGAAGGAAGCAGGGCAAAGGCTAATAGAGTTTTGCCAAGAGAACGCATTGGTCATAGCAAACACCCTCTTCCAACAACACAAGAAAAGACTCTACACGTGGACATCACCAGATGGTCAACACCGAAATCAGATTGATTATATGCTTTGCAGGCAAAGATGAAGAAGCTCTATACAGTCAGCAAAAACAAGACCAGGAGCTGACTGTGGCTCATTATGAGCTCCTTATTGCCAAATTCAGGCTTAAAGAAAGTAGGGGAAAACACTAGACCATTCAGGTATGATCTAAATCAAATCCCTTATGATTATACAGTGGAAGTGAGAAATAGATTTAAGGGCCTAGATCTGATAGATAGAGTGCCTGATGAAGATGAATTATGGATGGAGGTTCGTGACATTGTATAGGAGAAAGGGATCAAGACCATCCCCATGGAAAAGAAATACGAAAAAGCAAAATGGCTGTCTGGGCAGGCCTTACAAATAGCTGTGAAAAGAAGAGAAGTGAAAAGCAAAGGAGAAAAGGAAATATATAAGCATCTGAATGCAGAGTTCCAAAGAATAGCGAGAAGAGATAAGAAAGCCTTCCTCAGCGATCATTGCAAAGACATAGAGGAAAACAAAAGAATGGGAAAGACTAGAGATCTCTTCAAGAAAATTAGAGATACCAAGGGAACATTTCATGCAAAGATGGGCTCGATAAAGGACAGAAATGGTATGGACCTAACAGAAGCAGAAGATATTAAGAAGAGATGGCAAGAATACACAGAAGAACTATACAAAAAAGATCTTCACGACCCAGATAATCACGATGGTGTGATCACTGACCTAGAGCCAGACATCCTGGAATGTGAAGTCAAGTGGGCCTTAGAAAGCATCACTATGAACAAAGCTAGTGGAGGTGATGGAATTCCAGTTGAGCTATTCCAAATCCTGAAAGATGATGCTGTGAAAGTGCTGCATTCAATATGCCAGCAAATTTGGAAAACTCAGCAGTGGCCACAGGACTGGAAAAGGTCAGTTTTCCTTCCAATCCCAAAGAAAGGCAATGCCAAAGAATGCTCAAACTACCGCACAATTGCACTCATCTCACACGCTAGTAAAGTAATGCTTAAAATTCTCCAAACCAGGCTTCAGCAATACGTGAACCAAGAACTTCCTGATGTTCACGCTGGTTTAGAAAAGGCAGGGGAACCAGAGATCAAATTGCCAACATCCACTGGATCATGGAAAAAGGAAGAGAGTTTCAGAAAAACATCTATTTCTGCTTTATTGACTATGCCAAAACCTTTGACTGTGTGGATCACAATTTTTCACAACTGTGGAAAATTCTGAAAGAGATGGGAATACCAGACCACCTGACCTGCCTCTTGAGAAACCTATATGCAGGTTAGGAAGCGACAGTTAGAACTGGACATGGTTCTAATTGGTTCCAATTGGATTGGTTCCAAATAGGAAAAGGAGTACGTCAAGGATGTATATGGTCACCCTGCTTATTTAACTTATTTGCAGAGTACATCATGAGAAATACTGGGCTGAAAGAAGCACAAGCTGGAATCAAGAATGCCGGGAGAAATATCAATAACCTCAATATGCAGATGACACCACCCATATGACAGAAAGTGAAGAGGAACTAAAAAGCCTCTTGATGAAAGTGAAAGAGGAGAGTGAAAAAGTTGGCTTAAAGCTCAACATTCAGAAAACGAAGATCATGGCATCTGGTCCCATCACTTCATGGGAAATAGATGGGGAAACAGTGGAAACAGTGTCAGACTTTATTTTTTTGGGCTCCCAAATCACCGCAGATCATGATTGCAGCCATGAAATTAAAAGAGGCTTACTCCTTGGAAGGAAAGTTATGACCAACCTAGACAGCATATTCAAAAGCAGAGACATTACTTTGTCAACAAAGGTCTGTCTAGTCAAGGCTATGGTTTTTCCAGTGGTCATGTATGGATGTGAGAGTTGGACTGTGAAGAAAGCTGAGAGCTGAAGAATTGATGTTTTTGAACTGTGGTGTTGGAGAAGACTCTTGAGAGTCCCTTGGACTGCAAGGAGATGCAACCAGTCCATCCTAAAGGAGATCAGTCCTGGGTGTTCTTTGGAAGGACTGATGCTAAAGCTGAAACTCCAGTACTTTGGCCTTCTCATGCGAAGAGTTGACTCACTGGAAAAGACTCTGATGCTGGGAGGGATTGGGGGCAGGAGGAGAAGGGGACGACAGAGGATGAGATCGCTGGATGGCATTACTGACTTGATGGACATGAGTTTGAGTGAACTCTGGGAGTTGGTGATGGACAGAGAGGCCTGGCGTGCTGCGATTCATGGGGTCCCAAAGAGTTGGACACGACTGAGCGACTGAACTAAACTGAACTTGCTCACTTTGTGTTTTTGTGTCACATTTTGGTAATTCTCTCAATGTTTCAAACTGTTTTCATTATCATTATGTTTCTTATTGTGATCTGTGACCAGTGATCTTTTATATTATTGCTACAACATTGAAGCTGAGATGATGGTTAACATTTTTAGCAATAAAGTATTTTTTGGTTAATGTAAGTACATTGTTTTTTAGACATAACACTATTGCACAGGCTATTAATAGACTACAGCATTATGTAAACATAACTTTTATATGCACTGGGAAACCAAAACATTTCATGTGACTTACTTTGCTGTGATATTTGTTTTATTGTGGTGGTCTGAGATGTAGCTATAATATTCAACAAATCACTCATAGCATAATATTCTAAGGAAACATTAAAGTATTTCTCTTAAGAAATTTTTTCTAATATAATCAACAGGTATTCCTGTCAGGACTTAAAAGAGACTAGAAAACACAACATCCTGAAGTTATATCTCTTTTTATTTGGTCCCAGATGGAGTTCCTTTAAACCTTTTCTGTTGTATGCATTTAAAAGTCTCTTTTGAAGATGGTATACTTTTTAACTAATAAGTTACTTGATTGCAAAATGCTAGGCAATACACAGAAGTTATTCTAAAGTCTATATTATATTAATATACAATGTTTTCCCAGAAATAGAACAGTGTCCCTTGTAATTTTCTGAATTATGGGCTAGTCTTCTGAAAACTGTAATAGCTTTACATAAGTTTATGCTTTACATCTTAGATGAGCCTTACATATGTGCCTCTTGTATAAAATAGGGTGGTGATGAATTGCAGGTTATCACAAAATGAAGGAAATCTGCATCATGATTAAAAACTTAGATTTAGGGTCAGCCACTTTCTAGCTCCATGGTCTTAATCAAGTTACTTGACTTTCTTAAAGCCTCAGTTTATGTATTTGTGAAATGAGACCAGATAACTACATGCTCAATTATTTAGTAAATATTTGTTATCATTATGAAAATCATGGATGACATTTCCTCATCCATCATGGCAGGAGATATAATAGGCTAATTTTCTAACTCTCAATTCCAAACGTTTCTGTTATTAGCCATATAGTCCATTGAAGAAAGGTAAGATGTTTGATTTCAATATAAGGACTTCAATGTAAGCTTTTATTAAAAAAAAAAAAACTTATAGAGCTGTTTCTTTGCAACTGTGTACACACAGGGGTCCAGAACTGTATAACCACAGAACTATTAGTGTCTCAACTGAGAATGTCTAAAAAGATTTTAGCAACAGGTGCAAAACAGCTGCAGTTCTATTTCAGTAATTACAATCGATGGATTTATTCTCTGTGGGCTCTCTTTTATGCATTATGAGCCGACACTAACATTTAGGATACAAAGGAAATGAAATAATACCCCCCAAATCACATTTTCATGGGTGAGGAAAACTTGAGCATTAATAAGTGAGTATTTAGAATATGCAACGATAACTCATTGTCAAAGTCTAGTTCATTCTTTACCATTATGCTGAATTGTAATATCAATATTAGCATTGGACAGTAGGGTAAATGTGTTTTAAAGTTTGCAAAGTAGTTTCCCTAATAGCAAACACTGCTTTGTAGTGAAATTGGTTTGGATATCATTTTAATTCCAAACAAGTTTAAGAGGATGAATAATTTACATATTGATACTATTGGCAACTTTTATCAGAGTATTTTTTTTAATTGCTTCCTGGTTCTAAAAGATACTCCAAATCTGAGCTTTTGTTTAATATACCTCAATATGAGATACAATTATGGTTAATTGTTAAAGTATTTATGCAGTACATAGTACATGAAATGGCTTAAATAACTTTGAGGTGGGAAACCCTATGCCTCAAGCAGGATACTGGGATGAATAATAACATGGAAACTGGAGAGGCATTCCTTTTGGGGAGGTAAATATAATATCAGTTTTTGACAAATTGCATTTCAGATAATGGTGGGATATCCAAGAGGGATTTCAATGTGACGGTTGTTATATCTGTTTTCATTCTGCTGGTCAACCCATCCAATGATTCTGTATTGCATTTAATACATTATTCATATCTAATATCATCAAATGCTTTTTATTAAAAACATATGCCCTTGCTTCATGTTTAAAAGATTCTCTAAATTCTCTCTGCTGCTGCTGCTGCTGCTGCTAAGTCGCTTCAGTAGTGTCCGACTCTATGCGACCCCATAGACGGCAGCCCACCAGGCTCCGCCGTCCCTGGGATTTTCCAGGCAAGAACACTGGAGTGGGTTGCCATTTCCTTCTCCAATGCGTGAAAGTGAAAAGTGAAAGTGAAGTCGCTCAGTCGTGTCTGACTCTTCGCAACCCCATGGACTGCAGCCTACCAGGCTCCACCATCCATGGGATTTTCCAGGCAAGAGTACTAGAGTGGGGTGCCATTGCCTTCTCCACTAAATTCTCTCAGAGAATAATAATTCTGTTTTAAATTCTGGTTCTTTCTGTTTCATTAGTTCTATTTCCTTTGGTGTAGTTTTTCTATATATTGTTCTTATTTCATAATGCTAAATACTGTGAATGTCTCAGGTTTTGTGGCTGTGTAAGCTGCTTCACTTCTTCTGAAACTGTCATCCTCCTCTGCATGCCATGTACATTTGGAAGAAGAACAAGTTCTGTAGCCTGGGCCTGAGCTCTTTGCCCTGGTTTGGGGAAAAGAGTGTGATGTGTCTATGGTGGTGGTTTAGTCCCTAAGTCATGTCTGACTCTTGCAATCCCATGGACTGTAGTCCACAAGGCTCCTCTGTCCCTGGGGTTTCCCAGGCAAGAATGCTGGAGTGGGTTGCCATTTCCTTCTCTAGGGATCTTCCCCACAGGGATCAAACCCAGGTCTCCTACACTCAGGCAGGTCTCGTGCATTGCAGGTGGATTCTCTACCCACTGAGCCACCAGAGAAACCTATGGGTGCAGCGTGTTTTCTTTTTCTTAGTTTGACATCTTAAACTAAAGGATGTATTTGTCCTCCTGTTGTGGGCCAGGGCTTATTCAGCTGATGTGGTTAGCTAAGCAGATGTTACCTTTCTTGTTTAAGACAAGATGTAAAAATTACCTAAAAATTTAAACTCAATTAAAATAGGTTTATTCAACATAGATTAAAACAATTATTTCTCTTTAAACTACTATGTATATCTTTTAAGGATTTCCAGTTGAGATTTATCCTATAGGGGCTAGGATATAGTGAGTTAAGTAGAAAGTGTAGGTTTAGATTTCACAATCTTATTGCTAAGGTCCATCTCAGAAAGAATTGTGGAAGGTGCATATTCATCTTGTTAGTGTCCCTACATCCTTCAGCCTCATTATCCTGTCTCTGACACTTCAGCCTATCCTAACCACACAAATAGCCACTGGGTATTCAGAGTTCTTCATTAAGGACTTAGCCAATCCCTAATCACTTAAGACCCCACACAGAGGTAGTATTTTAGTGCATAGGAGCCACTAATGGCAGTGCAATGAAAGTTCTCCCTTTTTTAAAGTAGTTTATTAGGAATTATGTTATCTTTAATTAGAAATGAAAAAAATAAAATTGAAAGACATGTTTGGTAGACTTGGACTAAAAGTAGCATGCAGATGGTGACTGCAGCCTTGAAATTAAAAGGCACTCGCTCCTAGGAAGAAAAGCTATGTCCAACCTAGACAGCATATTAAAAAGCAGAGACATTACTTTGCCAACAAAGGTCTGAGTAGTCAAACTGTGGTTTTTTCAGTAGTCATGTATGGATGTGAGAGTTGGACCATAAGGAAAGCTGAGCACTGAAGAATTGGTACTTTTGAACTGTGGTGTTGGAGAAGACTCTTGAGAGTCCCTTGAACTGCATGGAGATCAAATCAGTCAATCCTGAAGGAAATCAGTCCTGAATATTCATTGGAAGGACTGATGTTGAAGTTGAAACTTCAATACTTTGGCTACCTGATGCGAAGAACTGACTCATTGGAAAAGACCCTGATGTTGGGAAAGATTGAAGGCAGGAGGAGAAGGGGATAACCGAGGATGAGATGGTTGGATCACATCACTAACTCGATGAACATGAGTTTGAGTTGGTGATGGACCGGGAAGCCTGACATGCTTCAGTCCATGGGATCGCAAAGAGTTGGATATGACTGAGTGACTGAATTGAACTGAACTGAACTGAAAAATAGTATGCAGTTATAGTCTGCAATTTCTTGGATCTGATGAAGTAATCACTGAAAGATATCTTTTATATAATACTGTGTATATACGTATGTTTTCAAATATACATGATATAGCCAAAAACTTTTAAAAATAAAGATGAAATTGTCTTAATTATCTATATTTTCCCACATTCAATCTAATTTACTTGTTATGATTTAACATGTTGTTGTTATATGTTTGTCTCAGTTACCTTTAATGAATCATTTATGTCTATCTGCTTGCCTGTCTGCCTCTCTATATGTATCTATCTAGGCATGCATGCATGCGTTCATTTATCCATCTGTCTCTGCTGCATTTATCTTGACATCTGTGATTGATACTAGCAAAAAAATAAAAATACTTTTAATCTACTGTAGCATGGAATATTAACTTGCTGTTATAATACTGAACTTTGATCACAATTAAAAATAGGAAAAGGTTTTAAAAGACAAATTGAACCATTGGTGACAAGAACACCTGACAGTGTTGTAAAGTCAATCATACTTTGATTTCATTTCTGAGAAATTTCTTCATGGTGAGTTGTATGATCTTAGGACATGTATTTTTTAAAGCTTTTTATTTTGTATTGGGGAATAGCTGATTAACAACGTTGTGATAGTTTCAGGTGAACACTAAATGGACTCAGCCATATATATATGCATGTATCCATTCTCCCCCAATCTCCCCTCCTATCCAGACTGCCACATATCATGGAGCAGAGTACCACAAGCTATATAGTAGGTCTTTGTTCATTGTCCATTAGGAAATATATTTTTATTCATAAATTCAAAATTGATTTTTGACAAATAAAAAAATTAGCTCTCCCAATTCGTACTGATCGAACATATAAATATTTTGTAAATAACTTTACAATTGAAATATTTTCCCTTCTGGATTATTTATATTTTTGGTCTAATTTATAGACGCTCCACCTACTGGAGTATTAGAAAGAAAATGACAGCATAAGACTGTGGGATACATGTTTGAATCATGGTGTATAGTTGATTCCATTTAATAAATATCTATTAATGAAATCATCTATTGATAGACTTTTATGAATAACACTGTCTGATTCCCTTAGTGAAACAAAGATGAATTAAAAGACTGTTTTTTAGCTTTTTGTAGCAAAAACTATACACAATAATTGATACACTGGTTATCAATAATTTTGGATACTGTTAAACATGATCTATATCTCTTATGTTTAACTGTCAAGTTCCAAATTACTATAGAACATTTAGAAAGATGACCTTCAATAATCTAAGATACTTTTTACATTTAGATATAATGTCTTTAAAAATTACTGGTAATATTATCATTAGTTTATTTAGTATTAAGCCCTTTCTAAGACTTGAGACAAATAATACTTTTAAAATTATATATGTATGCTTCAGGTTTTGAAATCTAATAAAAATGTTTAATGCTAAATAATTTAAAACAAAAAATCATTCACAGATTATTTAGAGACTCAAGCTAATTATTATGTACATTTTATTACTAGACAGACAAATTGTTCCCAAGTCATCCTGTTCTAACCAAACAGCTATTGTAGACCCTCACAATTTAACTTCATAATGGAGGCTGCCGCATTCACTGGTAAGAGTATTTCTGCTTTGTTGGTTAGTGAAGCTGTGATACTTCAAAGCTAGCAATTAATTTTTGGTCAGAAACATGCCTTGGACCTCCCTCTAGATGGAAACCACAAACAATGTTAAAGAATAAAAGGAAATAATACGCTGCTTTAGATACTTATACAGAGTGAAGTAAGCCAGAAAGAAAAACACCAATACAGTATACTAACGCATATATATGGAATTTAGAAAGATGGTAACAATAACCCTGTATACGAGACAGCAAAAGAGACACTGATGTACAGAACAGTCTTTTGGACTCTGTGGGAGAGGGAGAGGGTGGGATGATTTGGGAGAATGGCATTGAAATATGTATAATATCATATATGAAATGAGTCGCCAGTCCAGGATCGATGCACGATACTGGATGCTTGGGCCTGGTGCACTGGGACGACCCAGAGGGATGGTATGGGGAGGGAGGAGGGAGGAGGAAGGAGGGTTCAGGATGGGGAACACATGTATACCTGTGGCAGATTCATTTTGATATATGGCAAAACCAATACAATATTGTAAATTTAAATAAAATAAAATAAAACATACGACTTGGTGCACGTCTGTGTTTGGTGTGTTTGAGTTTGAGAACATGCTATACATGAACATAATTACAACTTTTTAAAAGAACAATGTTCTTAGGAAGCCATTTAAGGAAATAGTTTATGACAGGCAACATGTAATCAAGGTAAGCTAAGATCAATTACATTTTCAGGGAGTAGTTGAGAAGTCAGTTGTATTAGTAGTTTGAATTTAGTTCCAAATTATGGCAGGGCAATAGTTGGTTGAGATAGATGGCTAAATCTGCAAGGCAGAGGTGGAACTGTAGGCAACTCAAAGAAAGCTCAGGCTCTGGATCAAGGAAATCCAATGACTGAATAGAAGGGAAAAGAAAGTAAAGAGGGCAGGACCGTTGTCACCTTTATGGGAAGTGCTTTTTGTCTCCTTGACTACCTGGCTAGCTCGTTTTTACCCTTGAGGCATCAGCTCAAATTACTTAGTCTTATTTTCTGTGCTGACTCTAATTTCTGTTCTGTATTCCCACTGCACTTGGCGCAAACTACCATTTCTAACTACCATTAGCTCTTAGTTTCTTTAGCCATCTCTGTCTTGAGACCACAGGAAAGTTCTCTCATTTATCTCTGCATTTCATTACCAGAAAAGCACCTGGTACATAATAGTTGTTGAATATATTTGTGTTTGTATTTCTTCAGGAAAGATAGTGAATGGATTTTCAAAATTCCAAGTTGTGCTCTGTATATATGCATTTTTGAGTGATAGCTGGCATTAGAATTATTAGGCAAGTAGTAGTACTAATTGCTCATAAGTGGATAATGTGGGGAGAGACCTAGAACCTTTGTAGAAGGGTCTGGAATTGATTACAAATGTGGTGCTGATGGCCAGCATCGGAGCTCAAGTAATAGACACAGTTGAGTTGTTGCAGGTGTTTGAGAAAAGGGCTAATCAGGGGAGTTGATTAGCACAGCAAAGGCAAAAACTTTACTCCTAAACCTCCATTCTAAACCTCACATGCAAGGAGGAATGAAATCTGTGCAAACTGTTCCAGGAGTTTATGGTGACAAACTACTTAATGTGCAAATGGGAACTTCTTTGAATTTTTGAGCAGGGAAGTATAGCAATTTATATACCCTTCACTAAAGAACTGTCCTCCACTATGAAAGAAGGCCATCTTCCTCCACCATGTACACAGCCCATACAAATGTGAAACTCAAGGTATTGTTTTTCAGGATGATTATGCCTCTTAAGGCAGAAGACCTTAGCATTAGAAAATATAAGCTAAGATGGAAACCCTAAATTGTGGGATCTTGTTGAGAAAGAGAAAGTTAAAAATAAAGTGCCATGGAAGAGGACCAAAATAGGTGTCAGGAAGACCAAAGAATTTAACAAGCATGTGGCTCTTCCCACCGAGTTACTACTGGGCTCTTGGGAGGAGTTCTTCATAGCGTGTTCTGCAGATCAAAAGGAATAAGTTACAAAGCTGGGAAGAATGAGGATATCTTTACATAATAAAACAGAAGATCTGGAGCTTATTGGCAGCTCCTATGAAGTAGTCTAAGTATGTTGACTTGGCCATTGGTAGCTGTGTTGTGGGTATTGATATCCCCATTTTTCAAATGAGGAAACTGAGGCACAGAAAGCTTAAGTAACTTTTCCGCATATAAATGGTGGAGTCAGATTTGTCCCTATGCAATATGTTCAGACAGAGAACAGATTCTTTGTCACTATTCTATGTTTAAAATCAAGGTGATTTTAATAATGATAAAAAAGCAGAATTGGGAAACCTAGCTTGATCACTCATTAAAATTGGCCTTCTAATACATATATCCCAAATTGAACTTATCCATCCTAACACTGGCTGAGTCAGAGAACCACAATCTTGTTCCCAGAGTTTGAGTCTCTTCCAAAAAACATTCCACACAGATGAGTAGAGAATACAAGTGCATAGAGGGCAGGATGCTCTGAATCAGAGACCAAGGCTGACAAGGTATGCACAATTTTGTCTTAGTCTCTCAATTTGATAAGTAACCATTCCCCTGAGAAATATAATGGGATGGATAGCACTTTCCTAAGGAGTGGGAATTACTGCTGCTTTATAGAAATGCTCATAGAAAGCACTTAGGATGGATTGGAACACACAATCAGAATATGGAAATGCAAATTATACTTTATTGAATTCTGAAATAGGAAGCAGAATTGTATATGGTTAGGTGTGTGGGCTTCAGAAGCAACAGGCCTATTTGGCTTCTATACCCTTGTTATCTGTGTGGTCTTAGGCAATTTATTTTATCTTTCTCAGACTCGGTTTCTTTATCCTGAAAATGGAGATAAAAATACGTATCTTTTGGAGTTGTGACATTTTATA
Source organism: Bos taurus (assembly GCF_002263795.3). Classification (NCBI taxonomy): domain Eukaryota; kingdom Metazoa; phylum Chordata; class Mammalia; order Artiodactyla; family Bovidae; genus Bos; species Bos taurus. The sequence goes on along the minus strand of NC_037329.1, from coordinate 83,709,469 downwards.
TGAAAGAATAGATCTATTGAAATTGTATAGTCCATACCTAAGCCTTTTGGGTGAAGAATATGACAAATGGCTTTCTAATTGGGCTACATTTTGATCCTCAAAAACATTGCTCTGTAGACTTAGGATTCAAAAGCAAGGCCTGACTGCTTCTTGTGAATGTGGGATGTTGAAGAAGTAGATTTTTCTAATTAACTCAAGATGGCAATCTCCCAAAGCTGTCTGTTTTCAGGATTGTAGGTATTTCATTTTCATTCTGTTGTGATAAAGAGGAATGTGATGAAGATGATCAGAATTACCTCCTATTATGAGCTTGTTAATTTGTCTGCTGTAATTTTCTAAGCATTTTCTTGGAACACATCCAGAAATTTATAAAAGAGATCATCTTCTATTTCATACTGTTACAGACTGTGAAACAATAGGTAATTTGAGATAATAAGTATTCTAGTTTATGTAAACATACATAAATACAAAACATGCTAGAAGCAAGTACACCAACCAGGACTAGAAGAGATATATTTTTAGCAAAGTTTACTCTTGTATATGATGAGACAAAGGTGTGAATATATGCTAAGACATTAGTATACTCATTCCATTAATCATTTGTCGAATAAGTATTTATTAAGTACCTATTGTATATCAGGTATGGTTTAAAGCAGTACCCATTCTGGAGGAGTTTATATTGTAAGATCAGCACACATTTGCTGGACTTTGACAAGTTTTTTCCCCTAAATTGTTTTCTCTCAAAATTTATTTTATTCAGCAAAATATATTTGTTTTTAAAATTGTTCATAGTCTTTGTTTCCATAGTGATAGTACAAACTGATTTACTTGCATTCTTATCTATTTCTAGTGGTGACACATACCAACTCCATTCATGAGTAGGAAAATTTATGACTTCTCTTTTTATGTGACAGCTGGTATGTGTAATCTGCACTGGATCACAGGGGAACTGATGTCAAGTTTTCCTACTGAAGTGGTAGTAGTATAAAATTTACTTTGGTAGGTTTTGAGTTTTCAATGTATATCATTGTCATTCTTTGAAAACTCGAAGGCATGTAATATACATGTGATAATGCGTCATAAGTGAAAATATTTGATTTACTCATATGCCCCATTTCTCAGTCATTTCAAATGACTGAATTGTATTTTCAACCATTCTTCCCCATTTTCTTTACAATGGTAAAGGATTTGTCATTTATTGAAAAATAACTTAGGAAAATACTTTGTATAAAATAGTTTTAATCTCAGTTATAATGATGAAATATTTGTTATGATCCTCAGTTTTTAGATGAGGCAATGGAGGCTCGTGTTACTATATAACTTTCTCAAAGTCACACAACTTTATGTGGTGGCCCAAATTGAAATCCAGATCTGTTTAGATTGAATTCAATGTCCTATTACATTATTTTACTGCCTGTAGAAACTTGAATGAGCATCTGGAGACAGTTTCTTAACTGAGGTCTCTGGTACAGTTTGAAAGATTTTCTTAAAGTACATCATATGAAAGAGAGATACCAAATAGCCAATTCAAAGATAAAAGTGCATATCAGTCCAGTTTAGTTCAGTCGCTCAGTCGTGTCCGACTCTTTGCGACCCCATGAATCACAGCACGCCAGGCCTCCCTGTCCATCACCAACTCCCAGAGTTCACCCAAACTCATGTCCATTGAGTCAGTGATGCCGTCCAGCCATCTCATCCTCTGTCGTCCCCTTTTCCTCCCGCCCCCAATCCCTCCCAGCATCAGAGTCTTTTCCAATGAGTCAGCTCTTCGCATGAGGTGGCCAAAGTACTGGAGTTTCAGCTTTAGCATCAGTCCTTCCAATGAACACCCAGGACTGATCTTCTTTAGGATAAACTGCTTGGATCTCCTTGCAGTCCAAGGGACTCTCAAGAGTCTTCTCCAACACCACAGTTCAAAAGCATCAATTCTTCAGTGCTCAGGTTTCTTCACAGTCCAACTCTCACATCCATACATGACTACTGGAAAAACCATAGCCTTGACTAGATGGACCTTTGTTGGCAAAGTAATATCTCTGCTTTTGAATATGCTATGTAGGTTGATCATAACTTTCCTTCCAAGGAGTAAGCGTCTTTTAACTTCATGGTTGCAATCACCATCTGCAGTGATTTTGGATCCCCCAAAAATAAAGTCTGACACTGTTTCCACTGTTTCCCCATCTATTTCCCAGGAAGTGATGGGACCGGATGCCATGATCTTCGTTTTCTGAATGCTGAGCGTCAAGCCAACTTTTTCACTCTCCTCTTTCACTTTCATCAAGAGGCTTTTTAGTTCCTCTTCACTTTCTGCCATAAGGGTGGTGTCATCTGCATATCTGAGGCTATTGATATTTCTCCTGGCAATCTTGATTCCAGCTTGTGCTTCTTCCAACCCAGCATTTCTCATGATGTTCTCTGCATAGAAGTTAAATAAGCAGGGTGACAATACACAGCCTTGCCGTACTCCTTTTTCTATTTGGAACCAGTCTGTTGTTCCACTTCTAACTGTTGCTTCCTGACCTGCATATAGGTTTCTCAAGAGGCAGGTCAGGTGGTCTGGTATTCCCATCTCTTTCAAAAATTTCCACAGTTTATTGTGATCCACACAGTCAAAAGCTTTGGCATAGTCAATAAAGCAGAAATAGATGTTTTTCTGGAACTCTTTTGCTTTTTTGATGATCCATTGGATGTTGGCAATTTGATCTCTGGTTCCTCTGCCTTTTCTAAAACCAGCTTGAACATCTGGAAGTTCACGGTTCACGTATATATAATCATAGAAAAATCACAGCAGCATCAGATGAAAAAAATTGTTTTTTTTTGTACTAAAATTCTTCCCAAAATTGATTAATTGCATTTTCATAATGTATAGATGCTGACTGCAATAAGGGTATGACTATTGTTGTTTGTTTTATCAGATTAAATTGGTCTTTAAATTTTTATTGGTATATATCATACAATTATCTGTAAGACCTCTTTTATTTCAATTCTATGAGATTTATTTTTAAACTATTTTGATATAATTTCAAACTTTTAGAGAAGCTATAAGGCTATAATAGAAAACTTTCATATACCTTTATCCATATTCACCAATTTTCAAAATTTTGCAGCTTTTTTTTTGTGTGTCCACATCATGGGACATGCAAGAATCTTAGTTCCCTGATCAGGGATCAAACCTGTGTCCCCTGCAGTACAGCATGGATTAACCACTGGACCACCAAGAAAGTCCCACTACCTTTGTTTTATTCTGAAGTACTTGAGAATAATTTCCAGAAATTTTGCTTTTTTACTAAATATTCAAGGACATTGCTAGAAAGATTTCTGCTGAAGAGAAATCTGTGAGCTAGGTGTTTAAATTTTTTAGCAAATGAGGGGTACATATCAGTGAGGACCTCTGTTACTTGTTTCTCTTATGTAATTCCAATAACACTAGGAATGGACAACCTATTAGTCTCAAAGTTTATAGAAAGAATGATTTCTGTATCCCTTGACTTGTCTGCTTAGCCAGGCTTTAATGACTTTGTCCATTGACAGGATAGAGTGTCAGCCACTACTCTGATGGGCTATGCCCAGGTTCTTCATTTTTGCAGAACTTCATTATTGCTAAACTGATAAATTCAGATGTTTGCTTTGGATCACAGCTTCCTAGCTGTCTTCTTACCCACTTATTTCTTCCTATCTTCTTCCTTCCCTAAGTTGTTTAGATCCCATGGTTCATGGTATCTATGAATAGGCTCACAACCTTTTCTCACTGTTCTTCTATTTTGCCAACCTAATAAAATCCCTGAACTTGGTGAATCCATCTGTCCATTTGTTCTTAACCTCATGCTGCGGGCAGAGGTGAAAAGATGATTGCTCCCGAAAATTCATGGTCTTCAACTTCATCTACATTCTCCTCAGCTCCAGGCGAGCCTGGCTGCAATCTTCCTTTCTTAACTGTGACTATTGAAAATTTTGTCTTAGCACTTTATGGGCATATCTACTAATTATCTTGTTTCTCTTCTGTAACTTCAAATTCTACCGTCTTATAGAATCCTTCCCTTTAAAATGTGATCAGGTATACATCTACCTATATCATCCCAGCTAAAGTTTCCACGACCTACAGCCCTTTGAAATTATAGCACTGGTGTCTCACCAGGGCTGAGAGTTCAACCTCTTATGAAGTTCTGCTGCTCTGAAGATTAGGTCCTGAGAGTGGTTCTCAGTACAGTCAGCTCTCCAGTTAGAGAAAGTGAGTGATTCTTTGAAATCTGACCAAGAAGTTCTCTGGTTTTCAGTACTTTGCTTTCAGTGGTTGATTGATTGTCTAAATAAGTTATTTTCTTTCTTCAAAGAATCACTGGTACTCAGAAACAGCTGTTCCATTCCAGAGTCCTTACAACTACTATTTTCCTCACACTTTTCAAATGCCAGACATACTGTACAAGATAGTGCATACCCTTCCAATGTGTCCTGTTCCATTCACTCCAACTAAAAGTGCAAACAATTACACTCCACAGCATGTCAGAGATTATCCATCTTACATCCTTCACTGGTGATTCTGGGTCCATTACCAGCTGACTGGTGGGTAATCCAACTTAGAATCCCATAGAGTAAGCTGCCTAGGATAATCTCACTACCAATTTTCTGACTCAACCTTAAAAATGTGAGACAGATTCAGTTGTACATGATTTTCTGAGAGTGTTTTTTAAAAAAAAACAGTATGAATGGGAAGTGAGAGAAGCAAAATTGCAAAAGGGAAAAGACTGAGCTTGGATAAAAGTCTGTTGTTGTTCAGTTGCTCAGTCATGTCTGACTCTGCAATCCCATGGATTGCAGCACGCCAAGCTTCCCTGTCCTTCACCATCTCCCAGTGCTCAAACTCATATCCATTGAGTTGGTGATGCCATCCAAACATCTCATCCTCTGTTTTCCCCTTCTTCTCCTGCCCTCAATCTTTCCCAGCATCAGGTTCTTTTCTAATGAGTCAACTCTTCGCATTAGGTGGCCAAAGTATTGGAGATTCAATTTCAGCATCAGTCCTTCCAACAATTATTCAGGACTGATCTCCTTTAGGATGGACTGGTTGGATCTCCTTGCAGTCCAAGGACTTTCAACAGTCTTCTCCAACACCACCATTCAAAAGCATCAATTTTTCAATGCTCACCTTTCTTTATGGTCCAACTCTCACATCCACATGATTACTGGAAAAATCATAGCTTTGATGAGATAGACTTTTGTTGGCAAAGTAATGTCTCTGCTTTTTAATATGCTGTCTAAGTTGGTCATAGCTTTTCTTCCAAGGAGCAAGCGTCTTTTAATTCCATGTCTGCACTCACCATCTGCAGTGATTTTGGAGCCCAAGAAAATAAAGTCTGTCACTGTTTCATATCTATTTGCCATGAAGTGATGGGACCAGATGCCATGATCTTCGTTTTTTGAATGTTGAGTTTTAAGCTAGCTTTTTTACTCTCCTCTTTCACTTTCATCAAGAGGCTCTTTCATTCTTCTTCACTTTCTGCCATAAAGGTGGTGTCATCTGCATATCTGAGGTTATTGATATTTCTCCCTGCAATCTTGACCAGCTTGTGATTCATTCAGCCTGGCATTTCACATGATGTACTCTGCATATATGGAAAAGGAAATGGCAACTCACTCCAGCATTTTTGCCTGGAGAATTTCATGGACAAGCCTGGTGGGCTACAATCCATGGGGTCACAAAGAGTCAGACATGATTAAGTGGCTAGCTTTCCTTTACTTTACTCTACTTTTAAGTTAAGTAAGAAGCATGACAATATAGAGCCTTGATGTACCCCTTTCCCAATTTGGAACCAGTCCATTGTTCCATGTCTGGTTCTAACTGTTGCTTCTTAATCTGCATTCAGATTTCTCAGGTAGCAGGTAAGGTTGTCTGGTATTCCCATCTCTTTAAGAATTTCCCACAGTTTGTTGTGATCCACACAGTCAAAGGCTTTAGCATAGTCAATAAAGCAGAAATAGATGTTTTTCTGGAATTCTCTTGCTTTTTCTATGATCCAGTGGATGCTGGCAATTTGATCTCTGGTTCCTTTGTCTTTTCGAACCAGCCTAAACATCTGGAAGTTCTTGGTTCATGTTCTGTTGAAGCCTGGCTTGAAGAATTTTGAGCACTGCTTGTGTATGAGATGGTACCATCAGTCAATCCAATTCTCTAGAGTAATAGAGCAGTTATTATCAATAGCAGTCTTACCCTATGGCAAGTAGCCCAGCAGTAGCCTATTTAAAAGATGCTGTTATGTGGATGATCCTCAAAAACTTGATATTGAAAGAGGAAAAGATAGGCACAAATAGTACATACTGTGTGATGGTTACCACAGGGTGAGGAAAATGCACTTAAGGGAAAAATAAGACTTAAGGTAATGGAAATATTTTATATCCTTAAATCTTATATCCTTTATATTCTGGTGTTCTAGGATCAGGTATGGACTGTGGATAGGAGGTCGAAAGAAAAATACTGAATATTTGCATCCTCACTCAAAATATGGTTAAAGATTTGTGCACAGGGTAGATAAGAAGAATCTTGTGAGTAGAGGAGTATCATTATGACTCCACCTAAATATTGAGGGAGTTTTCTTTCTTTCTTGCTGTCCTCCTAAATTATCAACTTGTTAATTAACCCTACACCTATTTCATTTCTGTTAGATATAAGACCTTTTCTCCTTTTCGTTTTCATTTTTGTCTAATTTTTATCCCTATTTTCTTCTGTATTTTCCTATTCTGCTTTTCCTATGGACAATTCAAAAAGACTTTCTTTGGCTCAGCGTTAGTTCCAAACTCCTTTCCAACACTCGATATTTTCTTATATGAAGTATTATTACTTTGAGTAAGCCCCATTGGAACTGTTCCTTATAAAAACAACTTATATGGTTATAAATTCATCGCTTAAGTTTAAGCACCTAGTTTTAAAAACTCATGCTGCTCCCCTAGGACAGTTCATTCAGAGTCCTGCTTGTCAGAAACATTGGATCAGACATGCACAGCATATAGAAGTGTCTATCCACACATGCAGCCATGAAATTAAAAGATGCTTACTCCTTGGAAGGAAAGTTATGGCCAACCTAGACAGCATATTAAAAAGCAGAGACATTACTTTGTCAACAAAGGTCCATCTAGTCAAGGCTATGGTTTTTCCAGTAGTCATGTATGGATGTGAGAGTTGGACTGTAAAGAAAGCTGAGCGCTGAAGAATTGGTGCTTTTGAACTGTGGTGTTGGAGAAGACTCTTGAGAGTACCCTGGACTGCAAGGAGATACAACCAGTCCATCCTAAAGGAAATCAGAACTGAATATTCATTGGAAGGACTGATACTGAAGCTGAAACTCCAATACTTTGGCTACCTGTTGCGAAGAACTGACTTATTTGAAAAGATCCTGATGCTGGGAAAGATTGAAGGCAGGAGGATATGAGGACAAGAGAGGATGAGATGGTTGGATGGCCTCACTGACTCAATGGACATGAGTTTGAGCAAACTCCAGGAGTTGGTGATCTACAGGGAGGCCTGGCATGCTGCAGTCCATGGGGTTGCAAATAGTCAGACATGACTGAGTGACTGAACTGAACTGAACTGATCCACACGAACCTTTGTCCCTCACACTATTTAAATATTGATTGAATATATGGATGCCACAACTTTATTTTTTACCAAAACATTTATTTTAGTCATTCTGTATATTTGCAGCATTAGTATCAATATATGAGTTATGCTATTGTTTACAGAAGAAACAATTACAAAACTTGTGATGAAAAGAGGAATGATGCAGAATTCACCCATTATTTCATGGTGTGAAAAGTGACACTGCTGTGTATTGTAGGAATATGCGTGTGTATGTAGTGCTAAGTCGCTACAGTTGTGTCCAACTCTTTGTGACCCTGTGGACTGTAGCCCGCCAGGCTTCTCTGTCCATGGGGATTCTCTAGGCAAGAATACTGGAGTGGGTTGCCATCCTCTCCTGGAGGAGACCTTCCGGACCCAGGAATTGAATCTGTGTCTCTTATGTCTCCTTCTTTAGCAGGGTTCTTTACCATTAGCGCCACCTAGGAAGCCACATTGCAGTAATATAGATTATCTTAAAGTTTGTTGGTTACTTTCATAATTCTTTTCCCATTTTGAAGAAATGTAAAATAGAGATTTAAGCAAGAACCGTAAAGTAAGAGTAAAGAAATTATGAAAACAACTTAAAGTCACCTTTGCTATTTTGGTATAAATGAATAAATTTCAGCTGAGGAGAGAGAGCTTTTTACGATATGGATGATTATGTTGATTTCTGGCAGCTATCAGTTATAACTGATGTCCATTATAATCTTGACTGATGTTTAATGCCAATCATTTACAGTTATTTTAGTTTAAAAATGAAAAAGTTCTCATGAAATGAACTCACCTGCTTGACAAACCCCTTTGCAGTTTCCCTTATTAAGGATCTACTTTTGACATATCTGTATGTCTTTTAGTATTCTCATTATATCCTCCTCTTTACAGTCTCTCAGTTTTTCTATCCCAATCTCAACTTCTTCATGTGAACTATACAAGGAAAAGCTTGACATCCCAGGTCTGAGAAAAATATGTAGTGTCTATCCACAACAGACAAGGCTGTGGTTCTACTGTGATTAGACTGACTAGTTTTCTGTGAGTATGGTTTCAGTGTGTTTCCCCTCTGATGCCCTCTTGCAACACCTACCGTCTTACTTGGGTTTCTCTTACCTTGGGCGTGGGGTATCACTTCACGGCCGCTCCAGCAAAACGCAGCCATTGTTCCTTACCTTGGATGAGGGGTATCTCCTCACTGCTGCCCTTCCTGACCTTCAAGGTGGGATAGCTCCTCTAGGCCCTCCTGTGCCTGCACAGCAAGGAGATCCAACCAGTCCATTCTGAAGATCAGCCCTGGGATTTCTTTGGAAGGAATGATGCTAAAGCTGAAACTCCAGTACTTTGGCCACCTCATGTGAAGAGTTGACTCATTGGAAAAGACTCTGATGCTGGGAGGTATTGAGGGCAAGAGGAGAAGGGGATGACAGAGGATGAGATGGCTGGATGGCATCACTGACTCAATGGACGTGAGTCTGAGTGAACTCCAGGAGTTGGTGATGGACAGGGAGGCCTGGCGTGCTGTGATTCATGGGGTCGCAAAGAGTTGGACATGACTGAGCGACTGATCTGATCTGATCCACAACAGATGGTATTTTATACCTGTATCTGCTGCTGCTGCTGCTGCTAAATCGCTTAAGTCGTGTCCGACTCTGTTGCGACCCCATAGATGGCAGCCCATCAGGCTCCTCCGTCCCTGGGACTCTCCAGGCAAGAACACTGGAGTGGGTTGCCATTTCCTTCTCCAATGTATGAAAGTGAAAAGTGAAGGTGAAGTCACTCAGTCCTATCCAACTCCCAGCGACCCATGGACTGCAGCCCACCAGGCTCCTCTGTCCATATGATTTTCCAGGCAAGAGTACTGGAGTGGGGTGCCATTGCGTTCTCCGATACCTGTATCTATCTATCTAGTAATATCTATTTCTCTATTTCTGACATGCAAAATTAGAGTTAAGTTTTGTAGACTTACATACATGTCCAACTCTTTTGTGACCCCATGAACTGTAGCCCACCTCTCTCCTCTGTCCATTGGATTTCCCAGGCAAAAATACTGGAATGGGTTGCCATTTCCTTCCCCAGGGGATCTTCCCCACCCAGAAATCGAACCCAGATCTCCTGCTTGACAGGCAGATTTTTGTTTTTTATCACTGAACTACCTGAGAAGTCCCATATATATGTGTACTCTTATATATATATATGTATATATCTATGTATGTGCATATATAAATTTTTTTATGTGTATGTGTGAGAGAAATTGCAAAAATTGGAAAACTACATGGTTTTTTGTTCTTTCTTTGTTCTTTTTTAAAAAAATTGATGAAGTATTAGTATTATTTATATGATTATTCTGATTACACCATAAATAGCATGGTCATAATTTGTTGCCTTGAAAACACGGTGGAACCTTGAAGCATTTATCTTCTGTGGCAATCCATAATGTGTTTTGTATTAACAGATTTTATATGTCTTTTAGTTTGAAACAGATAGTACTGGAAACCCTGATGAAGAAGCATTATCAAATAATCCTTCCTGAGAAAGAAGGAGAGGAAGAGAAAGATATTAGAGTTCTAATCGCCTACCTTTAGTGACTTTGATATATTTTAAATCTGCAGTGCTAACTTGGTGCCAAGTCAGGAACACTGCTGGGACTGGTTGAGGTTTTCCTTGTGACACAAAGTGAAGGTTAAATCTTTTCCTTTGGTTTTGTGTAGTGTCTTTGATTGATTTATTGATTTTCAATCTAAGTTTGAGCCTTTCTCTCTAAAATCTCCAATCATCAGATAAGTTTTGTTGTAGTAATAAGCTACTCTAGTATTTCATGGGCTTGCTGTCGTTGTTTAGTTGGTAAGCTGTGCCTGACTCTTTGTGACCCTATGGACTGCGGCCCACCAGGTTCCTCTATCCATGGGATTTCCCAGGCAAGAATACTGGACTTGGTTGCCATTTCCTTCTTCAGGGGACCTTCTGACCCAGGGATCAAACCTGCATTTCCTGCATTGGCAGGTGGATTCTTTCCCTCTGAGCCACCAGGGGCTATGGTACAAGTATTTATTTACTTATTTTTGTGCTGTGATCATTGCAAATTGATTCTGACTCTGTTCCACCTTGCCTTAACTCTGGACTCAAGAATGAAGGAAGCAGACACTACCTGGAACTTTGCTAATTCTCATGGCATAGAGAAAATGAATATAGTACATTGGCTCTTACAGCTTCTGCTCAGAAATGTTACCCACCACTCTGGTCATGTTTTGTTGTCCTAAGCAAATAATATGGCTAGGCCTGACTTACACAGTGTGGTAATGTAATAATACCCCAGGGAGGTCAGTGAAAAATATTTGTCATTGCAATACATCCTACAGTGGATCCTTTTCACGCTGTGTGTTAAGTCACTTCAGTTGTGTCTGCCTCTTTGTGACCCTGTGGACTGTAGGCCGTGGGACTCCTCTGTCTATGGGATTCTCCAGGCAAGAGTACTGGAGTGGGTTGCCATGCCCTTCTCCAGGGGATCTTCCAGACCCAGAGATTGAACCTGCATCTCTTACATCTCCTGCACTGGCAAGTGGATTCTATACTTAGCCCTACCTAATCAGCCACACATAACTGAAAATCACAGCCTTCATTCTAGGTTTCTGTTTACCTAAGAAGAGGTGAGAGAATAGAGTGCACAACTGTTTTGTCTGCCACGGTGGCCTGGAATCTGTCAGATAACACCAAGTTGGAGACTTGATTATGGTAGGGGGTCTCTGTTTTATTCTTTTCTAAAGGTGGGAGAAAAGCATTTATTTTTCTTTCTTTGAGGTAGGACCACAGAAAATCTACTTATTTGGGATAGAGTAACATCAAACATGGAGAAGGCAATGGCACCCCACTCCAGTACTTTTGCCTGGAAAATCCCATGGATGGAGGAGCCTGGTGGACTGCAGTCTATGGGGTCGCTAAGAGTCGGACACGACTGAAGCGACTTAGCAGCAGCAGCAGCAACATCAAACATCTGGGTGTAAAACTGTGCTTGTTAGAACACAAAATGAATATTTTGTATTTTTGTTTCAAGTTAAAATTTAAGGATTAATTCAGATGCATTTAGAATACAATTAGTTTTCATCAGTATTTTTTATACTTTTAAAGTAAATAAAATGCATATTATTCTTAATTTAAATTGATGTCCAGTATGTTACATCTGGAATAGTATGTAGATGATCTTTGTGTCCCTCCAGGGAGCTGGAGAGTTAGTTAAAACATCTTTGATGATGCATATTGATTTTATTTGAAGGTTTGAGTTAAATACATTAAGTAAGTAGAGCTAAAAATATACATTCATTTCATTAAATATATAATGGTGATATTAGTTTTAAGATTCCATTATTTAATAGAATTTTAAAAGCATTTTTTTATCCTTTCACTACAGATATACATAATTTACTGACCTTGATATTATGCAAACTTGATTGAAAACTATAAGAAATAAATTACTAGTTTTTAAGGTCATAAATGTGCAGCTTTTACATGTGACAGATAGAACACTAATATTCAGATATAATCTTGTTTTCCTCTAAAGATTATGGTTTTTATAGGTCAAATATAATTCCAAATGTCTTATATTAGAACTGTAAAATTTTTGAAGAAGCAACTTTTTATATATTTGGCATTAGTAAGAAAATTTTGAAAGAAGCTTTTCTGTAATCTTGAATCAGTTCTGATCCAGCCAGGATGACTATGGATGCCAACACCATAGGAGCCCTAGGGACACATTCTACTGTGTGCTTGCTGGCATTCACTGGATTTTCTTGAAAGTTTAATTTTGATGAATATTATTTCTTCCTCAATGAACAAGTTGGGGCTGACTTTTTTGGGGGAAAGTTCATAGGGGTTAGACTTTTTGCCTCAAATAACCTACCCCAGATATCAGGCTTGCATGCATCTGTGCTAACTCACATCAGTAGTGTTTGACCCTTTGTGACCCTATGGACTGTAGTCTGCCAGGCTCCTCTGTTCATGGGATTCTCCAGGCAGAGAATCTAGGTGGGTTGCCATACCCTCCACCAGAGGATGTTCACAACCCAGGGATAAAACCTGCATCTCCCGCTCTGCAGGAGGATTCTTTACCACTGAGCCACCAGAGAAACCCAGTATCAGTCACTATGCCAAAATGTAAGCATTTTAAAATATCCCTCTTTCTTCTAAAAAGTTTGTCTTGCCTTGGATTCCATGATTCTCGACTCTCTTGACGTTTCTTCCAACATCTCCCAATGTCCTTTGCTGCTTTCTCTTTCTCAGCACTGGCATTATTTTCCCCCCTGGTTTTCTTAACTAGTTCAAATGAAACCCAAATTTCTCTAGGAGGGCATTTATAGGTTCTTTAGGATCTGTCCCCAACATAAATCTCTGTCTTCATTTCTATCAAGTCTTCAACTCCTTCTTGCAGACCATTTACTTTAATCATGCTAGCCAAACTGTCTCTTTTTCCCTTTGGTCTTTGTATATTCTCTGCTTGGAACACATCTTTATCCCTCTTTGTCTTCATTATGTCTCAGTGGTTTTTAAGTCTGACTTTCCTAACATCTCCTCCGTGGGTTTGGTACCTTGTTTCGTGTCTTGGGGACACTGTGTTTAATTACAGTTGACACTCATCTCACTTGACTGTAACTGCCTGTTTACTTACCATTCTCTTCAACTCCTTGTATGTGGTTGGAATGATCTTATTCCTCATTGTGTCCCTAGTTCCTAGCAAGGTAACTAAAGGATGCTTATTATTTACATGGTTTAGAATGAATTAATGATAATCCTGAGTCATATTAGACTAAACCAAATGAAATGCTCTTGTTTCTTTATGTGCACTATAAGGTATAATATTGCTGATGACATTTTCACCTGGCCTTCCTGGTAACATGTAATATACTTTTGTGTGTGTGTGTGTGTGTGTGTGTGTGTGTGTGTGTGTTAAACTGCTTCAGTCCTGACCCTCTCTTTGTGACCCCATGGACTGTAACCACCCAGGCTCCTCTGTCCTTAGGTTTCTCTAGGCAAGAATACTGGAGTGGGTCACCATGCCCTCCTGCAGGGGATCGAACTTGAGTCTCTTATATCTTCTGCATTGACAGGTGGGTTATTTACTACCTGTGCCACCTGGGAAGCCCAATATACCTTTAATAAATGCTTATTTTCCATTCTGGCAATCAGAAACTATGTTTGTCAATGAAATAAATACATATTTTTATCATCCTCTTTCCTCAAACTTCACTGTCTGGTGGACACTAACGTTTTCAGTTCAGTTCAGTTCAGTCACTCAGTTCTGTCCGACTCTTTGTGACCGAATGAACCACAGCACGCCAGGCCTCCCTGTCCATCACCAACTCCCAGAGTCCACCCACACCCATGTCCATTGAGTCAATGATGCCATACAACCATCTCATCCTCTGTCGTCCCCTTCTCCTCCTGCCCTCAATCTTTCCCAGCATCAGGGGCTTTTCCAATGAGTCAGCTCTTTGCATCAGGTGACCAAAGTATTGGAGTTTCAGCTTCAACATCAGTCCTTCCAATGAACACCCAGGACTGATCTCCTTTAGGATGGACTGGTTGGATCTCCTTGCAGTCCAAGGGACTCTTCAAGAGTCCTCCCCGACACCACAGTTCAAAAGCATCAATTCTTCAGCGCTCAGCTTTCTTTATAACATTTTAGCAGCTTATAAAGAAAGCATCGTACTCAGTCTCATCTCTTCTAAAATCTAATATTCTTCTAAAAATAAACTATTGTTGCCCCAAATCTTCAAAAACTAGTTCTTCTCTCCTTTGAATTTTCTGCTCTTGGCGTCTCTCATCTGTACTATTGCAGGTTTCCCCTCTAATTGCATATCTTTATCTCTGTACTACTGCTGTCAATCTTCAGTTTCAGAATGTAAGTTTTCTTATCAACCCAAACCTGTCTCCATGCTCATAATTTTTTTTTTAAAGCAGGCTTTATTAATGGCCTGGCATTCTGAGAACTTTCTTACTATACTCTCAAGAGAATTTGGATCATATGTGAATTCAGTGTTTTTTATGAGTCCAGTTGCTGTAGATAAAGTAGATAGTTAGGCCTCAGAAAATCTGGGATTGTCATTTCACTGGAAGATGAAATGAAACTTTCACAATTCATCTTGGCTCACAGTTTACCATAATAAATGCTTCAGAGATGAATGCTTTTAACATTCACTGAGACTTTTCTGAACTTTTAAAAATGCATTCACTTTTACTATTCTCAAATTTATGTACTGTGAACATTTATTAAGAATAATTTATAAAACGCTGCTGAATTGTGACGAATTTAATAATGTATCTTGTTGTAAGACAGTCTTCTGATATTTACAGGGCTTCAATAAGCCTTTGAATACTTTTTCAAATTTTTTTCATTTTAATATTAAACAAGAGAATAATTGAGATCCCCACTACACTCACATTAATATATTTTGTTAACTGTTGAGTGAGTTTGATTGTACATTACGTATTTTGCTATCGGGAGGAAAGTTATAATTACGAAAGCTAATATAGGAGATTATGTGAAGTCATTCGAAACAAAGGAGGAAAAAAATTCTCAAAAGATTAATCTTTATCAAAGAAAAACCACAAATCATACTTTTCAGAATTATGTTTGTCACAGTCATTGCACTGGTGAAATTGTCCTTCAATATAGTTTCTCTTGCCAGTTAAAAATATTCTCAAGAAAATGACACAAGTTGTCCCACGTAATTTAGGTTGAGTATTTAGGGAAAAATTTCCCATGTAACTCAGCGCCATCTGTTTAGGCTAGAACTGAATGCTGTGGCTTAATAATCTCTTCTCAAAGAAGTAAACATGTGAACTTTACCATAGGAATTTATCTCATTAGTTGTAATTGAATAAATCTTAACATTGTTGACACGTTAAGTTGGAGGGCAGGTACAATGAAAATACAATCTGGATGCTAGGAATTTTACATTGAGCTTTAACATGAATTTCAGAATTGCTGCTTAAAATTCTGCTAAGTACAATAAAATCAGACAGAGAAGGATAAATACTGTATGATATCACTGATATGTAGGCTCTAAAAATACAACAAACTAGTGAATGTAACACACACAAAAAAGCAGCAGATTCACAGACACAGAGAACAGACTCATGGTTACCAGTGGGGAGAGGGAAAGGGGGGGCAAGATAGAGGTCGGGGATTAAGAAATAAAAACTACTAGGTATAAAATGACCCACCTCCCAGAATATTGGAAATAAAAGCAAAAATAAACAAATGGGACCTAATTAAACTTAAAAGCTTCTGCACAACAAAGGAAACTATTAGCAAGGTGAAAAGACAGCCTTCAGAATGGGAGAAAATAATAGCAAATGAAGCAACTGACAAACAACTAATCTCAAAAATATACAAGCAACTCCTACAGCTCAATTCCAGAAAAATAAATGACCCAATCAAAAAATGGGCCAAAGAACTAAATAGACATTTCTCCAAAGAAGACATACAGATGGCTAACAAACACATGAAAAGATGCTCAACATCACTCATTATCAGAGAAATGCAAATCAAAACAACTATGAGGTACCATTTCACGCCAGTCAGAATGGCTGCGATCCAAAAGTTTACAAGCAATAAATGCTGGAGAGGATGTGGAGAAAAGGAAACCCCCTTACACTGTTGGTGCGAATGCAAACTAGTACAGCCACTATAGAGAACAGTGTGAAGATTCCTTAAAAAACTGGAAATAGAACTGCCTTAGGATCCAGCAATCCCACTGCTGGGCATACACACTGAGGAAACCGGAAGGGAAAGAGACACGTGCACCCCAATGTTCATCGCAGCACTGTTTATAATAGCCAGGAGATGGAAGCAACCTAGATGTCCATCAGCAGATGAATGGATAAGAAAGCAGTGGTACATATACACAATGGAGTATTACTCAGCCATTAAAAAGAATTCATTTGAATCAGTTCTAATGAGATGGATGAAACTGGAGCCTATTATACAGAGTGAAGTAAGCCAGAAAGAAAAACACCAATACAGTATACTAACGCATATATATGGAATTTAGAAAGATGGTAACAATAACTCTGTATATGAGACAGCAAAAGAGACACTGATGTATAGAACAGTCTTATGGACTCTGTGGGAGAGGGAGAGGGTGGGAAGATTTGGGAGAATGGCAATGAAACATGTGTACTATCATGTATGAAATGAGTCGCCAGTCCAGGTTCGATGCACGATACTGGATGCTTGGGGCTGGTGCACTGGGATGACCCAGAGGGATGGTATGGGGAGGGAGGAGGGAGGAGGGTTCAGGATGGGGAACACATGTATACCTGTGGTGGATTCATTTCGATATTTGGCAAAACCAATGCAATATTGTAAAGTTTAAAAATAAAATAAAATTTAAAAAAAAAGAACACACACACAAAACAAACAAACAAACAAAAAAAACTACTAGGTATAAAATAAGCTACAAGGATATATTGTACAACATGTGGAATATAGCAAATGTTTTATAATAACTCTAAATGGAATGGAACCTTTAAAAACTGTGAATCACTCTTATATACCTGGAATTTATATAATATTATATATCAAGTGAAGTGAAGTGAAAGTCGTTCAGTTGTGTCCCACTCTTTGTGACCCCATGGAGTATACAGTAATCTCTGTAGTCAGTTACTTGAAGTGAAGTGTAAGTCTCTCAGTCATGTCCGATCTTTGTGACCCATGGACTATATAGTCCATGGAATTCTCCAGGCTAGAATACTGGAGTGGGTAGCTTTTCCCTTCTCTAGGGGATCTTCCCAACCCAGAGATTGAACCCAGGTCTCCTGCATTGCAGGCAGATTCTTTACCAGCTGATCCACAAGGGAAGCCCAAGAATACTGGAGTGGCTAGCCTATCCCTTCTCCAGCGGATCTTCCTGACCTAGGAATTGAACTGAGGTCTCCTGTATTGCAGGTGGATTCTTTACCAACTGAGCTATCAGGGACAGTTCGTTAAAAATGTTATGTATTAAATGATATTTCAAAGAGATAATTTACTTAAGGTAGAACATTTAAATGAAAAGCTCAAAGAGAAAAAAATATTTCCTGTAATCTTACCACCTAATTATTCTTTTCTATAATCTGTAATTTCTATAAAGAAAATCTATAATTTTCTTCTATAATCTTTCATACACACTGTCCCTAAGTATCCTCAGGGGTTGGTCCCAGGAACTCCTCTGTGGATGACAAGGTCTGTGGGCTCAAGTCCCTTGCAGTTGCTCCTCTCAATCCATGGATTCCCTTTCCACAGATTCAATAAAGGGCTGATCGAATATTTCCACTTGTATATTTATCATATAATAATAATAGATTTCCATTATACTTACAGTCATGAAGGAGAGTCATGTATCTCGTTTTCCTCAATCGAATTTCTTTCTCCTTTCTTGAATTGGTAGGAAATCTAATCTCTAATTTGTCCAAAGTTTTGTCATTGAACACCCATAGGTTACATTTTTAATGACCTCTTGACCTTTTTTACAGAGGTCATACTTGTTACATCTAGAACTTTTCAGCT
Source organism: Bos taurus (assembly GCF_002263795.3). Lineage (NCBI taxonomy): Eukaryota > Metazoa > Chordata > Mammalia > Artiodactyla > Bovidae > Bos > Bos taurus. The sequence continues at coordinate 83,691,332 of NC_037329.1, read as the reverse complement.
GCTATTCATCTTTTCTCTATGTTCTTTGATTTTTCTAGTAATACCAAGCAACTGTGTTTCCAGGGTTATTTTAAAGTATGAAATGTTAAGCTTAAAATAATATTTAAAAAAGCAATCTCAATGCTTTTGGATCATGAGTTGTGATAATATGTTTCCATTTAAGAGGTTAAGGAAATAATTTGGATTTTAATTGTGACAAAATTTAGCATTTTTGTTAAGAAAAGTACTTGTAAACTTAGAAGCTCAAATCTTTCTGGTGATATTTGGTGTTTATATGTACCACCATCTACGTACCTTGCTCTATCAGAATATGGTGTTCCCATTTCCAATTCTTACCTATGAATACAGAATTAATTCTGGATAATATTAGGTATAGAAGGAAGAAGGGCATTTTACTTTTACTTTACTTTTCTAAAATTTTATTTAATTTGTTACAATATTGCTTCTGTTTTATGTTTTGGTTTTTTGGCTGAGAGTCATCTGGGATCTTTGCTCCCCAACCAGGGATACAGCCTTCAACCCTTGCTTTGGAAAGCAAAGTCTTAAGCTTGGACCACCAGGGAAGTCCCTAGAAAGGCATTTTAAATAAAAACAAATGTAACTAGCCCCAAGCATCCAGTATCGTGTATCGAACCTGGACTGGCAACTCGTTTCTTACATGATATTTTACATGGAGGGAGGAGGGAGGAGGGTTCAGGATGGGGAACACATGTATACCTGTGGCGGATTCATTTTGATATTTGGCAAAACTAATACAATTATGTAAAGTTTAAAAATAAAATAAAATTAAAAAAAAAAAAACAAATGTAACATTTTTGTTTCATTTACTCAATGGTTTTATGTCCCTCAGTAGAATTTAAATTTTATGTAGATTTTATCTGTTTTTATTAATTTTGTAAATTTCTAAGAATTTTGTTTTTTTGCTCTGTAAATGGTAACTTTTCTTTCATTATATTTGATTTTTGTAACTGGCTACAGTAGAGCTTTTATTGTTTCTAATACCTTATAAGATTTGATTCTCTTGGTATTTACCAATACATGTATATCATCTACCACTAGTGCCTGCTTCTATCTTTCAATTTTTATTTATTTCTTCTATTATCTAGTTGCATTGGACAGTTTAGAGCAGTGTTAGGTTGTAATGGTGTAGCAGTTACTATTATTTATTTCATTTCTACGTGCTCTGCTGCTGCTGCTGCTAAGTCGCTTCAGTCGTGTATGACTCTCTGTGACCCCATAGATGGCAGCCCACCAGGCTCCCCCATCCCTGGGATTCTCCAGGCAAGAACACTGGAGTGGGTTGCCATTTCCTTCTCCAATGCATGAAAGTGAAAAGTGAAAGTGAAGTTGCTCAGTTGTGTCTGACTCTTCGCGACCCCATGGTCTGCAGCCTACCAGGCTCCTCCACCCATGGGATTTTCCAGGCAAGAGTACTGGAGTGGGTTGCCATTGCCTTCTCTGCTATGTGCTCTAACCATCCATATATTTTAGAGTTAACATCACTTCTGGTCATGTGTTCTTCTGATGGATTTGTTGCTCAAAGCTGATTTAAAACTTTTGCATCATATTTAAACTCATGGTCTTGTTTTTATTGTGATACCTTGGTCAGATTTTCGTGTCAATGTCAAGTTGACTGTGTGAAAAAGCAATGGTGAGTGTGATGGTTAATTGTGTTTGTCAACTTGAATAGGCTGTGCTGCCCAGTTGTTTGACAAATACTACTTTAGATCTTACTGTAAAAATATTTTGTAGGTGCCATCAACATTAACTATCAGTTAATTCTAAGTAAAGGCAATTACTATCAATAATAATAGGGGACACCTCATCTAACCAATTAAAGAACAAAATCTGAGGTTTCCTGGGAAGGAAGGAATTCTGTCTCAAAATTGCAGCAAACTCAGAAAACTTGCCTGAGTTCCCAGCATGCTCTTCTGTCTCATAGACTGAAACTTACTCAACCCTCATAGTTTCTGAACCATTGGTTTCAGTTGGTTCAGTTTCTCTGGAGAACCCTGAATGGTATATGAGGTTTCCTTTTCCCTTCCCTCTCCATGATTAGGAAGGCAGTATAGATCCATGGACAGGCTTCCCAGGTGGCACCGGTGATAAAGAGCCCACCTGCCAGTTCAGGAAATATAGAGACATGGGTTTGAACCCTGGGTTGGGAAGATCCCTGGAGCAGGGCACAGCAACCCACACCAGTATTCTTACCTGGAGAAACCCATAGACAGAGGAGACTGGCAGGCTGCAGTCCTTGGGATTGCAAAGAGTCAGACATGACTGAAGTGACTTAGCACACACACACACACATAGATCCATTGACGGGAAAGCCTGGTGTGTTACAGTCCAGGGGTTGTAAACAGTCCCACATGACTTAGCAATTAAACAACAACATAGATCCATGGGGGCATCCCTGGTGGCTCAGCCATAAAGAATCCACTTGCCAATGTAGAAGATGTGGGTTTGACATGTGGGTTGGGAAGATACCCTGGAGAAGGAAATGGTAACCCACTCCAGTATTCTTGCCTGGAAAATCCCATGGACAGAGGAGCCTATGGTCCATGGGTCACAAAAAGTTGGACCCAATTTAGTGGCTAAACCACCACCACATAGATAGCATGGTAGGTAGGAGGATGGACACTGAAAATATAACCTTAAATTTTCTGTCTACATATCACATCACTTAGGAATAGTGACAATTGTGTTTTTTCCTTTCCAATCATCATCTATTTGCTGTTGTTGCCATTCTCATATTATTGCACTGATTAGGATCGCTAATAAAATGTTAAATAAGATAGGTGATATTGCTTTGTTTTCTGTTTCTCTCAAAGGGAGATGATGTTTTGTTTCAGGTTTTTTGTTAATATAGAATAAATACTAGACAAAAAAAACCCTATTGCATTATTTGTAAATGCATTTGAAACATAAATGCCTAATTCAATAAACTAAGCATGTGAAGAGCTTCTCCCATTTGATGTTATGTATATTTGTAAGATATATTTCTCATCTATGGAAACTGTTAAAATCAGTTATTAAAATAATGTGAGCATCAAAACAGTTATTCATATCACTCTGTAATTAAATGTTAAAATTTCAAAAATAATTAAGCAGAGAGTCAATAGTATTGCATCAGTGAAAATTATCAAAGAAAAATTCTATTGAGAGCAAAGTTATTTTATATTGTAAAGAAACTTAAAAAACTCAAAATTATTTGAAAATATTGTTATTTATTCTTAAATATTTTAAAATGTTTATTTTTTGCTTTTATCTCCTGAATAAAATATGTTAATGCATGTATATATTCAGTTCAGTCACGTCTGACTCTTGTGACCTGATGGACTGCAGCATGCCAGGCTTCCAAGTCCATCACCAATTCCTGGAGCTTACTCAAACTCATGTCTTTCGTGGCAGTGATGCCATCCAACCATCTCATCCTCTGTCATTCTCTTTTCCTCCCAGCTTCAATCTTTCCCAGCATCAGGGTCTTTTCCAATGAGTCAGTTCTTCCCATCAGGTAGCCAAATATTGGAGTTGCAGCTTCAACATCAGTCCTTCCAATTCAGGAATTCAGACTGATTTCCTTTAGGATTGACTGGTTAAATCTCTTTGAAGTCCAAGGAAAACTCAAGAGTCTTCTCCAATACCACAGTTCAAAAGCATCAATTCTTTGTTGCTCGGCTTTCTTTATAGTCCAACTCTCCCATCCATACATGACTACTGGAAAAACCAAAGCTCTGACTAGATAGTGAGGAAGGCTTTCTTATCTCTCCTTGCTATTCTTTGGAACTCTGCATTCAAATGGGTATATCTTTCCTTCTCTCCTTTGCTTTTCGCTTCCCATCTTTTCACAGCTATTTGTAAGGCCTCCTCAGACAGCCATTTTGCTTTTTTGCATTTCTTTTTCTTGGGGATGGTCTTGATTCCTGTCTCCTGTACAATGTCATGAACCTCCATCCATATTTCATCAGGCACTCTGTTTATCAGATCTAGTCTGTTAAATCTATTTCTCACTTCCACGATATAGTTATAAGGGATTTGATTTAGGTCATACCTGAATGGTCTAGTTGTTTTCTCCACTTTCTGCAATTTCAGTCTGAATTTGGCAATAAGGAGCTCTTGATCCAAGCCACAGTCAGCTCCCGGTCTTGTTTTTGCTGATTGTATAGAGCTTCTCCATCTTTGGCTATAAAGAATATAATCAGTCTGATTTCAGTGTCAACAATCTGGTGATGTCCATGTGTAGAGTCTTCGCTTGTGTTGTTGGAAGAGGGTGTTTGATACAACCAGTGCATTCTCTTGGCAGAACTCTATTAGCCTTTACCCTGCTTTATTCTGTACTCCAAGGCCAAATTTACCTGTTACTCCAGGTGTTTCTTGACTTCCTACTTTTGCATTCCAGTCCCCTATAATGAAAAGGGCATCTTTTTTGGGTGTTAGTTCTAAAAGGTCTTGTACGTCTTCATAGAACTGTTCAACTTCAGCTTCTTTGGCATTACTCTTCGGGGCAAAGACTTGAATTACCGTGATATTGAATGATTTGCTTTGGAAATGAACAGAGATCATTCTGTTGTTTTTGAGATTGCATCCAAGTACTGCATTTCGGACTCTTTTGTTGACTATGATGGCTACTCCATTTCTTCTAAAGGATTCTTGCCCACAGTAATAGATGTAATGGTCATCTGGTTAAATTCACCCATTCCAGTCCATCTTAGTTCACTGATTCCTAGAATGTCGATGTTCACTCTTGTCATCTCCTGTTTGGCCACTTCCAATTTGCCTTGATTTATGGACCTAACATTCCAGGTTCCTGTGCAATATTGCTCTTAACAGCATCGAATCTTGCTTCTATCACCAGTCCCATTTACAACTGGGTATTGCTTTGTCTCCATCCCTTCATTTTTACTGGAGTTATTTCTCCACTGATCTCAAGTGGCATAGTGGGCACCTACTGACCTAGGGAGTTCATCTTTCAGTGTCCTATCTTTTTGTCTTTTCATACTGTTCATGGGGTTCTCAAGGCAAGAATACTGAAGTGGTTTGCCATTCCCTTCTCCAGTGGACCACATTCTGTCTAGACAAGGTTATGGTTTTTCCAGTGGTCATATATAGATGTGAGAGTTAGACTATAAAGGAGGCTGAGTGCCAAAGAATTGATGCTTTTGAACTGTGGTGTTGGAGAAGACTCTAGAGAGTCCCTTGGACTACAAGGCGATCCAACCAGTCCATCCTAAAGGAGATCAGTCCTGAGTGTTCATTGGAAGGACTGATGTTGAAGATAAAACTCCAGTACTTTGGCCACCTGATGCGAACAGCTGACTCTTGGAAAAGACCCTGATGTTGGGAAAAATTGAGGGCAGGAGGAGAAGGGGACGACAGAGGATGCAATGGTTGGATGGCATGATTGACTCGATGGACATGGGTTGGGTAGACTCCGGGACTTGGTGATGGACAGGGAGGCCTGGCATGCTGTGGTTCATGGGGTCGCAAAGAGTCGGACACTACTGAGTGACTGAACAGAACTGAACTGACTAGCTGGACGTTTGTTGGCAAAGTAATGTCTCTGCTTTTTAATACATTGGCTAGGTTGCTCATAGCTTTTCTTCCAAGGAGCAAGTATCTTTTAATTTCATGGTTGCAGTCACCATCTGCAGTGATTTGGGAGCCCCCCAAAATAAAGTCTGCCACTGTTTCACTATCTATTTGCCACTAAATGATGAGACTGGATGCCGTGATCTTAGTTTTTTGAATGTTGAGTTTTAAGCCAACTTTTTCACTCTCCTCTTTCACTTTGATTAAGAGGCTCCTTAGGTCCTCTTCACTTTCTGCCATAAGGGTGGTGTCATCTGCATGTCTGAGGTTATTGATATTTTCCCTGGCAACCTTGATTCCAGCTTGTCCTTCATTCAGCCTGGCATTTCTCATGATGTAGTCTGTATATAAGTTAAATAAGCAGGGTGACAATATACAGCCTTGACATATTCCTTTACCAATTTGGAACCAGTCTGTTGTTTCATGTCCAGTTCTCACTGTTGCTTCTTAACCTGCATACAGATTTCTCAAGAGGCAGGTCATGTGGTCTGGTATTCCCATCTCTTGAAGAATTTTCCACAGTTTATTGTGATCCACACAGTCAAAGACTTTAGCATAGTTAATAAAGCAGTAGTAGATGTTTTTCTTGAACTCTCTTGCTTTTTTGATGATCCAATGAATGTTGACAATTTGATCTCTGGTTCCATTGCCTTTTCTAAATCCAGCTTGAACATCTTGAAGTTCACAGTTCATGTACTGTTGAAGCCTGGCTTGGAGAATTTTTAGCATTACTTTGCTAGCATGTGAGATGAATGCAATTGTGCAGTAGTTTGAGCATTCTTTGCTGTTGTCTTTCTTTGAAATTGGAATGAAAACTGACCTTTTCCAGTTCTGTGGCCACTGCTGAGTTTTCTGAATTTGCTGGCATATTGAGTACAGCACTTTCACAGCATCATTTTAGTATTTTAAATAGCTCAAAAGGAATTCCATCATCTCCACTAGCTTTGTTCATAGTGATGCTTCCTAAAGCCCACTCGACTTCTCATTCCAGAATGTCTGGCTCCAGGTGAGTGATCACACCATCCTGTTTATCTGGGTCCATTCTTCTGCTAAAGTTCTGCTAAATCTTTGAAACATCCAAACAAAGATGCCAAGTATACAGGTGGATATATGTTGGACTATAAAGAAAGCTGAGTGCTGAAGAATTGATGCTTTTGAACTGTGGTGTTGGAGAAGACTCTTGAGAGTCCCTTGGACTGCAAGGAGATACAACCAGTCGATCCTAAAGGAGATCAGTCCTGGGTGTTCATTGGAAGGACTGATATTGAAGCTGAAACTCTAATACTTTAGCCACCTGATGTGTAGAGCTGACTCATTTGAAAAGACCCTGATGCTGGGAAAGATTGAGGGCAGGAGGAGAAGGGGACGACAGAGGATGAGATGGTTGGATGGCATCACCAACTCAATGGACATGAGTTTGGATAAACTTCAGGAGTTTATGATAGACAGGGAGGCCTGGCATGCTGTGGTTTATGGGGTCACAAAGAGTCGGACATGACTGAGCGACTGAATTGAATTGAACTGATATGAGTCGGGAGTTTAGACAAGATTCAGAGTAGGGGATATTCGTTAATTTGTTATGGTATTTTAGAAGGTAATAAAACTTTAATAAAGAAGTAAATGAGGTTACCTAGGGAAAGAGTGTATAATGAGAAAATAGTCATAGATGCAGTCTGGGATTTAGACTTGAAGTAGCAGACAAAGATATGATGATGGGGACTGAGGTGAAATAGCTAGAGAAGAGAGAAAATAAGAGTGAAGGGACATGGATGCTGATTAAAAAATAGCCATTCTATATTCTCCATAAATATCTTCATAAATATTTCTTAAAATTCAGGTTAATAGATGCTACATAATAAGTAACTTATAACACAGTTCAGTTTTTCTCCCTAAAAGGCTAAAAATCTCTGCCTATATATACCTCATTTTGGAGTAGAATAAAAAATATATAAGGATGGATGGAGTGCTTCCTTTATTCATGCAAGTAATTTTCTAGCATCTAGAAAGGTCCTCATATTCCAATCTGTTCTCTTTTCATTTGGGTAAACAGTAGACCAACAGAAAGTGCTTCTGTTGTGCTTCCTATTTTATACCTGCCCTGAGGATTTATCTGATATTCACAGATGTCATTGGTACCCTGCTTCCTGACCCAGGTTGAAGGAGGTCTTTAGGTTTAGTAGGAATGAGTGGGTGCAGTTATAATTGGTTGATAGCAGAAAGAGTGAACAAGTTGTCCAACTGTTGCAAGAATTCTTTTGATGAGCCAAGCAAAGATATTACTGTAACAAGGCAGCAGGATGAAGTCAGTAGTGGGAAAAACTCAGGTTCTCTTTCTTCCATTTTGATCCTGGAGTAGCTGGAAGGCTTAATTCAGAGAACTAATATAGATTCCTTCTTTTTGCCCTGCACAATTTGTTGGTACCCTCAGGTTGATAATTTAGAGAAATAATTGCTGAATTATTAAATCCCCCCCAAAAGATAGAATTCGTTTAACAATTGCTGTGAAATCATGAATAAGATCTAACCCACACTGGTCTTTATTATATCTGGCCTATAGAAAAAATGAGCAAGAATTGGAATCTAATTATATCTGGTAGAAAGCTGAGCTAAAGGTAAGGAGGATTCTATTATATGGGAAAAGTGACAAATAAATATTGTAGAATTTTTCAGATTGCTAGAATGGAATATAAATTTAATTCACTGGTGTTTATCTCTACTATTTTAATAAAAGTAGAATTTTCTTCATGATAATGTCATTAATTCAAAAGTATTGTGTTTAACTCCCCTCCAAACTCTATTATAATAAAGTCAATCCAGTTGTATTCTGGATTTAATATAAGGCTTTTCACAGTCTGATAGTTGCTCAGTCATGCCTGACTCTTTGCAACCCCATGGACTGTATAGCCTGCCAGACTCTTCTGTCCATGGAATTCTCCAGGCAAGATTACTGGAGTGGGTTGCCATTTCCTCCTCCAGGGGATCTTCCTGACCCAGGGATCCTGCATTGCAGGATTCACAGTCTGAGAAGATCTCAATTCTTAGTTTGCTAATTGCATCATTGTCTCAAATGTTATACATTTGCATGTATAACAAGAAGATACCAATAATCATAGTAAGAGACTGCAGTGGCTTTTTTTTTTTTTTGGAGGCAGGGGAAGCGCTATAAAACTTTAAGAAGTTGTTTAAAATGAGAAGTGAGAGATAACTTTTCATGGAGCTATGAGTTCTCAGGTATCCCCAAGTTCCACATGGGAACAGTTGGTGAGAAGATAACAGTGCACGTCCTCAGGAATCTATACCATTCTCTAGAACTCTGTGATGCAACCTGAGCCACTTGACTGTTGCAGAGATCTAGTCCTGCATCTACGACCTTACAAGATACTGGAAATGGTTGGAAAAAATTCTGTTGACTGCATGATAGAGTAAAGATGTTTCTCTGTAGCATCTCTCTGTAGCTCCAGACATTAGGTATCTCTGAGCTCATTTCTCCACAAAGAAACCATGAAGTGATGTCAAATAATTAATCACCTAAAATATTTACTCCATGCCTATTTCCACCATTAATACACTCAAGAAAATGAATAAATGTTAATTATATTTTGTGTATATTGTTCCCTGTATTTCATATATTTGAAAATTAAAGTTGGTATAATATCTCATTTTTGATGTAGATGTCACTAAAGATGAAAAGTAAAAATACTTGCTTTCTTTAAATGTGAATAGCAGCCCCAAAGCCTTAGAGGGACAACAGTCACATTGTTTGGCTTCCACTTTCTCTTTCAGATAAAGAGACTGAAAAGTCCCAATTTAAAAAATTTGTTGTAGATTCCCTTGTAGTTTGGACTTTGGATTTCAGTTATTCTCTGGAAAACAGATACACCTGTGAGAGGTTTAGAAGGCAAAAGGGAGGTAGACTCCAACTTCCTACTGCTGTTGCAGCCAGCAAGCAACGTCTAGAAACACTGATATTTATAAACAGTTGACAAAGCTTGTAATTTCTTAACCTATTTGTATCAGGTTTTAACATTTGTTTGCATAGAATTAATTCCTTGAGTCTTCTCTTATGTCAGGATTATGATTTTCCAAGTAAAAAACTGTGCCCTTTTCTTACCAGGAGTGCTGATGGGTTCTTTGCTTGCTTTACTGTTTGTTTTATTACCATTGATTATTTTTGGTTCCTTTCACTAGGTGTTTGGGAGAAGGTCTTTGAATCTCAATATTGTCCTTCTGCTATGCTCTCCTGTTCCCTAGGTGCATTCAATCTTTATGGGTGGTGTGACTGCCAGGGAAAACATACCCAAACCTCATTTTATCTCTTTTCACTTTATTGTGCTTCACACATACTGTGTCTTTTACAAATAGAAGGTTTGTAACAACCCTATATCGAGCAAGTCTATTGGTGCCATTTTTTCCAACAGCATTTGCTCCTCTCATGTCTCAGCATCACATTTTGGAAGTTCTCATATTTCAAACCTTTTCATTACAATTGAATTTGTAATGATGATCTGTTATGAGTAATCTTTGGTGTTACTACTATGATTTGCTAAAGGCTCAGATGATGGTTAGAAATTTTTAGCAATATAACAGATTTTAATTAAGGTATGTGAGTTGTTTTTTTAGGCATAATGCTATTTGTACACCTAATAGACTGCAGTACAGTATAAACATATCTTTAATATGAACTAAAAACCAAAAAAGTGTTACTTGCTTTATTATGATAGTCACTTCATTGTGGGGCTCTGGACTAAACCTACAATATTTCCATGGTATGCCTGTAATCCACTCAGCTGGGTCAGTTTACAGGAACTACCAAACCTGGAAAATGAGCAAGCCATTTCACAGTTCTTTGTTTTTTTTTTTTTTTCTCCCATTCAGTAGTAGATAACTGATAAAGCAACATGTATCGACAAAGATTTGTCTGCATTGACTACACTGAAAGATAACAAAGGCCAGAGATACTCAAGAGTTCCCTAAATTATGGGCTTGATAAATTCTTTCGCATTCACACATCTGCCCCATTTCAACTGCATCTTTGTTCATTGTATAACCTCTTCTGAAGTCATTCCCCACACTTCTCTCTAAGCCAGTAAGAACTTCACTAGATACGTGCCATTTACTGTTTACTTCCTTTGCTTGTTGCTTTTTACATATAATAAGGTTATTAGAACCAGGGTAGGCATGGGGTTAGGGGAGGGAATTGTAACTGGTAATGGTGCCAGTTAAGTTCTGTCTCAGCCAGGACCTCCCCTCCATTTGACTGAAAGTCACTTGTGTTCCTGCCTCATCCCACCTATATGGTAACAGTAATTTAGAGACTTTCTAGTTGCTGTCTCCTTGTCTACTTTGATGTCCTTAATGTCTCCCCGAATTTACTAAGATCCAAAACATTCGCATTCTTTAGTTCAATACATCTTTTTATTCCTTAGTCCAAATATATCTATTTAGTGTATAATAAATTTCTAGCTTATAATTATTTTCATATTATTTTTATGACAAATGCTAAATAATATAAATTAACTTTATCAGTATTCAAAACTGTGAAAATATAAATACATTAAAAATATTTTTATCCCTTAATCAGCATGAATTAATATTTTCTTTACTTAATTCTTCTTTTATCACCTGCTTAAATAATTATATGATAAAACATGATGTAGTTAGGATGAAAAATTAGAATAGGTCAATAATAATGATTTAAAGAACTGAAAATTTTAAAAATCACACAGTATTTTATAATTTACAAATGTATTATCAAGCAATTTGATGAAGTTACTTTTTTCTTATAAGAAGGACTACTGCAAAGGGAATTCTTGAATTAATAGAAGCCTCATGAATAATGGCAAACAGATGCTTCATGAAACAGAATGAAACCATGCTTCAGGGTGGCCTTGAATATGAAATTTCCTTTCTGAAAGTGCTTCTGGGTTTTCAGTCAGCCCTTGGAATTGAACAGCACTTAGGCTTTTGTGTGTAGAGATCAGATATTTCATAAACTCAAGGACCTGTCTAATTGCTTGTGAATACTGAGAATCCTGTAAAAATAATAGAAATAAATTCTTGTGAAGGAGCAAAGAACACAGATCTAGGGGTGGATTTTTGAGAACAAAGACTGAGATGTTTCATTACATTTTGGAAGACCTTTTGCCTGAAATCTCATGTTAAGACATGTTCATTCAGGTGCCAAGAGCAGTAGGTTGATGGATAACCGTACAAAGGGGAAAAAAGGAGAGGAAGGTACAGCACTACATATGTTACTAAACTCATTTCACCTGCAAAGAAAAGAATATTGATTTCATTCATCTCACTTAGTGGGAGTCTGACTTAAGAAAAATTTAAGTTCATTGACATCAACTCTAAAGATGACAGGATTGTATTGAGAACAGAAAAAAAGGGACCAGAAAAATGATAAATGTAACTTCATTAAGAAAATTTAAAAACACTATTTTTCTTCATGATAAGGCAGCAAAGGAGCCAGAGATTCTGGCTGCATCTTTAATCTATGGTGACCTCAATGGCATTTGTGATCTATGGGCTTTAACTTACGAGCATGCATGAATGTGTGTGTGTGTGTGTGTGTGTGTGTGTGTGTTTTCAAGAACAGGCAGGACACACAGGTCAATAAAAGTAGTGCCTAAAACTTTTTTTCCCTGAAGGATACTTGTTTTACATGTGCATGTGTTTTGAAAATAACAAGAAACTTTATAAAATAATTCAATAAATATAATATTTCACTATCACAGTTTTTTCATCAAAATAATTATAGTTTTTTCACTTATTGAATTATTCTCTTTTACTTTTTTTATCATAATTTTAAAAAATTAAAACAAAATTCTATGCAATTTTTATAGGTTACTTTCAATTTATATTTATCACAAAATATTGCTTTTTTTGTTATGTTCACTACTTTGTTGTACTTTTTAAATTCCACATATATATATAAGTGATATCATACAATATGTCTTTCTCTAACTTACTTCACTTAGCATAATGTGTGGCAGATTCATACATGATACTGCAAATGGCAAATTTTCATTCTTTTTAATGACTGAGTAGTATCACTGCAGATGGTGACTGCAGCCATGAAATTAAAAGACGCTTACTCCTTGGAAGGAAAGTTATGACCAACCTAGATAGCAGAAAATGAAATGTCTCTGAAAAGCAGAGACATTACTTTGCCAACAAAGGTCCGTCTAGTCAAGGCTATGGTTTTTCCTGTGACCATGTATGGATGTGAGAGTTGGACTGTGAAGAAGGCTGAGCGCCAAAGAACTGATGCTTTTGAACTGTGGCGTTGGAGAGGACTCTTGAGAGTCCCTTGGACTGCAAGGAGGTCCAGCCAGTCCATTCTAGAGATCAGTCCTGGGTGTTCTTTGGTAGGAATGATGCTAAAGCTGAAACTCCAGTACTTTGGCCACCTCATGTGAGGAGTTGACTCATTGGAAAAGACTCTGATGCTGGGAGGGATTGGGGGCAGGAGGAGAAGGGGATGACAGAGGATGAGATGGCTGGATGGCATCACTGACTCGATGGACGTGAGTCTGAGTGAACTCTGGGAGTTGGTGATGGACAGGGAGGCCTGGCGTGCTACAATTCATGGGGTCGCAAAGAGTCGGACATGACTGAGCGACTGAACTGAACTGAACTGAACTGAGTATCCCATTATATTAATATAGATTTTGTGTGTGTGTGTGTGTGTGTGTGGTGTATGGCTATACACACGTACATATATGGGCTTTCCAGGTAGCTCAGTTGAAAGAATCCACCTGCTAAAGCAGGAGATGCCAATTCCGCCCCTGGGTAGGAAGATACCCTGGAGAGGGAAATAGCAACACACTCCAGTATTCTTGCCTGGAAAATCCCATGGATAGTGGAGCCTGGTGGGCTACAGTCCATGGGTCAGAAAAAGTCTGACATGATTTAACGCCTGAGCATACATATGTTCCACATCTTTTTTTATCCATTCATCTATTGATGGACCATCTGTGATGTCCATTAGTGGAGTCTTCTCTTGTGGTGTTGGAAGAGAGTGTTTACTATGGCCACTGCATTCTCTTGGCAAAATTCTGTTAGCCTTTGCCCTGCTTCATTTTGTACTCCAAGACCAAACTTGCCTGTTACTCCAGGTATCTCTTGACTTCCTACTTTTGCATTCAGTCCCCTATAATGAAAAGGACATATTTTTGGGGTGTTAGTTCTAGAAGGTCTTGTAGGTCTTCATAGAACCATTCAACTTCAGCTTCTTCAGCATTACTGGTTGGGGCATAGACTTGGATTACTGTGATATTGAATGGTTTGCCTTGGAAATGAACAGAGATTATTCTGTTGTTTTTGAGATTGCATCCAAGTACTGCATTTTTGACTCTTGTTGACTGTGATGGCTACTCCATTTCTTCTAAGGGATTCTTGCCCACAGAGTAGATATAATGGTCACCCGAGTTAAATTCACCCATTCCAGTCCATTTTAGTTCGTTGATTCCTAAAATGTTGACGTTCACCCTTGCCATCTCCTGTTTGACCACTTTCAGTTTACCTTGATTCATGGCCCTAACATTCCAGGTTCTTATGCAATATTGTTCTTTACAGCATCAAAATTTACTACCATCACCAGTCACATCCACAATTGGGTTTTGTTTTTGCTTTGGCTCCATCTCTTCATTCTTTCTGGAGTTATTTCTCCACTCTTCTCTGGTAGCATATTGGGCACCTACTGACCTGGGGAGTTCATCTTTCCATGTCCTATCATTTTGCCTTTTCATACTGTTCCTGGGGTTCTCACTAGATGGTCTTCACCAGATGGTCAATACCAAAAAGATTGATTGTATTCTTTGCAGCCAAAGATGGAGAAGCTCTATACAGTCAGCAAAAACAAGACTGGGAGTTGACTGTGGCTCAGATCATGAACTCTTTATTGCCAAATTCAGACTTAAATTGAAGAAACTAGGGAAAACCACTAGATCATTCAGGTATGACCTAAATCAAATCCCTTATGATTATACAGTAGAAGTGAGAAATAGATTCAGAGGACTAGATCTGATAGACAGGGTGCCTGAAAACTATGGATGGAGGTTCAGGACATTGTACAGGAAGCAGTAATCAAGATCACCCCAAGAAAAAGACATGCAAAAAGGCAAAATGGCTGTCTGAGGAGGCCTTACAAATATCTGAGAAAAGAAGAGGCATCAAAGGCAAAGGAAAAAGGCAAGAGATACCCATTTGAATGCAGAATTCCAAACAATAACAAGGAGAGATAAGAAAGCCTTCCTCAGTGATCATGCAAAGGAATAGTGGGAAAAAATAGAATGAGAAAGACTAGAGATCTCTTCAAGAAACTTAGAGATGCCAAGGGGACATTTCATGCAAAGATGGGCACAATAAAGGGCAGAAATGGTATGAACCTAACAGAAGCAGAAGATATTAAGAAGAGGTGGCAAGAATACACAGAAGAACTACACAAAAACCATCTTCATGACCCAGATAACCACAGTGGTGTGATCACTCACCTAGAGCCAGACATCCTGAAATGCAAAGTCAAGTGGGCCTCAGGAAGCATCACTACAAACAAAGCTAGTGGAGGTAATGGAATTCCTTTTGTGCTATTTCAAATCCTCAAAAATGATGCTGGAAAAGTGGTGCACTCAATATGCCAGCAAATTTGGAAAACTCAGCAGTGGCCACAGAATTGGAAAAGGTCAGTATTCACTCCAATCCCACAGAAAGACAGTGTCAAAGAATGTTCAAACTATTGCACTCATCTCACACGCTAGGAAAGTAATGCTCAAAATTCTCCAAGACAGACTTCAACGGTTCGTGAACCATGAACTTCCAGATGTTCAAGCTGGATTTAGAAATGGCAGAGGAACCAGAGATCAAATTGCCAACATCTGTTGGGTTATCGAAAAAAGCAAAAGAGATCCAGAAAAACATCTACTTCTGCTTTATCAGCTATGGCAAACTCTTTGATTGTGTGGATTACAACAAACTGTGGAAAATTCTTCAAGAGATGGGAATACAAGACCACCTGATCTGCCTCCTGAGAGATCTATATGCAAGTCAAGAAGCAACAGTGAGAACTGGACATGAAGCAGCAGACTGGTCCCAAATAGGGAAAGGAGTACGTCATGGCTGTATATTGTCACCCTGATTATTTAACTTATATGCATAGTACATCATGCAGAATGCCGGACTGAATGAAGCACAAGCTGGAATCAAGATTGCTGGGAGAAATATCAATAACCTCAAACATGCAGATGACACTGCCCTTATGGCAGAAAGTGAAGAACTAAGGAGCCTCTTAATCAAAGTGAAAGAGGAGAGTAAGAAAGCTGACTTAAAAGTCAACTTTCTAAAAACTAAGGTTATGGCATCTGGTCCCATCACTTCATGGCAAATAGATGGGGAAACAATGGAAACAGTAAGACACTTTACTTTTTTGGGCTCCAAAATCACTGCAGAAGATGACTTCAGCCATGAAATTAAAAGATGCTTGCTCCTTGGAAAAAAAGCTATGACTAACCTAGACAGCATGTTAAAAAGCAGAGGCATTACTTTGCCAACAAAGGTCCTTCTAGTCAAAGTGATGGCCTTTCAATATTCATGTATAGATGTGAGACTTGGACTATAAAGAAAGCTGAATGCTGAAGAATTGATGTTTTTGAACTGTGGCGTTGGAGAAGACTGTTGAGAGTCCTTTGGATAGCAAAGAGATAAACCAGTCCATCCTAAAGGAAATCAGTCCTGAATATTCATTGGAAGGACTGATGCTGAAGCTGAGACTCCAATACTTTGGCTACCTGATGCATAGAACTGACTCATTTAAAAAGACCTTTATGTTGGGGAAGATTGAAGGCAGGAGGAGAAGGGGATGACAGAGTATGAGATGGCTGGATGGCGTCACCGACTTAATGGACTTAAGTCTGAGTAAGCCCTCAGAATTGGTGATGGACAGGGAAGCCTGGTTTGCTTCAGTCCATGGGATCGTAAAAAGTCGGACATGACTGAGTGACTGAACTGTATTGATGGACACTTTGGTTGCTTCCATATCTTGGCAGTTGTCAATAATGCTGCTATAAACATTGGGCTGCATTTATATTTAGTAACTAGTGGTTTTTTGTTTTTGTTTTTCAAATAGATATCCAAGAGTGGAATTGCTAGATCATACAGTAGTTCTATTTTCAGTTTTTTGAGAGACCTTCATACTGTTCCACAGTGAGTGCAGCAATTTACATTCCTACCAACAGTGTACAAGTGTTCCCTATTGTTTGCATCCTCACCAATAATTGTTATTTGTGTTCTTTTTGATGATAATCATTCTGACAGATACAAGGCAATACTTCATTGTATTTGTGTTTCCCTGATGATTTATGATAGTGAACGTCTTTTCATGAACCTGTTGACAATCTTTATTTACCATACTTTAAAAAAAAATTCATGGAAAGTATCACCATTGCTGACTCTGAGTGTTAAAATGTTTGCTGTGACTCTTAATTCTTGCATATATTTGAATGTCTTCTACATATAAAGTATTACATTAGATACTATGAGAGACATACAAATGAATTAAATGAAGAAGGTATCTTCAGGGAGATGATAGGATATTCCTTTCATCCACTACTTAAGAGACTGTGTTTTCTGGTGAAAGTTTTTTTCTAATTCCAGATGGCAGACACTCTTTGGAAGGCAAGAACTACTGTCCTTGGTATAGTAGGAATTATTACATGCAGAATATGAGTGTGATCTGCCACCTGAATGAAAGCCGGGCCCACCCTTGTAAATGGAAAAGGCACCTGGACAGATCTTTTGGAACCTTTTTGCAATAAAGGACTGTTAGAATGCTATGCACTTTACTGGCAAAAAGTAGAACTCCCCAATAGAAATTCTTGTATTGACTTCATCCGACAGTCAACATACACTTCTACAGGTGCTGCCATAGTGAGTCCTAGCATCAGAATGAGAGTTGGAGAGTCAGAAGATTTGATGGATACAGGAGAATGGGTTAATAATATTCAGGGCCAGAGAGAGGCTACTTGAGAGATTGAATTTCAGGCAGGAGATTAAAAAATGCATTACTTATTTCCTATGGCCTATAAATAATTATGAAAAGATAAATTAGTTTTACACAATTTAAATACCCAAAGTAGGTTTTTGATTTGACAAATTGGGCAAGGTAACATACTTTATCATTTTATGTAAATTCTTCTGAACTATTGTGTTCAGATATGTGTAGAAAGATAAAGGCAAAGCTCCTTTTAAGCAGCTAAGAGTGGCTGGGTTCATTAAGTTATTACCTTTAGCAATTTTGTACAAAGTAATTAGTAAAGGCTGTGAGCAATGAGCTCCAAATGAGGGAGGTGTGAATGACTAGAAGATGGCTAAGGGAATGAATCTCTCCTAAATTATAGGTAACTTGTAAGTATCTCTTGCCTTCTTCTGTTGGTAGCAGCAGGAACTAGGTAAAGGAGAAGCAACAACCTTTCATCAAAAAGATAAGAAAGCCTTAACCACTTTACAGCTAAATGGAAATGATAAGGTCACAGATAAATGCCTTATTTTACATAAGCCTTCATCAGCAGGTCAGTTTGGGAGAGCAAATAACTAAGCTGGAATGTTGAGGTTTTCAGCTTTTCTACCTAGACACTGAGAGGTGAGGTGCTGAGGTGAAAAACTAGAGCACAGAATTGTTGAAGCCTAGTTAAAGATTTGGGGTAAATTTTCATTTTGCACCTCATTAGGAGATTATCTGACCTAAATTAAGTAATGATAGATAAAAGTTGAAATGTATGAAAGGCAGAGTATTTAACTCAGTGCATATTATGGTTTCCTCATTTTGTCATTTTTTCCTTAAAATTGCTACTGACAGTAAGAATTTGCCTGAAACGCGGGAGACCTGGGTTTGATCCCTGGGTCAGGAAGATCCCTTGGAGAAGGGAATGGCTACCTACTTCAATATTTTGGCCTGAAGAATTCCATGGGCAGAGCAGCCTGGCAGGCTACAGTCTGTGGATTTGCAGAGTTGGACACGACTGAGCAACTATCACTCACTATCACTATCACTATATATAGTTTGGCAATTTTTGGTATTTTATATTTTTAGGACTAACTAACACCAACCGAATCCCATGCTAAACTATACGAATGTAACACAGCATACTTAGGCAACTGGGTACCGGAAAATACTCTGCACGAATTTTTTTTTAAATGTAGGGAAGAAAAGCCGGTAACTTCCAAGAGACGGGACATGCATTAGCTTGTTAACTGTAAAATTCAAAAGGCAGCTATGGCTGTGAAATTCGATGTTGTTTTCCTCTGAGGGACACAAGGTTCCAGAACATCGTGTGGAACAGGAGCTCCCTTAATGCTGGTTAAACAAATGCTAGCTGCTTTGCTTGAATGATAATCCCTTTAATTGGACATGTTGAGCTACAGACTAGTAACTAAATGTGATCTCTTTTGTGCTAGCCGAGTCACTTTGTTTCCCTACTCAGATCCATAGACATACATGAAACGTATTTATTTAACACAATTGGGTTCTCACTGCTTTCTTCAAGCACATCAATCCAGAAAACCCAGGGAGAAACATACTTGTATTAAACATAATGTAGTGTGAAAATGTAAATTCCCAAAGAACACCATATATAACATGGTAAATGAAAAACAAAACTGTATAAGGCTCCTTATTCAATTGAACTTCACCTCAGTCTTTTCTCTCCACTCGTCTCTTATTCTGTACAGAAAACTGAGTGAGGCTTGATGGCATTTTCCTTAAGAACTAGGAAGTGTTTTAGAATTTAGTATCAATGTCAAGGTAGAAAATCTGTTTTTAACACTTTTAAGAAAATTTATTTGTTGCCATTCATATTTTCTGCAACTGTGTCTTTTTTTCTTTTCCCTAGAAGCTTTCTTTTCCCCTTTGGTTCTAATATAAAGAACTTCTGCATTTCATTTTTTAACATTTCTACTTCTTGTTCAAATTGTGCTTGCTAAAAGCCTTGTTGTAGGCTACACAACTGATTACAAGCCATCGACAGAGATTTTACACATAAACCGGCTGAGATTTTGACAATTTTGTTCAAGGAAAAATAGCTCCTTTAGGTAATGGTTAATTATTCACAACTTCAGAGAAATGTGTCTTATCTTCAAACTAACTTTTGAAAAATGACTTGTGTTTCTTTGGAAGTCATTTTAGGGACTCTGTAGAAATTTTTGAGTTTATAAAATGTTTTTTTTTTTTTTCCTTCATATGGAGGATGAAGGTTGATTTCTTTACCTTTTTTTCTTCCCATGCACACTTTTCTTATTTGAGAAACACTACTCCCAGATGCTAGCAAATAAGATTTAACTATACTATGACCTTTTCAGTAAAGAGTAGCAAGTAACATTTAGAGGGAAATATAACTGCAAAAAGAGCTTTAAGACATTTGCTTCTCGTAATAAACTAAATATATGGACAACTTACTGAATGAAACACTATGTTCTATTTCTCCATTATGTAGTGGGTGTGTGCTCAGTCGCTTTAGTTGTGTCTGACTCTTTGCAGTCCTATGGCCTGTAGCCTACTAGGCTCCTCAGTCCATGGAATTCGCCAGGCAAGAATACTGGAGTGGATTGCCGTGCCCTCCTCCAGGGGATCTTCCCAAACCAGGGATCGAACCCGAATCTCCTGCATTGCAAGAGGATTCTTTAACGCTGATGCACTAGGGAAGGCCCCCATTATATAATACTATCAGATTAGATCAGTCACTCAGTCGTGTCCGACTCTTTGCGACCCCATGAATCGCAGCACCCCAGGCCTCCCTGTCCGTCACCAACTCCCGGAGTTCACTCAGACTCATGGCCATTGAGTCAGTGATGCCATCCAGCCATCTCATCCTCTATGGTCCCCTTCTCCTCCTGCCCCCAATCCTTCCCAGCATCAGAGTCTTTTCCAATGAGTCAACTCTTCGCATGAGGTGGCCAAAGTACTGGAGTTTCAGCTTTAGCATCATTCCTTCCAAAGAAATCCCAGGGCTGATCTCCTTCAGAATGGACTGGTTGGATCTCCTTGCAGTCCAAGGGACTCTCAAGAGTCTTCTCCAACACCACAGTTCAAAAGCATCAGTTCTTCGGCGCTCAGCCTTCTTCACAGTCCAACTCTCACATCTATACATGACCACAGGAAAAACCATAGCCTTGACTAGACGAAGCTTTGTTGGCAAAGTAATGTTTCTTCTTTTGAACATGCTATCTAGGTTGGTCATAACTTTCCTTCCAAGGAGTAAGCGTCTTTTAATTTCATAGCTGCAGTCACCATCTGCAGTGATTCTGGAGCCCAGAAAAATAAAGTCTGACACTGTTTCCACTGTTTCCCCATCTATTTCCCATGAAGTGGTGGAACTGGATGTCATAATCTTTGTTTTCTGAATGTTGAACTTTAAGCCAACTTTTTCACCCTCCACTTTCACTTTAATCAAGAGGCTCTTTAGTTCCTCTTCACTTTCTGCCATAAGGATGGTGTCATCTGCATATCTGAGGTTATTGATATTCTTCCCGGCAATCTTGATTCCAGCTTGTGCTTCTTCCAGCCCAGCGTTTCTCATGATGTACTCTGCATATAAATTAAATAAGCAGGGTGACAATATACATCCTTGACGTACTCCTTTTCCTATTTGGAACCAGTCTGTTGTTCCAAGTCCAGTTCTAACTGTTGCTTCCTGACCTGCATACAAATTTCTCAAGAGATAAAGTATCAGTTCAGTTCAGTTCACTCGCTCAGTCGTGTCCGACTCTTTGCGACCCCATGAATCACAGCACACCAGGCCTCCCTGTCCATCACCATCTCCCGGAGTTCACTCAAACTCACGTCCATCAAATCGGGATGATGCTATAAATAGCCTTACATGGAAAAAAGTATTAGAGGTGACATATAACTACTTAAAATAGATGAAGTTGCTTATCAGTTCAGTCACTCAGTCGTATCTGACTCTTGGCGACCCCACGGACTGCAGCACATCAGGCTTCCCTGTCCTTCACCAACTCTTGAAGCTTGCTCAAACTCAGGTCTATCGAGCTGGTAATGCCATCCAACCATCTCATCCTCTGTCATCACTTTTCCTCTTGCCTTCAATCTTTCCCAGCATGAGGGTCTTTTCCAGTGAGTCAGCTCTTTGTATCAGGTGGCCAAATATTGAAGTTTCAGCTTCATAATCAGTCCTTTGAATGAACACTAAGGACTGATTTCCTTTGGGATGGACTAGTCGGATCTCTTTTCAGTCCAAGGGACTCTCAAGAGTCTTCTCCAACACCACAGTTCAAAAGCATCAATTCTTCAGCACTCAGCTTTCTTTATAGTCCAACTCTCACATCCATACATGACCACTGGAAAAACCATAGCCTGGACTAGTTGACCTTTGTTGGCAAAGTAATGTCTCTGCTTTTTAATATGCTCTCTAGGTTGGTCATAAGTTTTCTTCCAAGGAGTAAGCATCTTTTTATTTCATGGCTGCAGTCACCATATGCAATGATTTGGGAGCCCCCCAAAATAAACTGTTTCTACTGTTTTCCATCTATTTGCCATGAAGTGATGGGACCAGATGCCATGATCTTTGTTTTCACAATGTTGAGCTTTAAGCCAACTTTTTCACTCTCCTCTTTCACTTTCACCAAGAGGCTCTTTAGTTCTTCTTCACTTTCTGCCATAAGGGTGGTGTCATATGAGAGGTTATTGATATTTCTCCTGGCAATCTTGATTCCAGCTTGTGCTTCCTCCAGCCCAGTGTTTCTCATGATGTAGTCTGCATATAAGTTAAATCTGCATATAAGTTAAATAAGCAGGGTGACAATATACAACCTTGATGTACTCTTTTTGCAATTTTGAACCGGTCTGTTGTTCCATGTCCAGTTCTAACTGTTGCTTCTTGACCTGCATACAGGTTTTTCAGGAGGCAGGTCAGGTGGTCTGGTATTCCCATCTCTTTCAGAATTTTCCACAGTTTATTGTTATCCATACAGTCAAAGGTTTTAGCATTGTCAGTAAAGCAGAATAGATGTTTTTCTGGAACTCTCTTGCTTTTTCTATGATCCAGTGGATGTTGACAGTTTGACCTCTGCCTTTTCTAAAACAAGCTTGAACATCTGAAATTTCACAGTTCACTTATTGTTGATTCCTGGCTTGGAAAATTTTGAGCATTACTTTGCTAGCATGTGAGATGAGTGTAATTGTGCGGTAGTTTGCTCATTCTTGGGCATTGCCTTTCTTAGGGATTGGAATGAAAGCTGACAATTTCCAGTTCTGTGGCCAATGCTGTTTTCCAAATTTACTGGCATATTGAGTGCAGCACTTTGACAGCATCATCTTTTAGCATTTGAAATAGCTCAACTGGAATTCATCACCTCCACTAGCTTTATTCATAGTGATGCTTTCTAAGGCCCACTTGACTTCACATTCCAGGATGTCTGGCTCTAGGTGAGTGATTATCTGGGTCATGAAGATCTTTTTTGTACAGTTCTTCTGTGTATTCCTGCCGCCTCTTCTTAATACCTTCTGCTTCTGTTAGGTCCATACCATGTCTGTCCTTTATTGAGCCCATCTTTGCATGACATGTTCCCTTGGTATCTCTAATTTTCTTGATGAGATTGCTGCTGCTGCTGCTGCTGCTGCTAAGTCCCTTCAGTTGTGTCCAAATCTGTGCGACCCTATAGCCGGCAGCCCACCAGGCTCCCCTGTCCCTGGGATTCTCCAGGCAAGAACACTGGAGTGGGTTTCCATTTCCTTCTCCAGTGCATGAAAGTGAAAAGTGAAAGTGAAGTCGCTTAGTTGTGTCCGACTCTTAGCGACCCCATGGACTGCAGCCTACCAGGCTCCTCCATCCATGGGATTTTGCAGGCAAGAGTACTGGAGTGGGCTGCCATTGCTTTCTCTGTGATGAGATTGCTAGTCTTTCCCATTATTTTGTTTTCCTGTATTTCTTTGCAGTCATCACTGAGGAAGGCTTTCTTAGAATTAACAATAGAAAGGTCTTAGCAGACCCACTCCCACAGTATACAGGTTTTAAGATAAGATTAGTCAGATGGTTCTTGTTAAGGAGAAACATATCCTAGGGTAAGATACATTGTTATATTGACTAAGACAAAGCAATATAGAAAAAAGTGTTTGTCCTTTTCTCCTTGAGAGCCCCAAACCCCTTTCTCCTTCTTGAGCACTCTGCACCCCTTTGTCCTCCTCGGGGACCTCGGATTTCTTATCAGCTGCCTAGGAGTTGTAAGCAAAATGAATAATAATTAATGTTTACAGAGACCAAAACTTCAGATTTCAAAAATATCATCTCCAATTAGCACTTGTCTAGTTTTTTTTTGGTGTGAGTATGAATCTGTATGTGGGTATTTGTGTGATTTCTGTAAGCTTCCTAGGTGTTCCTGCTGCTGCTGCTACTGCTGCTGCTGCTAAGACACTTCAGTCGTGTCCGACTGTGAGACCCCATCCATAGACGGCAGCCCACCAGGCTTCTCTGTCCCTGGGATTCTCCAGGCAAGAACACTGGAGTGGGTTGCCATTTCCTTCTCCAATGCAGGAAAGTGAAAAATGAAGTCGCTCAGTCGTGTCCGACTCTTAGCGACCCCATGGACTGCAGCCCACCAGGCTTCTCCGTCCATGGGATTTCCCAGGCAAGAGTACTGGAGTGGGGTGCCATTGCCTTCTCCAAGGAGTTCCTAGGCGTGTGGTAATGTTCAAGAGATTTGTCTAAATGGTTCAAGGTTGTGTGTTCTTGATTTTTGCTTTTTCAGTAGAGGTCATCTCGTCCTTATATGGATTCTCCTAGTCTGATAGTAGTAAGAGGAAAAGAGGAAAGAGTATTGAAGCCATAATACTTTCTATTTCTTTAATACCAAACTTCTTAAGTAGAAGAGGTTGAGTTTTTTTTTTTTTTAATTTAGGACCGGTGTCACAAATATCAATTCCTTCTTCCTCTACCAAATGATCAAAAGATAGATGTTGCATATGCTTTGAAAAATAAAATATACATCAATGTCAACATTTAAAATATTATTTAAAAATTCCATAAGATTTAATTACATAAAACTAAAGTCTAGAAATTTATTATATGGTTCTAGAATATATAGATCTCTTGCCCTGTGAATACGATTGGAATTTTGGCTCTGGAATATTTATATAAGTCAAAAATATTTATATAAGTCAGAATATTTATATAAGTCAGAATATTTATATAATGATGAGTGTAATGTTATTTTGTGTAATAGGAATTTTTATCTGTCTTTGTTTATATTGTAGGGTGCCCTGAAGGAATATTTATATACCACAATAGAAAAAGTATATGATAATGAAGAAATTAAAATTAGAAAGACTACATATTCACTTTATTTGATAGGTACATAAATTTCACCCTAAAATATTGACATATTTCAAAATTAAAAGAAAAATCTGTATTGTTTTTAATCTATTTTAATAGCTCATTTTTTTCTTATGTTCTTTCTGCTGTTAATATTTTGTAATTTGAATTTATTTCAGCAGTTTCAATTATAGCAGAAAGTAGATAGATATAATTGGACATTAATTGTATGTCAACTTATAGGTTAAGATTTAAAATGTATTTATTCTTGTTTAATTAAGCTTTAATGGGAGATTTCACAGTTTTGAGTTTTTCTCCAACATGCTTGACCTGTAAAACATACTGAAATGGTAATTTTGAAGACACGAGCTCACAATATATTCAGATTTTTGTTTAAACATGTGGATTGTTACTGGGTGAATACAGAAGGTAATATAGGTGTAGTGTTATCTCAAAATTTTACCCAATGTGACAGTTACAATTTTATAATGGTCTCTGTAAAATCTTTGAACCTAGGCCAGGAAAGACTTTTTGACACAAACAATTGATGAATTTATAGAATAACATTGTATATCAGGCTCACATCAACTTGAAATGAAAGCACTATAGTCATAGTTTCTGTTTCCTCATATTTGATGTAGTATTAAACTACCTCAATTAAATACCTTCCTCATTTATTCATAAAAAATTTGAAACAGATTTAACAAAATTATTGAAAACCAACACATTGCATACTTTTTTTAGAGCTCGTTTGAATTCATCTATTATGTCATTAAGTACCTTATTTATATAGATCTGACTTATTAAATAGCTAAGAACTTAAATATTTTATAATAGCTAAAAAAGTACTTTGCTCTTTTACAGATTTATAGATTGTAATATATGTTACAATAAAAGCAAAGTGAGACACAGGGAATACAAATTTTTTAATGTACAATATTTTCATGAAAAATTTGAAAACCAAAATATATTGAAATTTACACTTTAAAATAATCAAAGACCAAACAGTGAATATTATTTTGATCTGGATTTTCTCCTTCAAAGGATATTTGTGCAGAATGTATTTGGGAAACATTTGTTTTCCTGTGTTGTCTAATAATTTATATTTCTGTATATTGAAGATAATACCATAAAATGTAAATCACAAAAGCTGAGATATATCATCTTATAGTAATTCTGATGAAAGCAGGAAAAGCAGTTCAGCAACATATTGAACCTATTGCTGATTATTGACCTCAAATTTATTGAATTACCACTCTGATTATTGAAAATGGTTTTTCAAAAATAGTAAACAATATCCATTACAGCTTCAAGATTCTTTTGGAAATGGGAGTTATCTTTGTAGAAGCAAAGCTCATTTTCATTATTATTTTTAATTATTCCCATAGTGCAAAACAATAGTTCTGAAACTTTAGTATATATCAGAATCACATGAAAGACTTTGGAAACAAGTTGTTTCAGAACCACACTTTGAGAACCACTGGTATAGAGCAATTGTAGTATTCATAATCATTATACAGAAAGCTTTTAAAATATAAATTCCTGGACCTACTTCCAGAGATTCTGATACACATGTCTAGCTACCAAATATCTGACCTAATTATGCCAGTGGTCTTAGGCTACACACTCAGGAACATAATTGCAGAGATTAGATTAAAAATATTGTACCATTTGGTAAAAAAATGCAGAACAAAGAGATGTTGGATTAAATCAACAGATTTTGAAAGTCAGAGTTTCATTTTGTGAAGTTCATTTTTATAGGCTTTCAGGTATTTTATTGATAGGAAGGCACTGCATATATCTATTACAGATTTCATTAGCATCAGGTTCAGACATTTAAAGGAAGTGAGATGACATCACAGAATAGGAGCAAATGTTATCTATACTGGAGTGAATTTCTCTTGGATATTGCTTAGCTAAAGTAGACATGATCCCACAGATTCATAAAAATAACAGATTTTTGTTGTTGCATTTTTTTTTTAATACTCAGAGCTTACCTGATTTTCATTAAAGGAGAATGTGACTAATAAGCTGCTACTTAAAGAAATATTTACATATTTTAAGGTTATTAATCCATCCAGTTTCAGCTCTGCTATGTAAAGAGTTTGGAAGCCATCACTGTCAACCTTACAATAAGAGATAACCTGAACAAACTGAAAACCAACAACTTTCCTTGGATCCATCAAAGAACTGATGTCACAGGGCAAACTACCATCCTGAAACCTGGAGAGACAGGCAGATCTCAACAGTGACAGCTGAGGTCTGCTTATCTGGAGCAGAAGATGCTGGAGCCATAAATTGTTGTTGTTGCTGCTGCTAAGTCGCTTCAGTCGTGTCCGACTCTGTGCGACCCCATAGATGGCAGCCCACCAGGCTCCCCCGTCCCATAAGTTGTTAGGAATGTTTAAATGGTAATTTTGATAAATTTCTTTAGGTTGACTGTTGACTAGCTTGAGAATGAGAAACTTCTGGGGGCCACGGTCTTTAGGGTGGGAGCTCATGCTTTTGTGGATTGTCCCTCTGGGAGCCCTGCCAGTTTCTCCTAGTGGAGAGTCAAGAAATATCTCCTTGTAGATCTCACAGGCAGAGAGGAGACAGAAACCTTGTGAAACACAAAGATTTCTCTGTAACAAAAGCCTGTTATTCCAAGGAAGTGACCTTACCAGAATCTTATTCCTCCTGAGAGAAGGGTATTTTATAGATTCTAACTCCCGCTAGCCTTTCTGTCTCACCAAAGGGAAGGATGGGAGGCAGCTAAGAAACATATTTAAGGTCACAGCTGAGGGACAAAGAATAACTAAAAGCCTGAGATTTAATCATAGGATTATAAAATGCTTGCTTTTCCCACACTTTACTACCACATCAACAGGGCTGTATTATAAATATAGTAGATTACAGCTGAGAGAGCTATAAAATACAAACTCTTAACAGTAGAGGAATTTTTAGAAAAGCCCAAAGAAAACAAGAGTGATAAAAACAAGGACACTAGAGTCCAGATGACCCTTGAGCAATGTGAGAGTTAGGGATGCTGACTCCTGTGTGGTTGAAAATCCCTGTGTAACTTCATAGTTGACCTTTTACAACTGTGGTTTCCCAGCTATGGATTAAACCAACAACAGATAGTAAAATATTGTAGTGTATATCCATTGAAAACATTCATATATAAGTTGTCTTAAGAAGTTCAAACACATGTTGCTCAAGGTCAACTGTAATTTGAAGTCTCTGACACCTGTAGCTAAAGCCAACATTAAGCAGCCCTCCTACGCTAGTAAAGTAATGCTCAAAATTCTCCAAGCCAAGCTTCAGCAATACATGAACTGTGAACTTCCAGATGTTTCAGCTGGTTTTAGAAAAGGCAGAGGAACCAGAGATCAAATTACCAACATCTGCTGGATCATCGAAAAAGCTAGAGAATTCTAGAAAAACATCTATTTCTGCTTTATTGACTATGCCAAAGCCTTTGACTGTGTGGATCACAGTAAACTGTGGAAAATTCTGAAAGAGATGGGAATACCAGACCACCTGACCTGCCTCTTGAGAACCCTGTATGCAGATCAGGAAGCAATAGTTAGAACTGGACATGTGCTGGGGTCCAGCCCCGGTGGATCCAGGGAAATTTGAAGGGGAGACAGCTTTGGCGATCAGGATACGATAGCTTTAATTAAATATTAATTAGAGATATAAAGAGTAATAGAATAAGGATAGCTCAGCGAGAAAATTCAGTGGAGAAAAGAGGCTGAATAACTTGGTTTACGTGGAAAGCTAATAAAATTCCAAAATAAGGAATTTACGTCACCTACGTAGGCCGCAGGCGTCCTCCTGTTCTCCCAAAGGAGAGGAGACACTAAAGCCTCCCCTGTCAGATCTTAGAAGCCCAGGCATAATTAGTAGGCTTGACGAGCCTCCACGTTCCAGATGGGGATTCAGCCAGAAGGTGAGAGAAAGAATGACATGGGGGGACCGGTCTTTCGAGGAACTGATCCCCTTTTTTATTTTTCCAGGGTCTGTCTGTATACACTGAGATGTTATACAAAAGTCACGAGGGGTCAGCAGTCCTGACTTTTATTAAAGTCAGGTGCTTCATATAAATGTATACAGAGGGCTTAGGGGTGTTACATCATCTTCTGGCCAGGGGGTCTGCTGACAATTTATGACCCTCTCCTTGTGACAGCAGTCAGTCAACCAGAACATTTATTTCTCCAGGGGTGATTATTCTTAAAACAGATGGCACCTTCCAAAGGTACCAGAATGGTTACATTTTTATAGGGTGAGGGTACAGTGGGTTTTAATTAAGGAAAGAATTTGCTTAGCCTAAGGTCTAACGTGATTAATATCAGGGGTTAATACTTATTTCTTCTATATATTCATCAATGTGTATAAGGGCAGGGGATATGGAGACTTAGCAGCAAACATTGGCTCAACAAATGAAAAAACCCTTCACCAGTACAATTTCTAATCAGCCCACTATATTTATACTAATAGTTTTCTAACTTCTCTAAAGAACCTGTTTTTAGAAGGTTTAAAGCATCTCATGCCTCTCACGGTCGGGAGGCTGTGAACAATCATATGTGGCCGGACAAGCCTGTCAGGCAGGCTAGAGAACCTTCAGAGGAGTTTGTAGATTGAAACACTCCTGTCACGCCCAGGAATTATTATTAACTGGAGCTCTAAGTTAACTCTTTCTCTGAAAGAGGTGGTGGGGGACAGCCCCCCGTAACGTCAGAGGTGTAGGTCAGAGCACAAGGTAGTAAAGTAGGCAGGCTCTGGTTATGGGGGTAGATGCTTGAGGATTTCCAGGGGGACTCCTGAGGCTCAATCCCGCCTTTGCGTATGTCGAGCCTCCTTCCTCATGACATTTGCCATGGGCGGAGTTCCTCATGCTGGCTCCCGGCAGACATGGAACAACAGACTGGTTCCAAATAGGAAAAGGAGTACGTCAAGGCTGTGTATTGTCACCCTGTTTATTTAATGTATATGCTGAGTACATCATGAGAAATGCTGGGCTGGAACAAGCACAAGCTGGAATCAAGATTGCCGGGAGGAATATCAATAACCTCAGATATGCAGATGATACCACTCTTATGGCAGAAAGTGAAGAACTAAAGAGCCTCTTGATGAAAGTGAAAGAGGAGAGTGAAAAAGTTGGCTTAAAGCTCAACATTCAGAAATCGAAGATCATGGCATCTGGTCTCATCACTTCATGGGAAATAGATGGGGAAACAGTGGAAACAGTGTCAGACTTTATTTTTTTGGGCTCCCAAATCACTGCAGATGTTGACTGCAGCCATGAAATTAAAATACACTTACTCCTTGGAAGAAAAGCTATGATCAACCTAGACAGCGTATTAAAAAGCAGAGACATTATTTTGTCAACAAAGGTCCTTCTAGTCAAGGCTACGGTTTTTCCAGTGGTCAAGTATGGATGCGAGAGTTGGACTATAAAGAAAGCTGAGCACTGAAGAATTGATGCTTTTGAACTGTGGTGTTGGAGAAGACTCTTGAGAGTCCCTTGGACTGCAAGGAGATCCAACCAGTCCATCCTAAAGGAGATCAGTCCATTGGTAGGACTGATGTTGAAGCTGAAACTCCAATACTTTGGCCACCTCATGCGAAGAGCTGACTCATTTGAAAAGACCCTGATGCTGGGAAAGATTGAGGGCAGGAGGAGAAGGGGATGACAGAGGATGAGATGGTTGGATGGCATCACTGACTCAATGGACATGGGATGGGGTGAACTCCGGGAGTTGGTGATGGACAGGGAGGCCTGGCATGCTACGTTTCATGGAGTCATAAGGAGTCGAACACAACTAAGTGAGTGAACTAAACTGAACTGAGGGGGATGAACATAAAACCTCAGTTCCTATGACCTTATACATCATATTTGGCTTTCAACCAATAATCACAAGGCATGTGAAAAGATAAGGAAAAAATCTACATCCTGAAGAGGCAATGTATACACCAGAGAAGACTCAGGGTATAACATAAATTTTGAAATTAACAAAGAGGGAATATAAACTAACTATGATTGCTATGTTAAAGGCTCAAATGGAAAAGTAAACAAATATAAGAACAAGTGTGAACCATTAGCAGAGGGAATAAAACTCTGAGAATCAAAAGGAAAGGCTAGAAGTTTAAAAATTCAGAATTAAAAAAAATACAGAATGAAGAATACTTTTACTGAACTGATCTGTGGATTGGATGTGGCCAGAAGAAGGACCAGTGTACTTGAAGACAGGTCAATAGAGTTCCCAAACTAAAATGCAGTGATAAATAAGAATTAAAAACCAGACAAATCCCAGAATATCTGTGAACTCCAGGACAGTTTCAAGAAGTGTAACATATATATGCGTTAGTATACTGTATTTATGTTTTTCCTTCTGGCTTACTTCACTCTGTATAATAGGCTCCAGTTTCATCCACCTCATTAGAACTGATTCAAATGTATTCTTTTTAATGGCTGAGTAATACTCCATTGTGTATATGTACCACAGCTTTCTTATCCATTCATCTGCTGATGGACATCTAGGTTGCTTCCCTGTCTTGGCTATTATAAACAGTGCTGCGATGAACATTGGGGTACAAGTGTCTCTTTCCCTTCGAGACAGCAAAAGAGACACTGATGTATAGAACAGTCTTATGGACTCTGTGGGAGAGGGAGAGGGTGGGAAGATTTGGGAGAATGGCAATGAAACATGTAAAATATCATGTAGGAAACGAGTTGCCAGTCCAGGTTCGATGCACGATGCTGGATGCTTGGGGCTGGTGCACTGGGACGGCCCAGAGGGATGGTATGGGGAGGGAGGAGGGAGGAGGGTTCGGGATGGGGAACACATGTATACCTGTGGTGGATTCATTTTGATATTTGGCAAAACTAATACAATTATGTAAAGTTTAAAAATAAAATAAAATTAGAAAAAAAAAAAAAAAAGAAGTGTAACATATAAATAACTGGAATACCAGTAAGAGAAGAAAGAGAAAACAGAGTGGAATAAATAGTTGAAATAATGATGACTTTGAGAAGCTTCCCTGGCTGTCCATTGGTTAAGACTCTACGCTCCCAATTCAGTGAGCATGGGTTCGATCTCTTGTTGGGGAACTAAAATCCCACATGCCACACAGCATTGCCAAAAATGTGACTGAGAATTTTCTAAAATTAGGTCCAGATACCACATCACAGTTCTAAGAAGCTCAGAGGATACCAGGTAGGATAAAAGACAAAACAAAAAATGGCTCTGAGGCATATCATATTCAAAGTGTGGAAAATCAAAGACAAAGAAGAAATTTTGAAAGCAGCCAGAGGAGGGGGAAAAAAACAAAACAAACCAAAACAAACCACCCTATCTGTAGAACAAGGGAATGAATTATATAGCAGGCTTATCATCAGTAGCATGCAAGCAATAAGAGAGTGGAGTGAAATAAAATATTGAAAGCAAAAAAAATTAGAATTCTATATCTAGAAAATAGACTTCAGAAGTGAAGAAAAATAAAAAAGTTTCTCAGAAAAACCAAAACTGAGGGAATTCCTCACCAGCAGACCTATCCAGAAGAATTTAAAAGGAGTCACTTTTGGAAAAGAAAAATAATATAGGTCAGAAACTCAGATCTACATAAAGAAAGTTAGAATTTGGAGAAGGAATTAAAGCAAAGTGAAATCCTATATTTTTCTTATTCTTAATCTAAAATAATTTTTTAAGTAATAATAGTGATAATGTTTTGAGGACTGTGACATCTGAATAAGTGAAATGAATGATAGCAATGTCGCAAGGGGCATGAGAAAAGGATTGGGACTGGTCTGTTA
Organism: Bos taurus; assembly: GCF_002263795.3. NCBI lineage: Eukaryota > Metazoa > Chordata > Mammalia > Artiodactyla > Bovidae > Bos > Bos taurus. Next base: position 83,658,626 of record NC_037329.1, on the reverse strand, counting down.
TAAAGTAGTGCATTAGATGTGAAGCAATACAGTGTCATTTGAAGGTGGACTAAAATTAGTTAAACACTTATATTTCACACTTAAGAGCAACCAGTAAAAAATTTATGGGACTTCCCTGGTGCCTCTGTGGTAAAGAATCTGCCTGCCAATGCAGAAGACACGGGCTTGATTCCTGGGTTGGGAAGATTCCCTGGAGAAGGAAATGACAACTTGCTCCAGTATTCTTGCCTGGGAAATCCCATGGACAGACGAGTCTGATGGACTACAGTCCACAGGGTCACAAAGAGTCAAACATAACTTAGGGACTAAACAACAACAACAAAATTTATAGGCCACAACATAATCCAGAACAGCATATGTGTTCTTATTCATACCTTTTAAAGCAAAACTAAGCCTCATCAGTAGTTGGAATAATTCATTTCTTATTATATAGAAACTGACATGATATTTGAGCTAATTTCAGTACCAGTAAATGTATTTGGAGGATAAAAGAGTGATTCTACTCAGTATTCTTGAATGATATAAATGCCAGAGTGTTTCTATGTCCCAAAGGGCTTATCTTCTTGAAATTCACCTAACAGTCTTGATCATGAATGCTTCTGGTTCTAAGGTTGGTCCAAGTGTAACCATATCAAATCTTATTTTCCTACAAGTCCAATAAAGAAGCAAAAGAATGACAAGCAAATGAAGTTGACAAACTCACCTTATAATAAGTTGGCTTAGAGTTTCCCAGTGTCTTACTCCATCTCTTAATAAAATTATGTATGTCCTTTCTCATGTGGTTCTGCAGTGACTTCAACTAGGAGCAGAGTATAGTTCTGTGCACTACCGGCCCTGTGTTTTCTTGGCCATGCAGTTTGCCTGGCCAATGGAATGTGTGTAGCAGCAACACTGTGTTGGATTTTAGTTGAGATCATTAGAGGCATCATTCTTTTCTATTAACCCATTTCTTTTCTGTGATTGCTATAAACATTGCATGCTCCAGGTAGCTGCTGTACCATCAGTCTGGGACTCAGGATACGAAATGTAGAGTAGACAGAAACTCATCAAGCTGCCTAGAGTCCAGCCTGCTCCAGCAGAGACGAGCCTAGATCACTGGAACTGCAGGTGACTTGAAGAATGCATGGACATGAAAATGGATCTTGGTGTTGCTACTCAGATGTTGAGTTTTTTTTTTTAACATAGAAACAACCAATACATACTTTTTTGTTCTTAAACTTAAACCTGCAAGACACACTAATAAACATGTTTTATATATGTATATTTTAAATTCTAACTTAATTGTATGTTTTTAATTCTAACTTAATATTTTATTTTTTTTAATTTTATTTTTAAACTTTACAATATTGTATTGGTTTTGCCAAATATCGAAATGAATCTGCCACAGGTATACATGTGTTCCCCATCCTGAACCTTCCTCCCTCCTCCATCCCCATACCATCCCTCTGGGTCGTCCCAGTGCACCAGCCCCAACCATCCAGTATCGTGCATCGAACCTGGACTGGCAACTCGTTTCATATATGATATTATACGTATTTCAATGCCATTCTCCCAAATCATCCCACCCTCTCCCTCTCCCACAGAGTCCAAAAGACTGTTCTATACATCAGTGTCTCTTTTGCTGTCTCGTATACAGGGTTATTGTTACCATCTTTCTAAATTCCATATATATGCATTAGTATACTCTATTGGCATTTTTCTTTCTGGCTTACTTCACTCTGTATAATAGGCTCCAGTTTCATCCACCTCATTAGAACTGATTCAATGTATTCTTTTTAATGGCTGAGTAATACTCCATTGTGTATATGTACCACTGCTTTCTTATCCATTCATCTGCTGATGGACATCTAGGTTGCTTCCATGTCCTGGCTATTATAAACAGTGCTGTGATGAACTTTGGGGTACACGTGTCTCTTTCCCTTCTGGTTTCCTCAGTGTGTATGCCCAGCAGTGGGATTGCTGGATCCTAAGGCAGTTCTATTTCCAGTTTTTTAAGGAATCTCCACACTGTTCTCCATAGTGGCTGTACTAGTTTGCATTCCCACCAACAGTGTAAGAGGGTTCCCTTTTCTCCACACCCTCTCCAGCATTTATTGCTTGCAGATCTTTGGATCGCAGCCATTCTGACTGGCGTGAAATGGTACCTCATAGTTGTTTTGATTTGCATTTCTCTGATAATGAGTGATGTTGAGCATCTTTTCATGTGTTTGTTAGCCATCTGTATGTCTTCTTTGGAGAAATGTCTATTTAGTTCTTTGGCCCATTTTTTGATTGGGTCATTTATTTTTCTGGAATTGAGCTGTAGGAGTTGCTTGTATATTTTTGAGATTAGTTGTTTGTCCGTTGCTTCATTTGCTATTATTTTCTCCCATTCTGAAGGCTGTCTTTTCACCTTGCTTATAGTTTCCTTTGTTGTGCAGAAGCTTTTAATTTTAATTAGGTCCCATTTGTTTATTTTTGCTTTTATTTCCAGTATTCTGGGAGGTGGGTCATAGAGGATCCTGCTGTGATGTATGTCAGAGAGTGTTTTGCCTATGTTCTCCTCTAGGAGTTGTATATTTTCTGGTCTTACGTTTAGATCTTTGATCCATTTTGAGTTTATTTTTGTGTATGGTGTTAGAAAGTGCTCTAGTTTCATTCTTTTACAAGTGGTTGACCAGTTTTCCCAGCACCACTTGTTAAAGAGATTGTCTTTAATCCATTGTATATTCTTGCCTCCTTTGTCAAAGATAAGGTGTCCATATGTGCGTGGATTGATCTCTGGGCTTTCTATTTTGTTCCATTGATCTATATTTCTGTCTTTGTGCCAGTACCATACTGTCTTGATGACTGTGGCTTTGTAGTAGAGCCTGAAGTCTGGCAGGTTGATTCCTCTAGTTCCATTCTTCTTTCTCAAGATAGCTTTGGCTATTCGAGGTTTTTTGTATTTCCATACACATTGTGAAATTATTTGTTCTAGCTCTGTGAAGAATACCGTTGGTAGCTTGATAGGGATTGCATTGAATCTATAAATTGCTTTGGGTAGTATACTCATTTTCACTATATTGATTCTTCCAATCCATGAACATGGTATATTTCTCCATCTATTAATGTCCTCTTTGATTTCTTTCACCAGTGTTTTATAGTTTTCTATATCTAGGTCTTTAGTTTCTTTAGGTAGATATATTCCTAAGTATTTTATTCTTTCTGTTGCAATGGTGAATGGAATTGTTTCCTTAATTTCTCTTTCTGTTTTCTCATTATTAGTGTATAGGAATGCAAGGGATTTCTGTGTGTTGATTTTATATCCTGAAACTTTACTATAGTCATTGATTAGTCCTAATAATTTTCTGGTGGAGTCTTTAGGGTTTTCTATGTAGAGGATCATGTCATCTGCAAACAGTGAGAATTTTACTTCTCTTTTTCCAATTTGGATTTCTTTTATTTCTTTTTCTGCTCTGATTGCTGTGGCCAAAACTTCCAAAACTATGTTGAATAGTAATGGTGAAAGTGGGCACCCTTGTCTTGTTCCTGACTTTAGAGGAAATGCTTTCAATTTTTCACCATTGAGGATAATGTTTGCTGTGGGTTTGTCATATATAGCTTTTATTATGTTGAGGTATGTTCCTTCTATTCCTGCTTTCTGGAGAGTTCTTATCATAAATGGATGTTGAATTTTGTCAAAGGCTTTCTCTGCATCTATTGAGATAATCATATGGTTTTTATTTTTCAATTTGTTAATGTGGTGTATTACATTGATTGATTTGTGGATATTGAAGAATCCTTGCATCCCTGGGATAAAGCCCAGTTGGTCATGGTGTATGATCTTTTTAATGTGTTGTTGGATTCTGATTGCTAGAATTTTGTTAAGGATTTTTGCATCTATGTTCATCAGTGATATTGGCCTGTACTTTTCTTTTTTTTGTGGCATCTTGTCAGGTTTTGGTATTAGGGTGATGGTGGCCTCATGGAATGAGTTTGGAAGTTTACCTTCCTCTGCAGTTTTCTGGAAGAGTTTGAGTAGGATAGGTGTTAGCTCTTCTCTAAATTTTTGGTAGAATTCAGCTGTGAAGCCGTCTGGACCTGGGCTTTTGTTTGCTGGAAGATTTCTGATTACAGTTTCAATTTCCGTGCTTGTGATGGGTCTGTTAAGATTTTCTATTTCTTCCTGGTCCAGTTTTGGAAAGTTGTACTTTTCTAAGAATTTGTCCATTTCTTCCACATTGTCCATTTTATTGGCATATAATTGTTGATATAATCTTATGATCCTTTGTATTTCTGTGTTGTCTGTTGTGATCTCTCCATTTTCATTTCTAATTAACTTAATATTTTAAATTCTAACTAACTTGCTTATTTTTATTCAAAGAGAGACAATTTATGTTTTATAATTGTTTAGATTATATATAAACATACCTACTATAAAATTGTTTAGATTATATATAAACATACATACTATAAAATAAATCTCTGTTATATAAAGATGATGCAGTTTTTCTTATGGCTGGTATAATATGGCCTAATCCACTAACTCTTTGAAAAACAGTTGTTGAATCTAATGAAGTTAGTTTTTTAATGTAGCTAGTTATCTGCTGGACTGAATATACTGTCAAATCAAAATGTGAGGCAGTCTTAAATAGCTAAGAAGGGTCATATTCTCAAGTTATCATTTATTAATTTTTTCCATGGTATACCTGTAAAGTTGAAATGTTTACTTGGATAATATAATATTTCTATGCTCTTTTCCATGTTATACCTGTGCAGTTGAACTATTTAGTTGGATAATCTAATATTTATATACTAAAGTTGTTGTTCAGTTACCAAGTTGTGCCTGACTCTTTGTGACCACAGGGACTGCAGCATGCCAGACTTCACTGTCCTTCACTATCTCCCAGAGTTTGCTCAGATTGAGTCATTGAATCCATTGAGTCAGTGATGCTATCGAACCATCTCATCCTCTTCTACCCTCTTCTCCTTTTGCCGTCAATCTTTTCCAGCATCAGGGTCTTTCCAATGAGTTGGCTCTTCCCATTAGCTGGCCAAAGTATTGGAGCCTCAGCTTCAGCATCAGTCCTTCCTGTGAATATTCAGGGTTGATTTCCTTTAGGAGACTGGTTTGATCTCCTTGCTATCCAAGAGATTCTCAAGAGTCTTCTCCAGCACCACAAATAGAAAGTATTGATTCTTTGTGCTTGGCCTTCTTAACATTCCAACTCTCACATTCGTACATGACTACTGGAAAAACCATAACTGACTGTACAGACTTTTGTTGGCAGACTGATGTCTTTGCTTTTTAATATATTGTCTAGGTTTGTCATAGCTTTCCTTCCAAGGAGCAAGTGTCTTTTAATTTCATGGCTGCAGTCACCACCTGCAGTGATTTTGGAGCCTAAGAAAATAAAATCTGTCACTGCTTCCACTTCTATTTACCATGAACTGATGGAACCAGGTGCCATGATCTTCATTTTTTGAATGTTGAATTTTAAGCCAGCTTTTTCACTCTTCTCTTTCACCTTCATCAAGAGGCTCTTTAGTTCCTCTTTGCTTTCTGCCATTATAAGTGGTATCATCTTCATATCTGAGGTTGTTGGTTTTTCTCCTGGGAATCTTGATTTCAGCTTCTGAGTCATCCAGCCTGGCATTTCTCATGATGTACTGTGCATTTGAGTTAAATAAACAGGGTGACAATATACAGCTTTGTTGTACTCCTTAAATGAACCAGTCATTTGTTCCATGTATGGTTCTAACTGTTGCTTCTTGACCTACATACCGGTTTCTTGGGAGACAGGTAAGGTGGTCAGATGATTGTATTATTCAGGGATTTTATTTCTTATTTTTACAGTCTTTTCTCTTTTTGTAAGAACTCCCAGGTGGTGCAGTGGTAAAAAATGTGCCTGCCAACACAGGAGAGGTAAGAGACACAGGTTGGATCCCTGGGTCAGGAAGATCCCCTGGAGGAGGAAATGGCCAGTCACTCCAGTATTCTTGTCTGGAGAATCTCATGGGCAAGAATCTCATGGGCAGTGGAGCCTGATGGGCTACAGTCCATAGGGTCTCAAAGAGTCAGACACGACTGAAGTGACTTAGCATTTCTAAATACTTTCCTGTTCAGACATACTTCCTGTTTTGTTTTCCCTCATTCAGTGCTCTTATTAAAAATTCCTTATTCTCTATTCTTTGATATCTTCTCATTTAATTTTATTTTTGTGTGATTTTAGTATATCTTATACACACTTTTCTTTCTAATACTGCTTCTTTTCTTTTATGTACAGCTCTTTGGGAATTCTGAAATAGTCTCTTCAATTTTTTTTTCTCAGTTCCTGGTATGCAGTGTGTGGTGAATAAATGTTGAATGAATGAGTGCTAATGATCTAGCCAAGAAACAATCATCCTGTCAAAATTCCTTTTTCTCAAAATTGCTTAGGACTGAAAACAAAAGTCAACAGCAGAAGCTGTTTCCTAAACTTTACATGTGATTCAGCAGCCTTGAGTTTCATCTGGGCTCATCTAGGACAACTAAGATGATGCTTTCTAAACAGCTGACACTCATCTCAGGCATTGTTGACAGGCCCTGGCTGCCAGCGACCATTAGCGCCTTTGCTCTGGGGCTAAACTCTCCTAATTGTTGAATCCTTAGTATGAGTGATGTTTTTGCCTGAGAACTCCAACACTGTCATGTCTTTTTATCCCTTTACTGTTGACATCAACCTTTAACCAGTACTTATAGTCTCTAATAAGCAGAGGACCTTTTCCTTCTAAGAATCCCCCTGAACTCATAAACCCTCATACTTATTAGATCAGGTGGTTAAAGTAAAATATCTCAGAAAATATTTACTAATGAAAGTGCTGATACAAAAACTAAACCATTATAAAAATAAATCTATAAAAAGCCCTTCATATATTCAAAATATAGTAGTGAAAATATGGACTTCAGTTCAGTTCAGTTCAGTCCCTCAGTCATGTCCAACTCTTTGCGACCCCATGAATCGCAGCACGCCAGACCTCCCTGCCCATCACCAACTCCCAGAGTTCACTCAAACTCACGTCCATCGAGTTGGTGATGCCATCCAGCCATCTCATCCTCTGTCGTCTCCTTTTCCTCCCGCCCCCAATCCCTCCCAGCATCAGAGTCTTTTCCATTGAGTCAACTTTTCACATGAGGTGGCCAAAGTTAGACAAATATATTTAATTTATACAAAAGCAGCTGTTGTGTCATATTACTAGAGGCATTTAAAGTAAGGACCTGTGAACTGAATTGATTATCAGAAAATTCCAAAATAATATTGTCTGGGCAGATTGTTGGGGCATTATCTTGTTTTGTTCTTAAGAATTTGTAGTCAAAATTAGAAAAAAAAAAAGTTTTTTAGGCTAAACCATCTATGGTGAATAGTCCTTTTAATCATCACGTAGCTCTTAAATGTTTACGACTTGACCTTTGAGGAATCATAGCAAACCAAAAGCTCTGTGCTGTATTAATTGAATGACTCCTGAGGAGAGCCTGAGGAGCTTAAATACCAGTTGATCTCGTGAAATATCAGACTTGAAAGTGGGGCTCGCACACCTGCCAGGCAGCATTAGCGGGGGCAACCGAATCAGCAGCACAGAGTAAGAGCAGAGGCTCTTTCAAACCTTCTATTCCACCTAAAATAGGATTGAATTTTATTTCTCCCTGATGCTTTGGGGTCTTTATTCTTTATGCAGGGCTTGCTTTTCCTGTAACCTGAACCAGGAGCTCTTTCTGTCTACATCAATATCTTAATTCTTCACCTGCTAAATTAAATCAATAGCAAGTTCTTTTCATTTTTCATAGTTATTCTTCAGACTTTTAAAATGATATAGCTCAAACAAGGGCACAAAAAATAAAATATTGGAAAAAATAGGCAGTAAAATGTACTAGAAATAGGATATATCTATTCATGTGTTAATTCATTCAACAAATAAATTTGAGTGCCTAGTATATATAAACACTGACTATTCTAGGCTTTAAAGATATGACAGTAAACAGTATACTGTAAAACTAATGAGGCAGTGAGGGAGAAAGTGAGATATAAGAACAGAGAATTGTAATGATAAAAAAAATAAACTTTTTGTATTTTTCTGTTTAATAACTGAATTTTTTCGTCCATTAATTACTTACTGTCATGTATTTTTACCCTTCTTTTATTTTTTAAATCTTGAGGCCTATATATTCCCAGGAAATATCATATCATTGTGCAGAATGATTGCCTTACATATCTGTGCTTTATATTTTGCAAGGCAAGTGCTTCTTTGAAATTGGATGTGATTAGTTTAAATATATTTAACATTGAAATATAGTAACTGATTTCATCATTCAATTAACTGAATCAGACATTGAAAAATAATTTATTATTGAATTACTTTTCTAACACTTAATAGAAACTTATAAGAAATCCTTTAGTTAATGTTCTCATTGGTGTATTTTATCATCTGTGATACCACATGCAGAAGCATTACTCATACCCTATCTTATAGCACAAGTACCTGTTAAAGAAAACATTACAGATTTCTGAAGTTGAGAATTGGAAAGACTGGGAAAATACTTCCTTATAATTTATGCTAATTTAACAACCCTGAAGTCTCTGATTAACACAGCAGGGCATGCTGATTTTAATAATTTTTATTCCAAAAACTAGTCATCATTTGCTGCATGCTCAGCTATAATGACATTTTCTAAAGGACTTCCTAAAGCTTCTCAAGAGAGAAATTAATTTTGGAAATCTCCAAAGTGAAATTTTCTGGGCTTGAAGAAATGCTACCTAAAGAATGGTCATTTTTTAAAAAATAGCAGTCACTGATACTCTGCCCAGTGGATAAATGCTAGAGCAAATTCCAATAATCCCTTCCTCTTCCTTTGTATAATCTCCTCCTCTTGAGTACAGATGGAACCTGTGATTTGTTTCTAACAATTGAATATGACAGAGTTGAATGGGGTGGCATTCCCTTGATTTGCTCACAGTATGTGAGATGTAGTCTTAGAAGGAGAGAGTCTTTTGATGGTCTTGATGAAACTCACTACTGTGATGTGAGCTGCCTATGGTGAGGGTTGCAGAGCAGGAAAGTGAGAGCAGCCTCTAGGAGTGAAGAACCCGGCATACAGCCACAGGGAAAGTGAGTTCTACAAACAGCCTCTTGAGTTTGGAAGATGACTGTGAGCTCCGTGAAAATCCTACCCTTCCTGACATTTTGATGACAGCCTTGAACAGGGGACCCAGATAAGCTGTGTCCAGACTCTTGACCCGTTGAAACTGTGAAGTGAAAATGTCTGTTATTTTCAAGTGCTAAATACGTGGTGATTTGTTACACAGTAATTGAACCCCAATATACTTTGTCTCATGTATTGTTGGGTATAGAAGAGGGTGGTAAAATATGCTTGTTCAGTATAATGACTAAGTTGGAACTGCTTATTGATGTATAACACACATACATCAAATCACACTAATCATAATAGTACAACTACTTGAAGTTTTATAAATGAAATAAACTGCTATAACCAGCATCCAGTAGAAGACTAGAAGATTATCACCACCCCAGATTTTCTTTCCATGTCCCTTTTCAGTCACTATTTTCCATTCCCCCTGCAAGGGTAACCATTTTTATTTTATTGTGATTTCCAGCGCCATTGATTGGTTTCACCTATTTTGGAGCTTATGGAAATGAAAGTATACTGTATGTATGCTCTGTCACAACATATCAGCTTACTTTTTTTTTTTTAAGATTTATTTGTTTATGTCTGTGCCAGGTCTATCGCTGCATGTGGGCTTTCTCTACTTGCAGCGAGTGGGGTCTACTCTTTAGCAGCAGTGCGTGGGCTTCTCATTGCTGTGATCTCTCTTGCCGTGGAGTGTGGGCTGTAAGCTTTAGTAGCTGCTACTCCTGGACTGTAGAGTACTAGCTCAGTAGCTGAAGTGCACGGGCTTAGTTGCCCCATGTCATGTGTGGTCTTCCCTGACCAGGGATCGAAACTGTCCCCTACCTTGGCAGGCAGATTCTTTACCACTGTATCCTTTACCAGGGAAGCCCCAGACAGTTTACTTTTACAAAGCCAACAGAAAAACTATTTTCAGTCTTCATTGAAATTTAGAGAAAGGACATCACCTTTGTTGTATAATGTAACATAATCAAGGGCATGACTATGCCATTTTACTCATAGGTCCTACCCACACTCAAGGAGAGGTGATTATATCAATGTGTACCCCAGTGGAAAAGAATCTTGGAAGCCATCTGAGAATTTGGCCTACTGCAAGGAGAATACCATTGTTTTACAGTTTATTTAATGGCTGGTGAAATATAAGGCACCGTGAGTCTCAATAATTTGTTGCAATAGGTTATGTTAATTGAAATATTTGAGGAAAATTTGGTCTCACAGTTGAAAATGTGTTTTTCCACAGTTTTTCTTAATACTGCAATCGCCCACTTAGAACTGTTAATTTCTTAGAGATTAGTTGCAGTGTGCAACCAGAAACCACATCAGAAAACTTTGTGTGCTCTTTGACATTAAAATCCACTGACCTTTCTTATTTTTTTAATGGATCTTTTACCTACACATGATTGTTGCCTTGCATGATGCAGAAATTTTTGCAACAAATATCAGCTGTTTTCTTTCAAGTGATAGGCTCATTTCACTAATTTTCAAGAAAATGTCTGTCAAAGGCCTCAGATGTACAGGAAATACAAAAGTAAGAGTGATTTTCTTATTTTTACTTGATAACATGTTTTTTTAAATATTTATTTGGCTGCATTTGTTCTTAGTTGGGGCTCACAGCATCTTCACTGTGTCACGTGAGAGTGAGACCTTTCGTGGTGGCACGTGGATTGTCTGGTTGTGGCGTGCAGGTTCAGTAGCTGTGGCATGAGGCCTTGGTTGCTCTGCAGCATGTGGGATCTTAGTTCCACAATCAGTGATTGACCCCACATCCCCTGCAATGTAAGGCTGATTCTGAATTACTGGACCACCAGAAAAGTCCTGATATATCTTTTTAAAATCAGCAAAAAGGATCAAATTAATGGTTAAATTGCAATTTGAATTAACTGTTTATTACATAGTATCCTGCTCTGCTTTCTCCTATAAACATGGGAAGTATAATTTATAAAATAACGTGTGGAGACGTTCATTCATTGATAGGATTTCTTCTTTACATGTGACATGTGATCTGTAGCACTTCTTTTGCTGTGAAAAGTATTTTTCTTTCTCCCTAAGTCAAAGTTATGGGCCAAAAGTAACATTTCATTTCTTTACGATTTTCTTAAAATGTACATTTTATCTTTCATATTATGTTAAAAATATTTGAAATGAGTTGTTTCCATAAAATTCTATAAACAGTCTAAAACTCCAGTTTATGTCTTCAGCTACATAAGCCTAATGAGCCATGTGTGGACCACCATTCTTTTTGTGCTTATGTGGTAATTTCCTGATTAATATTAATTAATGACATGTCACTGTTCATTTAAAATGAATGATGAAAATGATTAGTCAACCCTGATACTGAAATCACTCAGCAACTTGGCACCAGATCTCTGTGTCAGGAGGCAGTGCCAGACTTCTAAAGACTGTGTTATTTCTACTTTCTGCTACAGTAAACTGAAATTAAATGATGTTTGTTTTTAGGTAGAGTAAGCCTCTAAAGTCATGATGGATGATTTGGCTTCTTATTGGAGCTTCTGTTTGATTTATTTATAAATGGTGGTAAATTACATAAACTGCATAGCCTCAGAAGAGCTAAGGAGGACTTGTCTAACAAAAAAGTCAGATATACACACTTTTCAAACATCACATGTCCATCTTTACTGTTTTCTTGTGTTTTTGTGTCTTTAAGGATTCTGTTTACTCAATGTCTGGGTTTTCAAAAGGGTTTTTACTATTCAGAGTTCTTAATGTTTCTTTTCCTTATGTTTATTATTTTTAGTGACAATTAGGTTAACTATGCAGATGAATGATTTGCCAATTTGCAAAATACTACATGTGTATCCATATATTATGTGTGTGTTTATAAGTGTGTGTGTGTGTGTATAATAAATGAGACCATGGTATTATATATAGCTTGGGTCAAAGGACAGTCAACACCAGTAAATTTATTTTTTTCCTCTAAAAGCTACTCTTCTATCTAAAAACTGCCAGTAACAGGCGCAATCAGATAAGTAAACTAAAGTCAAAAGAGTACTTTGCCTAATTTTCCATAAAGACACCATCAAAGCTAGGTCAAAAAATAAGCTGGATTTATTAATGACTTTTCTAGCAATGGAAAAAGCTTTTAAGACCAGAATTTCAATAATAAGTAAAACAGGGAGGCATGTATATACGTATAGCTCATTTCTTAGTTCTTCACCAAGTTCTACTTCTTGAATGTTCAGTTACAAAGTTCACTTCCTGTGAAAAGCTTCAGGTTTGTTTTGATGGAGATGGAAACTGCCAATGCTAGATATCATTTCCTAAGGAGTTTTAGGACATAATATAATTCTTAAAGAGATGGGAATACCAGACCACCTGACCTGCCTCCTGAGAAATCTGTATGCAGGTCAAGAAGCAACAGTTAGAACTGTATATGGAACAATGGACTGGTTCCAAATCAGGAAAGGAGTACATCAAGGCTGTATATTGTCACCCTGCTTATTTAACTTATGTACATCAGAAAAATGCTGGGCTGGATGAAGCACAAGCTGAAATCAAGATTGCTGGGAGAAATATCAATAACCTCAGATATACAGAAAACATCACCCTTATGGCAGAAAGCCAAGAAGAACTAAAGAGTCTCTTGATGAACATGAAAGAGGAGAGTGAAAAAGTTGGCTTAAAGCTCAACATTCAGAAACCTAAGATCGTGGCAACCAGTCCCATCACTTAATGGCAAATAGATGGTGAAACAATGGAAACAGTGAGAGACTTTATTTTTTGGGGCTCCAAAATCACTGCAGATGGTGAATGCTGCCATGAAATTAAAAGACACTTGCTCCTTGGAAGAAAAGCTATGACAAAACCAGAAAGCATATTAAAAAGCAGAGACATTACTTTGCAAACAAAGGTCTGTCTAGTCAAGGCTATGGTTTTTCCCAGTAATCATATATGGATGTGAGAGTAGGACTATAAAGAAAGCTGAGCACTGAAGAATTGATGCTTTTGAACTGTGGTGTTGGAGAAGACTCTTGAGGATCCCTTCGGACTGCAAGGAGGTCAAACCAGTTACTCCTAAAGGAAATCAATCCTGACAATTTATTGGAAGGACTGATGCTGAAACTGAAACTCCAATACTTTTGCCACCTAATATGAAGAGCTGACTCATTTGTAAAGACCCTGATGCTGGGAAAGATTGAAGGCGGGAGGGGAAGGGGATGACAGAGGATGAGATGGTTGTATGGCATCACTGACGTGATGGACATGAGTTTGAGTAGGCTCTGGGAGTTGGTGAAGGACAGGCAAGCCTGGCATGCTGCAGTCCACGGGGTCACAAAGAGTCAGCCCCAACTGAGTGACTGAACTGAATTGAAGGAGCTTTAGGCTTTTGTCTGTCTAATTCAGTGTTGTATTTGCCACCTAGTGGTTGAAAGGAAATACTCATGAAACCAATTGATTGTCTCGAAGGGACTGGTACTAAAGGAAGCTGGATGGCACCCAAAGAAAATTGGGAAAAACTTGACCTTTGATTTGATTGTATCTTTTACCTGAATCATGAGTTGAAGGATGATAAGAATAGTAATAGAAACAGGGACATTTAGGAAGCTATAGTGAAGGAGCTACAAGTGTAAGAACCATCTAGAACCTTAAGCCAACAGAGAGAAAATAAAATATCTAGGAAAATAAAGAACATGATTGTGCAGATAAAACATGATTATTTGTGTTTCTGGTCATCTGGGGTGTGGCAAATGGCTTTTGAACATAAAGTGTTAACATTAGAAGTCATGTACCTGATCCAAAATCATGGTCAAAATCGTCTGCTTTATGATTTCGTCTATGTTTGGGAACTTTCTGGAGGCCTTGTCTTGAGGTCAACCAAGAGTTTGGATTGCCAAATGGAACTGGCATTTTTATATTGTGGAATATGGACACACATGTTGTGTGTGTATCACTTCAGTAATCACTGAATTTTGATTACTGTATTTAGTCAATAGTACTTGATAAGATTCTTTCCAACAAAGTTCACGTGTAGCCTTTCTTTGTTAACTTTTTACAAATAACAAACATTCAGGTTGAAGCTTGTATAATGGTAGGGAAGAGAGATGTTGTGGAAAGGCAGCTTTAATTTCTTGATGATAAGACAATTTGGACAATATACTAAATTAACCCCTTATAATATTTAACTAACTCAGCTTAAAGAAGATTCAAGGCCAAATAGGTGACGTTATCTCCAAGTGACTCACTTTTTTCCCAGCATTATGTTGATTATGAGTTGTGAACCAGCCACGTCATCACTCACCAATATTAGTTCTTTATAGCAAGCAACTTTTGTCTTTTATAAGGGGAAGCTATCAGATGCCAAAGTGAACTTGTTCAGTCATGTCTGATTCTTTGTGACCCCATGGACTATAGCCCACCAGGCTCCTTCCATCCATGGAATTTTCTAGGCAAGAGTACTGGAGTGGGTGCCACTTCCTTCTCCAGGGGATATTCTGACCCGGGGATTGAACCTGGGTCTCCCACATTGCAGGCTTTACTATTTGAGCCACCAGGGAATCCCATCAGATGCCAACACTCAGCTATTTTGGTATCACAAAAATTAACTTTAGACATTGTTCAATCAGATCATTCACAATGTTTTTCTCAGAATCTAAGGTTTACTTTTGTAATGGACTCTTTGAAAGAATTCATATATTTATCTGTCAATTATTGAATGGTTGTTTTATGCCAATCTATGTTAAAGGAGCTTGTTTGGAATGGTGATGAGCCAGGGCATGTCTAATATCAGTGTCTAGAGCTTGACTGTCTAAAACAGTAGATATTAGCCATATGTGACTATAAACACTTGAATTTTGGATAGTCTGGATGGAGATGTTTTATAAGAATGAAATACACATTGGGCTTTCAATGCTTAATAAAAATAAAATACATAAAATATAGAATTAATATTATTGTATTGGTTACATATTAAAACAATATTTTTGTCACATTTGTTTAACATACAGTATTTTTTTAAATTTTATTTTATTTTTAAACTTTACATAATTGTATTAGTTTTGCCAAATATCAAAATGAATCCATTTGTTTAAAATTTTTTAAATATAAATTTATTTTAATTGGAGGCTAATTATTTTATAGTATTGTATTGGTTTTGTCATACATCAACATGATGTTTTAATTTTTTTAAGTGGTGGTGGTTTAGTTGCTAAGTAATGTCCGACTGTTTTGCAACCCATGGACTGTAGCCCGCCAGGCGCCTCTGTGCATGGGATTTCCCAGGCAAGAATACTGGAGTGGGTTGCCATCTCCTTCTTCAGGGGATATTCTCTACCTAGAGATCAAGCTTGGGTCTCCTGCATTGCAGGTGGTCTTTTGCATTGCAGGTGGATTCATTACCAACTGAGCCATGAAGGAAGCATCTATAAAATTCAAAAATATGAATCTGACTAATATTTTTGGCTTGATTATATTTTTACTGAACAGCCAGATTTCCAGAGTTTGTAGTTTAGATTTTGACTTCTATTTAAATGATACCTATTTATTTCAACGGTTGAAGAGATTCTAATAATTCTAGTATTTACTGCATGTTTGTATTGAGGGCATCAGATATAGGAATTTTCCCTTTTCCACAGCAAGCCAAAGTCATGTATGACCCATATCTTCTATCAGTATGGATACTGGCCGTTTTCTTTGGCAATTTGGCAATTTCTAGACAAAGCTAAAACTTCCTCTTGGAATTTTTGCTACGCCTCTGGTAAGGGATTGAATTCTAAGGGTTAAACAAAGATGCTTACTTATAGTTAACCTGGTATTTTCTTTGTTCAATCTTTAAGTAAATGCCGTCTATAAAACTAAATCAGGAATCGAGTCTATGAATAGTGGTGTACAAATCTTTGAAGTAAGTGTGTTTCCATATCTTATGAAAAAAATATGTAGAGTGAGATTGCTTGGTCATTTGGCAGATGTGTGTTTATCTTTTTAAGAAATTAACAAAATCTTTCCCCATATGGCTATACTGTTATACATTTTCAGTGGCAATATAGGGTAGTGCTGGCTTCCTTGGTGGCTCAGACGGTAAAGATCTTCCTGGGTTGAGAAGATCCTGTGAAGGAGGACATGGCAACCCACTCCAGTATTCTTGCCTGGAGAATTCCATAGACAGAGGAGCTTTGCAACCTACAGTCCGAGGGATTGGAAAGAGTCAGACACGACTGAGTGACTCACACACACACACACACACACACACACGCACACACACACATGCACACATACAGAGAAGAATGCCAGTTGCTCCAGTTGCTTGCCAAAATTTTGACATTTTCAATCTTTAAAACTGTTATTCTAATGGATACATGGTGGTGCCTTACTGTAGGTTTAATCTGCATTTCCCTAAAGACCTAGGTTCACATCTTTACATGTGCTTAACTGTCACTCTTATCTCTTCTTTCATGAAGTGACTGTTTAACTCTTATGCTCATTTTTATTGGGTTGGTTGTCATCTTATTATTGAATTCAACTTTCAAAAATATGTATTCTTTTATCAGTCCTTTATCAGATGTTTTACAAATATTAATACTAGCCTATGGTTTGCCTTTTCATTTCCTTAACAGTGTCTTTCAAAGAACAGAATTCTTATATTTGATAAAGTACAAATTATCAATTATTTTTCTTTAGTAATTGTACTGCTTTGTCCTACTTAAGACATCTTTGTCTACACTATGACGGCAGAAGAATTTATACTACATTTAATTTTGGACATTTTAGAGTTTCCACTTTTTATGTCTATGACTAATTTTGAGTTAATTTTCATATAAAATGTGAAGAAAAATCCAAGTCTATTTTATCCATATATATCCAATTATTCTAGTTGAAGGATATTCATTGAAGACTATTATTTGTCCACTGAATTGTCTTAGTAAATTTGGTCATGAAAATCAATTAAGCATATTATATGTTGTTTATTTCTTGAATTTTTGTTTACTTCCATTGACTTTTTATGTCTATCCCTTGCACCAGTATCACACTAATGTGATTGCTGTGGCGTTACAGTAAGTCTTAAAATAGCAGTGCCCTCCAATTTTACTCACTTTTGAAAATTATTTTGGCTTTTATAGGTTATTTGAATTCTATGAAGAAAGAAATTGGCCAGTTTATTTAAAACCTTGAATTTTGATGAAATTTGAGTTGCATCCTTAGATAAAATTTGAGAGAAATTCCAGTATAGCTGTATTTAATCTTCCGATCATAAACATCATAAAGTTCTTCATTTTTTTTTTAATTTCTCTATATTATTTTATAGTTTTTATTATATAGGTCTACCACTCCAGTACTCTTGCCTGGAAAATCCCATGGACGGAGGAGCCTGGTGGGCTACAGTCCATGGGGTCGCTAGGAGTCGGATACGACTGAGTGACTTCACTTTCACTTTTCATTTTCATGCTTTGGAGGAGGAAATGGCAACCCACTCCAGTACTCTTGCCTGGAGAATCCTAGGGATGGAGGAGCCTGGTAGGCTACTGTCTATGGGGTTGCACAGAGTCGGATATGACTGAAGCGACTTAGCAGCAGCAGCAGCAGCAGCAGCACATATATTATTAAATTATCCCAAGATATTTTATGTTTCTAATGCTACTTTAAAATAATATGGGTTTTATTTCAGTTCTCAATGATTCTTGAGATATTGAAGTACACTTATTTTTGTCTATTTATTTTTCTATTGCCCTTTTATTCTGCAACATTGCTAAACTTGCTTATTAGTTCTAGTAGCATTTTTGGTAGATGACATTAAATATTCTACATAAATGATTTTATAATTAGAAAATTAAATGTTTTGCCTCTTGTTTCTAATAAATCACATTTTATTCTTCTCATTGCCTTCTTTGGCTCCTACTTTAAGGAAATCAGTCATTTAGGCTAAGTTTGTGTATAGCAATATGAACATTTTATGGATTGTCTGTTGTTTTTAGTCCATATGTAATTTTGACCAAAGCCAAGACTTCCATTTTGCTTTGACTCTCACATGGTTACAGGTACAAAGATGATCAGCTCAGCAATAAATTATAAATAGGTAGACACATTTTCTGGGGCTTCTAAAAAGAGCCTTTGAAAGTCCATCTTATTGTACAATAAGTCTCTCATGGTAAAACAGACAGGGGTGGTATTTAGTTTTCTCTTCTTTTGGTTTACAAAATTCTTTGATAATGACATGAAGCTCAGTCTGAATAAATATTGAAGATTCATCTGCAAATATTATATTTCTACCTGCATAATAATTCCGATTTCAGGATTATTAAGCCTGAAGGGAAATTAGAAAGTTTTCTTCCAAGGAACTTTCTGAGGAAAAGAACATTCTAATAAAGGCTATTTTTGTAGAGGATCATTCCTGCAGAGGCTGAAGGAGTGGTAGAAAGATAAGGAGAAGGTAGTCCTAAAGAGAGAGAGGCCTGTGGAGATAAATATATCCAAGACTGAAATTCAGACTTTCTCTTTAATCTTTGCCAAATAGAGCTTTGAAGATACCAATTTGAGCTCTGTTTTTCTTTTGAAGATGGTTGCATACCAACTGAAAAATGATTATTGGTAGTTAATAATATAGTATTGTATACTTGAAAGTTATTGAGTGTAGATCTTAAGCATTCTCATCACATACACAAACATGCAAAGAGTTACCTATATGAGGTTGCTGCTGCTGCTGCTAAGTCGCTTCAGTCATGTCCAACTCTATGTGACCCCATAGACGGCAGCCCACCAGGCTCCCCCGTCCCTGGTCCCTGGGATTCTCCAGGCAAGAACACTGGAGTGGGTTGCCATTTCCTTCTCCAATGCATGAAAGTGAAAAGTGAAAGTGAAGTCGCTCAGTCGTGTCCGACTCTTCGCAACCCCATGGACTGCAGCCGACCAGGCTTCTCCGTATATGGGATTTTCCAGGCAAGAGTACTGGAGTGGAGTGCCATCGCCTTCTCTGCTATATGAGGTAATGGATATGTTAATTATCTTGATCTTGATAATCATTCCACACTGCATACATATATCAAATCATCACACTTTAAACTTACACAATTATATTTGTTACTAAATCCTTAATAAAGTTATAAAAATGATTGTTGGATGTTTAGAGACTTAATACCTTCCCTTATTGTCCACCTCAAAGGCATACAATATTATATATATCAAATGTTCCATCCAGAATGGCTAGTATAATTCTAAATTTTCCTTGATAAAAAATTATGCCCTTTGGAAAGATATGTGCATGAAGTGAGATTGGGATATGAATGCTTAAAAGCCTGCAGATGATTCTAGGAAGTAGTTTATATTTACTGTTATATGTATTTACAAATATACTATACTATACTAGTATATATACTATAGTAGTATAATATACTATACTAACAAATACAGTTAGTTAAAAGTTTCTGCTTATACTATTCCATATCTTGAGTCTCCCCCATCCCATCCTGATGATCAGGCCATCTCTAGACACTAACCAATTAGTGAGTGGCCTCTAATAGGCAGAATTTATGGGGAAGTAATCTGGATGAATCACAAACTGGAATCAAGATTTCCAGGAGAAATATCAATAATCTCACATGTGCAGATGATACCACTCTAATGGCAGAAAGTGAAGAGGAGCTAAAGAGCCTCTTGATGAGGGTGAAAGAGGAGAATGAAAAACCTGGCTTAAAACTCAACATTCAAAAAATAAAGATAATGGCATCCAGTCTGATCACTTCATGGCAAATTGAAGGGGAAAATGTGAAAAAGTGACTGGTTTTATTTTCTTTGGCTCCAAAATGACTGCGAATGGTTACTGAAGCCATGGAATTAAGATGTTTACACCTTGGAAGGAGTGACAAACCTCAACAGTATATAAAGAAGCAGAGACATCACTTTGCCAACAAAGGTACGTATAGTCAAAGCTATGGTTTTCCAGTAGTCATGTAGGAATGTGAGAGTTGGACTGTAAAGAAGGCTGAGCTCCAAAGACCTGCTGTTTTTGAATTGTAGTGCTGGAAAACACTCTCGAGAGTCCTTTGGACAGCAAGCAGAGCAAAGCAGTCAATCATAAAGAAAATCAGCCCTGACTATGTATTGGAAGGACTGATGCTGAAGCTGACACTACAATACTTTAACTGCCTGAGGCCAAGAGCCGACTCTTCCTGATGCTGCAAAAGATTGAAGAAAAAAGGAGCAGAGGGAGGCAGAAGATGAGATGGTTATATAATATCACCAACTTAATGGACATGAATTTGAGCAACTCCAGGAGGTAATGGGGAGAAAGAAATGGCAACCCACTCCAGTATTCTTGCCTGGAGAATCCTGTGGACAGAGGAGCCTGGTGGGCTGCTGTCCATGGGGCTGCACAGAGTCGGACATGACTGAAGTGACTTAGCATGCATGTGTGCATTGGAGAAGGAAATGGCAACCCACACCAGTGTTCTTGCTTAGAGAATCCCAGTGACAGAGGAGCCTGGTGGGCTGCCATCTATGGGGTCTCACAGAGTTGGACATGACTGAAGCGACTTAGCAGCAGCAGCAGCAGGAAGTAATGGAGGACGCAGGAGCTTGGCATGCTACAGTCCATAAGGTCACAAAGAACTGGACATGACCTAGCGGCTGAACAACAACATCAACAAATCTCTCCAAAAGTAAGTTCCTCGACAAGAGTCAATATGGAGGTGGGTTTTAATAGTTTTGACAGTGTCTCAAGCCATAGATTTTTATAGGAAAGATGACAGCCAATCAGAACTTTTGCTTATTAGTCTTCAGGGAAGGTTTGGAGAGCAAACTTAGTAGGGAGTATGTATGTCTTCTATCCTTTTATGAGTTTCCTTATGTAAATACACAACAGAAAGTGATATTCTTTAGACCTGACAAATTAGGAGGCAGTTTTCACCAAGGAAATTAAGTGTTCATTTAAATTATTATTAGGTCTTAAAATATTACTGAAGGACAAATTTCAGAATGGAGCAGAAGGCTTTTTTTCATAAATATCAGAGTCATACCTATCGTTAGAAAGTTATTTACCACAGTAGCCTAGGATAGACTTCTGGTAAGAGTAGGTCAGGTGGGTCTTGGAAGTGCAAGGGAGTCCTAAATCAAAATTCTTAAGCTGTATAAGATGGATAGATCACAGTGGAGCCTCATGAAACTATGAAATCCCCCCAAATCACCAGGTAAATGATTATTAAAAAACAAGTTGAGTTTATTAATAATCTTGCCCACAAATAAATAAAGTCTTGAAAAGGAAAGCTACAAAGAAAGTTTTATAGAATTGGAACTGGTACCTATATAATTTTTGAGGTGGAGTTTCTAAAGCAAGGAATGCATAGAGATTGGATAACATGGGCAGACTGAAGACACTTTTAATAATTTGGAGACTGTTGAGCAGGATCTTTAAGCAAACTGTCTACTGAAACTTCATGTTCTTATCTTTCCAGAACAGTTATGGCAATGGAACCAATTTATACTTGCTTTGTGGTTTGGCAAATTTATATTTCTTGGGTTCTTAAGTTCAGGTTTCATTACTCAAATTGAATTTGAGGTTACCTCGCATTGCATAGAAGGCAGTAAGACTATCTCCATCCTTTTACAGACATTCCGTTTTTAATCAAATCAATCGAGATAAAAAATAGTATAGTCCAAGTGCTTTATATATGTTAAAAACCATGTATAATCCCTTAAAAGTAATCTGTTTAACATGTCAAATGAGTTAGAGGATGAAGATGGTCACAAAAGAAGTGTGACACCTAATGTTGTTATGTTAAGCATTACCTCAAAATCCTAGGGGACACTTGATGACAATGAACAGCATGATGTTTTGATATACACATACATTGTGAAATGATTACCACTATCAAGCTAATAATACATCATGCAATTTAAGTCAGTAAGCATTGCCCTATGTTTTCAAAACTAGAAGGATGACTATGAATAATAGGCATTAATGCACTTCTTTATTTAAATAAAGGGTGGAGGAATACAATAATACTTTGTCTTCAGAAATATAGCTGAATAAATTAGGTGAAAATTTTCAACAAGAAAGACATTTTAAAATATAACTTATCTTATTCTTTTAATGAGTAATTTCAGAAATCTGTTTATACCAAATCATGCTCTTCATTTTAAACACCCAGCTTTCTACAGTAGTGCAAAAAAAGATTTTCAGGCTTCCACGTTCTCTAGGGAGTTAATCAAATAGAAAAATCTTGTTGCTTAAGGTCTTTTACATTCAGATGAACAAGAATATAATCTAAATGATAGGTACAAGTCTATAATTTTTATGATCTGATAGCATATATTAATTTTCTAGTTTTGGCCTAAAATAATGAATAACTAAAACTAAGGATTTTGGCTCTGGTATTCCAAAAATTTAAGCATTACAATAACCAAAAATTTTAAAAAATTATATTTAGAACTGAACCTATATCATTATCTTTGTGGTTTGAATTTAGTAGTAATAAATTAAAGCTGAGTATTTTCTAGGAGAGGTTGGTTTATTAGATAATGAATCTGTCAGAAATTGTGTATATAAGTTGTAGAAATTATGAATAGAGATGACTGAATAGTTGTGTCTCTAATCAAGAGTTCTTAACCTTTTTAATATTATATAAAGATTTTTCCAAGTGAAAACACATTCAATTTTGTAGAGAAAAGATTTTGTTAGTATAGGTTACTAATAATAGTATCACTAAAATAAGATCCACTAAAATTATGCATCAGCATTATTTCAATACCAAGAAGCCCAACTCATTTTTAAAAAACATTGTAAAACAGAAATATGAAACCTGTGACAGTTAATTTCTGAATTATGATTGGCTAACTGGTAGCTCAGCTGGTAAAGAATCCACCTGCAATGCAGGAGACCCCGATTTCATTCCTGGGTTGGGAAGATCTGCTGGTGGAGGGATAGGCTACCCACTCCAGTAGTTCTGGGCTTCCCTGGTAGCTCAGATAGTAAAGAATCTGCCTGCAATGCAGGAGACCTGGGTTCGATCCCTGGGTTGGGAAGATCCCCTGGAAAAGAGACCCATTTTAGTATTCTGGCCTGGAGAATTCCATGGACAGAGGAGCCTGGCAGGCAAAGAGTTGTAAACAACTGAGCGACTTTCACTTTCAACCTAGATATTCTATGCTGTTTATGTCATAGGACTTCATAGAATCATTGAACGGAAGAGTTTTCTTAGAAACTACCTGCACGCCTGCTTCAGTTCAGTTCAGTTCAGTTGCTCAGTTGTGTCCGACTCTTCACGACCCTATGAACCGCAGCAGGCCAGGCCTCCCTGTCCATCACCAGCTCCCGGAGTTCACCCAAACCCATGGCAATCGAGTCGGTGATGCCATCCAACCATCTCATCCTCTGTCGTCCCCTTCTTCTCCTGCCCTCAATCTTTCCCAGCATCAGGGTCTTTTCCAATGAGTCAGCTCTTCGCATGAGGTGGCCAAAGTACTGGAGTTTCAGCTTCAACATCAGTCCTTCTAATGAACACCCAGGGCTGATCTCCTTTAGGATGGACTGGTTGGATCTCCTTTCAGTCCAAGGGACTCTCAAGAGTCTTTTCCAACACCGCAGTTCAAAAGCATCAATTCTTCACTTCAGTTGTGTCCAACTCTTTGGGACCCTGTGGACGGTAGCCCACCAGGTGCCTCTCTCCATGGGATTTTCCGGGCAAGAATACTGGAATGAGTTGCCACACCCTCCTCAAAGGGATCTTCCCAACCCAGGGACTGAACTTGCCTCTCTTAAGTCCCCTGCATTGGCAGGTGGACTTCTTTACCGCTGCCACTACTTGCAAAGCCCAGAAACTACCTTGTTGTTGTTTTTCAGTCCCAGTCGTGTCTGACTCTTTATGACCCTGTGGACTGCAGCACGCCAGGCCACCCTATCCCTCACAATCTCCTGGAATTTGCCAGAGTTCATGTCCATCACATCAGTGATACCGTCCAGTCATCTCATCTTCTGCTTCTGCTTTCAATCTCCTGGAATTTGCCAGAGTTCATGTCCATCACATCAGTGATACCGTCCAGTCATCTCATCTTCTGCTTCTGCTTTCAATCTCCTCTTCTCCTTCTGCTCTCAATCTTTCCCAGCATCAGGGACTTTCCCAATGAATTTTCTCTTTACATCAGATGACCAAAATACCAGAGCTTCAGCTTTAGCATCAGTCCTTCCAGTGAGCATTCAGCATTGATCTTCCTTAAGATTGACTGGTTTTATCTCCTTGCTGTCCAAGGGAGAAAGTACCTACTCAAACCTAATTATTGAATTAGCATAATGTGAATCTAATAGATGGAAAATACCTGTTCAAAATCATATAGCAAGTTTATTGCTAGTAAGTATATCCTAAATTGCCTGAATTCATCTTAATTTTTTAAGACTTTTTGAAATAGTTCATTCTGTGTGGTACCAGGTTTGAGGACAGTGCCATGAAGGTAGTTTCAGAAAAACTTAAGATTGAACTAAAATCCTGGGGCTTTCAAATGCCCCCTTTCCAGAACATTTATCTCAGCAACTCTTTTGACTATGACCACTGTCTTGGCACTGATACTTTAACCCTAACATCACATATAAACTCCAGATGCCAATTATGTGTATGTTCAGTTAACCATTGGAAATTTCTACCTGGATGTTCTGTAGGCATAGATCTCAAAAGCAGTTTATCCCCAGCTACTAAAGAACTTAGTCTATCTCATTTGCTTTTGTTGACGTTTTGTTAATTGTTGCTTGGGTTGCTGTTGTTCAAGAGGTCTTGCTTTACATTTCTGAAGAATACAGCTATGGTTTATATGCGATGCCAAATTTTAAAAAACTAATTTTAAACACTTTCCCAAACATTTAAATACTGTTCATGTGACTAATAAACCACAAATTACTTTAAGTTGAATTCTCTTGAATATGTTAAGGATTGATCACAAAACTAAGTCCTGCTAAACAATTCAAACAATAACAGTTCCTAAATGTTTTGATAACTTAAGTCTTATTAAAATTGTTACAATAATTATAATATTGTATCATAGTATTTTTTGAAAATATAAATAATATGGCTGAAAAACTGGAAATTTTCTTTTCTAAAAAGTAACAGTTGGTATAGGTCACAGTAAGGCTCCAAAATCACTGCAGATGGTGACTGCAGCCATGAAATTAAAAGATGCTTACTCCTTGGAAGGAAAGTTATGACCAATGTAGATAGCATACTGAAAAGCAGAGACATTACTTTGCCAACAAAGGTCCGTCTAGTCAAGGCTATGGTTTTTTCCAGTGGTCATGTATGGATATGAGAGTTGGACTGTGAAGAAAGCTGAGCGCCGAAGAATTGATGCTTTTGAACTGTGGTGTTGGAGAAGACTCTTGAGAGTCCCTTGGACTGCAAGGAGATCCAACCAGTCCATTGTGAAGGAGATCAGCCCTGGGATTTCTTTGGAAGGAATGATTCTAAATCTGAAACTCCAGTACTTTGGCCACCTCATGCGAAGAGTTGACTCACTGGAAAAGATCTAATGCTGGGAGGGATTGCGGGCAGGAGGAGAAGGGGACGACAGAGGATGAGATGGCTGGATGGCATCACTGACTCGATGGACGTGAGTCTGAGTGAACTCCGGGAGTTGGTGATGGGCAGGGAGGCCTGGCATGCTGCGATTCATGGGATCGCAAAGAGTCAGACACGACTGAGCAACTAAACTGAACTGAACTGAACTGAAGGTGATCCATAGAGGACCTGGTCTTTTTGATGGGGAATCCTGAAATAACAGTATTTATAAGTCTTTCTATGGGCTTCCCTGGTAGCTCAGCTGGTAAAGAATCCGCCTGCAATGTGGGAGACCTGGGTCTGATCCTTGGGTTGGAAAGATCCCCTGGAGGAGGGCATGGCAACTGCTCCAGTATTCTTTCCTGGAGAATTCCATGGACAGAGGAGCTTGGCAGGCTACAGTCCATGGGCTCACAAAGAGTCAGACAGAACTACGTGACTCAGCACAACACATAAGTCTTTCTGTGGGACATTTACTCTTTCTTCTGCCCATGATGGTATAAACCATCCCCCACCAGTATTCTGGGAAAAGTACAGGTACTTGAAAGAGGTATCAATATTTAATGTGAAAACTATTACCTAATGTGCCTAGTTTCAGAATGTCATCCAATCAGCCTCAAAGCTTCAATTCAGATCATCTCTCCTTCAAATGCAGGAAGAAAACCTTTCACCTTCTGCTATGTTAGGTGACAGTGGGTTCTTGGGTGTACAGCTGCTCATTCAGCAGGCTTTGAAAGAATGCTTTTGTTAACTCTACCTTACATTCTGTACCTGACACATTTTATGAGGAAAATATGCTTATTTTCCATTGTCCCTTCCCCCATACCTTGTAGGCAGTTACAATTCAGCTTTCATTCAACTCTGATAATATATTTTCTAGAATCAGCCATTTTGACTAGTTTTTATAGTATATTGATATAATCTTATATGTAATCCTTTCTTTCAACTCTGTTTTATAGTATATGACAAATATATCTAATTTATGATGGGATATTAAGAAAAGGAGCCCATAATGAATCTGTAAGTGTTCTTCTGAGATCTTGTACTAATGTGTTTGATATATTATTTTTCCTCATCTTTATCTTCTTCCATTGTACGAGGACACTTCTGTGGACAAAATATTCAGCTTTAAGTTATATGTGCTGAGCTTAGGCAGCTACAGGCATTGCGTCCAGGCTCCTCTGTCCATGGGGATTCTCCAGGCAAGAATACTGAGGTGGGTAGCCATGCCCTCTTCCAGGGGACCTTCCCAACACAGGGATAGAACCCAGATTTCTTGCATTGCAGGCAGATTCTTTACCATCTGATCTATCAAGGAAGCCCAAGAATACTGGAGTGGGTAGCCTGTCCCTTCTCCAGAGGATCTTCCCAGCTCAGGAACTGAACCAAGGTCTCCTGATTGCAAGTGAATTCTTTACCAGCTGAGCTACCAAGGAAGCCCTATAAGTTATATTTCCTCCTAAATATTTTATTCTTAAGATTGAAATTCTAAATATTTTGAAAATTGGAATTATCCTGTTAGCCCACATCTTGACATGTTTGAAGTCATTAAATTTGAAAGTCACTGAGTTTCTTTAATATTGACTAAGGTGATTGATGATATTGACAACAATGAGGAAGGAAAGATTTGTTTTTAGTGTGGACCGCAGTCAGGTTTATTCCTGCCATAGTTGGGTTGGATATCATTATTCTAGCAATGAAATATCTAGAGAGAATTATGCTTGTGACAGAGAAGCCATGTAGCATCATCTGCTCAGAATTATAAGGATCTGAAGGGTCTAACGCTTCATTAAGAAAGCAGGCAGTTCACATTGTAAAGTACATTGGAGATAAGCAAAGCCTTTATGCAATTCATTGATGGAGTCTGTATGGGAAATGAGCTTTTGCAAATAGAATGACTAAAGACTTCTGCAAATAGAAGAAAGCATCCTAAAATAGGGAAATAACTACTCTTACAGTAAATGGTGTGTTATAGGAAGAGCAATGGATCTAAAAATGTAAAAGGAGAAGAACAGGATGAATAAAAATTCTTGCCTAAAGTCTCCATTGGTTCTTTATTGAGGAGAAACTGGAAGTATGTGTGTACACACACATAAACATGCACACATACATCACAGGCCAACGTAGATGTATATACTACATCTACATCGTGGCTGCATACACTTCTATGCAGTGTTCTATAATCAGTTATTTAGAATTCTTATCTAGACCTGTGATTTAGCCACTCTCAGAAAATCCTTTTGCTATCCTCCTAAATTCTAAGGTAAAAACACCTCTTTCAGACATTGTAATTCTTGAATAATCTATCTTAGTATCACCATACAGATATTTTTCTGAATAAAATTACACATTATACTGGCACAAAAGGATATCTCTGATGAAAGTCATAAGTGCCAGTCTGACTTCTTGTCCTAAAGCTCTTATCTCTGCCAAGGCCCCCAAATTGGGGTCATTTAGTTCATATCTGTCAGTTCACCTGGCTTAGAGAAATTTCTCTCCTGGGCAAGTTGAAAGTCTACCTGAGGAAGCTGAGGAGTACAAGTTTTATGACTTATTTGAGAACATTTGTTGTTTTTGAGGTAAGTTATGATATATTTTACCACTGCAGGTTAAAAATGTAATGAAAATAATGTTTGTCTCTTCATTTGCTCTCCTAATGCATGCAACAGTGCATGCTTAACTTCTGAAAGTTACAGGATGATTGCAATTTTTTTAATCAATGAAGCTTTATTTTGTGGGTGCCCACTGATTTGCACATAAAAGAACATGTGTATGTGCATGCTAAGTCACTTCATTCATGTCTGACTCTGTGCAACCCTATGGAGGGATAGAACCTGCGTCCCCTGCATCTCCTGTGTTCCACGTAGATTTTTTACCATTGAGCCAACTGGGAAGACAAAAAGAAAATATAACCAGTTCCTTTTCTGCTGAAAATCTAGCTGATGGCATGAAAGTTTGCAAGCATTGACAAAACAATTTCATCAGCGTTGTAAAATCATTCAGGTAACAGATGGTATTCAGAAATGGCTTCTCTGAGGGCTGAGGTGCAGGAAACCATTGCAGCTACATGATTTGCTGATTGCTTTGTAACTGGATACCTCCAGTGATCTAATGCCATGTGTCTTTTGCAACACTATAGCCACCACTCAGAGGAAAAAAAATAACAAAAATACATATGGTTCAGAAACCTGCAACAGCTCATGAAAGACCTTGGCATTTGCAATTAACACTAGCGGGGTTAAAGGCTAATTTTCTTATCTTTCCATGGAAAACTACTTGTTAAAAGTGCATCCCAGGGGTTCATTTTTATCTACATTTGTTCATCAAGTTTTCATCTGGTTAATCTATGGTAGAATCTTCTTCCCTATTCATGCTCATCATTCTGAGTTTCATGTTGTTTCTGCCTCCAGGCCTTTTCTTGCACTTACCTTTCCAACTTCAAAAATGCATTTTTTTCAGGAAGCTTTTCTGATTGGTCTATTTTGATCATTTCTGTGGCCAGATTTAGTCAGATGTATAACTAATACTTTGTTCATTTGTATTCTTGGATATGTCACTTTGTAATACTTCTTCAGTTGTTTATTATTTATATGGGTAACCTATTTAATTTATTTTAGTATTCTTGGTACATCTATTAAACTGTCAAGTCAGTAGTATAATAAGATGTGGAGAGAACTCTAGTGACTGACCTAAAGCTAGATGGAATTGGTAAAATAAGAAAAGATAAAATACCTAGAATTCCATTGTGAAATTTAGTGTTCAGATTTATGCATGAGTTCTGAGATGTACTGCTTTAACATTTGGGACTTGAAGTTTGCGACTCCTGTATTGATCTAAACTCAGATCATGTGGGTAGTGGTACTAAATATAGCTATGTAATTTTTTCAAAACAAATGTATCTCAGCTATCTATTTTCTGGAGGTTGAAAAAACAATAGATTATAAAACAGAATAGAATCTTTCTATATACTGAGAACAATGGAAAATACAAGAGACATTAATTTCAAAGAAGCTGTGCAACAGAAATTCACAGGAATGAAAATATACACTGCCCAATATGGTAATCATATACTTATGAATAGATATTTTTTTCATCTCCTACTTTCAGCATGAGGTCCTTTGAGAAAAAAAGCTCTTGGCAGATGATTGTCATTAACAGCCTCAAGGAAACAGAAATTCTGTAGAAGTAGCTTTAGAAGAAAAATGGATTTCTTATTTTTTTTGCCAAAGAATGGAGAAACTGTAAAGCAGAGTAACCAGTATAAATGAAACATTTTCTACCTGTTGCTTTTAGATTTTAAAGAAAATAAAGCACATTTGCTTACAGCTTAATAGCATTTTTAAAATATGTAGTCAACAGACTATAAAAGTTAATACCACCAGCAACTTATAATTGTTCAACATTTATATATGGCTTATATTGTAGTATTTTCATGATATGTCATTTTCTTTCATCCACATAATAGTCCTTTTGTGTTAGATTTTTAACATAAAGATATCCCATTTTACAGATGATTAAATAAGTTGCCCAAATTAGCAAGCTAAGATGCATTAGAACTGGGAATCTCATTTCTTCTACCCAGTCTAAACTCAGTTGCTTTGAAATTGTATTAAAAGTTCATGATAAAACATTAACTCATATGAGCTGCAAAGGAGTTTCAGAAAGTTTTAAAGAACATGATTCACGGAGTGAGTTCAAATTATTTTCTAAGAAATTTCTATGTTACTTTAACAGGTAGTCTAATTTTTTTTAACACCTGAAATTTCCTCCATTGGCCTGAAAGTGGTAAAAATCGTCTATTAATCTTCCCTTAGACATAACAGAATGGTCTCACAAAATAAGGCAGGAGTCAGAAATAAGGACAAAAGTCAAAAGGGAGGAATAGATAATAACTATGCTGCATATATGTTTAAAACTGAATATTCTGTCATCCTATTTCCTATATAGTTGCATTCTCAGATTTGTAAGTTTTTATGTATACTTTCATTGAATAAGTATTTGACTAAATGGGAAAAGCAAGTAGACAGATTTCACCTGAGAAATGGCATACCAAGAATTATTTTAGATAGGATTTTTGGTATATAAGTTTTGGGCTCTCCTGATTCTATGAAAAGCTAAAATGGGCCACAACCTTATATAATGATTGATGCTATTGTTGTTACTATGTCCTAAGATAATTATAACAGAAACATATAACAGATATATTTTTTAAAAATTCGTAGTAACCTTTGATAGAACCCATTTTCACAAGACAGTGATTGTGACCTAAGTTATTCTTTTGGAAATTATATTTATCTCAATACCAGAAATAAGGCATACATATTATGTGCAACACATTTTACATTAGCAAATTAATATCATGCTTGTAACAACTTGTCTAATTCTGGTAAGACTGCTGTAACAGAATACCATAGACTGGGTAGTTTACCAACAACAGAGATTTTTTTCTTATAGTTCTGGAGTCTGGGAAGTTCCAGATTAAGGAGTTAGTAGATTGAGTGTCTAGTGAGAGCCCACGTTATGGTTCACAGATGACTGTCTTCTTGCTGTGTCTCCCCTAGGGTGGAAAGGATGAGAGCTCACTCTCTGGAGTCTCTTAAAGGGCACTAATGAAATCAGTCCTGGGTGTTCATTGGAAGGACTGATGTTGAAACTAAAACTCCAATATTTTGGCCACCTGATGTGAAGAGCTGCCTCATTTGAAAAGACCCTGATGTTGGGAAAGATTGAGGGCAGGAAGAGAAGGGGATGACAGAGGATAGGATGGCTGGATGGCATCACGGACTCAATGGACATGAGTTTGGGTAAACTCCGGAAGTTGGTGATGGACAGGAAGGCCTGGCGTGCTGCAGCCCATGGGGTCGCAAAGAGTCGGACATGACTGAGTGACTGAACTGAACTGAATGCCCTTTATGAGGGTCCTACTCTCATGATCTATTTACCTCTCAAAAGTCCTACCTCTTTATATCATCACAATGATAGGATTTCAACATGTGAATTACAGGGGGGTACAAACTTTTAGTCCATAACACAACTCTAAGAGGAAAGTGCTATTTAAAAAAATCATAAACAGAAACTCCAATTTAGAACACTTTGGTAACTTTCCCCATTATACATCTATGAATGTAGGAAGCTGTACTTGAATTGAGGTTTGTGAATACCAATACCCAAGTTCATAACAAGTTTTTTGACTAGGAAGTTGTCATCTCTGTCCTTCAGAGGACATACTTTACTAACAAATATTATTTTTATTTTCATTTCCCCTGAAGGATTGAGTTTATATAAACCTCAGGTTGAATTTTTTCAATAAATTAAATTATTTAATATTTGGAGCAAGCAGAGAGAATGTGGTAGAATTGCATCATTCTACCAAATGCATATACATTTCCCCCAATACTCTCTAGATTTTGAGTTTCTTCAAAAATATAACCAGTACAATATTGTAATTAGCCTCTAATTAAAATAAATAAATTTAAATAAAAAAATAATCCATAAGCATTTACTACAGAGACTAGGGTAGCGGATGCCAAGGTGACTGTCAGTCTTTCTTGTACCACAGTTCCTTTTTGTCCATTGATATTCAGCAACTTAATGGGAGGGAACCTGAAAAGCATTAAAATTTTGTAGTTCTAGAAGTTTCAAGAAATTTTGCTTTCTTTTTCTTTCTGGTAACTTGAAACTGAGTTCTCCAAATTCCCTGGTCAAGACTCATTTCTTAAAGCGATCTTTTTTGTTTGTTTAATTGTAAAGAGTCTTCTTGCTTGGTAGTTTCCCTCTCTTCATTTTTCATAGTAATGCTCAGTTTATGTATTACAGGATATAAATCTTCAGCTTCATTTACTGTTATCAAATGACTGGAATGATTTTTTTTTCTAACAATTTTCATATAAAGATAAATTAGCAAGTCAGAGAAGAATATCCTACATTTCCTTGGTCCTGAGAATTTCCTTGCTGAGGATAAGTAACTGAAGCCACCATAATCCTCAGTGTCAGTGGGTGTGATAAGGGCAAAGCTGAGGAAAAAAATAAGCATATACTGATTCTCTGCTCTCAATTATTTTAATTTTCAGTGTAATTGGGGCAGGGAGTTCCTTTCTAAAGTGTGAATTTTTCTTTTCTTTCTTTCTCTCACTTCTCAGTTAATGAAGAAGCAGGCTGGTGGGCTTTTGTTGTTCTAAACAAAAACAGAACTGACACCAGAAGTAGGGCTTCTTTTGTTTATCTGAAATTCTTTGCTTCAGAAACAATAAATGCTTCAATAACCCGGCTGCTGAAAATCCTTAATGGAAGTTTTGATTTTCATCTTCTGATCTAACTCATTTCACAGTAAGGTATGGGCTTAATATAGGAACTTTTTGTTTTGTTTATGACATTTTCACACCTACAGATATTTGTAGACACATGGAGCGGCTGCAAGCAGCTGATTGTTTCTGAAATTAGCTCAGTACAGACACAGAGCAGTGCCTGCGAATAACTCATGTTTAAAAAGTGAAAATTCCAAAGGGCAAGGATGCTTTGTAAATAAAACCTCTGTAATCTGTTTTAATGTAGTTTAATTTTTGTATTTATTAATTTGTGAAATCCAGCTCTAGTGCAATTAGGGTATACATTGAAAAAAATCTTTACTCTGAGAAAGTCATATTCATCTTGTTTGAATAAGCCAAAAAAGTTAATAGAGATTTTGGAAAGCTAGAAGTCTTCATTTTTTTAAAAAAATTTTTAACTTTACAATATTGTATTGGTTTTGCCATATATCAGAATGAATCTGCCATAGGTATACATGTGTTCCCCATCCTGAACCCTCCTCCCTCCCCATACCATCCCTCTGGGTCGTCCCAGTGCACCAGCCCCAAGCATCCATATCGTGCATTGAACCTGGACTGGCGACTCGTTTCATACATGATATTATACATGTTTCAATGCCATTCTCCCAAATCATTCCACCCTCTCCCTCTCCCACAGAGTCCAAAAGACTGTTCTATACATCAGTATCTCTTTTCCTGTCTCATATACAGGGTTATTGTTACCATCTTTCTAAATTCCATATATATGCATTAGTATACTGTATTAGTGTTTTTCTTTCTGGCTTACTTCACTCTGTATAATAGGCTCCAGTTTCATCCACCTCATTAGAACTGATTCAAATGTATTCTTTTTAATGGCTGAGTAATACTCCATTGTGTATATGTACCACAGCTGTCTTATCCATTCATCTGCTGATGGACTCCTAGGTTGCTTCCATGTCCTGGCTATTATAAACAGTGCTGCGATGAACATTGGGGTACACGTGTCTCTTTCCCTTCTGGTTTCCTCAGTGTGTATGCCCAGCAGTGGGATTGCTGGATCATAAGGCAGTTCTATTTCCAGTTTTTAAAGGAATCTCCACACTGTTCTCCATAGTGGCTGTACTAGTTTACATTCCCACCAACAGTGTAAGAGGGTTCCCTTTTCTCCACACCCTCTCCAGCATTTATTGCTTGTAGACTTTTGGATCGCAGCCATTCTGACTGGCGTGAAATGGTACCTCATAGTGGTTTTGATTTGCATTTCTCTGATAATGAGTGATGCCACCTCCAGAATATTGGAAATAAAAGCAAAAATGAACAAATGGGACCTAATTAAACTTAAAAGCTTCTGCACAACAAAGGAAACTATAAGCAAGGTGAAAAGACAGCCTTCAGAATGGGAGAAAATAATAGCAAATGAAGCAACTGACAAACAACTAATCTCAAAATTATACAAGCAACTCCTAGAAGTCTTCATTTTTTAATTGTTCAGATACTACACAAGGTAGAGGCAGGACTGGAGAAGGCAATCTCTCAGGTCCTTTACTAACCAAGGAAACTGGCAATAAAGCCAAGTTTTAAAGAAAGCTCATAAAGCTTTGTTCTTGTGCTTCTCTGAAATTAATGTTAAATAGATGAAAACTGGATATATATGATATCTTATCAGTAATGGAGATCAGATAATTTACCCAAAGAACAAGTAGCATTTCACTAAGCTCCTGGGGTTACAGGCAGTTCAGTTCAGTTGCTCAGTCAGTGAATATACATAAAAACAGTTACCAGATTAAAAAGCCATTCCCCTCCTGTTGCTGCTGCTGCTAAGTCGCTTCAGTCATGTCCGACTCTGTGCGACCCCAGAGATGGCAGCCCACCAGGCTCCCCCGTCCCTGGGATTCTCCAGGCAAGAACACTGGAGTGAGTTGCCATTTCCTTCTCCAATACCTGAAAGTGAAAAGTGAAAGTGAAATCACTCAGTCGTGTCCGACTCCTAGCGACCCAATGGACTGCAGCCTACCAGGCTCCTCCATCCATGGGATTTGCCAGGCAAGAGTACTGGAGTGGGGTGCCATTGCCTTCTAACCTCTTGTAAATCCTAAGTATGACTTATAATGAGGATATTTTTAGAATTCTCCAATAATGATCTATTATTTATCTACTCCGGGAAAATAAACTGGAGTGAAAATAGACTCCCAATTAAATAACTCCAATTAAACATTTAGTTTTGGGCAAGAGTTTCTAATTTTGAAATATATGTACACATATACATTTAACAAAGAGGAAATATTTTCCTTCAAGATAAATAGATTATGTCAACATGTGTTTCTTTTGCATTTAATCAGGGTGAAATTTGATGCTATATTTTGAGTTCCCAACAAGAACAGGACACTATTCAGTACATGAAAAGTCTTAATAGTCATGTCAACTGTTTCTAATTTAGTTTGTAAAAATAATGTCTAGAAGTCTAGAGTGGCTTACATTCCTAGACAAATTCAAGAAGCATATTTCTCTTCCATAAAAGTTATTTCACTTGTATTTCACATTTCTATGCTATTTTTAAATATTGATATTTAATTTGAAATTTATAACTTTTTAGCACAATGATTTGTATTGCCTTGGGGGAAAGAGATGGAGTAGTAAAGTACCTCTAGAGAAAATTACCTGAAGCTCACACAAAACTAGGCTGTTTTCTTTTCCATCACATTCTAGTTACAGAATAAAAAGCTGATTGAAATTGCAGATTATCATGTGCTTTAGTGTCCTTGTGAGGTTTATACTAGTGCAATTTTTTATAGAAATCATTTGATTAAAGTCATAAAAATTTTACATATAGAAGACACATCCACTCCTAAGGTTCAACTGATCACTTTTTACTTCTACTACCAGTTGACATTTGTGAAAATATTTCTTTAGAATGTATTGCTGAATCTTCCAAATAGGTTACCTCATGCTCCTTTCAAGCTCAGAGGATCTCTTTTCTTATATCAGACCAACTGTTTAAAGCTGGCACTGTATTTAGCAACTGTTTACCCTCTGGAAGGTGAGACCTTAGAAAACTGACCTATCTATTTGAGTCCTAAGTGACAGTTTCTCATTGTGAACAGCTACTTTTATGTAAAATGTGTTTAACATAGTTTTAATCATGCAGCAATTAAGAGTAACATTTAGAGAGAAATCTGGAGATGCTTCCTTGTCTTTCTTCTGCTCTATCCTTCTGTCGATTGAAAATTGAACTTATGCCTATAACAACTTCTTTGTCTCACCTTTATTTTTGGTTTGTTAGTTTCCTGAAAGTATGGAATTAAATCTGCAAATGGTCATGGTGACAGTGTTGTCTTGAAAACTCAAGAGCCCTTGTAGTAACGTAAGAAATGCTAGTGATTTGCTCTTGGATTATCATGTACTATGATCTCAAGTAAATTGAGGTGCGCTCTGATGTGCAGTTTCAATGTGGATGCTTTGTTTTTTCCCTCTGACGTGATCTTGCAGTGCAGCAAGGGGAAAAGATCAAAGAAACTCATGAAACTAAATTTGATCCATCTGAAAATTCAGTCTCATAAATTCAGTCTCTTCAGGCATTTGTCTTTTTGAATAAGAAAGTATTGTAGATTTTCTCCTCTTCCCTGCTTCTTTTCAAGGTGATGTGTGTGTCCTGGGGAGCTATGTAATCTGGCAGCAAGGAAGGCAGTACACATCTCAATGTTTATGTCTATATGACTTTGCTTGGTTTTCTGCCTCTCACATCGTTGCAGTGATGGCCTAACCTGGTGGTCTGACTGTAACAGGACCTTCTGTTTAGTTTTTTCTCACTTTGGTTGGGGGTCTTTGCTACTGACCTGGCTTCACATCAGCCCCCTCTGAGGTCTAGTTGTAACTTCTCTTTGCTCCTTAACCTTAGGTATCCTCTGTGGACTTTAAATACTCAATTGTCTCTCCAAGAAGCAATCTCTTCCCATGGGAACCTGCCTTTATTTTTCTGTGCAAAATGGGATTCTATGATGACCAGGTAGGGTAGGTCTGGACTTCACCTCCCTAACCCTGGGGGTCCCCTGGGTTGGTAATACCCCTGTAATTCCAAGTGGAAAACAGCGCAAAACCCTTATATTCAATGGCTTTTTTCTTTACCCATCTAACACTCCAAAGACTGTCCTCTCCATGACTTCACTGCAGAGAAGGGTGATTGGGGATGACTTGCCTTTTTATGTATTTCTACTCTCCTTTCTTGTCCTCATTCCACAGTCGCCAAGGAAAAAAAGATCAGGTTTTCCCCCTCCCTCTTTCTGTCTGTTCAGAAAAATCTCTTTAAGTCATACTTCCTAGGGTGGTATCACACTTTTCCTGGATTCAATGTTGGCAGTTGGGGCATAGGTATTTCAAAAATATTTTACCTGTTACACTTGAGTAACTCTGGAGACAAAATGTGGTCCATCTGCTCTGCTATGTATACTTGAGAGATCACCTTCCTTTTCTGGTTCTTATTAAACAAAACTGAAATGAAGTTTTAGCTTTTCTCTCCCTAGAAGAATGCTCAAACTACAGCACAATTGGACTCATCTCACATGCTAGTAAAGTAATGCTCAAAATTCTCCAAGCCAGGCTTCAGCAATACATGAACCTTGAACTTACAGATGTTGAAGTGGTTTTAGAAAAGGCAGAGGAACCAGAGGTCAAATTGCCAACATCCTCTGGATCATTGAAAAAGCAAGAGAGTTCCAGAAAAACATCTATTTCTGCTTTATTGACTATGCCAAAGCCTTTGACTGTGTGAATCACAATAAACTGTGGAAAATTCTTAAAGACATGGGAATACCAGACCACCTGACCTGCCTCTTGAGAAACCTGTATGCAGATCAGGAAGCAACAGTTAGAACTGGACATGGAACAACAGACTGGTTCCAAATTGGGAAAGGAGTACGGTCAAGGCTGTATATCATCACCCTGCTTATTTAATTTATGTGCAGAGTACATCATGAGAAACGCTGGGCTGGAAGAAGCACAAGCTGGAATCAAGATAGCTGAGAGAAATATCAATAACCTTAGATATGCAGATGACACCACCCTTATGGCAGAAAGTGAAGAAGAACTAAAGAGCCTCTTGATGAAAGTGAAAGAGGAGAGTGAAAAAGTTGGCTTAACTCAACATTCAGAAAACGAAGATCATGGCATCCGGTCCCATCACTTCATGGCAGATAGATGGGGAAACAGTGGAAACAGTGTCAGACTTTACTTTTTTGTGCTCCAAAATACTGCAGATGGTGACTGCAGCCATGAAATAAAAAGACACTTATTCCTTGGAAGAAAAGCTATGACCAACCTAGATAGCGTATTAAAAGGCAGAGACATTATTCTGTCAGCAAAGGTCCATCTAGTCAAGGCTATGGTTTATCCAGTGGTCATGTATGGATGTGAGTTCAGTTCTGTTCAGTTCAGTAACTCAGTCATGTCCGACTCTTTGTGACCCTAATGAATTGCAGCATGCCAGGCCTCCCTGTACATCACCAACTCCCGGAGTTCACTCAAACTCACATCCATCGAGTCGGTGATGCCATCCAGCCATCTCAGCCTCTGTCGTCCCCTTCTCCTCCCGCCCCTAATCCCTACCAGCATCAGAGTCTTTTCCATGACTCAACTCTTCGCATGAGGTGGCCAAAGTACTGGAGTTTCAGCTTTAGCATCATTTCTTCCAAAGAAATCCCAGGGCTGATCTCCTTCACAATGGACTGGTTGGATCTCCTTGCAGTCCAAGGGACTCTCAAGAGTCTTCTCCAACACCACAGTTCAAAACCATCAATTCTTCGACACTCAGCTTTCTTCATAGTCCAACTCTCACATCCATACATGACTACTGGAAAAACCATAGCCTTGACTAGACAGACCTCTGTTGGAAAAGTAATGTCTCTGCTTTTGAATATGCTATCTAGGTTGGTCATAACTTTCCTTCCAAGGAATAAGCGTCTTTTAATTTCATGGCTGCAATCACCATCTGCAGTGATTTTGAAGCCCAAAAAAATAAAGCCTGACACTGTTTCCCCATCTATTTCCTATGAAGTGATGGGACTGGATGCCATGATCTTCGTTTTCTGAATGTTGAGCTTTTAAGCCAACTTTTTCACTTTCCACTTTCATCAAGAGGCTTTTTAGTTCCTCTTCAATTTCTGCCATAAGGGTGGTGTCATCTGTATATCTGAGGTTACTGATATTTCTCCCAGCTATCTTGATTCCAGCTTGTGCTTCTTCCAGCCCAGCGTTTCTCATGATGTATTCTGCATATAAGTTAAATAAGCAGGGTGACAATATACAGCCTTGATGTACTCCTTTTCCTATTTGGAACCAGTCTGTTGTTCCATGTCCAGTTCTAACTGTTGCTTCCTGATCTGCATACAGGTTTCTCAAGAGGCAGGTCAGGTGGTCGGGTCTTCCCATCTCTTTCAGAATTTTCCACAGTTTATTGTGATCCACACAGTCAGAGGCTTTGGCATAGTCAGTAAAGCAGAAATAGATGTTTTTCTGGAACTCTCTTGCTTTTTCAATGATCCAGTGGATGTTGGCAATTTGATCTCTGATTCCTCTGCCTTTTCTAAAACCAGCTTGAACATCTGGAATTTCATGGTTCACATATTGCTGTAGCCTGGCTTGGAGAATTTTGAGCATTACTTTACTAGCGTGTGAGATGAGTGCAATTGTGTGGTAGTTTGAGCATTCTTTGCATTGCCTTTCTTTGGGACTGGAAGGAAAACTGACCTTTTCCAGTCCTGTGGCCACTGCTGAATTTTTCAAATTTGCTGGCATATTGAGTGCAGCACTTTCACAGCATCATCTTCCAGGATTTGAAATAGCTCAACTGGAATTCCATCACCTCCACTAGCTTTGTTCATAGTGATGCTTTCTAAGGCCCACTTGACTTTACATTCCAGCATGTCTGGCTCTAAGTGAGTGATCACACCATCATGATTTTCTTGGTCATGAAGATCTTTTTTGTACAGTTCTTCTGTGTATTCTTGCCACCTCTTCTTAATATCTTCTGCTTCTCTTGGGTGCATACCATTTCTGTCCTTTATCAAGCCCATCTTTGCATGAAATGTTCCCTTGTGTCTCTAATTTTCTTGAAGAGATCTCTAGTCTTTCCCATTTTGTTGGAAACTCTCATGGATGTGAGAGTTGGACTATTAAGAAAGCTGAGTGCTGAAGAATTGATGATTTTGCACTTTGATGTTGAAGAAGACTCGAGAGTCCCTTGGACTAAAAGGAGATCCAACCTGTCCATCCTAAAGGAGATCAGTCCTGGGTGTTCATTGGAAGAACTGATGAAGCTAAAACTCCAGTACTTTGGCCACCTGATGCAAAGAGCTGAGTCATTTGAAAAGACCCTGATGCTGGGAAAGATTGAGGGCAGGATGAGAAGGGGACGACAGAAGATGAGATGGTTGGATGGCATCACTGATTCATTGGACATGAGTTTGGGTAGACTCTGGCAGTTGGTGATGGACAGGGAGGCCTGACGTGCTACAGTTCATGGGGTGGCAAAGAGTCCAGCATGGCTGAGTGACTGAACTGAACTGAACTCCCTAGAAAAGATGGAAGCTACCAAAAAATTGACTTTGTTATGTCTGAGTGTCCCATGTGACTGTTAGAATGTAATTTAGATTTTTCTTGATGCTGTGCCATGATTTTCTGCATAGGACTGATACTTAGCAGAAGCCCAAATGTGACTAATTCATTTTAGTTTCAGAATCTACATCTTTACTTCCCTTTCCTCCTGATGTCCATCATGAGCTAAAGGCCCCTAGACTAACTATAACCATACCCAGGTGTAAAGAACACTTGATCTATAGACTACAACCTCTAGTCTTTAGAAGTTCTTTTGGCCTTGGGGCTTCTCTTATGGCTCAGACAGTAAAAAATCTGCCTGGAATGCAGGAGACGTGGAGTCAGTCCCTGGGTCAGGAAGATCCCCTGGAGGAGGGCATGGCAGCCCACTGCAGTATTCTTGCCTGGAGAATTCTGTGGACAGAGGTGGCTACACTCCATAGGGCACAAAGAGTCAGACATAACTGAGTGACTAACACTTTCACTTTCTTTTGGGCTCAGATGAAGAAGTTTGAGTTCCCAGTAGTGAAATTCCTTTAGTAAACCAGGGTCTTGAGCTATTAGAATTCCTTGTCCCAATTTGCTGGAATCCCTTGTCCAAATCCGTTGATGCTTCTCTCCCCTCAGAGCCTGCTCATCCTGGCTATGCTCTGTCTTGACTTCCTTTGGGACTTTGGGAAACAGAGATTGCGGTACTTTCCTCACATTGTGGAGGATGGCATTTTGGAGATGATGGTCTTCATGGAGAGGTTGATGACAGAATCTTTCCCGAGCTCTTCACATAAGCAGCGGAGCTGGGATTGCTACCTCTGTCTCCTATTAAAATGGGACTTGGTGAAAACAAACTTTGGGTTTTCCTCCCATAAAAACATCTCTCCACAGGTGGTCTGATGGAGCAGATCTCCACACTGAGGGGAGAATGGCTCCCCGTAGGCAGCAGCCCTCCTTTTCCGAGGAGGGAGCAGCAGCTCGTGGAAACTAAAGCATTCTCACTATCTCTAGAGCCCCACAGAAGGTGATGAACTGGACAACACAACTGAACTGCTGGAGTGGGGGGAGATTTAGTGTGAAGATTGTGCAAATAAAGTACACCTGAAGGCAAGATTGTCCCAACATTTGAAGAGTGGAGAATGAAAACATCTAATCTCTGATCTACCACCTACTTGAGGGCTGGGCAACTTTCCTGGTGACGTGGTGGCTGAGCCCGGCTGCTTTAAGGAAAAGGGCCACCAGTTTGGCCTGTTCACCCAGCACTGCATCGATTACTCAGTGACAGCTCTGACTGACATTATCTGCTAAATAGCATGAAGTGGAAACCTGGAATGTGCATATCTTAGTATCTTTTGTGAAGTAGGAAGACCTCTATATGCTGTAAGAGAGTATCACAAATTGGGTGATATAAACAACAGAAATATATTCTCTCAGATTCCTCAGGGCTGGAAGTCTGAAATTAAGATATCAGCAGGCCATGTTCCCTTTGAATTGGCTTCCTTGTCTCTTCCTTAATCTCTGGTGGTTGCCAGCAAGCCTTGACATTCCTTGGCTTGTAGATGCACCACTCCAATCTTTCCTTCCATTGTCACATAGACTTTTCCCCTGTGTGTCTCTGTGTCTTTACATAGCTTTCTTATAAGGACACCAGTCATTGGATTTAAAGCCCATCCTAACCTACTAAGGCGATATATTGTCACCCTGCTTATTTAACTTATATGCAGAGTACATCATGAGAAATGCTGGGCTGGAAGAAGCACAAGCTGGAATCAAGATTGCCGGGAGAAATATCAGTAACCTCAGATACGCAGATGACACCACCCTTATGGCAGAAAGTGAAGAGGAACTCAAGAGCCTCTTGATGAAAGTGAAAGAGGAGAGTGAAAAAGTTGGCTTAAAGCTCAACATTCAGAAAACAAAGATCATGGCATCCAGTCCCATCACTTCATGGGAAATAGATGGGGAAACAGTGTCAGACTTTATTTTTCTGGGCTCCAAAATCACTACAGATGGTGATTGCAGCCATGAAATTAAAAGACACTTATTCCTTGGAAGGAAAGTTATGACCAACCTATATAGCATATTCAAAAGCAGAGACATTACTTTGCCAACAAAGGTCCGTCTAGTCAAGGCTATGGTTTTTCCTGTGGTCACATATGGATGTGAGAGTTGGACTGTGAAGAAGGCTGAGCCCCGAAGAATTGATGGTTTTGAACTGTGGTGTTGGAGAAGACTCTTGAGAGTCCCTTGGACTGCAAGGAGATCCAACCAGTCCATTCTGAAGGAGATCAGCCCTGGGATTTCTTTGGAAGGAATGATGCTAAAGCTGAAACTCCAGTACTTTGGCCACCTCATGTGAAGGGTTGACTCATTGGAAAAGACTCTGATGCTGGGAGGGATTAGGGGCAGGAAGAGAAGGGGACGACAGAGGATGAAATGGCTGGATGGCATCACTGACTCAATGGACGTGCGTCTGGGTGAACTCCGAGAGTTGGTGATGGACAGGGGGGCCTGACGTGCTGTGATTCATGGGGTCGAAAGAGTCAGACACGACTGAGGTACTGAACCGAACCTACTATGATCTTAAATTAACTAATTACATCTACAAAGACCTTATTTCCAAAATAAGATCACTTAGGTTCCTTTTTTTCTCCACAGTTCTCATCACCATCTAACATGTTGTGTTTTTGTTTGCTTGTTTTAATTTATTTATTTTTAATTGAAGGATAGTTGCTTTACAGTATTGTGTTTGTTTCTACCAAACATCAGCATGAGTCATAGGTTTACATATGTCCCCTCCCTCACACCTCCCTCCCCATCCGACCCCTCTAGGTTGTTACAGAGCCCCAGTGTGAGTTCACTGAGTCCTACAGCACATTCCCTTTGGCTATCTTTAGATATGTATGTTTTCATGTTACTCTCTCTGTACATCCCACCCTCTTCTTCCTCACCTCCCCCGCCCCAACCATGTCCATAAGTCTGTTCCCTATGTCTGCATCTCCATTGCTATCCTGCAATTAATTTCATCAGCACCACCTTTTTAGATTCTATATATATGTGTAATTATACAGTATTTGTTTTTTTCTTTCTGACTTACTTCACTCTGTATAATAGCCTCTAGATTCATCTACCTCCTTAGAACTGACTCAAATGCATTTCTTTTCATGGCTGAGTAATATTCCATTGTATATATATGCCACAGCTTCTTTAGCCATTCATCTTCTGATGCACATCTAGGTTACTTCCATGTCCTAGCTATTGTAAATAGTGCTCAATGAACATTGGGGTACATGTGTTTTATTTTCAATTTTGTTTTCCTCAGGGTATATGCCTAGGAGTGGGATTGCTGGGTTATATGGTGGTTTTATTCCTAGTATTTTCAGGAATCTCCATACTGTCTTCTATGGAAGCTATATCAATTTACATTCCCACTAATAGTGTAAGGGGATTCCCTTTTCTCCACACCCTCTCCAGCATCTATTGTTTGTAGACTTTTTGATGATGGCCATGCTGACTGGTATGAGGTGACATGTCATTGTAGTTTTGATTTCCATTTCTTTAATAATGAGTGATATTGAGCATCTTTTCCTGTGTTTATTAGCCATCTGTATGACATTATATTTTTATTTTTAAAATAAATTTCTTCTTCCCTCCACTAGATGGAAGTTTCATGAACAAAGAGAGATTGTTTTAAATTTTGACTCTGTATCACTAACAAGTAAGGTGGTGTTTGACCTGTAGCAGGAACTCAGTACATCTCTTTTTAATATATTTGTATGTTGGGAAAAAGATACATGAACTGCTGTGGTGGCCACACAGGGACTCCTGGGAGGCATGTTACCACCACCTGAATAAAAGCAGAGGATGCAAATACCATGTAAAGGGAAAAAGGCAAGGTGAGATGGGCTATGAGGGTGGAAAGAGAGGGACAGCCTTGTTGACAATGAGTTAATTATTCTTATCTTTAAAATCTGCTTCCAGCATCTTCTTTTCTCCTTGGTATTGTAGCCAATAAATTGTTCGTTTGATTTTGAGTTAACAATGGGCAGAAGACCTAAATATACAGTTCTTATAAGACATACAAATGGCCAAGAGGGACATGAAAAGATGTTCAACATTGTTAATTATTAGAGAATCAAAACTACAATGAGATATCACCTCACATCAGTCAGAATGGCTTTCATCAAAAAATCCACCAACAATAAATACTGGAAAGGATGTGTAGAGAGAGGAACCCTCCAAAACTGTTCGTGTGAATGTAAATTGGCACAGCCACTATGGAAAATAGTATGGAGGTTCCTTAAAAAACTTGAAATAGAGCGCCATATGACC
The DNA here is from genome assembly GCF_002263795.3 of Bos taurus. Taxonomy (NCBI): domain Eukaryota; kingdom Metazoa; phylum Chordata; class Mammalia; order Artiodactyla; family Bovidae; genus Bos; species Bos taurus. Next base: position 83,613,807 of record NC_037329.1, on the reverse strand, counting down.
CTGCAGTCCTACTCTTGGGCATATATCTGGAGAAAAACAGGATCCGAAAGGATACGTGCACCCCAGTGTTCCTTGTAGCACTGTTTACAATAGCCAAGACATGGAAGCAACCTAAATGTTCATTGACAGAGGAATGGATAAAGAAGATATGACACATATAGACAAAGGAATATTACTTAGCCATTAAAGAAAATGAAATAATGCCATCTGAAGCAACATGGATGGACCTAGAGATTGTCATACAGAATGAAGAAGTCAGATAGAGAAGGAGAAATATCATGTGACATCCCTTATATGTGGAATCTAAAAGGAAATGATACAAATGAACTTACAAACAGAAAAAGATCCACAGACTTAGAGAAGGAGCTTACTGTTGCTGGGGGAAAGGTGAGGGGTTAGGATAGTTAGGAATTAGAAAGTGAAGTCTCTCAGTCGTGTCCGACTCTTTGTGACCCCATGGACTGTAGCCTACCAGACTCCTCTGTCTATGGGATTTTCCAGGTAATAGTACTGGAGTGGATTGCCATTTCTTTCTCCAGGGGATCTTCCCAACCCAGGGATCAAACCCCGGTCTCCCGCATTATAGACAGATGCTTTACCGTCTGAGCCACCAGGGAAGCCACCATCCCCTAGGGATTAGGGGATGGACATATATGCATAGTTATATTTAAAATGGATAACCAACAAGGACCCACTGTACAGCACATGAAACTCTACTTAATGTTATGTGCCAGCCTGGGTGGGAGGAGGTTTAGGGGGAGAAAGGATACATGTGTGTATATGATTGAGTCCCTTCGCTGTTCCCCTGAAACTGTCACAACATTGTTAATTGACTATACCCCAATACAAAATAAGAAGTTAAAAAAAAGAAACTTTCAGTAGAAAAAAATTGTGACCAATACACCAATCATGACTTGAGAGTGAAGCCATCATTTCATAAATTGTGTCTCTTTCTTGATGCCAAACAAGCCCACTGGCAACTTTCTTTTATGACCTCCCACTCTACACATAGAAAAAAGGGTTGCAGAATTGGATCTGACATAGAAGAGAAATAATTTGGAAGGTCTCATCACATTATAGGTTCATCCCTAGAAACCTAAGGAATCTACTTTGAAAATGATATATAATTCACTGGCCCCAGGGAAACTCAGAATACCTGCTGAGGGCATGGTCCTCCTTAAGCTTTGTGTCTATGGGAGGTACCAGGGACAGCAACCATCTGAGTGTGACCAGCAATCTTTTATGGGCAGTTAGAGGAGAAAAGAGGGGAGCCTAGCTGAAGCATAAAGGGAACAATGAACAGGGCTGAAAAAAAAACATTTTCAAATGTCTCATGATAGAATCACATGAGCTCTGAGTCATATTCTTTCCAATCAAGAGGTAGAGACTTGCCCTGAACATAAGACAAATTCAACATTATTTATGCCCTGAAGTTCAAGGTGCTGCCTAAGAGGAAGCTTCTGTATTTATGTCCTGAGATTTTCACAGAACATTTTAAAAAATCTTCCATAGATTTTTTTCTGAGGCAAATAAATGTGACTTCAACCAAATTAGGAAAATTTTCATAAGCCTTGCAGAGAAAAAGAAAACCAGCAGGAGCAGAAAACAAAGCATTATTTCAGACACTTACTTTGACTGTAATGCCAGGAGTGATACTAACATAAAAATCCTTGTTGTTACAGTAATTTGAGGCTGTTTTAAACTTTTTTTTTTTTGACAGCAGAAGACAATGCAAAATTACAGGGTCATTTTCAGAGTTCTGCTTAATTGGAATTGTTTTCTGTTAGAGTTTGTTTGCTATCCTAAGGGGTGCTTCCACCTACATCAGAGTCAAGAAGAAAATGCACATATAGTTCTCGTTATTGTGGACCGAGCAAAGTAAATATGGGCCACCCTGTAACGCTGTCTTTAGTGTCTTGGGAAGAACGTAGAGAGTCCATTATCGTTTCTTCAAAAGTAATTTTAAAATGCAAATACAGGTGCTGCCAGATTCTTGTCTCCATAAGATTGTCAATTTTCTTACCCCACACTCATTTATTTTTCATGAAGAATGAAATATGGGGCAGAGATTTATTTGTTGACAGTTACCACAACTAACTCAGTCTCAACTCTGACCTAAATTCTTCCTGCTTAGACACAGTCAAGTAGAAAATAATGAAGGCTGAGATATTTCTGAAATGTAAAACCTGAAATTGCCAAAATTTACTCAACTTTCTCGAAGGTAAAGAGTTGTGAGCACTTTCTGTTGAACTGTTCCCTAACAATGATGATTCTCTGTCCTTTAATTTACTCTGCTTTCCCGTTAATCCCACACCTGTTCCCACTGACCCTTAAATTAAATTGTGTGCTCCAAGTTTTGTTTTAGTTTTTATTTTTTGTCTGTGTTTAGGAAATCAACTGCACAATGTGCAAGCTTTCTCCCTGGAGTTAACTTACAAATGCTAGAAGTTAGAATGATGTTGGTTTCTGTAGGGCTGAAATATCTAACCTAATTTCTCAGACCTGCTTATTTTGAAAATGCTAGGCATATTTATTATTGTAAGTGATATTGATATTAATAAGCAAAATGTTAACAGTAACCCATACAGAGATGTTTGATAGTTTACATAATAAGTGTATATATGCCTTTAACTATTAATGTGTAATTTTTATAAGAGTTGCTGTGATCTTTATAGACCGTGAAAATATTTTAGGACTATAGTTCTTGTATCCATACTTAATGTATTTTTGTGATAGCATCAAAAGACTGTTACCCAATCATGAGGAAAAGTCAATCCTTGACTTTTACTTACATCAGTTCAGTCAGTTCAGTTGCTCAGTCACGTCCGACTCTTTGCGACCCCGTGAATTGCAGCACACCAGGCCTCCCTGTCCATCACCAACCCCTGGAGTTCATTCAAACTCACGTCCATCGAGTCGGTGATGCCATCCAGCCATCTCATCCTCTGTCGTCCCCTTCTCCTCCTGCCCCCAATCCCTCCCAGCATCAGAGTCTTTTCCAATGAGTCAACTCTTCGCATGAGGTGGCCAAAGTACTGGAGTTTCAGCTTTAGCATCATTCCTTCCAAAGAAATCCCAGGGCTGATGTCCTTCAGAATGGACTGGTTGGATCTCCTTGCAGTCCAAGGGACTCTCAAGAGTCTTCTCCAACACCACAGTTCAAAGGCATCAATTCTTCAGCGCTCAGCTTTCTTCACAGTCCAACTCTCACATCCATATGTGACCACAGGAAAAACCATAGCCTTGACTAGATGGACCTTTGTTGGCAAAGTAATGTCTCTGCTTTCCAATATGCTATCTAGGTTGGTCATAACTTTCCTTCCAAGGAGTAAACATACATGATATTTATCTATTCTAAATAATGTTTCATCAGTATTTAGCATATTTCAGATTAATTTAAGGAAAGGAGTATGCTAGAAGTGGATGAAATTTGAATTTAGTGCCTGAGTCTGCTTTCTTATTTCCTGCACTTGGAGTCAGGTGCCCCAGGCCCTTCCTAACCTGCTGCACCCCTCCTTCCATCCAACACAGATGCCTCAGGATTCCAGATGTCTGTGTTTTCTGCGTTACCACTTTTATTTATTTACCCCTATCTATCCAATCCTATTTTCTGAAGAATAATTTGATTCTTAACACGAATAGAATATACATCAGCATTTGTCAAACTCTGTCATGGGTTGAGTGATGTTAAGCAAGCAGTGTTTGGGGAACATGGTGTGCCATACCACCAAATGCCCCGGGTATAGGCATTTTAAATCCTTCCCTTGGAATTTCAAAATGCAAGTTAATATATGAAAGTTTCTGAAAGTGAAACAAGAAACATATTTAATTTTGCTTTGCAGTTAAACAAGCCAACTCATTTGCTAAACGGAAGACCAATCTGGCTGTATCTATTACTATCCCTAAATAGCTATATTTCTTAACAACAGCTTAAGCTGGCTAACTTTTGTCAAGAAGGAGAGATAAATTAAAAGGAAAATATCAGTATATAGGCAGTCTTCTGCTTCCTTCTAAGTGAAGCTCTCACAGACTCATGCCTGGGTCAGAAAACTTTCCTCCAGCGTGGTAGTGTGTGCATCTGATAGGGACAAGTCCGTTTTTAGAGAGGCAATTGGGGACAGTTCGTAAAAACAAAACAAAGTAAACTTTTAGGGACTTCTAGGTATATCATATCCATACTGGAGAGCCATCAGAATCTTTTAAGGAGAAGGTACATGAAAAGATCTGTGTTGTCAAAAGTAGTTGGAGTGACAAGGTGGAGGTGGAGGGGGTAGGAGACCATGACTCAGGCAGCTGGTTTTAGGTTGTTACAGTAAACCCAGTGGGAATGTTGCGGTCCTGATCTGTGATCACAAGTATGGAAAGGAATTGAGAAACACTTACTTAGGAAGATTTAGCAGAAGAAAGTAGGGGAAAGTAATGCACCACAATGACTCAGTTTTCTAGCTTCGGTTGACAATGATAATGTAATTAACTGAAACAAAGAAGAAGGAAGAAAAGGCTGCGAGGACAGAGGGCCAGGGGTAATGAATTTGATTTTGGTCATAGATGAGTAATGAGAACAAGCTATCTTAAATGCAACCATACTTGCTAGAGCTGCCTAAGGGAGAAAGAGGCAGTGAGACGTTCTCTCTAGGCATCTTGCAGTGCCCACTTATTGCCAGTGGGCCCCATGCCTCACACTCTTTTCTTGTTGACTGACTAGTGACTACTCTGACATTTTTCATGGTTTTGCCTCACAGGGTTCTGCCTACCTGTCAAAATTTTCTTTCAATCACTGTGAGCAAAAGACAAGAACAAAGTGATTTAAGAGGAAAAATCTTGCAAAAATACTCCAATGACTTTAGTCCATAAACAAAAATAATAGGGCCACTGGCGCAGTCAAAAGTTACATTAAGTTTTTGAAAATGGGAGTGAACATAGGTTCAATTAGCATAGGGAGAATAGCAGGGCACCTATTTGGTATAATGTGAAGTATCAAAGAACTTTCAGGTATATATCGACAATTTAGCTTGCTCCAATATCAAAATCATTGGTCCTGTTTTTAAGTGGAGGGTGACTGGGATAAAATTATTCCTCCTAAGAATTAAAATTAAGGCTTCCCTGATAGCTCAGTCAGTAAAGAATCCACTTGCAATGCAGGAGACCTGAGTTCAATCAATCCTTGAATTGGGAAGATCTGGAGAAGGAAATAGCAACCCATTCTTGGATGGAAAATCTCATGGATAGAAGAGGCTGGTGGGCTATAGTCCATAGGGTCTCAAAGAGTCACACATGACTGAGTGACTGAGCACACACACCCATAATTAGGATTGTATATTCAGTATCATAGGAAAATGGAGGGCTCTTTTCAAAGTAATTCTTAGAAAAACATCTCCCCTCCATTGGTCCCTTTTCAACCCTCAAGATAAACACACACATATACCATTTCCATATAAATGCTGTCTTCCCTATCCTGGAATATTTTTGCATCTTCAAAGCTTCATTTGGATAATGTATAATGATGCTCCAAGACTCAGCTTAGGTATCACCTCCACTTTTCCAGGCCCCCATAGTGGGCTGTTTTTGGTTCTTATGTATTCTGTGCATGACTTTATCATGATGCTGACTCTGTTACAAAATTATACACACACTGTGTATTTACATGATTGGCTTTCTCTAACGACTGTGAGCTCTCTGACTATAGGATCATATGAAATTAATTTTTATTTCCATTGGATCTAGCACAGTGTCTTATATATAAAAATGCCAACAAATATTCAGAGTCAACTGAATATGAGATTTTTAGAGAACTGAGCAGTGCAAAAGAAAACTACTTGCTGGGCTTTTGGAAGATGTGATGTATTAGTAGTGGCAGTGTAGGAAGAAATTTAGAGGTAAATATATGACTTCCCTGATGGCTCAGACAGTAAAGAATTTGCCTGCAATGCAGGAGACCCAGGTTCAATCCCTGATTCAGAAAGATCCCCTGAAGAAGGGAATAGCTACCCTCTCCAGTATTCTTGCCTGGAGAATTACATAGACAGAGGAGCCTGGCGGGCTACAGTCCATAGGGTCACAAAGGATCAGACATGACTAAATGACTAACACTTTCACTTTCATGCAATCCTCAAATTATGATCTATCAGGTTCTTTGTTGTTCATCATTACTATTTTTTTTCTTAAAGATTCACAACTCCATTTGTTTGCTTATTCTAAAATAATTATCCAACACTTATATGTTCAGACACTGTGGCAGAAAAATAAATCTGATATAGGACTTACAGGGGCAAGTAGAAGGTGTACAACTCCCTTGTAAGTGCAAGGCACAGAGGGAAAAATGTTTAGAAAGACAGGGCGTAATCAAGTAGAGTACAGCGTCTTAGTTCAAATGCCCACCTTCTAATCCTTCCCCTATCATTCACTAACATGCAACCTTAAAGAAGTTACTTAACCTTTCTGTGCCTCAGTTTACTCATCTAAAAAAATGAGGACATTAGAACTTTGTACATTACTACTTTGTTGTTAACATTATGTGAATTAATCTCCAACAAAATTATTTCTAGTTATTGCTATTTGGGGATTTCTAAATTATTTCCATGCAGCAGTGGGAGTGTTGTGCCAGTGAGCAGCAACACATTTCCAGGCTTTTCATCAGTTCAGTTCAGTTCAGCCGCTCAGTTGTGTCCGACTCTTCGCAACCGCATGAATCACAGCACGCCAGGCTTTTCATATTTATTACTAAATTGTCTTTTAAAATTATTGTATTACTTATTTTAACAACTGTTAATAAATTTATTAGTTTTCCTGCAACATTGCCAACTTTTGCTTTTTGTTATTATAGTTACAAAATAGCACTTAATAGAATTTTTAAAGTATTGTATAGATATAGTTGGTGTGGTTGAGCATCTTTTGTACACTCTGATTCTATTGTATTCCTTTTGTGTGAATCGTCTGTGATTTTTTTTTCCTTCTTTGGCAAAATGTGTGCTAAATATAAAGATACAATTACAATAGCCTATTTGGCATTACATAAAAGATGCTTCTGCTGCTAAGTCGCTTCAGTTGTGTCCGACTCTGTGTGACCCCATAGGCGGAAGCCCACCAGGCTCCCCTGTCCCTGGGATTCTCCAGGCAAGAACACTGGAGTGGGTTGCCATTTCCTTCTCCAGTGCATGAAAGTGAAAAGTGAAAGGGAAGTCGCTCAGCCGTGTCCAATTCTTAGCAACCCCATGGACTGCAGCCTACCAGGCTCCTCCATCCATGGGATTTTCCAGACAAGAGTACTGGAGTGGGGTGCCATTGCCTTTTCCGAATAGATGCTGGGAATTTGCCTATTCCAAAACAATTTCTTGCCTTGGTTTGCAATGCTAAACTACTCTTCTGCATTTCTTTTAAACTATGTTCATAGTGCCTTCTGAGTTTGCTTTGCTGGCTCATCTTGTGACTGGCTTTTAGATATTGGTGCTTTTAGATATTAGAGATTTTATGTTCTCCCCACAGATGAACAAACAGGGTTTTATACAATCTATATACTGATGGTTCCCACATTTATATTTCCAGCCCAAACTTTTTCTCTAACTCCAGCTTTGTTTCACTCCAACTCTTGGAGATCACAACAGAAAACAGTCTCAACATGTTCTCATATAGATGTTTGGTTCATCTCACTCCCCAGTCCTTGATTCTTAACAATATTTTTAAACCTCCACTGAGTAGTACCACCATTATTCATATTACACAAACATGGAAATTTAGGGTTATTTGGATATTTCTCTCTTCCAAAACAATTACTGTCTTTTTACATTTTGTCTTCTTTGTATCAGCTCTGTCCCATTCCCTTCTTTGATGTTGATCACACTCAAGAAACTACTCTCTGTCTGAACTAGTAATAGATTCTTGAGAGATCTCCTTGACCGCACAATGTGATGTTTTTAGCATCCAAATCTAACAGGCAAATTTTACTGCTTAAAACTTCCTGATATCCTACTGGAATTAGAATTAAGGTCTACAAAGCCCTGAGTTATCTGTACTGTGTTCTTACCACTCTCAGCACGGTTATTTCAATTGCTCTCTGTTCTATCAAGTCACCATGTCATGCTCTTCCCATCTCAGTGTATCAGCACAAGCTGTTTTCTCTGCACAATTTCCCATTATCTACATAATCCCTACCCTTTGTTAATAAACTCTAAAGTTATTTACATAGGAAACCTTCCTTGGAGTCAGGAATAGGTCCCTTTGTAGCTGTACTTACTACAGCCTGGATTTTCCCTTCATAACAGTTATCATTAGCATAATTGAATATTTGATGGAATAATTAGATTTATTCCTCCAATAGACCATAATCTCAACAAGAACAAGGCTAGTACAGACAAGAAACTAGTAATTATTGATGTTATATTGATCTATAGGTGTTGATCTATTGATCTATATCTAGTTCATGGGGTTTCTCATGATGTGGTCTGCATATAAGTTATATAAGCATGGTGACAATATACAACCTTGACGTACTCCTTTTCCTATTTGGAACCAGTCTGTTGTTCCATGTCCAGTTCTAACTGTTGCTTCCTGACCTGCATATAAGTTTCTCAAGAGGCAGGTCAGGTGGTCTGGTATATCTATCTCTTTAAGAATTTTCCACAGTTGGTTGTGATCCACACAGTCAAAGGCTTTGGCATAGTCAATAAAGCAGAAATAGATGTTTTTCTGGAACTCTCTTGCTTTTTCCATGATCCAGCAGATATTGGCAATTTGATCTCTGGTTCCACTCCCTTTTCTAAAACTAGCTTGAACATCTGAAAGTTCATGGTTCATGTAGTGCTGAAGCCAGGCTTGGAGAATTTTGAGCATTGCTTTACTAGCATGTAAGATGAGTACAGTTGTGCGGTAGTTTGAGCATTCTTTGGCATTGCCTTTCTTTGGGATTGGAATGAACATTGACTTTTACCAGTCCCATGGCCACTGCTCAGTTTTCCAAATTTGCTGGCGTATTGAGTGCAGCACTTTCACAGCATAATCTTTCAGGATTTGGAATAGCTCAACTGGAATTCCTTCACCTCCACTAGCTTTGTTCATAGTGATGCTTCCTAAGGCCCACTTGACTTCACATCCTAGGATGTCTGGCTCTAGGTGAATGACCACACCATTGTGATTATCTGGGTTGTGAAGATCTTTTTTGTACAGTTCTTCTGTGTATTCTTGTCACCTCTTGTTAATATCTTCTGCTTCTTCTGGGTACATACCATTTCCGGCTTTTATTGAGCTCATCTTTGCATGAAATGTTCCCTTGCATCTCTAATTTTCTTGAAGTGATCTCTAGTCTTTCCCATTCTATTGTTTTCCTCTATTTCTTTGGATTGATTGCTGAGAAAGGCTTTCTTATCTCGCCTTGCTATTCTTTGGAACTCTGCATTCAAATGGGTATATCTTTCCTTTTCTCCTTTGCTTTTTGCTTCCCATCTTTTCACAGCTATTTGTAAGGCCTCTTCAGACAGCCATTTTGCTGCTTTGCATTTTTTTTCCTTGGGGATGGTCTTGATCCCTGTCTCCTGTATAATGTCACAAACCTCCATCCATAGTTCATTTGGCACTCTGTCTATCAAATCTAGTCCCTTAAATCTATTTCTCTGTTCTACTGTATAATCATAAGGGAATTGATTTAGGTCAGTGGTCTGGTGGTTTTCCCCACTTTCTTCAATTTAAGTCTGAATTTGACAATAAGGAGTTCATGATCTGAGCCACTGTCAGCTCCTGGTCTTGTTTTTGCTGACTGTATAGAGCTTCTCCATCTTTGGCTGCAAAGAATATAATCAATCTGATTTTGGTGTTGGCCATCTGGTGATGTCCATGCGTAGAGTCTTCTCGTGTTTTGAAGAGGGTGTTTGCTATTACCAGTGCATTCTTTTGGCAAAACTCTATTAGCCTTTGCCCTGCTTCATTCCGTATTCCAAGGCCAAATTTGCCTGTTACTCCAGGTGTTTCTTGACTTCCTACTTTTGCATCCTGGTCTCCTATAATGGAAAGGACATCTTTGGGTGTTAGTTCTAAAAGTCTTGTAGGTCTTCAAAGAACTGTTCAACTTCAGCTTCTTCAGCATTACTGGTTGGGGCATAGACTTGAATTACCATGATATTGAATGGTTTGCCTTGGAAACAAACAGAAATCATTCTGTTGTTTTGGAGATTGCATCCAAGTACTGCATTTCGGACTCTTTTGTTGACTATGATGGCTACTCCATTTCTTCTGAGGGATTCCTGCCCACAGTGGTGGATATAATGGTCATCTGAGTTAAATTCACCCATTCCAGTCCATTTTAGTTTGCTGATTCCTAGAATGTCAACTTGAGCATTCCTAGAATGTTCACTCTTGCCATCTCGTGTTTGACCACTTCCAATTTGCCCTGATTCATGGACCTGACATTCCAGGTTCCTATGCAATATTGCTCTTTACAGCATCGGACCTTGCTTCTATCACTAGTGACATCCACGAGTGGGTGTTGTTTTGCTTTTCCTCCATCCCTTCATTCTTTCTGGAGTTATTTCTCTACTGATCTCCTGTAGCATATTGGGCACCTACCGACCTGGGGAGTTCATCTTTCCATGTTCTATCTTTTTGCCTTTTCATACTGTTCATGGGCTTCTCAAGGTAAGAATACTGAAGTGGTTTGCATTCCCTTCTCCACTGGACCACATTCTGTCTGACCTCTCCACCGTGACCCATCCATTTTTGGTGGCCCCACATGGCATGGCTTAATTTCACTGAGTTAGATAAGGCTGTGGTCCGTGTGATCAGATTGGCTAATTCTCTGTGATTGTGGTTTCAGTCTGTCTGCTCTCAGATGCCCTCTCTCAGCGCCTACCATCTAACTTGGGCTTCTCTTACCTTGGACGTGTGGTATCTCTTCACGATGCTCCAGCAAAGAAGGTTGAGCACTGAATAATTGATGCTTTTGAATTGTGGTGTTGGAGAAGACTCTTGAGAGTCCCTTGACTGCAAGGAGATCAAACTAGTCAGTCATAAAGGAAATCAATCCTGAATATTCATTGGAGGGACAGATGCTGAAGCTTAAGGTTCAATACTTTGGCCACCTGATGCGAAGAGTTGACTCATTGTAAAAGACCCTGATGCTGGGAAAGATTGAAGGCAGGAGGAGAAGGGGACAACAGAGGATGAGATGATTGGATGGCATCAGCCACTCAATCGACATGAGTTTGAGCAAGCTCAAGGGGATGGTGAAGGACAGGGAATCCTGGCATGCTGCAGTCCATGGGGTTGCAGAGTTGGACATGACTGAGCGACTCAACAAATATACTTTAAGATCATTATTTCTTGTCTGTCAAACTTTATGTCCCAATTTAATTAGATAATTGAAAATTCTCAAGTTTTTGTTGAGTAGACTCAATGTATATATCCTAAAGCATTTTGCAAAACAACATTACTTTACGAATACATCCATATTGGAGTTTAACATTGGTGTTCAGTATTTATGTTACCTTATAATTCTCCTTATTTATCACTCTGAGTGATGCTGAAAAAATGTTGGTTTTACTTTTTTAGTCACGTAACATCTTAGAGGCACTGCTAATTTATGCAAGCAAATTTTGCTTTTTCTTAATTACTTGGATACTCTAGAGGATTCATTAGATGGTAACTCAACATGGTTAACATATACATCTCTGTTTTTTACTTACATGTACATCATCCTGGGTATTTAATACTTTATCATTTATTCATTTTTGCATGATAATTAGGCATTAACAAAGGCATAGGACTACAGAGCTAGAATTATGTAATATGTCTAATTGTAAAGCTTACATATAATTATTAATATTTAAATTCTGGTTAGTTATCATGAGATATGCTTTGTCCTACTAGTACTTTTAATTATTCATCTTCAATTTAATGTATTCAGAGCCTCTGTTTTTTCAATTTTCTCATTTCTAATCTCATCTTCTACCTTTAGTCTTATTCCTTTATTCTTTAAAACTGCAGTTTTAATTTTTAAAAGTCTTTCTTTTTCTTTTCTTTTAAAATGTATCTTGCAGTGTAGTGTTGAATATGTTTGATGTTTTTTATGCTTAAGTCTCCTAACTTTTTGCTGGCTTTTAGTGATGTTTTGTGAATTTTTTTCTTTCCCCCTTTCCTGAGGCAGTGACCACATTGCCCCCAGACACATAGTAATTGCTTATAAAAAGCAGGAAAATGCTCAGAGTCAGAATACAGATCTGAAAAAAAGAAAATGAGAAGTGTTAAAAATTCCTGTGCACCATGAGGAGGAGAGTTTATGACAGCAATTTCCATGTTTCTGATGAAAGTTAAACCACAATTAGCAACAGGTAAATGCAAATGAATTATTTAACACATCTTAAAGTATTCACATCCTGTTCCGGAGATTATTCTGGATGTTTTAAAGAACTGCCAGATTTCTCATGCTGCAGTATTTTTGGAGAAGTGTATCAAACATATCTGAAAGTACTGTTAATTACTCCTTCAGAGTATCTGTCTTTCAGATCCAGTGTCCTAAAATTTTTGTTGCAATGTTATAAAAATCTATGCAGCCTTAAAGAGTAATATAGGAATAATCATCTGAGCTTGTATAAAAATTAACTTCAGAATATAGAAGGTACAATATTTTAATTATTTTATTTAACCAAATTTAAAGAGAAATATTTCTTCAGTATATGTTGATTCAGTAGATTGTGCAGCCTTTTTTGAAGATCTTCTAAATTTAGACAATTTCAATTTGACCTCAACAGTCTCTATATGTTCATTATCCATTTAGGTTTTTGTTAAATGTCAAAGAAAGCCTTAGCTTTAAAAATTTTTAGAATATGTTGTTCAGTTAAGTTCAGTTCAGTCGCTCAGTCATGTCCGACTCTGCAACCCCATGAATCACAGCACGCCAGGCCGCCCTGTCCATCACCAACTCCCGGAGTTCACTCAGACTCACATCCATCGAGTCAGTGATGCCATCCAGCCATCTCATCCTCTGTCATCCCCTTCTCCTCCTGCCCCCAGTCCCTCCCAGCATCAGAGTCTTTTCCAATGAGTCAACTCTTCGCAACTATGTTGTAGTTTAGTATTATACAGTGGACACAGAAGATATTTCTTAGCAGTTCTCATTTTTTTAAAATAAAAGTTCTAAGATACATTGTTTTCTATTTTAGTACTTTAGAAATAAAAATCAGAGTAGGTCATATTTTATAATCCTCATTAAAAGCAACTGGTCACCATCACCAATAAAAAAACATTCAAGAATAAAAAGTAGGGTATACATATGATGTTTTTTTCACTGCCTCATGCAAGAATTATCATTAGATTGGGTTGGGTTATTTACTTTTATAATTCTAAGTATTGATTGATTTTAACATAATTGTGAGATTCTAATTACTGCTATTTTAGGGGATAGCAGTGGAGAAGGAAATGGCAACCCACTCCAGTGTTCTTGCCTGGAGAATCTCAGGGACAGGGGAGCGTGGTAGGCTGCCGTCTATGGGGTCCCACAGAGTCAGAGGCGACTGAAGCGTCTTAGCAGCAGCAGTGACAGAAAATGAAAACAAAAAGTTACTATATCCTCAGAATATTGTGTGTCACATGCCAATCAATACAATTAAAGATAATAGAAATAGCCAAATTTATTTTATGTGTGTATATGTAATAGAAATTGTATTGCTGTCACAACGGTGGGAGGAGTGACACTTATGTATCATGAAGGGCTATCATTCAGACCGAAAGCATCTTCAGACTTCCCACTGACTTTCAAGGTAAGTAATCTAACTTTTTCAATACATTTACTCTAAGGGGTGGAAGATGGGAAACTATATCTAATCAGGATTTCAAAGAAATTGAAGATCACCTACCTCAACTTTCCAAATTGTAGAGTCAGGGAAAGGGATTTTCCCCTGATCTTCCAAGAGGAGGTTGTCTTTTCTATGTGTTCTCATTGTTGCACTTTCTAGCAATTGTCACAGAATGATCATTATTGGCTGTTTACTTGTTTGTATCTTCCATTAAATCATACATTTCTTGAGTACAGAACTGTGGATTCTGTGTCCTTAGACACAGACCTCTACCCAGAACATAGAGAACATTATTGACTAAATGGATATATGATTTTCTTCTATTAATACCAGAAGTGGTCACCAATATATATTTTAAAACATCATGGCTAGAAAACTGAAAATAATACATGACCATAATTTCCATTTTAAAGATGTTTAAAATTTCTCTTGATGTAAGGTACTTATATATGTCCTTGTAAATACTACATATTAGCTAATTCTACTACCTGGTAATTATGAACAATGGTGTTATGCGTGCTTCTCTGTGACACTATCTTTAATATTTGAAGGCTGCTCATATCTCTTCCACATGTCCATTTACACTCTGATTCTCATGCCATCTGTTTGTTTTGTTGTTTATTATTGTTGTAGTAGTATATTAAGTTATATTTCTGTTCAGCTCTGTAAAAAATTATCAATGTACTAGGCATTCTGCTAGATAAAGTGTAAAGATGAATAGGCATATACTGTTCTAGGGAAATAGTAGGTAAACATATAATTGCAAAATACTGTGGGATTTTATCACATAATGTATTATTTTAACATGGTGTCTGGGACTCAGATATGCACAAGGTGCTATATGAGTGTAAAGATTAGGCTTTTAGCCCAACTAAAGGGATCAGATGAGCAACTATTATTTCATTTCATCCTCTTAGATGTGACCTCTTATTCACATCTGTCAAGATCTATTTGGATCTTCATTCTATCAAACAAATTATGTTCCTTCCAAAATTTCCTTGTCTTTTACAAATTTTATAAGCTTACTTTAAGAAAATTGTATCTTCATGTTAAAAATGATGAAGAGTACAAAACTAAGGACTGAGTTAATGAAATATCTTTTCCTAGGTTGATTCAATCATTACATAGCTCAAATAAAAATTTCCTATTGTTGATGAATGGACTGTTTACATTATAAAGATTTTCTTAGAATAACCCATTATACTTTAAAAAACACATTTCCATTAGGAAATTCAATACCATTTTGAAATAACCAGTTTCAAACTGTTTCTCATGAACTGGTAGATGTTGATCTTGTCCTACAAAAATTTTTGGATTATAGTGCAACTATTTTGTTTCTGAAGAGTAGAAGTTTGAAAACATGAAATTTTCTATTTTATGCTTTGATACTTGTGCACAGAAAATCTTAGTAAAAGCTTAAATATATTTTATTTCCTATTAAATACTTTTAAAGTCTATTTACTTATGAATCTACCAATATTTACCCATATTCTGCTACAGTGACAGGAGAATGTGGGTCAAAAATGTTTTCTTCTTAAAATTTTTTTCCCACAAATGTTTCTCAAAACTGACTACCCAAATCCTATGCTCTGGACCACATCTGAGTATCAGAAATAGGACAGGAGCAAAACCAAAGTAGCTATGTTTTCCAATAGAGGCAGTCATTTACCCAGGGCACACCTAAGTGAATATGCCTTCCTATGATAAGGCAATTTTACTTTTATATGACTGTGAATCTGCTTCTTTTTTATTATATTCATGAGTTTGCTGTATTTTTAATATTCCACATATACTTGATATTATACAGTATTTGTCTTTCTCTGACTTATTTCACTTATAATAATGCCCTCCAGTTCCATCCATGTTGCTACAAATGGCAAAATGTCATTCTTTTTTTATGTGTGAGTAGTGTTCCATTAATATATACCACATCTTCATTATACATTCATCTACTGATGGGCATTCAGCTTGCCACCATATCCTGATAATTGTAAATATTGCTTCTAGGAACATTGGGGTACATGTATCTTTTTGAATGAGTACTTTTGCTTTTTTTGGATATATACCCAGAAGTCAAATTGCTGGGTCTTGTAGTACTTATATTTTTAGTTTTAGAGAAACTTCTATTCTGTTTTCCACAGTGACTGCACCAATTTACATTCTAACCAACAGATTCAAGGGTTCCCTTTTCTCCACATTTTCACCAACATTTGTTGTTTATGTTATTTTTGATAATAGCCATTCTGACAGGCATGAAGTGAAATCTCATTGTGGTTTTGATTTGCAATTTTCTGATGATTAGTGATTTTGAGCATCTTTTTATATGCCTGTTGATCATCTGCATTTCCTCTTTTGAAAATTCAGTACTAATGCACATTTTCAAATCAAGTTGTTTGCTTTTTGATGTTGAGTTGTACAAACTATTTAAATATGTTGCATGTTAATTCATTATCAATCATATCATTTGCAAATATTTTCTCCCCTTCAATAGGTTGTCTTTTTGTTTTGTCTATGGTTTCCATTCCTGTACAAAGGAAGTTTAAGTTTAATCTAGTTTCAAGTTTAATTAGGTTCAGTAAGTTTGTGTTTCGGAGAAGGCAATGGCATCCCACTCCAGTACTCTTGCCTGGAAAATCCCATGGATGGAGGAGCCTGGTAGGCTGCAGTCCATAGGGTCACTAAGAGTCGGACACGACTGAGCGGCTTCCCTTTCACTTTTCACTTTCAGGCATTGGAGAAGGAAATGGGAACCCACTCCAGTGTTCTTGCCTGGAGAGTCCCAGGGACGGGGGAGCCTGGTGGGCTGCCGTCTATGGGGTTGCACAAAGTCGGACACGACTGAAGTGACTTAGCAGTAGCAGTAGTTTGTGTTTACATTTACTTCTTATATGTTAGGAGACAGATCCAAAAAAATATAGGTGTGATTTCTGTCAGAGTGTTCTACCTATATTTTCCTTGAGGAGTTTTAGAGTATCCATTCTTACATTTAGGTCTTTAATCCATTTTGAGTTTATTTTTGTGCATCATATTAGAGAATATTTTAATTTTATTCTTTTATGTGTAGCTGTTCAGTTTTTCTAGCACTACTTATTGAAGAGAACATCTTTTCTATACCATATATTCTTGATTTTTTTTGTCATAGATTATTTGGCCATAAGTGTGTGGGTTTATTTCTAGGCTCTTTATTCTATTGATCTATGTGTCTGTTTTTGTGCAAATGCCATACTGTTTTGATTCCTATAGGTCTGTATTATAGTCTGAAATCAGGGAGTGTGATTCCTCCAGCTCTATTCTTTTTTAAGATTGTTTTTGCTATTCAGGGTCTTTTGTATTTCCTTATAAACTTTAAAATTATTTGTTCTAGTTCTGTCAAAAATGCCATTGGTAATTTGATAGAGATTGCATTAAACCTGTAGATTGCCTTGGGAAGTATCTTAACAATATTAATTCTTTCAATCCAAGAAGATTTCTATGAACCTTAGGAAGCATTGGAGAAGAAAATGGCAACCTACTCCAGTATTCTTGCCTGGAAAATCCCATGGACAGAGAGGCTGGTAGGCTACAGTCCATGGGGTCACAAAGAGTCGGACATGACTGAGCAACTTCACTTCACTAGGAAGGATTACTATGAATATAGCTAGTGGAGGTGATGGAATCCCAGTTGAGCTACCTCACACCCTAAAAGATGATGCTGTTAAAGTGCTGCATTCAATATGCCAGCAAATTTGGAAAACTCAGCAGTGGCCACAGGACTGGAAAATGTCAGTGTTCATTCCAATACCAAAGAAGGGCAATGATGAAGAATATTCAAACTACCATACAATTGCACTCATTCCACATGTTAGGAAAGTTATGCTCAAAATCCTTGAAGCTAGGCTTCACCAGTATGTGAACTGAGAACTTTCAGATGGACAAGCTGGGTTTACAAAAGGCAGAAGAACCAGAGATTAAATTTCCAACATTCATTAGATCATAGAAAAAGTAAGGGAGTTCCAGAAAACCATCTACTTCTGCTTCATTGACTATGCTAAAGCCTTTGACTATGTGGATCACAACAAACTGTGGAAAATTCTTAAAGAGATGAGAATACCAGTCCACCATACCTGTCTCCTGAAAAACCTGTATGTGGGTCAAGAAGCAATAGTTAGAACCAGGCATGGAACAAATGACTGGTTCAAAATCGGGCAGTGTATATCAAGGCTGTATATTGTCACTTTGCTTATTTAACTTATATACAGAGTATGTCATGCAAAATGCTGGGCTGGATGAATCAAAAGC
Source organism: Bos taurus (assembly GCF_002263795.3). NCBI lineage: Eukaryota > Metazoa > Chordata > Mammalia > Artiodactyla > Bovidae > Bos > Bos taurus. The sequence continues at coordinate 83,595,754 of NC_037329.1, read as the reverse complement.
TGGAATCAAGACTGCCAGGAGAAATATCAATTACCTCAGATATGTAGATGATACCATTCTAATGGCAGAAAGTGAAGTGGAACTAAGGAGTCTCTTGATGAGGGTGAAAGAGGAGAGTGAAAAAGCTGACTTGAAACTCAACATTCAAAAAACAAAGATCACGGCATCTAGTCCCATCACTTCATGGCACATTGAAGCGAAAAAGTGGAAGCATTGACAGATTTTTTTTTCTTGGGCTGTAAAATCACTGTGGACAGTGACTGCAGCCATGAAATTAAAAGAGGCTCGCTCCTTGGAAGAAAAGCTATGACAAACCTAGACAGCATATTAAAAAGCAAAGACATCACTTTGCTGACAAACATCTGTATAGTCAAAGCTATTGTTTTTCCAGTAGTTATATACAGATTTGAGAATTGGACCATAAAGAAGGCTGAACACCAGAGAACTGATGTTTTTGAATTGTGGTGCTGAATAAGACTGTTGAGAATCCCTTGAACTTCTAGGAGATCCAGCCAGTCAATCTTAAAGGAGATCAACCCTGAATTTTCAATGGAAGGACTTATGCTGAAGCTGAAGCTCCAATACTTTGGCCACCTAATGTGAAAAGCCAACTCATTGGAAAAGACCCTGATGTGGGGAGAGACTGAAAGCAAAAGGAGAAGTGGGCGGCAGAGGATGACATGGTTTAATAGCTGCACTGACTCAATGGACATGAGTTTGAGCAAACTCTGAAAAATAGTCAAAGACAGGGAAGCCTGGTGTGCTGCAAGCCATAAGGTCCCAAAGAATGGAACATGACTTAGCAACTGAATAAAAACAACAACCAATTCAAAACACAGTTTATCTTTCCATCTCTTTGTGTCATCTTTAGTTTTCTTTATCAGTGTCTTATAGATTTCGGATGAGATGGCTGGATGGCATCACTGACTCGACGGACGTGAGTCTCAGTGAACTCCGGGAGTTGGTGTTGGACAAGGGAGGCCTGGTGTGCTGCGATTCATGGAGTCGCAAAGAGTCGGACACAACTGAGCGCCTGATCTGATCTGATCTGATCTGATAGATTTCGGAGTACACATTTTTTGCCTCCCTGTGTGTGTGTGTTTAGTCACTCAGTTCTGTCTGACTCTTTGCCACCCCATGGACTGTAGCCCACTGGGCTCCTCTTTCCATGGAATTCTCCACACAAGAATACTGGAGTGGGTTGCCATGCCTTCCTCCAGGAAATCTTCCTGTCTCAGGGATCTAACCCAAGTCTCCTGAATTGCAGGCAGCTTCTTACTACCTGAGCAACCAGGGAAACTCTTTAAGTAAGTTTATTTTTGGATATTTTACTCTTTTTGATGTGATAGGAAATGGGCTTATTTAATTTCTCTTTCTGATATATTGTTGTTAGTAATGTAGAAATGTGATAGATTTCTGTATATTCATGTCTTTTATCCTACAGCTTTATCAAATTCATTAATGAGTAGTTCTGGTGGCATCTTTGGGATTTTTTGTTATAATATAATGTCATCTGAAAACAATGACAGCTTTACTTCTTCCTTCATTAGGTGTATATTTACTGTCTAGATTGTAAGCTTCTCAAGGGCAAGAATTTTTTTTTTTTCCAGTGATGTCTTTCTGGTGCCTGGAATAATGTCTGTCACTCATAGGAACTTAGTAAATATTTTTGAAAGAAAAAAGAGAAGAAAGAAAATACTTTGTCTTTAATAAAGTGTACAGATGAGGTTTAAATTTATAGGAATTAGTTATGATTTAATGTTTTCCTCTATTGTCTTTATTGTGTTGTTGTTCAGTTTCCAAGTCATGTCCACTCTTTGCTACCTACCCCATGGACTGCAGGATGCCAGGCTTCCCTGTCCTTCACTGTCTCCTGGAATTTGCCCAAGTTCATGTCCATTGAATCAGTGATGCCACCCAACCATCTCATTCTCTGTTGCCCTCTTCTCCTTCTATTATCTTTATTGCATATATCAAGAAAACACTTTTGATGGGTATGAAATATTTACCTGTTTTTAAATAAGTAACTGAAAAATGGAAAGTATTTTGATTTATCTCAGAAAAGCATATAATTTGGGTGATAAAACATTTAAATCCACATTTCATTTTCAATCTCAGTTTGTTATTATGTGGTGACTGGTTCTGTCAGTCTTTACTGAATAATTGTTGGATTTTGCTCTGTGTGTATTTTTATGCTTATATAGGGGACTCAAAGATAAGGAACTTTAAAACTTCATCAAAACTTTCACTAAAGAATTGCAAGGAAAGGGGTTTTTATTTTCATTCTTCCCACCCTGGTAACAACCCACACTGCTTACACTTAAAGTAAATGCTAGAGAGCTGCTACCAAATGTCATATCCACAAACAGTAAGGAAATGAAAGCAATATCTATTTTTTCTTAAGCATGTGTTACCATAAAATGCAAAATATGAATGTTTCATATTGTAAATTATGGATTGGAACTATTATTTTAATAATATTTCAATATTATTTGAAAATAAAATTCTACACCTGAGACCACTAGTATAATTAATTGTCTAAAAGAAAAAAATATATATCTCTATAAGCATATATAAGAATACAGAATATTTGTATGAATAAAGTCTGTTGAGATCATACAAGAAGACACTGACTTCCTCCCATTATCCTCCAAGGACAGGTAAGGGGCATTTTGTGGTAATATCTGCAAGCTTTCAGGAGGAGAAACCTAATTGGAGCATTCTCTGTTTAGGGAAAGATAAAGGCCTTTTTGTCTTTAGCGTAGTGAACTGGAGGCACAATAGGCCTGATCACTGCTCGCCAGATTGCTTGTGAATCATTTGCTTCTTTTATTAGCTCTTTCTTACATTACCATCTTGTCTCTTTCTTCCTTGCTGCTCTTCCTGCCTTTTGGACAGCAGAATCAGGAAATATGTTGCACTTGGTGAGTGGTGAAAATCAAGAGTGAGTGACTGCCTGGTTCCCATGTTATAATGTTAGCTCTGCTGCACATCAGATATTTAAGTGTGTGTCTCTCAGCACTGCCAGATGGGCATGAATCTGGGCTCCCAGGACCTGAAGTCCTAAATTGATCAAAACACATTGTGAAAATAGTAGCTGCTTTTCATTGAGCTGTCTATTCACTGGGAATGTGGCTGCTGTTCCCTGATATATATATATACTACCCAGGGACTTTTAGATTTTTAACTTAATTCTTGTTTAGGAGGACTTTGGAGGAAGATCTGACATAACTGCTTTGGGAGATAGAGGTTGGCATGTGGCAAAATATATCAAATGTTATCTAGTAGAAGAAAAGCTAGTTTTAATGAGAACAAAATCTGTTCTATAATTAGATTTAAGTAGTAACTAAATCAGTCTTTATTTTCATAGCACTGCAAGATATCTACTTTTCTACAAACTCAGTTTACATATAATTGTTGCTATTTATTAATTACTCTTCCTGGACTGCTTACTACAGCACATGAGCTAAAACTTAAATTGTCATTGAAAGCCTCCTACAGATTTGAAAGAATGCACACTTGTGAGTACCTCATGGGTTTGTTGTGTGCCGCAGTACACAGGGACCATCAATCAGTTTACTTCCTCTTGGTCCTTCCAAGTTTTTGATTGCTTTTATAAACCCCAAAAGGACTCATTAGACTTACTTCTTTTCCATTTCCCAGCCCTAGTGCTTGGACCACTTTTGCAAATAATGATTTGAACTTGTGTGAAAGTTTCTGAAACATACCAAAGATCAAACTAATCGTCTAATATCAAACATTTCAAGTGACAGGACCTAGAAGTAAAATATATTTCTAAATTATCCATCATGAATTCATTAAGAAACTATGGTAATTATACCCCAGAAAATATATCTAAGTGAAAAAATGCAGAAGCATTGGGGAAGGTTAGTATATTGGCATTAATATAACCAAGTCTGTGCATCAAGAATGAGAGAGAGAAAGGGGCAAAGAGAGAGTGATCAAAATAGTTTATGTTCTGTTTATGCTTCTTTTTGAAAACCACCTACCACTTCAAATACAACTCATTGACCTGACTTATGACTGTTACAACTAGAATGGACTTTTATATCCTAGGTATGCTTAAATTATACAAATATACATTTCAGACCCCTCAAACAGGGTCACCCAAAACTTCAGGGATTGTATACTTAGAAATTTGGGGAACATATCTAGGTGGCAGACAGAACCTCCTGTGAGGGTCGGGAGATAGTTTTTTAAAAGACTTTGAATGTTCTGAGATGGGTAATGTGCATTCTTTCTAGCTTAGAACTGGAATACTACTCCTTACTCAATCCTGCTTCTTACTGAAATATATAGCTTCACCCATTTATGTTACATTTGTACCATCCTCTGATATTATTAGAGATTTTTGTCTCTTCAGTTGCTAACACATCTGATTGACACATGTTTTTACAATAAAATAATTATGCTTTAAAATTAAATAAATAATATATATATTTATTTTATTGTTCCTGAAAGAAACATAAATCATTATTTTTGGGCACATTATTTAGTATATATATTTTTAATGCTGAAGTATTTGACTCATGTGGAATTTCTCTTGTGCTATCCAAATAAATTTCAGTCAATACTAGCTCTTTCTCTTGACACTAGAGAATATTTCATGGCATTGACTCATTCATCTCATGGCTTCACTGACACCATGTATATATGCACACACACAACATGATGTAAAATAGTTGAGCGATGTGTGTGATATACACTTCATTCACTATTCAAGTGCAAGTCTTCTGAGATCTTGAGTTCATAGGGAATGAGACTAATATAAACTTCAAATTTTTTACATATCATGTTTAATAGGAAAGTATTTTAGAGTATTTTTATTTTAATTTATTACTGCTACTTTTCATTCCCTTGATTTATAGAAGCAATTACCTTAGTTATACATTTTTGCTCCTAATATAGTTGACTTTACAAGTTCATAAAAATGAAAAAGAACTCAGCATTAGTAAATTAAAGAAAAATATTAGAATTTCTGCTAGAAAGTCATAAATAGTGTCTTCTTCCCTGGCACAGTCTTTTCCTTCTCTATTGAACACTTTGAAAGCACAGGAAGAGGAAGGAGCCTCTGTATGTAAGTTAATCATTTCCTTGTTAACCTTTTGCCGTCAGCCACAATGAGATTCATTCTTCATATCACAGTAGACTCATCAGCAGGAATATACTTTTATCTTTGTTGCCTGGTTTTACAGGACTGGAGGGAATTGGCACCACCAGGGAATCATTAAAGAGATAATGGAGAAATTATTTTCTCATATCTTTATTCAGACTTCTTTCTCACTGGTGCCCTCATCCTCAGTAAGCATCAATCAGAATTACTTATTTAGAACTGAGGATAGAATAGTGTCCTGGGAGTGAAGAGGGGAGGAGGAGGTAAAAGAAACAAAAAAAAACAAAAAAACTTGGGAGCAAGTAGACTCAGATCTAGTATGTCAGAAAGAAATAGGACTATTTCAAGTGGATGTACTTTAGTTAAAGAGGTTGGAACTTTACTGAGCTGACTTACTCATATTAAAGCTATTAGAACATATGTAACCTACAATCTTTATAAATTAGTCTCCCACAAAAGGAATTTCAGTAATAGCCAGAACTTTTTCATTTTGTAAAGGTTTCTTTTATTTTTTCCATTCATGCAGTAAAGATTAGTTGCTAATAATTTAGGTTGAGCATCTGTCTTGTTGAGAGAAAAAAAAGCACTATAAAGGAAAAATTGCATCAGATGAGTTTCACAGTCAGAGAAGATTTTGTTCAAGAATGTTTCAGTTCGGGAGACAAACTATTGCAGTAGGGGAGAGGGAATGGGCTCAATAGTGCTGAAATAGATTGTGGGAGGATTTTTACAATCTGAGCCAAGCTAATGGAAAAGTCCTGGAGGGTGTTCAGAGTGGGCTAATCTGTGTGCTTAGGACATCTGCATTTACTAATTTTTGCTTCTTGAAGTTAGGCTCCTACCCTGCCACAGAAACTGGGTCTCTCCTTCATGATCCCATTTCAAAGAGATGTCTTCAAGGACCTTGAGAGAGATTTTTCTGGATTGTAGAAGATTTACATGTAAAGGCAGCAGAGAATGAATTTACAATGGCAAATGTTCTAAAGTGAATACTCCAAAAAAGGGAAGTCAGGAGCCTATAGTCAGGAAAATCGAGGTCTAAAGTTTAATCAAGCTGAGAGGAATGTTAAAATCCTTTTTGGTCAGTAGTTTTAATGTAGGACTTTCCTCCTTCCACAGATGATTGTTGGGAGTAAGGCTCAAACTGTGATCAAAAGACTTGTCATGTCTCAAACTTTATATCCTATTGCTTATCTCAGGATAGGTTATGGGAAGAATTGCATCATGAAATTCAGAGAAAAACAAGGGCCTAGTGAATTTTAAGGACTACTTTGAATTTTACCTGCAGAGGAATATCCCCTTGGAAGTGAGATGATTTAGCATGCCTTCTTCCAGGCTGATGGCTTAGTATGAACTCAGTTGTTCTCTGGGTTGAACTCATACCTTCAGGCTGTAAGGGAAGCAAGATTCAATTTGTCAGACTTCTTTATTGTGTGTTAATGATTCTCAAATGCCAAGCAGATTTCCGGACACACAGATGTCACAAAAAATTTTCCAGACAATGCTGTAAGTGACATGATGTTATTATCTAGTTCTTAATACACATAGAAATGACATAGATTCATGATTATATGAATAGTGTTGAATACTTTTCCCACAGGAAATATTCTTTGTTTTTTAGTTTTAATTTCCTATAGTTAAGCAAGATACACTGCTTTTTGACAATGTAATATATATTTTTTCATGGAAGAATAATATTATTGTAAATTCTTGGGCAATGAATAGAAAAATTACAAATTCTATTTGTAGTTTTAATGTGGCTTTTTGAGGAACTTTCCCATCCTTTTCTATTCCAAATTTAGCAGGTGGATGCACTGTATTTAACTTAAAATTGTTGCAGGCTACTTTATTGAAACATGAGTAAACCAAGCTATGAGTTGAGTTTTAAGTTTGCCATAGTAAAAATGTGAAGAGGGAAAATGATGGCATCACTAGTGGCTCAAAGTAACAAGGTTATGAATAAACTGCTCACTAGTCTAATGTATTTTTAGTAAAGAGATTTGGGAATAGTGCAACTAATCCCCAATGCCCAATTAAAGTCTCTTAACTAATTTAACAGACATATTGTAAACATGTAGGTGGAAATACTTTAAATAAACAAAGATTGCATGGGAGGAAGTTTAATAGCTAAACAAACGGAAAATCACTTTGATGTTTTAGCTTTCTCAAAGTTCTCAAAGTTCTTAGCAGAATAGTTATAAGAAAAAACTCCAAACACAATTAACATGCAAAGCATCAAGAGAGTTTTTTGTTCAGGTGATGATATTCTGCAGTATTTGCCTTCTAAGAAAATCTTAAGACGGGTAAAGGGTCTCAGTCATTGAAAAAAAAATTACCCATTCCTTTTCTGCTTCTTTTTGTGTGTAATCTTATTGTACATATATAGCTCACTGATAGATAATAGATACACAGAGATATAGAAATGGATAAGATACTACCCAATCTGCTTAAATAGATATAGGTTGCTTACAAATGACTGATTGCTGACTCACATGGAGATGTAAGATTCATAGGTAGCATGTCCTTGCTTTTTGGCAGTATTTTCTGTAGAGACCGCCAAAGAAACGAAGCCTGTGACTTTCTGGGAAAGCTGGTCCTCAAGTTCTCATGCACTGGTTTGGTCCTGAAGGAGTTCTTCCAAAGTGTGCAAACTGCACTTCAATTAAAGAAGTCTGCAGGGCGCACTGAGTGGATGAACAGCAAGTGCTCTGGGACTTCTTTTGAGGAGACTCTGGCAGGTGGGAAGCCCAAATGCAAAGCAGGCATTTGGAAATGTCATATGGGAGCAAATATTTAACATACCAGGGGACTGGGGAGTAATGTTGATTTCTCATTATGTTTCCTATTTACTTGGAATCTCTAGAACGAAGTGTTTATGACTCCAAATAATACAAAGAATCCAACACTTTCAAGTCGGAGTGGTTGCAAATTCCAAACTTGGTGCTTTTAAACAGCTGTCCAGAGAAAAGGCAGTAGTTATTAATAAACGCACAACATCTTTTTGAAAATATTGACTATATTCATTTTGGCTAACATTGTTCTTTGGAAGCATTAAAAATTCCTAGTGAGAGTCTTTCAGTTTTGTTAGTGTAGATGATTTACTGTTGGCCTTTGCTGAGCTTCAGCTGACTTTCATGTAAGTACACCACAGAGAGGGGGTTAAAATGACAGATGGTCACTGCAGTGTTGTTCTGACTTGTCCTTCTCCTTTCCTTCACCCCTTTCATATGCTGCAATGCCCAGGAATGAGGAATTAGGACAGAAATGTGAATTATTTTTAAGGATGTTCTGGCTGCTTTACCAACTTAAAAACAAGGTAATTAAGTGATTTCATTCATTTAGTTGAGACCTCACTTCTCTGAATAAGACATTTCCAGAGGAGGGTGTCTGGTATTATTTGAATAAAAATTACAAGTAGTTGTAATATTACAGTTAATGGTCAAGATAACTCAGCTTATGAACAACATTTACTCATTCTCTACTGTTCTTGATGTCTAAAACTGTCCATATGGCTTCCATTTACTTCAGACCAAATGGAAGACTTCAGGAGGTATCCTGAAGTCCAGGAAAGAGACCAGTGTGGCAGCTAGAAAGAGTCAGAATGATCTCACCATCACCCTGATTTGTTCCGAGTTCTTCTGAAACACTAGGATAGTTAAGAATGTTGGATAGGCTGATGAATGATAAAATCATTGGCCTGTAATAACAGATGAGTTTGGTCCTAGTCATTTAAAGATCTTTAGGATGATACGATATTCGAATATAGAAAAAATATAACCTTAACTGTAAAGCAAATATCCTTTGCAGAAGAAAGTAGACATTTAGATCCTTTGTTTTTTAATTATCATAATCATGAATATTGTAGATATGAATATTTCTTATAAGCTTCATTACTTAGAAATATTTTGGATAGTAAATATTTATAATGGGCTTCCCAGGTGGCACAGGGACAAAGAATCTGCCTGATAATGCAGAAGATGCAAAACGCATGGGTTCAATCCCTAGATGGGAAAGAACCTCTGAAGGAGGAAATGGCAACTCAATACTGGAAATTTTCCAGTATTCTTGCCTGGAAAATTCCATGGACAAAGGAGCCTGGCAGGCTACAGTCCATGGGGTAGTTAAGAGTCAGAGATGACTGAATGACTAAGCACACACACACACACACACACACACCCCCCAATATTTATAATACCCAAGGGAATTGGATATAAGGGGCAATTCTGCTGGACAGGAATGATATTCTTCTTATTATCTACTCGTTCATTTAGGAGGTACTAGGAACTATACTGGGAATTATACAAATATTAATAAAGTCCTCAGTTCAGTTCAGTTCAGTTCAGTCAGTCATGTCTGACTCTGCGACCCCATGGACTGCAGCATGCCAGGCCTTCCTGTCCATCACCAACTCCCGGAGTTTACTCAAACTCGTACATTGAGTTGGTGATGCCATCCAACCATCTCGGCCTCTGTTGTCCCCTTCTCCTGCCTTCAGTCTTTGCTATCCCCATTTTAAGCTTATGAAGCTTAATCAACTTTACCAATGAAAATTACCATGCAGTTAGTAAGTGAAAGAGCAAGGATGAGACCCAAGGGCTATCTGAATCCAACTTCATGCTATTGACTCTGCTGCTTTGTTAATGGACTTCCCAGGTGGTGCTAGTGGTAAAGAATCTGCTTGCCAATGCAGGAGACCCAGGTTCGATCCCTGAGACTGGAAGATCCCCTGGAGGAGGGAAGGCCACCCACTCTAGTATTCTTGCCTGGAGAATCCTATGGACAAAGGAGCCTGGCAGGCTATATATAGTTCATAGGGTTGCACAGAGCCGGACATGACTGAAGTAACTTAGCCCAGACCTTGTTAATAAAATCAGAATTCTGATTTATTCAGACACTACTTTTGTTTTATTTCTTTCCAAGTAAGTATTATTTCTATACATGTAAATGTGAAGGAGGTGTGAACAAGTTAGCTAAACTCATATTCTCTAAATCAACACTTGAAAGCAGCTCTACTGTTTTAGTGGAATTTTTCATCCACACAATTAGCCAGTTAGCTAAGTTTACACATTTAGCATGGGAAAACTGACCTACCAGATTTGAGTCAATATAACTTTTATGCAAATTAAGGGCAATACTGGAGAAGCGTTAACTCAATTGTATTTGAAAAAGTTCTTCTGTTGTGGCCATTTTTTTTTTTTTTTTAACACAGATCATGGCTATTTCTGTTCAATGAAGCAGATGTAGAGAGTCCAATGCAGTAAGTCAGATTCACTGTGAATGATGTGTTTAAATGAGCAAATACAGCCCTGTTGTCCTTACATTATGGAAAAGAAAGCAGTGGAGTCTTGTGAGAGAAGGCTCCAATGGGTAGACTACACTAGAGTATATATCTCTCCTGTATCCTTGCTGGTGGTAAGAACAAGTTTGTCTTTTTCTAGCTCCTTGTGAGCTTTTTGAAGGCAGAGATTGGATTTATTCATGACCAAATTGCCAGTGGCTTACATAGTCTCTGACACGTGGGTAGTGGGAAGTTAGGAAGGAACAAAGGAAGGAAGACCTAGCCATCAAGCTTTGCTCTTCCAGCGATTGACTGTGGACCTTGCATTAATTCTTTCATCCCTCTCAACATCACTTTCCTCCTGTCTGAAATGAAGATAATATGTATTGTATTGTTGTGAGTTATGTGAAGAATGCAGTGGGCTACATAAATTCAAGAGGGTATTTTGCATCTAATAATGAGTATAATAATCACCTAAGAATCAAGTTGGATATAATAAATACAGAAAATTAATGAATATATAAAACTCACCAAGAATGTGAGCTCTGATAATTTAACATCATAACTGATTAATGTTCATTAAGGCTCTTTAAGCAAATTAGATAAGAATTTATTTTCCTGGTATTTGAGACATATTTTGATTTGCTTAATACCAATGACTTCAAAGGAATTCTTTGCTTGTTGTTGTGGTTAAATCATCTTTAAGTGAGTTCAAAAACAAGTATTAAATGATCCTTGGAACATAAAACAGTTCAAAGTGCTAAATTGTGTAGTGATGGACTTTTAAAATGTGCTGTTGTGTGAGGAAAGGGGAAGGCTAGATGACAGGATAAATAACATTTATAAATTATTAAGTGTGGGCTAATAGACTGCCTTGCAAAGTCATGTTTCCCATTCACAGACCTCTGAAGGAGAATACTAATTTTCTTTGTATAACTTCACTAGTGAAATGTCACACCTTCGATGGACATGATCACACAACAGTAAAATCAGCATCTAAGAGGTGGGAGTGAATTTAGAAGCATCAGTTGGCTTAGGTATTTTGTATCTCTCGTTTCTCATAGAATTTTTTTCCCCACAGATGCTCATAATAAGGCTGACTGGCTTTTTCTGGCCACTCAGGACTCAGCTTAGATATCATATCCTCAGAGAGGATGACAGACCACTCAATTTCATGTCATCCCATGGGGGAGACTCTCTCCATTTCATTGCTTCATGTCACTTGTTGCTGTTTGATATGTGCTCCTTTTGTTTGTTTGCTCTTTCTTCTCATTGCTTCTCTTATCCTTGGAATGGAAGCACACTGAAGTAGGGACTTGGACTGCTTGGGTCCTGCTGTGGCCGAAGCGTCTGGGCATCCACACATAGTAGGAAGTCAATGCAGTTTTTTAAAGTTGGATGAATAAACCCCTTATTTACAAATGAGGACACAGGGTAAACTAAGGACTTTGCCCAGGGTCACACAGATGGTCACCAGCAGAGCTGGGGACAGAGCCAGTTCTCCTGACACACAGCTTACTGTTTTGTTTACTGCACCCCTGTAGCTATGCTTAGAGTTAGATACGCCTGTCCTTATACAAAGGGGCACAGAACATAAAGTCTAGCTGTAAGCTTTTTCCATTCTCTTCTGGGTAGTGCACTTTATGCAGGAATATTTTTCTCCAGAGCAGTAGCATTATTCATTGTAATCTGATCCAGCTCTTAATTCAGATTCTATTGGTATCCTGTTAGTCCCATAATTCTACTTTGTTTCTACATAAAAGAACAGAATCAAAGAGAAAACTTTGTTTTAGGATACAAAGAGAAAACTGAGATCTGTATCACTTAGGTAGCAGGGGCACCTCTACACTGATATACTGGAAGTGCTGTGTGTGAAGTGGTGTATAGGCTTCTGACCAAATGGTATGAGATCAGAAAGAAAGTAGCAACGAATGCTGACTGGAAAAGATAAGTCTTCAAAAAAAAAAAAACAAAAAAACAACCCAAAACAGTACAATATGAGCATTTTTTAAATAGTAGGAAGGCAATGGCACCCCACTCCAGTACTTTTGCCTGGAGAATCCCATGGATGGAGGAGCCTGATAGGCTGCAGTCCATGGGATCGATAAGAGTCAGACACGACTGAGCGACTTCACTTTCACTTTTCACTTTCATTCATTGGAGAAGGCAATGGCAACCCACTCCAGTGTTCTTGCCTGGAGAATCCCAGAGACGGGGGAGCCTGGTGGGCTGCCGTCTATGGGGTCGCACAGAGTCGGACACGACTGAAGCGACTTAGCAGCAGCATTATATCCTAGAAAGTGAATGAGACAGGGACTGTCTTCATTGTTAGTGGGAAAGCAAAATGGCCACTTAGGAAAATAGTTTGGCAATTTTTTACACAGCTAAACCAACTCTTACCATACGATTCAGCGATCATGTGTCTTGGTATTTACCCATGTGAATTAAAAACCTATGTTTACACACACACAAGCCTGCATATATATATGATTATAAGAGTTTTATTTGTAATTGTCAAAACTTGAAAGCCACCAGAATGTTTTTCAATAGGTGAATGGATACACAAATTGTGGTATATCTATACAAAAGTGTATACTTCTGCAAGAAGTAGAAATTAGCTATTAGGCCATGAGAAGACATGGAGGAAACTTAAATACAAAGTTGCTAAGTGAAAGAAACCAGTCATAAGAGAGTATATATTATATGATTGCAATTCTATGACGTTCTGGAGAAGTAAAACTAAGGAGACAGTGAAAAGACCAGTGGTTGCCAGTGGTTTAGGAGGGAATGGAGAAACGGTTGAATAGGTGGAACATAAGACTGTTTGGGGGCTTCCTGGGTGGCTCAGATGGTAAAGAATCTGCCTGCAATGCAGGAGACATGGGTTTGATCCATGGGTCAGGAAGATCCCCTGGAGAACGGAATGGCTACCCACTTCAGTATTTTTGCCTGGAGAATCCCATGGACAGAGAAGCCTGGTAGGCTACAGTCCATGGGATCACAAAGAGTCAGACACAGCTGAATGACTAAGCACCACTAAGACCATTTTAGAACTGTGAAACAATTCTATATAATATTGTAGTAGTGGATACATGTCAGTATACATTTGTCAAAACTCATAGAACTCTACAACACCAAGAGTAGCTTCCAAAGTAAACTGTGGACTTCAGTTAATAATTCTCTACCAATATTGGCTTATCAGATATAACAGATGTAGTATGCTGATCAAGAGTTAATAATAAGGGAAACTGGGGAGGTGAGTGAGGGGGTATTTGAGAACTATTTGTATTTTCTTCTCAATTTTTTTGGTAAACTTAATTGTTCAAAAAATCAAGTCTATTAATAAAAAATAGTGAATAAGATCAACTGAGCATTTCTGGCAGAAGTAAAATAAGTGCAATTTTTCAGAAGAATAATGTATTGATTACTCTTGACTCTCTTCTTGTGCCAAGCACTGAGATTCATGAATAAAACTTGATCTCTGCTGTGGAAGAGCTTATAGTCTCTTAGAGAGCAGTAGCTATGCCAAAAAGGCCAATAAGTCATTCTAAGAATTTTGGTAGAAATACATATAGAGTACTGTTGTTTTTCAGTTTCATGTCCAACTCCTTGCGACTTCATGGACTGCAGCATGACAGGCTTCCCATTTCCCATTCCTTCACCATCTTCTAGTTTTTTTGGGGAATGTCAGTGCAGCCAGGATGTTGGTTTTTGTTCTGGGTTGGATGTTAACAGTTAAGCAATGGGGAAGAAAGTCCCATAAACAGATGGTATACCTTGAGAAGACTTACTTGAGAAGTCTAGTAAGTCGTTTGACTGGCACTGAGCAAGATGAGGTTAGAGGCATGTGGAGCTGAATGTGCTGGATTTCTGGAATTTCTGCAAGAAGTCTCTCTTTCAGACAACTTGATCTTAATGCTTGATCAAGATTCTCAGAGGCCTGTGATATAGAGAGACTCAGTTCAGTTCAGTTGCTCAGTCCTGTCTGACTCTTTGTGACCCCATGGATTGCAGCATGCCAGGCCTCCCTGTCCATCCCCAACTCCCAGAGTTTACTCAAATTCATGTCCATTGAGTCAATGATGCCATCTAACCATCTCATCCTCTGTTGTTCTCTTTTCCTCCTGCATTCATCTTTCCCAGCATCAGAGTCTTTTCCAATGAGTCAGTTCTTCACATCAGGTGGCCAAAGTATTGGAGTTTCAACTTTAGCATCAGTCCTTCCAATGAATATTCAGGACTGATTTCCTTTAGGATGGACTGGTTGGATCTCCTTGCAGTCCAAGGGACTCTCAATAATCTTCTCCAGCACCACAGTTCAAAAGCGTCAATTCTTCAGCGCTCAGCTTTCTTTAGAGTCCAACTCTCACATCCATATATGACTACTGGAAAAACCATAGCTTTGACTAGACGGACCTTTGTTGGCAAAGTAATGTCTCTGCTTTTTAATATGCTGCCTAGGTTGGTCATAATTTTCCTTCCAAGGAGTAAGTGTCTTTTAATTTCATGGCTGCAGCCACCATCTGCAGTGATTTTGGAGCACCCCCAAAATAAAGTCTGTCACTGTTTCCACCGTTTCCTCATCTATTTGCCATGAAGTGATGGGACCAGATGCCATGATCTTAGTTTTCTGAGTATTGAGTTTTAAGCCAACTTTTTCACTCTCCTCATTCACTTTTATCAAGAGCCTCTTTAGTTCTTCTTCACTTTCTGCCATAAGGGTGGTGTCATCTGCATATCTGAGGTTATTGATATGTCTTCCGGCAATCTTGATTCCAGCTTGTGCTTCTTCCAGCCCAGTGTTTCTCATGAGGTACTCTGCATATAAGTTAAATAAGCAGGGTGACAATACACAGCCTTGACATACTCCTTTCCCAATTTGGAACCAGTCTGTTGTTCCATGTCCAGTTCTAACTGTTGCTTCCTGACCTGCATACAGACTTCTCAGGAGGCAAGTCAGGTGGTCGGGTCTTCCTATCTCTTTCAGAATTTTCCAAAGTTTGTGGTGATCCACACAGTCAAAGGCTTTGGCATAGTCAATAAAGCAGAAATAGATGTTTTTCTGGAACTCTCTTGCTTTTTTGATGATCCATTGGATGTTGGCAATTTGATCTCTGGTTCCTCTGCCTTTTCTAAAACAAGCTTGAACATCTGGAAGTTCATGGTTCACGTATTGCTGAAGTCTGGCTTGGAGAATTTTGAGCATTACTTTACTAGCGTGTGAGATGACTGCAATTGTGTGGTAGTTTGAGCATTCTTTGGCTTTGCCTTTCTTTGGGGAGAAAGAGAGACTCAGAGGTACCTAAAGTGAGTTTAAAGATATCACACTTGATCATAGTTTTCTCTAGAGAGAAAAAATTTTTCCTTTATTGTGTTTGGAGGTCTAGGTTAGTTTTTTTTTCACATGTCAATTTAAGAATTTAAGGCAGTGAGAAATCCCATAGCTCTGCTAGGGATAATGGTGACAAATTTCCATTCATAGATAAACCCTTCTGCTGCAACCAGCTTTGAGGGTTGCACAGTGACACTGGTGAACACCCCAGGGCCTGGATATTAAATAAGGCATTTTCAGTTTAAGTGCTGAGATGTGCATGGGAGAGATGTAAGAATAGGGATGGAAAACAGCCAGAGAACAGCACAGGTGAGACATAAAGAGAGCGAAAACAGTGAGGACTGAATCAGATACAAGAGTTAAGGATAACTACAGAGGGACATGCATCCCTAAAAATCCCATTCTAGGATTTTTAAACAGAAGGGTAGTGAACTATTTTGGGAAAGAAACAGGTTTAAGTTTAAATTAAAGAAACAGGCTTAATTTTGAAATGTGTAATGAAACAATTATTATTTTCACATTGTCGTGACAATAGAAATTTATTTACAGAGATTGCACTAGACTATAAATGTGTCATTCCATAAATGCACAAAAAATGTGTTCCTTACACTTAATCATTTATGTGGGTGTCTGCAAATTTCTTTTGAAAGGAGCATGTTTCAGAAGTAAATTTTCTTTGTCATGAAGAGTATCCTAATAAAATAGTGTGTATTTCAAAAAAATGACTAATTCTAGAAAGAGCAAATTAGGAAGCATCAGCTAATGCGTTCTTAAAAAAAAAACTAAGTTAAGAACGGCAACTGAGACATTGGAATATCCTTGTCATTTAGTGCAAATATGCATGAGATGGGAATGCATTCTAGTTGTGCTCCGTGGCTACAGATAAAACCCAGGGAGGCTCAAGGGGCATGAATGAATGGCTTGTGTCCACTCTGAACCAGTACTGTTGTTCAGCGTACTTATCAAAAAACCAGTGGGGTCAAGAAAACTAGATATCTAACCTTAATATTATAATCACTGCCATTGCTTACTCACTTTCCTGCTTGGACTGATTAAGCTGTTGGGGCTTCAGTTTCCTCAAATAACAGTCCACACCAAAGGTTGTTACAAGGAGTAAGTGGGAACAGGGCGTAGGGGTGTATGTGGAATACAGAATAAAGTTTCAGTAAATAGGTTATTTTTAAAAGACCAGGCTCAGTAAAAGAAAATGACCAATCACAAATTTCACTAGAGCTCCCATCTGTAAAGTGGGGTATTAATAGTATACATTTTATGTTGTCAAGATGTTTTGTTAACGTAATATCTGTTAAGCATTTCAACAGTCCTGGCACATAGAAAGCAATCAGTGGATGCTACTTCTTCTTATATAATTTATCTTCATTAACTTGTTTCTTACTACTATCTGGGGCTGGAAGTGTTTAAAGCAGGGGTCGAAAAATGACCACCCACATGCTGGATCGCCTTGCTGAGTTTTGTTTTGTCCACACACACACACATAATGACTGAATTTGGATGCCTATGGATGCAGCCTGTGCGTCCTCATCTGTCACAGTCCCACACTGGCTTTTGTCTTATACCTGGCACAGTGGAAAAACTTAGGCCATCTTCTTGATTCCTAAACTGTTTGTTCTAAATACTTTGTCAGTAGTGCTTCCCTTTGCTCTTTTGTTCTCATTTGTAAAACTCACTACTTCTCTTCCAGTTCTATTTAATATGAAGGATGAAAATAGTTTATGCATTTGCAGAAACCCTGATAATAACACTTCATTGGCTTGCAACAGGAAAATGAACATTGGGTCAATATGCCATCTTGAAAGTTGCTCTGAAGAGAATTCAATTAATTACCTTTAGTGGGGTTTTCTTCAGTGTAACACAAATGAAAATGAATAATATAGATTTTCATTTCCTCATTTTTCTTTCCTTTATGAGATAGTTCATTCTTGAATTATGTATTGTTAGTTGTTCACAAAAGGTATTCTAAGTTTCACTTTTATAGAGTAGCTAACACACACCTAACATAAAAGCCTCACAATAATACTAATATATTAAATGAATGCAAAATAATGAAAGTATTCTGGGGCCAAAGTATGTCTTTATAGAGATACATTATTTTTTTCTTTCATAGGAGGTGATAGTTACTGGCCCAGTAATTATAGTTACATGAACTGAATCAGTGGAATCTATGATTATTAACATCACCACTTGGGGGCAGAGGGCTTTTCAGGTGGTGCAATGGTAAAGAATCCGCCTCCCAGTGGAGGACATGCATGAGACACGTGTTCAGTCCCTGGGTTGGGAGATCCCCTGAAGCAGGAAATGGCAAGCTGCTCCAGTATTCTTGCCTGGAAAATTCCATGAATAGAAGAGCTTGGCAGGCTACAGTCCATGGGGTCCGAAAAGAGTCAGACATGACTGAGTGACTAAGTACACACACACTTGTGGGCAGAGTTAATTTTTTCAGTGCAGGAGAATGTCCATAGACTTTTCCGATGAAATAAAGCATTTCTCAGAATACAATCAACACATAAATCTAGTGGGTAATGTTTAATGAAAAGAAATTTTTATCACATAAAAGATACTGTCTAAAATACTTTATTTTACATTTTATATATTATATAAGCTCTTTTTTTTTTTTTTTTTTTCTGGTGGAGGTAGTTACTATGGGTATTTTTATGGGCCAATAGGTAGGGTATGAATGTTTGGGAGATCGAAGAATAAAAAAAGTAGTACAGGTCTTCATACCCAGATATAAGGTGTTTGTAAGACTTCAGCAGCATAAGTTCCTGCCTGCTTCCTGATAACAGACACTCATTTTTTCTGTTTACTCAATATTATTGTAGTTTATGTTATAAATTAAGACTTTTAGTTTTCCTAATGTTATTGAATTTTGTCTGGCACAAAATTCAAGCTTTTGTGTCTAAGTTTTCACAGTTCTGTAGTGAAAGGATTCCCTAGTTAATACATTTGGAGTAATGTTGTATAAGATCAGATTCGTAAAACACATGAATAGGTTGAAGCCTTTGATGATTTCTGTCTTTATTTTATTTTATTTTTAAACTTTACAAATTGTATTGATTTCTGTCTTTAAAAACCTGTTTGGCTTTAACTTAGTTTCTCACAGTGGTTTTGTATTATAGAACTATTTACTGTTAAATATCTGTTAATTTTCTAAGGAGAACCAAATTAGGGGATGCTGCTATATATCATTTATTTTTCTTATAATTTTGGACTAACATATTAATTTTAATTTTATCTCAAATTTCTCCTTCCTACATGTCCCTACAGTGTTAATACTCACTGCTAAGTGACTTAACTGTTTTGTTGTTCACTTTTGGTTTGCTTTTTCTTTCTTTTTTTTTTAAGTAGAAATTCCTAAGGAAGGGATTTCAGTTTCTTGCTGTGATGCACCAGTTTGTGGTGGACCACTTCTGAAAGAGATGGGAATAGCAGACCACCTGATCTGCCTCTTGAGAAATCTGTATGCAGGTCAGGAAGCAACAGTTAGAACTGGACATGGAACAACAGACTGATTCCAAATAGGAAAAGGAGTACGTCAAGGTGTGTATTGTCACCCTGTTTATTTAACTTCTATGCAGAGTACATCATGAGAAACGCTGGACTGGAAGAAACACAAGCTGGAATCAAGATTGCCAGGAGAAATATCAATAACCTCAGATATGCAGATGATACTACCCTTATAGCAGAAAGTGAAGAGGAACTAAAAAGCCTCTTGATGAAAGTGAAAGAGGAGAGTGAAAAAGTTGGCTTAAAGCTCAACATTCAGAAAATGAAGATCATGGCATCTGGTCCCATCACTTCATGGAAAATAGATGGGGAAACAGTGGAAACAGTGTCAGACTTTATTTTTTGGGCTCCAAAATCACTGCAGATGATGACTGCAGCCATGAAATTAAAAGATGCTTACTCCTTGGAAGGAAAGTTATGACCAACCTAGATAGCATATTGAAAAGCAGAGACATTACTTTGCCAACAAAGGTCCGTCTAGTCAAGGCTATGGTTTTTCCTGTGATATTGTATGGATGTGAGAGTTGGACTGTGAAGAAGGCTGAGCGCCGAAGAACTGATGCTTTAGAACTGTGGTGTTGGAAAAGACTCTTGAGTCCCTTGGACTGCAAGGAGATCCAACCAGTCCATTCTGAAGGAGATCAGCCCTGGGATTTCTTTGGAAGGAATGATGCTAAAGCTGAAACTCCAGTACTTTGGCCACCTCATGCGAAGAGTTGACTCATTGAAAAGACTCTGATGCTGGGAGGGATTGGGGGCAGGAGGAGAAGGGGACAACAGAGGATGAGATGGCTGGATGGCATCACTGACTCGATAGACGTTAGTCTGAGTGAACTCCAAGAGTTGGTGATGGACAGGGAGGCCTGGTGTGCTGCGATTCATGGGGTCGCAAAGAGTTGAACACGACTGAGTGACTGATCTGATCTGATCTGATCTGACTGCTTTCACTGAGGAAAATTTGGAAAGTCAGATGAAAAATAAATGTCTGAAGGCAATGGATAATCTGTGCAGCTACTTCGTCTTGAGCGGGCAAAATCCCGATAAAGCAGATTCTGAGCTCAGAAGTGAGAAGATACTCCGCAACCATTATTTATCTCCCTTGGGGCATTTTTGGTTCTCAGAATAGGAATAGAGTTGATATTACCCTGAGACAGAAAAGCTTGTGGAAATTCTGGTAGTCTCATAGAGCTCAAGAAACAAAAATTTGAGATTCAAGGGGCCAGAATTCCTCATAATAAGAGAGAACTAAGGGCTTAGCAAGCAGAGCAGAGATTTTACAGTCCCATGGTGGTGACTAGCATTCAGTGGAGAGGCCCTGTGGACACCTGGCCCCCCATCCTCTTAGTTAAAACCTACCAAGAAATGCACCCTGGGGTCTACCACAAAGAGATTGATAGATCAAAACTGTAGCGCAGCCTCAGGTCAACTCCTAGTTGGAAGGAGTTGATTAACTTCCAGTCTCTCTGCTTACCAAAGGAAAGGAGAACCTCCCCTGAATGAAGAAAACATCGTCAGAACCACAACATTTTTCATATACAGTCTTCAGCTTGCACTTTAAAATCTAAGAAGAAAAAAACAGACAATGGAAGCAAGTACAGATGACACAGATAGTGAAATAATTACAGAAGGGCTTTAAAATAGCAATAATTAATATAGTCAAGAAAATAAGAAAGGTATCTGATGATGATGAGAATAGATGATTAAAATCTTTAAGCATCTTTTTTCTGAAAGAGAAAATTTAATTGAGCACATGCTCTTGTATTATGTAGTAAGTATTGGCAAGTCAATAGATTGGTAGATTAATTACTGAAGTTAGAAGGTCATAGACTCCAATTTTCCTAGGCTGAGAAAGGAAACTCATGTCATGTAGTAATTTGCCTATATGACTCTGCTGCTTTAGCAAAAATTTTGGGTTGTGGTCAGTAAGCACCATGATATGTCTAGCATACATTTAATGAAGCATTTAAAATATTGTATGCCACATATAAGCAAAATGATGAATAGGCATGGATATTTCTTGCTGCACTGTTTAAATATTCATTTGTACAGACTGTTTATAAAATGCATATATTAACCATTGAACCCACATGCCACCACTAGTGAAGCCTTTGTGCTCTAGAGCCTGTGCTCCATAAGAGAAGCCACGGCAACGACAATGAGGAGCCTGCAACCGCAACAGGAGAGCAGCCCCCACTCACCGCAACTAGGGAAAAGGCCATGCAGCAACAAAGACCTAGCACAGCCAAAAATATATAACATTTTTTTAAAAAGTAAAGCAAGTACAGAAATAAAAAATATTATCTGTCAAAAAGAAAATTTCAAATAAGTAAAAGGTTTAGAAAACAGGGATTGTGATAGTGGTCAAATTTAGGGCTTCCCTGGTGGCTCAGATGGTAAAGAATCTGCTTTCAATGTGGGAGACCTGGGTTTGATCCCTGGGTTGAGAATATTCCCTGGAGGAGAGCATGGCAACCCATTCCATTATTCTTGCCTGGAAAATCCCCGTGGACAGAGGAGCCTGTTGGGCTCCAGTCCACGGAGTCACAAAGAGTCAGACATGATTGAGCAACTAAGCACAGCACAGTGGTCAAATTTACCATAGAGAAATAGAGAGATGAAAATCAAGGGTTTATTCCCCAGACTTGGTTCTAAAACATTTGCTTATTGTTGTTGTTGAGTCGCCCCTCATGTCCAACTCTTTGTGACCCCACGGACTGCAGCTCACCAGGCCTCCCTGTCCCTCACCATCTCCTGGGGTTTGCTCACGTTCATGTTCATTGCATCAGTGATGCCATCCAGCCATCTCCTCCTCTGACACCCTCTTCTTCTGCCCTCAGTCTTTCCCAGCATCAGAGACTGTTCCAATGAATCATCTGTTTGCATCAGATGAGATTGACTGGTTTGATCTCCTTGCTTTTTAAGGGACTTTCAGGAGTCTTCTCCAGCACCACAGTTGGAAGGCCTCGATTCTTTGGTGCTCTGCCTTCTTTAAGGTCCAGCTCTCACAACTGTATGTGACCACTGGGAAGACCATAGCTTTGACTATACGGACCTTTGTCTGCAGTGTAATGTCTCTGCTTTTCAACACACTGTCTAGGTTTGTCACCACTTTCCTAATAAGACACAGTCATCTTCCGATTTCGTTTACTAGAAAACATTTACTATCTAGGATCAAAGATCAAAGTCCTTTGGTAATAGTGTAGGGGTCTTATATATGATTTCCATCTATGACCAATCTAACTGTGGTATGGGCACCTTCAATATGTAGGCATCTACATGTGCCAAAATGTGAGGTAAAGATAACCACATTGAAGAATGCAAATCCAATCAGTGGTTAGACTAATTGTAGCATATGTACCATGAGTTGAAATTGTGATACAAATTTTAGATAAATATTTTTATATTTTCAGAATTTTCTGCTTTTTGGGAAGTAAGTTTACTCTAACTCTTATAAAATTTCATTCCTCAAATCAGCTAGTCTTTGTGTACCCCAATTCTGTAGGTTTAAACATGCCCTTTATTTTATTTTATCTGGTATTATTTTAATATGTAATGAGAACTACTGCTAAAAGTTGATATTCTTAATAGGGAAATATAACAATATAATTAATGGAGATTTTCATTAATATTTTGATCCTCTAATGGCATCCTCATTAACTGGCTCTTTACCCAAATTACAAACAAACTCTCGAACAGATTCCTTTTATAATTTTTCTACCTCCAACTTCATTTTTCATACATCTGTTCATCATACATATGTGACTTTTCCATTAGAATCTCTGTTATCTTGTTTCTTTTTAGTGAATGAGCTTTATACTGAAATTAGAATGTAACTCTAAGTTCTATGAAAATGAGGATTATATTTACTTGTTTCCCCTAGTAGTGAATAGATACTCAATGATTATGACATATAATAATGATATGCAATGACTAAGCATAGTATCTTTGGTGAAATGGCCACTTTTGTGTTTTTTTTCCTAAAATTTTATTGAAGTATATTTAATTTACAATATTGTTTTAGTTTCAAGTGTACAGAAAAGTGACTGTTATATATATATATATATTATTTTTCAAATTCTTTTCTATTACATGTTATTATAAGATTTGGGGTATAGTTCCCTGTGCTATGCAGTAGGTCTTTGTTATTTATCTGTTTTTACATAGTAGTTATTATATGTTAATCCCAAATTCCTAGTTTACCTTGCTCCTCCTGCTGCCACACTACCCCTTTAGTAACCATGTGTTTGTTTTCTATGTCTGTGAGCCTGTTTCTGTTTTGTAAGTAAGTTCATTTGTATCATTTTTTTAAGATTTCACATAAAAGTTATATTTGTCTTTCTCTGTCTGATATGCTTCACTTAGGAACATAGTCTCTTAGTCCATCCACATCGCTGCAAGTGACATTCTTTCTTTTTTTTTTATTTTAATGGTTGAATGGGTTGCAGAGTCAGACAGGACTGAAGTGACATAGCACAGCACAGCATTTCTATACATACACACACACACACACATCACATCGTCTTTATCCATTCATCTGTTGATGGACATTTAGGTTGCTGCCATGTCTTGGTTGTTGTAAAAAATGCTGCTATGGACATTGGGGTGCATGTATCTTTTTGAATTAAAGTTTTTTGGGGGGATATATGTCCAGAGTGGGATCAGTGGATCACATGGTAACTCTATTGTTAGTTTTTTAAGGTACCTCCACGGTTCTCTATAGTGGCTGCACCAATTTACATTCCTACCAACTGAGTAGGAGGATTCCTTTATCCCTGCACCCTCTCCAACATTCACAATTTGCAGACTTTTAGATGATGCATATTCTGACTCAAAGGAGGTGGTACTTAATTAAAATTCTGATTTGCATTTCTCTAATAATTAGTGATGATGAACAACTTATCTTGTTTCTCTTGGCCATCTATATGCATTCTTTGGAGAAATGTCTGTTTAGGTCTTCTGCCCATTTTTTGATTGGGTTGTTTTTGTTACTGAATTGTAGAAACTATTTGTTTATTTAGGTAATTAATCCCATGTTGGTAACACCATTTGCAGATAGTCTCTCAGTCCACTGGTTGTCCATTTTTTGCATTTCTTATATCTTATAGGTAGCTCAATGGATTTATTTGGTCACATTTTGGAAATTGACTGGTTTTATACTTTAATGATATGAAATGCATCATCCAGATTTTATTACATGTTATACTGTTGATCATTTTGTTGTGAAAGATACTCCAAAGGATCCAGTCTCAGATTTTGTCCAAAAGTTTCGAAGTGATCACTGAATAGCAATAAATCAAAACCTTCATGTGCTCATTTTCTTGTGGTGTTTACCCATAGCTGCTTGCTAATTTAAACTCATTAAGGTGTATTAGTTTTAACAGGGACATCCAATAGTCAGTATGGAAGAACTGACCAATGTGCTGCTTTTAAGGGTGCTGTGTTTGATACCATAACAACCAGAGGTGACTTTCTAGTTCAGTGTTTGAAGATAATGCTACAGACTTCTTTCATACATTTTCTAGGATTGCCAAATATTATAGAAAATATGTGGCATTATTAACTAATTGAATCACTCCTTCCTGTGATGAAATGCCACACTTTTGATAAGAGTGTCCCAGTGGTGTTATTTTCTCTACTGGTCTTACAGAAAAATGGAGGCATCTAGGACACTGGGAAGTATTCTAAAGAAGCCTTTGAGAGCAATCTAGTATCATAGCCTTCTGTTATTATTTAGCTGTATCCTTCGTGTGTATCACATTTTGACCTGGATGAAGCTTAAGGTCTTTTCCAAATTCTACTGTCTCTAATTCTATGCCATAATACACTTTTAATTGCATGGTAACAAAATGACAGGAGGCATGATAAAGAAAAAGCCTTGCTAAATATCTCCTAAGAGATCTTCCAGGTTAATATTAAGAATCAGACACTTGGTAAAGCCATATAGTCAAAGAGCTGGGACCTAGTAAGTCATCAAAATATTCACACTCCATGCCTCCATCTCTATACCTTATATGTATAAGCTGTACTTCTTGGCCTACCACAAATCCTCTGGGTATCAGTTCAGTTCAGTTCAGTTGCTCAGTCATGTCCGACTCTTTGTGATCTCATGAACTGCAGCATGCCAGGCTTCCCTGCCCATCACCAACTCCCAAACCTTGCTCAAACTCATGTCCACCAGGTTGGTGATGCCATCCAACCATCTCATCCTCTGTCATCCCCTTCTCCTCCTGCCTGCAATCTTTCCCAGCATCAGGGTCTTTTCCAAGGAGTCAGTTCGTTGCATCAGGTGGCCAAAGTATCGAAGTTTCAGCTTCAGCATTAGTCCTTCCAATGAATATTCAAGACTGATTTCCTTTGGGATGGGCTGGTTGGATCTCTCAAGAGTCTTCTCCAAACAACACAGTTCAAAAGCATCAGTTTTTTGATACTCAGCTTTCTTTATAGTCCAATTCTCACATCCATACGCGACTGCTGGGAAAGCAATAGCTTTGACTAGATGGACCTTTTTCAGCAAAGTAATGTCTCTGCTTTTTAATATGCTGTCTAGCTTTTCTTCCAAGGCGCAAGCGTCTTTTAATTTCATGGCTGAAGTCACCATCTGCAGTGATTTTGGAGCCCAAGAAAATAAAGTCTTTTACTGTTTCCACTGTTTCCCCATCTATTTCATTCTTCTTGGCTTTCTGCCCTAAGGGTGGTGTCATCTGCATATCTAAAGTTATTGATATTTCTCCCGGCAATCTTGATGCCAGTTGTGCTTCTTCCAGCTTGGCATTTCACATGATGTACTCTGCATATAAGTTAAATAAACAGGGTGACAGTATACAGCCTTGATGTATTCCTTTCCCAATTTTGAACCATTCTGTTGTTCCATGTTCAGTTCTAACTGTTGCTTCTTGACCTGCATACAGATTTCTCAGGAGGCAGGTAAGGTGATTTGGTATTCTCATCTGTTGAAGAATTTTCCACCGTTTGTTGTGATCTACACAGTCAAATGATGTGATCTTCACAGTAAAATGTTGAAAGTGAAAGAGGAGAGTGAAAAAGTTGGCTTAAAACTCAACATTCAGAAAACTAAGATCATGGCATCCAGACCCATCACTTCATGGAAAATACATGGGGAAACAGTGGAAACAGTGAGAGACTTTAGTTTTGGGGGCTCCCAAATTACTGAAGATGGTGACTGCTGCCATGAAATTAAAAGACACTTGCTCCTTGGAAGAAAAGCCATGACCATACTAGACAGCATGTTAAAAAGCAGAGACATTACTTTGCCAACAAAGGTCCATCTAGTCAAGGCTATGGTTTTTCCAGTAGTCATGTATGGATGTGAGAGCTGGATTATAAAGAAAGCTGAGCACCAAAGAATTGATGCTTTTGAACTGTGGTGCTTGGAGAAGACTCTTGAGAATCCCTTGGACTGCAAGGAGATCCAACCAGTCCATCCTAAAGGAAATCAGTCCTGAATATTCATTGGAAGGACTGATGTTGAAGCTGAAACTGCAATACTTTGGCCACCTGATGCAAAGAACCAACTCATTTGAAAAGACCCTGATGCTGGGAAAGATTGAGGGCAGGAGGAGAAGGTGACGACAGAGGATGAGATGGTTGGATGGCATCACTGATGGAGTAAACTCTTGGAGTTGGTGGTGGACAGTGAGGCCTGGCATGCTGCACTCCGTGGGGTCACAAAAAGTCAGACAGAAATGAGTGACTGAACTGAACTGAGCACAGTCAAAGGCTTTGGTGTAATCAATAAAGAAGAAATAGATGTTTTTCTGGTATTCTGTTTCTTTTTCAATGATCCAACACTTGTTGGCAATTTGATCTCTGGTTCTTTTGCCTTTTCTATATCCAGCTTGAACATCTGGAAGTTCACAGTTCAAGTACTGTGGAAGCCTGGGTTGGAGAATTTTGAGCATTACTTTGCTAGCATGTGAGACGAGTACAATTGTGCAGTAGTTTGAGGATTCTTTGGCATTGCCTTTCTTGGGATTGGAATGAAAACTGAACAGATTAGCCACTGAAATAAGAAATTTAGTAATACATATGTAACAGGTGCAAATGATTTTTTTCTCTTAAAACATGTCTAGTATTGACATTTTTATAAGACTTATGTGTCAAGAATTTTCTCTAGCATGAAAAGGAATGCTTCTCTTTAAGTATCTATAGGTGAGAAAAATGCGCATACTGGTTTAGAATATTTTATAATCTTTATATAAATAATTAGGTCAAGTCTCTGGGACTTCCCTGGTGGCTCAGACCATAAAGAATGCCTGCAATGCAGGCAGACGCAGGTTTGATCCATAGGTTGGGAAGATCCCCCAGAGAAGGGAATGGCTACCACCTCCAGTATTCTTGCCTAGAGAATTCCATGGACAGAGGAGCCTGGCAGGCTACACTACATGGGGTTCCAAAGAGTCAGACATGACTGAGTAACTAACACTTTTCTGACTTTTGTAAATTAGTTTATTCATATGGAAAATAAGCATACCGGATTTTTTTTCAAAATATAAAATTTTGTAGATAAATCTTTTGGATACATTGTTATTGTTAAACATGTATTTGTTCAAAACATTTATGTTTATATATTAATAGAAGAAAGACAATACTATAAATTGTTTTGTATGATTGCAAAATGTACATTTTACATTTTATAAAATGGTGTCATCTCATTATACTAAATAATGCAAAGTTAATATAGCATCTTATATTTTATCACATTATTGACACTATTAACTTCTACATGTGTTGTCATTAATCATGGCTTAGATCTTTTGAAGAGGGTTGGAAATATACTTAAAGAAACAGATACAGAATAAAGAGGGATTTTTTTCTTGAAGCATTTAATTCTGAAATACATTAAAAATTTTAAAAACCTTTTGAATAAACTTTTAGGATGGAAGAATAATTTCTCTATATGAAAATAAGCATAAGAATAGTAATAGTACACAAAACAGGAACGTAGGGACCATTCTCACAATGACTATAGATACAATATTCTGACTAAATAGTATCCAACTGAATGTAGCAATTATACGAAAAACGCTTGTTTGTAGATCATATTCAATTAATGTTTATATCAGAAAAGCAAAAGTTGCTCAATACCAGTGAAGTTCTATTCATGTTATTTAATACCAACTAGTAAAAGCAAGATGAATCAAATGATGATTTTAATAGCAAAAAAGAAATCATTCATATGATGGATGAGGCATTAAAGTAAGTGGGTAAAAATAAAAATAAGTGGATAAAGGATGATTTATTCAATGAATGATATTAGAACAATTAGCTTTCCATATGGTTAAAGTAAAATTAGATCCTAATCTCACACCATACCAAAAAAGTAAACTCCAGATGGTTTTAGGATCTTAATGTGAAAAATAACTTTAAGAATTTTAGAAAACATGAACAAATATTTTTTAATGCATTCTAGGTAGAGATGGGTTTCTGATGTAAGACACACAGAGAAGAAATCATATGGAAAAGACATAATAAAATTCATCACATTAAAATGAAAACTTTTATAACAAGATATGCCATAAGTATAGTTCACTCTATAAAACAAACTGAAGAAATGGTTGTATTATATAAAAATTGACATACAGAACACATAACAATGATTACAAATCAACAAAATGAAGTAGTCTAAAAATGGAAAAAAAGGTTATAAATATGAAGTTCATAGCAGGGAATAACCAATTACCCAATAAACATATTTATTAGTAATGGGAAATAATCAAAACAATATTGGAAGCCATTTTATACCTTCAGGGGCCACTGTGAGACCGCCCTTTGGCACTTATTCAGTTGTTGTGACCCTGCTTCCTTCCTATGCACATCATCTTGGGTGCAGCCTTGGTCTATTCTGAGAAGCCTGTTGTCTTTCAGGAAATGTTACTTGTAGCCCTGTTCTCAGATTTCCCAAATCTTCTACCAAATCATGCACTCCATCCCAGATATCTATTCTGGTGGTTGGTAGGTAGTTGGAAGTAAGAAGTAAGACTTTTGCATATTACCTTTTTATTTCTATACTTTCTCTGCTAGAATCCCCCTCCTTAAGTAGCTCTACCTCCTAGCAAAAGAAAAGCTTTGTCTTAATTCTTTTCCCAGTCTTCTCTCACCTGTGGAAGGGGAAAAACTTTAGTTAAATTTAAACAATAAATTAAAGGAAGGAATAGTAGTTGAAGGTAAAAGAATGAATAAATGGATTATGGAACCTATCTCTATGAGGGAAGATTTTTTACTTTTTGTGTTTTGTAATTGAAAGAAGTGATAGATGTATAATGACAGTGAATTGCAGGATAAGGCAGGTGTGAAAATCGATTCCAAACCTAGGATTCTTACTATAGAACCATATTACCTAAGATTATTCTTACCCTTAGATTGTGAAATATTGTTTGTACATACTTTGATGTCTTTTCCTTTCAAAGTAAGCATAGCGGGGTACTGCAAAAACATTCTATTCTTTAGCGCTTACTCTGAAAAATGGCCTTTACATTATCAGTGTAAAGAAGATCTTTAATTGATGTCTAAGAATTTCTTATTTTATCTAGACAACTATATATATCAGAATTGTATAGTATGTAGTTGAAACCCAAAGTCATAAAGATAAAGGAAACTGATCTGAATAAGTAAACTCTTTGCTGTTAGCACTTTTAGACCTGTGTTCATCTCAAGCTAACACTTATCATCCCTTAATTCAGAGATAGTCCAATAGGAACTATTCTCAAGTTCTATTCAGAAAGAAACTATTCCTTAGCAAAGAGATTGTTATTTTTTTCACATGCTTTAAATATTCTTAATATAATGGTAATAAGATTTTTAAAAATAGAATGGATCAATAGAAATATTTCACTAGCTTCCTTTCTTTGTTGGATGAATCTTTTAACTATGCCAGTGATGGACTGTAGACAAAATACCTTTTCCTTTCATTACTTTGAAATGTCTAACCATTTTTCAATATTTATTTATTTAGAACAGGTGCTGCTGCTGCTAAGTCACTTCAGTCATGTCTGACTCTGTGCGACCCCATAGATGGCAGCCCATTAGGCTCCCCTGTCCCTGGGATTCTCCAGGCAAGAACACTGGAGTGGGTTGCCATTTCCTCCTCTAATGCATGAAAGTGAAAAGTGAAAGTGAAGTCGCTCAGTCGTGTCCAACCCTCAGTGACCCCATGGACTGCAGCCTTCCAGGCTCCTCCGTCCATGGGATTTTAAGAGTACTGGAGTGGGGTGCCATTGCCTTTTCTGAGAACAGGTGCTACCTGTAGTTTTTGAAGGCTTCCTGAAAACATGTTTGTTTTATTAATTCGATGGTAAAAGGGAGCTTGTTTAATATCCACTTATCATCTAAGATGTTCTTTTTTCTTAGATATGGATCATTCCATTAATGACCTGGCCATGTATGCTTTGCTGTTCAGACAACAGCAATTTTTATGGCCAGACTTAACACAGCTCATGAAAGCTATATAGGTTGATGAGATTTAAGCATTGGCTTTAAAGCATTCCTAGTTAAACCAATCTTTTCATGATGTATCTATTCTCTAAAGAAGCTTAGGGCAAAGAGAGAGAAAGACCATATTGGACTCACTTGGGGAGCTATGCTATCATTCATGGAACCTACACGTGTCTTTCCTTTCCAGATCTTCCAGTTGTCAACCCTTTGTCTAAATAATACTTGAACAAATGTTGTAGAACATTGTCTTTGAACCTTTAAACTTCCTGAATATTTTTCCATGTATGAGGCCTATAAAATTAATTCAAGAGATATTTACTTTTTATCTTTAGTTACTATAATAATTCTTATCACCTGTAATTATTCAGCTGTGTAACCTGCTTATAGCTGTCTGCAATAGTGTAGAGTTGCAGCAATTTAATGACATTTCTAAAACTTTTTTATTGTTAGTATACAAAGTAAAAATGATTAAGTGGCAACCAAGAGATTCCAAGAAACAATAGCATCCATTAATTATAGTATTACTTAAGGGGAAGAAACAGGAACCAGCAACAAATAGATTTAATAGCAAAAAATCGGAAGATAGGGACTATAGCATTGGGAAGCTAGAATGAAAAATTAGATTCCACTGAGCACTGGTGACATAAACCACTCTGCATTTAATTGATAGATCGTGGAACTTAGCTAGACAGGTAAGCCTTCCAGGCTTCTAGGCTTCTTTCCAATTCTGCACCTGAGGAAGCTGAAAAGCCTTTATTTTAATAGCTTAGGAAATGATAGTTATCTGATATCTTAGGCTCACAGGAGAGAGTTGCTATGGAGCTAAAAAGGATTATAATGGCACCCTAGAGGAGGTTGGGGCTTATACACTGTTATCCGAGGAGCCGGATACAAGTCTGCCCTACAGGGATGAGCTTGAGAGAAAAGTCTTTAAATCAGATACCGGTGAAATCTGATCTGACCAGATTCACCTGAAACTGAAGAGAACTTTTGAGCCCCTTTGGTTGTGTAACATATTCTCTGACCTCAAAAACATTGAAAAATATACTGTGTATTTATAATCATGCATATGTTACATATATACTGGCTAAAACTCCAATATAAGCTGATGTTCCTAAATGAGATAATGACTACTGAATATATGATGTGCTTTTGTGTACATTAAAAAAAAAATCAAGGCTACAATTAAAGCATTCTGATTTAAGGAGTTGTGTGTATATGTGTGTGTGTGTATATGTGTGTGTGTACACATATATTTCCTGTTGGGGATATTAAACTATGAAAGACTGAAAATCAATCACACAAAATCATTCTTTTAGACTTTCAATTAATATATAAACATGTAATTTATTGAGAATTAAATATATATATATATATTGAAACACAATTTACAGACATACTATTTTCTAGGTAGTTGCTGGTATACAAAATTGGCTGTCACAAGCAGACTTAAGCAAATAAAGAATGTTTTTTCTGTCTCATGATTGAAGGCAGTCTGCCCCGCTGTTTGTAGTGACATAGGGAAGCAGGAATTGAGCTCTTAGGACAGGGATACTTAATAGGAAGGGGAGAAAGTTTTGACTTGCTTGAGCTAAGAGGTGTAGGCTGATGGAGAGCCACTTTGTTCAGAAATTCCTGCATTGGGCACTGGGCATATTTATTATACATGTGTAGCAGACATGACTGAGCAACTTCACTTTCACTTTTCACTTTCATGCATTGGAGAAGGAAATGGCAACCCACTCCAGTGTTCTTGCCTGGAGAGTCCCAGGGATGGGAGAGCCTGGTGGGCTGCTGTCTATGGGGTTGCACAGAATTGGAAACGACTGAAGCAACTTAGCAGCAGCAGCAGTGGTGCCTTAGTGGTCCAGTCACCTAGCACAAGTTATTGTCATGAGAAGGAGGTAGAGAGAGGGAGCTAATAGTTTTTTTGGCTTCATGTGGTACATTTTAGAATCAGGTTTGGTACATAAAAGCAGATTACATAGATGAGTTGTAATAGCCTCTCTGTGAAGAAATAGTCTGAGATTTAGAAATTTGCTTAAATTCACACGACCAGTGAAAAGTGTTAGTCACTTAGTTGTGTCCAACTCTTTGCCACCCCATGGACTATAACCTGCCGTGTTCCTCTAGGCAAGAATGCTGGAGTGGGTTGCCATTCACATGGCCAGTACTAGCTGGATTTTGATGGAGGTGTGCTTGGCGCCAAATGTTACAGCCCCACTATTTCTATAGACGACAACCACACCAATTACTAAATTTCCACTGGTATAAGAAATAAAACTGAAGCCCACTGATAGAAACTGGAAGAGTCTAGAAGGATAAGAAAGAAAATTGGCACCTAAGGGCAAGGAAGGAGCCCAGTTACCAGCTGCATGAAGTTGACAAGCTAGTGTGGGAGAGAGTGGGCTTCTCTCAGTGTGAGAGTGGGCCTTGGAATCCAGTGCTGAACGTGGTGTATTTCTCCTATCAGGGCTCAGGTTTGGTGTTGAGAATGGGGAGGAGGGCTTAGATGTCAGTGGCCACTAGTGGTGTCAGCGGTGAGTGTGTGACTGTGTAAAAGGTAGAAAAGCAGTTAGAGTTTGGTCTCTGAAAGCTGTGTGAACCATTAGTGCTATAACAGTGTTTCAGATACAGTGTGAAATGACTACCTAAGGCACAGTGAAAGTTATGCATAACTGAATCGTCTACAGAGGATGCTTTCAAGGCATCAGTTACGAGAAGTGATTACAGTTCATAGATTAAAAGATCATATATTTGTGTATAGATAGCTACCAGCAGTATATCATCCTCTCTGAATATCCTGGACGCTAAGATTTATGACCACAGCTGCTAACAAGCCACCACATATGAGTGGTTATATAGCAGATATAATACTATTGAGATAATGTTTTTAGGCTAAAATCTTCCCCTTGATTTATTTACCTTGTTTCCTTTTTATTATTAAATTGCTCAATAAACTTGCAATGGATTCTGAAGCATGTGCTTCTAAAATTGTTAAAGAGTTTTGAGAAAATTTGAAATTGCTCAGGTGGAAAGAGTCCATTAAGTTGCCTTTTAACTCCATTAAGGCAAAGAAAATCCAGTATCTTATAGCAAAAGTCCATTTTTTGAAAACTTTCATTTCATGCAACATTTAGAGACTCCCCTTGTCTTACTCCAAACCCACACCCTTGATAATACCTTTTTTTTTTTCTCTTTGAAAACTTTCTGAAGATATCTTTCTGAAACAACACCAGGGAACAAGACTCTGGGAGCAGAAATTAAGGGGATCTGTGATGAAACTGAAACATGCCCACTTGAATTCAGGTTGTTTGAATATGCCCAGCATGAATTAATCACTGGACCATATCCTCATGACTGATTCTTTTTTCCTTCCACTCAATAACCACTGTTCAAACTCTCAAGGGAAGGGAAAGAGCAGCAAATGTACTTGTACTGTTGAGGGTCGTCCTTCTTTACTCAGCTCAGGAGAGCCCAGTCCCTAGTGTGACTGCTGCTCCCATAAATGCACATGGCAGAGCAGCAGAGGATGTGGTCATGCCTGTAACACATGACTGGCATCCCACCCAGGATATGTACACGTGGGCTTAGTTGCTCTGTGGCATGTGGGATCTTCCCAGACCAGGGATTAAACTGGTGTCCTTTGCATTGCAAGGTGGATTCTTAACCACTGGACCATCCAGGAAGCCCTAAGGTAAACTTTAATTTCAATTTTATATGCTGTGCATTTTGGAAAAAGGGAGTGAAAAAATTTACAAAGGATTTGGTCAGGACAATAGAAGCATAATGCTTTCTCAAAACTCTCACATAAATGTTATGGTAACAGACAATCTCAATGCCCCTTTTTTTCTCAACCAGTGTTATGCATAACATTGTTAGATTTGGTAGAAGTATTTCTAAGTGCTTTCCATACAGTATTTTATTTCACTTACTCAGAACCTCAAGTGGTAATATTAGTATTATCTCTACTTTACAGATTAGAAAAATGAGACCCAGAGAGAAAGCTAAGTTTCTGCTAAGGCAAATAAGGAGCACAGCATTCATATCCAGCATAAGAATTTGTGCTCTAACCTTTGGGTGTGCTACAACCTACCACAGGGCTTATTCTGCAACTGGAAGGAAGTCCCCCTCCTCTAAACTCTCTCTACATTTTTTCTTATGCCCCTTAACACTTTCTATCTTGCATTACAGTAATCTATGTGCACATTTTATCTCTTTGACAGCAAGAATAACACCTTAATCATGTTTTTAACTCCTCTACTGTCATTCACATGTCATTCATTCAACACTTGTTGAAAAAGTGAGAAGAAAACCACGAAGTAAAAAGCAATTCTTCAAAATGTCAAACAGTAGATAACCCTGGCTCAGTTTATTTTTCATGTGTCATAGTTTCCTTGAAAGAACATGATCAAATTTTTTTCCTTGAAAGAAGATGATCAAATTTTTTTCCTTGAAAGAAAATGACAAAAACTTTAAAATAGTGTGGATATTTGTTTCACAAACATAAATAATAACATTAATCCTAATTTTTTACATATTTACCAATTGGAAATTACTTTGTGTATAAGTACAATGTTTCAGTGGAATGGTTAACACTCTGGAAATCCTGAAATTATTGTCAAATTATCTTAATGATATGGAAGGATATAAAAGTGATCAAGATGGATATGGCTGTTCCTAATTGTATATGACATATGATATTACATTGGAAACCTCAATTGAGGCATTTGTACAAAAAAAATGGGAAAATAAAAAT
Source organism: Bos taurus (assembly GCF_002263795.3). Taxonomy (NCBI): domain Eukaryota; kingdom Metazoa; phylum Chordata; class Mammalia; order Artiodactyla; family Bovidae; genus Bos; species Bos taurus. The sequence continues at coordinate 83,560,275 of NC_037329.1, read as the reverse complement.
TATTTCCATTATATCTATCTTTTTTTCTTTTTAAAAAATTTTGTTTACTTTTAATTGAAGGATAATTGCTTTACAGTATTGGTTTGATTTTTGTCATGCATCAACATGAATTATCCATAGGTATACATATATCCCCTCCCTCTTGAACCTCCCTCTGACCTCCCACCCTTCCCCACCCCTCTAGGCTGTTACAGAGCACTGGTGATAGTTTCCTGAGTCATATAGCAAGTTCCCATTGGCTTTCTATTTTACATATGGTACTGTACACGTGCACACTAAAAAAAAAAAACAAAAAACCATTAAAAGCCAAAAAATTGAAGAAAAAGTTACCTACAAATTCCGTGTATGTAGAAACTGTTGAAATTTGAATAAATTCTACAGTTCAATAGTGTGTGTCTGTGTTAATTTCATATTTTGAAATGTACCCTGGCTGTGTAAAATGTTCATTGGAGAAAGTAAAGTGAAGTTAAATAGACTCTATCATTTTTTCAACTTCTTGTGATCTTATATTATTTCAAAATGTAACAAAACAAACTGAAGAAAACTATGTACAAATCCCTACCCAGAGATAGCAATTGATAATGTATTTTAAATCTCCTTCCAATATCAAAAGTAAAATTTCCAGCACTTAATTCTCAGAACTACACAAGTCTTAGTGGAGTTTCAGAATCTCATTTTAAATATCTATCTTTATTTATCTATCTGTCTACCACCTATGGTAGAAAAAAGTTATGATCTATGATGAGGAATAATCTACAATAAAAAAAGTTAATGTTTAATAATAAGTAGTTTATTTGCACATGATTGTAAGACTGTCTATGAAATAAGATAAATTGTACTTTCATCAAGTATTTGTTCTTAAGTCTACATTTAATTTCCACCTGCTTCAGAAAGGCCTGATGTGAAGGTACGCTGTTCCATGGTAAACATCACTGGGGAAATGACAAGGGAGAGAAAAGAGAGTGCAACTTTTTTGTTATATGTGATACTGTGTTGTCTCATACTCCCCAAAATGGTATTATTTTTTCCTTCAATTTTCCAAGAGCACTTTTGCAACTTTTTCCAGCATATTTTTGCCTTTATTGCGGTTAATTGTTTCTACATGAATCTGTGAAATAAATTATGAGTTTTTAAATGGCATATTCATGCCTTATTTACTTCTCTCCATCCCCAGACCATAAGATGATTTGCTTACTGATTACTCCTTCCCTCCTTTTATTTTGTATAGCCAAATAATTCAGTGTAATTGAAATAGAGAGAAACCAGGGAGGAAATGAATTCTATAACCTAATTTTTTGGGAAAAATACTACTCTTTTCTGGAGATTCTCAGGAAATATGTTCCTGAATGGGACCTGGGAGCCCCAAGTAAGTACTTTTCTTATGGACATATATGTCCATTGTTCATAATTAAGATTTCTGATATTGATACTCCATTTCTTGTAGGATGTCTTTCTGCATAGAGAGATACTGACTAACAATCATGTGTCTTGGAATTAACAGTCACTATACAGGGGGAGGCTAGACTGTGGAAAACCCTGGTTTTCCAGGTTCTGCAAAGAAATTCATACTTAAGTGTCACCAAATCAGGTGTTGCTGAATTTCAGATAGGAGATTGAAGACAAGGATTGAAAATCTGATAATTTCTTCTATTTTTGTATCCAATTTAGGTCTCTCCAAATTTTTCACCAGCCTGGCTAGACCAGAACTTAGATTTATATGGGTGCTTCTTCCATAACTGAGTTGGTGGGATGAAGATTAATATCCACTGCACATTTATTAACGTGAAGTTGCTATCCATATCCTATTTAAGTGAAGCTCTAAGTAGCCAGAAGTATTCCAGTTGTGCACTGATAGCAGTGGTAAATAATATTTAGGCTGGGATATGAAAACGTTGTTGGTTGAAATAATTCCGTTTTGTTTTTGCATTCTCCATTGTAAACCCCGTTGTTCCACTTTCTCTTGATAAATCTAAAAGCTTTAGCACTCCTCTTGTTCATAGTAAGATCTGTTCATGTGCAATTTGATATTATATATGATCAAAGTTTACTTTTCATCCTGAGCTTGAACCCGAATTTTTCTCATCCACCTGTTTTTGTCAATAAGACAAAAGAAGATTTGAGATTTTTATGTGCCAATGTTGTTACTACATTATATGACACTGGTGCTGACTGATGCGAAGAGCTGACTCATTTGAAAAGACCCTGATGCTGGGAAAGATTGAGGGCAGGAGGAGAAGGGGATGACAGAGGATGAGATGGTTGGATGGCATCACCGACTTGATGGACATGGGTTTGGGTGGACTCCAGGAGTTGGTGATGGACAGGGAGGCCTGGCGTGCTGCGGTTCATGGTGTTGTAAAGAGTCGGACACAACTGAGCGACTGAACTGAACTGAACATATATAATGTATAACACATACTAAAATATATGGATAATATCAAGGTAAAAATCAATTTTATATTGTTATTGGAGCATTAGTTTCCTATTGTTGATAAGAAGTTAACATGTTAAATAATTCTATTAAACACTTTTGTAAAGTTAAAATAGGTCCAGACTAGATAACCTAAGTCAATGACTTACAGACTCCTCTCAGTTTATTGTTTGTTTTTCCACATTTCATAGAGAACTATTTCTCTGACATCAGAAAAACAATAATATTGTTCTAATGATAAAAGACAGCAAATGCTCTTCTCATCCTTCCAAGACTACTATAGAGAGGAGAAATATTTGGCAAAAGGGTGAATAAATGCTGATGCTCCCACCAACTGTTGCCAAATTTTTAAAAAGTAACAAGAAATTTAGACAGTTGTCAAAAATCCCTTGAATTTTAAATGCTGAAAATTTGAACTTTAAAAATACATTGTATAGACTAAACAGAATACTTCTACAAGCTGGATTCAATCTGTGCTGCAGTTTGTGAAGTCTGATGTAGATAATATAGTGCCTGGGGGTCACACAGTTATACCCTTGGACTTACAATGCTCCCTTCTCATTTGAGCAGGGACATCAAGCAATATTATTGTAATTATTATTATTCCTTCATACTCATATCATGATGAAGGTTTGCAGTATTTTCCCAAAGCTCTAGTGAAAATATAAGGAGTAATATCATATTTTTGTCTTTTAGCCCATGTTCTGAATTTCCCTGCTTGTTTTAAGCCCCTCTATAGCAATGGCTTCCAAAATTCTGATTTCCAACTGCTTTTTTTTTTTTTTTTTTCAGTTACTGTCATTTACTATGTTTGTAGAGTATTTGGATGACTAGCTCCAATGTATCTTAACTAAAGGCACTTAAAATATTCAGGTCATACATTAGACTTGCTATTTCTAAATGAATTTTGACTCAGGCATTTAACCTACCTGTGAATTTTATAACACTTTCCCAGTAGAAAGGGGAAAATATAAACTGTGGAAAGATGATTGCTAGTTATTCAGCAACACGTGATAGTATGCCTAGAGATTTTATTTTCCTCAGAAACTACTACTACTTATAAAGTTCATCCATCATATATAATGAGAGCTGTCAGGAATATTTAGTGAGAAATAGCTACTTGATATGCTAATAGCAGCCCCTCAGTGAATTCATTTTGTTCTGCTTCTTGACATTAATGGTTTTCATAATCTAATGAATGATGTGTGCAATAGAAGCAAGGCCACAGGGAAAGATCATATAAAGTTAAAGTAGGAAAAATCTTTATCAGTATTTGCATTCATTTAGTAGAATGCATTATATATATACCTATATTTACCATGACTTTTACTGATTTCCAATTTAAGATATTATTTGAAATTAGGTATTCTAGTTTACTTACTGCCAGTTTGCCTTCCCTAATGGTGCAGTTGTTTTGACTTCTCACTTAATATGGTTAGTAAGAATGCTAGTGAGGAGTGATCTCTTATGTCCTCAGAAGTAGATGAAAACTTTTAGTCCTTAAATTGCTACTGATTTATAAGCAAAAAGCAGTTGGAACCATGGAAGTGCTGATTCAATCAATAATAATTTGATTGGTTAAATCAGGAGTGCCATTCTGAGCTCTCTATTCTCTAGAACTATGTGTATAATTAATTTATATGAACTTCTTGCAGTATGGCTTTAAAAATAGAATAGATACACATTTGTCAGGGACAGTTAAGTAGGATGCTGCCTGAGAGTGGCTATGCAAACAACCTCTCAAGATCCCTTCCAGTCTTAAGATTTTATGAATCTATAGTAATCAGAATGAAGTCATCGAAGTCAGTACTTAAGAATGTACATACAAGGTTATAAATACAAACAAAATTGAAAACAAGGGGTGCCCCTAACATTTCTGAGCAGATACCTCAATTCTATTTTTAAAACAAGATATTTAAGTGAAATATAATAATTATTTTAAGTGCAAATATTAACACATTTTAACTCTAATGACTAGAAATTGTATTTCTTTAGCTAAACATTGACAAATCTGAAGCACACTTTTTTTTTTTGTTTTGCTGTATCTGTCCTTTATAAATTGTGTTATATTGTAAAAAGACAGCACTTTTAAAATAATAAGATGGGCCTTACTTTTTTGGTTAGAGAAAAAAAGGCTTTTTTTTTCTCAAGTAGAGAAAAAGAAAATTCTATCTAACTAAATATCCTTGTTTTTAATAAAGCAAATGAGCCAAATTCACAGGAACCAATGGGCTAATTAATTTACATTTTTGTCTTACTTTTTGTGGCAATAACTCTTTTTCTCTTTTCTCTTCTACTGCAGATTTTGTATTTGTGTATGCTATGCTGTGCTAAGTCACTTCAGTTGCATCTGACTCTTTGTGACTGTATGGACTATAGTCTGCCAGGCTATTCTGTTCATGGGGACTCTCTAGGCAGGAATACTGAAGTGGGTTGCCATGCCCTCCTCCAGAGGATCTTCCGGGCCCAGGGATTGAACCTGCATCTCTTATGTCTCCTGCGTTGGCAGGCAGATTCTTTATGACTAGCACCACCTGGGAAGCCTGTATTTGTGTATAGCAGTTTTGAAATTGGGAAGTAAGTAGGAATTTACTTCATACCCATCTGACTTTATGTGGTTGCATTGGGTGTGGTTATATTTTATGTGACCAGTTATATTGTGAACACCTAAGTAGTTTACATCATCTCTGAACGCCTGTGGGTCAGATTGTCTTGGTTAGAACATAGACTTGCCAGTTCTGTGTTACTGTCCAAGGCATTTAAGTTCTCTGTTCTGTAGTTTCTTCAAATGTGGAGTGTGGGTTACAATGATACCTTTATCCAAGGGTTGCTGTGAAAGTTAAAAAGATAAAAATACTTAGAACAGATATATAGATACTAATGCTCAAAGTGCATTAGCTGTTTTATTCATTTAACAAATATTCAATGAGTGCCTACTTAGGTGCTGTTCCAGACATAGGGGATCGACGGGATGACAAACATGTATAATATCATATATGAAACGAGTCGCCAGTCCAGGTTCAATGCACAATACTGGATGCTTGGGACTGGTGCATTGGGACGACCCAGAGGGATGGTATGGGGAGGGAGGAGGGAGGAGGGTTCAGGATGGAGAACACGTGTATACCTGTGGCGGATTCATGTTGATATATGGTAAAACCAATACAATATTGTAAAGTTAAATAATAAAATAAAATTTAAAAAAATTCCTGATCTCATGGAATTTACATTCTTATGGTCTTAAAACATTTATTATTCCTAAATCATAATGTAGGATATTGAAAATGTATACAATAATTGTTTACTGACTAAGTGAATGAATGGATGGAATGGATGAATGAGTGAGTAAATAAACATACCTATATCTCTTACCTACTTATTCTTAAACTATGTACAAGGCAGAGTGAACAAATATAAAATGAACATTAACTCACAGTAGGGAAATTAAAGGTATTAGCCATAGAAATGGGTACTGATCTGGTATGTATGTGAGTGCTAAGTCATTTCACTCATGTCTGACTCTTTGTGACACTATGGACCACAGACTGCCAGGCTCCTCTGTGCATGGGATTCTCCAGGCAAGAATACTGGTATGGATTGCCACATCCTCCTCCATGCTTATTCAGAAGTGTTGTAGAAAGAGCAGAAATTACCACAGTCAGCAGAAGGGCTGGTTGTGAGACATCAAAATGTCTTTTCCATGTATAGAGGGGTACATAAATCCCTGAGTATCTACTCTTTTAGCTTACTAGTGAGTTTGATTTCAAGAACTTATAGTAAGCTTTGGGTCCAAAAATAATCTTCCCTTATCAACACGTGAAAACTATTAGCAAGTCATCCCTTAATTTTACATGTGGCTGCTCAGTTGTCTAGATATCATTTGTTGGAAAAACAAACAAACAAACAAACAATTCTTTCCCCATTTAGTTGTATTTACTTGCATTGGCACTCTTGTCAAAATAAATGTAAATGTTTTGTTCCAGATTCTAAGTTCCATCCCACTAATCTGTGCCTTGATACTGTAGTATTGTAGTAAGTTTTGAAATTAAGAAGTGGTTTTAGAAAAGGCAGAGGAACCAGAGATCAAATTGCCAACATCCGCTGGATCCAAATTGCGAACATCCGTTGGATCATCGAAAAAGCAAGAGAGTTCCAGAAAAACATCTATTTCTGCTTTATTGACTATGCCAAAGCCTTTGACTGTGTGGATCACAAAAAACTGGAAAATTCTGAAGGAGATGGGAATACCAAACCATGTGAGAAACCTGCCTCTTGAGAAACCTGTATGTAGGTCAGGAAGCAATAGTTAGAACTGGACATGGAAAAACAGACTGGGTCCAAATAGGAAAAGGAGTATGTCAAGGCTGTATATTGTTACCCTTCTTACTTAACTTCTATGCAGAGTACATAATGAGAAACGCTGGACTGGAAGAAACACAAGCTGTAATCAAGATTGCTGGGAGAAATATCAATAACTTCAGATATGCAGATGACACCACCATTATGGCAGAAAGTCAAGAACTAAAGAGCTGCTTGATGAAGGTGAAAGAGGAGAGTGAAAAAGTTGGCTTAAAGCTCAACATTCAGAAAACTAATATCATGGCATCTGGTCCCATCACCTCATGGCAAATAGATGGGGAAACAATGGAAACGGTGGCTGACTTTATTTTTGATTGCAGCCATGAAATTAAAAGATGCTTACTCCTTGGAAGGAAAGTTATGACCAACCTAGACAGCATATTGAAAATCAGAGACATTACTTTTCCAACAGAGGTCTGTCTAGTCAAGGCTATGGTTTTTCCAGTGGTCATGTTTGGATGTGAGAGTTGGACTATAAAGAAAGCTGAGTGCCAAAGAGTTGACGCTTTTGAACTGTGGTGTTGGAGAAGACTCTTGAGAGTCCCTTGGACTACATGGAGATCCAACCAGTCCATCCTAAAGGAGATCAGTCCTGGGTGTTCATTGGAAGGACTGAGGTTGAAGCTGAAACTCCGATACTTTGGCCACCTGATGTGAAGAGCTGACTCATTTGAAAAGACCCTGATGCTGGGAGGGATTGGGGGCAGGAGGAGAAGGGGATGACAGAGGATGAGATGGGTGGATGGTATCACTGACTCAATGGACATGGGTTTGGGTGGACTCTGGGAGTTGGTGATGGACAGGGAGACCTGGCCTGCTGTGGTTCATGGGGTCACAACGTGTCAGACATGACTGAGTGACTGAACTGAACTGAACTGAACTGAATCACCAACATTTATTCTTCTTTTTCAAGATTGTTTTGGCTGTTCTGGGTCCCTTGCCTTTTCGTAGTGATTTTGTGACCCCATGGACTGCAGCATGCCAGGCTTCCTTGTCCATCACCAACTCCTGGAGTTTACTCAGACTCGTGTCCATTGACTTGCTGATGCCATCCAACCATCTCATCCTCTGTCGTCCCCTTCTCCTGCCTTCAGTCTTTCCCAGTATCAGGGTCTTTTCTAGTGAGTCTACTAATTTGTAGACCTTATCCATTCTATCAACAGATTTAAATGTTGTTTCTATTTTATATAAGAAATGCCAGCTCATGTAAGACAATTAAAATCTATTTTTCAAATCATAATTCTGTCATTACATCCATTCAATGAAATATAAATCCATCACATCTACTACATTCACTTCATCCATGAATTATGTATTTCAATTGAGAAAGTAATTAAGTTTGCTTGACATGATTTACTTTTTAAAAAATGCATCAAACTCATTGCTTATGTTTTCATTATGTTTCATTCACTTGTTATTTTGGTTGGTGGTTTATGAATCATTCCACAAGAGATTGAAAATTGACTTATAGGCAGCCTAAGACTTTTTAGATAGGGTTAATGAATTTCTTTTAGCCTATTGTAGTTTTATTAAATTTTTTCAAAATAATGGATCATGTATCAATTCTTAAATTCATATTAACTGATTTTTATTAAAGATTGTCTTAATGAAAAATATTTAAAATTCATTTTACATAAATGTTACTTTTTTCTGGCTGAATGAATGCTCATACTTATCAGTGTACCTGTATACCTAAATCATTAAGTAGAAAATATATCTTGGATTTGTCATGAAGTAAGTCTCACTCATGTAGCATTTAAGTTTCTTTCATATGCTGTTATGGAAAAACAAAATTGTATTATTAATACAAATTATTGAGTGACTATTATATAGCAAGAATTGTGAGACCTATCAGTTCAGTTCAGTTCAGTTCAGTTCAGTCCTCAGTCGTGTTCGACTCTTTGCAACCCCGTGAATCGCAGCAAGCCAGGCCTCCCTGTCCATCACCAACTCCTGGAGTTCACTCAGACTCATGTCCATCGAGTCAGTGATGCCATCCAGCCATCTCATCCTCTGTTGTCCCCTTCTTCTCTTGCCCCCAATCCCTCCCAGCATCAGAGTCTTTTCCAACGAGTCAACTCTTCGCATCAGGTGGCCAAAGTACTGGAGTTTCAGCCTTAGCATCATTCCTTCCAGAGAAATCCCAGGGCTGATCTTCTTCAGAATGGACTGGTTGGATCTCCTTGCAGTCCAAGGGACTCTCAAGAGTCTTCTCCAACACCACAGTTCAAAAGCATCAATTCTTCTTCCATGGGATATTCCAGGCAAGAGTACTGGAGTAGGTTGACATTGCCTTCTCCTTATAATGTCTTAAATCACTATTTATTTTTTATTGTAGTATATACTATAATCCTAATTCAAATAAATTTTACCACTCCAAATATATTTTATTTTATTCTTAATTTTTTTTATTATGAACTATATTTCAAACATACAAATATAGATTAAATAATATAATGAACTTAATATCTATCACCCAGTTACAGCAGTCATCACATGGCTGGTGTTTTCTCATATATATTCCTACTCATTTGCTTTCTTCTCATATTATTTTAAAGAAAATTCCATGATTTATTAATAAACATTTTAGTACTTACTTCTTAAAATAAATACCTTTTAAAAACAGGAAATAAAACAATTTCTCACTATTATCAAATATCTAGTAAATGATAAGATACCCAATTATCTTATAAATGTTGTATATGTTTATTTGTTTTGTTTGCCTAAGAATTTAAACAACGAAACATAGGGCTCCCCTGGTGGCTTAGATGGTAAAAAATCTGCCTGCAATGCAGAGACCTGGGTTTGATCCCTGAGTAAGTAAGATCCCCTGATGAAGAAAATGGCAACTCACTCCAGTATTCTTGCCTGGAGAATTCTATGGACAAAGGAACCTGGTGGGCTAGAGTATATGGGGTTATGGGGTTGCAAAGAGTAGGACATGACTGAGATACTAATACACAACTAAATAGAGTCCACACATTGTGACTAATTTGTATGTTAGTTATCTCCTCTAATCTATAGGTTTCATTTCATCTCTTCATTCTCTTAGAATTTATTTGTTTGAAGTAACTAAATCATATGGATCTGCATTATTTTCTATAGTCTAGATTATATCTCTTAATTTATAAATGATATGATTAATGTGTTCTAGTCTCTGTATTTATTCTGTAGTATTAGTAGTCAGATCTAGTGGACTGAAAAGATTCAGGAAGATTTTTTTTTGTATATCAAGTCTACTTCATGAGTGGTGGTTTGTCCTTCCTTTAGGAGGCACAATGTATCTCCATGACTTTCCTTCCATGATGGTACTAACTGTTGCAGGCTTCCCAGGTGGCTTAGTGGTAAAGAATCCACCTGCCCGTGCAAGAGACTCAAGAGATGTGAGTTCAATCCCTGAGCTGGGAAGATCTCCTGGAGTAGGAAATGGCAAGCTGCTCCAATATTCTTGCCAAGGGGCAAGAATATTGGAGAGGAGGGAAATGGGTAGAGGAGCCTGGAGGGCTACAGTCTATGGGGTTGCAAAGAGTTGGATATGACTGAGCGACTGAGCACACAAACACTTAATTGTTGATTGGCAATGCCTATCTGTTAATTCATTAAATGTTGTTATATATATGTGTGTGTGTGGGGGTCTATATTTATGTATATTTGCATATATTGTAATATATATGAATTTACACATGTGTATATATGCGTGATATATATCTGTTGATATAATGTATATATGTATACTATATATATATGTATATATACATATAGAAAGAGAGAGAAGAGAGGAGAGGGGAGCTAGGAGAGAAGAGAGAAAACAAGAAGGAAAAAGGAGAAAGAGATTTCTCACTTACCAACTTGTGTTATGTGTAAAGCACGGGTACTATAGATGAGAACCCACTTATGAGTAAAGAAACGTCCTAGTACAGGGCCAGAAAAATGCTATTTTCCTTTCTTGCTTTCCCCACACAGCTTATGCAGTCATTTTTTCCATTTCATCATTGGCAGTAACCTGTCCAGTGCTTACTCCTACCCTTAGTGTCTTGTTCTAAACCCCACATAAACCACAGGCCATGAGTTGCTGGTCAGCACTCTGGGTTTGAATGATCTCTGCATTGACTAAGGATATTATATTCCTATTTTTAAACTTAGCCATTATAAACACAATATTATATGTGGCTTTATAGCTTTATTTGTATTTAAGTGTGGATATTTTTCCACATCAGCTCAGTCATCCGTATTTCCTAGAAGTTTTCTTAACACATTGTATGTGTGTGCGCGTGTGTGTGTATATAACGCCTTTCCTAAGATCAGATGTCTTTCAAATATGTAAACATACTGTGGAATATAAATATACTTTTCTATAAAAGATATAGCTATTCATACAAAAATCCTACTCATCTGAATTAACGTGACTGAAGATTGAGCTCATTTAATATTATGTATTATAATGTACTTTAGTTTTATAACAATTCATACTGTATGATGGATCTAAATTATTAAAATGTACAGATATATAATTGAAAACAGAGACACAAAACATGTGCCCTTACTTGAAGATAGCTAAGGTCATGACTTCCTACATAGTAGGTTTTTCATGCAAATCCTAATATGAATTATTAGCCCATGATTTACATTAAAATTATTATTTTTATAATATATCATATTGTTTTAAATTCAGAAATTAAATGTCACAAAGTTTATAATGCTATCTTTTATCATGATTCATTTTTGCAATAAGAAGTTGCACCTGACCTGTCAGTTCTGATAATGATACCAGAGCTTAGTTTCCATGGATGTCCTACCACATCGATGGTTGTTGACTGATTTAAATCACTGCTAACACTACTTCTTGTGTCATGACTTTTGGACTTCCTAAATTTCTAAAATGGCAGGCTATAGAGGGGTCATTTACATTGAAACTGAATATTTATTATAGCAGGCTGCTAATTTTTAAAGTTCAATAGCTCTCTAGTGGTACTCATAAGAGAATGTAACTACCTCTAAATTATTACTTTATAATAAATACAGAGATGAATGTTCGTATTATAACTTTTTCTTCTTCTTGCTGACAGGAAGTAGTGTTATGGCCGGCTTTACCTCATTAATAACTAAGAAAATCAGGTAGATATTCTATTTCATAGATCTTTTTATGGTACCATCAAGTTGCATATTCAACAGTTCATGTAGAGATTTGCCTGCTAAAAGCGAAGAAACTGAATTACATTACCTTCATGAGTTATCAAAAACACATACCACGTTACTATATTAAGACAGATATCTGGGTCAGGTTATGCCCCAATTAATTAACAGAGAAATATACAGAAGAGAGAAACAAGCAGAATTAAAAAGGGCCTTGGTTTTAGAGAACAAGATTATGACTCCTTGGGGAGAAAATTATAATAAAGCAAGTGTGAGCAGCCAAAAGGGAACATAGCAGAAATAGTCCAATTCCTGATCAAGAGGAGAGAACTGATATAGAACTATGGGGATGGACACTTGACTTTCTTGGAAATAATAATATATGCCTGTTCAGTGTGAATATACATCACATAGTTCTAGCAGAAGCTCACTTTTAATGCCAAGAAAGCTATTAAGATCACCTGATATTTGTCTCTACTATGGGAGCCATCTTTGCCTTTAACTTTCTTCAATAGCTGTCCCCTCATATGGTTCCAGAAGATCTCTCTGTCCATTCAGATGCACTGTGGGTAGTCCCAGGAGTCAGAAACTCATGCAAAGTGGTTCTCACTGATTCTAAAGATCCATCATGATGGGAAAGCTTAGCACACTTTTATACCCTTTCTTCAGCAAATATTTTTATATTCACTTATAATTTTTGTCTGATAATTATTTCAAAATATGAAATAATAGGAAAGAGTTGTAACTACAGACATGTAAAGATATTTATGTGACTAATAGCTATTCAGATGTATATATTGATGCATCCTTAGAAATGCAGAATTCAAAAGCCTCTAGTAACTTTTGTTATGCCATCTGGGAAGATGAAACAGACATTCCAGAAATGTATGCATACTAAAACAATGAAGCAGTAATGGAAGAATTCATGAGGAAATGTCAATTGTCAAGAAAAGTGAAATGTGAAGCTCAACATTTCTAGCAGGGATCCTTAACTGAGCTTTCTGAATAACAGCTTATTTCTCTGTTCTTCTTCACATCTAACAAGTACCAAGACATATCAAGTGTGCCAACTAAGGAGCTTTTAAGTCTGTGTCTATCTTCTGTTGCCATCATCTTAATTCCTGACACTATTTCCTCTCTTAGATATCCCCGAGCACCTCTTAAATAGCATTTCCATTTGTACCCCTTTTCTTCCTCACATTCCATGTCGCTATCACTGGGTAGGGAGAAGGTTGAAGAGAATCCTTTTTTTATGGGCCTCAGGTCCTGGTAAGGATACAAAAAAGAATCTGAGGTCTTACCCATGGTAAAAACAAGTTTATTAAGAAAGAAACAGAAAAGACAGAAAGGATACCTCAAAGGAGAGGTGGGCCAAGCCAAGAGAGGCACTGGTGCCGGAATGATGAGGTACCAGGGTATACAAGACAGGGCTTTTACATATTCATCTAGGCTGGCATGGACTGATAGTATTTTGTTTTTTAGTTCTACCAGTTTATTGCTACCAACCCATCTCCCTCCACCCTCATGTATGCATGCTCAGTCATGTAACCCCTTGGACTGTAGCCCAAACTGAGAGTTTTGACTGACAGTTGCAGCTTACATAACAACAGGCTCTATTGCGCACGTCTTTCCCATAATTCAATCTGTTATAATCAAATTCCCTTGTGGCTCAGCTGGTAAAAAATGCGTCTGCAATGTGGGAGACCTAGGTTCAATCCCTGGGTTGGGAAGATCTCCTGGAGAAGGGAAAGGCTACCCACTGCAGTATTCTGGCCTGGAGAATTCCATGGACTGTACACCATGGGGTTGTAAAGAGTCGGACAGGACTGAGCGACTTACTTTCACTTTACTTCATGTATGTATAGAATTGATGAATTCTTAATAGGCTCCTGGCTGCCAAAGGTTACGTGAGGACACAACTGTGCATCAAGGGCAATGTGCCAGAGTTGGAGAAGCCCCTGTGGTTACTTTGTATGCACTTACCATGTGCTGGAGTTGGAAAAATCTCTGTGGTTATTTTGTAGCACATCTGTGAGCTCTCCTGGGCTGCACTGGGGAACCTCTGGGGTTATGTTTAGAGATCAGCTTGAATCTTTTTTTGACTAGGCCACTCCTCTTTGCTCATGCCTGCCTTCCAACCTTACATACCCATTATAACCTAATCAATGATTTACAAAATAAATCAGATTATTTCATTCCCCTGTGTAAAACTTTCATAAAATTCTGACTTAAATTAAAATCTAAAAATACTCACCTCAGTCTTTGAAGCCCTATGTGACTCAGCCCCTAATTATGGAACTTCTTCTACTGGTACTCTTCCCTCTCCATATTGGTGAAATTAAACAATAGAACATTTGCAAGTGATGTTCTCTTTGCCTGGAATATTCTCTCCCCCACACCCAGCCTAAGTGAAAATTTTAAGTGTTATTTTCTCAGAAAAGTCTTTGCTGCATGTCGTACATCATTGTGTTCTTATTTCTCATCAAATTCTTTTTCTTCTCAGAATATTTCTGTTAATTTGTAATTATAAATATTTAGTATGATTCTTAAAAATGTCTGTCCTAATTGAAAATTGGCTCCATGAGGGCTGTAACTCCAGGATGTGATAGGATTTTTGCATGTAGAAAGTGCTCAGAGAAGAGTTGGTGATGAATTGATTCATAGGAAGGGGGATAAGAAACCTGGAAGAAGGATTCATATAGAAGCTTTCATATTCCTTGGGGTAATGGTGGTTGAAGAAAATAGAGATGATCAGTCATCATTCTTAAACTCAGAACTATTCAAGAACTATTTTCTTTTTAATTTAAAAAATTATCTTCAAGTAGGACTTTATACTTTTTCTTAAATATGATGAAAGACCTATAAGTCCAAGTTGGATGGCTTTGGAAACAGGATGAGATTGATAAAACAAATCTCATTTGACAATATATTTCTAGTCTTTATTATTTAAAGATACTAAATTTTAGCTAACAGCAAAAATATTTACAAAGTTAGGTAATACAATATTTCATAATGGTATTTTGACTCTAAAGACAAGACAATTTTACTTGACTAAGGACATTTACTTGGTGTAGAGAGATAAACAGTTCTATGTCTTCTCCTAAACGAGACTTCCAGTAAAATTAGACTTTTCCCATTCAGATAGGAATGCATTACTTTTAAGTCTATTGGAGTATATTGTTTGTTGGTAAGAAGCTAAGTCATGTCTGACTCTTTTGCAACCCCATGGACTGAAGCCTGCCAGGCTGCTCTGTCCATGGGATTTGGAAACGAAGATGATATCATGCTTGGGTTCCAGATTTCATTGCCCTGGAGAATTTTGCTTCAACTTACTTGCTCACACTTCACATTTATTATGTACAAAAGTCCACAATCAGCCGATAAATATTTTATTAAGTGGTATATATGTAAATCTCAGACTTTATTTTTCTGGGCTCCAAAATCACTACAGATGGTGACTGCAGCCATGAAATTAAAAGGCGCTTACTCCTTGGAAGGAAAGTTATGACCAATCTAGATAGCATATTCAAAAGCAGAGACATTACTTTGCCAACAAAGGTCCATCCAGTCAAGGCTATGGTTTTTCCTGTGATATCGTATGGATGTCAGAGTTGGATTGTGAAGAAGGCTGAGCGCCAAAGAACTGATGCTTTTGAACTGTGGTGTTGGAGAAGACTCTTGAGAGTCCCTTGGACTGCAAGGAGATCCAACCAGTCCATTCTGAAGATCAGCCCTGGGATTTCTTTGGAAGGAATGATGCTAAAGCTGAAACTCCAGTACTTTTGGCCACCTCATGCGAAGAGTTGACTCATTGGAAAAGACTCTGATGCTGGGAGGGATTGGGGGCAAGAGGAGAAGGGGATGACAGAGGATGAGATGGCTGGATGGCATCACTGACTCGATGGATGTGAGTTTGAGTGAACTCCGGGAGTTGGTGATGGACAGGGAGGCCTGGAGTGCTGCGATTCATGGGGTTGCAGAGTCAGACACGACTGAGCAACTGATCTGATCTGATCTAAATCTAATATACATATAACTTATTTTAATAAAAAATAATATAACATAATTTGTATAATCCCTCTGCCCATGCTTGTGCTCAGTCATGTCTGACTCTTTGCAAGCCTTTGTACTATAGTCTGTGAGGCTCCTCTCCATGACATTTTCCAGGCAAGAATACTGGAGTGAATTGCCATGTCCTTCTTCAGGGGATCTTTCCAACCTAGGGATCCAACCGGTATCTCTTGTGTCTGCTGTGCTGCAGGTGTATTCTTTATCCACTGAGCCATATCAAATAAAAAAATGCTTACAAATACTTAATTAGAATACCATTCTGTTTGCAAAATGGTAATAAGAATATTCTGCAAGGTCAACTATAAATAAATATTTAAATATAGAGGAATTAAGTGTATGTTAAAGGAAAATAATGAAAACCTTAAACTGTAATTTCATTTAAATGAAAAGAAAAAATATTCTTTGAAGATTTATTTTCTCATTGTATTAATTCCTGTTAACCTCTTTAAAATAATACATAAATGGTTTGAATTGTAAATAAGGGAAGCTAGAAAAGCATGCTTGAATGTTCAAAATCAGTGTGCAGGATGGATGGGGAACACTCACAGGTGCATGTTTACAAACGTGTAAGTGGGAGCTGTGCATGCAAATTTCACTAATATTATGAACTTTTTGCTTTTATTGCTTTATGAATGTACAAGGAACAGAAGGATACATATCTGTCTAATTAATCAGCAAACATATATTAGAAGGCTGAACAAATTTAAAAAGAACATTTCTGTACATTCTGTTATGACAGAAATTTCCTTAATCACATTCAATTTTTTCCCATTCTTTAATCACATTTAATCCCCTTCCCAATTTAAATTAATGCTTTCTCTGAATTTTCAAGGCAAGACAGTAGCTATGTTCTTTTGATAAGTCACAAAATATTACTCTTGTCCCATAAAAAGTCTTTATACTTCCTCACTGTGTGCCCATGAGGTTCTCTATAATTCTGAACATGGATAGAAATATATTTCCACAAGTGGGAACCACAAGAATAGCATCTGAGAGCAATAACACATGAGAACTAGTCTGGTCTTGAACAACTTGTGATACAACTGAGTGAATAAAATGTACTTTGTACAAAAGAAGTGTCATGTATAGTTTCAGGAAACAAACAAGAACCAAAGCTAACAGCATGGGCTATGAGCTGGTTATCCCAATCACAGCATTCTAGTATGGCTTCTTAAACTAATTTGTTGCTAGACCTGATGAAAAGGAAGAAAACAAAAAAAGAATCTCCAGCATGTCAGCTTTCATTAGAATTGTGTTTGTGTGAGATTTTGTTATTTGCAATTGCTCATCTGTTAAATTAGAACTTTTAATTCTTCACAGTTTGTCACCTTTTTAATTCTGGTCTGTTGACATGCATTTTTTTTTTTTTAATAAATCCAAAAGAAGTTGAAAATGCAATTTGAAAGCAAATTAGCAGCTATGTTGGCTGTTAAAAAAATAAAAATGCCTCATGCTTCATCTGTGTTGTTTAAGCATGCTTTAAAAGATGAACCAGCCATGTTAATAAGTTGTTAATATATTTTTTCTAAACAGCTTCCACATTAGCCAATGTAATGGAGTTGCTAGGATTTTAAAAGTCTTTACCTGTCATTTCCTCTTTTCCATAACATACCAGAGGACATTGGTGATTCGAAATAAATGTTTATTTGAAATGATAAAAAGAATCCATAAAAATCTTAATATAGTAATGGATAGGTCAAGTAAATAAAAAATAAGGGATGTATAATAAATGTAAAATATAAAATGAAATAGTACATAGTGAGCCAAGCAACCAAAAGTAGGCACCAGGTATTTCTAGGGAGTTTAGGAAATTACAGAATTACAAATGGTTAAGACACATGAAAAATAGTCAACACCACTGACAATGAAAGAAATGCAAATTCCAAATGGTGAAATTTATCTAGGAAGGACACATTTTTAAAAGTTAAGGGGTAGTATTTCCAAGAGCATGGAAAAAATGAGCTCTCTTATGTACTGTTGATGAGCATCTGGATTGTTGGAACATTTTTGTGGAGTTTACCAGCACTTAGGAATATATCCCTGGAAAAATACAGTGAATAACATGGATATGTTCACTGTAGCACTACTTGAAATCTCAAAATATATCTCTGTGGAAGAATGTTTGTATCAGTTGCAGTACATCTCCATTATAAACAGTAGGTATGTTTGTCTTCTTTAAATAAGGGTAATCTGTGTATACCACCTTAGAGAAACACCTATGATCAAATAAGTATAAAAGCAAGTTGCAAGTCTACATGCCTTACTGTTATAAAATACATAGAAATGTATGGTCTAACTATTCTGTCCTTTGTTTTGATCTCTGTATATAATTACAAATTATGTTATTTTTTGATCTAACTATTCAATGGGATATTTAGATGAACATAATTCATGGAAAGGGCTTTCCTGGTGGCTAAGTGGTAAAGAATCTGCCTTCAATACAGGAGATGTGGGCTTGATCCCTGGGTCAGGAAGATAATATGGAGAAAGAAATGGAAACTCACTCCAATATTCTTGCCTGGGAAATCCATGGACAGAGGAGCCTGGTGAGTTATAGTCCGTGGGATCTCAAAAGAGATATGACCTTGTGACTAAACTACCACCACCACCAATTCATAAAACAAGAGATAGGGAGATGAAGAGGTAGGAAAAAAGATCAGGGGGGCCCTGATGCATATATATATATATATATATATATATATATATATATATACACTAAAAAGTTAATAATGATAACCATGAGAGAACTTTAGAGAGCTTAAGTGATAAGCTCACTTATCAGTGAGTAAGAAGTCCAGTAAATGAACAAAAGAGTGGTATGGCTTATTTGCTTTATTAATAAAAAAGACTTCTTATCTTGCAGGATTCCTGTGAGAACCACAAAGAATATCAAGTACAAAGAATTTTTATATAACAGAAAAATAATAAATAAGTATTTATCATTACCAGTGAGGACGAAATTGCTAGGCAGTCGGTGTAGAAGTCTGAGATCTTGGTCTTCTTCTCAGTAAACAACTTGCTCCATTAGCCTAAATCCATACCCTTTGTCAATCCCAAAGAAAGGCAATGCCAAAGAATACTCAAACTACCACACAATTCTTAAAGCCAGGCTTCAGGATTACGTGAACCATGAACTTCCAAATGTTCAAGCTGGTTTTAGAAAAGACAGAGGAACCAGAGATCAAATACCAACATCTGCTGGATCATTGAAAAAGCAAGAGATTTCCAGAAAAACATCTATTTCTGCTTTATTGACTATTCCAAAGCCTTTGACTATGTGGATCACAATAAACTGTGGAAAATTCTGAAACAGATGGGAATAGCAGGCCACCTGACCTGCCTTTTGAAAAACCTGTATGCAGGTGAGGAAGCAACAGTTAGAACTGGACATGGAACAACAGACTGGTTCCAAATAGGAAAAGAAGTACGTCAAGGCTGCATAACGTCACCCTGCTTATTTAACTTATATGCAGAGTACATCATGAGACACCCTAGGCAGGATGAAGCACAAGCTGGAATCAAGATTGCTGGGAGAAACATCAATAACCTCAGATATGCAGATGACACCACCATTATGGCAGAAAGTGAAGAAGAACTCAAAAGCCTCTTGATGGAAGTCAAAGAGGAGAGTGAAAAAGTTGGCTTAATGCTCAACAGTCAGAAAACTAAGATCATGGAATCTGGTCCCATCACTTCATGGCAAATATGGGGAAACAGTGGAAACAGTGGCTGACTTTATTTTTGGGGGCTCCAAAATCACTGCAAATGATGATTGCAGTCATGAAATTAAAAGACGCTTACTTCTTGGAAGGAAAGTTATGACCAATTTAGACAGCATATTAAAAAGCAGAGACATTACTTTGTCAACAAAGGTCTGTCTAGTCAACGTTATGGTTTTTCCAGTGGTCATGTATGGATGTGAGAGTTGGACTGTGAAGACAGCTGAGTGCCAAAGAGTTGATGCTTTTGAACTGTGGTGTTGGAGAAGACTCTTGAGAGTCCCTTGGACTGAAAGGAGATCCATCCAGTCCATCCTAAAGGATATCAGTCCTGAGTGTTCATTGGTGGGACTAATGTTGAAGCTGAAACTCCAATACTTTGGCAGCCTGATATGAAGAGCTGACTCATTTGAAAAGACACTGATGCTGGGAAAGATTGAGGGCAGGAGGAGAAGGGGATGACAGAGGATGAGATGGTTAGATGGCATCACCAACAAATGGACATGGGTTTGGGTGGACTCTGGGAGTTGGTGATGGACAGGGGGGCCTGGCATGCTGTGGTTCATGGGGTCACAAAGACTCGGATGTGACTGAATGACTGAACTAAACTGATACCCTTTGTCCCAAATTCCTGAAATATGTCCTTGGTTTGATAAATTATCAGCACTCAGATCTAGGGAAGGGGAGAAATTAACTTCTGTTCCATATGCCTGAGGAAAAAACAGCTGGTGATCATTAATCTTCAGTTCAGTTCAGTAGCTCAGTCATGTCCAACTCTTTGCTACCCTGTGAATGACAGCACGCCAGGCCTCCCTATCCATCACCAACTCCCAGAGTTTACCCAAACTCATGTCCATTGAGTTGGTGATGCCATCCAGCCATCTCATCCTCTGTTGTCCCCTTCTCCTCCTGCCCCCAATCCCTCCCAGCATCAGAGTCTTTTACAATGAGTGAACTCTTCGCATGAGGTGGCCAAAGTATTGGAGTATCAGCTTTAGCATCATTTCTTCCAAAGAAATCCCAGGGCTGATCTCCTTTGGAATGGACTGATTGGATCTCCTTGCAGTCCAAGGGACTCTCAAGAGTCTTCTCCAACACCACAGTTCAAAAGCATCAATTCTTCGGGGCTCAGCTTTCTTCACAATCCAAATCTCACATCCATACATGACCCCAGGAAAAACCATAGCCTTGACTAAATGGACCTTTATTGGCAAAATAATGTCTCTGCTTTTGAATATGCTATCTAGGTTGGTCATAACTTTCCTTCCAAGGAGTAAGCGCCTTTTAATTTCATGGCTGCAATCACCATCTGCAATAATTTTGGAGCACAAAAATATAAAGTGTGACACTGTTTCCACTGTTTCCCCATCTATTTGCCATGAGTGATGGAACCAGATGCCATGATCTTAGTTTTCTGAATGTTTTCTTAGTTTTCTGAAAAGCTTTAAGCCAACTTTTTGACTCTGCTCTTTCATTTTTATCAAGAGGCTCTTTAGTACTTCTTTACTTTCTGCCATAAGGTGTCATCTGCATGTCTGATGTTATTGTTGTTTATCTCGGCAATCCTGACTCCAGCTCATGCTTCTTCCAGCCCAGGGTGTCTCATGATGTACTCTGCATATAAGTTAAATAAACAGGGTGACAATATACAGCCTTGACGTACTCCTTTTCCTATTTGGAACCAGTCAGTATTCCATGTGCAGTTCTAACTATTGCTTCCTGTCCTGCATCCCAGTTTCTCAAGAGGCAGGTCATGTGGTGTGGTATTCCCATCTCTTTCAGAATTTTCCACAGTTTATTATGATCCACACAGTCAAAGGCTTTGGCATAGTCAATAAAGCAGAAATAGATGTTTTTCTGGAACTCTCTTGATTTATCCATGATCCAGTGGATGCTGGCAATTTGATCTCTGGTTCCTCTGCCTTTTCTAAAACCAGCTTGAACATCTGGAAGTTCACAGTTCATGTGTTGCTGTAGCCTGGCTTGGAGAATTTTGAGCATTACTTTACTAGCGTGTGAGATGAGTGCAATTGTGTGGTAGTTTGAGCATTCTTTGGCATTGCCTATCTTTGGGACTGGAATAAAAACTGACCTTTTCCAGTCCTGTGGCCACTGTTGAGTTTTCCAAATTTGCTGGCATATTGAGTGCAGCACTTTCACAGCATCATCTTTCAGGATTTGAAATAGCTCAACTGGAATTCCACTACCTCCACTATCTTCGTTCATAGTGATGATTTCTAAGGCCCACTTGACTTCACATTCCAGGATGTCTGGCTCTAGGTAAGTGATCACACCATCATGAACATCTGGATAGTGAAGATATTTTTCGTACAGTTCTTCTGTGTATTCTTGCCACCTCTTCTTAATATCTTCTGCTTCTGTTAGGTCCATACCATTTCTGTCCTTTGTCGAGCCCACCTTTGCATGAAATGTTCCCTTGGTATCTCTAATTTTCTTATTTTTTAAAAAAATTTATTTATTTTAATTAGAGGCTAATTAATTTATAATATTGTATTGGTTTTGCCATACATCAACATGAATCTGCCACGGTTGTACACGTGTTCCCAATCCTGAACCCCCCTTCCACCTCCCTCCCCATACCATCCCTCTGGGTCATCTCAGTGCACCAGCCCCAAGCATCCTGTATCCTGAATCGAACCTGGACTGGAGATTTGTTTCTTATATGATATTATACATGTTTCAATGCCATTCTCCCAAATCATCCCCCCCCCACCACCACACACACACAGAGTCCAAAAGACTGTTCTATACATCTGTGTTCTTTTGCTGTCTCACATACAGGGTTATTGTTACCATGTTTCTAAATTCCATATATATGCGTTAGTATACTATGTTGGTGTTTTTCTTTCTGGCTTACTTTACTCTGTATAATAGACTCCAGTTTCATCCACCTCATTAGAACTGATTCAAATGTATTCTTTTTAATGGCTGAGTAAAACTCCATTGTGTATATGTACCACAGCTTTCTTATCCATTCATCTACTGATGGACATCTAGGTTGCTTCCATGTCCTGGCTATTATAAACAGTGCTGTGATGAACATTGGGGTACACGTGTCTTTTTCAATTCTGGTTTCCTTGGTGTGTATGCCCAGCAGTGGGATTGCTGGGTTGTATGGAAAACTCAGCAGTGGCCACAGGACTGGAAAAGGTCAGTTTTCATTCCAATCCCAAAGAAAGGCAATGCCAAAGAATGCTCAAACTACCACACAATTGCACTCATCTCACATGCGAGTAAAGGAATGCTCAAAATTCTCCAAGCCAGGCTTCAGCAATACGTGAACCGTGAACTTCCTGATGTTCAAACTGGTTTTAGAAAAGGCAGAGGAACCAGAGATCAAATTGCCAACATCCGCTGGATCATGGAAAAAGCAAGAGAGTTCCAGAAAAACATCTATTTCTGCTTTATTGACTATGCTAAAGCCTTTGACTGTGTGGATCACAATAAACTGTGGAAAATTCTGAAAGAGATGTGAATACCAGACCACCTGACCTGCCTCTTGAGAAATCTGTATGCAGGTCAGGAAGCAACAGTTAGAACTGGACATGGAACAACAGACTGGTTCCAAATAGGAAAAGGAGTATGTCAAGGTTGTATATTGTCACCCAACTTGAATTTGGCAATAAGGAGTTCATGATCTGAGCTACAGTCAGCTCCTGGTCTTGTTTTTGCTGACTGTATAGAGCTTCTGCATCTTTGACTGCAAAAATATAATCAATATGATTTTGGTATTGACCATCTGGTGATATCCATGTGTAGCGTCTTCTCTTGTGTTTTTGGAAGATGGTGTTTGCTATGACCAGTGCGTTCTCTTGGCAAAACTCTATTAGCCTTTGCTCTGCTTCATTCTGTGTTCCAAGACCAAATTTGCCTGTTACTCCAGGTGTTTCTTGACTTCCTACTTTTGCATTCCATTCCCCTATAATGAAAAGGACATCTTTTAGGGGTATTAGTTCTAAAAGGTCTTGTAGGTCTTCATAGAACTGTTCAACTTCAGCTTCTTCGGCATTACTGTTGGGGCATAGGCTTCGATTACCATGATATTGAATGGTTTGCCTTGGAAATGAACAGAGATCATTCTGTCATTTTTGAGATTGCATCCAAGTACTGCATTTTGGACTCTTTTGTTGACCATGATGACTACTTCATTTCTTCTAAGGAATTCCTGCCCACAGTAATAGATATAATGGTCATCTGAGTTAAATTCACACATTCCAGTCCATTTTAGTTCACTGATTCCTAGAATGTTGACGTTCACTCTTGCCATCTCCTGTTTGACCACTTCCAATTTGACTTGATTCATGGACCTAACATTCAGGTCCTATGCAATATTGCTCTTTACAGCATCGGACCTTGGTTCTATCCCCAGTCACATCCACAACTGGGTGTTCTTTTTCCTTTGGCTCCATCCCTTCATTCTTTCTGAAGTTATTTCTCCACTGATCTCCAGTAGCATATTGGGCACTTACTGACCTGGGGAGTTCCTCTTTCAGTATTCTATCATTTTGCCTTTTCATACTGTTCATGGGGTTCTCAAGGCAAAAATACTGAAGTGGTTTGCCATTCCTTTCTCCAGTGGACCACATTCTGTCCAACCTCTCCACCATGACCCATCCATCTTGGGTGGCCCCACATGGCATGGCTGAGTTTCATTGAGTTAGACAAGGCTGTGGTCCATGTGATCAGATTGGCTAGTTTTCTGTGATTATGGTTTCAGTCTGTCTGCCCTCTGATGCCCTCTTGCAACACCTACCTTCTTACTTGGGTTTCTCTTACTTTGGACGTGTGGTATCTCTTCACGGCTGCTCCAGCAAAGCTCAGCCGCTGCTCCCTACCTTGGACGAGGTCGCCCCTCCTGACCCTGAATGTGGAGTAGTTCCTTTTGGCCCTCCTGCATCTGTGCAGCAGCCACTTCTTGGACGTGGGGTAGCTCGTCTTAGCCGCCGCCCCTGACCTCAGATAGTCAGGGATAGCTCCTCCTGCAAGCTCTTTAAGTGAAAGTGAAGTTGCTCAGTCATGTCCGACTCTTTTTGACCCCATGGACTTTAGCCCACCAGGCTCCTCCATCCATGGGATTCTCCAGGCAAGAGTACTGGAGTGGGTTGCCATTAATAACTCATTCATCTTAAGCCTATACAAGTGGTACATTGTAAAATGGCCAGGGGTCATGAAAAAGGGTGATGACTTAATTCAAGGATCAAAAGGAGCCATAAAAATGTTAAGCTTCTTGACCTTTAAACTGATTGGTTAAAAATGAGTATTTTAAGGACAAGAGCCAACCAAAAATGTACAGATTAAGGATATAAAAACTGCTATTATCCCCTGCATTTGGGGGCTTTTTACCCCCTCAGTGTCTATGCTGAGGGCTTTGTAGTTTCCTTCTCTTTAATAAATCATATTCTCTTGCTACTGTGAGTGTTTGTGTGTTCATGGATTCCATTCTTTGGCTACATGAACAAGAATTCAGATTCCCATTTCACCAAGAATATTGCTAGTGCTGCTACCCCAAAACACCACCTGGGATTGACCTTGGGATTCTCAGACATATGTATCCTACCAGGAGCGGACTTAAGAATTAGTTAACAAAGGAAATTGCAATTTGTGCTTAGGTCATGCACAGGAAACAGAAGGACCAGAAATATTGTTTGAGAGAGAACTCGAGCACAGAGAGAGAGTGATGTTATCTTAACTCTCCTGTACAGGCTCTTTTTTCATCTTTGTGGGCATTTTTGATACTATTCACAGGCCACATATGGCTACTCACCTGACATTTCCAAGCCACATGTTAAACCCATAGGATAGACAATAAAGAAGTTGGTTTGATGTTTGTCACTGAGTCCAAACTCGATCTGCTCACCACTTGACAAGCCAATTAACTGAGAGGTGAGGTGTTGAGACAAGGACTACGATTTATTCAGAAAACTCGCTGACCGATAAGATGGTAGACTAATGTCTCAAAATAACCATCTTATTGGGGTCTGGATGCCTGTTTCTTTTAAAAGACAGAGACTGGAAAAGTTGAGGCAGTAAAGACCATTATCTTGCATGTATCTCCTGGAATGGCTGCTCTCAGGGAAGGGATGTGTTAGTCTCTTTGTGCTAGGGGATAGAGTTCCCTGAGGCAGGCTATTAGGCAGGGGAATGTGTTACTCAGTATTACCTGAGGCAGTCATTATGTATGATTATAATAACAAAAGCAATGAAAAACAAATGTTAAAGTGAAAGCGAAAGATCCATCATGGAGTCAGAATTGACTCTTCACTGCAACAAGCACCCAGGAAATGATTCAGGAAACTCCTTCGGCAATTGTTCTTAAGTCTCTAGCGGACACTTGTGGAAGTTGGGGGTACTGAAGAACTTCTTTTGTATTCAGCCAACAACTAAGCATTTCGCTGTGAGACTATGCGTTTCTTTTGAGGAAAGAATTAATTTTGAGGTTTTCTTCGGCCGTATGCTGCTTCACCAGGTCTGAAACTTAGCGCTGTTGTTCTATGGAGATGATTATGCAGAAGTGTAGAAAGTGTCTTTGGGAACTTCTTCCAAGAGTTTTCATCTTTCCTCTGTGGTAAGAGTCAACACCAGCGTGGGTGCTCTCTCAAGGATACCAGGTGGTTGTTGTTTACTTGTCCTCAAATCTAACTCAAAGCTTGGGCTTTGGGGTTCTTCCTTTGCCAGTGCTCTTAACCCTGAGAGGGATATTTATCTTTTCCCTTCAAAGTAAAGAAAATATTTCATTTACATTATCCTTTTGTTGCTATTATGCTATAACATGCACACTTAAAATGAACTGAATGTGCTAATTAGGAATGATTGTCCTATTCAGATAGCTTTTAATTTCTCGTCAACAAAATAATGCACAACTGAAAAAGGAAAGGATTGGATTCTACAGTTTGTGTAGTTAGGTTTCCAGGTAAAAGAAGAGGCTGATTGTAAAGTTGAACATGAGTTCCATATGAAAACATTTATTAATACACGAGTTTTGAATTTAACATTTTACTGTTTGTTCATGGTGATTTCATGTTTAAGCTAGTTTCTTAAGTTTCTTTATTTTAACCTAAGGTAATGGAATTGTGTTATTTCAGTTGACTTTGTTCTACTTTAAACTATTTTTTATTTTTGTCTCATTAATGCTTTTGAGCTATCAAGACACATTCTATAAAGTGGTATTCAACATTATAATCACTTGGCGTAGGAAAGAATGTAAAAGATGTGGAGGGAAAAAAAGTGAATTTTGTGTGTTTTGAACTCATTTTATGTTTTTTTAATTTTCTTGATTTTATTTTCTTTATTTTTATTTTCTGGTCAGCTTTTAAAGTTTCATTTCTTATCAGTAAGTTTCCTATAATCTATTTATATTTTTTAAAATGGTGAAAAAGGAGAATAAATTATAGTCAACCTTTCTTTTTAAAGAGGACCTCCCACACTCCACCACACCCCACCTTGGAAAGCGTGACTCAGAGAACAATGGTTCAGAACCTAAAATTTTCAAAGCATTGACACAGATTGAAGGACTTAGGGGAAAGAGAAAATTGAACCCTGAGAATCTGTCCAGCTATTGTTCAAACAATCAATGAGAAAGATACCCTATTATGTTTGCAACAGTCTCTTTTGAATAGAGGCTGTCAGACTTGTGATTTTTTTACCTTGTTGATTTTTCCCCTCTCTGAAAAATTGTATGGAAGTTACAGTATAAATAAGAGAAAATTCTCAAAGACAAGTTGGGATATTGCAGCAAATAATGCCATCAAGACACTGATACCAAGGCTCTTGATGAGTGAGTTTAGTGTCTCAGAGAAAAGGAAAAAAATGAAAGCACTGTGATCTGAACTTCCTGGATAAACACAAAACACAATTTAAAGATCTTTTGAATATATTTGGCAAAATACATTTTACATTGATAGTCACACATACAAAGCTTATTTTAAGTAGGAATGTCACATTTTTTTTTTTGCTGTCAATTGTTTTGCTTACAAAGCTGTATTACAGCATTTTGTAGAATATCTATTTATAAATCGATCTCTGACATTGAGTTGTCCTTTCTTTCTGTTTCTTTTCTTTTTTTTGTTCAATCACTAAACAAGGGGAAAAAAATCAGCTTTGGTTGCTTCACTAACCTAGGATATGATGAGGTTGGTAAACTCAGTTCAAGCTAAATTTTTTACCAACGATATTGCACTTTTGAGGTCTATATTCACTCTAGTGGAAAATTGGTTGCAGTAAGCTAAATATTTATAGCCTACTGGACTTTTAAAAACTACTAATTCTTATGTTTGCCTTTCTGACTGATAGCATATTTTGTACCTATCATTTTAAAATTACTTATTCTTTGTTTCCCCTATGAATGTAGAGAACACTGGGCTAAAAACTTGAATGGTTGTATATCCATAATATGAATAGCTTTATAGGCTTTCTGAAAGAAGCTGTTCTATTTTCTACAAAATGGGAGAGGATAACACTTCAAAGATTAAAATAACAAATGAAAAATTTTTAACATAAAACATTAAAATGCAATATTTTAAGACAGTTAAGTGGCTAAAGAAATATATATATATATATATATGTAGATATATTTGATTCAAAAGAACGATCTATTTGAATTTAAAGATTTTACATATATGTGTATCCATGTATATACACACAGGTATCCAGTGTTCTTGCCTGGAGAATCCCAGGGACGGGGGAGCCTGGTGGGCTGCCATCTGTGGTGTTGCACAGAGTCAGACATGACTGAAGCGATTTAGCAGCAGCAGCAGCAGCATATGCAAGCAATGTGTGTCTGCATGTAATTGTAATTTATGCTTATCTGTATATCTCCATGTATATTTAAGAAAAATTGCAAGTATTGACCTAGAGAAGGAAATGGCAACCCACTCCAGTATTCTTGCCTGGAGAATCCCATGGACAGTGGAGCCTGGTGGGCTACAGTCCATGGGGTCGCAAAGAGTCAGACATGACTGAGCAACTAAACCTTAAAGCATTAAATATGTGCATGTGATTCTAACTCATTTCCCTACTTTCTGGTACTACAACATGCTCCAGACTCATCGATTTCCTGGACACATTCCAGAATCTTCCATTTCTCCAAGAAGGCTTGTTTTTTAAATTGGAGAATGGAATTAGAAACCAAGATATGGATGCAGGTATTCTTGTTGCAACTGAGATGTGGTTGCTTTTAAGTTTTCTTGACTGACAGTGGAAAAAAAATACGTTGGTACTAATCTGTTGTTGTTGATCAGTCGCTGTGTCCAGCTCTGCAAACCCATGGACTGCAGCATGCCAGGTTTCCCTGTCCTTCATCATCTGCCAGAGTGTGCACAAACTCACGTCCATGGCATCAGTGATGCCATCCAACCATCTTCTCCTCTGTTCCCCTCTTTTCCTCCTGCCTAAGTCTTTCCCAGCATCAGGGTCTTTGCCAAAGACTAGGCTCTTTGCATCAGGTAGCCAAAGTATTTGAGCTTCAGCTTCAGAATCAGTCCTTCCAATGAATATCCAGGGTTGATTTCCTTTAGGATTGACTGATTTGATCTCCTTGCTGTCCAAGGGACTCCCAAGAGTCTTTTCCAGTACCACAGTTTGTGCAACCTTCTTTACGGTCCAAGTCTCATATCCATACATGACTACTGGAAAAACCATAGCTTTGACTATATGGGCCTTTGTTGGCAAAGTGATGTCTCTGCTTTTCAATACCCTGTCTAGTTTTGTCATAGTTTTTCTTCCAAGGAGCAGGTATATTTTAATTTCATGGCTGCAATCACCATCTGCAGTGGTTTTGGAGCCTAAGAAATAAAAATCTGCCACTATCCCCATTTCCCTCCGCAATCTGTGTATATCTAACTATTATATTCCTCTCTCTCTCTATATATATATATTAAACTAAACATGCTGTCTTCAATTCTAATCCATTACCACATGGATCATTCTAGGCCCCTCCCCTTCTGTATCTGTAAACTCCAATGCCAAAAATGAGAAAACTGGCTTTCATCATTCACTATTAATTTACTTAATTTTTTAATTCCTATGTGTGCATGTGTGTGTATATATATATATATATAAATTGTTAACCCATTTTCTGTTACTTTTTTTCTGCCCTTGAATATTTGGATTTATTATTATATTTTATCTTTACACATTTATCCAGGTGGCTATTTCTTCTCTTCTCTATTTGTTCTACTACTTTCTTTGGCTTTCTCTTGAAAATCCTCAAAATACCCTTTCTCCCCACTTATATATGATTTCTTCAATCAGTAAGTTTTAATCTTAGAGGATGTGTATCAAGCTACTTCAACTTTTTTTGAATATGTCCAGATTATAAGAAATTATCCAATTAGTATCAGTCAAAAAGAAGCCATTAAGAAAATAAAATTTCAGATTACTGACTAATTTTGAACCATTATATGCTCTTAAGATTTAAATAAATTGTTAAGAAATATGCTCTTAATAAACATTAAGCAATATTATATTTACATGAATTTTGAAATATACTTAAATTGTTTTATTTATTTGATTACATGCACTTTGATTACAAACTGCTTTTGTTTGCCAATGATAGAAAAAATTAGGTGGTATGTTTGGCATTGAAAAGAATGATAACCTCCATTACTGGGTCAGAAACTATATAAAGTTATGAAATATGATGTTATTTGTGTTGTCTTTTCTTTCCTATGGAAATGGGGAACATAAGATGACTTTTGGAACACCTGAAGAAATATTTCAGTATATAGCTTTAGAGAATACAGCAGCAATACAAAATATTTACTGCATAAATAATCTTTATGAAAGATCCCATAGAATCTGTGTTCTAGGCATAGTGGAGGTGCTGTCTCATTTACAAGAAAAGCTACAACAACAGCAAGAGTATTAAAAATTTCTCTGGAAATATATCTGAGATAAGAGTATAATCATTATATATATTTATTCATTTGTTGAATCCTGCTAATGTTACATACAAAATCATTTCCATACATGTGAATTTCCATTCTTCTGTCTTTAAGGAACATACATGTAAACCACTGATTCTCTAAGCATGCAGCATTTAGTAGTATGCTTATAAGGCATAGGATAGCCTACCAGAAAATTAGAATCATCTAGTTCAAAATGTCAATATGCTGAGGTTGAAAAACTCTGATATAAGTGCTTAACAATACTTTTTCATACTGTTAAGAATGGTGTATATATGCAGAAATCCATTTAATAGGTACAGTCATTTTTGTAACCAACTATGTGGAGTTAGGCCAAATTTTGAAGGTTAAGTATAGTATTCTTACTTACTTCACACGTCAGCTGTGAGTTCAGGGGTATCCCAGGCCACTTGTACCTCTGATCATTTGGCTATGAATTCAGGGTTCCTCTTTACTCCTTCAGGGTTTGATAATTTACTGGAGCAGCTCACAGAACTCTTTAAAATATTAAACACAGGATTAAAGTTTTATTATAGCCAAAAGATACAAATCAGAACCAGCCAAAAGAAGAGACAGATAAGGTGAGATGATTCCAGACATAAAGCTTCTATGTACTCTCCCTGTGGACTCAGGACACATCTCTGTTTTGGCACATCAATTTGTGACATTATTCAGAGTATTGCCAAATAAGAAACCTCACCTGACCTTCAATGCCTAGAAGTTTTATTGGGGTATTATTACATAGGAATGATTGATCAGAATGCTGGCTATGTGGCTGACTTCAATCTCTGAGAGTCATTTCCTAGGCAGGTTGATAAGAAGTCTAGGGGACTTCTCCTTCTCCCCAAGGAGAGAGGGGTCTGGAATTCTCAAGGAGGAAGAAAGGACAAACTTTTTTTCCCTCTACATTCCTTAGGATTATATAACAATAATGTATCCTGCCTGAGCAGAGAAGGCAATGGCACCCCACTCAGTACTCTTGCCTGGAAAATCCCATGGACGGAGGAGCCTTGTAGGCTGCAGTCCATGGGGTCGCTAGAGTCGGACACGACTGAGCGACTTCACTTTCACTTTTCACTTTCATACATTGGAGAAGGAAATGGAAATCCACTCCAGTGTTCTTTGCCTGGAGAGTCCCAAGGACAGGGAAGCCTGGTAGGCTGCTGTCTATGGAGTCTCACAGAGTCAGACACAACTGAAGCGACTTAGCAGCAGCAGTTAACAGCATCCTGCCTGAGGACAGTCTCTGGATTAAACCTTCTGGCTAATCATGTTATCTTAAAATGTAAATTATGGGAGTAGGTCTGGTGAGGTCTTTACAACCTCCAGACATTCTTCTGATTCATTGGAGAGTATTTAACTCCTCTGCTAACACTAGCAAGGGGGTACTCTTTCTGTTCCCTTCTGATACCTGTGTCAGAAGCTTTCTCTGTCTCCTTTATAGTTTAATAAAACTTTATTACACAAAAGCTCTGAGCAATCAAGCCTCATCTCTGGCCCCGGATTGAATTCTTCTCCTCCAGAGGCCAAGAATCCCGATGTCTTTTCATGGTTCAGCAACAACCTTTCACCTCAAGAACCATCTACTTCCTAGAGGTCAGGTTGATATTACATGGGTTGAAGCCCCAACATAGTTTGGTCTTTCTGGAATGGCCAGTACCAACACTGAATCATCTCGTTAGTATAAACAATCTTAGTTCAGTTCAGTCGCTCAGTCGTGTCCGACTCTTTGCGACCCCATGAATTGCAACATGCCAGGCCTCCCTGTCCATCACAAACTCCCAGAGTTCACCCAGACTCACGTCCGTCGAGTCAGTGATGCCATCCAGCCATCTCATCCTCTGTCGTCCCCTTCTCCACCTGCTCCCAATTCCTCCCAGCATGAGGGTCTTTTCCAATGAGTCAACTCTTCGCATGAGGTGGGCAAAGTATTGGAGTTCCAGCTTTAGCATCAGTCCTTCCAAAGAACACCCAGGATTGATCTCCTTTAGGATGGACTGATTGAATCTCCTTGCAGTCCCAGGGACTCTCAAGAGTCCTCTCCAGCACAACAGTTCAAAAGCATCAATTCTTCGGCACTCAGCTTTCTTCACAGTCCAACCCTCACATCCATACATGACCCCAGGAAAAACCATAGCCTTGACTAGATGGACCTTTGTTGGCAAAGTAATGTCTCTGCTTTTGAGTATGCTATCTAGGTTGGTCATAACTTTCCTTCCAAGGAGTAAGCGTCTTTTAATTGCATGGCTGCAATCTCCATCTGCAGTGATTTTGGAGCCCCAAAACATAAAGTCTGATACAGTTTCCACTGCTTCCCCATCTATTTGCCATGAAGTGATGGGACCAGATGCCATGATCTTAGTTTTCTGAATGTTGAGCTTTAAGCCAACCTTTTCACTCTCCTCTTTTACTTCCGTCAAGAGGCTTTTGAGTTCCTCTTCACTTTTTGCCATAAGGGTGGTGTCATCTGAATATCTGAAGTTATTGATATTTCTCCCGGCAGTCTTGATTCCAGCTTGTGCTTCTTCCAGCCCAGCGTTTCTCATGATGTACTCTGCATATGTTAATAAGTAGGGTGACAATATACAGCCTTGACGTACTTCTTTTCCTATTTGGAACCAGTCTGTTGTTCCATGTCCAGTTCTAACTGTTGCTTCCTGACCTGCATATAGGTTTCTCAAGAGGCAGGTCAGGTGGTCTGGTATTCCCATCTCTTTCAGAATTTTCCACAGTTTATTGTGATTCACACAGTCAAAGGCTTTGGCATAGTCAATAAAGTAGAAATAGATATTTTTCTGGAACTCTCTTGCTTTTTCCATGATCCAGCAGATGTTGGCAATTTGGTCCTCTGCCTTTTCTAAAAGCAGCTTGAACATGTGGATGTTCATGGTTCACGTATTGCTGAAGCCTGGCTTGGAGAATTTTGAGCATTACTTTACTAGCATGTGAGATGAGTGCAATTGTGTGGTAGTTTGAGCATTCTTTGGCATTGCCTTTCTTTGGGATTGGAATGAAAAGTGACCTTTTCCAGTCCTGTGGCCACTGCTGAGTTTTCCAAATTTGCTGGCATATTGAGTGCAGCACTTTCACAGCATCATCTTTCAGGATTTGAAATAGCTCAACTGGAATTCCATCACCTCCACTAGCTTTGTTTGTAGTGATGCTTTCTAAGGCCCACTTGACTTCACATTCCAGGATGTCTGGCTCTAGTGATCACACCATCATGATTATCTTGGTCGTGAAGATCTTTTTTGTACAGTTCTGTGTATTCTTGCCACCTCTTCTTAATATCTTCTGCTTCTGTTAGGTCCATACCATTTCTGTCCTTTATTGAGCTGATCTTTGCATGAAATGTTCCCCGGTATCTCTAATTTTCTTGAAGAGATCCCTAGTCTTTCCCATTCTGTTGTTTTCCTCTATTTCTTTGCATTGATCACTGAGGAAGGCTTTCTTATCTCTCCTTGCTATTCTTTGGAACTCTGCATTCAGATGCTTATATCTTTCCTTTTCTCATTTGCTTTTCGCGTCTCTTCTTTTCACAGCTATTTGTAAACCCTCACCAAACAGCCATTTTGCTTTTTTGCATTTCTTTTCCATGGGGATGGTCTTGATCCCTGTCTCCTGTACAATGTCACAAACCTCTGTTCATAGTTCATCAGGCACTGTATCTATCAGATCTAGTCCCTTAAACCTATTTCTTACTTCCACTCTATAATCATAAGGAATTTTATTTAGGTCATACCTGAATGGTCTAGTGGTTTTCCCTACTTTCTTCAATTTAAGTCTGAATTTGGCAATAAGGAGTTCATTTTAATGAGTCATCTCATTAGCATAAGCCAGCAGGTTCTACCATGATAACAAAGATATTTCTATCACTTGGAAAATACCAAAGATTTTATAGACTGTCTTCAGTGAAAAAGACAAACCAATGTCCCTATTTTTGCAGAATTGATTTTCTAGCTAGATGAATGTATAACAATGAAATAGTACCATTTTAATCTGAATATTTATCAAATATTTTTACCAACATTAAATTTTACAAATGTAAACAGGAAGCAGTCAATTGAATCAATTTCAGTCAGAGAAGATAAGAAAACAAAATATATATATATATTAATTTAGAAACTAATTTTCAACTTTACATCTCTAAGACAAAAATAAAATATAAGTCAGAGAATTTTGACATAATCAATTTGGCAGCTTCCAGTGGATAATCAAAAAACCAAGAGAGTTCCATAAAAACATCTATTTTTACTTTATTGACAATGTAAAGCCTTTGATTGTGTGGATCACAACAAACTGGAAAGTTCTGAAAGATATGGGAATACCAGGCCACCTGACCTGCCTCCTGAGAAATCTGTATGCAGATCAAGAAGCAACAGTAGGAACTAGACGTGGAACAATAGACTTGTTCCAAATCAGGAAAGGAGTACGTCAAGATCATATTCTGTTACCCTGCTTCTTTAACTTATATTCAGAGTACATCATGAGAAATGCCAGGCTGGATGAAGCACAAGCTGGAATCAAGATTGCCGGGAGAAATATCAATAACTTCAGATATGCAGATGATACCATCCTTATGGCAGAAGGCAAAGAAGAACTAAAAAGCTCTTGATGAAAGTGAAAGTGGAGAGGTAAAAAGTTGGCTTAAAGCTCAACATTCAGAAAACTAATATCATGGCATCTGGTCCCGTCACTTCATGGCAAATAGATGGGGAAACAGTGGAAACAGTGTCAATCTTTATGTTTTGGGGCTCCAAAATCACTGCAGATGGTGATTGCAGCCATGAAATTAAAAGACACTTACTCCTTGGAAGGAAAGTTATGACCAACCTAGACAACATATTCAAAAGCAGAGACATTACTTTGCCAACAAAGGTCCGTCTAGTCAAGCCTATGGTTTTTCCAGTGGTCATGTGTAGATGTGAAAGTTGGACTGTGAAGAAAGCTGAGCACCAAAAAATTGATGCTTTTGAACTGTGGTGTTGGAGAAGACTCTTGAGAGTCCCTTGGACTGCAAGGAGATCCAATCAGTCCATCCTAAGGGAGACCAGTCCTGGGTGTTCATTGGAAGGACTAATGCTGAGGCTGAAACTCCAATACTTTGGCTACCTCATGCAAAGAGTTGACTCATTTGAAAAGACTCTGATCCTGGGAGGGACTGGGGGCAGGAGGAAAAGGGGACGACAGAGGATGAGATGGCTGGATGGCATCACCAACTCGATCGACGTGGCTTTGGGTGAACTCCGGGAGTTGGTGATGGACAGGGATTCCTAGCGTGCTGTGGTTTTATGGGGTCGCAAAGAGTCAGACACAACTGAGTGACTGAACTGAACTGAACTGAGAACAAGTGAGGTATTTATAAAAATAATTTCAAGAAGATAGAAGTGATGTATAGTGTTACTCTGAAAGTGAAAGTGTTAACTGCTGTGTTGTATCCAACTCTTCCTGAATCCCATGCCCTGTAGCCTGCCAGGGTCTTCTGTCTGTAGAATTCTCCAGGCGAGAAAACTGGTGTGGATACCCATTTCGTTCTCTGGTATCCCCAACCCAGAGCTCGAACCTGGGTGTCCTGCATTGCAGGTAGA
This sequence comes from Bos taurus, assembly GCF_002263795.3. Classification (NCBI taxonomy): domain Eukaryota; kingdom Metazoa; phylum Chordata; class Mammalia; order Artiodactyla; family Bovidae; genus Bos; species Bos taurus. The sequence goes on along the minus strand of NC_037329.1, from coordinate 83,524,052 downwards.
TTCTTTACAGTCTTAGCCACCAGGTATGTATGCATGCAAAAAATGTGTGAAATGAGGTGAAGAATAAAGTGTAAACAAAAAAACCCTGCAGTACATACTTCTGAGGAAGGCTATTTGAAAACTGTCAGGGTAAACAGTATATCACTCTTTTGAGAAAAGGCCATTAAGGCAAGAAGAAGCACTACAACACCTGGAAAGTGTCTAGTTAACCAAGATTTCAGGAGGAAGCAATAGCTTTCTTTTGTCCTGAAGGTTATAAAATTGGGGATGCAGGGTGGAATATTGTAGTTGAATGAGGGAGACAAAGAAGTATATTCTAGAGCATAGTACAGATGAATATGGATGGAAAAATGTATCTAACTTTTAAAGGAAGAAGAAAAGGAGTACAAATTTTATGAAAATATAATTAAAAATGAATTTATTGTTTTCAGTTAAAAATTCTGGTTTGTTTCACAGAGAAAATACTAAGTAATGTATGTCTAAATATTCTTTATAAAATACCATTCCTTTAAAAGTTCATTAAATGATGCTTCCAGTATTACCCTGCTTGATTGTTTCAAAAGTAAATGTCCTCTCAAAGATCTTTCTGCCTTCTGATCCTAGGACTCTAACCATCATAGACATACAATATTTTATGGACTCCAAACAGAGAAGGGTGAGAGTTCTTTGGGAAAATATATTAATCTCTACAATAGAAGTGCTTAGATGACTTGATTTATGACATTTCTTTGACATTTTGCACACCATTTTGGGTTTTTGATTTGATTCATTTGTGTGATGTGAAAGAAAAACAATATCATAATTTGTGGATTTTTGGTTTGTATAGTAATTACAATTGAATTCACTTTTATGCTGAATTTCCTTAAGTGTTACTAGAATATAATAGTAGATTAAAAAGTATCAAGCAGTTAGCCCTTAAGGTCTTAATATGTATTTGTTAATTTATTAACATTCTTTTAATATAATTGTCCTTGCATTGGTTCCTATAAGCCAAACAGCCTGTAATCAACTGGGCCCACTCTGAGCTCTGCACAGCCATTACTCATATGTCTCCTACCCATATCCTGAGACTAAGAACATACTTCGCTCTATTTGAAAAATATAATCATCATTAAGGTTTTACAAAATTCCTGTCTGCTATCTTTTTTAAAAAATAAGACATACTCTATGAATTTTAATCAGTTGGCTTACTATAAGAATATATCAAGCAATTTGTACATTAGATAAAGAGCAAAAAAATATTGTAGAGGGATAGAGTGGCAACCTATTAATAAAATTAGAAAGGTTTCAGAGATGGCCTTTTGATAAGCAAGTGAATTTTATTAGGAATGTGGATAGAGTAACCACTATAATGAATGACTCAGGGATTCCTATAAGTAGGAGTAATAAGGAACTGGAGAGTTAGGGAAATGAAATATGAAACTCTAATATAACAATGCTTACTATTTCCTAATTTGAGGTTGACTAGTATATGTATGTTATATATGTGAATACATCTAAATATATTATATGTATGTATGTATTTATGGGCTTCCCCAGTGGTTCAGTGGTAAAAAACCCATCTGTAATGCAGGAGACACAGGAGACTCAGGTTCAATTCCTGAGTCAGATCCTCTGGAGGAGGGCATGTCAACCCACTCCAGTACCCTTGCCTGGAGAATTCCATGGATAGAGGACTCTGGCGGGCTACAGTCCATGGGGTCACAAAGAGTTGGACATGACTGAGCAACTAACACTGATGGTTTCTCAAGTCTTTGGCACACATCTTCATATCTAAGTAAGAGACCAGTAAAATAACATTTTTGTTTTCTCATAGAAGTTTTAAATTATAGGCTTAGTGGTAATAGCAATATTAAATCACAAAAGGCTTACTATTGTCCTGGTGTTATTGCTAGTAAAAATTCTGCAACCTATAATATAGTATTAGTCAATTTGCCTTTGTATTAGCATATTTCTATATGTGTAGTTTAGTCCTTAATGAATTTATTTATATTTCACTCAATATTTAAGCATAATTTTTCTTCATTTTATTTATCTGAATACATTATTTTACCTAGGATCCAAGCATTGTTAAAAATACATCATATTTATTACATTATTGTTTGCACAAAAGGCAACATTTCCTCCTTATTTTTTAGAATTATAATTTTGTTTCCCAAAATGAGTTGTTGAAGCCTTCTAGTAAATTAAGGCATATTGTAACTAAAGCAAAACAAGATACCTGAACTTTTCAAACTTAAAAGTGGTAACCAACTACTAGTAAATTTTCAGGTACAATATTCTTCTATTCTAGTGGTATTGTTAAGCTTATTGAGCATCTAGTTTAGCATTTAAACCTTCTCGTCGTAACTGCACCTCTTTCAATGACTCCATATTCTTCCAGACTATTGTTTCTTCTGACTCCACACACCAAAATGGAAACATCTAAATCTGGTCATTGACATTTAGAACCAGGGATGGTGCCCACCATGTGAGCATTTGGTGTTTAATTGCTGGCACTCCCTATTCTGTTTGTGCTCAATAAAGAGATCTTCTTTCAAGCCTTACTTTGCACCACATATAACATAAAACAAGCACATCATTTATGAATTAATATAAACTGCATAGTTAATTAAAAAATAACTCAGTTGAGAAGGGAGATTTGTTTTGATCTACTTCTGAAGCAGTTCACAAATGGTAATGCCAGTAAACGTACATTTAAAAATTCTGGTTTTGTTTGTTTTTTTCTGAGAGAAATAATCACACTAATTCACCCTACTAACTTTGAAGGTAAATTAAACCATTTCTACAATGGAAGAAATAAGAACAATCACTTCAGATGTTTCCTCTCAGCAGTTCTTTTCTATAAGGATTAATTCTTATAGAAACCTTTATAATTATCACTGAGTCTCCAATCTGGTTTCAAACATTCCTAATTTTATTTTCTTTTAAATGTAACTCTGTGATTGATTTAAGATATTACATGCTGCTAAGTCGCTTCAGTCGTGTCCGACTCTGTGCGACCCCAGAGACGGCAGCCCACCAGGATCCCCCGTCCCTGAGATTCTCCAGGCAAGAACACTGGGGTGGGTTGCATTTCCTTCTCCAATACATGAAAGTGAAAAGTGGAAATGAAGTCACTCAGTCGTGTCCGACTCTTAGCGACCCCATGGACTGCAGCCTACCAGGCTCCTCCATCCATGGCATTTTCCGGGCAACAGTACTGGAGTGGGGTGCCATTGCTTTCTCCATGGTAAGATTGCTAATCTTTCCCATTATATTGTTTTCCCCTATTTCTTTGCACTGATCACTGAGGAAGGCTTTCTTAGAATTAACAGTAGAAAGGTCTTAGCAGACCCACTCCCAATGGTTCTTGTTAAGGAGAAACATAGGGCAAGGGTGCCATTGCCTTCTCCAGATATTACATAGTCCTAGGTTATTAATATTTGTGGATTTTTTCTCACAAAGAGAATTTCACTAAACAGCAAATGCAAGGTTGTTTGTATCTAGATTCACTGTCTCTAGGAAAGAAAGAAGATCCTTAAGATGGAGTCAATTCAGCAGGCACTGATTCAAAAGCAAAATGACCCAAAGCAAAACAATCAAAACAGAACAAAGCACTAGTGTTTCATATAGTTGATGCATTGTCATTCAAAATTTGGTAATGACTAGATTTATAAGCACTGCAATTTTTTTGACAGATAGTTTTTGAAACAAGAATGCATGTACAAAATTTTGATTGCTATTCTTCTTTGGCAGAAATAATTTTGCTACTACTTTTAACCGAATCTCATTACTCAATGCCTTTAGGGAAGAAGTGGAGCAGATATGAATAAAATGAAGAAAACAGGAATACTTTCTTAAAGTAATATGAGGAATGGATCTTAAAAGTATATTATTTTTATATTTTATATTATTCTATTGCAATGCTTGTTTGGGATATCAAAAACATTTACAATATGCACATTATACATTCCTTTTAGATAAAATGTTGATTGGTTTTATTCAAGTGACTAAATTACATACATCAAATCATCATTCTATTTTTAGAGAAATAAAGGAGAGAAAGAGACTTAAAAAACTTATAATACTAAGATTATAAGTATTGATTTTTTTAAAAAAAAAAACATCAATCAGTCATCTCAAAGGAAAAGGACTGTGTTAATGAATAGTCCACAACACTTCATTGCATTTTTAAAAGTTAAATTTATGTGGTGGGTACTATATTATACAATATAAAATAATTTAATAAAATAATATGAAATTAACCTTAAGAAACTAGTAGTGATGTTTATTTATAATATATTATACTATGTAATTACAAAGTTGTCTGTAGTTACCAGCTTGCACATTATTAATTAAATTTTTTTCGCAGAGTAGATGACCAATTTTAAAATGGCTGAAGAGGGCAATAATAGTAAACATAGAACAACCTAATCTCTACAAATCAACAGAAAATTTTATTCAACTTTCTGAAGGCCTAATACAGTGCTGTTGTATTTAGACAAAGATATGATACAGATTCACAGAAGGCAATGGCACCCCACTCCAGTACTCTTGCCTGGAAAATCCCATGGACGGAGGAGCCTGGTAGGCTGCAGTCCATGGGGTCTCGAAGAGTTGGACACAACTGAGCAACTTCACTTTCACTTTTCACTTTCACACATTGGAGAAGGAAATGGCAACCCACTCCAGTGTTCTTGCTTGGAGAATCCCAGGGACAGGGGAGCCCAGTGGGCTGCTGTCTATGGGGTTGCACAGAGTCGGACACTACTGAAGCGACTTAGCAGCAGTAGCAGCAGCATGATACAGATTATTAACATTTCTAAATTGTGCATCACAAAGAGTGAATATTTATGTTTAGGAAGGGGAGAACCGTTGTGTGAAAACATTCTTTGGAAGAGGTGAAAAATCCATTTTAAAATGTTTCCTTGGTAGACAGTGTACAAAGCATGAATTTAGAAATATGAGGTTGTTCTTCCAGTTTATTTTGTAAAATATCTTGAACACATCAAATGTAGGACATACGCACAAGCAAATAGGAATAATAAAATATTATGTTACCCATTAAGTAAAATATATCAAGAGAAGCATATTTGACACATGTCCTATAAATCATATAAAAATAGATTGCTGAATTGAAATTTAAATACCAGCTATTAAATGAAAAATTGCTGTGCTATAATTTTGCAACTATATGGAGTAAACTCTAATCACCAGCGAGTAATTGGTAGTCTCCTTTTTATGAGTACCCTTCTCTAGTAAGAATAGTATTGGCAAAGAAAACACTAGCTGCAGTAATAAATCCCAGCATATCAGCGACTTACCACAATAGTGATGCATTTCTCACACATGTAACAACAATTGAGGCTACTCCTGATCGGCATTAATTTCCATCTTATGGTTTGACCATCCCTAGGTTCTCAGGCCATCTGAACCAAGAAAGTACATGAGGAAAAATAGTGGGGGAAGCCATGCCTACTTCTTAATTGCCACAGCCAAGAAACAGCACAAATGTCTTTCATACTCCTTTGGTGAGTGTTTGGACATGTTGCCATAGGTTGGGCAGCACTTCCCAGCAAGTACTCTGTGCTGCAGAAGAAGAGACGCCAATATTGGTGAGTAGTTAGTCACCTCTGTTACCAGAATAAAATATAGCCAAGTTTATTTTCTATGTAGAAACAATTAGGATAAAAATTTCAAATCTTAAGAAAAAGCTGGAAATAAAGGCTTACTAATTCATTCAACACACACATACACACACACTTTCTACTATGTGCCTCTGCTTGTAGGGTTAATTCCAATAGAGCTGGAATTAGTTGGGGCTGTTCCACTGAAATAAGAAATGTCCCTGTATGACACTAATCCCTAGGAATGACGTGAAATGTACTGATAATAGTGTTGACTTGAAACTATGGGTTCTAGGAGTTTTGAGGCAGTTTGTACCAGCTTATCAGCATTGTATTTGGTAGCAGGAAATTCATAATTTGCCCAGGGTCTCTGTGAGACACCTCAAGAAATCCCAGAAGGGTCTCCATTTTACGTGTCCTGGTTCTGAGGTGTTCTCTGCACACATCTGTGGTTCCTGATCTGAGCAAAAGAAGTGTGTGCATATCAGCCTTTCGGAGAGAGAGGGCACTCACCTGGCCTTTGCAGCCTTCTCCTGAGACAACCTTTGCTGTGATGCATATCCTGACTTGACATTGTTGCTATGTTCCTCCCTTTTTAGATAAATAACTTCAGGTATGTAAGCACTGCCATTTTGATTCTTGTGTATCTTCCTCAGCCATCCAAGCCTGTTTAACTGTTAAGTTCAGTCACTCAGTTATGTCCGACTCTTTGCGACCCCATGGACTGTAGCCCACCAAGGCTCCTCTGTTCATGGGATTCTCCAGGCAAGAATGCTGAAAGTCCCACCCATAAGTGAAATGACACACAATTTTAGTTATTGTGGAAATAATAGTGCACAATAAAGGAAAAAAAAATTTTTTAAAAACCTACTGTTTTATTAGGAATCGTATGATTTCAGATAGTGATAAAACTACCTGAAGGGAGTAAAATATGGCAGTAGAATTGGGAGTTACTTGACATGGGGAGAAGCTAACTATGGTGTTTAGTGAAAGCTTCCAAGAGAATGAGTCATTGTAGTAAATCATTAGATAGAAAAAAAAAAAAAAAAGATAAAACAGTAATGTCAAGATCTGGGATAAAACTGACCCCTGTGTAGAAAATTGTAAGAATGAAGACAAATTGATTGCACTTATATTTAGCATTCTGAAAATTGAAACTTCTGCCCATGTTGATCAATGAACTTGATTAAGTTTCAATGAGGGTCACTCTGGCTGAGGAAAAGAGAGCAGGAGGAAGAGATAAGCACCCAGTCAGAGAGCACTGCAGGGACTAGAGCATGTAGGGCCTTGTGATCCATGGCAAGGATTTTGCTTCTCATTTTAGTTGCTATGGGGCTTCCCTGGTGGGTTAGATGGTAGAGAATCCGCCTGCAATGCAGGAGACTAGGTTCAATCCCTGAGTTGAGAAGATCCCCTGGAGAAGGGAATGGCTACCCACTCCAGTATTCTTGCCTGGAGAATTCCATGGACAGAGGAGCCTGGCAGGCTACAGTCCATGGGATCGAAAAGAGTCAGACACAACTGAGTGACTAACAGTTTCACTTTCATTTAGTTGCTATGGAAAAGTTTGGATGGTTTTAATCCTTGGATAATGTTATAATTTAAATTTAGTGAAGAGATCAGACTAAAAACCTTTACTTGCTGCCATTCTATCAGATCAGATCAGATCAGTCACTCAGTTGTGTCTGACTCTTTGCTACCCCACGAATTGCAGCACTCCAGGCCTCCCTGTCCATCACCAACTCCCAGAGTTCACTGAGACTCACATCCATCAAGTCAGTGATGCCATCCAGCCATCTCATCCTCTGTCGTCCCCTTCTCCTCCTGCCCCCAATCCCTCCCAGCATCAGGGTCTTTTCCAATGAGTCAACTCTTCGCGTGAGGTGGCCAAAGTACTGGAGTTTCAGCTTTAGCATCATTCCTTCCAAATAAATCCCAAGGCTGATCTCCTTCAGAATGGACTGGTTGGATCTCCTTGCAGTCCAAGGGACTCTCAAGAGTCTTCTCCAACACCACAGTTCAAAAGCACCAATTCTTTGGTGCTCAGCCTTCTTCACAGTCCAACTCTCACATCCATACATGACCACAGGAAAAACCATAGCCTTAACTAAACGAACCTTTGTTGGCAAAGTAATGTCTCTGCTTTTGAACATGCTATCTAGGTTGGTCATAACTTTCCTTCCAAGGAGTAAGCGTCTTTTAATTTCATGGCTGCAGTCACCATCTGTAGTGATTTTGGAGCCCAGAAAAATAAAGTCTGACACTGTTTCCAGTGTTTCCCCATCTATTTCCCAGCCATTCTATACATATGTATTAGTCTACAGTTATTTAAATTAATTTGGTATTTACTTTGGAAAGAGAAGTCTTAGACATCACCATAGCTAATTTATTATGTTCCTTGATCAATACAGATAAGTTTCAAGTTCCAATTTTCTCATCGCTTTGTATAGATATAAAGTCTGTTATTATAACTACTGTTGTTTTGAAGATTTGTATTTAGAGTTTTATCTAGCACAATAAGAGTGGCTCAGATGGTAAAGAATCTGCCTGCAATGTGGGAGACCTGGATTTGAACCCTGGCTTGGAAGATCCCCTGGAGGAGGGCATGGTGACCCACTCCAGTATTCTTTCCTGGAGAATCCCCATGGACAGAGGAGCCTGGCAGACTACAGTCCATGGGATTGCAAAGAGATGGACACAACTGAGTGACTAAGCACAGCACAGCACAATAAGAACTACTAATCACTTTTTTTCAGGAATTAGGTATATTTTAAAGGGATCTGGTTCCTTTTTCACTTTCAAAATGATGGGAGTTCAGCTGAACATAAATGTTTCAAAGTTAATATCAAGGAGTATCTTACCTTCTTACTTAAAAGATTGCTTTTAAGGGCATTGTAATGACTCTTCGAAAAAGTAGCTTTATAAAAGATGTGTTAGAAGAGTGTGTTACAAAATTGAAAGAAAGGTATTTTAATTTTGCTCCTTCCAAATATATATATATATATCCCACTGATTCTAAGGAGGATGATTTTCCCCCACATTTTAGCATCTCAGAAGTAGGGTACATCTTTCAGTCAATGATAAAATATAGTTTAACTAGAGTTTTTTTCTTTATTAATGGTCCTTAAAATAATGGTGTTTTTACATTTGATGATATCTTATGTTGAGGAAATTTATTATATTTCCAGTGGTAAATGACATAATTCAGAAAAGTCCTAAAAGTAAAAGAAAGCATAATTTACCACTTGATTATACATTAGACTAATGGGTAGAATTAAATATTGTTTTTTTTAGAATCAGCAGGTTCTTGCTGTGTTTTGCTTTTATTGTTCTTGGATAGGGAAAAAGTCCAGAAATTTTTCAGTTGAATACTTTTATTTTGTAAGGTGGAAAGTTTGTTTTCTATAAAAATATGATGACAAAATTGCAATTTTGCAACACCTTTCAGTTTTGTTTTGTCTTTTAAAAGAGAAATGGTAGAGGGAAGATTGTCTCTGATTAGCTAGATACTATTTATTTGGAAGTCCCAAACTTCCACTTAACAGGTAGATGAATTAAGTCCATAGAAATATGATGATTTGTCTTAAGTTATACAGGAAGTCAATGGTAAAACCATATTTCTTTATGCGAACAGTGTTGTTTTCCATGAAAACATTAGGTATCCCTTTGAAGAAACATTTTGTAAAACTGGTAGGCAGAATTATTAGTGAAGGCACACTTATACTTTTAAAAATTTGGAATATCCCAAACTTTGTGCCATGAAACAATAATATCAACTGAGATTTTAATAGGTGATCTGAAAAGCAATTTCTGTGATCAAAACATTTGTCAAATACTGAGGTTTTTTAATTTAATTTGTTACTCTTAGTTTGTGTTTTAGAAGTTTCCTTTCTATATATAGGTATGCAGAAATTACTTCATATTTAAATTTAAAACATTTGACTATGAATATATATTTAAAACAAAATCTTGATATTCTACTAAATATTATTTGTTCTGTGATACTTATTTTCCCCAAAATTCTATTAAATGCTGTATATTGTGAGAGATTATATTAGTAGCTTTGTTCTGATAAAGCTTACTCATGGACTTTATATTTTATTCATGCAAGATTTTAGTAGGATTTAATGAGATTATCTGTACATCTATTCTTCCTTGAATGCTCCCTTGATGGCATCAAGGAGCCTGAAGCATGTAATTATAGCACGGCTCCATTTCTTCTGCACATAAGGCCTTGAGTTTAACATGCAAATAAGATGGTCATTGGCTATTGTTATGGATTGTATCTTTTTGAACCTCCCCAATTCATATATTCTTGCCTGGAGAATCCCATGGAGGGAGGAGCCTGGTAGGCTACAGTCCACAGTGTGACAAAGAGTCAGACATGACTTGAGCTACTTCACTCACTCAATTCATATGTTGAATCTAACTCTCTCTCTTTTTTTTTTTTTTGAAATTTTAACTGTTAATGTGGTGATATTAGGGGCGGGGGAGGGGTAGGGATGATTAAGTCAGGAGGGTGGAACCCTCATAAATGGGATTAGTTCAGTTCAGTTGCTCAGTCTGTCTGACTCTTTATGACCCCATGAATCGCAGCACGCCAGGCCTCCCTGTCCATCACCAACTCCTGGAGTTCACCCAGACTCACGTCCATCGAGTCAGTGATGCCATCCAGCCATCTCATCCTCTGTCGTCCCCTTCTCCTGCCCCCAATCCCTCCCAGCATCAGGGTCTTTTCCAATGAATCAACTCTTCGCATGAGGTGGCCAAAGTACTGGAGTTTCAGCTTTAGCATCATTCCTTCCAAAGAAATCCCAGGGCTGATCTCCTTCAGAATGGACTGGTTGGATCTCCTTGCAGTCCAAGGGACTCTCAAGAGTCTTCTCCAGGCCCACAGTTCAAAAGCATCAATTCTTTGGCACTCAGCCTTCTTCACAGTCCAACTCTCGCATCCATACATGACCACAGGAAAAACCATAGCCTTGACTAAATGAAACTTTGTTGGCAAAGTAATGTCTCTGCTTTTCAATATGCTATCTAGGTTGGTCATAATGTCCTTATGAAACAGATGGAGCTCTCTCATCTTTTCTGCTGGGTGAGGACACAGAGAAGAGACAGCCTTCTATGAATAAAGAGGCAGGCCCTCACCAGACACAGAATCTGCTGGTGGCTTGACCTTAGACTTCTCAGATCCCAGACTGTGAGAAATAAATATTTATTTTATGTTTAAGCCACCTTGTTTATGGTATTTTTGTTTTAGCAACCTTCATGGACTAAGACAGTTATCCTAATATGGTTTGCTTTCCAACTGAGCTGTAAAGTTAGAGGTCAGGATGGTTAGAGGGGAGAGGAAGTACCAGCAGAGCAAATGCAGGCACCATGAAGTAGCCTCTACAGAACAAATAATGGTGGTATCCTGTGACCACCCACATAGCAAGTCCTGAAATCTATAAATTTTAATCTACACTGCAACTGTTTGGGGCCTTTGTGAAACATAGGTTAAGTTTAGATGCCTACTCACTGGTTGTATACTTTCTGATTATCAAAATGTAAATTTTTAAAATATGTTTTAATTAAATATGGAACTTGTTTGGAAACTGGAAAGAAAAAATATATAAAAATATCTATAAAATCAAAACATTATGAAATATTATTGTTACTTGAGCCTGGTTATGTTCCTGAAAACTGACATTACATAGTGAAGTTAACCATAGCTGAGAATTTCATAAGAAATACGAAGCTGTGAAATACATCCTTTTAATAATATTTGAGAACATTATTAATAAAGTAAGGCTACTTCATCATAAGTGAAAAAGTTATAAATGATAATGGGAGTATAATTAACATTAATTTCTGACTTTGCCAATAACTTTCTTACTACAATGTTTCAAAGGTTATGGATTTCGTTAGTTTTTCAGCTTTGGTGGCATGACTGCTTGAGGGTAAAATGCCAATTTTTCTAAGACTTAAAATGCTTAAGAAATTCAGTCTTTAGGCAAGATAGTTTATTTTTTTAATACATTTGGCTCTGCTTCTGACTTAGAGTGCTCCTTTGGTATGCTTAGTGTTACAAATGTCTTCTTGATGTCCAGTATGTAAAGTTTGCTTATGCCTCATTTCAGGAACAAAGGAAGGCCTTGCATCAATGTAACTAGTTTGATTAGAAAAAATGCAGAAGACCAGATATGTATTTTGTCTTTTATTCCTTTTCTGTCCTCTCTCTCTGTTTTCTTGCTTTCTGTAATGTGGTTTAATTAGTCAATCCTGAAGTGCAGTAAAGCTGTCTACTGTGATCTCTCAATATAAAAAGGACAGACCTGAATGGAGAAGAGGGTAAAGCTCATGTGAATCTCATCCTAAAAATGTTCAGATGCTTCTAAGAAGCTTATAATTGTTCTTTCATGTATTTTCTTTGTTAAAGATTTATTATTATCATATAGAACTCTCACAGCAGAATGCAGCAGCATTATGACAAAAAAGCTCAAAAACTAATAAACAAAAATTCCTATTCATTTTTCAACTTTAAAATCAGATATTCGAGGAAAAAACACTTTCATGCTTTAGATAATTACCGTTTGTTCTTGCTTAAACTATTGCTGACTTTGCACTGAGGAACAGAATGAAAGGCCAGTTTATTCTTGCAGTCTTTTCTATCCTGCAATCTCATGCTGTTGGGAGAAATCTCTAATATTCACTTCTTCATAACATTTCAGTTCAATGTTAATATGATCTGGGTCGTTGGACTCTTTAATCAATAGAAATTGATGAGGACAGATGAGAAATTCAGGCAAGCCTTCTTGGGACTCATGCTGCTGCGGGAGGGAGTGAAAACAACAGGTGACCTTCGTTGCTCTCTGAGGAGGGCAGGCTGGTTCCTTAAATGGGGTAAAAGTAGGGGCGTATCGGTGGGTCAGGTTTGAGGGGTGGCCAAGTGGTCTGCCCACCCCTTAGTGGTGCTGAATGCAGGGATCATAGCAGTTTTTGCTCCTGCTTTTGCTCCTGCTTTTGCTCCTGGAAACTCAGAAGTGGCAGTTGGTTTGTGGCCTTTTTGTATCTTGTTGTGCATACCTGACTGCACAGAGATGCAGTTATAGTCTCTTCGAGTTTCTTTGTATTCTGTTGCTAGGGGAGACTTTTGTCCAGGTGTAAGTATAAGCACTTTGGTAAAGGGTACCAGGTCCCAACCCAGCTCACTATAGTTTAATTTAAATTAATTCAGTTTTCCAGCAGTATATTAGAAACCATATAGAAGGGAACAATGAACAAGTTGAGTACAATAAAAAAAATCTTATGTTTTAGTCCAATAGATGTTTATGGATATCTATTTTCCAAACATTGTTGTCTTGGTAACTATACCTGTTTTCCCTCCAGGGGATCACACATTCTTTCCTTCCAGTGGCATTTACTCCATCCACAAAAACCTAATCCAAACAGCATATTGTTTTGTTCAGGCTACTATGGTGGGTTTAAGGAAAACCATCAAAGCCATTAGAACAATGGAACAAAAGTATAGGGAAAAATCTCATTGTTTTTGTTTGGCTTTGAACCTGGGCATTTCAAACAGTTCTCTCCAAAACTATTTGAGAATAAAACACATAGAAGAAATGTAGTGGAGAAACAGAGTAGCCAGTTTCTTATAATATAGTTTGAGCTATGGGTTCAGCGAAGACCTGAGATTTTATATAAATAAAGTCCATGATTCTGAAATGTTTACTTTTTTCTGCTGAGGTTAGTTTGAGCTGGGTTTCTTTTATTTGCCAAGCAACATATTTTAAGAGATACACTAGATATAAAAACAGTGAAGCAATTTACACAGGAAAAAGTCAGTATCACGAGGGATTAATAAATAATTTTTTTTTTGAAAATCAAGAATATTGAGCTCAAACATATCTATCTTGTAGACAATTTATATGTGGGCCTTGTTTTTCTTAATTCAATTTGACAGTCTGTGTCCTTTAATGAGCATATTTAGATTACCTTCATTATGGTGATTATTAATACAGTTAGATTAATATCTACTCAATCTCTGTAACTGTAAATCAGGTAAAAGGATTTTAGTGTGAGGATTATTTTTATCTGGCTAGGAGTTAGACCATGTTTATTGGCTGCTGTGATTGTACTGTCAGAGCCTACAATTTCTTCTAATGTTTTTGTTTCTGAATCATCTGTTGTTTTTGAGTTTTTCTAGAGGTTCTTTGGACTTCCCTGGTGGCTCAGGTGGTAAAGTATCTGCCTACAATGTGGGAGACCTGGGTTCAATTCCTGGGTTGGAAAGATCTCCTGAAAAAGAAAATGGCAACCTACTCCAGTATTCTTGCCTGGAAAATCCCATGGACAGAGGAGCCTAGATTCTTTAAAAAGGTCTGAGGCTCACCGTTCTTTCAGCTTCAATCCCTTGTTATTACACCAGAACCCTGCTGATATAACAGTAAGCTGTAGAAGGAGGAGAAGTGTTCAGTAGTCCTATGATTGGGTATCAGTCTTTAAATGAACCTGAATTGGGTATTTTTCTTTCCCAGGTTGGTTAATCTTTGGCTAAAAACCCCAGTTGGTTTAGTCTCTGGTAAAATAGGTTTCTTTGAGGGAAGAAGGGGGAGCTCTGTGTGTACTTCAAAAGGTTACTTTTTCCCTCCTTCTGCATAAAGTACAAAGGGATTTCTCTCTAATGTTTACAGTGGCAGAAATAGGCTTTCTGTAGGTAAAACTCACAAGAAGGTGTGTGGAGGGGCTAATACTGGCCCTCTGCAGTTTTTGACTCTCAAGCTCATCTACACTGAGTCTGCAACAATTCACCAATTACAATCTAAAGTTGAGTTACCGATGTCTCCAGCTCTGATAGCTGACCCTAGGTTCTGGGACTACCCCTGGGTTTTACTCCTGGTAAGCTGTGATTCTGTTTTTGTTTATTTGTCTGTTCAGATTCTGGGCAATAGATTCTGAGAAATAGAATTCAATCTATTGAATTAATTCAGTTCAATCTAAAAATAGATTCAATCTATTTTCAATAGATTCCTCATTTCTCTGATGCATGTATGAAGACCAGTCAATTTCAGTTTATCTTTTTTCTTTCTTCCAGTCCTGAGTGATGACTTCTGAGCTGTTTACATGTTGGTCCAGAAAGCAGAAGTCCTCATCCACTCTCTTTCCAACTGTGCTGCTGCTGCTGCTGCTAAGTCACTTCAGTCGTGTCCGACTCTGTGCAACCCCATAAACAGCAGCCACCAGGTTCCCCTGTCCCTGGGATTCTCCAGGCAAGAACACTGGAGTGGGTTGCCATTTCCTTCTCCAACGCATGCATGCATGCTAAATCGCTTCAGTCGTGTCTGACTCTGTGCAACGCCATAGATAGCAGCCTGCCAGTCTCCTCTGTCCTTGGGATTCTCCAGGCAAGAATACTGGGGTGGGTTGCTCTTTCCTTCTCCAGGTTCCAACTATGAGTTTTCCTTAATTATTTTCAGAAGCTTCGAAGGAGTCCTGGTCTTAAAAATCCGTATGGTGGAAAGATTATGTTATTGAAAGAAGCTTTAATTTGTGTGAGCTTTAAGGGTAAATCTAGATTAATATTCACTGAACATGATTATGTGCCAGGCAGCTTGGGAGGTGTTTTCACATTTTTTTTTTTTTTTGGTGTGCATTTTGTGGTGCTCATATGAGGCTGCATAGAGCTTAACAGGTAGAAATCCTCACCAGATTTCCTGGATTTGAATCCTAGCTCCAGCAGTTACTGTTGAGTTGGCCCTTGGCAAGTTTCTCAGCCTCTCTGTGTCTCAGTTTCTCTACCTATGAAGGAAAATAGTGCCTGTTCTGAGAATTAAGGTAAATGATAGCATTATAATTGTTATGGTGACACAATGTGTCCTAATTCTTGCTTTGCTTCTGCCATTTGATAATTCCGTTTTTGCCAGTTCAAAAATTTTCTTTATAAAGGTTTTTTGAATGTTTTGTCACTGAAAGCAGCCTAATATACTCCTTCTACTCATTGTGATCATTTAAAATAACAACTAGTATGCTCTATTTCCTTTGAAAATTAAAAATAAAATGCAATGAGTGAAATTTTAGTTGCATATACAATATACTTACCAAGTTTTGTAAAAGCATATATGGGAAAATTTTCTATATTGCTAGAGAAAGTCATTTTGATATTGTGTAATGGTATGGTGTCATGTATGGTTCCCTGGAGGAGCAAATGGCCTCCAGTATTCTTGTTTGGAAAATTCCATGGACAGAGGAGCCTGGCAGGTTACAGCCCATGGGGTTACAGAGAGTCAGATATGACTGAGCACCCAGTGGTATGGTGATTGCACATTCATTATTCAGTTGAGTTTTTATCAGTTTAAGCAGAACACACATTTCTTTTAAAGCTGCAAAGTGGCATGCCAATGACTATTCAGTGTTGTCAATCAGGATATGTGCTATGTTGGCAAACAGATATGCCATTGGACATTAAAGGAGTTGACTAAATCAGCAACCCAATCTTAGACTCTAGCTACAAGATCTTAAAAAACAACAAAGACGAGAGATGTTTATAGATTAGTTTATTTATATACTATTTTATAAAATATAAACATATATTTAAATTTTTTATTTTGACCCTCATATTATATAACATGAACTACATTATTTCGGTAATAAGAGCCTAAAGTGGTAATGTTAATGATAAAGAAACCATTGTTAGTTTCAAAATTGAGCTATTATCAAAGAAGGAAGGATGTGGGACTACACTGTTAAAATCATCCTCAAAGTTAATGTTGTTGTTGCTGTGAAAGATTGAGAGGTTGTATGTGTCAGATTAGTAAGGTTATTGTGCTTTAATATCTTAAAAAATATATTTCAATATCCTATAAATACTGAAATTATTAATTTTTTATAGTTAGCCTTTATTTGAGAGGGGATAATATATACTTAATTGTTAGTGTGAGCTTCATATTTGTTTTCTCAATATACAGTCACAGCAGACAAGCTCCATTGTTTATCCACATTTTACCAATGAGACAGAGGCTCATTGAGGTTAGATTTATACAACTAGTATAAATGACAGACCAGACATAGAATCAATATAGTATGACTTAAAAGTTTTTGTTCTTTCCACCACATCACAGTGCCAGATATCTGAAGTATCATATCATTTCATGGTTTATGGATTCTTTGAAATCATCAGTCTAGCCATCCCTCTGATACTCAGTGTAGGATCTTTCAACCGTGAACCTTTTAAATCAACTATTGCTAAAGTAACACCAACATCAGGAATTGAACATATCTGCAGAAATAACACTCATAAAGGAGGATAAAGAACATAATATCTATAAGGCTTATTTTGTTTTCTTCTAAAACTAACTGACCCAAGCCAGTTTAAATTGGTATCTATTGTATCCTTAACATTTATTCAAACCATGTGAATTCATTACTTTCCCTGTAGCTCAGACAATAAAACTCTGTCTGCAATGCAGGAGACCTGGGTTCAATTCCTGAGTCAGAAAGATTCCCTTGAGAAGGGAATGGCACCCCACTCCAGTATTCTTGCCCAGAGAATTCCATGGGTAGAGGAGCCTGGCAGGCTAGCCCATGGGGTCACAAAGAGTTGGACACTACTGAGTGAATAACACTATCCTGCTATCTAAGCCGTGTCTAAAGGGAATGAATGGCATTGACTGTGTTTTCCACTAGGACGTATAAGTTTACTTCTGATAGAAAAGTCTCATAGAAAAGGGAACCCTCTTACACTGTTGGTGGGAATGCAAACCAGTACAGCCACTATGGAGAACAGTGTGGAGATTCCTTAAAAAACTGGAAATAGAACTGCCTTATGATCCAGCAATCCCACTGCTGGGCGTACACACTGAGGAAACCAGAAAGGAAAGAGACACGTGTACCCCAATGTTCATCGCAGCACTGTTTATAATAGCCAGGACATGGAAGCAACCTAGATGCCCATCAGCAGATGAAGGGATAAGAAAGCTGTGGTACATATACACAACGGAGTATTACTCAGCCATTAAAAAGAATACATTTGAATCAGTTCTAATGAGATGGTTGAAACTGGAACCTATTATACAGAGTGAAGTAAGCCAGAAAGAAAAACACCAATACAGTATACTAACGCATATATATGGAATTTAGAAAGATGGTAACAATAACCCTGTGTACGAGACAGCAAAAGAGACACTGATGTATAGATCAGTCTTATGGCTTCTGTGGGAAAGGGAGAGGGTGGGGAGATTTGGGAGAATGGCATTGAAACATGTATAATATCATGTATGAAATGAGTCGCCAGTCCAGGTTGGATGCACGATACTGGATGCTTGGGGCTGGTGCTCTGGGACGACCCAGAGGGAGGGTATGGGGAGGGAGGAGGGAGGAGGGTTCAGGATGGGGAACACAGGTATACCTGTGGCGGATTCATTTCGATATTTGGCAAAACTAATACTATATTGTAAAGTTTAAAAATAAAATAAAATAAAAAAATAAACCATCAGAAATAAAAGCAAAGAAAAAAAAAAAAGAAAGAAAAGTCTCATAGCAGATAATGTTCTTTGATTTTTCTTCTGAAGGCAAGGAAAAAAGAATGGTTAAAATGAAACAAATCTGGAATTCTAGTTAGGAGAAGGATTTTTTTTCTCCTTGTCAAACTATCTTAAAGAGTTTATAACTTCAGAAATACTTATGTTAGCAAAAAAGAACTCATCATAAGGCAAACTGTTGGAAAACCAACAGAGAGGTAAATACTAATATGTGAAATAATAAGATAAAATAATTCCTTTGTTTTATTACCATACTCAGCAATCTTGTTTCCTCTTTCACGAAGCTTTTAAAATCACACTTCCTCCACTAAGTGTTCCCTAAACTCATAGGATAGTCAGCATATCCTATTTAGCTGTCAAATTATAATAGTTTCTTATTTGTTATATTTCAAGATCCTCTCTCTTAACAAGTATAAAGTATAAATATAGTTATATTTGTTTTTTTACTCATTCATTATTCAACTGGTTCCTATTCATTTTGAGTCTGTCATTGTTTATTACATCTTTTAATATACACACACAGAATGAGGGAGCAAGAAAAAGAGAGAATAATGGAGAGAGGAAAAATAAAAGGACTTTTTTGAGATTATTTTAAGGAATTGGCTCAGGTTATTGTGGAGGCTGATACATGCAAAATCTTTAGGACAGCACAGGAAACTGGAGACCCGAGAGAGTTGCGGTTCCGGTCCATAGGCATTTGGCTGGTTGCTGCTAAGTCACTTCAGTCGTGTCCGACTCTGTGCGACGCCATAGACGCCAGCCCACCAGGCTTCCCCATCCCTGGGATTCTCCAGGCAAGAACACTGGAGTGGGTTGCCATTTCCTTCTCCAATGCATGAAAGTGAAAAGTGAAAGTGAAAGTGAAGTCACTCAGTCGTGTCCGACTCTGGCGACCGCATGGACTGCAGCCTACCAGGCTCCTCCATCCATGGGATTTTCCAGGCAAGAGTACTGGAGTGGGGTGCCATTGCCTTCTCTGATTTGGCTGGTAGGATTCCCCTATTTGGGGGAAAGTCAGTGTTTTTTACTTAAGGACTTCAACTGAATTGATAAGGCCCACATTATGAAAGATGATTTGCTATACTCAGTCTACTAATTTAAATGTTAATCCCATCAGCCATAAAAAATGAAGAAATCTCACCACTTTTGACAACATGGATGGACCTTGAATAATTATGCTAAGTGAAATGTCAGACAGAGAAAGACAAATCTCTCTAGTATTTGTAATTCAAAAACAAAAAACCAAAAAACAGACTCATAGAAAAAGAGATCAAACATGTGGTTACCAGAGGTGAAGGGAGGGTAGGGGAGGGGGAATTGGAAGAAGATGGTCAAAAGGTACACAGTTCCATCTATAAGACAAATAAAAGTTTTAAAATATAATATGATGATTATCATTAACACTGTTGTATGATATGCAGACAAGATGTTTAGAGTAAACCCTAAGTATTCTCACCCCCCAAATAGTTTTCCTCTTCTTTTTATTGTATCTGTGAGATGGTGGATGATAACTGAATCTACTGTAGCAATTATTTCACAATAAATGTAAAATTAGATCATCATGCTGTGTCTTAAAATTTATACCATGATATATGTCAATTATTTCTCAAAGAAACTGAAAACAATGTTAATCTCATCCAAAAATCTTCAAATAAATATTTAGAATACTGTCTTACAAATTAATCTGAGAGTTGTGGTCTAGTCAAGTTGTCAGGTAGAAGTGAAGAAAAAAATTGGACACCATATATATATATGTATATATCAGATCAGATCAGATCAGTTGCTCAGTCGTGTCCAATTCCTTGCAAACCCATGAATCGCAGCACGCCAGGCCTCCCTGTCCATCACCAACTCCCGGAATTCACTCAGACTCACGTCCATCCAGTCAGTGATGCCATCCAGCCATCTCATCCTCTGTCATCCCCTTCTCCTCTTGCCCCCAATCCCTCCCAGCATCAGAGTCTTTACCAATGAGTCAACTCTTCGCATGAGGTGGCCAAAGTACTGGAGTTTCAGCTTTAGCATCATTCCTTCCAAAGAAATCCCAGGGCTGATCTCCTTTAGAATGGACTGGTTGGATCTCCTTGCAGTCCAAGGGACTCTCAAGAGTCTTCTCCAACACCACAGTTCAAAAGCATCAATTCTTCGGCGCTCAGCCTTCTTCACAGTCCAACTCTCACATCCATACATGACCACAGGAAAAACCATAGCCTTGACTAGATGAACCTTTGTTGGCAAAGTAATGTCTCTGCTTTTGAATATGCTATCTAGGTTGGTCATAACTTTCCTTCCAAGGAGCAAGCGTCTTTTAATTTCATGGCTGCAGTCACCATCTGCAGTGATTTTGGAGCTCAGAAAAATAAAGTCTGACACTGTTTCCACTGTTTCCCCATCTATTTCCCATGAAGTGATGGGACCAGATACTTCTATATATGTGTATTTGTGTATCAGTTCAGTTCAGTCACTCAGTCGTGTATGACTCTTTGCAACCATGTGGACTGCAGCATGCCAGCCTTCCCTATCCATCACCAATTCCCAGCACTTAATAAGACCTATGACCATCGAGTCAGTGATGCCATCCAACCATCTCATCCTCTGTTGTCCCTTTCTCCTCCTGCCTTCAATCTTTCCCAGCATCAGGGTATTTTCCAAGGAGTCAGTTCTTCGCATCAGGTGGCCAAAGTATTGGAGTTTCAGCTTCAGCATCAGTCCTTCCAATGAGTATTCAGGACTGATTTCCTTTAGATGGACTGGTTGGATCTCCTTGAAGTCCAAGGGACTCTCAAGAGTCTTCTCCAACACCACAGTTCAAAAGCATCACTTCTTCAGTGCTCAGCTTTCTTTATAGTACAAATATCACATCCATACATGACTACTGGAAAAACCATAGCTTTGACTAGATGAACTTTGTTGGCAAAGTAATATCTCTGCTTTTGAATATGCTGTCTAGGTTGGTCATAGCTTTTCTTCAAAAGAGCAAGCATTTTTAATTTCATGGCTGCAGTCACCATCTGCAGTGATTTTGGAGCCCCAAAGATAAGTCTCTCACTGTTTCCATTGTTTCTCCATGTATTTGCCATGAAGTGATTGGGACCAGATGCCATGATATTAGTTTTCTGAATGTTGAGCTTTAAGCCAACTTTTTCACTCCCCTCTTTTAATCAAGAGGCCGTTTAGTTCTTTACTTTCACCATAAAGGTGGTGTCCTCTGCACATATGAGGTTATTGATATTACTCTCAGCAATCTTGATTCCCGCCTACGCTTCATCCAGCCTGACATTTCTCATGATGTACTCTGCATTTAAGTTAAATAAGCAGGGTGATAGTATACAGCCTTGACATACTCCTTTCCTTATTTGGAACCAGTCTGCTGTTTCATGTCCGGTTCTAACTGTGGCTTCTTGACCTGCATACAGATTTCTCAAGAGGTAGGTCAGGTGGTCTGTTATTCCATCTCTTGAAGAATATTCCACAGTTTGTTGTGATCCACACAGTCAAAGGCTTTGGAGTAGTCAGTAAAGCAGAAATAGATGTTTTTCTGGAACTCTCTTGCTTTTTCCATGATCCAACAGATGTTGGCAATTTGATCTCTGGTTCCTCTGCCTTTTTAAATCCAACTTGAACAGCTAGAAGTTCACAGTTCACATACTGTTGAATCCTGCCTTGGAGACTTTTGAGCATCACTTTGCTAGCATATGAGATGACTGCAATTGTGCGATAGTTTGAACATTCTTTTGAACATTCTTTGTCATTTCCTTTCTTTGGGGTTGGAATGAAAACTAACACATGTATACCTGTGGTGGATTCATTTTGATATTTGGCAAAACTAATACAATTATGTAAAGTTTAAAAATAAAATAAAATTGGAAGAAGAAAAAAAAAAATACACTTTGTTAGAAACTATAAAAAAAAAAAAAAAAAAAAAAAAAGAAAACTAACCTTTTCCAGTCCTGTGGCCACTGCTGAGTTTTCCAAATTTGCTGGCATATTGAGTGCAGCAGCATTTGAAATAGCTCAACTGGAACTCCATCACCTCCACTTTCTTTGTTCATAGTGATGCTTCCTAAGGCCCACTTGACTTTGCATTCCAGGATGTTTGGCTCTAGGTTAGTGATCTCACTGTCGTGGTTATCTGTGTCGTGAAGATCCTTTTTGTATAGTTTTTCTGTGTATTCTTGCCACCTCTTCTTAATATCTTCTGCTTCTGTTACATCCATACCATTTCTGTGCTTTATTGTGCCCATCTTTGCATGAGATGTTCCCTTGGTATCGCTATTTTTTTTTTTTTTTTGAAGAGATCTCTAGTCTTTCCCATTTTATTGCTTTTCTCTAATTCTTTGCATTGATCACTGTGGAAGGCTTTCTTATCTCTCATTGCTATTCTTTGGAACTCTGCATTCGAATGGGTGTATCTTTTCTTTTCTCCTTTACCTTTTGCTTCTCTTTTCACAGCTATTTGTAAGGCCTCCTCAGACAACCATTTTGCATTTCTTTTTCTTGGGGCTGGTCTTGATTACTGCCTCCTATACAGTGTCAGGAACCTCTGTTGATAGTTCTTCAGGCACTCTGTGAATCAGATCTAATCCCTTGAATCTATTTCTCACTTCCACTGTATAATTATAACAGATTTGATCTAGATCATACCTGAATGGTCTAGTGATTTTCCCTACTTTCTTCAATTTCAGTCTGAATTTGGCAATAAGGAATTCATGATCAGAGCCACAGTCGGTTCCCGGTCTTGTTTTTGCTGACTGTATAGAGCTTCTCCATCTTTGGCTGCAAAGAATATAGTCAATCTGGTTATGGTATTGACCATCTAGTGATGTCCATGTGTAGGGTCTTCTCTTGTGTTGTTGGAAGAGTGTGCTTGCTATAACCAGTGAGTTCTCTTGGCAAAACTCTGTTAGCTTTTGATCTCCTTTGTTTTGTACTCCAAGGCCAAACTTGCGTGTTACTCTAGGTATCTCTTGAATTCTTACTTTTGTGTTCCAGTCCCATATAATGAAAAGGACATCTTTTGGGGGTATTTGTTCTAGAAGGTCTTATAGGTCTTCATAGAACTGTTCAACTTCAGCTTCTTCGGCATTATTGGTCAGGGCATAAAGTTGGGTTACTGTGATATTGAATGGTTTGTCTTGGAAACGAACAGACATCATTTTGTCATTTTTGAGATTGCATCCATGTACTGCATTTTGGACCCTTTTTTGGACTATAATGGCTACCCCATTTCTTTTGAGTATTTGTGTATTTTGTGTATTTGTGTATAATCATATATATATGTGCATATTATATATATATGTGAAAATTATATATATATATATATATGAAATTAAAAATTTAAAAATAATGTCTGGAATAAAAGCTAGATTAGTTATTATTGAAATAAGAAATGATGACTTTTGAGACAGTCACCCAGACTCTGCACACAAATAACAATTATGAGAGGATAGTTTGAAGACATTGAGGATATACTGTGAGACATATCATTGAAAAACAAACTTACCTTGCTGAGCTTCACTAAGAGAACTTTTTAAAAGATCCACATCAACCAATGTAATAGGAGGAGTAAAATTTTTAAGCATATTATCTTGATTCATTTACCTACTTACAGAGTGAGATGGTTGGATGGCATCACTGATGAAATGGACATGAACTTGGGAAAACTCCGGGAGATGGTGAAGGACAGGGAAACCTGGCATGCTGCAGTCCATGGGGTTGTGAAGAGTTGGACGCGGCTTGGCGACTGAACAACAAAATGTGTTATGTAAGAATTAATTAATTAAGGAGTAACAACAATAAGATGAAAAATAGATGGATTTCTTCTGACCCAAATTAAGGATTTTGGTTTAACATAGACTCTGTGGATGGAGATAATAGGTAACCAAAAGCTGAAAGAGAACACTGTCACTATATTAAACCAGCACTGAGATCTTGAAAAAGCAATAAATGAAGGACAAGAAATCCAAGAAAAAAATTGAGCAAAGATACAAACATAATTCCCAGAAAGGAAAACACAAATGACTAGCAATTATATTAATGAATATTTAAACTTATAAATAATTTAAAAAATGAAAATGCTTAAAAAGGCAATACCTGTTTACAGTCATTGGGTTAGCAAGAATTAAACAGTGATAAAGTGTCAGTTTGGGAAAACTGAACTCTTCTTGCAGAGTTTGTGGGAGTTTATACACTGCTTTGGCCATTCTAGTGTGTAACGCTTCAGTACATTGTCAAATTATTTGTATTTATGCTGTGTATACATTTATTTCATACCTAGCTGTATATATCACAAACAGGGCCATAGAAAGCCAAATATAATGAAGTGGGGAGTTGAAAGAGATCTTCATGCTCCCAGAGCAGATTGTATAAATAAAATATAGTGGATGTGTGCTATGGATATCTAAAAAAATTAGAAACAGCAAGCTAGGTATAAACTCAGCAGTACCAATAACTTTTAAGAACACAGTGTTTAATGAATAGAGTAAGAAACAGAATGTGGTCTTAACACAATAAAATTTATGTGCATTTAAAATATTCTCACAGCAAATCCTGGCATATTTTTAAATGGATGTATAAAACTCAAGAACACACATTCAGTACAGTAGAGTATTTGCTTTTAGAAGAATCAATTAAGAACAAAGAATGGGTTTAAAAAAAAAAAAAAAAAAACGAGAGGTGCCTTACACAGAACAGTAATATAGTTTTCCAGACAGTATAAGTATTTTTCTCTATATCTGAGAGAATAATAATAATGAAAATAGCAGGGTAATAATAATAGTGTCAGTTACTATATTTTTATCAGTAGAGAAATAAATGCTATCAATTGGAAACTGTACCTAGTTTGAGAATTGTTAATAGTTAAATTGTGTATGAACAAAGCAAGGATGTCCACTGTCTCCTCTACTACTTAACATTGTTTTGAATTTATTAGCCAATATAATCATATAAGAGAAGTCAATTAGAAAAATAAAATTGGAAAGGTGGTAAGACTCTGTTTTCAGATGATCTGATTGTAAAACTAGAAAACAAAGGGGAACAATGATAAACTTAACACAAGTTAAAACTATTCATTATCTTAGCAGAATAAAAAATTAACCTAAAAACAAACAGCCTGTGACTTCTGGTTGCTGATCTGTCATCTCAAATCTGGACTTGATTAAAATTTAGAACTTATGCTCTGTGAAAAACAGTATTAAGGAAACGAAAGTTCAAGCTCAGACTGAGAAAAAATACTTGAAAACATAAATAATAAAGAACTTGGGTCCAAAATAAAGACCTCTTAAAACTAAACAATAAAAAACAAATAATTCACAATTTAAAATTAATAAAAGATCTGAATAGACATCTCACTAAAGAAGATACATAGATGATGAATAAGTGTATGAAAAAGCACCTCATCATTGCAAATTAAAACAACAGTTAAGCTACCATAGTACTCCTATGATGGTGGTGGTGGTTTAGTTGCTAAGTCATGTCTGATTCTTGTGACCCCATAGACTGTAGCCTACCAGGCTCCTCTCTCCATGGCATTTCCCAGGCAAGACTACTAGGATGGGTTGCCATTTCCTTCTCCAGGGGATCTTCTTGAACCAGGAACTGAACCTGGATCTCCTGCACTGTAGATGGATTCTTTACTGACTGAAGCACCAGAGCAGCCCCAGCACTCCTATGAGAACATCTAAAATCACCCAAACTAACAATAACTTGTTGTTGGTGAGGATGTAGACCATTCACTGCTGCTGAGAGTGCAAAAATACTACAGTGTGGAAGGCAGTGTGATAGCTTACCAAAAGATCTAGCAGTCTCTCCTCTAAGTGTTACCCAGCTGATTTGAAATTTATGTCCACATAAAAATCCGCATGAGAATGCTTATAACATCTCTATTCATACAGGCCCCAAACTGAAAGCAACCAAGATTTTCTTCAACTAGTGAATGAATAAAACAAATTGTGGTATAGTCATACAGTGGAGTATTATTTAGTGCTGATCCTATAAGGACCACCACATTTTTGAATCACTCTATCCTGCATTGGAGAAGGAAATGGCAACCCACTCCAGTGTTCTTGCCTGGAGAATCCCAGGGATGGGGGAGCCTGATGGGCTGCCGTCTATGGGGTCACACAGAGTCGGACACGACTGAAGCAACTTAGCAGCAGCAGCAGTGCTTGAAGAGGCCTCAGGTGTTTTTACTATTCTCTTCATAGCCAAAATTTAATTAGTCACAACCAACCAGACTAGGATTTCAGCTAGTATGAGGATAGCAGAAACTTAATTGAAGCAAAAGCAGTTAGTGAGACAGGATTTCCTCTCTACTCACATTCAAGCCGGCTTCCCAGTGGCTCAGCAGTAAAGAATCTGTCTGCAGTGCAGGTGAAGCAAGAGACACGAGAGACATGGGTTAGATACCTGGATCAGGAAGATCCCCTGGAGGAGGGCATGGCAACCCACTGCAGTATTCCTGCCTGGAAAATTCCATGGATAGATGAGCCTGATGGGCTACAGGCCATAAGATCAAAAAGAATTGGACATGACTAAAGGACTTAGCAGGCATGTATGGTACTAATTCACAAATTTTTACACCATATATTGTAAAACTAGTTTACATTTATATAGTAATAGATATGCATATTTTACTAGGCCATTATGCTTATTTATATTATATGAATAATATTAGATATCCTTTTTAAACTCATTATAAGGCCTGTTACACATTTATATAATTGACATATGTTACTTATGATTTAAAACTTTATTAAATAATCTTTCTGACAAGTAGAGTACAGTTTGTTGTTGTTTAGGCACTAAGTCCTGTCCAACTCTTATTGACCTATGGACTGTAGCCTGCAATGCTCCTCTGGCCATGGGATTTCTCAGGCAGGAATACTGGAGTGGGTTGTCATGCCCTCCTCCAGGGGATTTTCCTGACCCAGGGATTGAACCCATGCCTTCTGTATCTTCTGCCTTGGGAGGCAAATTCTAGAGATCTCTTCAGGAAAATTAGAGATATCAAGGGAACATTTCATGCAAAGATAGGCACAATAAAGGACAGAAATGGTATGGACCTAACAGAAGCAGAAGATATTAAGAAGAGGTGGCAAGAATACACAGAAAAACTGACCAAAAAAGATCTTCATTACCCAGATGATCACAATGGTGTGATCACTCACATAAAGCCAGAAATCCTGGAATGTGAAGTCAAGTGGGCCTTAGGAAGCATCACTACAAACAAAGCTAGTGGAGGTGATGGAATTCCAGCTGAGCTATTTCAAATCCAAAAACAATGCTGTGAAAGTGCTGCACTCAATATGTCAACAAATTTGGAAAACTCAGCAGTGGCCACAGTACTGGGAAAGGTCAGTTTTCATCCCAATCCCAAAGAAAGGCAATGCCAAAGAATGCCCAAACTACTGCACAATTGCAGTCATCTCATGCTAGCAAAGTAATGTTCAAAATTCTCCAAGCCAGGCTTCAACAATACCTGAACTGTGAACTTCCGGATGTTCAAGCTGGTTTTAGAAAAGGCAGAGGAACCAGAGATCAAATTGGAAACATGCACTGGATCATCGAAAAAGCAAGAGAGTTCCATAAAAACATCTATTTCTGCTTTATTGACTATGCCAAAGCTTTAGACTGTGTGGATCACAACAAATTGTGGAAAATTCTGAAAGAGATGGGAGTATCTGACCACCTGATCTGTCTCTTGAGAAATCTGTATGCAGGTCAAGAAGCCAGTTAGAACTGGACGTGGAACAACAGACTGGTTCCAAATAGGAAAAGGAGTACATCAAGGCTGTATATTATCACCCTGCTTATTTAACTTATATGCAAATTTCATCATGAGAAATACTGGAAGCACAAGCTGGAATCCAGATTGCCGGGAGAAATATTAATAACCTCAGATATGCAGATGACACCATCCTTATGGCAGAAAGTGAAGAGGAACTAAAGAGCCTCTTGATGAAAGTGAAAGAGAGTGAAAAAGTTGGCTTAAAGCTCAACATTCAGAAAACTAAGATCATGGTATCCCGTCCCATCACTTCATGGGAAATAGATGGGGAAACAGTGGCTGACTTTATTTTTTTGTGCTCCAAAATCACTGCAGATGGTGATTGCAGTCATGAATTTAAAAGACGCTTGCTCTTTGCGAGAAAAACTATGACCAAACTAGACAGCATATTAAAAAGCAGAGACATTACTTTGCCAACAAAGATCCATCTAGTCAAGGCTATGGTTTTTCCAGTAGTCATGTATGGATGTGAGATTTGAACTATAAAAAAGCTGAATGCTGAAGAATTTATGCTTTTGAACTGTTGTGTTGGAGAAGACTCTTGAGAGTCCCTTCTTGGACTGCAAGGAAATCCATCCAGTCCATCCTAAAAGAGATCAGTCCTGAGTGTTCATTGGAAGGACTGATGTTGACGCTGAAACTCCACTACTTTGGCCACCTCATGAGAAGAGCTGACTCATTGGAAAAGACCCTGAAGCTCAGAAAGATTGAAGGCAGGAGGAGAAGGGGACAACAGAGGATGACATGGTTGGATGGCATCACCAACTCAATGGACATGAGTTTGGTAAACTCCGGGAGTTGGTGATGGACAGGGAAGGGTGGCCTGCTGCAGTCCATGGGGTCACAAAATATCAGACATGACTGAGTGACTGTTCTGAACTGAACTGAGCAACCAGGAAAGCCCAGGAACAATAAATTGTACAAAAATTAAACACTGAGAACAAATCTACTTTGAGTATTTTACTAATATATATTTATGTGTAACCCAATGGATAATTATATTTTTTAATTCTTTGAAGAAATAAAAGTAATTCAATCTCCCATAGCAACACAGAAGAATCAGATGGAAATTCACTAAATATAACAAATAACAATATTTATATTCAGTATTAAGAAAAAACTTAAGGATTTACAGTTCTCAGAAATGTTTTATTTAATATTCATATCTGAAAGTGGTTTTCCATTCATCAGTACTGCTTATGCTACATTATTGGTTCTTTATAAACTACTTCTAAAATCAGTCTAATAACAGTGATTTAAAAACTAAAAGAGTTTAGCTTCTCTGCATAAACATGTTGATGTTTTCATTAGCAATAAAAATCTAAATTTTGTTTAATAACATCAAATTTTACTTTTAATATTTTAAATCCTTAACACTTTATATTATGGGAAAAAAAACAACTCTCATTTGTTATTAGTGGAACATATAAACTAACCTTTTAGCATATGTTTTTCTCTGGCTATATATACATGCTTTGAGGGAAATAAACTGTGGAAAATTCTGAAAGAGATGGGAATACCAGACCACCTGACCTGCCTTTTCAGAAATCTGTATGCAGGTCAGGAAGCAACAGTTAGAACTGGACATGGAACAACAGACTGGTTCCAAATAGGAAAAGGAGTATGTCAAGGCTGTATATTGTCACCCTGTTTATTTAACTTCTATGCAGAGTACATCATGAGAAACGCTGGACTGGAAGAAACACAAGCTGGAATCAAGATTGCCGGGAGAAATATCAATAACCTCAGATATGCAGATGATACCACCCTTATGGCAGAAAGTGAAGGGGAACTAAGAAGCCTCTTGATGAAGGTGAAAGTGGAGAGTGGGAAAGTTGGCTTAAAGTTCAACATTCAGAAAACAAAGATCATAGCATCTGGTCCCATCACTTCATGGGAAAAAGATGGGGAAACAGTGGAAACAATGTCACACTTTATTTTTCTGGGCTCCAAAATCTCTGCAGATGGTGACTGCAGCCATGAAATTAAAAGACGCTTGCTCCTTGGAAGGAGAGTTATAACCAACCTAGATAGCATATTCAAAAGCAAAGACATTACTTTGCCAACAAATGTCCGTCTAGTCAAGGCTATGGTTTTTCCTGTGGTCATGTATGGATGTGAGAGTTGTACTGTGAAGTAGGCTGAATGCCGAAGAATTGATGCTTTTGAACTGTGGTGTTGGAGAAGACTTTGAGAGTCCCTTGGACTGCAAGGAGATCCAACCAGTCCATTCTGAAGATCAACCCTGGGATTTCTTTGGAAGGAATGATGCTAAAGCTGAAACTCCAGTACGTTGGCCACCTCATGTGAAGAGTTGACTCATTGGAAAAGACTCTGATGCTGGGAGGGATTGGGGGCAAGAGGAGAAGGGGATGACAGAGGATGAGATGGCTGGATGGCATCACTGACTCAATGGACGTGAGTCTGGGTGAACTCCGGGAGTTGGTGATGGACAGGGAGGCCTGGCGTGCTGCAATTCATGGGGTTGCAAATAGTCGGACATGACTGAGAGACTGATCTGATCTGATTTTACTTAAGTAGAAAAAAAAATGTTCTTTAAAATTGTCAGGGTATTTATTTTTAATTTATACTCTTAGTAATTCTAATGGTCATTAACAGTACACTTTGATATCCCCCAAACATATATCTGTATTAATAAAAAAAGGCATAGCCATGTAGATTGAATTATTCAGCTTTGTATCATCTAGGGACGTTCTTTTTTTGGAGAAGAATTTTCAGCCTGTCTTATACTACTCGATACAGAGAAACATCACTGCCATGGAATGTACCTGTGCTATGCTGGAGTTCATCTTCCATTCATGAGTGTTCCAAAGGTACCCAAAGTGCCTGCTAACTCCCAGTCTTCAAATTCTATTGGTGATTGCATAAAAATATTCAGTTGGATGGTGAAGTGCCAAATCCTTATAAACTAAATGGTTATAGAGTAAAAATTTGATACATGCCCAAGGAAGAATGATATGCTCTTCTTCTTGCCAAGTGAAAGTAAAAGCTTATGGTATTCTGTGTATGTTTGAATGAAGAAAAAATCATTTACTAGGATAGCAGCTATATTTCAATTGCCACAGGCTGCATTGATTTGCTCTACTGCAAATTATGACATTATTTTTTATACACTCTAAGAAGATCCCTGAGTTTGAACATTAGCCATAAAATAAGAATTTAGGATGCAAGGGTATTTATTTTGTAATTTCCATCCATACTGATTGGCTAATAATGTCCCCTAGGCTAATATTCTCCACACCATCCTGCCTGACTCAGCATGCTCCAGCAGAGTAAACGTCCTTGGGCAGATGATGTGGTCATAATAAAAAGCTGTCAGCATGTACAAGAAAAATGGAAGTGTAGATACATGGACAGGACACTCACATCATTGCTAAAAATTGAAAAATAAAATACACTATTCCCTCTATTTGTTTTTGTTGTTCAGTCTCTAAGTCGTGTCTGACTCTTTGCAACCCCATGGACTGTAGCACACCAGGCTTCCCTGTCCCTCACTTTCTGAGGAGAAAGAGTGTTTTTGCTAGAGACAGTTTGCTCAGATTCATGTCCATCAAGTCAGTGATGCTGTCTAATCATCTTATCCTCTACTGCCCCTTCTCTTTTTGCCTTCAGTTTTTCCCATAATTGGGGTCTTTTCCAATGAGTCGGCTCTTTGCATCAGGTGGCCAAGTATTGGAGCTTTAGCTTCAGCATCAGTTCTTCCAATGAATATTCATATTCAGGGTTGATTTCCTTTAGGATAGATTGGTTTGATCTCCTTGCTCTCTAAGGGACTCTCAAGAGTCTTCTCCAGCACCACAGTTCAAAAGCATCAATTCTTCAGTGTTCAGCCTTCTTTATTGTCCAGCTCTCACATCCAAAACATAACTACTGAAAAAACCACAACTTTGACTAGATGGACCTTTGTCAGCAAAGCATAGCCTCTGCTTTTTAATACACTGTCTAGGTTGTTCATAGCTTTTCTTCAAAGGAGCAAGTGTCTTTTAATTTTATGGCTGCTGTCACCATTGGCAATGATTTTGGAGCCTAAGAAAATTAATTCTGTCACTGCTTCCACATTTTCCCCTTCTATTTTCCATGAAGTGATGGGATTGGATATCATGATCTTAGTTTTTTGAACGTTGCATTTTAAGCAAGCTTTTTCACTCTCCTCTTTCACCCTCATCAAGAGGCTCTTTAGTTCCTCTTTGCTTTCTGATGTTAGAGTTGTATCATCTGTATATCTGATGTTTTTGATATTTCTTCTGGCAATCTTTATTTCAGCTTGTAATTCATCCATCCACCCTGGCATTTTGCATGATGTACTCTGCATATAAATTAAATAAGCAAGGTGACAGTATACAGCCTTGACATTCTCCTTTCCTAATTTTGAACCAGTCTGTTCAATGCGTGATCCTGTTGTTTCCTGACTTGCATACAGGCTTCTCAGGAGGCAGATAAGGTTGTCTGGTATTCCCATCTCTTGAAGAATTTTCCACAGTTTGTTGTGATCCACACAGTCAAAGGCTTTAGCATAGTCAATGAAGCAGAAGTAGATGTTTTTCTGTAATTCCCTTTTTTTTCCCTATAATCCAACAGATGTCAGCAATTTGGTCTCTGGTTCCTCTGCCTTTTTCTAAATATATCATGTACATCTGGAAATTCTCTGTTTACGTACTACTGAAGCCTAACTTGAAGGTTTTTGAGCATTACTTTGCTAGCGTACAAAATGAATGCAATTGTGCAGTAGTTTGGTGTTGCCCTTCTTTAGGATTGGAATGAAAATTGACCTTTTTCAGTCCTGTGGCAATTGGTGAGTTTGTCAAATTTGCTGGCATATTGAGTGCAGCATTTTAACAGGATCATCTTTTAGGATTTGAAATAGCTCAGCTGAAATTCTGTCCCCTTCACTAGCTTTGTTCGTAGTAATGCTTCCTAAGACCCACTTGACTTCACATTCCAGGATGTCTGACTCTAGGTGAGTGATCACACTATCATGGTTATCTGGGTCATTATGATCCTTTTTGCATACTTCTATATATTCTTGCCACTTCTTCTTAATCTCTTCTGCTTCTGTTAGTTCCTTACTGTCTCTATCCTTAATTGTGCCCATTCTTGTATGAAATGTTCCCTTGATACCTCCAGTTTCCTTGAAGAGATTTCAGTTTTTCTTGACAAAACTTTGTTAGCCTTTGCCTTACTTCATTTTGTACTCCAAGGCCAAACTTTCCTGTTACCCCAGGTATCTCTTGACTTACTTTGGTATTTCATTCTCCTACAATGAAAAGGATTTTTTTTTTTTTGGCATTAGTTCTAGAAGTTCTAGTGGGTCTTCATAGGACTGGTCAACATCAGCTTCTTTGACATCAGATGTTAGGGAATAGACTTGGAGTACTGTGATATTGAAGGTTTGCCTTGAAAACCGATCATTCTGTCATTTTTGAGACTGCACCCAAGTACTGCATTTTGGACTCTTTTGTTGACTATGAGGGTTGCTTCCTTAGTTCTAAGGGATTCTTGCCCATAGTAGTAGATATAATTTTCATCTGAATTAAATTCGCCCATTCCTGTACATTTTAGTTCACTGATTCATGATGTCAGTGTTCACTCTTACCATCTCCTGCTTGACCACATCCAATTTACCTTGATTCATGGACCTAACATTCCAGATTCCTATGCAGTTCCTATGTTTGTTACAGCATCGGACTTTACTTTCACCACCAGATACATCCACAACTGAGTGTTGGTTTCATTTTGGCCCAGCCACTTCATTCTTTGTGGGGCTACTAGTAATTGCCCTTTGGTCTTCCCCAGTAGTATACTGGACACCTTCCAACCTGGGAGGCTCATCATCTGGTGTCATATCCTTTTGTCTTTTCATACTGTTCATGGAATTCTTAAGGAAATGATACTGGAGTGATTTTCCATTCTGTCCAGTGGACCACATTTTGTCAGAAACCTCCACTTTGACCCATCCATCTTGGGTGACCCTGCATGGCATGGCTCATAGCTTCATTTAGTTGCACAAGCCCCTTCACCATGACAAGGCTGCAATTCATGAATGGGGCTATTCCCTCTAGCTACTGCCCTATTTCTCTCCTTAAAGCAAAATTCCTTTGAATAAGTCTTTAATAATTTTATTTGTAATTTATTTCATCATTTGCATGTTCAATCTGACAATTATTTTCTCAGACCCACCACATCACTAAAACCATTCAATATGGCTGTAGCTTCTTCTAGTTTGACATGTTCTCAGTACTCAGGGGTATTTAGCATATGGAGGTTGAATTCTAACTTGTGCTTTACTCCCTGAACCATGCCCCTTTTGTGGATTCTTAACCACCCAGCAAAAATAACATTTTTTTTCCTAGTTTGTACCAAGGGACAGGATATGTGACTTGTTTATCAGTGTCACCAATGATTATTTATCTAGGTAACATCCGTGACTGATTGTAATTATCTTGGTCCACAAGCAACACTTGTCAGATTTGGAACACTTTCTACTCTGCTTCTAGTTCGGCACATCCTCCAATGTGACCATTGTCCATTTTTGCTAATTTCCTTACATCTCAGATCTTGAAACATTTGAGGGTCCAAACACTCAGACTTTGGGAACTTTAAAAATTTTTTATCAATGTACCTTTCTCTAGAGGTATCATTCATTCTTCTACTTGATGTGTTTTTAGAGCACTGACTGCTGTTTTGGACTCCAGATTCAGCTTGAATTTAAAATACTTGATTGAATAATATATTCTAATCAGAAATTTTGCTCTCACTTCCACTTTTTTTTTTTTTTTTGTCATTTCATTAAATTGCTATTCTATCCTTCCTTGGTCAGGCAAGGGATCTTAGAGTCATCTTTGTCTTTTTTTTTTTTTCTGTTTTTACCAATCTCCATAGCCAATCCAGGCAAATCCTGTTACTTTTACCTTCTAAATCAATTCTAAATATATAGCTGAAAGTTATGATGACTAATGAGAGTGTATATAGATAGCAGAAAAAATATAATGATGATATTTATTGAGCCTTGCTATGTGTCAGGCACTTTCACAGTACATTAAACCCACTTTATTGCTAGATATACATAATGCTACTTATCTGCATCAAGATTGTTGTCTCATGTTATAAAGAGAAACTCAGTACCTTAAGTTTCTCTATAGAGGATGCTGTACCTCTTGAGTGCATACCAAATTGTTACTCTACTCTGGTACTCTTGACATAAAAGGTTTGTTCAGTGCACCCCTTAAAATGAGAATAATTCCCTCTAACTACATTTGCTTAACATTAGACCCAAAGGAGTGTTTCCTTATGCCTCTGACAGAATTTTTAGGGAAGGCAGCTTCTTCTATTTCTATTTGCAGCTCCTCTGCTCAAAAATCAGATATACAGCCATGGATCTTAGTCACTAGTGATTCAACAAAGGTCACCATGTTGCACTTAAACTTTCCTACTTTCATTCATTCAGGGTTGTATCTTTCCAAGGAGATTACCAAACTTTTACCTAGAAAGACCTGTGGTAGAGTTCCACACTTACCTGAACTAGTGATTACAGCAGTGCTTATTGAGAGCTAGCTTTTCAACAGGTAGAAATTTGCACCATTTGGATTTATATTGAGATCTTTTATTCTGACCTAAGCACCTGAATTGTCAACTATGCTAGAAAAGGATTCTCTGGCCTAATTCTGAATTTAAATGTAGAATTTGCCTTTTCCCACATCTCTTATGTGTTCCCTTTCGGTTCTTAATTTTCCTGCTGATCACTTGTTATTCCCTTCATGATGCTTGATTTCCCCCCCCTCAGATGTTAGGTAAGAGGCACGAATATTATCTGTATCTCAGCTTGAAGTTTAGTATTAGTGGTTTTCTTTGCAAGTGTGCCCTTTGATATTGACATGTCACTGCGGGGATGACATTAATGATAAACCCCAATTTATTACTATTTTAAGTCATTTTATTCATTTACTACAGTCTGAAGAGCTAAAAGGCACTTTTACAAAATGACAACTAGTAATTTATCTTCACTGCAGCCCCTAAAGAGACACATCAATATCAAAGTTCCAGGGCTGGTTGAGAGAGTAGCTGTCTCACACACTACAGAGGAGCCTCCAGAGACACTTGGGCAGTTTGTTGGTTAGCAAACAATGAAAAAGATGTTACCTGAATAGAGGAGAAGGTTGGCAGGGGAGAAGTTAGGATGTGAAGTAATTTATTTGGTACAAAATGTGAATAACAAATTTAGTAAGTGTTACCATAATGTATATAAAGATGGCTTTTAATGGTATTTCAGAATTTTTAAACTCATGTTTTTATTGGTAAAATAAACAACCAACATTCTTTTGTTTATGTCACAGTGATTTTTATATCTTATTTCCTTGATAATTTGCTTATCTTTTCCTAACTTAATCTAAAATATGAATAATGTAAGGAAGAATATTATAAATATCTTGAATCTTAATTTTTAATACTAGGTCTATTTTTTTTATAAACAATTGCTTACTTAGTTATATATTGGTTAGGAACCAAATTTATTATCATCTTCACTAACTATATTTCCCTCCATATTTTAGCCTTATTAATGGGTCAGAAATTTGAGGCTGCATATGATTCATAAATGCTGGAGGATGATATTTGCATTAAGAATTTCCTTTACTTTCAAGTTTAAAATTTTAAACTTGACTGTCTTTATTAGGAAAAGGGTTGTAAATTTCTATTTATTTTAATATTTACTGAATAATAAGTAATATTTGCTTATTATCTAAAAAAGTGATAAATTTTATACCAGAGCTGAGAATTGCAAGCCTTCAAAGATGTTTTAGTTTTATAGAGAAAATAAAGAAATAAAAGGAGAAAGAAAATTCGGTATTCCATGTACTGTTGTGGGTAAAGGACAGATGGGCTTCCCTGCTGCCTCAGACAGTAAAGAATCTACTTGCAATGTGGGAGACCTGGATTCGATCCCTGGGTTGGGAAGATGCCCTGGAGGAGGGTATGGCAACCCACTCCAGTATTCTTGTCTAGAAACCTCATGGACAGAAGAGCCTGGTGGGCTACAGTCCGTGGGGTTGCAAAGAGTCAGACATGAGTGAGCGACTAAGCACAAAGCACAGGTATGAAATGAGGATGTAGTAGAGGTGCCTTGTACTAGGGAACATTTTCTTCCCTATGTGTCACATAGTCAGAAGAGGGAGACTTCACTAGAATTTGTCCGGGGAAAGAGGGAGTAAAATATGTTTTTAGAAAGAAGAGATTATGTAGACAAAGACCTGGAAACTAAATTATATATGATATATTTGCAAACTAAGCAAAAATTCCATATACCTGATGTGTATAGAATTTAAAGGCAAAAATGACAAGATAGAAAATGAGAAAGTTAAGTAAAGGAACAATTTTGAATTGACTTGTATTTCATATCAATGATTTTAGTGTTAATTCTAAGGAAAACTTGGAACAATAGAAAAAGTTTAAGTATTGAAGTGCTCTTATATATAATTTATGCTCTAGAAAAGTGTCTCCCACATCTGTATAGAGTTTGGCTTGGAAAGGGACTAACTAGCAGCAGTAAAATCAGATGAGAGACTTTATCAATAACCCAGGCAAGATTTAATGTTGCCTTGCATGATCCAGCCTCATGTTTTGATATTTGATTACATTTTATCATATAAAGCTCTGGATTTTATGAAGAAAAATTTTGTCTCCCCAGGAACTTGAATTTTCTCTCTTTTGAAATTGTTTATTTATTATATTATGGCATTAATAACATCCACCTCCAACTATGGTTTCTTAAATTCACTTATACCCTTTTGCCAATGTTTTTTGAATTTTGTACCACTGTATTATTAATTTCTGAACATTCAGTTATATATTGGAGAAATATCTGAAAAAGTACTTGTAAATCTTTAAAAATTTGTTATTTTATCAAGTATCTTCAAAATTCATGTTTTAATTAGCAATTGGATAAATGAACATGTATGAATGAATTAATGAATAGCATGTACGTGTATCTAACCCAATCCAAAGTTTGGATATCTATAGTCTCTTGGGCTTGCCCTATTCATAAGTAAGCCAACAATGAACTGGGACATTTTAGTATGAATATCGCCCCAGTTATGAACAGGGTTGGAGAAGGAAATGGCAATCCACTCCAGTATTCTTGCTTGGAGAATTCCATGGACAGAGGAACATGGTGGGCTACAGTCCACAGGGTTGCAAAGAGTTGGACATGACTGAGCAACTAACACTATGAGTTGACAGATAAGGTCAAGAGGCTTGGTGATGTCTGCCACCCATTAAGAACACTGACATGTTAGAATTGTATATATAAAATCCTAAGATTTGATTAAATTATAATATACTTTTAAAGTTTTCAATGTAACTAGAATCTTTCAGTGAAGTCAAGGCCCTGAGTATATCTTTGGATTCTTTCAATACCTGTCACCCATAAGAAGAATAATTCACTTTAATGACCCAAATTTCTTATACTCAAAATGGTGTAAAATGGATGCTGGTTGCTTTTATGTGAAGGATTGGCACACATTCAGTGTTTATTACAAGACAGTTTTAAGTTATAAGTGATTTTAGATGCAGGAATATTCTGAGAGAAATTTGCAGACCTACAAAAAAGATACTGTAGAAAAACAAAACTAGATATGATGAATTGTTACATAGACTGCTGCTGTGGACGATACTAGTGTTTACTGTATGAGGATAGTTTATAGTGAAAAAGCTTTATTCTTTATGTTTGGAAATATACAGAACTATAAAATGTAATGGTTGGTTTAACCTATAAAGAGTTTTCTAATCAGTTAGTTCCTGACAGAAGGTGGAAATTGTATCTTATAAAGATTTATTTTATTTCTCTCCCTTTAATTTCAGAGCTCAGGAATGCCTTGAAGATGTTCGAGAGAACCTGATAAATTTTCACAGCATTATGTACAAGCTGTGTGAATAGAAAACATGTCTAGAAAATACTAACTTGTTTGCATGTGCTTCCCAGTTTTGTTAGTTTATTCCACATTCATATTGATAAAGATGGAAATTATAAAAGAACTGAATTTATGGATTGAGGTAGCAGTTTGATCTCCATGGCAACACACAAAGATTATAAAGTAATTAAATATAACATTTATAGTTTGTTGAATAATTTAGTTGTCTACTAATTATTAGCATGATTATAAAATGACATAAACAACTGTGTGGCTCAATGGGTGATTATGTACAATATATGCCAAGCTGGCACTTACTGAACATATTTTGCTGATTTTACAGACAATTAATAAATACTCACATAAAGCAGCTGTGCTGAAAATGTTAAATAATTGTGTATGTGTGTGTGTTTCATCTAGATGCGTTTATGCTGGTACTGAGCTAAGTGGCACTGCTCATTAATAGGTCAAAATGTAATTTAACCACCACTTCAGTAGTAAAAACATTTTAGGTTGAAGTAAGCATTATTTTCTTAATCCAATTTTCAAACTTTATTTTGATTTCTAGGCAGAACTTATTGTCATGATTGTCAGAATAATAGTATTCTACATTTAAAAAAAAATTACCAAGATGGAATAAAAACTAATATTTCAGATTTTTATCAAAATGGAAAGCATTTTGGCACATTGAGAAAATATCAAATGGAAATTTATATAATTCTTTTTTTAATCCTGTCTCCTGGAGAAGTAGGGGTCCAGGGTGCTGAGGCCAGAGCATCTCACAACCCAGGGTTGGTATGGGAGATGCCATAATATCTGCCTTATGGCTGCAATTGATGGGAGGGAAGTCTGGATGGATGATATTATAGGAGCTGTCCTGTAGAAGAAAAGGTGCTGGTAACCTTGCATATAACTGAGTACTTTTAGAGCCCTTAAGTAGACTTATGCCCAAGCATAGTAATAAGTGCTGAAGGCTATACGCTCTTCAATTTACCAAACCATTAATAATAATAATAATGATGACAATAGCAACAGTAAAAATGATGATAGTTATTTATAACTCCCCAGACCCACGCAGGAAACCACCCTCATCTCTTTATCTCTAAGAATAGCCACACTAAGCATCAAGTTATTGAATTCATACTTCCAGAAATAATGCTTGGCAGCTCTTCAACAGACCCTCCCCACCTCATCATAGTCCATCCCTATGTCCTATTTATATTACCTTCTAAATATCCTTTTGGCTTCCCTGGTAGCTCAGCTGATAAAGAATCTACCTGCAATGCAGGAGACCCCGGTTGGATTCCTGGGTTGGGAAGGTCCCCTGGAGAAGGGATAGAGTACCTAGTCCAATATTCTTGGGCTTCCCTGGTGGCTCAGATGGTAAAGAATCTACCTGCAATGTGGGAGACCTGGGTTTGATCTCTGGGTTGAAAGGATCCCATGGAGGAGGGCATGGCAACCCACTCCAGTATTCTTTCCAGGAGAATCCCCATGGACAGAGGAGCCTGGAGGGCCACAGTCCATGGGGCTGCAAAGAGTTGGACACAACTGAGCGACTAAGCACAGAACAGCACAAATATCCATTCTCAATTCTCTTCATGTTTCCTTTTTTCACCAAACTACAATCCTGGCTCAACTAAACTATATAATTGCCCTTCCTCCTGATTAGATTGTATTAAGGATATTCAATTCATTCTCCCCTTGGAAGAGTGTAATTCTTCATTACTTAGCCTTAGTAGTATGAATAGGAGAGTATAAGACTTTATTGGTTCATGCTTAAAATATGCACTTTAGGAGATGTGCCTTCTTGTGCTTTTACCATTGCTGTAGGAAAAACGTGCCCAGCTAGTTCACTGGTCCAAGGAGGGTGGGGCAAGATACCCACACAGCTTAATATAACAAATTAAAGCAGACATTTGAAAATTGATTCCATTTTAGTATTTATATTAAAATAGTCATTTTAAATTGACCTGTACTTTTCAAGAGCTTATGAAAAACTTTATCATATATAATAATATTCACAAATACCCAATCATGAAGCATCAACCACTGATACCATTTAATGTAATTATACTAAAGCAAAACAAAAAAAATGAAACAAAAATTTGCTTCTTTTTTATGCATAATATGAAATCTATACTAAAAAAGTACTTCTTTTGTTTGGAGGTTATGCAAATGATGAAGACCCTGATATTGAAACTCGCCTTTATGGGACATTGATTGTGCATGCCTGGATGTAAGAAGAAGGATCAAATCATTGTAAGGAAACACGTTTTGGGGAAATGTCTCCAGGCATGAGATGATGCATTAGTAGTGGCTAGCTAATGCCTGGGAGGTAATACAGTGTTGGAAAATGATACAAAATGATAAAACTGCTGTAAAAGAAATGAAATTTTAAATTGATAATACAACTTCAAGCAGACAAAAGTATTTTAATGTATTCAAATGTACATCACACTATGGAATGCCCATTGTCTTATGCCTTTTTTCACAAGTGTGCTTAACATGACAGTAAATGGATAAATGATTCATTTTATTCTGCTGAAAGAGACCTATTCTATAAAGTAATGCAAGCAGAGTGAAATCAATAATGAAAACAATGTTAATATTCAGATATCTTCACGTAGTGTCTGTCTATAGGTAGAGCCAGAGTCAAAGAGGAAGTGAGAGAGGGAGCCTGGCTGTTTGTGATGACTTTTCTTTCATTTCTTACTTTACTTGTGTCCTCTATTTTTTTCTTAATGAGTGAGACTGCCTAAAGCCTTTTAAACTCCTTTTTCCCATCATTTGCATTTTTGAGATCATATTTTACATCTTCTTGCATGTCCCTTAACTATTTATTGTAGTTATAGTTGATTTTACAATTTTTGTGTTTTAATCTTCATTTTAGCTTGTTTGAGTGATTGATACTCCACAGTCTTGACTATATTTTTGTCATTACTAGTGTGATTTTTTTTCTTTCCTATAAATTATTATTTCTCCTTATAGCCTTTTCTTTTTCACTTAGGAAATATCCTTTACCACTTCTTGGAGTTTGATTTAGAACATTTTAATTATTTTTATTTTTAATTACAATGTTGTGTTGGTGTGCCATAAACACTGTACATATGTCCCCTCCCTCTTGAAACTTCCACCTCCACTCCATCCCACCCCTCTAGGTTGTTATAGAGCACTGAGTTGAGCTCCCTGTGTTATATAGCAACTTCCCACTACCTATCTATTTTATATATGGTAAAGTATATGCTTTAATGCTACTCTCTCAATTCATTCCACCCTCTCCTTACCCCTCTGTGCCTACAAGTCTGTTTTCTATGTGTGTGTCTATTCCTACCCTGAAAACAGGTTCATCAGTACCATTTTTCTAGATTCCATATATGTGCATGGTTGCTGTTGTTCAGTTACTAAGTCATGTCCAGCTCTTTGTGACTTAATGGGATCTAGCAAGACAGGTTCCTCTGTCCTCCAGTATCTCCTAGAGCATCCTCAAATTCTTGTCCATTGATTTGGTGATGACACCCAACT
The DNA here is from genome assembly GCF_002263795.3 of Bos taurus. Lineage (NCBI taxonomy): Eukaryota > Metazoa > Chordata > Mammalia > Artiodactyla > Bovidae > Bos > Bos taurus. Next base: position 83,481,691 of record NC_037329.1, on the reverse strand, counting down.
CTCTCATTCTGTTGCCCCCTTATCCTCTTGCCCTCAATCTTTCCCAGCATCAGGGTCTTTACCAATGAGTTGGCTCTTCGCATCAGGTGACTAAAGTATTGGAGCTTCAGCATCAGTCCTTCCAATGAATATTCAGGGTTGGTTTCTTTTAGGATCTACTGGTTTAATAACCTTGCTGTCCAAGGGACTCTCACGAGTCTTCTCCAGCACCCCAATTTGAAAGCATCAATTTTTCAGTGCTCAGCCTTCTTTATGATCCAATTCTCACATCTGTACATGACTACTGGAAAAACCATAGCTTTGGTTAGAAGGACCTTTGTCAACAAAGTGATGTTTTTGCTTTTTAATACACTGTCCAGGTTTGTCAGGTTTTCTGTCAAGGAGCAAGGGTCTTATAACTTCATGGCTGGTCCACACTATTTTTTGAGCCCCAGAAAATAAAGTCTGTCACTGTTTCCATGGTTTCCCCATCTATTTGCTATGCAGTGATGGGACTGGATGCCATGATCTTCATTTTTGGAATATTGAGTTTTAAGCCACCTTTTCACTCTCTTTCACGTTCATCAAAAGAGGGAGGAGGGTTCAGGATGGGGAACACAATGTATACCTGTGGCAGATTCATTTTGATATATGGCAAAACCAATACAATATTGTAAAGTTAAATAAAATAAAATTAAAAAAAAAATTCTGTCTCTAAAAAAAAAAAAAAAAAGCTCTTTCATTCCTCTTCACTTTCTGCCATCAGGGTGGTGTCATCTGCATATCTGAAGTTGTTAATATGTCTCCCGGCAGTCCTTATTCCAGCTGTGATTCATCCAGCCTGGCATTTCACACAATGTACTCTGCATATAAGTTAAATAAGCAGGTGACAATATTCAGTCTTGACATACTCCTTTCCCAGTTTTGAACCAATCCATTGTTCCATGTCTGGTTCTAACTGATGTATGTTTTTCTCTTTCTTACTTCACTCTATATAAGAGGCTCTTGAAGCATCTATTTTACCAAGACTGATTCAAATTTTTCCTTTCTATGGCTAATATTCCATTGTATATGTGTGCTACAACTTCTTTGGTTTAGTACTGATAAATTCTTTTAATTTTTGCCTGTGTGAGAAGTCGTTTTCTCTCCTTCTGAATAATAACCTTGCTGGGTAATGTATCCTAGCTTGTATGTTTTTCCCTTTCAACACTTTATATATGTCATGCCACTCCCTTCTGGCCTGCAACATTTCTGCAGAAAATTCATGGTGCTGCCTGTATGTGACTCTGTGTTTTTCCCTTGCTGTTTTTAGGATTGTCTTTTTAACTTTTACAACATGTCCTGGTATGGATTCATTTGGGTTCATCATGTTTGGTACTTCTATGCTTCCTGTACCTACAAATATGTTTCATTCTTTAGCTTTAAGAAACTTTCAGCCATGATCATTAAATACATTTTCTACCACTTTCTATCTCTTCTCCTGGAATCCCTATAATGTTAGAATTCTTGATGTTCCAGTGTTTCACTAAACTATCCTCATTTTTAAAAATTTGTTTTCTTTTTGCTGTTCTGATTGATACTTTTTATTATTCTATTTTATAGATCACTCAGCTTTCTTCTGTATCACCTAGTCTGCTATTGATTCCGTTTAGTGTATCTTTTAAAAATGTCTGTTACTGTGTATTATTCAGTTGTATCTTTTAAAAATGTGTTATTGTATTATTTAGTTCTTACTGGCTCTTTTTTATATATTACAGTTCCTTGTTAAAATTCTCACTATAGCCACCCATTTTTTCCCTCAAGTTCAGTTAGCATTCTTATACCATTTCTTTGAACTTTTTACCTGGTAAATTATTTATCTCTGTTCATTAGCTTTTTTTAAAATTGTTTTTCTTTTTCTTTCATTTGAAATATGTTTCTCTGTCTTATTTTGTTTAACTTTCTCCATGTCTATGAACTTGTGTGAGGCAGTTACCTATCCTAGTCATGAAAGCGTGTACTCATATAAGCACCTCCCTAGGCAGTATGCCTGTGCCCAGTGGTGGGAGAGCTAGATCTGAAGAGAAAACAGTGTCATTTTCCCTTAGGTGTCTGCAGCTACCACCTTGGTAGCAGTTAGGGTTGGAGATGAAGGAGCTAGAGCCAGAATTAGATATGAGCTGAGGCTTCTCCTGTGTTCAGTGGTCACTGCCCTATTGAGTGAAGTTTTGGGGTCCAGGGTGCTGGAACAGAAGCCCTTCGGGCTACGTCTGAGCTGGTTCTGCTCCCTCTAAGTTTGCACACTCTCCTTGGCAACTGCAGCCTCTACACTACTGGAGAATAGCAGCTGAGCAAGAGAGGCCCCATGAGGGCTAGGGTGTGCCCTGCGGTGGTCACAGGCCATGGGCAGGAGCTCAGGCATATTTTCAATCTGCTTTCTCATTGTTGTTACTGGGAGTAAATACGTGTGTTTGTGCTCTTTAGGATCAGAGTTTAGATTTCCTCAAGGGCTCCGTTAAGTCTCACTGTTTTTCAAACCAGCTGAGGAGACTTGTCCTATTGTTTTCAGAACCCAGGACTGGGACGTCCAGTGTGGCTCAGACCTCCACTCCTCATGGAGGATTTTTGAGCTCATAATATCCCCTCCTCTTCTGTGTCCCCTGCCAGGGACATGGGGCCCAAACCAATTGCTTTTCTCTTCCTACCTGACTCTGTATAGGTCTTTCTTTATAGCCGTGGCTGTAGAAGAGCCTTTCTGCCAGTCACCAGATTGTTTTCAGTGAGAGTTACTCCACATGTAGATGTATTTTTGCTGTGTTCATGGGTGAGGTGAGCTCAGCTTTCTCCTACTTTGCCGTCAAAACTCCTCTAGTTTTGAGTATATTTTATTTGATGTTTGTATCATTTTGGCATTGGCCATGAATATGAAACACTTTATGTATTTGTTTATAGTCATAAGATTATATGAGCCAAAAAAAGGGATTGCATGTAGGTAGAGAAGAAGTCTATGTTAGATATGGAGATGAATTGCCCAGATTCTCCCTTAAGAGTTTAAGAGTGCTTTCAGTACACAGCCTCCATCTGAAGGCTATTTCAGATTTTGCCTCAGCTGACCTGTTTGGGCCTTCTTCACCCAGTGACTGATGGTCTGTACCACTTCAGCTCAATTCAGAGCAACTCTGACTCTGCTTCCTTTGGATTCCCCTGAGGCTGCCATAACTCTGCCCTGCAACTCCACTTTTCCTACTGTGCAATCTTATTTTTCTCTTCTTTCCACAGATGTTGATCTCTAATAAATATTTCATATGCCAGACTTTATGTCAGTATCTTTTATTCAGAGAACTGAATCTGTAATATTAATAAAATACAAGAATTAAACATTGAAAGCCCTCTGGTACTTAGAAGTCGGGAATTTTAGGGCAAACCAGAAAAGAAGACAGCCAGGAAAGTGGGAAAAAATCGACAAAGATAGTTCCTTATAAGCTAAAAATGATGGTCATGCAAAAAGTGGGGACATATCACCTATGTCAAAGGTTGCTGATAGAAGTGATTGGGAAGCAGGAGTGATCTCTGGTTTTAGTAACAGCAGTGATGACTTTCAGAACAGTGTAAGTGTAAGAGCAGAGCCAAAGGCTGCCCAGTTGCTTCGAATAGTCTTCTTCCACTAGTTCTTCCTTTTACCACTTGGAAACCTTCCTTACTTTCTTCAAGTATTGCCTTAAGTTTAATCTTTGATAATGCTTACAGTGACCAACCTATTTAATCTCGCATGTTGCCCTTGCTTCTTTATTCCCCAATACTTCTTTTATCTCTCTCTTTTTTAAAACCAGGTTATTATGTCCTATGTATTTTACTTATTTATTATGTTTACTGTGTGTTTATCCCTCCTGTCATAAGGTAAGCCCCATAAAGGCAAGGTTCTGTCTATATTGTTCATTGATGATTTCAAAAAGTCTAAAACAATTCTAGGATCAGAGCAGGCATCCAATAAAATGAGTTAATAAATGCATTTATAATTCCTATGAATTTATAGCAGAAATTCCTCCTTCAGCTTTTCCAAATTTACTTAGGAAGCTCTATAAGCTCATCTTCTTCTGTAATTAAATAGACACCTAATATATATTTAATATTCAGTTCAGTTCAGTCACTCAGTCATGTCCAACTCTTTGTGACCCCATGGACTGTAGCACACCAGGCTCCCTGTCCATATTTAATCCATATTTAATATTATTTTAAAGTAAAAAATGATTAATAACATGTATTTAATTCAAGAAATACTTATTAGACAAAGAAATATTTATTGATCAAATGGTCCTATGGCTACTGTGGCATATAATGGTAGCTTGCTTCCTTCTTTCAGTTTACAGTTGGCTATTAAAAAATTATGGGGCTTTCCAGGTGGCATTAGTGGTAAAGAACCTGCCTGCCAATGTGGGAGACATAAGAGACGTGGACTCCATCCCTGGGTCAGAAAGATCCCCTGGAGAAGGACATAGCAACCTACTCCAGTATTCTTGCCTAGAGAATCCCATGGACAGAGGAATCTGGTGAGCTATAGTCCATAGGGTTTCAGAGTCAGACATGACTGAAGTGCCTTAGCACATGAAAAAAATGACAACGAAAAAACATGTCCTATCTGATGGCGATTTTAATGGATTGGTACCCATGGACAGAGGAGCCTCTTGGGCTTCAGTCCATGGGGTTGCTAAGAGTCGGACACGACTGAGTGACTTCTCTTTCACTTTTCACTTTCATGCATTGTAGAAGGAAATGGCAACCCACTCCAGTGTTCTTGCCTGGAGAATCCCAGGGACTGGGGAGCCTGATGGGCTGCTGTCTATGGGGTCGCACAGAGTCGGACACGACTGAAGCAACTTAGCAGCAGCAGCAGCAGCAGTGATGATTTAGAAACTGTGCTGAGACATGTCAGTTAGCACTGCCTCTAAGCTTTTGTGAGTGGAGTTTGGCCTCATGAGTGCCACATAAGTACTATCTCTAAACTATGGTGTAAATTACATGAAATTAGATACCACCTTTATTTTGTCACAATTCTATTCTCAGAAACTAGCATATAAGTAGTGTTTAATAATTATGTTGAATAAATAAATACCACTTATCATGCCATGAATTGATATAACAGGATACTAGTAGAAAACTATTTTCATCTCCTTTATTTACTAAGGAACTGGTATCATAGATTCGTTATACTAAAGCACAAATAAGACAAATCTCCATTTGCAGAATTTTCAGAGGAAAAAGCGAAAAACAAAATAAAACTTGACTCTTTAACCTTGTTACCCACTTCAAGATGTAGAAATGGGTGGGAGTGGGAAATAAGAGGAAAAGTATATTTCATCAAAGGCTTATCTCTGAAAAGATATGTACTCTGAAGAGCCATATAAAATGTTGGTAGAGGGAGAGGAATATATCTCATTTGGCAGAAATATCATGAGGGGGATGCTGGGAGAACAGTCGGAAAGAGTGAAAAGTTCAGGAAACTGGTGAAAGAGAGATCCTTCATATAGAACCAGCTGTCATCCACTCTATAAAGACTTACACTGCTGGTTGTTTCATGGCACCTTAGACGGCTCCTTATAAACTTCTAACTGTCTTGATCTCTTAGCATATGCCTGATTCTTGAAGTACTCATGAGTATTTTGTTTCCATAAATTTAGGATATGCATGGTTTCCATGCAGCATCATTTTCCTGACTTTTTGATCAAAGTGATTATATCAACTATCTCAGCCTCTCTATCCCCTAAGTAGAAATCAGATCTCCTATAGAAGTAGCTTTAACAAAGGAGAATGACCTATCTCTATGTGAAAAGATCATTAAGACTTAAAAATTATTTTAACATTTGAATGTGTAATTGATGAAAATGTCTAGATAATTTTGCATTAATTTAGCATTCCAATAATCATAGGCATTATTGTGCCTGTTACTGTAAGAACACTTATGCACAAATAGTGGTCTTTTCTTAGTTTGATTAATTAGCATTAACAAAGGTGAAGTAGGCATCGGTGCCTGACCATAAATTGAGTATTAAACATTGGATTTTAGACATTCTAACAAGTTGATCCTCAGTGAGGACTAAGGACCTTACAGTGTATGGGATTAAGATCTCTATATCACTTACTCTTCCACAAACTTCTCTCTATATCACTTACTCTTAGACAATATATGATGTAGAAGACTGAACAGCAATATAGTTGCTCCAAACTTTAAAGTATTTTTTAACCAAATTTTTAGTATAAGATCATTTTCTTATAATATGGTTCTCATTTCAAAGTTAAGGAAAATCTTTATTAATTGAAGCCATGGCTCTGGGTTTCTGTTAATCAAAGTTTTACTGAATCTTCTTACTAAATTCACCTTTGATGTTAATTAGAAATTTAATTTTTAATTTCATACCTTTGTGACTATAACTATCCTCTTTAGATATTGATGCACTTTCAATTTTTAAGATATATCATTAAAAGATCATAAGCTGCAAAATATTATTCCTGACATTGGAAAATCTCCTTAATGAAGGAAGGAAAACTATAATATAAAATATATTATAGTTATTAGTTAATAAGTAGTTTGATTATAAGCAAATCTTAAAATAAATAATAAAATATTCTAAATTTATCTTGTTATACTTTTGTACTTAATTGTCATATGTCATACTAATTTTAGCTTTTCAAAATGTGTTCAAATTTTTTAACTATCATTTCTGGTGTATCTTTGAAAAGACTCATTTGAACTTCAAACACCAAACTATGACCCTCAGTTGATCAAAGAGAATAGAAATCATGAAGTAAGTCAAATTATTCTTTCCCTTTATTTTCTGTTCATCCATGCACTCCTTCATATTTAGTTTCTCATAATTATTCTGTGGAAGGGAAACTACTGACACATGGTCTCTGTCTAACTGATGGCATATTTTCTACTATAATAAACAGCTTATTTGACCCATTTACTCCTACAGGAAAAAATTACATTATCCAGTGACTTTGGCATAACTTAGTGAATTTCTAAAGTGCCCAGATAAAAAGCTTCTATATCTATAAGGTAAATGCACTATAATCCCAGGGAGTGCCTCATACAAGCTACAAAATTGTGCTAAATCACTTCAATCATGTCTGACTCTTTGCAACCCTGTGGACTGTAGATTGCCAAGATCCTCTGTCTCCCACAGGAGACACAGGTTGGATCCCTGGGTCAGGAAGTTCCCCTGGAGGAGGAAATGGCAATGAACATTAGTGCCATGAACATTGGGGTTCATGTATCTTTCCAAATTAGAGTTTTCATCTTTTCTGGGTATATGTCCAGGAGTAGGATTGCTGGATTGTATGGTGACTCGATTTTTGTTTCTTTAAGGGACCTCCATCTTGTTCTCCATAGTGACTGCACAAGTTTACATTCCCATTAACAGCACAACAGGATTATCTTTGCTCCACCCTCTCCAGCATTTATTATTTGTAGACCTTGATGATAGCCATTCTGACAGATGTGAGGTGATACCTCATTAATAGTTTGACTTGAATTTTTCTAATACTTAACCGTCTTAAGCATCTTTTTATGTACCTATTAGCCATCTGTATGTCTTTGGAGAAATGTCTATTTAGGTCTTCTGCAAAAAATTTTCTTTTTTAATTTGGGTTTTTGTTTATTGATATTGAGCTGTATGAACTGTTTGTATATTTTGGAGATTAACCCCTCATTAGTAACATAACTTACAAATATTTTCTTCTATTTTGTAGGTTGCCTTTTCATTTTGTTTATGATTTCCTTTGTTGTGCCAAAGTTTTAAGTTTAATTAGGTCTCATTGTTTATTTTTGCTTTATTTCCATAGGAGATGGATCCAAATAATATTGCTGCAATTTATGTCAAAGGGTATTCTGCCTATATTTTCCTCTAGGAGTTTTATAGTATCTGGTCTTAAATTTATGTCTTTAATCCATTTCGAGTTTATTTTTGTATATGGTGTTAGAGAATGTTTTAATTTCATTCTTTCACATGTAGCTGTCTAGTTTTTCCAGCACCACTTATTGAAGAAACTGTTTTTCCATTGTATATTTATGTCTCCTTTGTCGTAGATTAATTGGCCATAAGTCCATGGGTTTATTTCTGGGCTTTATATCCTGTTCCATTGATCTGTGTGTCTGTTTTTGTGCCAGTACAATATTGTTTTGATTATTGTAGTTTATAGTATAGTTTGAAGTCAGGGAGTCTGATTCCTCTAGCTCCATTCTTCTTTCTCGAGATCGTTTGATCTATTCAGAGTCTTTTGTGTTTCCATACAAATTGTAAAACTGTCTGTTTTAGTTCTGTGAAAAATGCCATTAGTAACTTTGTAGGTGTTGCCTTGAATCTATAGATTGCCTTGGGTAGTACGGTCATTTTTACAATATTGATTCTTCCAATCCAAGAACACGATACATCTTTAGATCTGTTTGTGTCATCTTCAGTTTCTTTCATCAACATATTATTATAGTTTTCTGAGTACAGGTCTTTTGCCTCTTTATGTGGTTTTATTTCAGGTATTTTTTTTTGATGTTATGGTAAATAGATTTGTTTTCTTAATGTCTGTTTCTGATATTTTATTGCTAGCATACATGTATGCAACATTTTTCTGTATATTAACTTTTTATCCTGCAACTTTACCAGACTCATTGATGAGCTCTAGTAGTTTTCTCATGGTATCTTTAGGATTTTATATCTGTAGTATCAGGTCATCTACAAACAGGGAGTTTTACTCCTTTTCCAATTTGAATTCTTTTTATTTCTTTTTCTTCTCTGATTGCTGTGGATAGGACTTTTAAAGCTATGTTGATTAATAGTGGCTAAGGTGGCCATTCTTGTCTTATTCCTGATTTTAGAGGAAATGCTTTTAGCTTTTCACAGTTGAGTATGATATTAGCTATGGGACTGTCATTATATGGCCTTATTATGTTGAAGTATGTTCCCTCTATGCCCACTTTCTGGAGAGCTTCTATCATAATTGATACTCAGTTCAGTTCAGTGGCTCAGTTGTGTCTGACTCTTTGTGACTCCTTGGACCACAGCACTCTAGGCTTCCCTGTCCATCACCAACTCCCAGAGCTTACTCAAACTCATGTCCATCGAGTCAGTGATGCCATCCAACCATCTCATCCTCTGTCATCCTCTTCTCCTCCTGCCTTCAATCTTTCCCAGCCTCAGGGTCTTTTCCATTGAGTCAGTTCTTTGTATCAGGTGGCCAAAGATTTGGAGTTTTAGCTTTAGCATCAGTCCTTCCAATGAATATTCGGGACTGATTTCCTTTAGGATTGACTGGTTTGATCTCCTTGCAGTCCAAGGGACTCTCAAGAGTCTTCTCCAACACCACAGTTCAAAAGCATCAATTCTTCAGTGCTCAGCTTTCTTTATAGTCCAAATCTCACATCCACACATGACTACTAGAAAAACCATAGCTTTGACTAGACAGACCTTTGTTGGCAAAGTAATGCCTCTGCTTTTAAATATGCTCTCTAGGTTGGTCATAGCTTTTCTTCCAAGAAGCAAATGTCTTTTAATTTCATGGCTGCAGTCACCATGTGCAATGATTTTGGAGCTCAAAAAAATAAAGTCTGTCACTGTTTCCATTGTTTCCCTATCTATTTGCCATGAAGTAATGGGACCAGATGCCATAATCTTAGTTTTCTGAACGTTTAGTTTTAAGCCAGCTTTTTCACTCTCCTCTTTGACTTTCATCAAGAGGCTCTTTAGTTCTTCTTCTCTTTCTGCCATGAGGTGGTGTCATCTGCATATCTGAGGTTATTGATACTTCTCCCAGCAATCTTGATTCCAGCTTGTGCTTCATCCAGCCCAGCAATTGATGTTGAACTTAATCAAAAGATTTCTCTGCATCTATTGAACTGATCATATGGTTTTTATTCTTTAATCTGTTAGTGTCATGTATTTCATTGGTTAATTTGCAAATATTGAAAAACCCTTGCATCCCTGGAATAAATTTGACTAGATAATGGTTTATGATCCTTTTAATATATTATTTGATTCAATTTTCTAGTATTTTGTTGAGAATTTTTGTTGTGTCTATTTCATCAGTGATATCAGCCTGTAATTTTCCAGCCCATTTAACCAATAACAATACATAAAATTTCAAAAGTTTCTTAGAAGAAAAATGTTTTCCCTTTGACATCATTTTGTAGATAGCTTCTGAAAGCAATACTCATTTCATAAGCAGAAATGGAAGACTGATATCAATTCCACTATTTATAAAATGCATACCCCACTCCAGTACTCTTGCCTGGAAAATCCCATGGATGGAAGAGCCTGGTAGGCTGCAGTCCATGGGGTTGCTAAGGATTGGACATGACTGAGCGACTTCACTTTCACTTTTCATTTTCATGCATTGGAGAAGGAATTGGCAACCCACTCCAGTGTACTTGCCTGGGGAATCCCAGGGACAGGGGAGCCTGGTGGGCTGCCATCTCTGGGGTCGCACAGAGTTGGACACTTCTGAAGTGACTTAGCAGCAGCAGCATATATGTATACATATACATATACAAATACATACACACCCCCCCCCCACACATATATATATATATATATATATATATATATAGTCATATCAGTAGGATGAAAGATTATTCTTAAATAATCTGAATACTGGGAAAAATCTTAAAACCAAATTTAAATATTAACATTAAAGTCATATACAGTGAATTAATATTTTTGTCAGGTTGTCACTCAACCTATATTTGAACATTTTTAATGGTTCTATATTCAAGTCATTACTTTGCCTACAAAGGTCCGTCTAGTCAAAGCTGTGGTTTTTCCGGTAGTCACGTATGGATGTGACAAGAGTTGGACTATAAAGTTGAATGCCGAAGAATTGATGATTTTGAACTGTGGTATTGGAGAAGACTCGAGAGAGAGTCCCTTGGACTACAGGGTGATCTGACCAGTCCATGCTAAAGGAAACCAGTCCTGACTATTCATTGGAAGGATTGATGCTGAAGCTGAAACTCCAATACTTTGGCCACCTGATGCGAAGGACTGACTCATTTGAAAATACCCTGAGGCTGGGAAAGATTGAAAGCGGGAGGAGAAGAGGATGCCAGAGGATGAGATGGTTGGATGGCATCACTGACTCAACGGACATCAGTATGAGTAAGCTCTGTGTGTTGGTGACGGACAGGGATGCCTGGAGTGCTGCAGTCCATGGGGTTGCAATGAGTTGGACATGACTGAGTGACTGAACTGAACTGTTTTTCAAGACTACTGATTTTATCTTGAATTGAGTAAACCAAATTGATGGTTAAGTTTTTTTTTTTTTTTTTTTCAATCTGAAACATGCGAATATACTCAAATAGCCTAATAACAATTCACTGGTAACTGAGTGAATCCATGTAAATAATTCAGCACCTAAGTGTTGTGTTTAAACATTGTTTATCATAAGAAATGATCTAGGTCATAGAGGATCAAGAAGAAAACATGAATTTTCAATTTTATGTGATTCACAGATTATTAATTGTCACTTTAAAAGCACTCAAGATCTTGAGTAAAACAACATTTAGCACCACCCAGTGCCAGTCCCAGCTGCAGCTGCATTCTAGACAGATTGGGGGTGTGTCAGCAGTGCTTAACGTTCAGCTGTTCACCACAGCCCACTGCCAAGATGAAGGGTCATCTACTACACACAGCCTCTCTGCATTGTTTGGTAATATACATGAGCAGTAAGCAATGCAGTATATGTATCTAAGGTTATAAAAATATTAAAAAAATGCTTTTATTCTGTTGAATAAAGTTTATGTGACTTGCATTCTATTTTATCATCAAAATATTTAGTTGGAGGACTATAAAGGATGTATCTCCATGTAAGTATAATGAAATTGTTCACTATGCTTGCTTCATTCTTTTACACAAAAATTCACATTTACTATTTGTTTTTTTTGTTTGTTTGTTTGTTTTATATACTATGTTGATTCAATTGATGAATTACTCTTATTCAGAAAAAAACAATGAAATGGGGATGCCTTTAAATTTAATTTGTCCTTTTTCCTCATCACCCCATCACTTTGTTTTTCTTCTAAGCTAATTAATTTTAATCCTTAGCTTATATAACAGTATCTTCAGAAGACAAAACTTGAAATAACAATATATCCTAAACATCCGCTAGGGAATTTATTGTAGCATTGAAAGATGGGCAGTACATAGAAGTAGCTGTTTCATTCTTGAAAATGACTCCACAGAATAGTATCTGCACCCTTACCCCTCTTTCACAGAAAATTGTTATAACCTTGATTTTGACTTTCTAAAAAACAAACTGTTTCTTGCATACAAGTTCAATACAAGCATTGTTGTACCAAGTTTTAATATCTTGGTAAAAAACTGCTCACTTCTGACTTTCAGGTAACAATTTAAAAAAGATACAGGGCAGCCAAGTATGTAATTTTCTCTTACTGTTTCTATCTATTGCATATTAGAATTTTACAGGCTAGAACAGGATTGTGTCCAGTTGAACTCAGAAAATAAAGGAGTAAAAATGAACTATTTTTTAATATTCTGAAATACTTAAGTGGAAAAATGACTTTTGATATACAACTCTTTATAAGATGGAATAAAGCATAGTTTTCTATTATTAGATTAATATTAAAAGAATGTTCCATGCCAGTAACAATGATTATTCCATTGGATAGTCATAAAATTATTTAAACAAGAAGATCCATTTAAATGTACAGTTTAATATGGAGCTTATGTCCCATACTTAGAAAATAAAATACATCAAAAATTTATTTTTTTAGAGATGACAACAAGAGATAGTGAATAGTGACTAAGTAACTCTGATAAATTTTCTCAACTGGGGAAATATTTCAAGTTGTGATTTAACTCACTGAATCATGAAATGGCTCACAGCGAAGTAACTAGAGTTTTGTTGATTAATGTGCTACTATTTGTATGGTAAGATGAAAAATTAATGGGGAGAGACAGACGGTTATATGAGCTAAGCAAATCTAATCCAGTCCTGAACATTAGATGAAAAGATAGAATTAATCAAATAACAAATCATTTCACAAAGACTCATTTCCATGTCTTTTGTATAAGCCAATAAACAATTTTTACATAAATGTAAAAAATACTATTTCACTAGTTTTATTTTAAACCAAGGCCAACCGGGACTTGCTATCATGGCAAAATAATCTTCACGTCTATTTTCTACCAGTTTATGACCCACTGGTTTCTGTTCTATTCAAGATTTCATGGTTGTGACTGACATGTAATTGACTGTTTGACTACGAGTTCACATACTGAGTTTGGTGATGTGTGCGTGATACTTTCAGTATACCTGAGATAAAGTATTATTTTTCTGTACTAAGATTCACTGTTTTTAGAGTAGAACACCTGCGGTGGGGGATAGTCAGGGCATCCTGGGTTTTGAAAAAAGTCATTGGAAACTAAATTACATGGAAATATTAGTTCCTGTGAAAGTTTATGTGTTTCTAAGTTAATCTCTGTAGATAGCTATGATTTCTATTCTTATCTTTTATGGGCCATCTTTTAAATAAAATCTCTGCTATTGCTACTTGTAAGATTTCAGAGAAATGTTTTTGAATTTTAGAGTGAGTAAAAATAAAGAATATTGTTGTATCTTGATTAAAATGAAATAGTAAAGCTTTCTTTTCAAACCTTTGTTCTAAAGCAAGAGAAAGACAGGGTTTGCTATTAAAACTCAGATGATCAGAAGATATTTATACTACTTATTCTGCCTCCTGTGTGTGTGTGTGGTGTTTGTGTTTGCACACTGTAAGCTCATATATCTAGGGCTTCTCTTGCTCAGTCATTAAAAAGGATATATTCTATTTACACTTAATTGTTATGAATGGTAAAGAACTCTCATGCCAATGCAGGAGACATAAGAGACATAGATTTGATCCCTGGGTTGGGAGGATCCCCTGGAGAAGGGCATGGCAACCCACACCAGTATTCTTGCCTGGACAATCCTATGGACAGAGGAGCCTCTGGTGGGCTACAGTCCATAGGGTCGCAAAGAGTCAGACAGGGCTAAAGCAACTTAGCATGCACACAAGATGAATCAGAGACAACTCTTTTTTCCCTTCTGCCAAAAAGCCCAACCATTATATTTTTAAGTGTGGAAATTTACAATATATTATAGACATTTCACCTGTCTTTTTGGAAGAAATTACATAAATAAGCAAGGTAGCATTTGGATTGTTTTATCTTTGAAATGTGCTATGCCTTAATAATCTTGAATTGTGTTGTTGAACTCTCATTGCACTTTTATGTTTTCCTAGGTTAAGCCATTATTTTAGAGAGCAAAATAAATCTATATAGCTAGGGTTCATTCAGATCATTGCTCTCGTATTGCTCTCTTTTACTTTTTCTTGGCAATTTTCACCTTTTTTGATATATGGTACACATTTTATCTTGGTTTGCAGCTATTTGTGGAGATATGCCTCTCCTTTTCCCACCAAATAGTAGGACAAAAATGACTATTTTTCCATTCTTTTGTGAAAATTACCTGCCATTTTGTTCACATTGTCTATTTATCTTTGTTACCTTCTTTGCTTGCAGTTGATGACCAACAAAAGGCAAGGTCTCTTTTCTCCTCTGTTGCCTATTTCTGTCAACACAAGTAAACCACTACAGTATAACATCTCAAATTTATCTTTCTATCCTTCATTGTTCAAATTTTTCCAAGTTATATGCTCCTTTTTATGCGTAGTGCTTTTCCTGCTACCCACAGTTTAAGGTTAAATATGTATTGCTTCTTCTTTGTTAGAACTCACAGTCCTGTAACCTGAAGCCACTGTAGCTACTGAATTCATTGTATGTCTGAATAACATGGGCAATGATAGCCTACTACTTTGGCATTTTTTTCTTAACACATCTCACTTTCAGATTGAGTGTCTCTTTTTTGAATTACTGTAGAACATGGTTTCTATCTACTTGAAGACAAATTTCATATCTTACTTTTCTTTAAATGACTCACACTGCTTAAGCACAAAATAGGCACCCCTTAAATAATTTTTGCATAAATTATTGATTAGAACAAACCAGTATGATGATGAAGGGTTTTTTAAAATATTGCCTGGAATCTTCTCTTCACTGTATGCTCAGGGATCATTCAGATTATCACTGAGGTTTTGACAATATTAAGTAAAGAGATAAATATATTTCTACATCATGACTGTTCACCACTTACTATTCTGGAATACAATTTTTTCCCTTATCTACAAGAGACTAAGGAAAGAATGTGAATATACTGAGCCCAGCTTCCTTATCCCTGCAACTATTATAAAAGTACCTTAGAGCTAGCAGAGATGGGGGGCAGAAAAGACCTAATGAGACGTAGAAAAAAAGATTTAAGGCACTATGACCAAACAGACTTTGATTCTAATGCGTGTGTCTGTACTAAAACTGTATACTTCTCTGGTTATGATTGAGTTTAATTAACATATTGGTCCAATTTTTACCTACAGATCAGGGCAGGGCATTGGCTTGAAATTGTTAGATAATTTAGTCTACATTTTTTCTTGGCATTTTGATTCTTACTCTCATTAAGAGATACACTGAGGAAAAGGGAGTACTTACTAAACTTCCCATTGGAGAGAAAAAATAATCTCAGCTCTACAATGAATTAGAATTGTTATCATGATTGGCCTCTTAAATTTTTCTCAGTTTCTTAAAGATAGAAATAAGACAATCATGTTAATTTTGCATAATTAAATAGAATAACTATCATGAAAATACCTAGAATAAAGGAATATGAAACATAGACCACTCTTTCTTCCTTTTCTCCTTTGTCTTTTCATTCTTTTATTCTTTTTCTTTTTGCCTTCTTTATTTCTACTTGTTTTTCCCTTTAAGTCCTCCTTCCTTTAGTCTCTGCTGCTGTTGCTTTACCTTGGATCTTTTAGTGGATTTCTTCTGGTTTTTGTTTTTTTTTTTCTAGTCACACTATATATGCCCATAAATGCATAACAATTTTACATATATTTTCATAATGTGAAGAATGGAATCATGACCATATTTACCCTTAAATAACTAGAAAAACCTCTTATTTCAGTTGGTTTAATGGAATGAAAAGCTTAAAAATGAAACTCCCAATATAAATCCTACAGCTAAATTATATTTATATTTTGTCTTTATTTTCCAAAGATGTTATACTGAAACAAGTGTTCTTAAGTCTATAGTAAAATTGGTGATTGCATTAATGCCTAACTCAAATTATAAATAGAAAATTTAGTCAATAATGTCTAATTATGATCACACTGGAGTAAGTCTAAAGGAACTATAATTATACCATGCATGCAATGAAACCTTTATATTGCTACAACATTTCAGTGTTCTTATTAGGATACATTGTCATCATTGGCTGCCCATTGAAATGTAGTGATTTTTCTCTAGTGCAGATTAATTAGAATGGTGTTTGCATATAGTTTTTAAATTTTTAAATAATATACAGTTTCTATGAATTTTTCACAATAATGTAGGATAACAAACCTTTCTAAGTCAACATTCTTAACCTGTTTTTGAAGGATGCTGTAGATGAATACATGTTGATATTGGAAGAAGGCATTTTAGGAGGAATATAGAGCTTAAAAAAAGGAATACAGAAATGAAACTATGGTCTTTGTGTGAATAATGCTGAATTAGGCAAAAAGATAACTGGACATGGAATAATGGACTGGTTCAAATTGGGAAAGGAGTACATCAAGGCTGTATATTTTTACCCTGATTATTTAACGTATATGCAGAGTACATCATGTTAAATGCTGGGTTGGATGACTTGCAAGCTGGAGTCAAGATTGTTGAGAGAAATATCAACAATATCAGATATGCAGATGATATCATTTTAATGGCAGAAAGTGAAGAGGAACTAAAGAACCTCTTGATGAAGGTGAAAGAGGAGAGTGAAAAAGCTGACTTAAAACTCAACAATCAAAAAACAAAGATCATGGCATCTGGTCCCACCACTTCATGGCAAATAGATGGGGAAAAAGTGGAAACAGTGACAGATTTAATTTTATTGGGCTTCAAAATCACTGTCGATGGTGACTGTAGCCGCAAATTAAAAGACTCTCCTTGGAAGAAAAGCTATGACCAAACTAGACAGTGTATTAAAAACCAGAGACAGCACTTTGCTGACAAAGGTCTGTATAGTCAAAGCTATGGTTTTTCCAGTAGTCATGTTTGGATGTGAAATTTGGACCATAAGGAAGGCTGAGCACCAAAGAAATACTGCTTTTGAACTCTGGTGCTGAAGATTCTTGCAAGTCCCTTGGACAGCAAGGAGATCAAATCAGTCAATCTTAAAGGAGATCAATCCTGAATTTTCATTGGAAGGACTGATGCTTAAGCTCCAATATGTTGGCCACCTGATATTGACTCATTGGAAAAGACTCTGATGCTGGAAAAAATTGAGGGCAACAGGAGAGGGGTCGACAGAGGATTAAATGGTTGGATGGCATTACCGACTCAGTGAGCGTGAGTTTGAGCCAACACCGGAAGATAATGAAAGACAAGGAAGCCTGACATGCTGCAGTTCATGGGATCACAAGAATTGGACAGGACTTAGCAACTGAACAACAACAATTCAGTTCAGTTCAGTTGCTCAGTGTGTCCGACTCTTTGCTACCCCATGAATTGCAGCACGCCACGCTTCCCTGTCCATCACCAACTCCCGGAGTCCACTCAAACTCACATCCATCGAGTCAGTGATACCATCCAGCCATCTCATCCTCTGTCATCCCCTTCTCCTCCTGTTCCCAATCCCCCCCAGCATCAGGGTCTTTTCAAATGAGTCACCTCTTCGCTTGAGGTAGCCAAAGTACTAGAGTTTCAGCTTTAGCTTCAGTCCTTCCAAAGAACACCTAGGACTGATCTCCTTTAGAATGGACTGGTTGGATCTCCTTGCAGTCCAAGGGACTCTCAAGAGTCTTCTCCAACACCTCAGTTCAAAAGCATCAATTTTTCGGTGCTCAGCTTTCTTCACAGTCCAACTCTCACGTCCATACATGACCACTGGAAAAACCATAGCCTTGACTAGATGGACCTTTGTTGGCAAAGTAATGTCTCTGCTTTTGAATATGCTTTCTAGGTTGATCATAACTTTCCTTCCTAGGAGTAAGCATCTTTTAATTTCATGCAGTCACCATCTGCAGTGATTTTGGAGCCCCAAAAAATAAAATCTAACACTGTTTCCACTGTTTCCCCATCTATTTCCCATGAAGTGATGGGACCAAATGCCATGATCTTAGTTTTTCAAAGTAGAGATAAATCATGAACTCTATCCTTCCTTTCAAATTGTTAGATTCTGAGTATTAAATGAATGACAAGGAGTAGTATATAAGCATGGATACAATATAAAAGTCAAAGTTTTGAAATGAACAGCATTTGTCCCATTCTCAATGTCCTGGACTCCTACATAAACATGGACTTTATGAGAGAGACAGAATTCTAATAGCAGAATTAGTGAATGTCTAGTCCACCTTATTCATTTGATAAATGTGTCAAACAAATAAAAAGAATGAGTTGTAGACATTTTCCCAAGTTGGCCAATATGATCTCTCCAATTTTTAAGTTGGGACCTAGGTGTAATTTAACTTTGAATTTTCTTCTCTTACACTATTCTAAGTTACAATTACTTTATAACTGATAATTTTTAATTTAACCTATTTGAACATGGTTAATGTTCTTAATATGTAAAGCTGTATTATATTGTGGAGATGTTAGGATTTCTATATATAATATCATGTCAACTGCAAATAATGACAGTTTCACTGCTTCCTTTCTAAGTAGGATGCCTTTTCTTTCTTTTTATTGTCTGGTATCTGTGGCTACGACTTACAATACTGTGTCAAATAGAAGTGGTGACCCTTCTGGGTATCTTGTCTTGTTCCTGAATTTAGATGAAAGACTTTTAGCATTTGACCATTGAGTATGATATTAGCTGTTCATTTGTCATAAATATTCTTTATCTTGTTAAGATATGTTACATGCATATTTACTTTAATTAAAGTTTTTGTTATGTACTGTTGTTGAATTTTGACACATGTTTTTTCAATTTCTATTGAGAGGATTGTATAATTTATACCTTTTATCTTGTTAATGTGGTATATCACATTAATTGATTTGCTAGTGTTGAACTCTCCGTGCATCCCTGGAATAGTTCCAACTTGATTATGTTGTGTGATCCTTTTTATATATTGTTGGATTTGGATCATGTGCTCTGCTCTGCTCAGTCACTCAGTCATGTCCAATTCTTCGCAATCCCATGGACTGTAGCCACCAGGCTTCTCTGTCCATGGGATTCTCCAGGCAAGAATACTGTAATAGGTTGTCATTTCCTACTCCAGGGATCAAACCCGTGTCTCTTACATCTTCTGTGTTGGCAGGCAGATTTTTTATCATTCTTCCATCTGGAAAGTCCAGAATTTGGTTTGCTAGTGTTTTATTAATTTTTTTTCAACTATATTCATTAGTGGTATAACCCTGTAACTTTCATTTTCTGTAATGCCTTTGATTTTGGTGTCTGGGTAAAGGTAACCTTGTAGAATGAATTTGTGATTTTTTTCCTCCTTTTCAATTTCTTGGAATAGTTTGAGAAGAATAGGTATTATTTATATGTTTGATAGTTTCCCCTGTGAAGATGTTCATTCTAGGACTTCTGTTGCTGGAGATTTTTTCAAGTTCAACCTATTCATTTCTTATTTTGTTTTTGGGTCTTCTCTCTTTTTTTCTTGGTGAGCGTGGCTGAAGATTTATCAGTTTTGTTTATTTTTTCAAATAAACAACTCTTGCTGTCATTGATATTTTCTTTTTTTTAAGTCTCTATTTTATTTACTTTCTCTTTGACCTTTGATCATTGATGTAAATGGGATGTTAAACTCCCCTACTATCATTGCATTATTGCCAATTTATCCCTTTGTCTATTAATACTATATATATAGATATATCTATATATAGATATTTAAGTGCTCATGGATTGGTTACATATACATCAACAGATGTGTATCCTGTTCTTTTATTATCCCTTTATCATTATATGATGCCTTCTTTTTTGTTATAGCCTTTGTTCTAATGTCTATTTTGTCTGATATTAATATTACTGCCCACTTTGTCATTTATGTTTGCATGCAATATTTTTGTATTATCCTCTCACTTTCAGTCTGTGTATGTCTGTGGATTTGAAGTGACTGTCTTGTAGGCAGCATATTTGTTTTGTTTTCTTGTTCGTCTCTGAGTGTTTTGTGACCCGATGGACTGTAGCCCACCAGGCTCCTCTGTCTGTGGGATTTCCCAGGCAAGAATACTGTAGTGGATTGCCATTTCCTTTTATCAGGGATCTTCCTGACCTAGGAATTGAACCTGTATCTCCTGTATTGCAAGCAGATTCTTTATCACTGAGCCAGTTGGGAAGCCCTCAGGCAGCAATATAGATGAGTCATATTTTCATCCAATTATGACTCATGTTTTATCTTTTGACTGGAGCACTTAGTCCATTAACATTACTTGTTTTCCAGTTTGTTTTTCTAGTTCTTCTGCATTAATTTCTTCTTTTTGTTTCTTCCATTATGGGTTGATGATATTGTTTAGTAGTATGCTTGTGTTCTTCTGTTTTTAGTTTCTGTGTATCTATCGAAATTTTTTGATATGTGGTTACCATGAGTTTTATATATGTTGCTTCATAATTATATCAGCTTGTTTTAAACTGGTGGTCATTTCAGTTCAAACACATTCTCAAAGATCCACATTTTTTTTTTTTTTCACTCACCTCTCCTCCACTTTGTGTTTTGATGCCATACTTTATATCTTCATGCTTATTCCTTAGCTATTTATTGTAGTTAGAGTTGAGTATATAATTTTAGTTTTTAATATTCATGCTAGTTTACTTAAGTGATTGGTTCTCAGCCTTTATAGCCTCCCTGTATCTGTGACTTTGGGCTTCCCAGGTGTATTAGTGGTAAAGAACTCGCCTGCCAACGCAGAAGAAGTAAGAGATGTGCATATGACCCTGCATCAGGAAGATCTCCTGGAGGAGGGCATAGCAACCTACTCTAGTATTCTTGCCTGTAGAATCCCAAGGACAGTGGAGCCTGGTGGGCTACAGTCCATAGGGTAACAAAGACTTGGAAGTGACTAAAGCCACTTAGCACACATGCACGCATATTTCTGAAATTTCAGTAGTCAGTGTCTATTCACAATATCGGTCACTGAAAAAAATATTGATAAGAAGAAACTTGTATGTAACATCTATTGCAGTCTTCTGCAAGATATAGACTATTATGCCATATCGTGTTTTAAATTCTGGTATAAAATGTTTTCTTATTTGAAGGATTTAAAGTGACTAGAACATAGCTCTTTAAAAATCTAGTTCTATATGGTTAGGAAGGAAAAAAGTATTCGAATTCATGATTTTTTAGCTCATTTTTATAAAATTAAGAAAAAAATCTTTTAAAAAAGTAAATAAGAATTTCTATTATGTTATAGAAATGTATCCACACAAAAGTGATTTGCTTGATGTATTTTTTTGAACCCGATATGTCTGTCTCCTTTGTGACCCCTTGGACTGTAGCCTGCTAGGCTCCTCTGTCCATGGGGATTCTCCAGGCAAGAATACTGTAGTGGGTAGCCTATCTCAATAGAAAAGACTGTGATGCTGGGAGGGATTGGGGGCAGGAGGAGAAGGGGACGACAGAGGATGAGATGGCTGGATGGCATCATCGACTCGACGGACATGAGTCTGGGTGAACTCCAGGAGTTGGTGATGGACAGGGAGGCCTGGCGTGCTGCAATTCATGGGGTCGCAAAGAGTCGGACACGACTGAGCAACTTTCACTTTTACCTTCACTTTCACAGTGCTATGTAATATCTCAATTTATAATTCTTTTTATTTATACTTTATGGTGGAACCGCTGCTTAAACACATGCTAATAAATTTGTACTTTTCTGAATTAGTTTTGATAGAAGGCTAAACAATACATAGTTATGTGGAATAGCAAATTAGTAAATAAAATACAATTTAGAAAACAGGAGATTTAATTTAAAGGCTATTTTTTTTTCAGACTTTTTATTTTCTTACTTTGTTCCTCACATCCTGACATATACACTGGCCCTCAGTCAATGAGGCTTAGTGGGATTGCTTAGATGAAAAAAAGATCTATGCATTTGCTTTAATTTTAACTCTGGTACTCACTGATCTCCAGAACAAATATTAACTCCTTTGGAGATGACAAGCATATGAAAGAAAACCCTTCTAAATTATATTATGTAGTCATACGGTTTTTAATAAGACTGTGTGAAAAATTAGAAACATATCACATTGCAGAATGATAGGCATATTTATATCAGTTTTCTTGGGAGAATTTCTCCTTTTAGAGTTGTAGTTGTTTAGATTTTAGTTATTATTCCTGAAATTCATGGACAAAGTTTAAATTTCACCCAAACAGCACATATACATAACAGCATATATTTTGTGCAAATATTTTTGTAGTTACTATTTTCTGTCATCAAGCAACAAAGCAATGTAAATCAACTATTTTGCCTTCTGCCTCCATGATATGCAAATATTTTGTGCAAATGTTCCTATATACACAAACACAAACAGATTGAAATGATGAGAATGTATTTTTATAGTTTATTTCAGCCAATATTCTATTTTATTAAATTAATATAAACACTGTATCAGTAATTAATGAACTTTCTGAATAGTAGTTTGGTTGCTCAGTTGTATCTGACTCTTTGTCACCCCATGGACTGCAGCATGTCAGGCATCCCTGTCCATCACCAACTTCTGGAGCCTACTCAAACTCAGGTCTGTCGTGTCGGTGATGCCATCCAACCATCTCATCCTTGGTTGTCCCCTTCTCCTCCTGCCTTTTATCTTTCCCAGAATCAGGGTCTTTTCCAATGAGTTGATTCCTCGCACCAGGTGGCCAAAGTATTGGAATTTTAGCTTCAGCATCAGTCCTTCCAATGAATATTCAGGACTGATTTCATTTAGGATTGACTGGTTTGATCTCCTTGTAGTCCAAGGGACTCTCAAGAGTCTTCTCCAACACCACAGTTCAAAAGCATCAATTCTTTGGCAGTCAGCTTTCTTTATAGTCCAAAACTCACATGCATACATAACTACTGGAAAAACCATAGCTTTGATTAGACAGACCTTTGTTGGCCAAGTAAAGTCTCTGCTTTTTAATATGCTATCTAGTTTGGTCATAGCTTTTCTTCCACTGAGCAAGAGTCTTAATTTCATGGCTGCTGTCACCATCTGCTATGATTTTGGAGCCCCACAAAATAAAATCTGTCAGTGTTTCCTTTGTTCCCTCATGTATTTGCCATGAAGTGATGGGACTGGATGCCATGATCTTAGTTTTCTGATTGTTGAGTTTTAAGCCAACTTTTACACTCTCCACTTTGACTTTCATCAAGAGGCCCTTTATTTCTTCTTTGCTTTCTGCCATAACGTTGATGTCATCTGTGTGTCTGAGGTTATTGATATTTCTCCCGGCAATCTTGATTCCAGCTTGTGTTTCATCCAGCCCAGCATTTCTCATGATGTACTCAGCATAAAAGTTAAATAAGCAGGGGCAATATACAGCCTTGATGTACTCCTTTTCCTATTTGGAACCAGTCTGTTGTTCCATGTCCATTTCTAACTGCTGCTTCTTGACCTGCATACAGATTTCTCAGGAGGCAGGTCAGGTGGTCTGGTATTCCCATCTCTTTCAGGGTTTTCCACAGTTTGTTGTGATCCACACAGTCAAAGGCATAGTCAATAAAGCAGAAGTAGGTGGTTTTCTGGAACTCCCTTGCTTTTTTGATGATCCATCAGATGTTGGCAATTTGATCTCTGGTTTCTCTGCCTTTTCTAAATCCAGCTTGAACATTTGGAAGTTCACAGTTCACATACTGTTGAAACCTGGCTTGGAGAATTTTGAGCATTACTTTGCTAGCATGTGAGATGAGTGCAATTTTGTGGTAGCTTGAGCATTCTTTGGCATTGCCTTTCTTTGGGATTGAAATATAAACTGACCTTTTCCAGTCCTGTGACCACTGCTGAGTTTTCCCAATTTGCTGGCATATTGAGTGCAGCACTTTCACAGCATCATCTTTTAAGATTTGAAATAGCTCAACTGGAATTCCATCACCTCCACTAGCTTTGTTCATAGTGATGCTGTTTTATTGCTTGACTTTTCATGAATCAGACCTCTAAAAAAACAATATTGAGTAGAATGAGATAAAAATAGAGTTGAAAGTTATATTTACGTAGTCACATATTTAGATGTGATCAGATGTTTTATATTTATATCAAATTATTGTAGGTGATCAGATATTAAATAATTGAAGACATTCATTCACTACATTGAATTATTTTTTTAAGTACCTATTCTGGTAATAATGCTGACCCTACACCATGTAATCTCATGTTCATGTAGCTGATAGTAGTCTTGCTCCAAATTATTGTCATCCAGTTTGATAACCGTTGGCATGAGGAGAGCACAGGATATTATATGGCGATACCCGAGCTCACTGTCATGTGGAATAAGCATCTGGAAATCTGACTAAAATGCTCATTTTCACTTTGGAGGTTTTGATGGTATGTAGACATTTCTACTTTCAGTGTATTCATCACAGCTGTGCTTTCTTTCCTGTAATCTCTAGAGAATTCTCAAAAGTATGTTGAATTTTGTGTAATGTTAATGATAGTCTTTCTTGCTTATTCAGCATTATATTATAAATGTTTTTATAAAAGATCATATTGAAGTGGAGAGCTCTAATGAGGCTCATTAACATCAATTGGAAGATTCATGAAGTTGGAAGGAAAAGAATTAAGTTGATTTCTTGCTAATATGAAATTACAATCTAACAGGTTCAGTAAGACCTGAGAACCTTTCAAGAGAGTGCCAAGTTTCTAAGCAGTTTGAGTAAATAGGAATTTCAGTATGCTAATTTGGAATTGAAATGTACTGCTCTTTGGCTGTATCAGCCTGTATAATTCAATATCTTCTAATTTGTGTTTAAGAAGAATGCTATCGTAGTTTTTTCCAATAATTTTTCTTTAAAATTCATATGCTTACTGTAATTTTAGAGGCATTTTATAACAACCATCAGAGATTGAAAAATGACGAATGATAAAATTACATAGTAAGACATAACATATTCTGAGTATTTACCCTGTGCTAAGTACTACTTTAGGTGCTCTGGATCACTAACTTAGTGAATTCTCATGACACGGCTGAAATAAGGAAATGTAGATCACATCCCCATTACAGACAAGGAAACTGAGACACCGAGTGATTAGTATTTTTCAATGTCACCGAGCTAATAAATGACTGAGCTAAATTAAGGAGGTCTTGCTTCAGAGTATGACTTTCTACATACACAGCCTCTAATTCAGTTCAGTTCAGTTCAGTCACTCAGTCGTGTCCGACTCTTTGCGACCCCAAAATCACAGCATGCCAGGCCTCCCCGTCCATCACAAACTCCCGGAGTTCAACCAAACTCATGTGCATCGAGTCGGTGATGCCATCCATCCTCTGTCATCTCCTTCTCCTCCTGCCCCCAATCCCTCCCAGCATCAAGGTCTATTCCAATAAGTCAACTCTTTGCGTGAGATGGCCAAAGTATTGGAGTTTCAGCTTCAGCATCAGTAGTTCCAATGAATACCCAAGACTGATCTCCTTTAGGATGGACTGGCTGGATCTCCTTGCAGTCCAAGGGATTCTCAAGAGTGTTCCAACATCACAGTTCAAAAGCATCAATTCTTCGGTGCTCAGCTTTCTTCACAGTCCAACTCTCACATCCATACATGACCACTGGAAAAACCACATAGCCTTGACAAGACGGACCTTTGTTGGCAAAGTAATGTCTCTGCTTTTGAATATGCTATCCAGGTTGGTCATAACTTTCCTTCCAAGGAGTAAGCATCTTTTAATTTCATGGCTGCAATCACCATCTGCAATGATTTTGGAGCCCCCCAAAATAAAGTCTGACACTGTTTTCACTGTTTCCCCATCTATCTGCCATGAAGTGATGGGACCAGATGCCATGATCTTCGTTTTCTGCATGTTGAGTTTTAAGCCAACTTTTTCACTCTCCTCTTTCAATTTCATCAAGAGGCTTTTTAGTTCCTCTTCACTTTCTGCCATAAGGGTGGTGTCATCTGCATATCTGAAGTTACTGATATTTTTCCCGGCAATCTTGATTCCAGCTTGTGCTTCTTCCAGCCCAGCGTTTCTCATGATGTACTCTGCATAGAAGTTAAATAAGCAGGGTGACAATACAGCTTTGACGTACTCCTTTTCCTATTTGGAACCAGTCTGTTGTTCCATGTCCAGTTCTAACTGTTGCTTCCTGACCTGCATACAGGTTTCTCAAGAGGCGGGTCAGGTGGTCTGGTATTCCCATCTCTTTCAGAATTTTCCACAGTTTACTGTGATCCACACAGTCAATGGCTTTGGCATAGTCAATAAAGCAGAAATAGATGTTTTTCTGGAACTCTCTTGCTTTTTTGATGATCCATTGGATGTTGACAATTTGATCTCTGGTTCCTCTGCCTTTTCTAAAACCAGCTTGAACATCTGGAAGTTCATGGTTCACGTATTGCTGAAGCCTGGCTTGGAGGATTTTGAGCACTATTTTACTAGCGTGTGAGATGAGTGCAATTGTGTGGTAGCTTGAGCATTCTTTGGCATTGCCTTTCTTTGGGATTGGAATGAAAACTGACCTTTTCCAGTCCTGTGGCCACTGCTGAGTTTTCCAAATTTGCTGACATATTGAAAACTCAGCAGTGGCCTCTAATTTGCCTCATAAGAATATTTCCATTTCCTTAATCTATTATTTGTGGTTACAATATTATTATTTTTGGTACATTTGACATTCATGTGTGTGTGCTAAATCGCTTCAGTCATGTTTGACACTTTTGACCCTATAGACTATAGCCCACCAGGCTCCTCTGTCCATGGGGCTCTCTCCGCAAGAAACCTGGAGTGGGTTGCCATGCCCTAAAACATTGCAAATTGGTACCAACATCAATAAATAGAGTAACAAAATTCAATCAACCTATTGATGAAAGTAGTAATACAGGAATAGAGAAATAGGGATATCTAACTTTAGTCTGCTAAGTACTTTTACAATATACTATTTTCCCTTATCTTTATAGATTTTTAAAAATTTTAATAAAGGATTTGTTTTTGAAGGCATTAATCATGGTAAGCAGTACACTGCTTTTCTAAACTATTGTGGTGGCCAGGTGCAAAAAAATCTTTCACAATTTAGAATTCTCTCTACTCTGATATACGCATCTCTTTATTGATAGGAATCTGTTTCTAAACAAATGATTATAATTCAATTAATTATAATCATTAAATTGAACTTAAGACTTTTTACAGAATTTCTTATTTTCTCATTTCTAAAGAAAGAAAGAAAGTGAAGTCGCTCAGTCGTGTCCGACTCTACAACCCCATGGACTGTCACCTACCAGGGTCCTCTGTCTATGTGATTTTCCAGGCAAGAATACTGGAGTGAGTTGCCATTTCCTTCTTCAGGGCATCTTCCCAACCTAGGGATTGAACCCAGGTCTCCTGCACTGTGGGCAGAAGCTTTGTCATCTGAGCCACCAGGGAAGCCCATTTCTAAAGTTATTGTCTATTATTATTCATATTTAAAATTGTGTTCTGTATTTCATATAGTTTACACATTAATTCTATTTTTTATTTTTCATAATCTTCAATATGGTAGACTTTGGATAATGTATCTTCTTTTGGCTAAATATGTCCAGACGACTTGAATGGTTCAAGTATAGCCCATTTTTTCATGACCAATTTCTAAGAATTATCACAGTTCCATTTCTTAAATTGACGATTTATGGAAAAGCACACCAATGAGTTAATAAATACTATTGTACTGAAACTAGACATTGTAAAATCCATTGTTCATGTCTAATATGTTTCATTACTAATGACACAAATTGCTACACACAGTCCTGAATATTGCTAGACCTTCTCTGTGTAATTAAGACACTTAAATTTCTGGGATTTGTCAACTAAGAGCAGGGCTATCTTTGATACCTGATGAAGTTGTTATGTACAAAATTCATCTCCTGATTTCTCGTCTATAAAATGAAATTTTAAACAGACTTTGTCTCAAGCACACTATGAGAGTGGATAAAAATAAAATATTGGGAACAAGACATGAGGAAAGAAATTCCTAGTACTATCAGATTCAGTTATATGAAAATGTACATTTAACTTTTTTCCTATGTTTTGAGCCTAACACCACCCCATTTAATCACTCTTGCTAGAGAATGTATATTTTAGTCCCTATTCCAAATACCTACGTGCTTGTTACTATAAGCAGGTAAAATTGAGTCAAACCTTCAGTTCTGTTCAGTTTGTTAGGCTGTCTTCTTTTGCACTAAATCATGTTCAGTACACAGAAGAGTCTAAAAATACAAAGAAAAATCACTTCACATGGCTTTCCCATGTGTCTCCATTCCTCTTCTTCATAATTAAAAAATAATTTTAGTTTTTTTTATTCTTTCTTCATAGAAAAGATCCTCTCTCTATATAATAAATATGCCTTACATAAAATTATGTTTTATGTATTTCTATCTAAATTATGCTATATATAAGTATGCTTTATTACCTCCTCTGTGTCTAGCTCCTATCTCTTTATGGATCAGGTCAGTAGTGCCAGCAATACTCAGGGTATCCAAACTAGCAGAAACATATTATCTTCTCTAAACCTAAAATTTTAGTCCTTACTCTTCTAATTTTATATTTTGTAAATGTTTTAGTATGACTGAAAGTGAAAGCAAAAGTCGTTCAGTCGTGCCTGACTCTTTGTGACCCCATGGACTACACAGGAAAAATGGCAACCCACTCCAGTGTTCTTGCCTGGAGAATCCCAGGGACGGGGGAGCCTGGTAGGCTGCCGTCTATGGGGTCGCACAGAGTCGGACACGACTGAAGCGACTTAGCAGCAGCAGCAGCAGGACTATACAGTCCATGGAATTCTCTAGGCCAGAGTGGGTAGCCTTTCTTTTCTCCAGGGGATCTTTCTAACTCAGGGATCAAACTCAGGTCTCCCACATTGCAGGCAGATTCTTTACCTTCTGAGCCACAAGGGAAGCCCAAGAATATTGGAGCGGGTAGTTTATCCCTTCTCCAGTGGATCTTCCCAACCCAGGAACCAAACTGGGGTCTCCTGTGTTGCACGTGGATTCTTTACCAACTGAGCTATCAGGGAAGCCCCTTGGTATGACTATAACATTATGATTGTAAATACTTCATAGGTACTATCACTGAAGTACACAGATAAAATAATGAAACAATACTAATTGTTTCACAAACTGTTGTAAAACATTAGTTTTACAAACTGATCACAAAACTGATGTAAATCCAATGTTATTGCTGTTTATGATTTCAGTTTGATATGAAATAGTCAATGTCTGAAAAAAAGTGTTGAAAAAATATACCTAAGGCTTTTAATAGCCATTTAGTAGAGAAAAAGGAATGAAAAATAAGCAGAATAAAGAGAATTAAAAGTAAAAGAGGGAAGAAAAACAAAGTGGTATATGGTAAGAATGAGAATGAGCCATCGATTTCATTAATTATTGATTACAAGGCCCTTACAAAAATGTCTAATATTTACTAGAATCGAGGTGCCATACTATCTTATTGGTCTTTATTTCTTTGTTAGTAAGTGTTCCATGAGTTACGTTTTCATCTGGACTGAAAGGAGTGGAAATTATTTATATATTCTTCCTTTTGAAATATTATGAAATTGCTTATTATATGGAAAACAATATTTTAAAAGATTAGTAATTAGTTCATTAAAAAAATAGATTCCCTTTCTAGTCATTCTTACAGTCTTATTGTTTAAATTAGGTAGAATTTTCTTTGGTAAGTATAATTTATTAAGGTATTTGGGGAAGAGATTATATATTTGTCATCTTAAAAGTTATGTCACTCATTTTATTCAGGGAAAAATTTCTCACTGGGTTAATTCTGTGAAAAGAGTATTATTGACTGTGTGTTAATAAAGATGGATAGAATCTCCAATTTGGGCATGCTGTATTTTCTTTTTTTTTTTTTTTTACATTGAATACAATATTTTATTTTATGTTATTTGTTACATCGTCATAGTACATTTTCTACAGTTTTCCATAAAAAATAGGTTCAGTAATTTTCCGAAGAGTGTTCTGTCACCATCATTTAAGTCCATATTTAAAGAATCCCTCAGAGTATTATTATAGTTATATATGTTCCATGAACTAGTCAACTTATATTTCTTCTATTTCCCTAAATTTTTTCTTCATTAAAATGAATCAGAGATACTATTATTCCTCTATAGTGTGTTCCATATGTCAGACTGAACATGATTTTTACAAAATAGTTGTGTGGGATAAAGAAATATAAGAGGGGCTGGAGGTTAAGTAGCTGGTTAATGCCTTGGCAGATTTTCCTGATTGAGAGGAACAGTTTGATTGGTCTTCTTTTAAGAAAGGTACAATTTTATTTTTATGTTTGCTATACAACCCTACATGTCAATGTGGGAGAACCAAAATAAATTTACTATGCTAAATTGACTGACATTCTTAAAGGTAATCATCATGAGAGCTTTTCAACTCCACTAGGGGGCAATTTCATATTAGATATTTGCTGTTTCTCACTCCCAGTAAAGAAATCTCTTAGATGTCAGCCTGAAATTATTGACAGACAAAGTGAATTTTGAAGGTGTAAAATCTGATATCTGATATCAGTGTAAGCCTTAACTGTATTTCAGCACTAGGCAGGCTTTTAGAGCCAACAGGGATAGGAAAGCTAGCATTTTAAGAAACTTTCTAGGAGACTGTTTTCTAGAAGGTAGGAAGGAGAAGATAATTTTGTCATGAAGAGAAGGGGACTTAATAAAGGCAAGGCCTTCTGAGGGTGGCTGAGTTTATATTACCTTGAACCATGCTTTAATTTTAGAAGCCCATATTATGGAGTCAAAAAAAGCCTAAGGGTATTTTTATGGTAACGTATTTTCTTATATATGTGGTGACACTAGTTTTACTTGTTTGATTCTAACATTTATGAAACAGTTTTTTAAACAATACCTCAGCAGGCTCCATGCAATTTTTACAAAGGAAAAGAAAAGGAAGTTTAATGATTTTAAGCCCTGTTTTGTTATAAATCATGGTACTTTTAAAAAAAATCCATGAAGTGTACTCAACCTGCATCTGTATATGCCTGGCATTTAGTAACACCTGGCCTTTGGAGTCTTTCTTATATAGAAACCCCAGCATCTCAAGACCATTGTTTATTTTGGCTAAGCCTGAAGAAGCAAGTCCCTCTTTAAGATCGTGGAATATCACCACTATTATCAAAATTTCACCACCAATTGCCTTCATTTCATGGTGACACAGAATGATAGAATGGTGAAATTGTGATATTCTCCTCTAGATTATATATGTACATAGAGTATGATTTTTAAACAGATATACAGTACATATACTTGCATTACATATCATCAAAAATCTTATAAACCAGCACTTTAAATTCACTGTAGGCTATAATTCAATAAACCATAATGTAATTATTAGTAAAAACTCAAAAAACATTATGAAGACTAAATAAAAATAATTTATGTGAAAGAACTTTACAAACAAAGGTATTATTGTTAGGCTCCTTGAGGTTAAAGCCATGCCCAATTCATCTGTCTATGCCTAGACCCCAAGGCAGGGGCTGGCATATACTATACATTCATAAAGAATTTGCTGCTGTAACACACTGAGGATTTTAGTGGAGAGCTTATCAATTTGCTAAGATAATAAACAGTAATGTTTAAAAGCCCAGAATTTGGACTTTTCTACAAGGAATGCTTAGATTTGTGGATTGAATGTAGCATAAGATTGAATAGAAGCATTAAAAAAATGTGATAAACATTATACATTTCCTCTGGCATAAGTCAGAATTCTAAATCTGATTTAAGACTTATGAAAGACATTTGTACTGCTTGGATGTGGTTAAGAAATAGAGGGATAGAGGGCAATGGTAATGATTTTCTAAGGAAACAGACACACACTAAAGTCTGTCAAGGATCGATCTGTTGTACAATATATGTGAAGGACACAGCCAAGTTTTGAAGACTTTGGCACTGAAAGGTCTTGTCATTCTTATATTATTATCCTGGTATTTCCTGAAATTCAATCAGGGCAAATACAGTAGGGATGCATCACTTGGGTGATCACTAAGGCTCACAAGATTTTCAGTCAGTTTAGTTCAGTCGCTCACTTGTGTCTGACTCTTTGCAACCCAATGAACTGCAGCACCAGGTTTCCCTCTGCATCACCAACTCCTGGAGCTTGCTCAAACTCATGTTCATCTAGTCAGTGATGCCATCCACCATCTCATCCTCTGTCATCTCCTTCTCCTCCTGCCTTCAATCTTTCCTAGCATCAGGGTCTTTTCCAGTGAGTCAGTTCTTCCCATCATGTGGTCAAAGTACAAAGCTTCAGCTTCAACATCAGTCCTTCCAATGAATATTCAGGACTGATTTCCTTTAGAATGGACTGGTTGGATCTCCAAGGGACTCTCAAGAGTCTTCTCCAACACCACAGTTCAAAAGCATCAATTCTTCAGCACTCAGCTTTCTTTATAATCCAACTCTCACATCCATACATGACTACTGGGAAAACCACAGCTTTGATAAGACAGACCTTTGTTGGCAATGTCTCTGCTTTTTAATATGCTGTCTAGGTTGGCCATAGCTTTTCTTCCAAAGAGCAAGAGTCTTAATTTCATAGCTGCAGTCACCATCTGCAGTGATTTTGGAGCTCCCCAAAATAAAATCTGTCACAGTTTCCATTGTTTCCCCATGTATTTGCCATGAAGTGATGGGACCAGATGCCGTGATCTTAGTTTTCTGAATGTTGAGTTTTAAGCCAGCTTTTTCACTCATCCCTTTCACTTTCATCAAGAGGTTCTTTATTTCCTCTTCATTTTCTGCCATAAGGATGGTGTTATCTGCATATCTGAGGCTATTGATATTTCTCCAGGCAATCTTGATTCCTTGTATTTCATCCAGCCCGGGCATTGCACATGACACACCTGATTTTGATAGTTCTTAAACACATGGAGGTTAAACATATTAATGCAAAAAGCAAGAAAAGATTAGGTTAGACATTGGTTTCAGCTCAAAGAAATAGAAATGCTAATTACAATGAGATATCATATAAAGAAACAATACTACACATATTGAGGGATAATATCTGTTGTAAATAAATCACTTTAACTATTCCATTGGTGCTCTATAGGGGATAATCACAATTTTACCATCCATGCTGATAATTAGAATTTGGTAGAGTGCTTTCTCATAGTTATTTGCGTTTTCACTTAAGTTTAGCAGTTTCCCGCCTTGCCACCCCCCATGAAAAAAATAACAATAATTTACACATTAGTTTGGGATCGATTTGGCCTCATGAATTTATCTGGGCCAGATGTATTGATTCAGTTTGTTTCTTTTAGACTTTCTTTTTTAAATAGGAGTTTTAGGCTCACAGCAAAATTGAGAGATGTTTACAGAGATTTCCTTTACACTCCTTCCCCTTACACAATCATAGCTTGCCTCATTATCAACATCTACATCAGAGTAGTACATTTGTTAGAATTAATGAATTTACAGTGACACATCATAGCCTCCTAAAGTCCATAGTTTACATTAGGCTTCTCTCTTTTCCAGATAGTTTTTAATGAATCATTTAATATAGTACCTGTATACAACACCTAATTTTTTAAGTTGTTAAGAATTCTGATGGTGAAAAAGAGAAGGCATAGTCGAATGATGGGGAAACAAACAGGAGAAATGAAAGGCTAATAGGTAAACCAATTAAAGACAGCTACAATGGAAGCGTGGCTCTAGGAGTGCCCCCAGATCAAAGTCTACATATTAAGAGAGGTCAGAATGTATCTCTGGGGAAAAGCACCATAAGTTTGTGTATTATGAAAACTTTTATGGTTAACTGATGGAATTAAAACATAAAATATTTCTTATAGAGTCTGAGAGAAAGAAAACTGAACATTAGTGTATGTCATAGATACTTTTAGCTTTTAATGATAGAGAGTAATAGATTTATTCAACCTAGTTATTATCTCATCCATTCAAAGGTGTTCATGGTGTATTTGACAGTCATCCTATTAATTTTACCCTAGCTGCAACACAAAATTGTAATTGGTTTTCATCTCTTAAAGACTTTCTCATTTTATCTTTTATTGATAGGTTGAGAAGTGGTTGCCTATGCCACCAAGTATAGTATCACACAGAGTAGTTTCACTGCCCTAAGAATCTTCTGTGCTCTGCCCGTTTATCCCATCTGTCCCTCCTTAGTCCTGTAAACCACTGATCTTTTTATTGTTTCCATAGTTTTGCCTTTTCCAGAATGCCATATAGTTGGAATCATACAGTTTGCAGATTTTCACACTGGCTTCCTTCACTTACTAATATAAATTTGTTTCCTCCATATTTTTTCATGGTTTGACAGGTCATCTTGTTAGTGCAGAATAATATTCCATTATTTGAATATACCAGTTTATTTATATGTTCACCTATTGAAGGGCATTTTGGTAGCTTCCAGATTTTGGCAATTAAAAAAAAATGCTATGTAAAATTTTTTGTATGGATATAAGTCTTCGTTTTCTTTGGGTAAATGCCAAAGAGAGGGATTGCAGGATGGTATGGTAGAGTATGTTTAGTTTTGCAGGAAGTCACCAAATTCTTCTAAGGTAGCTGTATGATTTTATAGTCACACTAGGAATAAATGAGAGTGCCTATTGCTCCACATCATTATCTGTATTTGGCATCATCATTATTCCAGATTTTGGCCATTCTCATAGATGTGTAGTGGTATCTCATTGTTTTAATTTGATGGCATATGATGTTGAGCAACTCTTCATCTTCTTATGTGTCATTTGTATATCTTCTTTGATGACAGTTCCATGAAGATCTTTGGCCTATTTTTCAGTTGGGTTGTTTGCTTTCTTATTGTTGAGTTTAAAAATCCTTGTGTATTTAGATAACAGTCCTTTATCAGATGTGTTTTTGCAAATATTTTCTCCCAGTCTGTGGCTTTTCTTCTGTTTTTTTTTTTTTTTTCTTGACAATGTATTTTGTAAAGCAGAAGTTCTTAATTTAATGGATTCCAGGTTATCCATTATTTCTTTCTTGGATTGTGTCTTGGTGTTGTATCTAAAAAAAGTCATCACCATGTTCAAGGTCATCTAGGTTTTCTACTACATTATCTTCTAGAAGTTTTATAATTTTGCATTTAGGCCTGTGACACATTTTGAGTTAATTTTTGTGAATTATGTAAGATGTGTGCCTAAATTTATTTTTTTCAGTGTGGATATCCAGTTCTAGCACCATTTGTTGAAAAGACTATCTTTACTCCATTGTTTTACATTTGCTCCTTTGTCAAAGATCAGGTGACTCTGTTTATATGGATCTTTTTCTGCACTCTTTATTCTGTTCCATTGATCTCTTTATCCATTCTTTTACCAGTATCACACTTTCTTGATTACTTTTTAATGATAACTTCAAGCCTTTTCCTGAAATACTATCCATGATTATTTCATAAATGACAGATTGAATTTTGGGAACATGCTTTCAGAAGTAATTGATAATGATCAGAACTGTGACTTTCATGAATCTTTTCTGACATAAATCCTTTACTACCAGAAGGATTAGATTATTGGAGTTATGCTCTTTACTATTACATAGCATCTACTGAAAGTCTGCTCAGTCAAGTTTGACTCTTTGCGACCCCACGGACTGTAGCCTGCCAATAGGCTTCTCTATCCATGAAATTTTCCAGGTGAGAATACTGGAGTGGGTAGCCATTCCCTTCTCCAGGGGATTTTCTCAACGCAGAGATCGAACCCAGGTCTCCCTCATTGCAGGCAGATTCTTTACTGTCTGAGCCACCAGGGAAGCCCAAGAATAATGGAGTGGGTAGCCTAGCCCTTCTCCAGCATATCTTCCCATCCCAGGAATTGAATTGGGGTCTCCTGCATTGCAGGTGGATTTTTTACCTGCTGAGCATAGTGTCTAAAGAAATAAAGTAATTGTAAACATGAGAATCTGTTGAACATATGCATATATATCTCTTTTCTACCTTTTAGCTAAAATCAAATGTTGTGAAGACAAATATACCCTCATTAACAGTTACAAATGAACACATAAAAGTGGTTTGTATTATGCTAGAAATATTCAGATAAAAGATACCTACGTGGTTCCAGTTATTCAAGAAGAATATGTTTCAAACTAGGATGAAATGCTAAATCACATGTTAATACATTATTAACCAGAGACATATTAATACATTTTGTTATCTGAATATTATTGACCAGAGACATATCGACATTTTTTTTTTAATTTGTTTTGTTTTTTATTTTTTTTTTCTTTCCAATGAAATTATTTATTTATTTATTTTTCACTTTACAATATTGTATTGGTTTTGCCACACATTGACATGAATCTGCCACAGGTGTACATGTTTTTAGAGAGTGATGCAATTAACATCACTGGGCAAACTTGTTACAGCTTAAAATTAATCAAGTGTTCATTATACAACTTATGCTTGTTGTTATCATTCACATTCACATGGCTCCATTAATTTTTTGTTCCAACCTTGTATATATTTTAAGTGTAAACTTTTAAAAATGATACATTGAAAAATTTTGAGCAAAGAATTTTTTGGTGATTTTTATGTAGATATTTTCTCTGATTGTCCAAGCAACGTATTGACTAGTGTCTTGAAAATATAGGGCTTTGCTGGTGGCTCAAATGTTCAAGAATCTGCTTGCAATGTGGGAGATCCAGGTTCAGTCCCTGGATTGGTAAGATCCCCTGGAGAAGGGAATGGGAACTCACTCCAATATTCTTGCCTGGAGAATTTCATGGACAGAGGAACCTGGCAGGCTACAGTCCATGGGTCATAAAGAGTCAGACATGACTCAGAAACTAACTAACATTCACAGAAGATATAGTTCTTCAAAATATAGTTCTGATTCAGACGATGCGAATATTAGACCAACAAAAAGACAAAAAAACCTTAGTGATTGATTTTATATGCTGCTGCTGCTGCTGCTAAGTTGCTTCAGTCGTGTCTGACTCTGTGCGACCCCATAGACGGCAGCCCACCAGGCTCCCGTCCCTGGGATTCTCCAGGCAAGAACACTGGAGTGGGTTGCCATTTCCTTCTCCAATGCATGAAAGGGAAAAGTGAAAGTGAAGTCGCTCAGTCGTGTCCGACTCTTTGTGACCCCATGGACTGCAGCCTACCAGGCTCCTCCGTCAATGGGATTTTCCAGGCAAGAGTACTGGAGTGGGGTGCCATCGCCTTCTCCGGTGATTTTATATAGAAAGTTAAAATGAAACAATGCTGGAGAAAGCTTGTTTCCTTCTACAGAATAAAGGATTGAAGAC
This sequence comes from Bos taurus, assembly GCF_002263795.3. NCBI lineage: Eukaryota > Metazoa > Chordata > Mammalia > Artiodactyla > Bovidae > Bos > Bos taurus. Next base: position 83,444,267 of record NC_037329.1, on the reverse strand, counting down.
AACATTCACAAAATTTAGAAGCTTTTACAGGTGTGTCAGGTATAACTACTGAATGTAATAACCCACCAGTCTTAGTGAAATAACAGTTAATTTTTGACTAGGCAAAATAAAAATTTGGAGAAACACATTAGTTTCTCCAAAATCTCCAGGCAATAATGACTTAAGTTCAGTTCAGTTCAGTTCAGTCACTCAGTCATGTCCAACCTTTTGCTACCCCATGAATCGCAGCACGCCAGGCCTCCCTGTCCATCACCAACTCCCGGAGTTCACTCAGACTCACGTCCATTGAGTCAGTGATGCCATCCAGCCTCCTCATCCTCTGTTGTCCCCTTCTCGTCCTGCCCCCAATCCCTCCCAGCATCAGAGTCTTTTCTAATGAGTCAACTCTTCGCATGAGGTGGCCAAAGTACTGGAGTTTCAGCTAGAGCATCATTCCTTCCAAAGGAATCCCAGGACTGATCTCCTTCAGAATGGACTGGTTGGATCTCCTTGCAGTCCAAGGGACTCTCAAGAGTCTTCTCCAACACCACAGTTCAAAAGCATTAGTTCTTCGGCGCTCAGCCTTCATCACAGTCCAACTCTCACATCCATACATGACCACTGGAAAAACCATAGCCTTGACTAGACGGACCTTTGTTGGCAAAGTAATGTCTCTGCTTTTGAATATGCTATCTAGGTTGGTCATAACTTTCCTTCCAAGGAGTAAGCATCTTTTAATTTCATGGCTGCAGTCACCATCTGCAGTGATTTTGGAGCACAGAAAAATAAAGTCTGACACTGTTTCCCCATCTATTTCCCATGAAGTGATGGGACCAGATGCCATGATCTTCATTTTCTGAATGTTGAGCTTTAAGCCAACTTTTTGACTCTCCACTTTCACTTTCATCATGACTTAAGAGAGTGTGATAATGTCAATGAAAGTTTAGATGGGCCAGGTAAGCACTGAAGGAGGAATTTCACTCAGACTTTTAGGTATCTTTAAGTAAGAGGTAACACATTAGTCTTTGAAACTGAAACTTTGAGGAAAAGTTAGAAAGCATATTTCAGACAAATATAAATGTAACAATGTATATAACAATGGGCAAAACATCTATAGTCTTCTCCAAGAAAGATGTTTGTGAACTTCCTTTCTCTTTGGTGATATTAAGAGAGCTTACATGTGATAAGGTCTGTCATGACATGTACTATATACCCCAGATTTTATGTGTTGTTTGCTAGATTGTATTTCCTGTGAGCAAAGAAAACAGGATCTAATTCATCAATATTCCCAACATTTATATTTCCTCACATATAATTGATCATAATTGAAAAATATGCACTTAAAGACATCATTTAACTATTCATAATATCTGATTAGAATGACCATATGCCTTATTTTGATAGGAAAGTTAGTTATCCCTGTTTTTTTTGTTGTTGTTGTTGCTGTTATTTTTTTGTATAATTCTTAACTGTGTTCTTTTTCACTTTCCAAACTGTTTTGGTTTACATGATAAGTTATATTGTTCACCGTATTTATGACAAAAAATAGATTACAATTCATAGAAATGGATTTGATACAGCAGCGAGTTTGACTGATGGGCACCAGGTGAAATACCCAGAGAACTAAAAAAAAAAAGAATGGTTAAAAAAGTGACCCAAAGTCTGATTCTTTCAAAATTTTAACAATTAAAAATACATAGTAAATATATTTTTGTAAGAGTAAGAAATGTCGACATATGGTTCCATTCACTGGACTCGAATCTAATTTTATTGAGTGTTTAGAATCAAATGAGAAGCAAAAATAAGTTGTTGATTATGAGACCAAAGAGACATTGATGAAAAATGGACCTAAAGTTAGAAGGTTTAAAAAGGACTTCTGAGTCATCACCTAATAGCCAAAGAAGCCATAAGTACTTTCAATCTTATATTCTTCAACTGGAAAATTAGGAACCAAGACTTTCCCTAAATAATTTATATAGATAGATTTATTCTATTTTATATATTTGACTCAAAATGAAATGATTTGACTTATTAAATAACAAATACTCCATTATTAGACCTGGTCAACAGTATGTATATTTAATTTAAGAGTATTTAGAGGAGACTTATACGTAGATTGTTCCTTAGATTAAATTATCTTTATGGCTTTGTAGCAACTAAGTTCTACAAGACTTTGAAGTGTAAACCATATATTATAGGGTTCTGTTGTAAATAATTTTTAAGTTTACAACTGCATTCTTTATAATATTTTCAACTGTTTTTTATTTTTGCTAATACTTATATAGTATCAGTTTTGAGTTAAATTACATTGTAGAAAGTAGATTATTAAACTAATATGCTTGGATTTCTTTTAGGTGTTATATATACATATATAATACATATGTATGTATTCTATTGTGACACTTTTTGAAATATTCTAAGCATATCACAGGGACTAGAAGGGATTTTGAGGACAGAGCAGACTAAAGTGTTTCAGAAACAGCACATGTCATATTAAGTCTAATATGATGACAGCATATATGCTTTATTAATATATTACAATGTTTTTAACCTGTATAATCCAATAGAACTAGTATAATGCTTCTATTAATGGCATCATTTTCTCTTAGGAAATGTTGAAATTAAATCCCATATTATAAGGAAATACTATAACTTTGGGAGAAATAGGTAATATAAGAGAGCTGCATCTAACTACACTATAATTTGCAACCAATTTGGGATGTGTCAAGGGTTATATGCTTCTCTGAAACTATTCTGTCATGTAGTGTTGTTGTTTTAATAATCACTCAATATGTGATTTCATCATTCTAATCATACATGCACATTATGAGTAGTCTTGGAAGAAGCCAATTTTTGCAATATTATTAGGTGAAATAGTATAGAAAATAATCCATAATTTAGAAATAACTGAAATTCAAGAAGTTAATTTTCTGTTTAGGTTCAAAATATGCATGTTAAATTTAGAGTATGTGTTTGGATATATATTAAATAATCAAATTTAGTTAAAAATAATAAGTATAGTGTACTCATCTTTTAATAAATGATTTAAAATAACTTTTACAGATTACCTATAACAAAGGAAATCAAACATATGGTTTATGTCAATACTTGGCAATTTTTAATTGATATATCTTTTTTATAATTCTAAATTAGAATCTCATTTTGGAATATAAAATTTTAAAGAGAATCTGTTCATTACATTTCTGTTGTTGAAATCACCAGCCATGACTTACCTTGATGAGGGAAATTTGTTTAGTGAACAATGAATATTTGAATAAAAAGCTTTTTGGTTCTATAAAATCTTTTCAGGCAGCTGATAGAAATAGCCTGTGATATCTCATTATGGTTTTGATTTGCATTTCTCTGATGATTAGTGATGCTTAACATCTTTTTGTGTGTCTGTTGTCCATCTGTATATCTTATTTGGAAAAATGTCTATTCAGGTACTCTGCCCATTTTTAAACTGGATTACTTGTGTTTTGATATTGAGCTGTATGAGTTAATTTTGTATCTTGGATATTAAACTTTTACTGGACATCTCATTTGCAAATATCATCTCCTATTCAGTAGGTTGTCTTTTCATTTTGTTGATGGTTTTCTTCGCTTTTTAGTTTGATGTAGTTCTGTTTGTTTATTTTTGCTCTTATTTCCCCTGCTTGAAGAGACAGATCCAAAAACATATTGCTAAGGCCAATGTCAAACATTATAGTTTTAGGTCTTACATCTAAGTCTTTAATCTATTTGAGATTTTTGTTTACAATGTAAGAAAGTGGCTTTGTTTCATTCTTTTGCACGAATCTGTACAGTTTTGCCAATACCATTTATCAAAGAGACTCTTTTTCCATTGTATATTTTTGCTTCCTTTGCAGTAGATATATGCACACTTAGGTTCACTGAAGTATTATTTACAATATCCAAGATATAGAAGCAATATATGTTCTTTGATAGATGAATGGATAAAGAAGTTTTATATCAATGTATATGCAATGGAATATTACTCACTCATGAACAACACTGTCATGTTGCCATTTGTAACAACATGAATGAACCTAGAGATTATTATGCTAAGTGAAACTAAATAGAAAGGGAAAGAAAAATACTGTCTGATTTCACTTGTATGTGGAATCTAAAAAATAAAACAAATATATTAATAATAAAATAGAAAGAAATCCACAGATAGAGAAAACATACCTGTGGTTGTTAGAGGGGAAAGGGGTTGGAGTTGGGCAAAATAGGGAAAGAAGATTAAGAAGTAAAAACTTCCAGCTATAAAATAAATTGCGAGCATGTAATATATAGCATAGGGGATATAATCAATAATATTGTAATAATTTTATTGGTGATGAAGTCACTAGATTTCTTGAGGTGATTATTTGTGATGTAAAAAAATTGCTTTGCTGTACACATGAAACTCATATAATATTGTAAGTCAAATATACTTCAATTAAAAAACAAAAATAAAATTCATTTAAAAGGGAAAAATGAAATGAAATATGAGGGGAAAAAAGATCTAAGGGTGTTTACTTTCTTAGTTAACTGGTCAACAGAAATATGAACATACCATCCATCTCAATTGTATTACCTGGTATACAGTGGATATTAAAGAAATATTTGTGGAAAACATATATGAATAAATAATTGAATGGATATATAAGTAAAATAAAAATATCCTTAAGATGCTCATTGCCATAGTCACTATAACATTGCCCTTTGAAAAAACGGATTGGACATATAATATTCCTAATAAAATAGCACTCATTTCTACATACCGATAGAGGAATTTTTCATAAAATCTGAATCTGCACTACTGACTTCAAACCTCTGTTACCTATTCTTCCCATTTATTACCCTAGAACATCTCCTCTAACTTTACCCTGTCTACTTTCTTCCCCACCAGGCATCTCTTTCAGGATATGATCTTAAATTTTAGGAATTAGGGGTTGTTGTAAATTTACTTCTCCTTGAGGTACAGGAATCTCTATTAAAAAAAAATACTTAGCCCATGACTACATTCTCAAAACATGGACAGTGCTTTTTAAATATTAATATATATATATATATTTAAAGAAATTATTTTAGACCTCTAAATTGGTAAGAGCTTGCAGAAAGGAAAAAATTAGATTACTGCAGTTGTTATTAAACAAATTATATTTCCCCTGATCTTTTTATTCTGGATGATAGCATAAATATATCTTAGATAAATAAAGAGAGAGGAGGGAGAGGGGGAAGGGAAAAGATCTTATTATTAAATAAAATTAAGTGGTAACTGTGGCTTCTCTGGTGGCTCAGTGGTAAAGAATCTGTCTACCAATGCAGGAGACGTGGGTTCGATCCCTAGGTTGGAAAGATGCTCTGGAGAATGTAATGGCAACTCACTCCTGTATTCTTGCCTGGGAAATTCCATGGGCAGAGGAGCCTGGTGAGCTACAGTCCATGTGTTCCCAAAGAGTCAGATCCGACTTAGTGAGTGTGCACAGGCTTGTGGTAATTATAAATCTTATGAGGAAAAGAAAACTGTTTAAGAGAACAAAATGAGAATTAAAGAGGGTTAAAGTTTCATATAGTGTTTTGAAGGAAGAATTTTTGAGATGATATATGAGCACATACCTGAATGATGAGAAAACTCAAGGGAAGAGTTTTCCAGACAGAAGGACAGAGAAAGATAATAACTCTCAAAATATAGGCAAGGTTTGTATGTCTGAGGAACAGGAAGCAAACAAGTAGGAGTACAGTTCTCTGTTCAAGGTCGGGAGTAGTAAGAGATGAATGCCGATGGTTCTGTGCTTCAAAGTAATGCCTTGCTCAAGAGACATGATCAAGAAGAATACTGACATTGGGTGGAAGGGAGAGGCTTATAAGTGTAAACAATTAATGTTTATACTGGATGTTACATATTGATTCACTCAACTTCTTTACTGCTTTTCTTGATTTTAGAAGGGGGAAAGCTAAAAATGTTTCCCAGACTCCCTTGAAGATGCAATTCTGGAAGTAATTTGGATTCCTTTGATTACATATACTTAACGTTAAGAAAGTAAAAAGTGGATACCATATTTCTTCTCATCTCTTAGAAGGCAAGGTCATAGACCCTGGGTGTTTGGAAACAGTTCCCTTGGCCCTACTTACCATTCATAGACCCATTGTCTTTCTGAGGATAAGAGGCCCTTTTGAAGGGGGCACGATGACTGTAGCAGCATCTTTCTGAAAGCTGAATGACAGAACATTCATATCCTTGAGTTAAGAAGACCTGAATTCTTCCTGAAGCTCTCCAATGATTTCAGAGCACTTAATTTCATATATTAAAATTTTTCTGTCCTAAATTTCCAAGTCATCACTCTCTTTAAAAAAATATTTATTTTTTATTTTTATTTACTTGGCTGCACCAGTCCTTATTTGTTACAGGTAAGATCTTTAATCTTTGTTGAGGCATGCGGGATCTTTAGTTGGAACCTGGGCCCCCTGCATTGGGAGCTCTGAGTCTTAGCCACTGGACCACCAGGGAAGTTTTCAAGTCATCACACGTTTAATAGTCTTTGAACTAAAGCAGATCGATGTAACCTACTTCAGCTCAGGTAGTGAGCAGAATGAACCAAGAACTGACTCAGATATAATAATTCATAATGGAACACCCTTACAGATATTACAGAACATGACAAGTACTTATAGAAAACCATCTGTCATGACCTTACTGCTCATTCTCATCTTATAATAAAGTCTTCTTTCATTAATTAACTTCACATTCAGATTTCCTTAAGGATATCCATTGGATTATTTTGATTTTTAGTAAAGATAATTTAAAAATTTCAAATATAGGAAAACTGTTCTATTTTGGTCTGCTTAGTTTATCCGGAACTTCTAGGACTTCACTCGTCTGTACTAGTGCTGCTTAAGGTGGAAAAAGGAGTTTTCCTAGGCTAGACTGCTCAGGTTCCCTGGAACAAAGAGACTGCCTAGTACAGACTGCTTTTTATGGTAGAGTCTCTCTCGCCTTTCCCTTGTTGTCTAGTCACCTGGTATCTCTGGTAGGAGGAAGAGAGTCTTGGGGAACAAGGATGTTCATCCTGGCCACTAATTGTGAGTTGGACTCACAAATAATATGCCATTGCTGGTAATGCTGTGCTCATGTGGTGCTTTCGAGAGAGTGTTTGTATGATGATTACTGATTTGTTATTATGTAGGAGTAGCCTGATGAATTAAACTCTACATAAAATAGTTATTTTGAATGTTTAAAAGTATTCTAATTAGTATATGTTTACAGCCAATACAAAGAAATTCTTATGTATTGAAAGTTTCATCAAGATTCTATTTTCAAATAGCAGCCATGCTATTTGAATATGAACAAATTCTATTTATGCATGATTTGCAGGAACATTATTACTGTGCAGTCTTATATATCTATGCCACAGATATATCAATACAATCTTTGTACAAATACGTAAAGCACATTATATTTTATTATGCAGAAATTATTATTCTATGAAAAAATTTTAAACATATTTCTATGGTGAAGATGTTATTCTTGGGAAGACAAGTGATTTTTCCAAATGCTTTCATGTCCATCTGTGAAGCTACTAAGCCTTCTAAAATTATTTCACTCAATCTTTCATGTAAGCATTCAATATTTAACTTAAAATTTTAATTTTTTAAAATTTTGCTCAGCAATGCTAAGATATAAATATTTGAAAAACAGAATAACACTGTGCTCATTAAATATTATGTGCTAGGACATATTTCCAGTATTTTGACCTTTGGATTAACAGTATAATAGTGTTCATCATTTTTTTTAACTTCAGAAATTCTAAACACTTCATTTGTAAGTCAGAAATTTTCAGTTTCATCCTAAAGCCATAGATAAATAAAGAGAAAAACCAGTGAGTATTTAACAACCTATCATATGTAAAGTATTTTTGGTAGGTGTTAAGAGGGCTGCAAAAAGTGAGAACACTACTTATAGGAACTTATAATTAAATTGGAATAATGAAACACTAACATATTATAGAGGATATGAATCATAGATTCAGTTATGCAGAACTGATGTGTATCTTTATATTTTATATCAACTAATTCTAAATTCTGACACCCGTCCAGGCTGTCAGCTACAGGTCAACCTCAGTCATATGACCTGATCCCTTCTTATACTCCATCAATATTATATAGTTACTCTAGCATCTTACATTGAGAGATAGCAATTATTACTCAGCCGCCCTCAGTGGTATCCACTGACATTATCGCACTCTGTAGGATCTCTTTAGGTTCAGAAGCTCTGCTATTTTTGTGTCATTTTTGAGGTACTTGCAAGAAATCTCAATATCTGATTTGTTCAAGCATAATGTGAACATTCTTCTCTGAAATTTTCCTGTTCCTCAGGCTGCTGCCAGCTACAGGACCAATAGCTTCTGTTAGAAAGATCTACAGTCTTTTCCCTTTCCATGTGTGTTCTTAGTCGCTCAGTTGTGTCCAACTCTTTGCAACCCCATGAACTGTAGCCTGCCAGGCTCCTCTGTCCATGGGGATTCTCCAGGCAAGAATACTGAACTGGGTTGCCATGCCCTCATCCAGGGGACCTTCCCAACCCAGGGAAGGTCTCCCACACTGCAGGAGGATTCTTTACTGTCTGAGCCACCAGGAAATCCCTTCCCTTTCCATAGTCTCTCTTAATTCTTATTCCTAAAAAACCTCTCTCTTCTCTTCCCTCATCAGTGATGATGCTTCCAGAGACTGATATAAAAGACTGGAAAAGCTGATGACTACAGCTGTTTTTACTCGTAGCTTGCTCAGGCCCTCAGAAAAGGAAGTACATGCTCTTCTCTACCTTCATGGAAAGAAGCAAATATATGATTCTTCAGATTATTATATTACTACACTGTTGTTGTTCAGTCACTCAGTCATATCTGACTCTTTGAAACTCAATGGACTGCAGCATGCCAGGCTTCCCTATCCTTCACCATCTCCTGGAGCTTGCTCAAACTAACATCCATTGAGTTGGTGATACCATCTGACCATCTCATCCTCTGTTGTCCCATTTTCCTCCCTCCTTCAATCTTTCCCAGCATCAGGGCCTTTTCTAATGATTCAGCTCTTTGCATTAGGTGGCCAAAGTACTGGAGTTTCAGCTTCAGCATCAGTCCTTCCAATGGATATTCGGGATTTGATTTCCTTTAGGATTGACTGGTTGGATCTCCCTGCAGTCCAAGGGACTCACAAGAGTCTTCTCCAACATCACAATTCAAAAGCATCAGTTCTTCAGTGCTCAGCTTTCTCTATGGTCCAACTCTCACATCCATACATTACTGGAAAAACCATAGCTTTGACTATATGGACCTTTTTTGGTAAAGTAATGTCTCTGCTTTTTAATATGCTATCTAGGTTGGCCATAGCTTCTCTTCTGATGAGCAAACATCTTTTAGTTTCATGGCTGCATTCACCATCTGCAATGATTTTGGAGATCAATAAAATCAAGTTTGTCACTGTTTCCATTGTTTCCCCATCTATTTATCTTGCATTGATGGTATTGGATGCCATGATCTTCATTTTTTGAATGTTGAGTTTTAAGCCAGCTCTCCCACCACAATGACTGAACCATGAGATAAAATGAAATATTTGAATGAGACAATAAATATTGCAGTAGGTTGGAATGAGTGAGGAGTGTGACTTGACATGGAGTTGGATCAGAGTAGGTACAATGGGGTCTCAAAGAGTTGGATGTGACTTAGTGACTGAACAAGAACAAAGGTACAACAGAGAGATATACTTTGAAAGTATGCACATAATATAATTCAAATGATAGGACAGTAGCATGTCTATGGTGTTTAAAATAAATGATTTCACACAGCATTATATATAAAATGGATAACTAATAAGGACCTAATGACAGCACAGGGAACTCTACTCAATATTCTGTAATGACCTATTTAGAATCTAAAAAATAGTAGATATTTGTATAACTGATTCACCTTGCTGTACAGCAGAAAGTAACTCAACATTGTAAATCAAGTATACTCAATACAATTTTAAAAAATAAATAAAATGGTTTTATAGGAAGTAAATTGAAGTCACTCAGTCATGTCTGACTCTTTGCAACCCCGTGGACTGTAGCTTACCAGGCTCCTCTGTCCTTTGGATTTTCCAGGCAAGGGTACTGGAGTGTGTTGCCATTTCCTTCTCCTGGGGATCTTCCTGACCCAGGGATCAAACCCAGGTCTCCCGCATTGCAGGCAGATGCTTTACCATCTGAACCACCAGGGAGGCCCTTCATAGGAAATAAGTAAAATGAATTGATAAAAAGTACAATTAATTTTTTGTTTTCTCATTACAAACTAGATATATGTAACACAGGTTGGAATTCATAGCTTGTGAAGAAGTGGTAATAAGAAAGGTTAAAGTTAGATAATGACAGAGTAGCTTTGACAATGACTGTGTTGATAAATATCAAAAGGAAATGGAATGAGCTGACCCTCACACTTCCTATATCAATCAATTTGCTACAGTTATACTGCATGGTATTATAAACTCCTGATTGAGTGCTTGATGACATGTTACATATGACATTAGTGATCCTTCTAAATAAGAATATTTGATAGCAAACAAAAAAAAAGATTTCAGATAAAGAAAGATCATGTGACTTTTGAGAAATATAAATGTTTATACTCATAAATGCTGTGGGTTTGGGCAATTTTAAGTCTTAGACATCAATGCAAAAATAAACATGACTTATACTTTTATAAAGAGCTGTGAAAATTATATTAGCTAAGTGATAAAGCATATTCTTTTATTCACATTATTTCAATAGAATGTAGCTATTACATACAACCTAAGATAAGAGCCAGATCTGCAAGTTTATAATACATTGTGCAGTCTATGTATAAAAAGTAAGCTGTGAAGAGTTTTCTGAGGGGGAAGACAAAAACAAACAAAAAACAAAATACAGACCTCACAAAAAATCTTTTTGTCATGCTAAATGTTTTCTTAAATGTGATGCTAATTCTTCCTTTTTATTTACTCATTTTCTAGTGATGATGTACACATTATAAGCCAATCATATTTATCAATTATTTACTGTGCAATTATCACTGCATCACACATATTTTATCTACAACTCTTGCTCAGTATGGAATAATTTTAATTATGTATCTTGGAAAATTATACTGAATTCTAGATGGTATGTAGTAGACTGGTCTATTATAGTGGTTCTGAAATCAGCCTTTGGAGTCCAGTTACCCGGTCATTTCCTGCTATGAAATCTTGGATACTGGATTTCATCTCTTTGAGCCTCTGTTTCTTCAGTTCTAAATGTTAGTAATAATGATACATAACTTAGTTAGACTGAGATACCACAAATATTACAATATGCATTATAAATATAGTGAAAGATAACAGTTCTGTAATATGACTTGGTGATAGAAAACTGTTTAAGTGTCCTGATCCCTCAAGTATGTTCAATTGGGCTCACCCTGCTTCTTTAAATTTCACCCAGGGTGTCATTCTCTTGGATTGAAATTGTCTTTAGTAAAATATATTACTATGGGTAAACAATTAAGCTCTTATTAGTGTAAATTTGTCAGATCCTTTCCAACTTGAAAGTTAGTTTAATCTGATCAATCTCATGTAACACTGATGTTAGCACTAATATGCCAAGCAAATAAACATATAACGCAAAAATATTATTAGTATCATAAATGTGTAAGTTTGATTTTTTGTGGACATTGTTCCCTATGTTATGCCCTTGCTTAAATTGAGGCAATGTTCTCAACTCAGTTTGTATACTTTAATAATTTGTGTTTTCAAAAATTTACCAGAGCCTGATCTTCACCCTCAATAATTATAATTTAACTAGTCCTGGACTTCAGAATTATCTAAAATATTTTGAAATGAATCTAATGAGTTGAAAGATTTAGCAGAACTGAATTTTAAAAAGTGTTGTATGACAAACCATTAGCCAGACTCATCAAGAAACAAAGGGAGAAAAATCAAATCAACAAAATTAGAAACGAAAATGGAGAGATCACAACAGACAACACAGAAATACAAAGGATCATAAGAGACTACTATCAACAATTATATGCCAATAAAATGGACAACGTGGAAGAAATGGACAAATTCTTAGAAAAGTACAACTTTCCAAAACTGGACCAGGAAGAAATAGAAAATCTTAACAGACCCATCACAAGCATGGAAATTGAAACTGTAATCAAAAATCTTCCAGCAAACAAAAGCCCCGGTCCAGACGGCTTCACAGCTGAATTCTACCAAAAATTTAGAGAAGAGCTAACACCTATCCTGCTCAAACTCTTCCAGAAAATTGCAGAGGAAGGTAAACTTCCAAACTCATTCTATGAGGCCACCATCACCCTAATACCAAAACCTGACAAAGATCCCACAAAAAAAGAAAACTACAGGCCAATATCACTGATGAACATAGATGCAAAAATCCTTAACAAAATTCTAGCAATCAGAATCCAACAACACATTAAAAAGATCATACACCATGATCAAGTGGGCTTTATCCCAGGGATGCAAGGATTCTTCAATATCCGCAAATCAATCAATGTAATACACCACATTAACAAATTGAAAAATAAAAACCATATGATTATCTCAATAGATGCAGAGAAAGCCTTTGACAAAATTCAACATCCATTTATGATAAAAACTCTCCAGAAAGCAGGCATAGAAGGAACATACCTCAACATAATAAAAGCTATATATGACAAACCCACTGCAAACATTATCCTCAATGGTGAAAAATTGAAAGCATTTCCTCTAAAGTCAGGAACAAGACAAGGGTGCCCACTTTCACCATTACTATTCAACATAGTTTTGGAAATTTTGGCCACAGCAATCAGAGCAGAAAAAGAAATAAAAGGAATCCAAATTGGAAAAGAAGAAGTAAAACTCTCACTATTTGCAGATGACATGATCCTCTACATAGAAAACCCTAAAGAGTCCACCAGAAAATTACTAGAAATAATCAATGACTACAGTAAAGTTGCAGGATATAAAATCAACACACAGAAATCCCTTGCATTCCTATACACTAATAATGAGAAAACAGAAAGAGAAATTAAGGAAACAATTCCATTCACCATTGCAACAGAAAGAATAAAATACTTAGGAATATATCTACCTAAAGAAACTAAAGACCTATATATAGAAAACTATAAAACACTGGTGAAAGAAATCAAAGAGGACACTAATAGATGGAGAAATATACCATGTTCATGGATTGGAAGAATCAATATAGTGAAAATGAGTATACTACCCAAAGCAATTTATAGATTCAACGCAATCCCTATCAAGCTACCAACAGTATTCTTCACAGAGCTAGAACAAATAATTTCACAATTTGTATGGAAATACAAAAAACCTCGAATAGCCAAAGCGATCTTGAGAAAGAAGAATGGAACTGGAGGAATCAACCTACCTGACTTCAGGCTCTACTACAAAGCCACAGTTATCAAGACAGTATGGTACTGGCACAAAGACAGAAATATTGATCAATGGAATAAAATAGAAAGCCCAGAGATAAATCCACGCACATATGGACACCTTATCTTTGACAAAGGAGGCAAGAATATACAATGGATTAAAGACAATCTCTTTAACAAGTGGTGCTGGGAAATCTGGTCAGCCACTTGTAAAAGAATGAAACTGGACCACTTTCTAACACCATACACAAAAATAAACTCAAAATGGATTAAAGATCTAAACGTAAGACCAGAAACTATAAAACTCCTAGAGGAGAACATAGGCAAAACACTCTCCGACATACATCACAGCAGGATCCTCTATGACCCACCTCCCAGAATATTGGGAATAAAAGCAAAAATAAACAAATGGGACCTAATTAACCTTAAAAGCTTCTGCACATCAAAGGAAACTATTAGCAAGGTGAAAAGACAGCCTTCAGAATGGGAGAAAATAATAGCAAATGAAGCAACCGACAAACAACTAATCTCAAAAATATACAAGCAACTCCTACAGCTCAACTCCAGAAAAATAAACGACCCAATCAAAAAATGGGCCAAAGAACTAAATAGACATTTCTCCAAAAAAGACATACAGATGGCTAACAAACACATGAAAACATGCTCAACATCACTCATTATCAGAGAAATGCAAATCAAAACCACTATGAGGTACCATTTCACACCAGTCAGAATGGCTGTGATCCAAAAGTCTACAAATAATAAATGCTGGAGAGGGTGTGGAGAAAAGGGAACCCTCTTACACTGTTGGTGGGAATGCAAACTAGTACAGCCACTATGGAGAACAGTGTGGAGATTCCTTAAAAAACTGGAAATAGAACTGCCTTATGACCCAGCAATCCCACTGCTGGGCATACACACTGAGGAAACCAGAAGGGAAAGAGACACGTGTACCCCAATGTTCATCGCAGCACTGTTTATAATAGCCAAGACATGGAAGCAACCTAGATGTCCATCAGCAGATGAATGGATAAGAAAGCTGTGGTACATATACACAATGGAGTATTACTCAGCCATTAAAAAGAATACATTTGAATCAGTTCTAATGAGGTGGATGAAACTGGAGCCTATTATACAGAGTGAAGTAAGCCAGAAGGAAAAACATAAATACAGTATTCTAACGCATATATATGGAATTTAGAAAGATGGTAACAATAACCCTGTGTACGAGACAGCAAAAGAGACACTGATGTATAGAACAGTCTTATGGACTCTGTGGGAGAGGGAGAGGGTGGGAAGATTTGGGAGAATGACATTGTAACATGTAAAATATCATGTAAGAAACGAGTTGCCAGTCCAGGTTCGATGCACGATACTGGATGCTTGGGGCTAGTGCACTGGGACGACCCAGAGGGAGGGTATGGGGAGGGAGGAGGGAGGAGGGGTCAGGATGGGGAACACATGTATACCTGTGGTGGATTCATTTTGATATTTGGCAAAACTAATACAATTATGTAAAGTTTAAAAATAAAATAAAATTAAAAAAAAAATTAAAAAAAAAAAAAAAAGTGTTGTAAAGTAAATTATGTCACTAGATGCATTGGGCCTAACAAAAGTACAGTATACTTTTAATTATAATTTTCTAAAACAGTTAAGCTTGAAATATGATTAGTTTTATATACGGAAAACATACTGAAGGATTACAAAATCATATAAATTTGTTTTTTTCTAATATTTTAAATCAATAAATAATGCATGTATATATCATCAATAAAATATAATTATGATTTTTAAAGAAGAGTTTGCTTTTTATGTGTGAACTTGAGTCCATTTCTGTCACTTACTCAAAGGACTAAATTAATTTTACATCAAGGATTTTTGTAAAGTTCATACCAAAACTTTGCAATGAATTCCCTGACGTGAATATCTGTATTCTGTATTCAAGATGTTGAGGATCTTAATTGCATTAGTTGAATTAGATAAGATTAAAGAAAGGTAGAAAATGGGAAAAAGTGGGGGAAAGAGTTTACACCAAGTCACAACTAGAAATTGAACCGACCAGTCACAAAACAAATAAAATTATTAATCAATATTCTAATGAAGGTAAAAGTGGAAATCATGAGGGTAGTAAAAAGCTGAAGTTGAAGGGATTTAGAAAGATGATAATGACATATTCTACCTCCTGATCAGCATCTGCCTAAATCTAAAGTGGAAAGTAATCCCAAATCAGTAATTTGGATCTAATGTAACAGTGAGGATATCATGACAAAGAAAAGAAAACTCAAGATAAATATAGTTTATAATTATTTAAACTTCACTGTTTTAATAACCTATATGATCTGCTCCTCAGTCTCACATATCATGTAATTTTCTTACATTTTGAGATCCACTTTTTTCCTCACAGGCTTTCTGATGGGTCTGGGAATTAAACCGCCTGTTTTATGCATAGGTCTTAGAACCTCAGGTACTCCTCCAAACTATACAATTTTCTTTATTTATTTGGAGCATTGGATGTTTTCTGGCTGTGAAAATAGGAAAGTTCAAAGTTACTGATTTATTAATTATTGATGATGTGAACCTAAGCAGATCAATTAAATTCTCTGAGCCTTGGCTATAAAGAAGAAGCATATTTCTGGTACTTCACCAAAATGTAGAAATCAGGGGAAGGGAGTTACTGAAAAGAAGGTGTTGATACTTTTGTCAATACATCTGAAGGCAGTAGTAAGTTCAAAGTAACTATAGACTTAACAAAGCTTAGAAACAAGTCAACCATAGATTATATGACTAAGGCCTGACACTAACAACTTGAGAGTAAAGTGAGTTTGCCTGTTTGTGGAGATAAATATTATTTATTTTAGTCTCCAGTCCTCCATCCATGGAATTTTCCAGGCAAGAGTACTAGAGTGGGTTGCCATTTCCTTCTCCAGGGGGTCTTCCAAACCCAAGGATCAAACCTGGGTCTCCTGCATTGCAGGCAGATGCTTTACCATCTGGGAAACCAGGGAAGCCCCTTTTCACAAAATTCCTGACTTTCAATCAATGAGATTACGAGACACATTAAAAATCAAGAGTCCATACAGCCCACTGACAAAGGAGGAAATAATATAATTAACCTAAGAGAAGGCTCAATGTTGGAATTATCAAACAAGGATTTTAAGACTTTAAATTAACTCTAATGAATATAATAAAGTATCAGGAAGAACAGTTTTATAAAAATATTTAATTTCATAAGAGCCATGGACGCATTCTTAGGTGTTCAGTCATGTCCAACTCTTTGTGTCCCCATGGACTGTAGCCCACCAGGCTCTACTATCCATGGAATTATCCAGGCAAGAATACTGGAACTGGTCTCCATTTCCTACTTCATGAGATCTTCCTGACTCAGGGATGGAAATCATGTCTCCTGTGTCCCCTACATTGTCAGGCAGATTCTTTATCACTGAGCCACCAGGGAAGCCCTTAGAGTCATGGGAACTATGTAGTAAAATTCTAGAAATTTAAAATATAATTTCAGAAATGAAGGATTTATTTAAGTAGGTTAAAAACAAACTAGACACGTCATAGGAAAGTATCATGACGTTGAATGCAGGTAGAAAAAAAATCAAACCAAAGTACAAACAGAAAAAAAGGAAAAACTACAAATAGTAAAGAGAAATAATGTATCCAAGATTTGTGAAATAATACCAAAATGTCTAAAAATGTAATTGGAGGCTCAAAAGAGAGAAATAAAATATAAAATTTAAAGAAATAACGATTAAAATCTTTCCAAATGAAAGAGAGCAGCAACCTACGGAATAAAGAAGCTCAGCAAAATGAAAGCATGATAAATGACAAATCCTACAACTAAACCATGCCCAGGCAATTTGTAGTTAAACTACTAAAAGAGAAAAGATTAAGAGAAAATTATAAGAGCAGCCAGTGAAGATAGAGACTTGGGACCCTTTGCTGCAGTGCTTGAACTTGAATAGACATCTCCTTGAACTACAAATTACAAAGAAACTATGAGGAACTAAAAGTAACTATGTGTTTGTGAAGTTGCGGCAAATTACAAGCCAAAAGGTACAAGAAGACAAAAATAAGAAGAAAACAATGCGACTTCTGAAAAGCCAGAAGAAAAACAGGATGCTGGGAGCAAAAGCTGGATACTGTGCAAGCCCCTTCACACAGCAGATGTGCTAAGTCACTCCAGCTGTGTACTACTCTTTCCAAAAATATGGACTGTAGCCCACCAGTCTCCTCTGTCCATTGGATTCTCCAGGAAAGAATAGTGGAGTTGCCATGCTCTCCTCCAGGGGATCTTCCTGATGCAGGGATCGGGCACACAGCAAAGAAGTTGGCAAACCACCAAAGCCACCCCTCTGGCTAGACCCTCATACACTCTTACCTTCACCCCATTTAAAGAACCAGCTCAGCCCCCTTCTCTCCTGGATAGCAAGCAAGGGAACCTGTTACTTATTCTTGCTCATCCCTAATACAGCAGGGACCCCAATAAAGAAAGCTTTTCCTGAATTTCTTGTCTGGCTAGTAGTCAATTTCTGTTGATTGGGGAAGTTAAAGAACCCTTGTTCATATCAATACCAGGTCACAAGAGCTGCACAGGAATATATACCAGAAATAGTGCATATTTGGTAGATAGTTAAATCATGTGTGTGTGTATGTGTGCGTATCTTTAGATGAGTCTTAACTAAGTAAAGCGGAAATAAAAACAAACAATTTAAAAGTGTAATTTATAATTGTCTGAGCCACTAGGGAATTCCAAACAATTTATTATCCTATTTTTGCATTTAGAAAAGTCAAGTTATAAAACAAGTCTCTAAAGGATAGAGGTGGGAAAATGGAATTAGGCTATAAGAAATCTCTTACACATTTTTTGAAATAGTGTAATAATATTGAAAGTAGATTGTGATCAATTAAAGATGAATATTGTAGTCCCTAGAACAAGGATTCTAGAACTGAACTAAATTGTAAGGAAACATAGCATTAAAGTTTGTAAAATGCAGTAAAGCAATACTTAGAGGAATTGTACAACTGATATTAGGAAAGAGTAAAGGAGATCATCCTGGGTGTTCTTTGGAAGGAATGATGCTAAAGTTGGAAACTCCAGTACTTTGGCCACCTCATGCGAAGAGTTGACTCATTGGAAAAGACTCTGATGCTGGGAGGGATTGAGAGCGGGAGGAGAAGGGGACGGCAGAGGATGAGATGGCTGGATGGCATCTCCGACTCAATGGATGTGAGTCTGAGTGAACTCCAGGAGTTGGTGATGGACAGGGAGGCCTGGCGTGCAGCAATTCATGGGGTCGCAAAGAGTCAGACATGACTGAGTGACTGAACTGAACTGAACTGAACTGAAAGATATAAAATTAATGGTCTTAGCTGTCAGTTCAAGAAGCTATAAAAAGAAGAGCAAATTAAAAACTCAGTAAATAAAAGAAGGAAATTATAAAATAAGAGCAAGACTGAATATCAGTAAAAATTGATTAAATTTCTATATATTAGCTTACCTGGTGGCTCAGGCAGTAAAGAATCTGCCTGCAATGTGAGAGACCCAGGTTCTATCCCTGAGTTGGAAAGATCCCCTGGAGAAGGGAAAGGCTACACACTCCAGTGTTCTTGATTGATTAATTCCATGGACAGAGGCTATAGTCCAAGAGGTCCAAAGTGTGGGACACAACTGAGCTATTATCAGTATATATTAGCAAGAAAAAATTGGAAAATAAATTTTTTAAACATATCAGGATATATAGTAATATCAAAATGATATAAAACATCTTAGAATAAATCTAATAAAATTTCAGCAAGATCACTACATTTAAGTAATCAAGTCTTTTCCAGGAAAACAAAGAGCTGTATAAATAGATATATCATGTTAATGCATTGGAAGACAATATTAAGATTCTCCCAAAATACATCTACAAAATTTCCTACAGATTTTAAAACATAATAGATAACCAGTTCTAAAATGCACTTGGACATATATAGAATGTAGAATACCAAAGCAATTTTGAAAAAGAAGCATAAAATTTTGGAGATATTACACTATATGATTTCAAGACTTATCATAAAGCTACAGCAATACAGAGAATGTTTTAAAGGTTATTCAACTTTGGATATTTGAATGACTCACAGGTCATTGAAGAACATTTTAATGTCAGACTTTAAATAAAGAGAAAGTATATGATATAGCAAGAAAAAAAATGTTGACAAGCACTGAATTTGAGAGTTCTAGATGAAGATTCTCCATGTTCTTACACAAAAATGCAATTTTTCTCAAGATTAAGCAATCAAGATTGTTGGAAGAATCTTGGCTTATTAGAACTTAAGACTGAAATTTCTGGTGATATATTTTTATATGCTCCAGTAACATATCCAAGTCAACTGTCTTGTGCCAGTTGAAAGCCACCAAAGTGGATGTCAGGAAGGGTGTTTAAGACTTTAAACAGCACATCACTGACTATTAGTGAATTGTTTAGCACAAAGACCACATCTGGTTAGCACTCTGAACCACTGACATAATAGTCGAAGCTAGATGCCCAGCTTCCCTGAACACAAACAGGGAGTTCCCCTTGTCCAGCTGTAAAATAACTCCATCCTATATAGTATGGTCAGAGAAGGCAATGGCACCCCACTCCAGTACTCTTGCTTGGAAAATCCCATGGACAGAGGAGCCTGGAAGGCTGCAGTCCATGGGGTCGCTGAGGGTCGGACATGACTGAACGACTTCACTTTCACTTTTCACTTTCATGCATTGAAGAAGGAAATGGCAACCCACTCCAGTGTGCTTGCCTGGAGAATCCCAGGGATGGGGGAGCCTGGTGGGCTGCCGTCTATGGGGTCGCGCAGAGTCGAACACGACTGAAGTGACTTAGCAGCATATAGTGTGGTATTAGCACTGATAGGGATAGACAAATAAACCAATTAAATACACTAGAGAGTTAAGAAATAAACCCTCACATATATATGCTTAATTGATATTCAACAAGGAGCTGAGCAACTACAATGGAAAAAGGAAAGCTTTTTGTTTTTAGTTTGTTTTTAGTTTAAAATATTATAGATTGACAGGAAATTGTAAAGATAGTACAGAAAGAACCTGGACTCAATTTCCGTGCTTAATCCAGTTTCCCCCATATTTACTCCCTCAGTCATGTTGGGCTCTTGTGACCCTATGGACTGTAACCTGCCAGGCTTCTGTATTCATGGAATTTCCCAGGTTACATCTTAAATGCTAATAGTACCATATATAAAACATGAATTTGACATTGGTACAAAGTGTGTGTATAGTTCTATGTCATTTTATCACATGTACATTTGTGTATTCACCACCTTACCACAAAGATCTTTCTAGTGTTACTCATTTGTAGTTGCCCTGCCCTCTTCACCATCACTAATTCCTGACAACCACTAATCAGTTCTTCTTCTCTGTTAATTTTGTCATTTAGAGAATGATATGTAAATAGAATTATATTTTGATATTGATTTTTTTTACTCAGTGTAGCTTGAGTAGATGTATCAATAATTCGTTCATTTTTATAGCCAAGTAGTACTTCACTGCATGTCTGAACCACCTTTTTTTTTTTTTAACCATTCATGTATTGTAGGATATTTCAGTGGTTTCTAATTTTTAACCATTGCAGATAAAGCTGCTTTGAACAAATGTGTGCATATTTTATGTAGACAGATAAATAAAATGTCTTTATTTTTCTGAAATAAATGTCTAGGACTGTGATTGCTCTATTATATGCATATTAAAGGTTTAGTTTTAAAAGACACTATCAAACCTTTTTTCCAGAATAACACTACCATTCTATATTTCTGTAAGAGATATATTAAAGACCCAGTTTCTCCACATCTTCAGCAGAATTTGGTATTGTCACTATTAAAAAAAAATAGTCATTTTAATAACTACAGGCATTCCTGTACACCTGTACAGGAAATAATTCAGGTTCAGTTCCAGATCACTGCAGTAAAGCAAATATCATAATAAAATAAGAAATAGGATTTTTAAAAATTTTTCAGCTCATATAAAAAGTTATGTTTACACTAAGTAAGTAAGTAAGTAAGTAAGTATATAATAGCTGTATGCCTAGGCTTCCCTGGTGGCTCAGATGGTAAAGAATCCACCTGTAATGCAGGAGACCTGTGTTGGATCACTGGGTTGAAAAGACCCTGTGGAGGAAGGCATGGTAACCCATTCCAGTATTCTTGCCTAGAGAATCCCCCTAGACAGAGGTGCCTGGCGGGCTACAGTCCACGGGGTCACAAAGAGTCAGACATGACTGAGCAAGTAAGCACAGCACAGTATTATGTCTAGAAAAAATGTACACGTGTTAATTAAAAAACAATGCTGTTGGAGGATGGTGCAAATAGACTTGTTTGACAGTTTTCTTCAATTTGTAAAAAAAAAAAAAATGCAACAACTGTGAAGCACAAAAATGTGAAGTGCTGTAAAAGGAGGTATGTAGTGATAACTCATTGTGCTCTTAATTTGTGTTTTCATAGTGGCTGCTGATGTTGAACATTGTTTCATGAGTTTATTTGCCATCTCTATAACCTCTTTGGTAAAATATCTCATCATGTCTTTTGCCATTTGCTAATTGAATTGTTTTATTACTATCCTGTGGGAAACGGGAGTGGGCTAGATGATTAAATAAATGGAAGAAATGTGGCCTAAGATGCAATTATGACATGGATAGAGGAGTATAATTAACCCAAGTCTGTGTACCTGAATCTAAAAACAATACCACCACTGACAGCATATGTATAAGATAGGGATATGAAAGATCTTTAAATTTCAATTACTTTACTTGGTAAAGTTCCACTTGAATAGGTACTTATCATCAGTGCCTCCTGCACTTTTGGTCTGTTATCTACTGCTTCATGCTAAATTTACACTTTCAAAATTTAAGGTAATGCTAAGGAAAGCTAGGTTATGGTCAAAATCCTACAGGTTAGGTTTCAGCAGTACATGAACTGAGAACTTCCAGATATTCAAGCTGGATTTAGAAAAGGCAGAGGAACCAGAGATCAAATTGGCAACATCCATTGAATCATAGAAAAAGCAAGGGAGTTCTAGGAAAACATCTACTTCTGCTCCATTGACTATGCTAAAGCCTTTGAATGTGTGGGTTAGAATAAACTGTGGAAAATTCTGAAAGAGATGGAAATACCAGACCACCTCACCTGTCTCCTGAGAAGCCTGTATGTAGATGAAGAAGCAACAGTTAGAAGCAGACATAGAACAACTGACTGGTTCAAAATTGGGAAAGGAATACAAAAAGGCTGTATATTGTCACCCTGTTTGTTTAAGTTACATGCAGAATACATCATGTGAAATGCCAGGCTGGATGAGCACAAGTTGGAATCAAGATCGCTGGAAGAAATACCAACAACTTAAGACATGCAGATGATACCACTCTAGTGGCAGAAAGTGAAGAGGAGCTAAAGAGATTCTTGATCAGGATGAAAGAGGAAAGTGAAAAAGCTGGCTTAGAACTCAACATTTAAAAACCCAAGATCATGGCATCTGGTCCCATCACTTCATGGCAAACTGAAGGGGAAAATGTGGAAGCAGTGACAGGTTTTCTTTTCTTGGGCTCCAAAATCACTGTGGACAATGATTACAGCCATGAAATAAAAAGATGCTTGCTCCTTGGAAAGAAAGCTCTGACAAACCTAGTTATTGTTCAGTTGCCAAGTTGTGTCTGACTCTGTGACCCCATGGACTGCAGCATGCCAAGCATCCCTGTCCCCCACCATCTTCCAGAGTTTGCCCAAGTTCCTGTCCATTGCATTGGTGATGCCATCCAGCCATCTCATTCTCTGTTGCCCTCTGTCATCTGCTGACAATACTAGACAGCATATTGAAAAGCAGAGATATCACTTTGCCAACAAAGAATCACATTGTCAAAATTATGGTTTTACCAGTAGTCATGTATGGATATGAGAGTTGGACCATAAAGAAGACTGAGCACTGAAAAATTGATGTTTCTGAATTGTGGAGCTAAAGAAGACTCTTGACAGTCCCTTGGACAGCAAGGGGATCAAACAAGTCAATCCTAATGGAAATCAACACTGACTATTTATTGAAGGGACTGATTCTGAACCTGAAGCTCCAATACTTTGGCCATCTGATAGAAAGAGCCAATGCATTGGAGAAGACCTGGATGCTGAGAAAGACTGAAGGCAAAAGGAGAAGGGGGTGGCAGAGAGGAGATGGTTAAACAGCATCATCGACTCAGTGAATGTAAATGTGAGCAAACTCTGGGAGATAGTGTAGGACAGAGGAGCCTTGCATGCTACAGTCCATAAGGTCCCAAAGAATTGGACACGGTTTAGTGACTGAACAACAACAACAGAGGAAACAAAATGAATATTGTGAAAATGAACACAATCCATATATTTTTACATGACTCCAAATTCCTTAAAATTAACAAACTAGGACTTCAAAATTTTCAACCTTGTTTGTATAGTAATATAACCTGAAGATATATACATATAATTTTATCATAAACAAACTTTCTCTGTTTCCATGCTAGACTAATTAAAATAGAGTCTGAGGGCTAGAGCCTTGGCGTTGTTAGGCTTTAACATCTCCTTAGGCGATTCAAAGGTGCCTTTGTGAGGAAGCAGGGTTAGGTGTAGTTGTAGGATTAGGGATTTTTTTTTTTTTTTTTGCTGCTACAAGATATATGAAGACTGTGCTTATCTGAGTTCCTTTTAGAAATACAATGGGAATTACAAATAGTGCATGGGTAAAAGTCAGCTGTTATACCCTTTCCATTCTTTTGTAGGTGGGATCATAGTTTTAGGCTAGACATTTTCTCCTTTGGCTTGCTTTTTTTTTTATCATGGTGTGTTAATTAGATACAGAAACATAATTCTGTTTCTGTGAAACATAATTCTGTTATCAGCAAAACCACATTCTGCCCAAGGTGATTTCTCCAATGGCTTTAATCTTCCTTTTCAAATCCATGAAATAAAGAGCCTTCCAAACCAGGGAATGAGTAGTCATTTGGGCTAAAAGAGACTTTCAGTTTAGATTTCAGATATTCTAACCCACTGTGAAAGTTTGATAAAAAGTGAACCAGGGCTTTTAATTAATTATGTACAGAAAGTTGACAAAATTCTGTTGGGAGACAATCCTAATAATCCATGCACATAGTATAGTGGGAATTGTTTATAAATATAAATGAATTGAAAGGTTTATAACCTTGGAACAGGACAAGGAAAAATCAAACCATGGTTGGCAAACTCACAATTAAATTCTCAGTTAGTAAATGACTTACTTGAGAATTCTCTTTAATCTTTGTTTTTCAATATGTTCCTGGAAGCAAAGAGAAAAGAAAAATCTCGGCCAGAGCTTGAATAGAAAACTCTTAGGGAGACTATGTTACATACATATAATTTTAATAACTCTTGGTTGGCTTGAAGAACCTTAAATTTACATGGAAACATAATCTCCTTTTTGTATGTGTGTGTAATATATACATAGACATATATATATATATATATATATATATATGCAATCTAAAGTTTTGACAGAGATTTATTGACATTTCCAAATGTAAAAATTAAAAAAAAAAAATCAAATTGTAACTTTGGAAGAAAAGCTCTTATTTCTGAAGAAGAAATTGATTTTGCCTGTGTGATGTTTGTGTATTTTTACATCTGACATTTCATATTGAATATTTTATAGAAGTAGGGAAGAAACATTTATTTAATGATGAGTCTAGGTACATGTTCTAATAACTGGCTGTATAGGATTTAGCTGCTCATAAAATTATTCCCTACTCTTATAAGCAGATTCATATGTTTAGTTTTCCAAATGTCACCAAATAAATTTGTGTTAAAACATATTTCATTCTTTAAAATTACTTCTGATATTTCATCTTTTTCAAAATTATATCAAGAAGAAGTCATTTTATATCAGTGAAAATGTCAAGGTGTACCTTGTACTTTGTGATACCTTGAGTGACCACATTTGTCTGTCTCCCACACTTGTTCATTGCTTTCTTGAGGGCAGGAAGTGTAGGTTTTTGGTACTCCAGTACATCATCTAGCATAATCCTTGGGAAATATTATGTGGCTTATGAATTATATTTTTTGGAATCAACTGAATCAAGCTTTATACTATGTACAAATATTCCAAAGTCTGATAATACCATTCCATATTCACTGAAAAGTTCTGTGTTGATGAAAGTGAAAGTGAAGTTGTTCGGTCCTGTCGGACTCTTTGCGATCCCATGGACTACACAGTCCACGGAATTCTCTAGGCCAGAATGCTGGAGTGGGTAATCTTTCCCTTCTCCAGGGGGGTAATCCCAACCCAAGGATCAAACCCAGGTCTCCTGTATTGCAGGTGGATTCTTTGCCAGCTGAGCCACAAGGAAAGCCCAAGAATACTGGAGTGGGCAACCTATCCTTTCTCCAGCGGATCTTCCCAACCCAGGAACTGAACCGGGTCTTCTGCATTGCAGGCAGATTCTTTACCAACTGAGCTATCAGTGACCACTCTGATCCAAAGGATGATTCTTTTCCAATGTAAGTCTAATAATTTGAGGTGTAACTATAGAACATGATTCTCTTCTTATACAGGCTGACTGGTCTGGATGTTCATACATTTGTCACCACAGATATGCCATGCTACTGTAAGACGTGGAGTTACTAAGGCAAATTACCTATTCAATAAGAAAAACTGATTGGTTTCACAGGCATCTAATACTAGCTGATCTTTCCATTATCTTTACATTTAGGCATGAATCAAGTTATAAATTACATATGCACTGATATCAATGCTCTACCTAGGATGAATTGGTCTGCTCAAACATTGCCACATCAGTAATCTAATATAGGGAAGAAATCTAGATAACATGTTTTATAAGGAAATGTTTGCAACTACTCCATCCTGAAAGTTACGACCAACCTAGATAGCATATTCAAAAGCAGAGACATTACTTTGCCAACAAAGGTTCGTCTAGTCAAGGCTATGGTTTTTCCTGTGGTCGTGTATGGATGTGAGAGTTGGACTGTGAAGAAGGCTGAGCGCCGAAGAATTGATGCTTTTGAACTGTGGTGTTGGAGAAGACTCTTGAGAGTCCCTTGGACTGCAAGGAGATCCAACCAGTCCATTCTGAAGGAGATCAGCCCTGGGATTTCTTTGGAAGGAATGATGCTAAAGCTGAAACTCCAGTACTTTGGCCACCTCATGCGAAGAGTTGACTCATTGGAAAAGACTGTGATGCTGGGAGGGATTGGGGGCAGGAGGAGAAGGGGACGACAGAGGATGAGATGGCTGGATGGCATTGCTGACTCAATGGACGTGAGTCTGAATGAACTCCGGGAGTTGGTGATGGACAGGGAGGCCTGGCGTGCTGCGATTCATGGGGTGGCAAAGAGTCAGACATGACTGAGCGACTGATCTGATCTGATCTGAAGAGTTCTTAGGGACAACTTTGCAGAACTACAAAATCATTTTAGGACAGATGTAGAAACTGGCAAAAACAGAATTTTCAATTAATTATGACAAAGGAAATATATATTCATGTTGGTAATATTTTATGAATCATAAATTATAATATGTTGGCAAAAATGGTTCTAAATTTTGAGGTCAGTTTTGATAAATGAGATTAATAGGTACAAATTTCACTTCCTTTCTAGCACTGTGCATCTCCATAATATTTCTATATAATTTTTCTATTCTTTTTAAGTTCTCTGCATGCTATATAAGATAATATTATCCCACATGTATATACAGAAATAATCTTTGGGAATGTTGTCCAGAACCATTTAACATCTAAATATTGAAGTTCTGTTTAATTAGAGGCTATAAACACTACATTGTATGGCCAATGAGAACCAAAACCTATTTCCCCATAAATATTGGGTCCAAGGTTGGTTATTTTGTTTGTTCCCATCTCTAGCTCTACAGAATATCACTCTTTCTAGCCCCACATTCATACATAAAAGATAAAAGTGTAGTTGTTAAAAGACTGGTACAACTTGGGTCAATATTTCTTATTTAGTAATAACTTTGAAGTATTTCACAACAGAACTTTAAAATCTCTTTTGAAAACTGTACCTTTGACAAGATGCCATTAAATTGTTAAGAGGTAATGATGTGGTTTTCTAGGAGGAATACTATTTTCTATTTTAGTTTCAGAACTAAGGCTAGTCATTTCCCCCTAAACAAGATGATTACTTCCCAGTAAATAGTGTATCTTGAGTGTTACAATGTGATGAGGTTTTTACATTGATTGCCTCTATAGTTGTCCTGGGTTCAAAGCTTTATTATTAGCTGCATGACTTAGGGTAATTATTATATACACACTGTACCTTGATTTTCAAATAGTATTAGGTTCTACCTTAAGAGTTTTGTAATGACTAAATGAAGTTAATACTTGCAAAGTGTTGTGTCTGTCATTTAGAAAAGCTCAATAAAAGTTATGTATTATCATTCTTCTTATTTCATTGAATCTAAGATACCACTGATTGCAAGGTATGCTGTTATATGGATCACTAAGGGAAAAAAGATGGGCTCGAAAAAGGACAGAAATGGTATGGACCTAACAGAAGCAGAAGATATTAAGAAGAGATGGCAAGAATACACAGAAGAACTGTACAAAAAAGTCTTCATGACTCAGATAATCACGATGATGTGATCACTGACCTACATCCAGACATCCTGGAATGTGAAGTCAAGTGGGCCTTAGAAAGCATCACTACAAACAAAGCTAGTGGAGGTGATGGAATTCCAGTTGAGCTCTTCCAAATCTTGAAAGATGATGCTGTGAAAGTGCTGTACTCGATATACCAGCAAATTTGGAAAACTCAGCAGTGGCCATAGGATTGGAAAAGGTCAGTTTTCATTCCAATACCAAAGAAAGGCAATGCCAAAGAATGCTCAAACTACCGCACAATTGCACTCATCTCACATGCTAGTAAAGTAATGCTCAAAATTCTCCAAGCCAGGCTTTAGCAATATGTGAACCGTGAACTTCCTGATGTTCAAGCTGGTTTTAGAAAAGGCAGAGGAACCAGAGATAAAACTGTCAACATCTGCTGGATCATGGAAAAAGCAAGAGAGTTCCAGAAAAACATCTATTTCTGCTTTATTGATTATGCCAAAGCCTTTGACTGTGTGGATCACAATGAACTGGGGAAAATTCTTTAAGAGATGGGAATACCAGACCACCTGATCTGCCTCTTGAGAAATTTGTATGCAGGTCAGGAAGCAACAGTTAGAACTGGACATGGAACAGCAGACTGGTTCCAAATAGGAAAAGGAGTATGTCAAGTCTGTATATTGTCGCCCTGCTTATTTAACTTTTATGCAGAGTATATCATGAGAAATGCTGGACTGGAAGAAGCACAAGCTGGAATCAAGATTGCTGAGAGAAATATCAGTAACCTCAGATATGCAGATGACACCACCCTTATGGCAGAAAGTGAAGAGGAACTCAAAAGCCTCTTGATGAAAGTGAAAGTAGAGAGTAAAAAAGTTGCCTTAAAGCTCAATATTCAGAAAACAAAGATCATGGCATCTGGTCCCATCACTTCATGGCAAATAGATGGGGAAACAGTGGAAACAGTGTCAGACTTTATTTTGGGGGGGGGCTCCAAGATCACTGCAGATGGTGACTGCAGCCATGAAATTAAAAGACGCTTACTCCTTGGAAGGAAAGTTATGACCAACCTAGATAGCATATTCAAAAGCAGAGACATTACTTTGCCAACAAAGGTTTGTTTAGTCAAGGCTATGGTTTTTCCAGTGGTCATGTATGGATGTGAGAGTTGGACTGTGAAGAAGGCTGAGCACCGAAGAATTGATGCTTTTGAACTGTGGTGTTGGAGAAGACTCTTGAGAGTCCCTTGGACTGCAAGGAGATCCAACCAGTCCATTGTGAAGGAGATCAGCCCTGGGATTTCTTTGGAAGGAATGATGCTAAAGCTGAAACTCCAGTACTTTGGCCACCTCATGCGAAGAGTTGACTCATTGGAAAAGACTGTGATGCTGGGAGGGATTGGGGGCAGGAGGAGAAGGGGACGACAGAGGATGAGATGGCTGGATGGCATTGCTGACTCGATGGACGTGAATCTGGGTGAACTCCGGGAGTTGGTGATGGACAGGGAGGCCTGGTGTGCTGCGATTCATGGGGTGGCAAAGAGTCAGACACAACTGAGCGACTAATCTGATCTGATCTGATCTGAAGATGAAAGGTGCAGCTAGTATTTTAAGGTTGTTATTTTTTAAATGGAATTTTAGAATACAGAAAGCATTACTCACCTTATCTGATCTTTTTTTTTTATGACAAATATTCTACATGTAGAGAAATCTTTCATTTTTTGAAAAGAAAGTGAAAGTGAAAGTCATTCAGTTGTGTCCAACTCTTTGTAACCCCATGAACTATATAGTACATGGAATTATCCAGGCCGGAGAACTGGAATGGGTAGCCTTTCCTTTCTCCAGGTGATCTTCCCAACCCAGGGATTGAACCCAGGTCTCCCACATTGCAGGCAGATTCTTTACCAGCTCAGCCACCAGGGAAGCCCTTCATTTTTTGGTTTATATCAACTCAGTTGTCCAGAGGGCTTATGAAACCCTCTGCAGTCTTGGTGTTAGATAGCATAATGCTTTAAGTTCAGTTTCTTTATGTGAAGATGAAAATTTTTTTTCTGCTCTCCCTCAGTTTCGCTTTGCCATTAATTCATTGCTTTCGGTAATTACAATTTTAGGTTTGTTTCCAAGTTCTTTTGGGGTATTCCATATCAATATTCACATCTTTTTCTCTTTGCACTTCTTCAGTTATGGTAATATTTACAAAGAACTATAGCCTATAGTGAATATGCAAACAGTGGAAAGCACCAGTTTCTTAATGCTGCAGAACTGGTTTCAAATCTCAACTATAAATCAGCTCGATACTTAAAAATCGTATTAAATATATGTCAGCATTACCCAGTATGCATTATTTTTGATGATTCTGATAGACTGAATTAAATTTCACTCTTGGTCTCAGAACCTGATCATTTGACTTGTAAAGAATTAAAGCTTAATAATTTGGATTATTCTACTTTTTTTTGGTATTGATTTCATATCCCAGGATGACTTAAACAATTAGAATCCACTTTGAGCTTAAAGCATTATAGAAAATAGCAATTTTTTGTGAAATGAGAGTTTTTATAAGGGAAGGGATATTATTTGTCCTCTTTAGAAAAAAAATATACCATAAATAACATGCATGTTTGCCAACAAAGGTCCCTGTATGGATATGAGAGTTGGACCATAATGAAGGCTGAGTGCCGAAGAATTGATGCTTTTAAACTGTGGTATTGAGGAGATTCTTTTTTTTTTTTTTTAATTTAAATTTATTTATTTTAATTAGAGGCTAATTACTTTACAATATTGTATTGGTTTTGCCATACATCAACATGAATCCGCCATGGGTGTACACGGGTTCCCAGTCCTGAACCCCCCTCCCACCTCCCTCCCCATATCCCTCTGGGTCATCCCAGTGCAACTTGAGAGTCCTTTGGACTGCAAAGAGATCAAATCAATCCTAAAGGGAATTACCCCTGAATATTCATTGGGAGGACTGATGCTGTTAACTACAAATTGACACTTAACAAGATCATTGCCAATGACTGAACAACAACGGCATTTGCCATCTGCCTCTATGGGAGATTCCTACACTGATATGCTGTTGACTTTCAAAAGCCCCTGAGGGAGTTCAGGGTGGAGTGAGGTACTCTGTGCTCCAGGGAATCTAATGGGACAGCTGGATGTTTTTAGGAGCAGATTTAATGATCTCAATCCTTGCATCTTCTCATATCTAGAGAAGCACTAAATCCCTTCACGGTGACATAAGATCCTCATGACTAGCAAAAAACCTTTTGTAAAATGAATGCTTAATGATGGTACTGAACTCCCCCTTCACCAAAACCTTATTTGACCATCTTCACTGCTGCTTTGGAGCAGTCTCTCAGGGTTATCTGAGGTACTGCCTCCTGGGCTGCAGTCCTCATTTTGCCCCAGATAAAACTTCACAATTCTCAAGTTGTACATCTTTTTGGTCATCAATGCTGACGTTTAAGCTCCAATACTTTGGCCACCTGATGCGAAGAGCTGACTCATTAAAAAAGACCCTGATGCTGGAAAAAGATTGAAGGCTGGAAGAAAAAGGGGATGACAGAGGACGGGATGCTTGGATGGCATCATTGACTCAATAGATATGAGTTTGAGCAAGCTCTGGGAGACAGTGACGTACAGGAAAGCCTGGAATGCTGCAGTCTATGGGGTCGCAAAGAGTCAGACACGATTGAGTAACTGAACAACAACAAGCATCAGACAAGCAATTTCCAGGGAAGAATAAGATTCTCCTTATTTCTTCATTTTGCTTTATTTCTTGGTAAAGCTATCTAGTTCTGCTGAGGGACCATTCCAGTCTTGAATTGTCAATTTTCAGCCAGTTTTCATACTGAGTGTAGAAGGTGAATGATGAGTAAGCAGATTGGTACCAAAAAAATGAAAAAACAAAAACAAAAAACAAACCTGCACACCTTTATAACTGATTTTAAAACTGAAAGTCAATTATGTGAAGAAATTTACTTAAAATATTATGTTCTTATAGCTGACACAAAGGTAAGGAACATTGTAAATCTTCATGAATCAATGAAGAGGGGGTGATATCTGGTACAATGATCTTTAGTAGTTATTTAAAAAAAACCCTAAAACTTTAAATATTAAAAAACTGCATTATTTATTTTTATTGAGCTAAATACATTTATTGTTATTGAAGAATGGGATAATATTATAGTGAATGGGAGTGGCTGGGAAGCTCAAGAGAGAGGGGATATATGTACATGAAAGGTTGCAGCTATGAGCCATGAAGGACTCCAGGATTCTTGGCCTCTGGAAGACAGAAATTCGATCTGGGCCAGTGACAAGGCTTGATAACTCAGAGCTTTTGTGTAATAAAGTTTTGTTACAGTATAAAAGAGATAGAGAAAACCTCTGACATAGACATCAGAAGGGTGCAGAAAGAGTGCCCCCTTGCTAGTTTTTAGCAAGGAGTTATATACCTATTTGGAGAAGGTAATGGCACCCCTATTAGCAAGCTGCTAATTAGAGAAAGGAAATGTCTCAAAACTGAGAGAGTTGCACCAGGCCCCTAACCCACAACATGTATTTTGAGATAATGTTGGCAAAATATGAGTCATCTCGGGCAATAAAACAATTGACCTGAATCCTGAAGAAAGTCAGATTTCTAAGCAAATACATAGCTTCATTAACATAGCTTAAGAAAAACATTTCCATAAGAAAAACGCGTTGGTTAGCTCAAGGTTTGAGAAAAGTTAAGTTCAGGTGGAACCAGGTGTCATTACAGCAACACAGAATTTTAAAAGAAACTTCCTTTTAATTTTGTATGCTGTTGCTGCTGCTGCTAAGTCGCTTCAGTCGTGTCCGACTCTGTGCGACCCGTAGACGAAAGCCCACTAGGCTCCCCCGTCCCTGGGATTCTCCAGGCAAGAACACTGGAGTAGGTAGAGGGGAAAAAAAAAAAAAAAGGTCTGACACTTGTAGTTCATAGTTTGTTTCCTTCTGCCCCTTATGAGAGAGGAAAAAAAAAAAGTCTGACGCTTGTAATCAATTTCCTATGCTTGGGGACCCCTTCCTTCCTGCCTGTTGCCCTCTCATATACATATAGCTGATTTACTTTGTTGTGCAGCAGAAACTAATACAACATTGTAAAGTAATTCTATTCCAATACATGTGTTAGCTAAAATACATGTACAACTTGAGAGTTGCCAGTTAAGTTTTATTTGGGGCAAAATGAGGACTGCAGCCCGGGAAGCAGCATCTCAGATATCCCTGAGAGACCGCTCTAAAGCAGCAGTGGGGAAGCTCCATATATAAGGTTTTGGTGAAGGGGAAGTTCAATACCATGAAGCACTCATTCTACAAAAGGTTTTTTGTTAGTCATGAGGATCTGATGTCACCATGAAGGGATTTAGTGCTTCTCTAGATATAAGAAGATGCAAGGATTGAGATCATAAAATCTGTTCCTAAAAACATCCAGCTATTTAAAGACTTGTCCCACCAGATTCCCTGGAGCGCAGAGAATGTGCTCACTCCACCCTGCACTCCCTCAGGGTTTGTTAAAGGTCAGTAGCCATTGTAGCAAGGGGTTTAGTCTCTGTAGAGGCAGATGGCATATGTCTTTGTTCAGTCATTGGCAATGATCTTGATAAGTGCCAATTTGTAGTGCACACACACACATGCACACACATACACACAGTTCTCCTAATTGAATTCAGTTTCTAAGATCTTGGTCTCTCTGTTGCTTTGGCCTGAGACTTTCAAAAATAGAGACTTTACGGTAAGGGGCCACAGAGCTTAGTTGTTTTTCTCCAGGAACCAGATTGGACAACATACAAACCCATGCACTTTCTTTAGAGTTTCGATATGTAAAATTGAGAGATTACTATGGTAAAAATGAAGGTCACATATGAAGCTCACAATTAAAAATACAATAGTAGTTGGCCTTTCAATTTTAACTTACTGATTTATGGCTGTTAATGCAAAGTCAACATATGCTGTGGACACATATTACAGCAATAACTTTCATTTCTGAAAATGTAGTTCATTGCCACATCAAATATATTTTATAACCTAATGTAAAAAGGTATACTGTTCAAAGTGCAAAGGCTATCCTAATGTTTGTTGAGGTTCAGAATTTACAAGATGACTTTAGAAATTAGAAACAAATGTGGTTCCTTAGAGATGTATTTATACAACAGGAGTTTTTGGGATCAAGCACCCTTTCTAAAAATACAGTTAACTCCCATTCTTCAGAGCAACAGCATTAATACCCATATGATACATAAAAGTAATTAGTATTATTCTATGTTTGTCAGTATATTCTATCTTTGGTGGTTTCTTTACACAACAGTCAACTCATTCTCTGAAACAAGGTCAAGACAGCTGATAAACTGTAGTTTATCTTGAAAGATGGAAATGGCCATAGGGGCATTTTGTTTTGTTTTGTTTTTACTGGAAAGAAACCTAACAGAAGCCTACCATAATATATATATGAGCGTATGTGTAAGTCGCTTCAGTTGTGTCCTACTCTTTGCGACTCAATGGGCTATAACCCACCTGGAGGGCTCCTCTGTCCATGGGATTCTCCAAGCAAGACTACTGGAGTGAATTGCCATGCCCTTCTCCAGGAAATCATCCCCACCTAGGGATGGAACCCTCATCTCTTAAGGCTGCTGCATTGGCAGGCGGGTTCTTTACCACTAGTGCCACCTACAGTCAAATATATGAATGTGCAATGGATAAGAAGCCATAATCCTATCTTTGACAGGTTTCAACACGAAAATGAAGACTTGAATATCAGCATGATAACAATATTAGACATCCTTCATTTTCTCCTCTTTTTAACAACTAAAATTTGGCATTTACCCATGAATGAAAGTGTCTCTGTGAGAGTTGTGGAATCCAGCACTGTATGCCATGGCACTTGTGCATCTGGTGATAGACAGACCTCAATACTGGCAGTGGAACTGGCAGGAGCTTGTAAACAAGCTTTTGTTTCTTTCCACTGTGGTTTGATATCACCTGGAGGGCTCTGACTTGGACAAATGCCCACAGATAAAAGAGCATTTGTAGAAGTCCGGGTTTCCTGAGGAGACATTCCAGCACTCTGTTGAACAACAGCAACAATATATGAGCTTGGCTGCACTGGAGAGGGTAAAAGGAGCTTCGCCAGCTTTGCTCCTCCACTAAGGTAGCACAGTATGGGGCTGAAGTGGTGCTCTCTCCCACAGGCGAAAGAGAAACACTGAATGAATACCTAGCTTTCCCAGTCGTGTGGGATGCAGATGGAGAAACTCTTTTCTCTTCCACAGTACCCAGAAAATTGAGGAAGAACCTCTGTCCCTGGGGGAGTGGAGAGATTCAGAAAGAGGCAGATAACAATGTCAGAGGTCATAAACAGATGTGGTTCCAGACTCCAGCAGGAGGTCTGCCCACTTGCCACTGGGAAAACCTCACGTGATGATCCCATGAATGGGTCCATGGGCATTCCTAATGACTCAGTGCCAGAGCTACACTATCTCCCACTCTATGGCCAGTGGCAGAAGAGTGCTCTGGCAGACAGAGAGCAAGAGCTGAAGACAGACCAGGATCTGCAGGAGAGGGAGAAATCACAAGCTGAAGCCAAAGCCTCACCTTTGGGTAAACGACACCAAATAGCTAAAGTGATGCTAGGAAAGATTGAGAGCAAGAGGAGAATGGGGCAATGAAGGATGAAATGGTTGGATGGCATCACTGACTCAATGGCAATGAGTTTGAGTAAACTCCTGGAGATAGTGAAGGACAGGGAAGCCTGGTGTGCTGCAGTCATGGGGTTGCAGAGTCCCACACGACTCTTAGGGACTGAACAACAGCAACCACTTCTTCCTGTATTATGTCAAACATGATTCTTATTAATAACTCAGCCAAGTTTTTTTTTTTTTTTTTCCACAATGAATAAAAAAAAAAGTTTATGTGTTTACATAATTTAGGTAGAAAATCGATTTAATCAGATTTTCCTGTTCCCCAGGCGTTCTGGCTAAACAAGATTTTGTTATCTCTAAAGCAAAGGGGTTTGAAAGTGCTATATCTGATAATTATTTTTTCACCCTAAACTTGGTCACACTTCTGTGACTCTCCTGTGATGAATTTTCAAAATCTCCTCAGGGTTAAGCCCATGTCTGTTCATGGAGGCATGACGAGCTTCAGGTAGAAAAACTGACAACCAAATGTGATACATTCTAATTAGATTGTGCTGTCATCTAGGCTAGGACCTCTTGTAGTAATAAACCCACAATAAGTAGAAAGTTGAGTATTAAAGGCTAATGAAGGAATCTTAATAAAAATTTATAAACACTTTCAAACTGAGTACAAGTTAAGGCAGTTGGACTCTTTATTTTTATAGGTACAACATTTCCTTAGACTCCTGCTGCCTTACAATCTGAGAAAACTCTTATCTGATAAAAGGCCTCTGTTGATCAATTTAGGATTATAAAATTCCTAGAGTTTTCTTGTATTATTATTATTATTTTTAATATTCTTCCACATCTTTCTTAGAGTATGTCCAGGCTGTGCTTCAGTAGAATTTTCATTCTTCGTTATGGCTGTTGTTCAGTTTTTTGTTTGTTTTTAAATGAATCCTTTAGGCTACAGTAGGTTAATTTAGAGAAGATCTTAGTAACTTTTGGGAGTTTTGGGTCAGTTTGTCATTATGTCAAAGTATGAGTCATTGGACTGTTGGTATTGATCACACCTACATGTCACATCAGCAAGCTAAGAACAGATAATGGATATTTTGCAGGTTCTTTAAAACAAGGCAGGTAGCAGCACATGAAAATCTCCCCAGATGGCATGTTTGGCACATGGACCTTATATTACCAGGTCCTAATATGGACTTAATTTTTCAGTTATCATTTACTTTGACTTTGATGATTTCTTCTACTTCTGCCTAGTTCTGTTGACATTTCATTGGCTCACAATAATTTTCATAATGGCCTACTGTGTTGCTGACATTTTGTTAATGTTGAAATACAATGTATTTTTGTATTATTACTAAGTATTGTGATGGTTAATTTTATGTCACCTTGACTGGGCTAAGGGATGCCCAGATAGCTAGTAAAACATTATTTCTGGATGTGTCTATGTGGGCGTTTGTGGAAGAGACTAACATTTAGATCAGTAAATGGTAAGGAGGATCCTGCTCACCAGTGCAGGTGGGTATCTCTCAATCCAATGCAGGTCTGAGCAGAATGAAGAAGTGGAGGAAGACCAAATTCACTCTCTGCTCAGCTGGGACATTCATCTTCTCTGCACTTGGATATTGCCCCTA
Source organism: Bos taurus (assembly GCF_002263795.3). NCBI lineage: Eukaryota > Metazoa > Chordata > Mammalia > Artiodactyla > Bovidae > Bos > Bos taurus. Next base: position 83,406,967 of record NC_037329.1, on the reverse strand, counting down.
CTGATTTTTGGGTCTTTAGACTCAGATCGGAATTTATACCATTGGTTCTCGTGGTTCTCAGGCCTTAAGGTTTGGACTGGAACTCCACTACTGGCTTTCAGGGTCTCCAGATTGCAGATAGCATGTCATGGGGCTTCACAGCTTCTGTTATTATTGAGCCAATCTCTCATAAGGAATCTATTTCTATATATTTATGTCTATCTATATGTACCAATAATCTATCTTTCTATCATCTCCTACTGGTTCTGTTTCTCTAGAGAACACTAATTAATGTATTTTGTAGTTCATAATAAATATGTTGTGCTCCATTGTTTTATAATATTAAGACAAAGATCATAGGATTCAACTTGTGTGACAAAAAGTGTATCCTCCTATCTTACTGAAAATACTATAATGTGTTTTGCTTTATATTTTATAACTGTTGGTGAATTTCTAGAGTTGGGAGAGATGCCTCTCTAAATAGGTGTTTGTTCAACTTTCAGTTTGGTTCAGTTGCTCAGTCGTGTCTGACTCTTTGCCACCCCATGAATCGCAGCACACCAGGCCTCCCTGTCCATCACCAACTCCCAGAGTTCACTCAGACTCACGTCCATTGAGTCAGTGATGTCATCCAACCGTCTCATCCTCTGTCATCCCCTTCTCCTCCTGCCCCCAATCCCTCCCAGCATCAGGGTCTTTTCCAATGAGTCAACTCTTCGCATGAGGTGGCCAAAGTATTGGAGTTTCAGCTTTAGCATCATTCCTTCCAAAGAAATCCCAGGGCCGATCTCCTTCAGAATGGACTGATTGGATCTCCTTGCAGTCCAAGGGATTCTCAAGAGTCTTCTCCAACACCACAGTTCAAAAGCATCAATTCTTTGGCGCTCAGCCTTCTTCACAGTCCAACTCTCACATCCATACATGACCACAGGAAAAACCATAGCCTTGACTAGATGAACCTTTGTTGGCAAAGTAATGTCTCTGCTTTTGAATATGCTATCTAGGTTAGTCATAACTTTCCTCCCAAGGAGTAAGCGTCTTTTAATTTCATGGTTCCAGTCACCATCGGCAGTGATTTTGGAGCCCCCAAAAATAAAGTCTGACACTGTTTCCACTGTTTCCCCATCTATTTCCCATGAAGTGATGGGACCAGATGCCATGATCTTCATTTTCTGAATGTTGAGCTTTAAGCCAACTTTTTTCACTCTCCTCTTTCACTTTCATCAAGAGGCTTTTGAGTTCCTCTTCACTTTCTGCCATAAGGGTGGTGTCATCTGCATATCTGAGGTTATTGATATTTCTCCTGGCAATCTTGATTCCAGCTTGTGCTTCTTCCAGTCCAGCGTTTCTCATGATGTACTCTGCATATAAGTTAAATAAGCAGGGTGACAATATGCAGCCTTGACGTACTCCTTTTCCTATTTGGAACCAGTCTATTGTTCCATGTCCAGTTCTAACTATTGCTTCCTGACCTGCATACAGGTTTCTCAAAAGGAAGGTCAGGTGGTCTGGTATTCCCACCTCTTTCAGAATTTTCCACAGTTTATTGTGATCCACATAGTCAAAGGCTTTGGCATAGTCAATAAAGCAGAAATAGATGGTTTTTCTGGAACTCTCTTGCTTTTTCCATGATCCAGCAGATATTGGCAATTTGATCTCTGGTTCCTCTGCGTTTTTGAAAACCAGCTTGAACATCAGGAAATTCACAGTTCATGTATTGCTAAAGCCTGGCTTGGAGAATTTTGAGCATTACTTTACCAGCATGTGAGATGAGTGCAATTGTGCGGTAGTTTGAGCATTCTTTGGCATTGCCTTTCTTTGGGATTAGAATGAAAACTGACCTTTTGCAGTCTTGTGGCCGCTGATGGTTTTCCAAATTTGCTGGTATATCGAGTACAGCACTTTCACAGCATCATCTTTCAAGATTTGGAATAGCTCAACTGGAATTCCATCACCTCCACTAGCTTTGTTTGTAGTGATGCTTTCTAAGGCCCACTTGACTTCACATTCCAGGATGTCTGGCTCCAGAATGTCCCTTTTTGGGCTCCACCTGCCGAGGTCCAGCCCCGGCTAATCCAGGGAGTTCGAAGTGGGGACAGCGTCGGAGAGGATCAGGATACAATAGCTTCAATTAGATATTAATTAGAGATGTAGAGAGTAATAGAATGAGGATAGCTCAGTAGGAAAATTCAGTGGAGAAAAGAGGCTGAGTAGCTTGCTTTATGCGGGAGACCAATAAAACTTCAAGACAAGAAGTTTGCACCACTTACATAGGCTGCAGGCGTCCTTCCGTTCTCCCGAAGGAGAGGAGACACTAAGGTCTCCCCCGTCGGATCTTAGAAGCCCAGGCAAAGTTAGTAAGCTTGGTGGGTTCCGCGCTCCAGATGGAGACTCAGCCAGAGTTTGAGAGAAAGAGCAACATGGGGAGACCAGTATTTCGAGGAACTGATCCCAATTCTTTATTTCCCATGGTCTACTTTTATACACTGAGATGTTATGCAAAAGTCACATGGGGTCAGCAGTCCTGACTTTTATCAAAGTCAGGTGCTTCATACAAATGTATACAGAGTTCTTAGGGGTGTTACATCATCTTCTGGCCAGGGGGCCTGCTGACAATTTATGACCCTCTCCTTGTGATAGTGGTCAACCAGGAAGGACACTTATTTCTCCAGGGGTGATTATTCTTAAAAAATACTCCACCTTCTGAAGGTACCAGGCAAACTTACATTCCTATAGGGTGAGGGTGTAGTGGGTTTTAACTAAGGAAAGAATTTACTTAGCCTAAGGTCTAATGTGATTAATATCAAAGGTTAATACTTATTTCTTCTATATATTCATTAATGTGTGTAAGGGCAGGGGATGTGGAGACTTAGCAACAAACTTTGGCTCAACAAATGAAAAACCCTTCACCAATACAATTTCTAATCAGCCCACTATATTTATACTATTGGTTTTCTAACTTTTCTAAGGAACCTGTTTTTAGAAGGTTTAAAGCATCTCGTGCCTCTCACGGTTGGGAGGCTGTGAGCAATCACATGTAGCCGGACAAGACTGTCAGGCAGGCTAGAGAACCTTCAGAGGAGTTTGTAGGTTAAAACACTCTTGTCATGCCCAGGAGTTTTTATTAACTAGAGCTCTAAGTTAACTCCTTCTCCGAAAGAGTTGGTGGGGGACAGCCCCCCGTAAAGTCAGAGGTGTAGGTGAGAGCACAAAGTAGTAAAGTAGGCAGGCTCTGGTTATGGGGTAGATGCTCGAGGATTTCCAGGGGGACTCCTGAGGCTCAATCCCGCCTTTGTGTATGTCGAGCCTCCTTCCTCATGACCTTTGCCACAGGTGGAGTGCCTCACGCTGGCCCCCAACAGTCAGTGATCACACCATCGTGATTATCTTCATCGTGGAGATCTTTTTTGTACAGTTCTTCTGAGTATTCTTGCCACCTCTTCTTAATATCTTCTGCTTCTGTTAGGTCCATACCATTTCTGTCCTTTATTGAGCCCATCTTTGCATGAAATATTCCCTTAGTATCTCTATTTTTCTTGAAGAGATCTCTAGTCTTTCCCATTCTGTTGTTTTCCTCTATTTCTTTGCACTGATCGCTGAGGAAGGCTTTCTTATCTCTTCTTGCTATTCTTTGGAACTCTGCATTCAGATGCTTATATCTTTCCTTTTCGCATTTTTAAATTATAGTTAAGTAATCTATATGACAATCCTCCAAAATTAAAATATATGTATATATTTTGTCCTCTTATCACTTTCCTCATGATTATAAAAGTATAGAACAAAGAACAGGGACTTTAACTTTTTGGTAGATATATATTTTCATATTGAAGATAACTTGTGAACTGAATGACATTTTATGAGTGATAAAAGTGTAAGCAGATACTTCTTAATATAATTGCACTTGCTTCCATAATTTCTTAAATGTTATTCAAGACATTATACCAGTGACATAATAATTTTGTAGGTCCTACAGTTTATTTATTAAACAAATATTTACTGCAAGTCTGTTACACTAGTTTGTCATGTGTTTGATTTAGAAAGTATTAGAATGATGGATGATATCTGGGTCCCTGAACATCAGCTTTCCTTATCAGTTGCCTCTACAGACAAGCCTTTGCCATTCTAGATGTGTGCACCAGAGAGACTCCTTTCTAGGGAAGCATAAACACTTATTTTTTATTGAATTAACTGTTGATTATAATTTTTGATAAGTACCTCTACTTACTTATGACCTTTAGCCTAATAACATATATGCCATTTCTGCTTTTATAGGGTAAAGTAATGGAAGGCATGTGAGACCACAAATAAAAATGTATCACCAAAGGGCCTAACACAGGTAGGAATCCCTACTTAATAAATTAGGACAGAACTGCAAGGAATGGCTTTGCTAATTCTATTTTTCTGGTTGGTTTTCTGTCTTTAGCCATAACACATGTGTTTCATTTATTATATTACACCATCTATGTTTCCAGTAAGATTGACTTTTATATTTTTCATTTTATCACTCCTGCTGTATGAGGATAGGAATTGTGTTGGTCCTTGGTCAATATTCACTAAAGACGTAAAGCCATTTCTTAATAATGCATTAAATCAGTCTCCTCTATTTCCTTTATTGTGTGTGTTCAGTTCAGTTCAGTTCAGTTGCTTGGTCATGTCCAACTCTTTGTGATCCCATGAATCGCAGCACTGCATGTATATAAATATATTATTGTATGTATTCAATTAATAAGGATCCAATTATCTAAACTTCCTGAAAATGTCTTTCTTGTTCCATTTAGAGAGCTGTATAATGTAAAGTCATTACATAAGTGCTATCTCTACTCTGTTTCCTGGTCACATTTGCTTTTAGGTCTAAACTTTTTTTGAACTCTTTGATGAAAGATTTACATTCTAAACTGAATTAAATGCTGGAACATCACAGAGAGCACTTTGTAATGGAATATTGCCAACAAAATATCCATATACATTAACACAATATAGACAACCCCCAAAAACATGATTGTTAATGTTCTATAGTTCTGGTATGAAGTCTTTAGGTGGCACTGTGGTTCCAGCAGTAACATTTAATATTAAAGAGCTTCCCATTAGGTCTGTGAATAAAGAATATGGCCATTGGTTTTGCATCTATTTTCTGTAATTATGTTTTATATTTAAAGGGATTATTTTTAACTTATAGAACTTTTCTCACATTACTTCACATTATTTATAAACCTAAAACAAGGCAAAGCATCCATTTCATTCCCCTTTGACAGATGTCAAAAATAAGTTCAGAAAAGTTAAGCAGTTTCATAGGACCCTTTATACCCTATAGTATATTTTCAAAAAGAAGATATTGAGAAAGAAGAATGAAACTGGAGGAATCAATCTGCCTGACTTCAGGCTCTACTACAAAGCCACAGTCATCAAGACAGTATGGTACTGGCACAAAGACAGAAATATAGATCAATGGAACAAAATAGAAAGCCTAGAGATAAACCCACGCACCTATGGACACCTTATCTTTGATAAAGGAGGCAAGAATATACAATGGAGAAAAGACAATCTCTTTAACAAGTGGTGCTGAGAAAATTGGTCAACCACTTTTAAAAGAATGAAACTAGAACACTTTCTAACACCATACACAAAAATAAACTCAAAATGGATTAAAGATCTAAACGTAAGACCAAAAACTATAAAACTCTTAGAGGAGAATAGGCAAAACACTCTCCGACATACATCACAGCAGGATCCTCTATGACCCACCTCCCAGAATATTGGAAATAAAAGCAAAAATAAACAAATGGGATCTAATTAAAATTAAAAGCTTCTGCACAACAAAAGAAACTCTAAGCACAGTGAAAAGACAGCCTTCAGAATGGGAGAAAATAATAGCAAATGAAGCAACTGACAAACAACTAATCCCAAAAATATACAAGCAACTCCTGCAGCTCAATTCCATAAAAATAAATGACCCAATCAAAAAATGGGCCAAAGAACTAAATAGACATTTCTCCAAAGAAGACATACAGATGGCTAACAAACACATGAAAAGATGCTCAACATCACTCATTATCAGAGAAATGCAAATCAAAACCACAATGAGGTGCCATTTCATGCCAGTCAGAATGGCTGCGATCCAAAGTCTACAAGCAATAAATGCTGGAGAGGGTGTGGAGAAAAGGGAACCCTCTTACACTGTTGGTGGGAATGCAAACTAGTACAGCCACTGTGGAGAACAGTGTGGAGATTCCTTAAAAAACTAGAAATAGAACTGCCATACGACCCAGCAATCCCACTGCTTGGCATACACACCAAGGAAATCAGAATTGAAAGAGACACGTGTACCCCAATATTCATCGCAGCACTGTTTATAATAGCCAGGACATGGAAGCAACCTAGATGTCCATCAGCAGATGAATGGATAAGAAAGCTGTGGTACATATACACAATGGAGCATTACTCTGCCATTAAAAAGAATACATTTGAGTCAGTTCTAATGAGGTGGATGAAACTGGAGCCTGTTATACAGAGTGAAGTAAGCCAGAAAGAAAAAACACCAATACAGTATGCTGCTGCTGCTGCTGCTGCTAAGTTGCTTCAGTCGTGTCCGACTCTGTGCGACCCCATAGATGGAAGCCCACCAGGCTCCCCAGTCCCTGGGATCCTCCAGGCAAGAACACTGGAGTGGGTTGCCATTTCCTTCTCCAATGTGTGAAAGTGAAAAGTGAAAGTGAAGTTGCTCAGTCGTGTCTGGCTCTTAGGGACCCCATGGACTGCAGCCTACTTATATGGAATTTAGAAAGATGGTAACGACAACCCTGTATGCGAGACAGCAAAAGAGACACAGATGTATAGAACAGTCTTTTGGACTCTGTGGGAGAGGGAGGGGAAGATGATATGGGAGAATAGAATTAAAACATATATAACATCTTATAAGAAATGAATCACCAGTCCAGGTTCGATGCAGGATACAGGAAGCTTGGGGCTGGTGCACTGGGATGACCCAGAGGGATGGTATGGGGAGGGAAGTGAGAGGGGAGTTCAGGATGGGAAACATGTATACACACATGGCAGATGCATGTTGATGTATGGCAAAACCAATACAATATTGTAAAGTAAAAAAATATATATATAAAAAATTTTTTAAAAAGATATTTTACTTTCTTCCTTGGCTGGGTCTGCATTAGTGTCATGGGTTTTCCCAAGTCTCCTTGGCTCCAATGTGATTGACAGTGACTTTGGTGATGTTCAGCACCTGAAGGTATTGGAAATGGTATTGGAGAATGTTTCTGTTGCACAGAGAGCAGTGAAGGTATCAATATGCCACGAGTGTCTCAATTTCTTCATTGCTTTGTTCTTTTCTACATATCTACCCAATTCTATGCAGGATATCAAAGTTAAATACATGTTAGGATAATGAATGTATGGCATAAAATATAGAACCATATTCTAAATGAGTTTTTTTTTTTTTCACATATTACAAAGGAAAAATACTAAACCTGATTAATCTTTCCCATAGTGTTCTTTTACAGGAATTCTTACTTATATACTCTCAGTTTCTAAATTTCATATCTTATTTAAGATTTACGTATCTGTGGAAATGTCTTCTTCTTCCAAACTTGAATATACAATCTCCATTCAACTCTTGGGAAAACCTAACACCTATCTGTATGGTTAATATGGGACCCAAATTCATCCTTACTTCCCTGGGGGACTTTTCCCTAACTTTGCAAATTTCTAACCAGTAGAAGATATCTGGGGCTTTAATTCAAAATTCTGTAGCCAACAGAGGAGTCCCTCAGTGGGCAATGGGCTGGACACTTCCAGGATACATGCTCTTTTTAGTTATTTCATCAGACAATACAGACATGCCTTTGTAATTTTCTCTGCACACACTCACCTAGCTTTTGAGGCTACCTGGCTTCTATGGAGTTAATACTCCCTTATTAGTCAGAACATCATCCTATTTTCAAACTGTGCTTTTTGACTGACAGAAGTTGGTTCATGCTGATCTATACACTCTTAAAAACCACTTCCTTGACGGTACCAAGACTTGACTAAGGTTTTCCATTTGCAAGTAGTCAATTGAATTCTTATTAAAGGCTCTCCTCTTCCCCAATCTAAAGAAAAGGAAAAGGAAGAATTTATATTGTTCCAATTATAATTTGAACTGATATACTGATTGCAAATATGAATTATGGACAAAGGAGCCAGTATCAGTTGTTTTTAAGGTGTCTTCTAACTTCTCTTTTCATTCTCATATCGAAAATTATTTTTTCTCTGACTTTATGCTATAAAGTCATAACGTTTATGACTTTCTAAAATGGCAACTGCTTATAGTGAAGTTCTAAAGGGAGAGCAGAGTGCTTAATCATGGAGAATTAAAAGTTGAGGGAAAGGTAGAGTCAGGTGGAAGCAAATAGTGTAGCTGATTTGACTGATGAAAGTTGAGCATGAATTTCCTGATAACCCATTGGGTTTAAAAAGTTGAATTTGAGTAATCTCTAGAATTTCCTAATGCCTTGCTTTAAATTTTCTTAATGTTCTTAATTTTATATTTGGGTTACATTTATCTTGTATTAGAAGCCCTCTGTGGAGAAGGCAATGGCACCCCACTCCAGTACTCTTGCCTGGAAAATCCCACGGACAGAGGAGCCTGGTGGGCTGCAGTCCATGGGGTCGCTAAGAGTGGGACACGACTGAGCAACTTGACTTTCACTTTTCACTTTCACGCATTGAAGAAGGAAATGGCAACCCACTCCAGTGTTCTTGCCTGGAGAATCCCAGGGACAGGGGAGCCTGGTAGGCTGCCATCTAAGGGGTCGCATAGAGTTGGACACGACTGAAGCAACTTAACAGCAGCAGCAGCAGAAGCACTCCAGTAAGAAATATTACATTTTTTGTGTGTTTTATGGTGTTTATTTTTTCCAATCATAAGATATCTAGAGGTCTTACAGTGAGAGTATCTTACCAGTCTCGGGTTACAGGGACAAATTCACTTATTTCTGTAGTATTACTTGGGTGACTGTAATGCAAACAAAACTTGAAGTAACAAAGTCTAAAAACAATATCTTTACATTTCAGCATTTATCATTTTCACATATGTGTATATGTTGCAACATGAGCATTTAGTAGGTATGAATTTAATGTATCACTGTAACACCCTAAAAGAAAGGAATATAAGTATAGAAATAAGCACCCAAGTAAGTTAATTCACTTATGAAAGAAGGAGATGATATCCATTTTATGGTTGAGTAATCTACCTTTCTGGATTCAAGCTAAAATCAAGCTGGATTCAAGATTGCCAGGAGAAATATCAGTAACCTCAGATATGCAGATGACATCACTCTTATGGCAGGAAGTGAAGAGGAACTAAAAAGCCTCTTGATGAAAGTGAAAGAGGAGAGTGAAAACTCTGGCTTAAAGCTGAACATTAAGAAAACTAAGATCATGGCATTTGGTCCCATCACTTCATGGGAAATAGATGGGGAAACAGTGGAAATAGTGTCAGACTTTATTTTCTTGGGCTCCAAAATCACTGCAGATGGTGACTGCAGCCATGAAATTAAAAGATGCTTACTCCTTGGAAGGAAAGTTATGACCAACCTAGATAGCATATTCAAAAGCAGAGACTTTACTTGGCCAACAAAGTCCATCTAGTCAAGGCTATGGTTTTTCCAATAGTCATGTATAGATGTGAGAGTTGGACTGTGAAGAAAGCTGAGCGCCGAAGAATTGAGCGCTTTTGAACTGTGGTGTTGGAGAAGACTCTTGAGAGTCTCTTGGACTGCAAAGAGATCCAACCAGTCCGTCCTAAAGGATATCAGTCCTGGGTGTTCATTGGAAGGACTGATGCTGAAGCTGAAACTCCAATACTTTGGCCACCTCATGCGAAGAGTTAACTCATTGGAAAAGACTCTGATGCTGGGAGGGATTGGGGGCAGGAGGAGAAGGGGACAACAGAGGATGAGATACCTGGATGGCAACACCGAGTCGATGGACATGAGTTTGAGTGAACTCTGGGAGTTGGTGATGGACAGGGAGGACTGGCATGCTGCAATTCATGGGGTCGCAAAGAGTCGGACAGGACTGATCGACTGAACTGAACTGAATCTGCCTTTCAATAAGGAGCCCAACCATCTCTTCAATTTTGACTATATTTTATATATTTCTAAGACAAAATTTACAGTGTAAGAAATTATACTGGAACTATTTTCACTTATAAGTACAGAAGAAATAAGGCATAATTTACCTTTTGGAGATTTTAAACATTTGTGAACACCAGAGTTATACAGATGGTCTTAATATGTCGATATGTTATCATTAAACATATATTATTTTGACAAGATGAAATACATATCTACAACATTGCATATAAACTTGAGGGTTTTAAAAGTTTCATTATTATAAAATTATTACTTCTTAAAAGCTGTAAAAATTATATTTGGAATTTGGGAGACAAATAACTGAATGGTAAGTGAAAATTTACTCAATACAATTAGGTTAATGCCAAATAAGGTAGAAAAAAAATAAATAATGTATATATAATATTAAAGAATTACATGCATAAGTAATATATATATATATATATATATATATATATGCCTGGAGAAATATCAATAACCTCAGATATGCAGATGACACCACCCTTATGGTAGAAAGTGAAGGGGAACTAAAAAGCCTCTTGATGAAAGTGAAAGTGGAGAGTGAAAAAGTTGCCTTAAAGCTCAACATTCAGAAATCGAAGATCATGGCATCCAGTCCCATCACTTCATGGGAAGTAGATGGAGAAACAATGGAAACAGTGTCAGACTTTATTTTTGGGGGCTCCAAAATCACTGCAGATGGTGACTGCAGCCATGAAATCAAAAGATGCTTACTACTTGGAAGGAAAGTTATAACCAACCTAGATAGCATATTCAAAAGCAGAGACATTACTTTGCCAACAAAGGTTCATCTAGTCAAGGCTATGGTTTTTCCTGTGGTCATGTATGGATGTGAGAGTTGGACTGTGAAGAAAGCTGAGTGCCGAAGAATTGATGCTTTTGAACTGTGGTGTTGGAGAAGACTCTTGAGAGTCCCTTGGACTGCGAGGAGATCCAACCATTCCATTCTGAAGGAGATCAGCCCTGGGATTTCTTTGGAAGGAATGATGCTAAAGCTAAACTCCAGTACTTTGGCCACCTCATGGGAAGAATTGTCTCATTGGAAAAGACTGTGATGCTGGGAGGGATTGGGGGCGGGAGGAGAAGGGGATGGCAGAGGATGAGATGGCGGATGGCATCACTGGCTCGATGGACGTGAGTCTGAGTGAACTTTGGGAGTTGGTAATGGACAGGGAGGCCTGGCGTGCTGCGATTCATGGGGTGGCAAAGAGTCAGGCATGACTGAGCGACTGAACTGAACTGATATAATTTAAAATTTATTGGCAAATTTTAAAAGTGTTTCTTAATCATTGACATTTAATTTAAAATAGTGAAGTTATGTAAAGTCTGGTTCTACCATTAGTGTTAAAAAATGAGATTTAGATTCTTAGAGAACTAAATTTCAGTAAAAGCTCTGACACTTTGCTCTTTTGAACAGTTTCTTAATCTCTGAAAACCTTAATTTAATTACTTCAAAATAGGTTTTGTTCCTAGCTTGTGGGATTGTGGTGAAGATGAAATGACACGGTAGAATGCCTAGCCAGGGGCATTTTAATGGCTTGATAACAATGTAATAAATGATAGGTATTACTCTGAGCTACTGCAATGGCTCTGATCAGTTCTTGATATGTTTATATAGGAATGATAATTGCACAGATGCATTTTAAAATATGTATTTTAAGGAGAGCACAAAATCTCTTTGTGTTAATTAGTAGATTTGTTTCATAACATTTATTTCATTGTATTACACATTTTATTACAATTGTGATTTTTGAAAATATTCCAAATTTCCTTTAATATCTAAAAAAGTTATGATTGATATATATTCTGATTATGAAGAGACAGTTTTCATTGACTACATTGTGAAGATTAAATATGATTAATTAGTTTAGACATCACTTTAAAAAATTCACTTTCAATAATCAATAGTTCTATTTTCTACCTCCTGGCTTAACTTTAGTGTTGGTAACTTTGTTATAGCAAGAATTTGAGTAATTTTTGGTAAATATTCTAGTCCAGGATTATAAAATGCTTATTCTTTCTCTGTATCCTAACAAGGCAGTTTTGGAGGTTTCTGCTAAATTTAACAAGTTTTGACTGCATGCAAATTCAACATTATGTTTATATATCAATTAAATATTCTTGTTCTTCCAATTTTGTCAATGATTAGACCAAAAATCTCAATGTAATTCAAGAGTTTAGCTAAATTTATGACATATTTTTGCATTATAAAAATAAGTAATTATTTTTATTTATCTCTGGGATAAAACTAGAGTTCTGTGATGTAAGAGGTAGATTTACAGCACATCACACTCAAGAACTGAGATCACATTATCAAAACACAATGAAATGAATGGCATCAGACCCTTTTATGGTTGTTATATTAGAAAACAGTTAAGGAACGTACATGAAAGAAATTCTGAGAATCACTTCCACTTCTGTTTTCTGCAAAAGCTAATGTACCTAAAAGTGTCATAAAGTAAAAAGATCTCCTGAGAAGGCTTCTGATGTTATTCCCTCAAGAAGTTTGGTGACTGTGGACTATTTAAAGTTGGAGGGATAGTTTGGCTAGGATGGAAGCTGTCACTCTGTCCATTTAAATCCTCTATAACAAGAAGAAATTTTAAATCCCTTCTCACATGTGAGTTTTGGGTTGAATGCTCTCACCCACATGAAAGCCCCTTTGTCAAACTCTGCAGTACTTTCAAGACATACTGCAGTTCAGGTCCTGAGTGCCCAGGGCTGTCTCCATAAATCAGAGCTCCTAATCCTCCTATATCCTTTTGTGAGTGACTGGGAAGACCAACCAGGGAAATTTCCTATTTCCTGTTTTGACTTCCAGGGGAAAATTCTATTGCTGCTTAACTTGAGTAAGATTATTCTAGCATGTATTTCTGACTCATTCCTCTGTTTTTGCTCAGCATCTGTATGAAAGGTCCTCTCTTCCAATCAGTACAGATATTAGACTTTAGAGCTTTCCCAACCCCTAGATTTTCCCCCTATTCTTCCTCTTCCAGGGGTTTTATGGGTTCTTCTTTTAGACTCAGTAGAATTGAGCTGGTGTTCCACTTTTCTCATCACCCCCTACCAAAAAGAGACAGCCACAGGTTCCCCTACTGAGTCTTCTTTCCATTTAAGTTTCTTCAGTAATTAGTTCTCCTTCTCCTGCAACCAAACTACCAATTCAACTAACCAACCAAATAAAACATGTTAGGCATGATGTTTCACTACTTCCTTTCCATTTGAAATATGTTCATTCAAACAATAATTTGTATGTGTTGATATCCTGTCCAGATTTTAAATTTCTTAAAGACAAAAACCAAACTATATCGTTATGTATTTTCTTTGTTGACTCCTAAATATTTGTTGAAAGAAAAAAATAAGTGTAAAGAAAGCACTCTTTTATGTTTTTTTTTTTTTTTTTTTAATGAAAATGCAAAGCCTGTGTAGACTGAGGTACAAAAGTTATATAAAACTGAAGATCCTACTGTATAACACAAAGAAGTATATGCAATGTCCTGGAATAAATGATTATGGAAAATAATATAAAAAAGAATGTAAACTTCTTGAGTCACTTTGCTTTACAACAGGAATTAACACAACATTGTAAATCAACCACACTTTCAATAATAATAATAATAACAAAAACTTAAGGAATGAGAGCAAACAACAGATGAGGTCTGTATCCTTAAAACTTATTGAATTCTTCTTGAACTGTGAATCTGGAAGAATATGTAAATACACTATGCTTTGAGAAACTAAAATAAAAGACTGTTATATTGTATATGATACAATGAGAAAATTTCACCCTCAATCTTCGAGTAAAATATTTGCTTTCTACTTTTAATCTCTCACCCTAAACAAAACTTTTCTTGAATTATTTAAATTTCAGTATGAAGAAGGCAAAATTCTCTTTTTATCATGATCATATATCCTCCCTCTATACCTCAGAGGAGACAAGTTTGTTTTTTTTTTTAACATATAAAGATGTCTGAGTCCTCAAAATGTTCTTTGTGTCTCTGGTTTCTTAATTTCTAAAGTGCTTTTTACAAAATAAAGACACTCTGTTACTTAGCAATAACACTGATGCTAACCATAACAGGAAGTAGTTGAGAACTGAAAAGCATTCGGGATAATGTCATAAAAATTAGCATGCTAAGCATTTATTTTTACTAGCCTACTGATTAAGGCTTGTAGAGTAATTCAATGATACTCTTCAGCATTAAATTAAGACTAATAATAAAAAGGCAAATTGAAAAGAAAAAGAAAAAATACTAACAGTGTTTGATTGGTATGCTTTCTTAAATATAAGCAGTTCATTGCCAAGAAGGAGTACTAAAAATCTTACCATTTGTGCTGGTAGAGTAAGAAACCTGATTTATATACAGTTAAACAAATTTCAGTTTAAAATAAGTATATCAGCAATTTGCATATTTGCATGGAAATGGTAACCCACTCTAGTACTCTTGCCTGGAAAATCCCATGGACAGAGGAGCCTGGTAGACTGCAGTCCATGGGGAAACAAAGAGTCGGACACAGTTGAGTGACTTCACTATTTTTTATGACATGAGTAGAAAAAATAAAAGAAAAATTCTGTGTTTATATCTGATGCTGTAGCAGCATCTGCTGTTACTGCTGCTGCTATGTTTATAGAATACACTTCTGATATCTATGTGCTTCTGGGAATTTATTTTATTTTTAAGAAAATTATTTGGCTACTCTCCATTCCTACTGCATATGATTCTTAAATAAGTTGTATTTATTTATATTTAAGGACTTTTAGTATATACTATGGAGAAGGCAATGGCACCCCACTCCAGTACTCTTGCCTGGAAAATCCCATGGAAGGAGGAGCCTGGAAGGCTGCAGTCCATGGGGTCCCTGAGGGTCGGACACGACTGAGCGACCTCACTTTCACTTTTCATTTTCATGCATTGGAGAAGGAAATGGCAACCACTCCAGTATTCCTGCCTTGAGAATCCCAGGGATGGGGGAGCCTGCTGGGCTGCCTTCTATGGAGTCACACAGAGTCGGACACGACTGAAGTGACTTAGCAGCAGCAGCAGCAGTATATACTATGGAGAAGGCAATGGCACCCCACTCCAGTACCCTTGCCTGGAAAATCCCATGGATGGAGGAGCCTAGTAGGCTGCAGTGCATGGGGTCGCTAAGAGTCGGACACTACTGAGTGACTTCACTTTCACTTTTCACTTTCCTGCATTGGAGGAAATGGCAACCCACTCCAGTGTTCTTGCCTGGAGAATCCCAGGGATGGGGGAGCCTGGTGGGCTGCCGTCTATGGGGTCGCATAGAGTCAGACATGACTGAAGTGACTTAGCAGCAGCAGCAGTGTATACTATTCCTCATAAAAATTATTTATCTTTTATGAAAAAAGATGTAATTATAATTTACTGGTCATATTTAGTTGATAGTTTCAATTTTATTTATGGTTCTTTCTCAAAAAATTATATATTAAAATACCTTCTATAATAAATATAGGTTGATTTTGATACTTGTTTCATATTCTTGGAAATTCTTGAAGGGTAAGAGTGATTATGGGGACTATGTTTAACCTACTTGTAATATATTTCAAGGCCAAGGACTAAGTACCCCCAGCAAATATAAACTTTAATTGTATTTATTAAAAAAAAAATCCTAATGAGACTCTCAGTTTCAGCCAAGGATTTAACATCTCTCAGTTTTTACTTCCATGTGTGTGTCTTTTTCAGTCTTTGGTAGTTATCTCTCTACGCATATATGACCTTGCTTGCCTTTGAGCACTGCTTAAATCGCACCTTCTTTGTGAAGCTCTTACTGATCAACTCTATTCATCTTCAGTCAATTCATTCACTTAAGCATTTCATTAGCACTTATGCATGTAATAAGACCATTGAATAATTTCCTCCATGCTTCTTGTAAACAAGCAAATAAACAGCAAATGGAGCCGTTACTTTGATTCAATTCCCAAATCTTCTACCTACTGACCCTTGACTCATTTTTTTTTCTCTGTAAGATAGGACAACAGTTAGTATCTTTGATGTTGTAATTATATTTCATTAAAATATAAAGCTTGAGTTGGAGGATCCCATATTGAGTACATCATACATGTTTCATCAATTCTGGCTTTATTTGCCTATCTCACATCCTAAAGGATATCTATGTTGACATGAAAAGTAAAATTTAAAGATAAATAATTTATAACTAAAATAATTTATAACTTTAATTTTAACTATTTATAAAATAATTTTATAGCATTTGAATGCTTAGACATTTATTTTAATCACTAGTTAGTGAATTTACTAACTCAACTGATTTGAAACGAGGACATAGCTTAAAACTCATTAAAACTCAACTCCTCTTTTATAAGTTACTGTTAGGTAACTCTGTACTCAGCTTTAATCAAGGAACTCTTGTCTGGGGTAAAGCATATCTTTTCAACACTTGCTCTTGAACTCAAATATATTAATATCCTAGTCAGTGTAGTGTCAAGTAATAATTTTATAATGCGTGAACATGAAGACTAGATGGTCAAAATATCAATTCAATTTAATATGATAATTATTAATTAAACACCCTTCATCTGTGAGACCCTGAGGGGGATTCACAGATAGTCAAAGAATGTCCTCTTTTATGAAAGGTGTATAACATATTGAGGGAGATGAACACATAAATAACCATAACGCATCAGTAATAAACATATAAATAATCTTCTCAGGCTCATGCTGTCTGCTGAATATGCTGAAACTGGGAACAATTTTTAATATCTAGAATTGACTCAAACTCCTATTCAGTGTTTAAGTATCCCATTTCTTTAAGGTTTCTGTTGTTTTATTTTTATATTTTATTTTTATTTTTATACTTTACAGATGTTGCAATGATAACATATCATAAATGTTACATATATGATATATATCATTACAATGATATTTTATTACCATTATAATGCAAAATTTTATATTATAAACTATTATTATATTATAATGCTTCAGTTCATTTGCTCAGTCATGTCCGACTCTTTGTGACCCCATGGATTGCAACACGCCAGACCTCCCTGTCCATCACCAACTCCTGGAGTTCACCTAAAGTCATGTCCAACAAGTTGGTGATGCCATCCAACCATCTCATCCTCTGTTGTCCCCTTCTTTTCTTGCCCTCAATCTTTCCCAGCATTGGGGTCTTTTCAAATGAGTCAGCTCTTCTCATCAGTGGCCAAAGTATTGGAATTTCAGCTTCAGCGTCAACCCTTCCAGTGAACACTCAGGACTGATCTCCTTTAGGATTGACTGGTTGGATCTCAGGAATTATAATAAATAATTCATGTTTATTATTACTACTTATACAAGTGAAGTCGCTCAGTCATGTCTGACTCTTTGTGACTCCATTGACTCCTTGTCAGAGTCCAAGCCAAGCTCCTCCATCATGGGATTTTCCAGGCAAGAATACTGAGTGGATTTCCATTTCCTTCTCCATGGGATTTTTCTGACCCAGGGATTGAACCCAGGTCTCCCACACTGCAGGCAAACTCTTTACCATCTGAGTAACCATGGAAGCTCCCAACTTATACAATGAACATGAAAAATAGGTATCATTATCTCTATTATTATTTTGCAGAAGAGTATACAGAGACTCAGAAAAGTTAAATGACTAATGACTTACTTAAACCCTCAAAGCTCTCAGATAGGGAGGTTTCAATCCTACCTGTGTACCTCTGAGGCTTATACAAAGCATGATATGCGACAGAGTCTCTAAAATGTGGAGTATGAGGCTGCATGTTGTAAGGGGAAATCAGTTTAGAGTCATCCAGTTTTATGTTCAAATTTATGGTTTGCCTTTTCCTATTGCACAGTTACTTGATTTCTTTGAATCTTGTTTTCATAATCTGTAAAATGGGGTTAATTGGAAGAAGCAAGTTGATTAATGTTTTTGGAACTAGATGAAAGCAAGATGTATAAAGGAATCTACAGTGTTTGAGGAATTTTAAGTTGCTTTGTTTGGAAAATGGATAAAACATATTAAAGAGCATTCTTTCCACTAAGTACAGCTAACCCCCCTGGACATTTTATATAAATCATACCTAAAGAAACACTGAAAGGTATATAGAGAAGGAAGACTGGCTAGGAACATTAGGAACTCAAAAAATATTATACTGGAAAGTTCTTTCAGTGTTTTTTCTCCCATATTTCTTTGATATAGAACTGAAGAAGCTGACAGTACAGAAATATAAGAACCTCAACTACTGCATTTTCAGCCAAAAGCTATGGCCAAAAAGATAAATCTCTTAGACAGTACTTTTCCTATTCCAGCCAAACACTATAGAAAAAATGTGGCCACACTCCCACCCATGCTAGCAAAGACCAAGTGGGCAACTTATATTTTACTCTCTAAAGTCTGTAATAAGGGTCTTCAATATAACTGCTGGGGTGGTCTTATAGAGACCAATGAGGGAGCCTGGATTTCCACCCTGACCCAGGAGTAATGAGAACCCTTTTTCCTTCTTACTAGGCTGATATCACAGGAGGTCTAGTACAGAGTCAGAATTTCCATCCTATTAGTGGTAATGAGGCTATCCCACTGAGACCACATAGGGAGCCAAACTCCAACTTCCATCCAGCAATAATGAGTATTCCCAAAGTGTTGGAGGCTGAGTGAGGAATCTGAACTTCTGAGTTTGTGGCTATAACTAGGTAGTGTCACCCCTCCTACTGGAGCAATTTTAGATAAAGTCAGCTGAACATTTAAATATTATCCAGAATCTCCAAACATATTATGAATATCTCTTCAACTAAACATCATTTATCATACCAAGAGCAGGGAGATCTCAAACTGAGGGAAAAAAAGGAAATCAGTAGATGTTACCATGAGAAGACAGAGATGTGGCTCCAAATATTAAAAGGCAACATGTTCATATCAGTCGATGCAAGAAAGTGACAAAATTCAAAATCAATTCTTGATAAAACCCTCAATAAAAGAGAAATAAAAGGGAAAGTCCTCATTCTGATAAAGAAGATCAACAAATAAAAAGAGGAAGTAAAACAAATCCTGAACCCTACATCAAGTATTATACTTAATGGTTAAAAGACCATGAATGTTTTCACCTTAATATCAAAATTAAGCCATGTATTTCTTTCTCGATTTTTATTGAAGAACAAGTCATCTATTTCTGCTGTCACTAATCTTATTCAGTATTTTGCTGAAAGTTATAGATAGTATTTACAACAAGCCAAGAAAAAGAAATAAAGGGCATAGAAGATCAGAAATGAAGAGAATTGGCCCTATTTGGATAATATAATTACCTTCATTAAAAAGAAATACCAAAGAGTCTACTGAAAAAAATCTTTTTGAGCTAATAAACAAGTACAGCAGGATCACTGGATATGATACACATATAAAAATCACTTATATTTTATATAATATTAATTATCTAAGGGACACAGTCATTAAAAATAAAGTTACTTAAATTGCACAAAAGTAAAATACTTAGGCTTGAATTTATCAAAATATATATGAGATTTGTATTTGAAAACTACACAAGATGATGAAAGATATAAAAGAAGTTCTAAATAAATGAATAGAGATACTATGTTTATGGATTGAAAGATAATAATAAAGATGACCACTCTCCCCAAATTGATATATAGGTTCAACCAATCCTTATTGAAATAGTTAATTTTATGTGTCAACTTGACTGACCATGGAGTGCCCAGATACTTGTTTATTATTCTGGGTGTTTTTGGATGAAATTACAATTGGACTAGGAGACTGAACAGATTGCTTTTCCCAGTGTGGGTGGACTTCATCAAGTCCATTGAAGCCTTGACTAGAATAGGCTGGTAAGAAAGAATTTGCTAGCTCGCCCTCTTTCTCTTTCTTTGGTGTCTTTGAGCTAGGACATTGCTCTTCTTTTGCCTTTGGACTTGAACTGGAACTTGGACCATCAGCTTTCCTAGGTTTCCAGCTTGCTTTCTGCAGATCTTGGGACTTCTCAGCCTTTTAATCACATGAACCAATTCTCTACACACACACACACCCCACCCCATCCCACACACTGTTCTCTGGAGAACACATATCAAAATATAGACAATAATTTTCTAAAATTTATATCAAAATAAAAGGAACTATAATAGTTAAGACAAATTTGAAAAGGATAAATTGGGAGAAAAATTTGTTTTCAAGACTTATTATATTGCTACAGTAATCAAAACTGTGTTGTACTGGCCAAGAGATAGACACAAAGATCAGTGGAACAGACTAGAAAATCTAGAATTAGATTCATACAAATATATTCAACTGACTATTAACAAAAGTGTTAGTTGCCCAGTCATGTCTGACTCTTTGCTATCCCATGGACTGGAGCCTGCCAGTCTCCTCTAACCATGGAATTCTCCAGACACTAATACTGGAGTGGGTTGCCATTGCCTTCTCGAAGAGATCTTCCTGACCCAGGGACCGATCCCAGGTCTCCTGGCAGATTCTTTACACTTTTAGTCACCAGGGAAGCCCGACTTGTATGATTCCATTTATATAACGTTCTGGAAATGACAACATTGTAAAAATGAATAAGAGGACAGTAGTTGCCAGGATTAAGGGGTAGTGGAGTTGGAAGAGGCTGTGTGGGGCTGTGAAAAGGCAACATGAGAGATCCTAGTATCAGTGGAAATGTTCTGTATCTTCACTATCACTGTCAATATCTTAGTTGTAAAAAAAATAAACAAATAAAATATCTTAGTTGTGACATTTGTTTTAGAAACATATTACCACTGTGGAAAACTGACAAAGACTAGAAGTTATCTCTCTGTACTGTTTCTTATAACTGCATGTGAACCTATAGTTATCCCAAAATAAAAACCTTCATTAAAAAGCATAAGGTAGAGAATTATAGTAAATAAAACTGTCATTGTCATATGTAAAATGTATTAAAAGTCGCTCAATCATGTCCAACTCTTTGTGACCCCATGGACTGTACACCACCAGGCAACTCGTTCCCCATGAGATTTTCCAGGCAAGAATACTAGAGTGGATTGCCATTTATAAAACTATATAAGCAATGCACATAGAGCCAGATTAGGAACCATTTTAAATGCAGTACTTGAAGATGTATAGACTTTGGACTTGCCTTAGAGTTGAGGAGGAATCATCAAAATAATCTAAATACAAAATATTTATAATTTGGAAATTTATTCCTTTTTTCTATACTAAGGTTACATAGGAATAATATTATAATTTTTAGGAAATGATTATTTCAGTTTAGTTGAAGGAAATAAAATATCAATAGAAAAAGAAAGATGTTTTTCAGAAGTAGCAGAGTCAAAATATTTAGCCTGACTGGAAGCTTAATTGGTAGGGAAGGGTGTTGAGAATGTAAAAATCAAACCTGACTTTATAATTTCTAGCCTTAGTGGCTGCATGAGTAGTAATACCACTAACAGAAATAGACAAAGCAGGCAGAGCAGCAGACTTGTGAAGGAAGGCATGAATGATGGAGGTAGTAGAGATTTGATCATAGATTTTAATTTGAGGTACATTAAATTTAAGGTATTTGTGGAATATTCAAATGAGATTCATATTAGACTTAGGGAAGTATGAGTTTGTAATTCTGGGATGTTGTTTAACCTATAAACAGCTTTGGTAGGCATTGACATATAAGGTATGAATTGAAACCATGGAGTGGAAGAGAAATTGTCAAGAAATAAAGCAAACTTATATGTAAGTTTCAAGATTCAAAGAATAGTAGAAGAAAGGGGGAACCTTCAAGAGAAATTCATGAAAATGTATCAGAGATATAGAATGATAACCAAAATAGCATAGTTTTCTGGAAGCCAAAAGAGGAACTAAGAAGAAAATAATCATGAATACTATATTCTGATTACCACTTTGAAACTCTACCTTTAAATTTGCAAGTAGGAGATAATTTATGAACTTTTGTGTGCCATTCAAAGTTAATGGTATGAATGAAAACCATATCTCAATTGCAGTGAACACAAGGAGTTGGAAATAAGCAAAAAGAGGAAAAGAGGAGGAAATACAGTTGTTAGAGATGAAAGTAGAGAATGGGAAAGAATAGGAATACAACAGTAGGAGAGAAGATAGAAGATAATTTAACTGCTTTGTTTGTGTATCAGACTCGGTGAAGAATCTGCCTATGTATAATGCAGGAGACTTGGGCTTGATCCCTGGGCAAGGAAGATCCCCTAAAGAAGGGAATGTCAACCCACTCCAGAATTCTTGCCTGGGAAATGCTATGGACAGAGGAGCCTGCAGGGCCACAGTCCATGAGGTCACAAAAGAGTCAGACATGAGCTAGCAACTAACACTTCACACTTCAAAGATTTAAGAGAGAAATTCTTTAGAGAAAGTGAATAAAGGATTGGAGGCTAGAATGATCATAAATCTACCAGCTTATTTATAGAACATACCCATTTTAGCCATGAACTTTAAAATGACCTTTTTTTGCAGTAGCTGCTGCTGCTGCTAAGTCACGTCAGTTGTGTCCGACTCTGTGAGACCCCATAGACGGAAGCCCACCAGGATCGACGCCTGTCCCTGGGACTCTCCAAGCAAGCACATTGGAGTGGGTTGCCATTTCCTTCTCCAATGCATGAAAGTGAAAAGTGAAAGTGAAGTCACCCAGTCCTGTCCGACCCTCAGCGACCCCATGGACTGTAGCCCCCCAAGCTCCCCCTCCCATAGGATTTTCCAGGCAAGAGTACTGGAATGGGGTGCCATTGCCTTTTCCGTTTTTGCAGTAGATTTGAATATAAAAACAATAGGCTTACAAGGCATGGTAGGCGGTTGATGAGAGTTTTCATTCTTGAAAGCACATTGAGAACCGGCTATTGGTTGTAGGTAAACCATTTTAAAACAGTTAAAAAATATAAGGGATAATGCTAAGTTTCTGTGCTTCAAACCATGAGAATTCCCCAAGTATTTTATCTAAGAAAATGACTTACCTTTCAGATGTAGAATTACCAGCTGCCATGCAGTTTTTCTTTATGATGTATTTTGTCAGTGAATTAAAGAAAGCAATGTGAATTGTGCAATTGTTTATTGTAATGATTATTCAATATGTAGAAGATGATGAAGGGAAGTCCTGATGTTTTACTACATATTTCACTTATGTGGTAAATAGTGAGCTGGTTCAAAACTCTGTTACTCTAATTTCTATATAATGCTGTTATTATAAACCCCAACACTTACAAGACACCATGTCCCTAGATATGGGTTTAAAAGTAACTTGGACCACTACACAGCATCATTTTCAACATTATATGTACTTTTACATTAAGGGTGTGGGGCTCTCATACTGCTTGAGTTCACATCCTGGTTTTGCTGCTTAACATGTATGATTGAGGCAAGTCACTGAATCTCTCTGTGCCTCAAATTTGAAACAACTCCTAAGACATAGTTTTGAGACAAATTAGGAAAGCCTCAGCTAATACTTTTAAAGCACTTAAAATGCTGTCTGCCATTGATTTTATAGATGATAGTCATTTCCAAGTTGTATGTTCAGTGTCTTACTCTAATAGAAAACATTTTTTAATATTTTAACTGGATAACAAATAAGTGATTTCAGAAAGCAAAGTATCTCAAAGCATAAAAATGTAGTTTCATGTACTTTTCTAAGTATATGAAATGGAAAAATATGAATTCATATAATGCTTTGCCAAGAAATCTAATTGACCTTTCAGTAAGAGAAGAAGGTAAATTGTCAGCTGGAATTTTTATTGACTTGAACATTTTCCCTTCAGTTATGTGGTATAGCTACAGATAACTAGAATGCTTTTACTTCTTCTGTCCTACATCTTTAAAATTTGAAAATACAGAATTATTTAAAATTTTTTAGCTTACAAGTGATTTTTCTGAGCCATTCAAATCATAAAACAAGGATTTCAGACCATTTTGTATGGACTTCACACAGAAAATCCCTACAGTACTTTGCAACAGGAAGACAGAATTTCTAGTGTCAGGAATGACAGAATGCTGTTTGGACTGGGAAACCCTGTGGGTCATTTTATTTTCATTTGCTAGTGAAGCAGAAAAATCAACATGTTTTGTGTCAGAATACAATGAGAAGTACTCCTTGGCAGTTTGATTTTTAGCCATTGGTGTGGGGGGAACATCGAAAGCAAGCTGTCAAGGTGTAACTTCACGTAGAGAAGTCTGGTTTAAAGCAGACAGGTAGTCTGCATCTTGATATTATCAGAAATAGAAAGGGCCCTTTAACTTGAACCAGATGCCTTAGGGAATTATCGCTCCTATAAAATCTGATGCTCTGATGGTTGGTCGTCAAGTCTGAAATGAAATGTCTTAAAGTCTTCCTTTTGAACCTTTCTACCTTGCTTACACTTTATCAAGAGAGAAAAAGGAAACTAGTAAAGGGAAAAGAATAGCCATGCTGGACTTTTGCACTGAAGTAGAGAATAATTCTTTAATTAATAATTTAATAGTAATATGACATTTTTTAAATTTAATGAGTTGAATTTTTTAGACCTGTGAATAATGTTTTTCATTTATATTTTGCTAAATAAGAGGATAATCATGATAATTTAAATAGATTGTTTAAATGATAAATTCAAACACTTTATCTTTTATGCTATTTTGTGTTATTTATGTATATTTTTGCAAATTGAAATTGTTCATTACAAAATGACAGATGGTAATTGAATATAAAATAACCCACAGTGGAAATGTTGCAAAATTAAATTAAAGTTTTTATCCATCATTGCTGAAAATCCCTCTACCCAGCATTAACCACAAGAAATGCTTGATGTGTACACCTTAATGAACAAACATGAAAAACATACATACATGTGTACACATACATATAAGCAGAAAAATCAGATGTTGTGGTGGGGAAAATTGATATCAATCTAAACAGATTGTTACATGAACTGTTATTTAAGACTTGAGTACACTGTATGCTAACATATGTTAGATTATTAATATCTTTATGATATATCATTTGTCAGTTACCTTGATTATAGTACATTTTGTTATATAGATGTCTCTGCTATACACAAATATTTTGTTCTATTGTAACTTCTAGGTTTTCCTATTATAGTTAAAAGTCTCCTCTATTCTTCAGTTCAGTTCAGTCACTCAGTCGTGTCCTACTCTTTGTCCACAGCAAGCCAGGCTTCCCTGTCCATCACCAACTCCCGGAGTTTATCCAAACTCATGCCCATTGAGTCGGTGATGCCATCTAACCATCTCATCTTCTGTCGTCCCCTTCTCCTCCTGCCTTCAATCTTTCCTAACATCAGGGTCTTTTCAAATGAGTCAACTCTTGGCATAATGTGGCCAAAGTATTGGAGTTTCAGCTTCAACATCAGTCCTTCCAATGAACACCCAGGACTGATGTCCTTTAGGATGGACTAGTTGGATTTCCTTGCAGTCCAAGGGACTTTCAAGAGTCTTTTCCAACACCACAGTTCAAAAGCATCAATTTTTCTGGGCCCAGCTTTCTTTATAGTCCAACTCTCACATCCATACATGACTACTGGACAAACCATAGCCTTGACTAGATGGACCTTTGTTGTCAAAGTAATGTCTCTGCTTTTTAATATGCTTTCTAGGTTGGTCATAACTTTCCTTCCAAGGAGTAAGCATCTTTTAATTTCATGGCTGCAATCAACATCTGCAGTGATTTTGGAGCTCCCTAAATAAAGTCAGCCACTGTTTCCACTATTTCCCCATCTATTTTCCATGAAGTGATGGGACCAAATGCCATGATCTGAGTTTTCTGAATGTTGAGCTTTAAGCCAACTTTTTCACTTTTCTGTTTCACTTTCATCAAGAGGGTCTTTAGTTCTTCTTCACTTTCTGCCATAAGGCTGGTATCATCTGCATATCTGAGGTTATTGATATTTCTCCTCTATTCTTAAATATAATCAAATGACTTTTACCAAATTAAAAATAAGCCTATCATCTTTCATCTTTAAGATATCCCAACATGAAGAAGTACCTTTCAAAATTATTATATGCTCCAAGATGCATTTATTATTGTATCATAACTATATAATTCTTGTATCCATAGCTTTGTATGTGTATGTGTGTGTTTGTATGTCTGTTTATGCACAATAGGTATGGATAGCCCCTTACCATTTTTTTCTTATTAATTTTTTGGGCTATTTTATACATTTATATTTCTGGTTATAATTAGTTTGTTAATTTCTACCCAAAGGTAGACTGTCTTGAATTTACTGAGTGATTTTTTTTAATTTATATATTCACAATATTCAGTACATTCATATAAAGTGAAAGTGAAGTTGCTCAGTCGTATCTGACTCTTTGCAACCCCATGGACTGTAGCCCACCAGGCTCCTCCATCCATGGAATTTTCCAGGCAAGAATACTGGAGTGGGTTGCCATTTCCTTCTCCAACATTCATATAAAATGACATACAAAATCATCTGATAGATATTTAAAAGTTTGTAGGTATTTTTAGTAAATATTTTTGGCCTTTTGTTAAGGTTACTATTATTGTATTATTATACAATTTTATATATTTGTATGCTTTTATTTGTGTGCTTACTCCAGAAATTATCAGTTTATTAACAAATATTTTCTAATTAGATAACATACTATTTTTAATCAATGTTTTTCTTCTTTCCCAACACACACACACACACACACACACACACACATATATATATATATATACACACACACATATGTATGTGTATGCATTTTTTTCCTTTAATCCATTGGCACAATGTTAAAAAATAATGATTATTGCATATATTCTTCCTAATTCTTGACTTCAAGGGAGATTCTAGTATGCTAAAATGAAATATGTAAATTTCTGGCATCTACATTTTATCATGTTAAAGAAAATTTTCTCTTGGCTAGAACTAGGATCTCTAGCCAAGCTCACACCATATCAGCTACTTATGTGTATGAGACTTGGGCAAGTTATCCAACTTATGCCTCAATTTTCTCTTCTGTAAATGGAATAGAATCATATTTATCACTTCAGATTGTGGTGAGATTGAGTTCATAAATGTAAAGTTAGAACATTACCTGCCTCAGAATAATATACAGAATATGTTAATATATTAGCTATTTGTTTATAAAATATTTCCCTTCATCAACCAATAAGGTTACAAGTTGTTTTTATTTCTTTGACTCATCTGTATAATGTAGTACATTGGAAGATATCATAGTTCAATAACTCACGTGTTTGGGGTATTATGCCCTAGAAATTAATTCATTATTATTTTAATTTGAACTGATGTGCTAGTATTTTTAAGATATTTTACATCAATATTCATGAATGAGAAGATAGATAACTTCCTCTTTTATATATATATATATATATATAAATTTAAAGTTTATATAGAGGAAGTTAAGGCTTTGCTTTTAAAATTAAAAAACAAACAAACAAAAAAAACAAAAAAAGTTTACACTTGAACTAAAGAAAAAGTTGAGAGCTAGGACCCAAGTTCATGTTGGTCTCAGGAAATCTCTCATGATCTAACAACTAAATATGAAAGATACAAATAATGAAAGTGTGAAATGAAATATTGAAAATATTGTAATACAGCATTAAAGGAGATTGTAGCTAGACTTTAACCCATTTGAGCTTAAATATTTTGTTTACTCATGTTTGTTGCTCCAAAAAATAGCACACACTTGACACATAGTAGGAATTTCATCAATGTTGTCTATGCAATTAATGATTAAACAATTGGATCAGCAATTTAAAAAGTGATATGTACCCTGGGTCTCACCAGGTGGCTCAGTGATAAAGAATTCACCTGGCAATTCAGGAGATGTGGGTTTTATCCCTGGGTTGGAAAGGTCCCCTGGAAAAGGAAGTGGAAACCCATTCCAGTATTCTTGCTTCATGGGGTCACAAAAGAGTCCAGCATGACTTAGCAACTTAACAGCATGAACATTGGGTATCAGGCAAGACTTCATGAAACAGAAAGTAGAAAGAATTTTATGTGGACTTAGTCAAGAAAATAACATTTTTGTTACTTTACTGTTGCTGGGTAGGGATTACTCACAGTAGAGAGAAAAGAATGTGTGCTCTATCATTTAAAGCTGAGGTCCACAATCCCTGGTTCATGGACTGTTATCAGTTCATGGACTGTTAGGAACTCAGCTACCCAGCAGGAGGTGAGTGACAGATGATTATGTGAAGCTTCATCTATATTTACAGCTATTCCCCATCGCTCACATTTCTGCCTGAGCTCTGCCTCCTGTCAAATCAGAAACAGCATTTGATTCTCATAGGAGCAAAAACCCTTACCCTAAAGTCAAGGGTTGGGTATAATAAAACCTAACATCCTGGGTTTTACATAAAAACCCAAATATTGGGTTGGGTATATATAAACCCTAATATCCTGAGTTTGCCACAAATATAAATAAAGTACACAATAAAATATAATGTGCTTAAATCATCCTGAAAGCATCACTGCCACCATCCCTGGAACAATTGTCTTCCACAAAACTGATCCCTGGTGCCAAAGAGTTTGGGGACTGCTGGTCTAAGAAATTTGGAGAAAAAGTAATTGCTTTAAGCTTAGAATACCAGTGCAGTAGAAGCATCCTTCCAAAATGAGCATTTAGTTTTGAATTAATTGATATTTAAAAATCACAATAGATGGAAAAAATCAGAATCTTACAGGCCATTATGTCAGACTTTGTTGATTGTCTCCCATGCACACTTCTTTTTTAGTCCTTGCTAATAGAGTTAAATTCCTCACTTTTTTGCTCAACTCTCACTTTTTCAATGAAATGATCATCCTATTAATTTTCACAACACTCCTTCCTCCACGCATCCCTAATCCTTCTTATCCTGTTCTCTGTCTATGTATGTGTCATTTTTCTTTAACATTTAATCACTTTTTAACATCATGTGTTGTTTACTTATTTCATCCATAACTTAATTTCCCACACCAGAACGTAGGCTCCATGAGGGCTCTATTTTTCGCTTGAAAAAGTTATTTTTGAGTACCCAGAAGAATATCTAATACTTAGTAGAGATTCAGAAAATATTTTGATGAATTCTCATTTAACAGATGAGGAAATTGAGACTCATTATAAATTAGTTACCTGAGTTTTCATACCTACTGTTGGCTCGGTCCTGATTTTTGTCTTACACTAGAAACTGAATTCCTTAATGCCATTTGATATCACCTCCTTTTAAGAAAAGCTTCTTCAAAATGTCTTTATTTCTAAGCCATAAATTGAACTCACTACCCTGACTATGCTGGAGATGCAGGAGATGTGGGTTTGATCCCTGGGTCAGGAAGATCTCCTGGAGAAGGAAATGGCCACCCACTCCAGTATTCTTGCTCAGAAGATTCCAAGGACAGAGGAGCCTGGTGGGCTACAGTCCATAGGGTGGCAATAAGTCTGACATGACTGAGACACATGCATACTCTGATTTTAGTTGTTTAAGTTAGAGTCAATGACCCATCAACATGAAGTCATCCATGGCTTACCCAGAGGCCAGTGATGTCCATGGATTAAGAAATGGATCCCTGTATACTGAATGAAGAGTTTTCAACCATCAGATATATCCTTTTGTGAAATTTGCAGAAAAATCTTACTTACAGTTTATTCGTAATGACAACAGAAGAAATCATTAAGGAAACGGTATCCAAATTGCCATCATGAGAGAAAGCTTGAATACATAGCGAAATATGCCCTTTGCTATTGCTGCTGTGAGGAGAGGGCAATAAGATCACTTGTTATGTGTCTTGAGAAACTAATGACATCACTGAGAAGCCCAGTGATACTGGATACTCTTCTGGAATACTTTCCCATTATTCTTTACATTTTTGTTTGTCCTCACAACAATGCACAATTGGCCTAGAAAACTGCCACATATTTTTTTTCTTTGGAATAAACCAAACAATCAGAAAAATCCTTTCAGATGTCAAAGTTATTTAAGGATGTGCAAGGTCATCCCTTCCTACTACGTATTTATTTTGTCTTGTTCAGTTATTTCAAGAGCAAATTAAAGTCTTTTTCAAAAGCCTTCTAGGAGATATAAAATAGTTATGACATGCTCTCTTTATCTTGTAAATGAATTTAATCATTTTTCATTCACCAAACAATGCATTTTCACTTTTGTGAAGTCAATTCTGCCACACTAAACCTTATCCTTTTGTGTCTATTATGCCACAAAATACAATTACTTATTCCTCTGTCTTAAGTGGCTTAGAACACAGATGCATATGCATGTTAAAATAGACTATTATTGCTGTTAGTTTCTATTTTCATTGAAGAATATGTTCTATAATTTTTCAGCATTGAAGTAAGTTATCTACTTGCTTTCATTTATTATTTGATTAAATCTAGCAATGTTTGATATTATATCCTTTAATTATCACAAATGTTTATTTTCTGCAATGATATAAGGACATTCATACTTGAGATCCTTATGTATCATTGAATTGCTTCCTATTCTCCATTATGGGCCTCACCACAATGATACTAGTATATTTCTTTATTTGCATATCATTTTACCACAGAAAATGTAGTCTTAACTTTTTTTTTTCTCAAATGATCATGTATATTTTATCTTTTAAGAGTATAAATGAAGATAAGTTTTTTTTTTTTTTTTTTACTGAAAGAGAATTTTCAGAATCCATTATGTCAGTTTGTTTTTTTCAGAAATTGCTTCAGGCTATTTTATTAAGATAGAAATGCTAAATGCCTCAGAGTTGGGAAAAGAAAAAGTAATTGCAGTTTGTGTCTTTACTGTATTAATATGGTGGCATTCATTAATATACAGCATACAAACTTATTTTCCTGATTGCCTTCTCTTTAGGACACAATGCATGAAATCTCTTAATCATGTTAAAATTTAGACTAGACACTAGATATGTGATTGCAATAGCTATTTCTTTTTCCTCCATAGCATAAAGAGGAAAATGTCGGGAAATCTTTCACTCCACATGCCTGTATGATTCATGGTAATTTGCATTTACATTAAGTCATTGTTGATATTCCTATGATAATTTTTCATTAGTTCTATGAAGAGATTACTAATCTCTTATTACTAAGAATAATACATTGTTACTATTGTCAATATTTCTAGAAAAATTCACTCTAGGAAGGCATTGGGAACCAAAGAGAGGAATAAGTATAATAAAGAAGCATCTTTTGTTTTTCCTTGTAGAATAGGTCTTTATTAAGTATTTATTTACTCATTCTCCTGCACTTTTCCCTCTCCCTATATCAGCAGGTAGCTAATGTCAGTGCTGTTTTGTTTTGTAGATGGTCTGAAGAGGCCAGTGTGTGTTAATCGCTCAGTCGTGTCTAACTCTTTGAGACCTCATGGACTGTAACCCACCAGGTTCTCTGTCCATGGAATTCTCCAGGCAAGAATACTGGAGTGGGTAGCCACTCCCTTCTCCAGGGGTCTTCCCAGCCCAGGGATCAAATCAAATTGCAGGCAGATTCTTTACAGTTTGCGCCACCAAGGAAGCCTATAGAGGCCTGAAGCTGAATTTGTATTAAGTTCTTTTTCAGCCCTTCTTCCCTTCCTTTTTTAATTTCTCTCCTCTTCCTTCCTTCTTTCAAGTCTGCAGTACTTGAAGGGATTATGTTAAAGATCCTGAGGTACAAAGAGAGGAGAGGAGTAGTAAGCTTGGGCCAAAAAAAGAGATGGGGAGATTTCTCCCAGATTGGTTGTAAAAAGGATAGATTTTATCACTCTTTAATCCCACATATTGATGATACTTCCACTCTGTTAGTACAGTTCATAAAGACAGCTCAGATTATCTTGTATTATCTATAGCGTTCATCTGAAATTCTGTTTCAACATCCTTAAATATAAGTACTTTGTCTTACATGTTGTGAATTTTCAGGTTTTGAACCAACACTGTTCAATAGAATTTTCAGCAATGTTGAAAGTATTCTGTACCAAATATGGCAACTACTAACCACATGTGGTCACTGAATATTTTAATTATGACTAGTACACGACTGAGCGACTTCACTTTCACTTTTCACTTTCATAGATTGGAAAAGGAAATGGCAACCCACTCCAGTGTTCTTGCCTGGAGAATCCCAGGAATGGAGAAGCCTGGTGGGCTGCCGTCTATGGGGTCGCACAGAGTCGGACACGACTGAAGCGACTTAGCAGAAGCAGCAGTACAAATGACAAACTGTTAAATCTTACTTAAGTTGTATTAATTCAAATATAAGTATCCACATAGGCTCAGTTCAGTTCAGTTCAGTTGCTCAGTCGTGTCCGACTCTTTGCCACCCTATTGACTGAAGCATGCCAGGTCTCCCTGTCCATCACCAACTCCCAGAGTTTACTCAAACTCATGTCCATTGAGTCTAGTGACTACTCTATTGAACAGAACATACTTATATTGATGTTTTACATGTAATATTCTGTTAATAAATTGTTAATGAGAGTGATAAAATTCACTCCTATTCTTATAATTAAATACATCATTTTCTCATATTTTTCCTTTATGGCTTTAGAGGTAGTTTTCACTAAAAAAGAACTGTTAACTTTTTATTTAAATTTATAAATGAGCTCATACTAGTAACTGAACAACAACCACTATCTCTGAGTTTCCCCTTATCTCATACCTGGTATTCAAAAAAATTAAAAAAAAAAGAAAAAGAAATATATTTTTGTTTTTTTTCTGAAAAATTATATTTGTAACAAACTGTTTAATATTTAATATAGTATGTATCATGCTAATTTGTAACATGTACTATGTAATGCATGATATACTGAATAATAGTAAAATACTGTTTTACCTATTGAACATAGGCTTAAGTGATGAGTTGTGGCTTTATATCAATGTATTTCATTTGCATGTGGTAATTAATTACTATTTTATAACATCAACGTTTGAGACTGAAAGCCTTATTAACTAAAAGGAATTCTCTTCTAATCTGAAACTGAATAATAAACAAATTTAATGAAGGTCACAGATTTTTCTTCATGTTATTAAGGTTAATTGTAAAATTAATGAGATTCATTTGTAATTTTAATATGAATAAAAAGCACTTACTTAGTATTGACATAGAATTTGAAATTTTGAATGGTAGTGAGTATAGATATAGTAAGTACTTAATAAAACTCATTTGCATATATTTCAACAGTTATAAATACCAAGTCCTAAAAATTCAAGTTGATAATGAGAAAAATAATATGCCTATTAAATATGTAATGATATAATTTTTGTTAGTTTTTAATTTGTCTATTTTTCTAAATATGTTTTATAAAATAGGGTGCATAAATAAGAAATTGAAACTTTACTGCAAGGTTTACTTTTGATAGATTTATAATCTATGTATATTAATAAAATTAGTTATTAGTAATTTTAATATCAAATACATATTTACATATAT
This sequence comes from Bos taurus, assembly GCF_002263795.3. NCBI lineage: Eukaryota > Metazoa > Chordata > Mammalia > Artiodactyla > Bovidae > Bos > Bos taurus. The sequence continues at coordinate 83,373,527 of NC_037329.1, read as the reverse complement.
TTACATATTATAATATACATTTAAACATATACAATGTATATTTACATATGATTATTTTAATTTGATTTCAAATTCAAACACATTCTAACAACCCTTCATTTTTACTCCCCGCCCATGCTTAACTTTTGTCACATCATATTGTGCATCTTTTTGTTTTGTTTCCTAACTCCTTATTGCAGACATAGGTGGTTTTACTACTTTTGTCTTTGAACCTTCTTATAAGCTTCATAAGTGATTGATCTACCTTTATTGTACGTTTGCCTATACCAGTGAAATTTTTCCTTTCATAATTTTCATATTTCTTGTGGTAGTCTTGTGTTTTCTGCTTAGAAAAATCTCTTTAACATTACTTACAGAGCTGGTTTACTGGTGCTGAGCTTTTATTTTTCTGAAAACTCTATCTCTTCTTCAAGCCTGAATCATTGCCTTGCTAGGCAGTGTACTCTTGGTTATAGTTTTTCTTGTTTGTTTGTTTCTTTGTTTTGCTTTCTTTCATCATTTTGAGTATATTGCACCACTTCCTCTTGATGTGCAAAATTTCTGCTGAAAAGTCAGCTTATCATCTTTTGGGAGTTCCCTTCAACATAACTAGTTGTTTTTCTCTTGCTTCTTTTAAAAATGTATCTTTAAGCTTAGGGCTTCTTAGATGGGTCAGTGGTAAAGAAACTGCCTAAGGCAGGAAACATGGGTTCCACCCCTGGGTCAGGAAGATCCCTGGAAAAAGAAATGGGAACCCATTCCAATATTCTTGCCTGGGCAATCCCTTGGACAGAAGAGACTGGCATGGTGTCACAAATGAGTCAGATACAACTTACCTACTAAACAACAACTTTAATCTTGATTTTTGCCATTTTAATTGCAATGTGTTTTGGTTTGGACATCTTTGGATTAATTTTGTTTGGAAGTTTCTGTACTTCCTGAATTTGATGTCTGTTTCCTTTTCCATTCTATGGAAAATTTCAGCTATTATTTCTTCAAATAAATTATCTACCCCTTTCTCTCTGTTTTCTCCTTTTCCTTCTCCTATAATACGAATGTTGATATACCTGATGTTGTTTCAGAGATATCTTAAATTATCCTTATTTAAAAAATTATTTTTTCCATTTTGTTTTTAGTTTGGGTAATTTCTACTACCCTGTCTTCCAGTCTCCTTCTTTGTATTATCTAATCTACTGTTGATTCCTTCTAGTTAATTTTTCATTTCAGTCATTTCATTCTTCAGCTCTGTTTAGTTCTTTATATTTTCTCTTTGTTAAACTTCTCACTGTGTTCATCCACTTCTTTGTTGAGTTCATTAAGCATGTTTATAATCATTGCTGCTGCTGCTGCTAAGTCGATTCAGTCGTGTCCGACTCTGTGTGACCCTGTAGACGGCAGCCCACCAGGCTCCCCCGTCCCTGGGATTCTCCAGGCAAGAACACTAGAGTGGGTTGCCGTCATTAGCATATTAAAAAGCAGAGACATTACTTTGCCAACAAAGGTCCGTCTAGTCAAGGCTATGGTTTTTCCATTGGTCATGTATGGATGTGAGAGTTGAACTATAAAGAAAGCTGAGTGCTGAAGAATTGATGCTTTTGAACTGTGGTATAGGAGAAGACTCTTGAGAGTCCCTTGGATTGCAAGGAGATCCAACCAGTCCATCCTAAAGGAAATCAGTCCTGGGTGTTCATTGGAAAGACTGATGCTAAAGCTGAAACTCCAGTACTTTGGCCACCTCATGTGGAGAGTTGACTCATTGGAAAAGACCCTGATGCTGAGAGGGATTGGGGGCAGGAAGAGAAGGGGATGACAGAGGATGAGATGGCTGGATGGCATCAGCGACTGGATGGACATGAGTTTGGGTAAACTCTGAGAACTAGTGATGCACAGGGAGGTCTGGCGTGCTGTGGTTCATGGGGTCACAAAGAGTCGGACAGGACTGAGCAACTGAACTGAACTAATAATCATTATCTTGAACTCTTTGTTAGGTAGATTGCTTATCTCCTCTTCACTTAGTTTTCCTATTGGGCTTTTGTCTTGTCCCTTCATCTCCTCACTTTTCCTAGTTCTATGATTTTATTTCTATGTATTTGTTTCAGTTCAGTTCAGTTCAGTTGCTCAGTCATGTCTGACTCTTTGTGACCTCATGAATCACAGCACGCCAGGCCTCTCTGTCCATCACCAACTCCTGGAGTTCACTCAAACTCACGTCCATCAAGTCGGTGATGCCATTCAGCCATCTTATCCTCTGTCGTCCCCTTCTCCTCCTGCCCTCAATCCCTCCGAGCATCAGAGTCTTTCCCAATGAGTCAACTCTTCGCATGAGGCAGCCAAAGTACTGGAGTTTCAGCTTTAGCACCAGTCCTGCCAAAGAACACCCAGGACTGATCTCCTTTAGAATGGACTGGATGTATTTGGTAGTGGGTTATATTTCCTGATATTTCTTTTCTTTAACAATTCCCCAAGCTTAGGTATCCATAATGTGACGGACTAAATGTTGATGACTCTCACATAATTTGTATGTTAAAATCATAATGCACAATGTGATGGAATTAGAAGGTGGGAGCCTTTAAGGGGGTAATTAGGTCATGACTAACCTCAGCTATGCAGATGACACCACCCTTGTGGCAGAAACTGAAGAAGAACTAAAAGCCTCTTGATCAAAGTGAAAGAGAAGAAGGAAAAAGTTGGCTTAAAGCTCAACATTCAGAAAACTAAGATCATGGCATCCGGTCCCGTCACTTCTGGCAAATAGATAGGGAAACAGTGGAAACAGTGGCTGACTTTATTTTTCTGGGCTCCAAAATCACTGCAGATGGTGATTGCAGCCATTGAATTAAAAGACGCTACTCCTTGGAAGGAAAGTTATGACCAACCTAGACAGCATATTAAAAAGCAGAAACGTTACTTTGTCAACAAAGGTCCCTCTAGTCAAGGCTATGGTTTTTCCAGTAGTCATATATGGATGTGAGAGTTGGACTATAAAGAAAGCTGAACGTTGAAGAATTGATGCTTTTGAACTGGTGTGTTAGAGAAGACTCTTGAGAGTCCCTTGAACTGCAAGGAGATCTAACCAGTCCATCCTAAAGGAGACCAGTCCTGAGTGTTCTTTGGAAGGACTGATGCTGAGGCTGAAACTCCAGTACTTTGGCCACCTGATGCGAAGAGCTGACTCATCCGAAAAGACCCTGATGCTGGGAAAGATTGAGGGCAGGAGAAGGGGACGACAGAGGGTGAGATGGTTGGATGGCATCACTGACTCAATGGACATGAGTTTGGGTAAACTCCGAGAGTTGATGATGGACAGGGAGGCCTGGTGTGCTGTGATTCATGGGGTGGCATAGAGTCAGACACAACTGAGTGACTGAACTGAACTGAACTGAACTGAGTTCATGACAGTGGATTCCCCATGAATGAGCTTAGTGCCCTTATATAAGAGATCCCAGAGAGCTCAAGAGAGAAGTTTCTATAATGTGAGGACACAGTGAAAAATTGATCATCTATAAACTAAGAAACGGACTCTCATCAAACGTTGTATCTGCCTGTGTCTTGATTTTGGATTTTCTAGTCTCCAGGACTGGTGAGAAATAAACGTATATTGTTTAAGTCATCCTGTTCATGGACTTTTTGTTATAGCGATCTGAACAGATTAAGACACTTCAGAAGAAAACCAAGAGCTAGTAAAAAATATTTTTTGGTCATCTATACATACAGCACTTTACTTATGAAAACATTTACCAGCAACATGCTCTACTAGTCATTAAAAACTGTTGTATTTAAAATGGATAACCAACAAAGACCTATTGTATAGCACATGGAACTTTGCTCAGTGTTATGTGGCAGCCTGATGGGAGGGGGGTTTGAGGGAGAATGGATACATGTATATGTATGGCTAAATCCCTTCACCGTTCACCTGAAAATATCACAGCATTGTTAATTGGCTATACTCTAATACAAAATAAAAAGTTTAAATAAAAAAAGAAAAATCATAGACTAATGAAAGTTTTTAAACTCTGATTAATGCCATTATTATTTCTCAAATTATAGTCCAAAATCTATATATTTTTACACATAATAAACACCAAGTAATAACTAAAACCTTCAGGAAAATAATAATAATAATAGTTTGAATTTTTGTATTATTGTGCTTTTACAGTTATTGTCCTCTTAAACTAGCTTAACCACTATGGCAATTTCTCTGTTTACTACTGTGATCTCAAACAAGTGAACAGGTGGTATTATAGGAACTGTCTCAATACCATCAATGTAAATTACGTTTGAAGTTTTTATAATGCTAGATATTTAAGGAAATTTGAAAGTTTTCCTATGATTCTTTCTTTTGTCAATTTTTTTTCCTGAGATATAAGCAACATGAAAGAGACATGGTGCTTAAAGACCCATTGACAGAAGTGAGCAATCAACTTAGAAATATTGATAGCTGTGGACTAAACACCAGAGATGATTTGGGGAGGAAAATCCCTAAGAATATAATGATATAGATGAAATTTTCCTTTTTTGAGGAAGTTTCTTAGTCCATATGTGTACTTTATGTACATTCTATTTTGCTCATCCTTTCTGTTTGTTATCTTTGATTGCTCCCTCTTTATTACTATAAAGGAAAAGTCTCAGATTTAAAAATTATTGAACATTTTATTACATTTAAGCTTATAATAATAAAAAAAATGAGGCTGATAAGCATAAGGAACATGTTGGAGGCATCTTTCTCTCCCTTTACCAATGGTTATTTTACCATTTTTATGATTTTCTTAAATTCCTAAAATGTGTAGTTAAGTCAAGACCACTCATATTCATAATACACAGGAATGGCCAGCAATAAGGAGGATCTGATTCTAAATATGAGAGCATGAGTGTGTGTGTGTGTAACATATTTCTCTCTAAAATTTGTCTCAGATGAGTTGCTAGAATCCTTACCAATGGAACAGAAATCATTCTTTGTATTTTCCAAAAAGAATTCATTTTCAAAGTTGCACAAAGATAGAAAAATATTTTGACAAAAGATACTGAGAATGTACTTGAACATTTGGAACTTGGGACAATCATTGTAACATTTTCTGTATAGCAAGCAGGTATAGAAATGGTTAAAATAACAGATAATGAATTCTGTGAACAAAGCTAAGGTCAAATACAAACTCTGTGCACAAATACTCTCTATAGATCTTTTGTTATTCGTGAATGAGTAAACATTAGGACAGATTGATCCTTCAAACAATACTGAAGAGCAAAAAAGAACAGTGGGAAAGATAATCAATTCAATATTCAGAAAAACAGAAAACTGTTGACACTTAAGTCAAAAGATGAAAAAGGGAAATCTTTTAGAAGTCATGTTTGACATTCTTGAGAGAACCATAATAATTTATTATATCAAGTGAGACACTTTGAGAATAAAAAAGGGAAAATGATTACACCAGGACAACATACAGAAAACAGGACTATACTGGGCATACCAATATGTACAGTTACCCTAACAATAGAATGTGAGAAAATGTGCATGTATGTAACACATATCGACAAGATGGCGGAATAAGAAAAGAAAAATAAGTAGTAAAAATAAGAAACTGGGATTTTTCAAAAGGATAGATTGAGATGGAAAAGAATTGCAAAGGTTTTTAGTAATAACTGTAGTGTAGGGGAGGAAAAAGTGTTCCCAACTCTCTTGGGCCTGGCTGGGTCTGAAAATTAAACTAACAAAGATAGATTAACAGGACAAAGTATTCAAATTTATTTAATGTCAGTTTTAAATTACATAGGAGGCTTCATAAGTAAATGAAGACCCAAAGAAAGGGATGTGTATTTTCATGCTTGGGTTGATAAAAAGTGGACAGTTGTGAAGGAATATGATAAGGAGTATGAGATAATTATAATAAACTGGAGGAACTTAACAAGGCCTGTTTGTTAGGATTCTTCTTGGTGTCCCTTCGTTTTAGGAGATAGGATACGTCTTTCCTTTGGGAATAGGGAGGGCACTTTTCACGTAAGGATTTTATAACCTGTTTCTGAGAAGAAGGGCAAGGGGGATGGAGGACAGAGTGATCTTCCTCCCATTTCCCCAAACTCCTTCAGCTTAAAATATTCAATATACGAAGGTGCTATATTTTGGGGTGGCACATCCTGAACCCCATAAGAGTAACTGAAGTCTCTAACAGAGTAAAAGTGACACTGATAAAAACCAAATTAGTGTTATGTTATTAGTTATGTTTTGTTATGCTATTAGTGTTAGTGTTATGGAGTAAAAACCTGAATAACCTTCCCATAATGCTGAGCAGAGGGAGCAAGTAATGAATATGATGGTGTGTTACCTATGGAATGTGGAAAAAAGACAATGAAGATTAAACCTTAGTTATTCATGAGAAAGCAACAGGAATGTGGATAAAAGTATTAATTCAATAGTACATAAAGAAAACTTTCTACCAAAAAGAAACAAATCATACTTGTTGCTGCTGCTACTGCTAAGTCACTTCAGTCGTGTCCGACTCTGTGTGACCCCATAGACGGCAGCCCACCAGGCTCCCTTGTCCCTGGGATTCTCCAGGCAAGAATACTGGAGTGGGTTGCCATTTCCTTCTCCAATGCCTAAAAGTGAAAAGTGAAAAGTGAAAGTGAAGTCGCTCAGTCGTGTCCGACTCTTAGCGACCCCATGGACTGCATCCTACCAGGCTCCTCTGTCCATGGGGTTTTCTAGGCAAGAGTACTGGAGTGGGGTGCCATTGCCTTCTCCATCATACTTGTTAAGTACATTTTAATATTAGTATTTACTAAAAGACTTTTGCTGCATACTTCCACCCTTAGTGAACATGGAGTGAAGTAGACGTAACTGAGAAGGAGCAAAAAAAAAAAAAAAAAAAAAATGTGCTGGTTTCTTGGTAATGGGCTGCACTTTGAGATCCATGACTAAGTTTTGATTGTAGTGGTGAAGTTGCCTACTGTGGAGGATCAGGGGAAAGAGAGCAGTTACTACAAGCTTTTTCTTTCTTTCTACAACACATCCTACTTTTTAATCCACTCTTCAGCACTCTTTTATTTCAAGTAATGTTAATTAGAGTTCAACTTTAACATGTTATGATTTCAATTCACTGATCCTGAAATTAAAAGAAAGATTGAGGTTGTTTTGAATTTTTAAATTATGACTGTAATGTTTTGTATGATTGACATCTCATTTCACCCATCACATTAAGATATATGATATCTTAAGATAATTCTTCAGAGATTCTAAGTAGGAAAAAACATGTCATGAAGAAAATAAACTAGGACATGTTAACTTAAAAAAAAAACAGTTTTAAAGCATTTAAGAATTTGTCTTTGTTGATAAAATGTGATATTTTAGCAGTGCAAAGCATAAGAGCAATATTAAAATGAGAGGAATAAATAATACCTGAGTCCAAAACTAAAGAACATTTTTTCTGACTGATATTATAGAAATATAATTTTGGTGGAAATCTCACTGATCAATAGCTACAAGAAAGAATAGAATTTTTATTTTATCAACTGATAAAATGTATCCAAAAATTATACACTCTTCTGGAGAATTGGAAAACTAACCTAGGTAGTACCTCCCATTCTAAATTTATGCTTCAAATTATATTGTGTTTGTAATTAGAAACTTTTTTTTCCCATTAAAGTTGACTTTCTGAGCATGTTAGAAGGACACCATATATTGAGATAAGGACTTTCACTGTTAACTGTCTAGAGAAGAGCTATTTGTGTAGGGGCAGCAAACTTATTATGGTGGATAAGATATTGCTCATTAGAAACTATCTAAAACAAATATCTCTCTGATAGCTGTAACCTCTTGAAGACAGGTGGCAGAAAAAATTAGCAGTTCATTTTCTTCTCATATTAAAGTTTGACGGTAAATGTAGTTATACAGAGGTAGGGAGGCTAAAATAGCCTTGAACTTTAAAGTGTCAAGGTGAATAATGCTGGTATGATAAAGTTAAAATACTTCTACAGCCCAGTAGTTAATTAAGAGATAGACTAGACTAATTTTATAAGTTACTATCATAGGAATTAAATTCACCATTGCCTTGTACTCCCTTCAGTGACTTTGGTTTACAACTAATTCAAGGACCCTTTGGTAACTGGTGTTCCATTGCTGTAAAGCCTTATAATCACTGTTAAATGTTAACTGACAGTGACTTAAAATTTAATCTTTAAATTGGAGTTTACGTGCTTAGGAACAATTTTGAAAACCAGAATTGCATGGTTTAAAGACCTAATCATGCTCAAATGTAGATCCTAAAAAAGTGGAAGGAGATAAGAAGTCTTATAGGCTCTCATTATGCATTTGTGTTATACTAAAGAGAGATGATTTTTATTTATGTCAATGATCACTCTATTTAACCATTAGAGTGCCAGGTTAATAGGCATAAGTTAATGTTATTACTTTACAGAATACAATTTTTGTTGAATTTTTTCCCTTTTTTTTCCTCCTCCTATTATCTCTACATTTTTGCCAGTAAATAATTACATATGACTATCTTACAGAGGAGCTCATACATAAAGTATAATTGCAGTTATTAAATTATAGATTTCCCTTGTATGATATTTTAAATGGCAAAAAAAGCTGTTCTAAATATTAAAATACAAAGAAGGTGTTTTAAGTACAACAAAGGCATAAAACAACACATATTATTAGATTCATGCATTATAGATTAAAGTACAAAAATTATTTTGCATGCATCTTTTACCACATAAAAATCAATTTTTAGATTCAAGTGCAGCATTTCAGGGACTTCCCTTGTGGCTCAGACAGTAAAGAATCCCACTTGCAGTGTAGGAGACCTGGTTTGATCACTGGGTCTAAAGATTTCTTGGAGAAGGGAATGGCTACCTACTCCAGTATTCTTGCCTGGAGAATTCCATGGACAGAGGAGTCTGGCAGGCTACAGTCTGTGGGGTCAAAAAAGAGTCAGCACTATTGAGCAACTAAGCACACACACACACACACATACACACATAGCATTTAAAAGATTTATTAAAAGTGGATCTCGCAGATAAAATGAAGGACTAGGTACTGAATCTAGTCTTATAGCCAAAACAAATGAGCAGTACAGCAACATCAAAATGATGAAATGATTCCTATGATACCACAGCTTATGGCCTCAAGAGAATTTGGGCCAGTGGCACAAGGGAGAAATCAGACAAAGCCTGGTGGATTCCCTGAGTTATGGAGACAGACTAAAGAGTCCAGGGAAACTAAAGCAGCTACAGTTCACAAGACAGAGTATTGGAAAGGAGAATGTTGCACAAAGTAATTTTGGAGATGTACAAAAGTTTCCCCTGAATAATTCAGTTGAGTACTGATGAGCATGTGCATGTGAGAAAACTACTTAAGGATGGGGAAAAAAACCACAGCACTAACAGTTCAGAGGTAACATGCCTAGTGCTCACAGAGGACTAAGAATAAAAGAACACTGTTTCCACAGCCAGCGTAGAAATGAGGCATTTTGCATAGTACACAATCTTAGAAAAATATGTCTCAGTCTTAGAGAAAAATGAGCTTTAGTCTGAGTACTCTTCCAGTTCTATCTAACAAATCTTAACAATAAGGATCCCCCTCCATCCCAGCCACCAAATTGTTTCCATCTGCATGCCAGGAAAAACAAAATCTCAAGAATATTTATAGAAAAATATAAATATCCTGCAGCAAAGAAGCTAAAATTCAAAATGTCTGGCATTCAATAAAAAATTGCCACTCATGCACAAAAGCAAGAAAATATAACCCATAATGACAAGAAAAATTAATCAACTGAAACTGACTCAAAACTGACACAGATATGAGAATTATCAGCCAAGGTCATTAAAACCATTTAAGCTATATTTCATATGTTCACAAAGTTAGAAACATGGAAAGCAATTTATACTTATAAATTGTAAGCAGTAATTAGTGGAAAATTTATAACATTAAACACCTGTATTAGAAAAGATGAAAGTTCTCAAATCAATGCCCACAGCATCTACCTTGAGAAAATGCAAATAATAGAAAGTTAAACTCAAAGTAAAAAGAAGAAAATAGTAATGATCAATGTGAAAATAAGTGAAATATAAAAAGCAATAGAGAAAATCAGTGAAAACAAAAGATAGATTTTTTTTTTTTTAAAGTCAATAAAATGTATTAATCCTTAGCCAGGATGATCAGAGGAAAAAAAATCCAAAAAGATTTAAATTAATACTGTAGACAATATATACTATGCATTTTAATTTTTCAAATTTATTTAAAGAGACAAATAGAGAATAAACTAAGTTTCACTGGACTAGACGAACTGCGATAAATAATTTAAGAATGGCCCTGGAAATTTTAAAAAAATGCATAGACATATGTAGTACAGCTGAGAATAAAGAATTAGAGTGAAACGCCTAAAAAGAAATAAAAAGTGCTTGTGCCTGAGGCTCAGGGATCAGTAGAATTTAAAAAATGAGTATAAATGATTTTACTCCAAAACCTAACATGTCTTATATACATGAAAATGATTTTTGTAGTTCATTAGCTTCCTTAGTAACTAATTAACTATAAAAGAAAATCGTTGAATTAGTAGCTAATTAACTAAAAAGGTAGAAGGAAGCAATTTAGGAAGAACAGAAGTAAAAGCTACACTATGACTAATTGTCTCCCCAAAGCCACATTAAAGGCAAGAAGACAGTAGAGTATCATCTTGATAATGCTTTGAGAAATAGAATTCTCTACCCAAATAATTGCTCCTTTGGAAATTAAGACATGATACATATAGTTTCACAAAAAGATATACAAAATGCACCACACAAAGACATTCTCTCAAAGATCTACATGAAGATATTCTTTATGTCAAATGAAATTGAACCCAAAAGACTTTAGTGTGATACAAAAAGCAATGGCAAATAAGTCAGTAAGTATGAACTCTAAATGCAAATTGACTGAAATAAAAATAGTTAATGCCAGGATGGGAATGGAATCGGTACAACAAAATGTGGTTTATTAATTTCCTGTTTGTGCTGTAACAGATTACAACCAACTTAGCTTAAAAGAACACAAATTTGTTATTATTCAGGAGTTGAAAAATACAAAATACGTATATCATTGGGCTAAAATCCAGGTGTCATTAGGTCCCCATTCCTCCTGGAGTTTCCAGAAGAAGATTTTTGTAGAGGCTGCCTATGCTTCTGGGTTCCTGCCCTCCCTCCTGAAATCTCATCACTCTGACCTCTTCTTCAATCAACATCTCCTTTTCGCACTCTCCTACCTAGCTCTTTCACTTGTAAGGACCCTTGTAATACATATTTAATCATCTGTAAAGTACCTTTTGACACGTGAGGTTAGTATATTCATAGGTTCTAGGAATTAGTGTGAAACATCTTTGGAGATTGGGGTGGGGGGGCCTTATTCAACTCACTGCAGTAAAGTATTAAAATCCTAAAACAAAGATAAAATGGGAAAGAGAGAGCAAAATGGAGTTAAAATGCAATGTATATTTCTAATTTTATTGACTTGAGTCCTCTCCCTTTATCATAAAAATCAGTGGAAGGAATAAAGGTATTATAAAAATTGATTAATCTAACACAGAATGAAAAGAATAAGAATACTAAAGAAATTAATGTAGAAAAGATGATAAGTTTGAGCAATATCTTTAGTAAAAAGACAAAATCAGTATTTGGGCAATTATATTTAACAAAATTAAAAATAAAATGGTACATTTCTGAGACATTAGTGTTCTGAAAATTTAAAAATAAAATGACTGAAAGCTGGAAAATAAAATTATGGTAAAAGATGCGGCCTGTAGGTTCTAAAATAGAAAAGAAAAGCTGATGTGGCTGGACTAGTGGTTCCAAACCAGAGTCGCTTTTGTACCTCATAGGAGAACTGGTAATGTCTGGAGATATTTTTGTTTGTCACAGATTTTGTATGTGTGTGTGAGGGGGAATGTTCTAATTACTATAAATTTGTAAGTCTTAAATGCAAGGTGTATTAAGTATTCCAGTTTTCTTCTTCTTCTTCAAAACTAATACTGTCCTTTTAAAATTAAACTCAGACAATGCACAGACACATATGTCTTCTGAGCCATATAGAAAGTATTCTCTGAGTTCATATAGAATATATTCTCTTACCAAAACAAAATTATTACATAAAAATAACTAGGCATGAAAAATATTCAGTATTTGGAAATTAGACCATCTTTTAAAAACATAGTAATTTTCCTGTTTATTTCACCCCTAAATGAGCATTGGGAAGTAAAAAAAAAAAATGTGGAACAAAGTCAGATCGTAACTTTGAATTCAAAATTACATGTTGAAGATTCAGTCTCTATCTACTTAGTGAAAGTGAAAGTCGCTCAGTCGTGTCCGACTCTTTTCGACCCCGTGGACTATAGAGTCCATGGAATTCTCCAGGCCAGAATACTGGAGTGGGTAGCCTTTCCCTTCTCCAAGGGATCTTCCCAACCCTGGGATTGAACCCAGGTCTCCCTCATTGCAGGTAGATTCTTTACCAGCTGAGCGACAAGGGAAGGCTCTATCTATCTACTTAAAGTGCATGTTAATGGCATTTCTCTAGACATTTGCATTGACAAAGGGAAACAGTAGGCTCTTCTGATAACCACAGATGGTCAGTCCCATTGCACTGTGTATTTTCTCCATTACTAACAATTTCAAATGGCAGGAATCAGGACGGATCAGAGGAATCAACTTTCACCTTTCTTCTAGCTCTTCAGTCACTGTCTACTTCCATTTTGTTACTTTCATGTAGATTTGAAATTGGAGTATTTGCATTTTGGCAGGTACCTGATTGACTTGTATGGTCTTGAATTACTTGCCATGGGCAGAATATTCATTTTTCTATTTCCTTTCTAACAGACTAGTTTTAATAGAATCTTAACTCATTTGAAGTAACTCATTGAAGGCTGCGAGAAGAATCTGAAAATACTCCAAACATTGGGCTACTACTACTAAGTCGCTTCAGTCGTGTCTGACTCTGTGTGACCCCGTAGATGGCAGCCCACCAGGCTCCCCCGTCCCTGGGGTTCTCCAGGCAAGAACACTGGAGTGGGTTGCCATTTCCCTCTCCAATGCATGAAAGTGAAAAATGAAAGTGAAGTCGCTCAGTCGTGTCTGACTCTTTGTGACCCTGTGGACTGCAGCCTACCAGGCTCCTCCATCCATGGGATTTTCCAGGCAAGAGTACTGGAGTGGGGTGCCATTGCCTTCTCCAAAACATTGGGCAGTTTTCTTCAAGTCCTTCCAAACTGCAAACTCAAAAAACACAAAAAGCCTGAGAAATGACAGGCAGTGGTTTAGTCATCTGCATCACTGTCAGACTTAAGGGTGAGACTTTGCGTCAATTTTGAACAGCTACGCTTAGATGACTCCATAGTTCTTTCACCCAGGTAATTCACATTTAAATTATGGTTAGGTAAGGTTAACTTGTGTGGGTTAACTTTGTAATCCTTGTGGAATTCATGATAATGTCATCCATAGTTTGAGTGCAACGCATGTCATTTGGTGTGCTCATTGCAGAGGGAACACCAGCTAGGACTTGTAGCCCAGGGCATGCTGCTTGTGTATTCAGTTTCTGTGATGAGCTGATGAGCAGAGAGGGTGGGAATAGGGATGGCAGCAGTCAAGAGGAGAGAAATAGAGGGCAACTGCTCTGGGAATAAATTTAAAAGCCTTCCTGCTGGGATTAAGGATGTTCTAAAGACAAGCAGCCAAATGTGTTCATAAAGGCACTTACTGAGGGAGCTGACAGCTGCATTTTGTCAAGCAGTTAGAAGCCAAATCCTTAGATAAAGGCTGAAGAAAGTAAGGGACGGAATTAGGAATTTCTGATCCTGGGGAGCGGATGAATTTCTCTTTCACTCACTGTAAAGGGAATGGAGAAATATTCTTTCATTTTGACTGAGGCAGAAAGTTCATGGGCTACTCACCTTCACTTGCAGTACTGTTAAGAGGCGTTGAAAGTAAGGGTACAGTCCCTGGTAGGAGATTTATTTTCACAGCTATTCCTGGTAGATTTCCATGCTAGAAGGGTTATCATGCCCATCAGAGAGCAATCCAAGGCTCTTTTAGGCTTGGCTGCACATGCATGACACACATAACCACTTCTTAAGCAACTATTTCATAAAGTGCTAATTTACAAATATTTTCTCACATAAAAGTTGAGTGGTTCTCACTAATTATCTCATCACTTAACTGATGCCTGGGCAGGAAATAATGGCTTGTGGTTGATTCTGCACAGGAAAAATTGTGAAGGAAGACATGAATGCTATAATCAGAAATATTTTGTGAATAATTTCGACAATTTCTGATCTGCACATTTTTTCCTAGATAGTGGTGTGGGCATCCATAATTGGCAGCTTACATATTTAGGTACTGAGAGATGAACATTAATATCTTGCCAAAATGTGAAGAAAAGACTTGAAGATTCTGCTGCAGAAATACTGGGAGACAGTATACTAGTAGATGTAATGCAAATAGAACTCTAACCTGCAACCAGCTCAGGAAACCAATCTCTTTTATACAGTAACCAACCTAGGAAGCCAGTCTGCTAGAAAGTCAGAGCTGTGGGAAGTCATGTTGTTCTTTCTACCTTAACTTTCTGGGAAATCAAGCAATGACTCTGGCAACAATTGGCCCCATATCATCATAAAGTAATAACTGACAGCTTCCTTAATCTTTGTCCCTGCTTCAAACATCAGACCAACTAGAGAAAGCCAAAGATTCACTCCTAACCAATTGCATGGCGTTCTTCAAGTGGCTCAGTGGTAAAGAATCCACCCGCCACAGGAGACGCAGGTTTGATTCCTGGGTTGGGAAGATCCCCTGGAGTAGAAAATGGCAATCCACTTCAGTATTCTTGTCTGGTAAATTCCGTGGACAGAGCAGCCTGGTGGGCCACCATCTAGGGGGTCACAAAGAGTGAGACGGACTGAGTAACTGAGCGTGCGTGCATAACCAGTTGCATAAGATGCCCCCCTACTTTGCATACCCAGTTTCTCCCTGTCAGGTGTCTCCAGTCAAGGCAGACAGGAAGCCTTTCTTTTTTTCCACTGTCAAGCTTTCCCACTACTCTGCCTGCCTCTGAGTCTCCACCAAATCACAAATGGCAGTGGCTGACATCCTTGCTACGTGAAAGTGAAAGTGTTAGTCATTTGTGTACAACTCTTGGTACCCCAAGGACTACCAGGCTCCTCTGTCCATGGAATTCTCCAGGCAAGAATACTGGAGTGGGTTGCCATTTCCTTCTCCAGGGGATCTTCCCAACTCAGGTATCAAACCAGTCTCCTGTATCGCAGGCAGAATCTTTACCATCTCAGCCACCAGGGTAGCAAACTCTTCATAAATAGCCTGTACTTTTCTCTTTTGTGAAATTCCATTTGTTAACCTTTTATTTCAAACTATGGGTATGTGCTGATACTTAAATCTTTAATTCATTCTTTGCCTTTTTCTAATCTACTGTTTAGCTCCATTTATTTAATGTTTCAAGTCTTTAAGAACTGTAGTTTTCAATTTTTAAAATAATTTTGAATTGATTCTTTGCCATATTCACCTATACTTGATTCTTATGTGCAGAGATTCCTTATCTGTTTAATATATTTAGGATTTTATTTTGTAGATACTCTTATATTCTCTATATATCTGAGGATTTTAAGTTATGATTTTAAAGCACTTTCATTTTGCTGTATTATTTCTATTTATTTGGGCATATGTTCTTTTATCTTTCAAGTTTATTAATGAGTTTTTTACCATTAGTAAAATGGTAGTTTTAGTTTTTACCATTAGTTTTTACCATTATTTCTCTTGTGGCTCAGTGGTAAAGAATCTGTGTGCCAATGTGGAGCTGTAGGTTCTATCTGGGTTGGGAAGATCCCCTGGAGGAGGAAATGCCAACCCACTCCAGTATTCTTGTCTGGAGAGTCCAGTGGACAGAGGAACTTGGTGGGTTATAGTCCACGGGGTCACAAAGAGTTGGATACTACTGAACGACTGAGCATGCACACATACATTTATGTGTGACTAGGATTTGAGAGCGCCTATCTTGAATTTTCATTTTCTTTTATCCCTTTTCTCCATTTTCTGTTTTATGGTTCCATGATTATATCATCCAGTGATACCTAGATTTCAGAGATAGTATTATACTAGCATTTCAGACTTTTACTCCATGTAGATACTACCTTCTTATCCTCTCCACCTCACATAAACAACAATTCACTTTCCATTTCCCAGTTAACACTCCCCACCTAGAAAACCCTATGTCAGTGGTTGGCTGTATTTTTTGTATTCATTGATGAGAGGGTGAACAGCATCCTAATTTTAGTCTCAAAAAGAGAAGTTGGTTCTACTTATTCATTTCAGGTGAAATGCAGTCAGTTTGATTTTCACAGAGGAGTAAAATTCAGTATCTGCACTGCTTGCTTTTGAGGTCTGGACCCTTCTGTAACAGCCTTACTACCTAAGTCACTGCTCAACACTGTGAGTTCCCTATATAATTTCTGATCCAGAGAGGTATTTTTATTCTTTGTGTTATAGTGTAACTATGTATTTTTAATATATTTGGATATATTTAATTTATAATTTCTTTTTGTTTGAAGCAGATATAAGTGATTACAAACTGCATATTGTGTTAATAAGCATTTCTTTATCAGCCGTATTTTTGCTTAGATTACAGTCAGCATGATTTTAGCAGCCCTCTTTCTTCCCCAAGCTTTATTTAGACATACTTGACAAATAAAAATTGTATATATTTAAAGTGTACGATGTGATATTTGATATGTGTGGATTGTGAAATGATTACCACAATCAAGTTTTAACAAACCTTTTTTATTGTAAGACAATTTTTTTTTATTTAAGAATAATCTCAGAGTATTTTTCTTCAGGTGTGGATTGTGAAATGATTACCACAGTCAAGTTTTAACAAATCCTTTTTTATTATAAGATCATTTCTTTTGACTGAAGAATAATCTCAGAGTATTTTTCTTCAGTTAAATGTATTTACATTCTAAATCATTAGCTGGACTGCTTTTTGGCTGCAAAGTGTTATCTTGATTAGTTCAATAGGGTTTCAAGTCACTTTTGGGTTTGAGTCCTGATGGGCTTCTCAGGTGGTACTAGTGGTAAAGAGCCAACCTGCCACTGCAGGAGATGTGAGAGATGAGGGTTCCATCCCTGGGTGGGAAAGATCCCCTGGAGGGGTCATGACCCCAGTATTCTTCCCTGGAAAATCCCATGGACAGTGAAGCCTGGTGGGCCTACTGCCCATAGGGTCACAAAGAGTCAGACATGACTGAAGCAACTCAGCAAAGAGCACACACCTGATGGTACTACTTATCAGCGATCTGACATTTGGCAAGTTAGATCTTTTTGAAACCTCAGTTCTCTCATATGTAAAGTTATCTTTAGTAAATTATTTTCCTAAAGGAAAATAAAGTAAAAAACGTAAAAAAAGTAAAAATTATCTATTAGTCCCTGGGGTAACAAAGAGTCAGACATGACTGAAGCAACTTAGCACACATAGGATTCAGAGAGTTAAATAACAAATTGTATAGCACCCAACACTGTGCCCAGCGCATAGCTAACACTGGATACACAGTGTTTGGTAACACTTCTACTGCAGTTGCTGTTGTTTTTATACTCAAGCTAAAACCAAAATACCTTCATTCCATTTGTTTTTTTCTTTTTAACAATTATTTCTTTAATCCCTCACTTACTCATTTTTTCTTGTATTTTTTTGGGGGTGGTTATTGGCTTGGTAATATTACTCTGGTTATGAAATGAATATATTCAAAATTCTGTATTTCAGAGTATTTTCTTTTTAAGGAGAAGGGCTAATAATTTAATATACAATTAAGCAAAGGATAGATATTTATTCATAAACTACATTATTCTTTGGCTTGAAGGGACATACACCACAGAAATAAATATTGATGTGTATTTATATATATATGTCACTGAGTTAATATCACATGGAGCGCCACAGCTGGTTTAAAGAATAGCACACACTAAGTGCCATATACACAGTGGACTTGATAAATACTCATTTAAAAAATATGATTGCTATAGTCTTCCCTGAGATATTTATTTTACTTGAATTTGATGAACAAATAGATGAAACATGTAATTACTAAAAAACATATTATCATGGATAGAAATATAGCAATAATCCAAGTTTAAATCTTGAACATATAAAAACCACACAAAAATTATAATATCACAGCCATATTTGGTTTGCTTTTAGCTATTCAATTGCAGAATTAATGCAGAATTGATGTTTGCATTCTGATTTTATTATAAAAAGTGAACATATAATTAAATGCTCTAAACCCTTTGTGAAGGACAAATTTTAGTGCCTATGACTGTAATAGTATCCTGTTATTACACAATCTCATGAGATGCATTAAAATTGTACTGTTATATAATACAAAAACACACATATAGCTATAAACTCTACCTTTAGGTTGCATCTTAATATTGTGCTTTTCAGATTAGCTTTCAGAAGATATTCTACTAATATTTATGTTCTATTAATATTGATATTCTATTTCATTTCCCATTTTAAAAGCAGTCACCATTTGCTAAGTTTTTCATCTTAAACTGATTTCTGTCATTACTCTGCATTAATAATGATATATTCCTTTATTTTATGACATCTCACTCAGAAATAAGATAATACCTTTCTTAAAAACTGAAAAATTGCATCACTAAACAGTATCCTATAAATCAAAGTATATATTTTTGCATTTATATCTGTAAGTGGAAAGAAAGTGCTTTAAGAAACATACATTTACAAGTTCTACTTATGCTTGATTCTATTAAAACATACACTTGTTGCTATTTAAAATTTGATATTAATAGCTGTATTTTTTAATACAGTGAATTAGCTACTTTTAAGTCAAATGACTCAGTTTTAGTGAAACAATGACCTTTGAATTTACAGACAACATCTGGAGGAAACAGCTGGATAACAGATCAGGTGTTTTTTCTAGTAGAAGTGCAATGTGGTGTTCCTGTGGTACTGTTTAGAGATTTTCAATTCTCACATCATGTAGCACACAGTGGTGCTATTAATTAGAAACTGATGGAAAGCCAGAAATAAATCCTTATGTCAAGCAGGATGTCTTACATGGAGGAGATTCGAAAGTCATGCAACTTTTTGAAATTGAAATGTTCAGAGAAACAGCAAGGATAACAGACTCCCTACTGCCAAGTCAATATTTTCCAACTGCTGAATGTTAATTTCTCTAATATCTGGCTCCTCTCTTAAATGCATAACATTAAAATGGACTTCCTATCCTTTAAAAAATTAGTGTTGCAAAAGTATTAAATTGTTCAGGCTCTATTGTGTATGCCTTATAAAATAATTTCAAATATTATTGCAAGCATACTAGTTACGAAATTTTATTATAATTTCCTCTCACTACAGTGCATTTGAGTAAAGTAATGCTCAAAATTCTCCAAGCCAGGCTTCAGCAATACATGAACCATGAACTCCCAGATGTTCAAGCTGGTTTTAGAAAAGGCAGAGGAACCAGAGATCAAATTGCCAAAATCTGCTGGATCATCAAAAAAGCAAGAGAGTTCCAGAAAAACATCTATTTCTGCTTTATTGACTATGCCAAAGCCTTTGACTGTGTGGATCACAATAAACTGTGGAAAATTCTGAAAGAGATGGGAATACCAGACCACCTGACCTGCCTTTTGAGAAACCTGTATGCAGGTCAGGAAGCAATAGTTAGAACTGGACATGGAACAACAGACTGGTTCCAAATAGGAAAAGGAGTATGTCAAGGCTGTATATTGTCACCCTGCTTATTTAACTTAATGCAGAATACATCATGAAAAACTCTGGGCTGGAAGAAGCACAAGCTGGAATCAAGATTGCCAGGAGAAATATCAATAACCTCAGATATGCAGATGACACCACCCTTATGGCAGAAAGTGAAGAGGAACTCAAAAGCCTCTTGATGAAAGTGAAAGAGGAGAGTGAAAAAAGTTGGCTTAAAGCTCAACATTCAGAAAATGAAGATCACGGTATCTGGTCCCATCACTTCATGGGAAGTAGATGGGAAAACAGTGGAAACAGTGTCAGACTTTATTTTTGGGGGCTCCAAAATCACTGCAGATGGTGATTGCTGCCAGGAAATTAAAAGACGCTTACTCCTTGAAAGGAAAGTTGTGTCCAACCTAGATAGCATATTCAAAAGCAGAGACATCACTTTGCCAACAAAGGTCCGTCTAGTCAAGACTATGGTTTTTTCAGTGGTCATGTATGGATGTGAGAGTTGGACTGTGAAGAAAGCTGAGCGCCGAAGAATTGATGCTTTTGAACTGTGGTGTTGGAGAAGACTCTTGAGAGTCCCTTGGAATGCAAGGAGATCCAACCAGTCCATTCTGAAGGAGATCAGCCCTGGGATTTCTTTGGAAGGAATGATGCTAAAGCTGAAACTCCAGTACTTTGGCCACCTCATGTGAAGAGTTGACTCATTGGAAAAGACTCTGATGCTGGGAGGGATTGGGGGCAGGAGGAGAAGGGGACAACAGAGGATGAGATGGCTGGATGGCATCACTGACTCTATGGACATGAGTCTAAGTGAACTCCAGGAGTTGGTGATGGACAGGGAGGTCTGGCATGCTGTGATTCATGGGGTTGCAAAGAGTTGGACACGGCTGAGCGACTGAACTGATTTGAACTGAACAGTGCATTTACCTCTTCCTTGGCTCCTAGTGATAATTGTATTACTGATTGTAACTAATAGATAAGTCATAAACCTCAAATATAATCTTTGACAGGTAGAATGAACTTTGCCAGTGTGTGCTAAGTTGCTTCACTCGTGTCTGGCTGTTTACAACCCTATGGACTGTAGCCACTGAGGCTCCTTTGTCCAGGGAATTTTCCAGGCAAGAATACTGGAGTGGGTTGCCATTTCCTTCTCCAGGGGATCTTTCTGACCCAGGGAATGAACATGTGTCTCCTGAGGCTCATGCACTGCAGGTGGATTCTTTACCACTGAGCCACCGGGGAAGCCAAGATGCTGTTAGAATATCTAACAGCACCGTTCTCTTAACACCTGCCTTAGTAAACTAGAGAGCTTCTGGTGCCAGTTTCTTGTCTATTTCTTTTGTAACAACCTGGCTAAATCTGATTCACCGTTAAAAATATATTGTTGTTGTTGTTCAGTTGCTAAGTTGTGTTCAACTCTTTGTGACCCCATGTAGTGCGGCACACTTTATTGCTATTTAATATTTTGTGGACCAGGAGACTGCACATTACCTGGAAGCTTCTTAGAAATGCAGGATCTCAGACCTTATGCAGAACCTACTGCATCAGAATCCGCAGTTTTGTAAGATACATGGGTAATTTGCACATTAAACGTTGAGAAGCCTTGCATTGGACCAATGGTTCTCTACCATGCTGCATATTAACATACTTGTGAAACTGAAAGTTGCTCAGTTGTCTCTGTCTCTGACTGCCTCTTTGTGACCCTGTGGACTGTAGCCTGCCAGGCTTATCTGGTCATGGAATTCTCCAGGCCAGAATACTGGAGTGGGTATCCGTTCCCTTCTCCAGGGGATCTTCCCAACCCGGGGTTTGAACCCAGGTCTCCTGCATTGCAGGAGTATTCTTTACTGTCTGAGCCACCAGGAAAGCCCAAGAATACTGGAATGGGTAGTCTATTATTTCTCCAGAGGATCATCCCAACCCAGAAATCGAATTGGGGTCTCCTGCATTGCAGGCAGATTATTAACCAGCTGAGCTACCAGGGAAGGCTTGTGTTAGTATACTCTTACCTGAACTCCGTCCCACTGAAATGGCATTTTGATGTAGGGGGAAATCTGGGGGATAGGGGATAGACTAAGCTTGTACGTTTCACAAAAGCTCCCAGATGATTTTGATGCAATGAGAGATTTAAAAGCAAATTATTTGGTGGATGATATCAGAATCATCCAGGGGTGCCTGTGAAAATGCACATTTCTGGCTCTTTCTGCAGAGATTTGTATTTGTTAAAAATAGAATAGCTGCTTGAAATTTTCCAATCTATCACCTCACAGTTCACAAACTACTATTTTGTTAAAACTATTGTAAGAAATCTGACCTTTGGTGGACTTCCCTAGCAGTCCAGTGGTTGACTGCAAGCTTCCACTGCAGAGAGCACAAGTTCGATCCCTGGTCACAGAACTAAGATCCTGCATGCTGTGTGAGTTTTATGCATGTTTAGATATGGTTGAGCACCTGTTTTTCTAAGATTCTCCCATCTATGCCTCTTCCAGCATCATATTCATCCTTTGGAAGGTAAATGCCTTTAACATTCACAGAGATCATTCATATTTTTGTTTCAAACTGGCTAGAGGAAAGGATAGCACTTTTTAGAATTTTTGAAGAATAAGGAATCTTCTGTCCCAGAAAGTTTTAGCAAACATATCCATCATATTTATCTTTAGCAACTGTGACCAGGTCCTTTGCCAATTGGGTTAAGCTTGTTCAGGACGTCAGGATTGCTACAACATACCAAAAAAGGCAAATTCTACTAAAAGTGACCCAGGGTACTTTTGACAGAAAAGAAAGGAAATCTTTGCTTGAGAGAAAATCAGCAGATATTCTTTTTAAAGTTGTTTTGTTACAGGTACTTTGAAGAGTTAAACTTTGTAAATAGCTCTATCTTTGCAAAATACAGCAATTTTGAACTCAGTATAAAGCCATAATAACATAGAAACCTGTGCAATCTAGAAAAATATTACAAATTAATACTATTTATAATCTATAATACTAAATAATTCTTAAAAATAAAATGTTTTCACTTGAAATCCTGAATGTCATATCTGCCTCTAACTGGTACATATCTCAATAAAAGACAATTCTTTCTCAAATTTTTATTAATTTTCATGCAATGAAAACTGATTTTGTTTCTTTCAGTATATATTTAAATTCTAGCTACAGAATCACTTTCAGCATATGAAATTCTACACTACAGAATTCTGTGTTACATTTAAGATAATCAATCATGTTTCAATGTAATCCACATTGCATAGGAGACTTTTATTATAATCATTATCATTGTAGTATTATAGTAAAGTGCATTGTTAATGAAGCATGGAAAAGGAATAATTTCAACTAATAGGCATATATGTCAAATTTCAATTAGGACTGTGTTGAAATCCAAAAAGAGATATGAGCATATAAATTTAAACCTTTGACCTTCACCATAAAGAACAAGGTCTAAGAGAGAAATTAAACTATTTTGATGTGGCACACAGATTTGAATAAATTAATGTGTCTGAACTGTTTCTCATAAATCTTTGACTGCATATGATTTTTTAAAATTTTATGTACTTGAAATTTATGATTTTAAACTGTTTACTTCTATTCTGTATATTAAAATATTAATGAATGAAAGAAAACCAACATTCAACAGAAGTTTATTGTTTATCTACTTCTTTAGACCATGTACCCATATATGGAAGACTAGTTCTAAGTTAATGACCAGTGAAACAGACCAGGCTTACAGAAATGTTTTCCTTAAGAAAATGATAATAATCCTTAGTATTATTAAAGTCAGTGAATTTTCAGTTTTCCTTGATTAATGTACAATTGCTTTTGCAGATGGTTTATTTGCATCAGAATGCAAATGTTCACACATTGAATAGAACTTGGTTGACCTCTCCTTTAATTCTATCATAATGTATTGATTGCTTCCCCTCTTTACGGTGTTTTAAATTGATGAATGATGTTATTGTTTTTACAGTTTTTCAAATTAAAATTTATCTGATTGTATACTTGTAATCGTTTTTAAAAGGTGTCCCTGTGCTCCATATATTTTCTGAAATTATGTCTAGAGATCTGTTCTGATTAGAGTCTGATAATTTTTGTCAAAAATATTTCATGGGGGTTACAAGAGTATGTATGATTTTTTAAATGAATGTTTTATTCAACATTTGAAAGTGAAATGCCTTTAAAATGTGAAAATACACACACTCACGAATATACATACATATCTGGAGAAACATCTTCCTCAATGAAGGTATACACAGATGTTATTTGAGCTATTCCAATTATAATTCTCCATTTCAAGAAAAAGATTTTAAAATTTTACTGTATTGTCTTTCTACATTCTGTTTTAGCAACAATATCTTCAGTATAAGAAATTCTCAAGTTACTCTATTACATTTAGAAGGACATTTAATTTTTGTCTGAAAGTAGATTTTGCTCCCATCCTTAGTCTTAAAATCTAATCTTTCTCTTCTTCTCAAGTCATTTTTCAGACATAAAAGTATAAAAAGCAATTTATTACATAAGAGATGAGATAAAGGGCATAAAATTTAGGAATTGAGATCGATGACATGTTGTATATTCTTCTGAGCTGAGGTAACTGAGGTCAAACAGAAGTAAGATTAAACTGTTATCCCCTCTATTCTCAAAGCCTTTTCCAAAAATATACAGGAATGAGACATGGAGAAACTTTAATTCAAATGTCAACTGAGACTTAGTAATTTTTCTGAAATGCACAGATACAAAAAATCAGCAAAGTTAAGTAATGCAACATGGTACAGGCAATTGATGAAAACGTCTCATAACTAAAGGGCACATGTGAATTAACACTAAGGTGTATATTTCCTTAGCTAGATTTAGAAATTAAATGTTATTTACAACATGCAGTTTTATCTAAAGATGTGACTAGTACTGAGCATACTTTGTAAATCTTAAAAATGCAGGAAATTACTATATTTTTGAAAATACATCTTTAAAATTGCTGTATCTACGAACTAACAGTGAAATGTATTATTAAAAAATAAAATCTTGGTTATTTTAGAGAAATCTTAGGATCCTTTTACTCAATTTTGTTTTCATTTTAAATACATGGAAAATGAAGCCCCAAGTGACCACCATTTGAGCGATGTCAGAAAGTGAGTTAAAGGAAAGACTGAAACATGAACCTAGGACCCAAGGAGCATCATTTTTGTCTTATTTTTTTATGCTACCTCAGTTACTGATTTGGTTTTCATTTTCTGGAAAAAACTTCTAATGTCTAATATAATTGTTATTTGTTATCATTTAGTAACAAAGTGGCGTCTGACTCTTTTGCGACCCCATAGAGTGCAGCCCAACAGCTTATTCTGTCCATGAGATTTCCCAGGCAAGAATATTGCAGTGGGTTGCCATTTCCTTCTCCAGGAATCTTCCAGACTCAGGGATTGAACTCACATCTCTTGCATTGGCAAGTAGATTCTTAATGAGTGAACCATTTGGGATGCCCTTATCTAATATAATACTTCCATTCATTTAGTATATAATCTGGTTTTATGAACATCAATTAATATATCAATTTTCTAAAATATATAAACCTAAACTATTAGGTTTATAAACCATTAGGTCTCTTTATTTTTTAATTTATGAAAGCATGATAACACATTTATAGGAGACTTGGAAAATACAGAGCAAAGTTACATATTGTTGTTCAGTCACTATGTTTTGCTTGACTGTTTGTGAGCAGATGGGTTGCAGCATGCCAGGCTTCCCTGTTCACCATCTCCCAGAGTCTGCTCAAAATCATGTCCATTGAGTTGGTGATGCCACCCAGACATCTCACCCTCTGTCTTCCCCTTCTCCTCCTGGCTTCAATCTTTCCCAGCATCAGGGTCTTTTCCAATGAGCCAGCTCTTCGCATCATGTGACCAAAATATTGGAGCTTCAGCTTCAGCATCAGTCCTTCCAATGAACATCAGAGTTGATTTCCTTACTGTTTTGATCCCCTTGCTATCTAAGGGACTCTCAAGAATCTTCTGCAGCACCACAGTTTAAAAGCATCAGTTCTTTGGTGCTCAGTCTTCTTTATGGTCCACTGTATATCACAGTTATTTTTTAAGTAGACAAATTTAGACTTTTAGTTAGAGTTTCAATATCAAATTCTCAAAAATTAGTAGAATGAATATACAGAAAAGTAGAAGGGTATAGTAGACCTGAAAAACACTATGAACCAATTCAATATAATTAGGATTTATACAATTTTAACACATCAGTAGGATACAAATTCTATCCAATTTCCCATAGACTATAAACTAGGAGACAGTGAACCATATCCAGGGACATAAAACAAATTGCAAAAATTTCATGTGCTAAAGGTATTGAAATCACATGGAGTCTGTTCTCTTATGACTGTTGAATTATGTTAGAAATCAATTATCAAAAATATTTTAAAATAACTTGCATATTTTCAAGTGCAATGTGTCATTTACCAAGAAAGATCTTTGACTTAGTCATTGAAAGCCTCAATAAAATTACAAGACTGTAAAAAACACAGAGGGTGACTGCAGAGAGAAAGTATTTAAATGAGAAATTAATATAAAAATGAGAAATTAACATCAAAGATACTTAAAAAAACCATGTTTGGAAATTAAATCTCCACTTTTATATTATGGATGTATGAAAAAAGCCACAATAGGGAAAGTAAGAAAATATTTGTAATAGAATAAAACTAAAAAGATAATTTACCAGAATTTGTTGTATGCAGCTGAAGCCACTCAATGCCACTAAATACAACATGGAATCTTGAATAAGGTATGAAAACAATGGACACTAGCATAAAATTTTGTGAAATTTGAGCAAAATCTATACTGTAGTTAATAATACTATATCATGTTAATTTCCTGTTTGTTTTAACAGCATAATTTTTCTTTATACTCTCAGAATTGTATAAGAAATTTCAAGCCCCATTCAAATTTTATTTTTAAATCACTAAGATAATAAACTTTCTAGACTTTTAGCAGTAATACTAGATGCCAGAATACATGGAACTACATCAAATTTTGAGTGAATATAAATTAGAAATTTAGCATTCTATTCATACTCGGTCAAAAAGTGGTATCAAAATGTCACAAATTTTTTAGCTAAGCAAAAGTTCATGAATATTCTAAAATATATATATTATGCATATATATTCTAATATATATGTGTATATATACATGTATACATGTATATACACAGGTATATACATATATATATATACATGTATATACACATGTATACACACACACACATTTTTCTACTATCTAAAGCCAAACTATTTTAAAGGGCATTTTTTTGTGTATATTTCATTCTCTCAACAGAGGCCATTATTTCACATACTGTTTTCAAATGATGTTTATTTTCAATTTTAGATTAAAAACTCACTAAATACTTCTATTGGGATTTTTACCCTTGGGAATAAGAGGGGTAATGCAATAACTGCCATGCTAGTGAATAGTTCATTCATCTGCCTTCAGAAATTATTTAATAATTTATACTCTACCCTTAATATTTTCTAATAAACTTATTGATAACTACATCCTTTCTTGCTTTCTAAGGGATATTATAAATTTATACACTATATCCCTTGGTTTATATAAAAGCTTTATGAATAAATGCAGAGAAAAAAATGGTAAATTTATAGCGTTAGTTCAGTTTCTTCTATTTTAGTTTACTCTGTGGTCTTAGATCTACAAATACCCACCTTCTTTATTCTCTATTAATAGTACTCAGAATACAGTGCCAAATACTCTGCCGATGACTCACTGATTCATTTACAGATGTAGAAAATATTCACACATTCCATATATCTTGCTGAAAGGACAACTTGATTTTAAACCATGCAGGCATACATTGGACAAGGCTGTGATAATGGCAAAAAGTAGGTGGATTTCTGGGAATCTGATCCTTTCTATGATGTTTGTCTTTAAACTATTATTTAATTTGAATTGATGTCTTAGTTTGGAATATGATGACTGTTTCATCTAATTAATGGTTTACAGGGATTGGGGAATGCACATATTAAGTCCAAAGTGATCGATAGCTTCTATATTGATGCAAGTCACACCATTATGGCAATTTCCTGAACCATATTCTGTGGCCTTGTAGGAGTGTTAAATGTTTGTACCTTTTGCTTGTTCTCTAATCTTGCATACCACTAAAGTTTATTTCAAGAAAGCCATGTCCAATAATAAGTGTAATTTAAAATTCAAAATTGAAAGTTATGTTTCAAAATAAGAACTCAATTCATAAGGTGAGTTCATTGATATAAAAAAGAGATAACATATTCTATTATTCAGATGATTATGCTTATTAGCGAAAAAATCACTTGATGTGTATGATAAGAAGGTTTCTAGCAGATGTCTCTTTGATGTAAGATATAAAACAGCACATACCTCATTAAACAACACATCAAAAGCATAAAAATGCAACCATTAATCTATATTTTATAATATCCTCACAATAACTCTAAGTAAAACTCATTGAACACAAATGAAAGAGCTGTAGAATAAGGTGATATTTAAATTCACATATGCTTCAGTCCTTGTTCCTTTGAATTCTATCAAACATCTGTTGGTCCAAATAGAATATAAAGAATAAAAAATAGTTTAATATATGAATGATGACTTACCAACATTTCCAACAGGAAAAATAATCACTTTAAGAGTTCATCAAATACGTACATGTTATCAAAGAATGTAGGATTCTGATTTGATACTAAATACCATCAAACCCAATTCCTGCATTTTACAGATGAGTAAATTGAGGCATGTAGCAATTAACTAATTAATTGCTTTAACTCATACAATTAATCATATTCAAGTATTGATTAGAATTGAGGTTTTTTAGAAGTATACTTTCTAACTCAGAGTATCTTTATTTCTTAGAGTTGAAAAAATGCCTTATGATAAAGATATTTGTAATTCAACAGCATTAAACAGAAGCCCAGGGCAAGTGTAATGCATGAAGTACAGCAATAAGTATCATTAGGATAGAAAGCCTCTTTATTTGATAAACACCTACTGACCTTTATTATTTCTTAGCTACATCAGGCATAACCTTCATGAACATGCTCTAACACCAGTGTTACTTATATTATTACCAGAAGTCTCAGCATCTTCTTTTGAGCTGTGATGGTTTTCTCAAGTCAGTATTAAAAAGCCGCACATCTTTCAAATCTATCCACTTTTCTTCTGCCTAACTCAGTTACTTGTGCTGTTACCACCATCCGTTTCCTCACATGAGGACCATTCTGTATACTGTTCTTTATGTCCTGAGCTCTTTTCACTTTCCTCAACATATCTGCCTAACCCTGCGGTCCATTTCCTATCATTCTGAGACCGTGCCAGTTTCCTTCCTTGGCGTTCCACAGTGACCTTTTGAAAATCATTAACCCAGCATTTTATCACACGAATCTGAATCTGACAGCATATTTACCCACCTCAACCAACATATGATCCTTTAGACCAGGAATTGCACCCAAGTAACTGCTGTATCTCCAACATTATAATTGTATCTAGCTTATTGAAAACACACACCTCCACATATATACACATACACATAACTTTTTGAACAAGTGCAATAATTAGACCAAATTTTAGAAAGAAAGCTTTGATTACAGAAGTCCATAACTTTCTCTAAAATGTATCTGTCATTTTCCGACAAGGATAACAGGTTCTAAGGTTTAGCCTATTTATTTAGCCTGTGTGGATCACAAAAAACTATGGAAAATTCTTAAACAGATGGAAATACCAGACTACATGACCTGCCTCCTGAGATATCTGTATGCAGGTCAGGAAGCAACAGTTAGAACCAGACATGGAATGACAGACTGGTTCCAAATAGGAAAAAAAGTATGTCAAGGCTGTATATTGTCACCCTGCTTATTTAACTTACATGCAAAGCACATCATAAGAAATGCTGGACTGCATAAAGCACAAGCTGAAATCAAGATTTCTGGGAGAAATATCAATAACCTCTGATATCACATGACACTATCCTTATGTCAGAAAGTGAAGAAAAACTAAAGAGCCTCTTGATGAAAGTGAAAGAGGAGAGTGAAAAAATTGGCTTAAAACTCAACATTCAGAAAAATAAGATCATGGTATCCCGTCCCATCACTTCATGGCAAAAAGATGGGGAAACAATGGCTGACTTTATTTATTTGTGCTCCAAAATCACTGCAGATGGTGACTGCAGCCCTGAAATTAAACGAGGTTTACTCCTTGGAAGAAAAGTTATGACCAACCTAGACAGCATATTAAAAAGCAGAGACATCGCTTTGCCAACAAAGGTCCATCTAGTCAAAGCTATAGTTTTCCAGTAGTCGTGTATGGATGTGGGAGTTGGACAATAAAGAAAGCTGAGCGCTGAAGAATTGATGCTTTTGAACTCCAACTGTGTTGGAGAAGACTCTTGAGAGTCCCTTGGACAGCAAGGAGATCCAACCAGCCCATCCTAAAGGAAATCAGTCATGAATATTCATTGGAAGGACTGAGGTTGAAGCTGAAACTCCAATACTTTGGCCACATGATGCAAAGAACTGACTTGTAGGCAAAGACCCTGATGCTGGGAAAGATTGAAGGCGGGAGGAGAATGGGACGACAGAGGATGAGATGGTTGAATGGTACCACCAATTCAATGGACATGAGCTTGAGTAAACTGTTGGAGTTGGTGATGGACAGGGAAGCCTGGTGTGCTGCATTCCATGGGGTCGTAAAGAGTTGTACACAGCTGAGCAACTGAACTAAACTGAACCTGTTTGTTGTAATAGTGGAATGGATTACTTCCATATATTACTGAGATGAGCTCACTATCTAGCAAATGCTACTTGATGATGAATAAGTGTCCCATCTTTTCCTGAAAACTATAATGTGGTTTGTCTTGATCTCCTCTTTCCTGCTTGAGGCTTCTCAGGTGGAGCTAGTGCTAAAGAACTCTCACCTACCAACACAGGAGACATAAGAGACACACGGGTTTGATCCCTGGGTCAGGAAGATCCCTTGGAGGAGGAAATGGCAAATAACTCCAGTACTCTTGCCTGGAGAATCCGATGGACATAGGAGCCTGAGGGGCTACGGTCCATAGCATTGCAAAGAGTCAGACACGACTGAAAAGACTTTGCATACACACATCCTGTTGGATCAGTAGTGACTATTTAGAATTAATTTGTTGCAATTTTCAGTGCAGAATTAACCAATGAACAATCATTTTGCTCACTGAAAGATTGTCCCTGAAAACACCTGCATTTTATTAAAAATATTCAGGCTGCAATTATGTGTAAATATAGTTGCTATTATGAAATTTAAATATTCATATAATATCAAGATATAAAATTACAAAGAGAGATAATAGCAACAAAATAAATTATCTGCCCATTACACTTACCTTCAGGGCTTTGAAATCATTCTAACATATATAAACTGTCATGTGACTTTATATGAGACAGTAAGTCAAATAATAATAATAAAAAAAGAAGTTTAACAAATTTTCTTACTCTAATTCTTATAGGACACTATTTTATTATTAACATATTGACATTTACTATATTAGACCGTATATTTGTTATATGGTATGTCCATAGCATTTTTGCACAATTTATTTCTGTATCAGGAGGGAACAATATGCAGGGCACAATTTCATCCATTTTCCTCCTCCCCAGTTTTACTATATGAAATGAAGCCACTGACAGCCTTCCATGTCTGGATGAGATGAATATGAGGATTTATTTAACATTTCATTGCAGAAATTTAGACTTTAAAATATTCATTATGCTTTTGGATACATTTTAATAAAACTATTATAATAGTGAATATGCTATCTGGAGAAATAAATGTAATTAGGACAAATAAATCACAAACAATTTTATTTACATTTGAGTAGATTTCTCCATTGCAATTTCAGACTGTTACATATTATATAGAAGTAAAGTTATTAAAAATTCAAACTGCACAGAATTTTATGACTATCATCTATAGCTACTATACTATTTGAACTCAGTCTAAACTTACTAAATCCTTTTGAAAAAAGTAATGTCAGCTAACTGTTATTTAGTACTTGTGCTTGCATTAATCTCAGTATTTTGCATTCATTACACACCTAATCCTATGACCAAAAAGTTTGGCACTATTTTTATCTTCATTTTATGGATGAAAAAATTGAAACAAAAAGAAGTTAAATAACCACCCAATATTACACAATTTGCCAGTGGGGAATTCAGATTTTGAACCCAGGCAATTTGTCTCAGCAGTTTTAACCCCACTACTATTATGCTTCTCTGAAGAAAAAAATAATTTCACTTTTCTTCAGGCAGATAGAATTTTAGATACTCTGAAAAAAGTTTCATGCTTATTTGTTAATATTTTGGTTCTTTTAAATGGGCTAAAAATCAAAATCAAATAAGTAAATCTAACTTTCTAATAGTAAAAATGGAATCATAACTATACTTCTAATACTGGGACTTTTAGTGTCAGAATAGCATATTTACTAAGTTAAAGTAACTGTTTTCATAAGAAACTGTTCGTTTGGGTCTACTGAGGCAAGTTACCCATCTGAAATTTCAATTTACAACTGGTGGTGTTTTCAAATTCCTTCCTGACTAATTTAACTGTGGAAGGAAATTTGGATAGTCTTAGTTTTCTAAAATAGTTCATTTTAGTAGTCCAATTGGATAATCTACCTCATGGAGACATTTTTAATACATTAGTGCATCATAGCATTCAGTACAAAGTTCTCAATTTAATAGATTATTTATATTTACTATAAGGTCCATCTTGTCAAGGCTATGGTTTTTCCAGTAGTCATGTATGGATGTGAGAGTTGGACTATAAAGAAAGCTGAACGTTGAAGAATTGATGGTTTGAATTGTGGTGTTGGAGAAGACTCTTGAGAGTCCATTGGACTGCAAGGAGATCCAACCAGTCTGTTCTAACAGTGATCAGTCCTGAGTGTTCATTGGAAGGACTGATGTTGAAGCTGAAACTCCAATACTTTGGCCACCTGATGCGAAGAGCTGACTCATTTGAAAAGACCCTGATGCTGGGGAAGATTGAAGGTGGGACAAGAAGGGGTTGACAGAGGATGAGATGGTTGGATGGCATCACCAACTCCATGGACATGAGTTTGGGCAAACTCTGGGAATTGGTGATGGACAGGGAGGCCTGGCGTGCTGCAGTTCATGGGGTCACAAAGAGTCAGACACGACTGAGAGACTGAACTGAACTGAATTACCTTTATTATAACAAGTCAGAAGGTAAAGCAATAACTTCAGAGTCTTGAAACTATAAGAACTTTTCTGAGGCAATTGTTACAACATTTTCAAATAGTCCTTTTAGGTGATTTAAAGGCATTGCCTATTTTTTATTTTTTGAGACTTTTTGAGAAATTTATTCCACAAATCTATTCCAGTGCCTTTTGTTGCACTGCTGTGAAATTTTCTGTAAAGGCATTTATACATTTTAAAGTTCAAGGTAATGGTCATTTCGCCATCTATGAAAAAGAAGACTCTTCTGCTTTTTTCAAATATCACTTTCTCAGAACTATCAATTTCAACTTAAAGTCTAATGCTATATAAGGCACAGTGGCCTTGAATTTGAAATTTAACTTTCTTATGTACTTAGTTAATGTTTATGTAATTGGTGTCTCATTATCAAAAAATTAAAAGTGTTTTAAGTTGCTTCAATTCGAAACACAAAATATCCAGCTTAAAACTTCATTTAATAAGATAGCAAAATAAATAATTTAAAAGGTGTACTTCTGCTTAGATTTAAATACAGATTGATGAGGAAACCAGGAATAGAAATATACTGGAGTGTGCATGGTCTCTTGTGTTTGACAGACAGTGATATTTGGGGAGGTAAAGAATATGAGATAAGAGGTTACAGTTCAATCATTAGAAATTCCAATATTTATGAGGGCCAGGCAGAAGCAGAAATGAAGGAAAAGGAACTGGGTAGGAACTGTAGCAAACCTAAAAATGAACCTATTGAAATGTGGGAGTTTCAGCTAATTGTTGACCTGCTGAAAAGTAGAGTCACTGTAGCCAAATCTTCTTAAAGTTCAAAAGAGGTATGACCTCCAGATTATGAAAAAAAAAAAAAAATTCCATATTCAAATCCCAGCAACTAATCCAAACATTTAAAAATTCTCAGTGAACTAATCAAAATACATGTGCTGACCAGACCTAGGCCCAATAATACATCAATTCAAGACGACCCATCGTAGGAGAGAATGCATAAAATGGGTGGGGCATCATTAGATACAAAGTCTGAGTGAAGGAATCACCAAGACTTTTGGGCAAGGAGAGAGCCACAAGTTGAAAACTTAAAAGAAATGAAAGCTCACACTTCCAAGTGAGCATTTTATTTTGAAATAGCCCTCTTCACTACTAGTTTATTTTCAGTGATACTAATACTCATTCCTTAAAAATCTTTTGATGTATATCTTTCAATTTCTTTAAGGAAAGTTTACTTATCATACATTAAAATGAACTTCATTACTTTATAATCAACACAGTGATTCATCATAATTTTTAATACAGTGAAAATAACAGTTATTGGACAAGTCTGGTGGGCTGCAGTCTATGGGGTCGCTAAGAGTTGGACACGACTGAGCGACTTCCCTTTCACTTTTCACTTTCATGCCTTGGAGAAGGAAATGGCAACCCACTCCAGTGTTCTTGCCTGGAGAATCCCAGGGACGGGGGAGCCTGGTGGGCTGCCGTCTCTGGGGTCGCACAGAGTCGGACACGACTGAAGCGACTTAGCGAAACATTATGAAATAAATAGTGACCAGAGCGGGATGAATGTGATAGAGCCAGCAGCAAACAAAGTGTGAAAATGAACAAAGAAATGTACATGGGGTTTTCATGAAACTTTTAGGAAAGACATTAGCTTGGAAAGGGAAGAAGTTCCCTTGGGGAATAAAGGGAGAAATGATGGGATACACAGACCATAACACAGATGTTTGATAGTTATTACATTGTTCTTAAACTGTAGTATCCATTTGAATTTTGAACTGAGAGAAAGCAACATGAATGGAATAATATGTCTGTAAAGACACATACTTGATAATTTCTCTAGTATCTAAAGATAATCTAAGAAAAATAAATGCCCACACATATCTACATATACTCTCACACACACGAGCTAGATGATTTTCCCAAAATGAAGAGAGAAGAAATTTGTTTGCATGTGTACACTGTCACCCTTTGTGTCTATGAGATAGAATGGTAGGGATGTTGTCAGAAAGGAAGTTATTTTCCTCTACCCTACTAGAGGAAAATTAGTTCTGGCTGTTTTGAAAATTAGTTGAAGTAAAACAAATTAATCTAACAAAGGTTCAATAATGTGTATATTTGGGAGAGACTCAGGAAAACTGAGTAATTCATCAAAGTGGTTGAAATTTTCACCTTAAGTACCATCTTCAGATAAAGAGGAACAAGGATTTTGGAGGTAGTAGTTTGGGTTTCCCAAGGGAGGAAGGCAATTCACATAGAGATGGAAAAGCAAAAACCAAAATTTGATAAAAAGGCTTTGGGTCTTGCAGAGGTATTGGGACACTGAGTGGATACTGATCTTTAGGCCCTGCCTAGATTTTCTCCTATTACATCTACCCTTTATTCCTTGAAAATAACTCTAGTGATAGCTCTTTTCTATTCCAAGAATAGGACCTCTATCTAAATTATTTTTTAGGCAATTGAGGGGTAGGTCAGAATTTTTCCTGAGTCTTTTGGGCCTTGATTGTTTTCAGCATGAAATATTCTGCATATCAAAGAGACATTTTGGAGTGGCAATTTTGTTCCCTTACAATTGAAACAGGAATCTGAATTCTTGTTCGCAGAGCCGAAGAGTAAACTTCAAGAACATGGAAACACACAGAGTACCAAGTGAATAGGATTTATTTTAGAGAAAAGAAAATTATAAAGCTCTCAACATAGACACTGAGAGGGGGTAAATTTTCCCCCAAAAGGCAGGACTTACAGCAGTTTATATCTTTATTAGTATTGATCTATGGAGTTTTGCTAGGCTCTTATCTTTAACATACATCATTTTTAGTGTGACACCTTTATGGCTTCTCTTGATTCCCAGTTTCTAAGTCTCCTCAGACACTGAGTCAACCATCCTGTGACCCTATCTCATGTCCCCTGGCCATTTCACAAAGAATGAGATATGGGCCAAAGTTTGATGGTCTACCTACTGTTTTCCTTTTAGATAAGAGGGTCAGGAGTTAATGGTTGTCCTGTTCTGGATCTGGGCATTTTATGATCTATCAGACAAAGAACACATTCCTCCAGAAGTCAGGAACAAAGAGTATAGCTTTAGGTCAACGGAGTAAGATGTTTACTGAAAGTAAGACTGAGGTCTCAGAATCCTACAATGATGGCCAAGCAATTTCTACCAGACAATGGTATGATGTAAATCAACAAGACAGTTATAAAGAAGACGTTTGAGGGGATGAAAAGGAAATGGTGGTTGTTTGTGGTATTTTCTTGCATTCCAAACATACTGCTAATATTGTACAATAATAAAACTATAAAAATATACTTTCAATTTTTAATATACTATCCCAAGAACAGATATATGATCCTATAACTCTGTAAACTCAAGGACTCTATTCTTCAGTTACTTTGGGTAAAGAAAATCAGCACTTTAATCTTGTACTCATGATATATCTTGAAATATAATGTTAATTAGTTTTTAAGTGATTGATTTAAATCTAGAGTAGACATCTAAAGTCTTTTTTTATATTTAAAAAGCCTGAAACTTATATCTGATATACATATATCTATCTATATCTATCCATAATTTTAGCAAGGTTATAAAAACATGATATCATTGCCCTGAAACTTTGAGAATTAATTAATGTAGTAGGCAAGTAAACATGAAAAACATATAGAAGTCAAATTGATTCATTTCTAAGCAAAATCTCCAACTTTCAAATATTCTTAGTTTTTGCATTTTTATGTAGAATCACTGGATCCTCCACTATGTCTCCTCCTCCAACACACAAATATTCATCTTTGTTTATCTTCAGTTCAGTTCAGTCACTGACTTGTGTCCAACTCTTTGTGAACCCATGGACTATAGCACGCCAGGCTTCCCTGTCCATCTTCAACTTCCAGAGATTGCTCAAACTTGTTTCCACTGAGTCGGTGATGCCATCCAACCACCTCATCCTCTGCTGTCCCCTGCTCCTCCAGCCTTCAATATTTCCCAGCATCAGGGTATTTTCCAAAGAGGCAGTTCTTTGCATCAGGTGGCTGGATTATTGACGTTTCAGCTTCAGCATCAGTCCTTCCAATGAATATTCAGGACTGATTTCCTTTATGATTGACTGGTTAGATCTCCTTGCAGTCCAAGGGACTCTCAAGAGTCTTCTCCAACACCAAAGTTCAAAAGCATCAATTAGTCAGCACTCAGGCTACTTTATTGTCCAAATCTCATATCCATACATGACTACTGGAAAAACCACAGCTTTGACTAGATGACCTTTGTGAATAAAGTAATCTCTCTGCTTTTAAATATGTTGTCTAGGTTGGTCATAACTTTTTTTCCAAGAAGCAAACGTCTTTTGATTTCATACTGCAGTCACCATCTGCAGTAATTCTGGAGTCTATGAAAATAAACCCTGTCACTGTGTCTATTGTTTTCCAAACTATTTGCCATAATGTGATGATACTGGATGCAGTGATCTTCATTTTTTGAATGTTGAGTTTTAAGCCAGATTTTTCAGTCTCCTCTTTCACTTTCATCAAGAGGCTCTTTAGTTACTCTTTGCTTTCCACCATAAGGGTGGTGTCATCTCCATATCTGAAGTTATTGATATTTCTCCTGGCAATCTTGATTCCAGCTTGTGCTTCATCCATCCTAGCATTTCTCATGATGTACTCTGCCTATAAGTTAAATAAGCAGGTGACAATATAGAGCCTTGACATACTCCTTTTCCAATTTGGAACCAGTCTGTTGTTCCATGTCTGGTTCTAACTATTGTTTCTTTACCTGAGTACAGATTTCTCAGGAGGCAGGTAAGGTAGTCTGATAGTCCCATTTCTTGTAGAATTGTGCACAGTTTCTTGTGATCCACATAATCAAAGGATTTAGTGTAGTCAATGAAGGAGAGGTAGATGTTTTCTTGGAATTCCCTTGCTTTTTCAATGATCCAATGGATGTTGGCAATTTGATCTCTGGTTCCTCTGCTTTTTCTAAATCCAGCTTGAACATATGAAAATTCACAGTTCATGTACTGTTGAAGCCTCACTTGGAGAATTTTGAGCATTACTTTCCTAGTGTGTAAGATGAGTGCAATTGTGCAGCAGTTTGAACATTCTTTGGCACTGCCTTTGTTTGGGATTGGAATGAAAACTGACCTTTTCCAGTCCTGTGGCCACTGCTGAGTTTTCCAAATTTGCTGTCATATTCAGTGCAGCACTTTCACAGCATCATGTTTTAGGATTTGAAATAGCTCACCTGGAATTCCACTACCTCCACTAGCTCTGTTTGTAGTGATGCTTCCCAAGGCCCACTTGACTTCACACTCCAGAATGTCTGGTTCTAGGTGAGTGATCACACCATCCTGGTTATCTGGCTCATTCAAATCTTTTCCATATAGTTTTTCTGTGTATTCTTGCCACCTCTTCTTAATATCTTCTGCTTCTGTTAGTTCCATACCATTTCCGTCCATTATAGCCCATCTTTGGATGAAATGTTCCTTTAAAATGTTCCCTTGTTTATCTTAGCTCTTTATCCCACTGATTTAAATTTATTAGAAAGATTCAAAATATGCATGATCTTTATAGCAGCACTATTCTCAATAGCTAAAGTAAGGAAAGAAGCAATAGATGATATGTTACATATATAAAATATAATACTACTCATCCATTAAAAGGAACAAATGGTTCCACTTGTGAAGATGTGGATAGACCTAGAGACTGTTATATCGACTCAAGTAAGTCAGAAATAGAAAAAGAAATGCCATATGACATCACTTATATGTGAAATCTAAAATATGGCACAGATGAACCTACCTACAGAACAGAAACAGACTCAGACATAGAGATCAAAGTTGTGGTTATCAAGAGGGAACGGGGAGGGAGAGGGCTGCACTAGGAATTTGGGGTTGGTAGACACAAACTATTACATTTAGAATGGATAAACAACAAGGTCCTACTGTATAGACAGGGAACTATATCCAGTCCTCTGGGATAAACTGTAATGGAAAAGAGTATTATAAAACTGGATCATAATGGAAAAGAATTTATGTATGTATAAAACTGAATCACTTCGCTGTACAGCAAAGATTTGTACCACTTGGTAAATCAACTATATTTTAATTTAAACAAATTAAATTTCAACAACACATCTCAGAAAGACTAACCCATGATTGTATTGTTAAATATATTCCAGGAAAACCATTGTTTCTTAAATGTAATTACTTTCCCATAGTCTCATCTACAATTTTGACTGTTCCAAAGAATATTTTAAACTTATGATGGGATAACATTTTAAAAGCCCATATATTTGTTTTTTTTTTTTTTTTTTTTAACTAAATGTGTATTTACATCTCTTGATTTAAGACTGGGCCAG
The DNA here is from genome assembly GCF_002263795.3 of Bos taurus. Classification (NCBI taxonomy): domain Eukaryota; kingdom Metazoa; phylum Chordata; class Mammalia; order Artiodactyla; family Bovidae; genus Bos; species Bos taurus. The sequence continues at coordinate 83,334,209 of NC_037329.1, read as the reverse complement.
AGGGAGAAAACAGAATCATACATATTAGGTTCATTCATTTGAGTAAAAAAGAAGCACATGATTATAGGCTCCCAGTGATCTGTATGTAACAAAAACATATTGTATGAAAAAAATATTCTATGGCAAATAATATTTTTCTCAAAATGAGGCCATATTTACTACAAAACATGACATACAATGCTATATTCTAAACTAGCCGTAATTGTCTCATTGATCTTAATTTCTTTTTTTACATAAGAAAGCTCTTGTTGCTTTTATGACTTTTATTTTCTACATCAGTAGGTTCTATGTAGTTTGAGGTCAAAAAAGTAACTTTGACACTTGATAGAAAATGTGCTATCATTTATTTCTGCTTGTAACATGGCAAACAAACATAAATAGTCACCCCATCCAGATAATTAGACAGATTGACACTAAAAAAGTTAATAATGTAAATATCATTGCTAGAAGGACTTGGTAATGATAGTCCTATTATATTTTGCTTTATGACCACAACATGGTCATGATAATAGGGATGAAAGTATCATGTCTACTAATATACTTTGCTGATACGCTTATTCTGAAATTTTATAAAATGACAGTTTTCTTATATGTATTTTTATTTTACCCATTTGTTTCCTTTCCTACTCCGAGAATGCATTTGACATAATATTTAAAAAGAACAAAAGGACAGAAAGAACAAAAGCTCAGCTGAGGCTATTATAATCCAATGCCATTTTATTTATTCTGCTGCTCAAATTGTTCCAGGTATGGGCATCAGTAGCTCTTTCAGTTGACTTCTGTTTCCCTTTGACATACTTCTGATATAGTTTTTCTTTCTTTTTTTTTTGGTGTTTCTGATTTTTCATTCTAGTATCTATTTGCTTTTTGACACTATAATATACTCCAAGCTCATCTTGTGTGTCTTGCCACTGCCTAGAAAGATACATTTCTCCAAGAAAAGTGGCTTTTTTATTGAAAAATAATAGGTTCTAAGATCTGAGTACTATGTATGGTTGTTATCACTGATCTTTCATTATTTCTCAGTTCAGTTCAGTTCAGTCGCTCAGTTGTGTTCGACTATTTGCGACCCCATGAATCACAGCACACCAGGCCTCCCAGTCCATCACCAACTCCTGGAGTTCACGCAAACTCATGTGCATCAAGTCGGTGATGCCATCCAGCCATCTGTCGTCCCCTTCTTCTCCTGCCCCCAATCTCTCCCAGCATCAGGGTCTTTTCCAATGAGTCAACTCTTTACATCAGGTGGCCAAAGTATTCGAGTTTAAACCTCAGCATCAGTCCTTCCAAAGAACACCCAGGACTGGTCTCCTTTAGGATGGACTGGTTGGATCTCCTTGCAGTCCAAGGGACTCTGAAGAGTCCTCCAGCACCACTGTTCAAAAGCATCAATTCTTTGGTGCTCAGCTTTCTTCACAGTCCAACTCTCACATCCATACATGACCACTGGAAAAAGTATAGCCTTGACTAGACGGACCTTTGTTGGCAAGTAATATCTCTGCTTTTGAATATGCTCTAGGTTGGTCATAACTTTCTTCCAAGGAGTAAGCATCTTTTAATTTTCTGGCCGCATTCACCATTTGCAGTGATTTTGGAGCCCCCCAAAATAAAGTCTGACACTGTTTTCACTGTTTCCCCATCTATTTGCCATGAAATGATGGGACCAGATGCCATGATATTCTTTTTCTGAATGTTGAGCTTTAAGCCAACTTTTTCACTCTCCTCTTTCACTTTCATCAAGAGGCTTTTGAGTTCCTCTTCACTTTCTGCCAAAGAGGTGGTGTCATCTGCATATCAGAGGTTATTGATATTTCTCCTGGCAATCTTGATTCCAGCTTGTGCTTCTTCCAGTCCAGCGTTTCTCAGGATGTATTTTGCATACAAGTTAAATAAGCAGGGTGACAATATACAGCCTTGACATACTCATTTTCTTGTTTGGAACCAGTCTGTTGTTCCATGTCCAGTTCTAACTGTTGCTTCCTGACCTGCATACAGGTTTCTCAAAAGGCAGGTCAGGTGGTCTGGTATTCCCATCTCTTGAAGGATTTTCCACAGTTTACTGTGATCCACACAGTCAAGGCTTTGGCATAGTCAGTAAAGCAGAAATAGATGGTTTTTCTGGAACTCTCTTGCTTTTTCCATGATCCAGTGGATGTTGGCAATTTGATCTCTGGTTCCTCTGCCTTTTCTAAATCCAGCTTGAACATCTGGAAGTTCACAGTTCACATATTGCTGAAGCCTGGCTTGGAGAATTTTGAGCATTACTTTACTAGCGTATGGGATGAGTGCAATTGTGTGGTAGTTTGTGCATTCTTTGGCATTGCCTTTCTTTGGTATTGGAATGAAAACTGACCTTTTCCAGTCCTGTGGCCACTGCTGAGTTTTCCAAATTTGCTGACATACTGAGTGCAGCACTTTCACAGCATCATCTTTCAGGATTTGGAATAGCTCAACTGGAATTCCGTCACTTTCACTAGCTTTGTTCATAGTGATGCTTTCTAAGGCCCACTTGACTTCACATTCCAGGATGTCTGGCTCTACGTGAGTGATCACACCATGGTGATTATCTGGGTCGTGAAGATCTTTTTTGTACAGTTCTTCTGTGTATTCTTGCCATCTCTTCTTAATATCTTCTGCTTCTGTTAGGTCCATACCATTTCTGTCCTTTATCGAGCCCATCTTTGCATGAAATGTTCCTTTGGTATCTCTGATTTTCTTGAAGAGATCCCTAGTCTTTCCCATTCTGTTGTTTTCCTCTATTTCTTTGCATTGATCACTGAGGAAGGCTTTCTTATCTCTTCTTTCTATTCTTTGGAACTCTGCATTCAGATGTTTATATCTTTCCTTTTCTTCTTTGCTTTTCACTTCTCTTCTTTTCACAGATATTTGTAAGGCCTCCCCAGACAGCCATTTTGCTTTTTTGCATTTTTTTTTTCCCATGGGGATGGTCGTGATCCCTGTCTCCTGTACAATGTCACGAACCTCATTCCATAGTTCATCAGGCACTTTATCTATCAGATCTAGGCCCTTAAATCTATTTCTCACTTCCACTGTATAATCATAAGGAATTTCATTTAGGTCATACCTAAATGGTCTAGTGGTTTTCTGTACTTTCTTCAATTTAAGTCTGAATTTGGCAATAAGGAGTTCATGGTCTGAGCCACAGTCAGCTCTTGGTTTTGTTTTTGCTGACTGTATAGAGCTTCTCTATCTTTGGCTGCAAAGAATATAATCAATCTGATTTCGGTGTTGACCATCTGGTGATGTCCATGTGTAGAGTCTTCTCTTGTGTTGTTGGAAGAGGGTGTTTGTTATGACCAGTGCATTTTCTTGGCAAAACTCTATTAGTCTTTGCCCTGCTTCATTCCATATTCCAAGGCCAAATTTGCCTGTTACTCCAGGTGTTTCTTGACTTCCTACTTTTGCATTCCATCCCCTATAATGAAAAGGACATCTTTTTTGGGTGTTAGTTCTAAAAGGTCTTGTAGGTCTTCATAGACCCGTTCAACTTCAGCTCTTTCCACGTTACTGGTTTGGGCATAGACTTGGATTACTGTGATGTTGAATGGTTTGCCTTGGAAACGAACAGAGATTATTCTGTCGTTTTTGAGATTGCATCCAAGTACTGCATTTCAGACTCTTTTGTTGACCATGATGGCCACTCCATTTCTTCTGACGGATTCCTGCCCGCAGTAGTAGATATAATGGTCATCTGAGTTAAATTTACCCATTCCAGTCCATTTCAGTTCACTGATTCCTAGAATGTCGACATTCACTCTTGCCATCTCTTGTTTGACCACTTCTAATTTGCCTTGATTCATGGACCTGACATTCTATGTTCCTATGAAATATTTGTCTTTACAGCATTGGACCTTGCTTCTATCACCAGTCACATCCACAACTGGGTATTGTTTTTGCTTTGGCTCCATCCCTTCATTCTTTCTGGAGTTATTTCTCCACTGATCTCCAGTAGCATATTGGGCACCTACTGACCTGGGGAGTTTCTCTTTCAGTATCCTATCATTTTGCCTTTTCTACTGTTCATGGGGTTCTCAAGGCAAGAATACTGAAGTGGTTTGCCATTCCCTTCTCCACTGGACCACATTCTGTCAAATCTCTCCACCATGACCCGTCCATCTTGGGTTGCCCCACGGGCATGGCTTAGTTTCATTGAGTTAGACAAGGCTGTGGTCCTAGTGTGATTAGATTAACTATTTCTGTGAGTATGGTTTCAGTGTGTTTGCCGTCTGATGCCCTCTTGCAACACCTACCATCTTACTTGGGTTTCTCTTACCTTGGGCATGGGGTATCTCTTACCTTGGGCGTGGGGTGTCTCTTCATGGCTGCTCCAGCAAAGCACAGCCATTGCTCCTTACCTGGAGAAGACATGTAACGCATGCAGCTTCCCTTGTGGGTTATCTGTCTTGCAAATGTAAATACACCACACCATTAAGGACATTCATACAAAAAAGCTTTCTGTAAGCCAAAAGAGTTGGAAACAACCGGGGAAAAAGTTTCACTGGTGTTGAGGCTGAGTACGCAGACTCCGGCAGAAAAAAAAAAAAAAAAAATCCCTGCTTCTGTGCTTGGATTCCAATGCCTTCCATGGGCCCTAGGGTGTGGGACCCTCGAGGCCTCAGTCCCCAGGGTGGGCCAAGGGCAGGCCTCGCACAGCCGGGTTTGACGGCCTCGCCTTTCCCTGTCACACTATTTGTGGATAGTCTTTATCAACTAGGGCAGAGTTCTTAGACACAGTTCTTTTTACATTTATCATACAGAGGGCCATTCATTGCAGTTATTTAGGTCAGAATCTTCAGTGAGATTGTTTTGTACATTCGTTATATGGTTAGAATATTTTGTCATAGTCTGCATTTCATCCTGGCATCCCCAACTTCCTAAGTTAAAACAATATTTTATTTCATAATTTGAAGCTTATTCTTTGTGCTGTAAAATCTTATTGTTTTTGACAAATTCATGATTTCACATTTCCACCATTATAGTTTCATGAAGAATAGTTTCCATCACTGTAAAAAATCTGGTATGATTCATCTATTTACCTTTTCAGCCCTTTTGTCATCTCTGAATCTTTCTAAATCACTGTTTTTAAACTATAGTTTCTATAATTTAACTATGTTGTCTGTAGTTTTATGTCATAAAATTGTAAATGTCATAAAATTATAAAATAAAAATGTCATATAATTAAAATCATACAGTATATAGCTGTTTCAGACCAGCTTTTCTCACTTAGAAATATGGATATGCACTGAATATTCATTCATGTATTTTCATGGCTTGATGGCTCATTACTTTTGCTACTAAATAGTATTCCATTACATAGGTGTACCATGTTTTCTTTTTTCATTCACCTCTTAAAGGCATGTTGTTTGCTTCCAGTTTTTGACAATTTTAAATAAAGCTTCTATAGACATCCATGCACATGACTTTTATGTGCATATAGTTTTAAATAAATTAGATATGTATCTAAGAGTATGAATGCTAAATTCTATAGTAAAAATATTTTATGTTTGTATGAAAATGTCAAACTATCTTATTGCACTAGCTTTGACTTCTAGTACAGTTGGATAGAAGTGGTGAAGGACGACATCATTGCCTTGTTTCCAATGATGAATCTGAAATCATCTGAAATCCCTGTCTCTAACCATTAAGTGTTATGTTAGCTACTGTATTTGTAAATGTTCTTTATCAAGTTCAGGACATTCCTCTATTCCTGGTTTTCCAAGAGTTATATTGGAATACATCAATTCTTTTGTGCATAAATTGATATAATTATTACACCATTAGCCTGTTGAAATGGTGTTTTACATTGGCTGATTTCTGAATGTTGACCCTGACTTGACTACCTGAAATAAATCTTACTTGGTTTTGGTATATATCAATAATTCTTTTTATGCTTTGTTGAATTCAATTTACTAACATTTTGTTGCGGACAGTTGTATCTGTGTTTAAGAGATTTTGATCTGCTTTAGGGTAGTTTTGGCCTCACAGAATCAGTTAGGAAGTATTCCCTTTTTCTATTTTCTAGAAGAGATTGAGGTGATTGGTATTACCTTTCCCTGAGGTGTTTGGTAATACTTACCAGTGAAGGCATGTGGGCTTGATATTTTATTGTTTTGAAGGCTATAAATTATTGATTCAAATTCTTCAATATGTATAGAGTTATCTGTTTCTCCTTGTATAGGTTATGTTAATTTGTGTCTTTCAAGGAATTGGTCTTTTTCATCTAAATGATCAAATTTGTTTACACATTTGTGGTCATAGAATTATTCATAGTATTTCTTTAGCTATCCTTTTAAAGGTCATGTGCTAAGTAGTGACAATTTAATTTCTGATATTAGCAATTTTGTCTTTTTTTTTTTTTGGTCTTGGTTAACCTAGCTAGAGTTTTATAGATTTTATCTGTCTTTACCAAGGGCCAGATTTTGCTCATATGCTTGCTCTCATTTTTATTTTTCACAACCTTCTACCAGGTCTTCATCATCTTACTTTAATTGGCTACCTTTTCCTTTTTTCAGGAGATTCACTGGGGTGTCTCTTGGTGCTTCTGTATATGATAATGAAGACATAAATTATTGCATCAGTCAAGTTCTAACAAGAGCAAGATAACTAGGGACTCGGGCTTCCCTGCTGGCTCAGTGGTTAAAGAATCTGTGTGCCAGTTCAGGAGACACAGGTTCACTCCCTGAGTTGGGAAAATCCCCTGGAGAAGGAAGTGGCAACCCACTCCAGTATTCTTGCCCAGGAAATCCCATGGACAGAGAACCCTGGTAGGCTACAGTCCATGGGGTGGTGAAAGATTGGGACATGACTTTGTGACTAAGCAACAACAACTAGGGACTCACATTTTATAAAAGTTTGATGACACCTCTCAGAAAGAAATATAGACTTCTGGAAGTGTTGGCTGAAGGTGAGGGAAATCTAGACAGGCTGGTGGAAAAGAAAGGTAGTGAGCATTAATTGTGATTTTGAAGCTGTGTTTTTTAATACTAATTCTTCCATTTTAAGGCTTTTTGGAGATTATGCTTGGTTACTACCCTTAACTGTCAGTAACAGAGCTTACGTGTTGGGGCAAAATCTGACTACCAAAGAGGAGCTGATGGTAACATATTTGCCAGTCATTTATTCCCTGGTGGCTCAGACGGTAAAGCATCTGCCTGCAATGCGGGAGACCCAGTTTCGATCCCCAGGTTGGGAAGATCCCCTGGAGAAGGAAATGGCAACCCACCCCAATACTCTTGCTTAGAAAATTCCATGGATGGAGGAGCCTGGTGGGCTGCAGTCCATGGGGTCGCAAAGAGTCGGACACAACTGAGCGACTTTACTCACTCACTCAGACTGGTGCTGTGCATGTATGTTTCTTTCCGTAATGTAATTTTCATCTTCAGGACATCTCAATACCTTCCAGTAAATAGGATGAAAACACATGAAGCTATAGGATCCACAGTTTAAAAAGGAATTATCTGTTGATTAAGACAGAAAAGGAGCATAATATTGTAAATGTCCCTTGTCAAATCATAAAGATATCCTCTATTTTCATATAGCGAATATTTTTGAATGATTTTTTTCAAAACTACCATGGCAGAATACTTTTGCACAGAATAAGGGCCTCTATTATGTATAATGAATGGTATTATATGATGAGCTGATTAAAGAGTGGATGTAAACCCAAAGAGATGATGACTGAACTGGAATGATTTATGACCAAACTAACAAATGCTTTTGAGCTTGAAATTGAGTGAATCCCTGTTAAATAAGCATAATAAGTTTCCTGTTGTACTTATATCTGTCTAGTCAAAATATAAAGCTGAGTACTGGTTATGATTTGCTTGGCTTCCCTTTAATCTATTAATTAAACATTGTCTAATCCATGAAATATAGGGTGCTTTCGGCAGATGTGCCCCACAGGATTTAGTTCCTGAGATGACTAAATTCCAATCTACTAGCCATCCAATTAATTGTGTTTCAGCATTAATCAGATGCTCTGCACATTTCTCTGGTTTCCATCCTGTTTCCAAAAACAGAAATTGTAATGCAGATTTTTGTGAATGAATACAGAAACTAGGAAGTTAATCTTTGCAAAGACTGATCAAGTGAGGAAAAAGAAAAGAAGTCAAATTTTTGTCAAATACAACTGGATTTATCTTGAATGTTTGGTCTCCTTCAAATTTTGATTAACTCCAAATGATTTACTGTCTGTGGCCAAATGAATGTCTAGCAGTTATTACTTTTCAAATATTTTACTCTACTCCGTTTGCCATATGAAATGTGACTAAGGACCCGGATGTTAATCTATATATTAAATATTAGCAAAGCTAAATATGTATTCACTTTTTGATAAAATAAATGTAAATAGCAGTTTTAGTATTTCATTTCTTCATTTCAGTTGTCCCTCTAATATCAATAGTGTAGTAACAAGGGTTCAAGAATCCTATGATAGATAGAAATGACTTACAAAATAGAAGATAACTATATTATTTGCATAAAATAAACTCTCAGAAAGATATTGCTCAAAAGTTTTCATTACAAAATTCATATTTGTTAATAAATTGGTCAATACAAGAATACATGCTAAAACCATAACATGTATGGATGTGCCTATAAGAAACCTAAACTTTTTAATAAAAAGTTTCTGGCTGCAGGGACTTTAGTTCAGTTCAGTTCAGTCACTCAGTCATGTCTAACTCTTTGAGACTTCATGGACAGGAGTACTCCAGACTTCGCTGTTCATCACCAACTCCCAGAGCTTGCTCAAACTCATGTTCATCAAGTCAGTGATGCCATCCACCACCTCATCCTCTGGCATCTCCTTGTACCGTCTTCAATCTTTCCAACCATTAAGGTGTTTTGAGAGTCAGTTCTTCAAATCAGGTGGCCAAAGTATTGGAACTTCAGCTTCAGCATTAGTCCTTCCAATGAATATTCACAATTGATTTCCTTTAGGATGGGCTAGTTTGATCTTCTTGCAGTCCAAGGGACTATTGAGAGTCTTCTCCAACATCACAGTTCAAAAGCATCAGTTCTTCAGTGCTCAGCTTTCTTTATAGTCCAACTCTCACATTCATACACAACTACTGGGAAAACCATAGCTCTGACTAGATGGACCTTTGTTGACAAAGTAATGTCTCTGCTTTTTAACACTCTATCTAGGTCGATCATAGCTTTTCTTCCAAGGAGCAAGTGTCTTTTAATTTCATTGCTGCTGTCACCATCAGCAGTGATTTTGAAGCCCAAGAAAATAAAGTCTGTCATTGTTTCCCCATTTGTTTGCCATGAAGTGATGGGACCAGATGTCATGACAGACTTCTTTGAATGTTGAGTTTTAAGCCAGCTTTTTCACTCTCCTCTTTCACTTTCATCAAGAGGCTCTTTAGTTCCTCTTTGCTTTCTGCCATAAGGGTGGTGTTATCTGCATGTCTGAAGTTATTGATATTTCTCCCAGCAATCTTGATTTCAGCTCGTGTTTCATCCAACCTGGTATTTTGCATCATGTGATCTGCATATAAGTTAAATAAGAAGGGTGACATCATAGAGCCTTGACATTCTCCTTTCCCAATTTGGACTCAGTCTGTTGTTCCATGTCTTGTTCTAACTGTTGCTTCTTGACCTGCATACAGATTTCTCAGGAGGCAGGTATGCCCATTCTTGAAGTATTTTCCAGTTTCTTGTGATCTACAAAATCAAAGGCTTTGGTGTAGTCAATAAAGCAGATGTAAATACTTTTATGGAACTCTCTTGCTTTGTCTATGATCCAATGGATGTTGGCAATTTGATCTCTGGTTCTTCTGCTTTTCTAAATCCAGTTTGAACATCTGGAAGTTCACAGTTCATGTACTGTTGAAGCCTCACTTGGAGAATTTTGAGCATTACTTTCCTAGCGTGTGAGATGAGTGCAATTGTGCAGCAGTTTGAACATTTTTTGGCACTGCCTTTGTTTGGGATTGGAATGAAAACTGACCTTTTCCAGTCCTGTGGCCACTGCTGAGTTTTCCAAATTTGCTGTCATATTCAGTGCAGCACTTTCACAGCATCATGTTTTAGAATTTGAAATAGCTTGGCTAGAATCCCATCACCTCCACAAGCTTTGTTCGTAGTGATGCTTCCCAAGGCCCACTTGACTTCACACTCCAGAATGTCTGGTTCTAGGTGAATGATCACACCATCGTGATTATCTGGGTCACTAAGATCTTTTTTGTGTAGTTCTTCTGTGTATTCTTGCCACCTCTTCTTAATATCTTCTGCTTCTGTTAGGTTCATACCATTTCTGTCCTTTATTGTACCTAACTTTGCATGAAATGTTTCCTTGGTATCTCTAATTTTCCTGAAGAGATCTCTAGTTTTTCCCATTCTATTGTTTTCCTCTATTTCTTTGCATTGATCACTGAGGATGGCTTTCTCTCCTTGCCATTCTTTGGCACCCTGCATTCAGATGGCTATGTCTTCCTTGTCTCCTTTGCCTTCATCTTCTTTTCTTTTCTCAGCTATTTGTAAGGCCTCCTCAGACAACCATTTTTCCTTTTTGCATTTCTTTCTCTTGGGGATGGTCTTGATCATCACCTCCTGTACAAGGTTACAAACCTCTGTGCATAGCTCTTTCCACTCTATCAGATCTAATTCCTTGAATCTATTTATCACTTCCACTGTATAGTCATAAGGGATTTGATTTAGGTCATACCTGAATGGTCTACTGGTTTTCCCTACTTTCTTCAATTTAAGTCTGAATTTGGCAATAAGGAGCTCATAATCTGAGCCACAGTCAGCTCCTGGTGTTGTGTTTGCTGACTGTATAGAGCTTCTCCACCTTTCACTGCAAAGAATATAATGAATCTTATTTTGGTATTGACTATCTTGTGATGTCCATGTGTAGAGTCAACTCTTATGTAGTTGGAAGAGGGTGTTTGCTACAACCAGTGCATTCTCTTGGCAAAACTCTGTTAGATTTGCCCTGCTTCATTTTGTACTCCAAGGCCAACCTTGCCTGTTACTCCATATATCTCGTGACTTTCTACTTTTGCATTCCAGTCCCCTATTATGAAAAGGACATCTTTTTTTTGGTGTTAGTTCTAGAAGGTCATTAGGTCTTGCAGGGACTTACTTTTGCTATTTTTCAGCAATTTTGACCGACAAAATCTCTATAAGGTGATAAGTTAGTCACTCTAAATAAATAAATACAAAACTGACCTGATTCTATAGTTAGAAGTGATAAGACTTGAAAGAGATGGCTTAGAAGATATGTGGGAGACATTTAGCATATCAAAAGGAGATTTATAATTATATAATCTGCATATAAGAAAGAGGTTTAAATTTACATAAAAGTAAATTGTTTTGGATTAAACATATTAATAGAAACTAAAAGTACCTGAACAGAATTTTGTTTTTACTTTCTGTTGATTGTAATCTGAACCAAGGTGACAAATGATTATACATCAGAGGAATATGGCAGAACAACTCTTTTATACATACTTTAAACTAGAAACATCATTGAATTAAAGTTTAGATATTTAGCCAATTTTATGACTACTTTGGAATTTCATTTGGCGTGTCCAAATGTATTGGGGTAAGAAGGTAGACGTCAAGGGAATTGGTTCGTGGATGGCTCTAAAAGCATTTAGCATAAAGGGAAAATCTAAAACTAAACTGAGGTGTTGAATGTCATCAATAGATACATGCAAGGGATGATTTAGAGTCATTAACTCTTTTTTTTTTTAGTTTTATTTTATTTTTAAACTTTACAAACTGTATTAGTTTTGCCAAATATCAAAATGAATCTGCCACAGGTATATATGTTTTCCCCACTCTTGAGATTGAACTCCATAAGGCTGCCTAAAACTAAATTCAGAGTACCTCCATCTCAGCTTCCATTCTCTGCTCTATCTTCTTACCCTGTGAACTCTTAACTTTTAAGAATTATTCTAAAGTGGGAAAAGTAGTGTTGGACTGACCTCCAGGAGCTTCTTTCTCTTCAAGCTACTGGCTCTTCAAGTCCTAGCTTCAAATAGAAACTTGCTAATTTATTTGTCAGTATTTTGCCCAGATTATATTGTTGCTTGTTTGTCAGTAAAGAGGATAACTTGCAGAAAGATTCTTTATCATTAAAGATGCTGAAATCCCTCTCTCAGATTTTTACATCTATCTCTCAATAGATTCTGAATTGGGAAGAGAAAAGACGAATCATTTTTAGAGTCTTCCAAAATGTGATTTAAAAGTAGAGATGAAAACTGTATGAAAGAAACTGAAGAAAACAAATAGATTGAGAAAAAATTAGAGACAGAGATGGGCAAAATGGAGCATTTAACCTAGTGTGAAAAACAAAGTTCCTGGAATCTTGTTGAGATTTAAGAGTTGTATATGGAAGAATCAGTTGTACTTTAAGGTGAACATCACAATCTAAAATAGCTGCAATACAATAGCTTCCAATGCTAATTTGTTTAAAATGCATTTTCTCTGTAAATAAAAGTTCCTTCTATATGTAAAATTTGAATTATTGTATAAATTAGTTATTTTAATATTTAATAGAATATTTGTTCATGTGGTACAAAAAGCATATGAATTCAGTCACCAAAGAGAGAGAGAGGGAAAAAAAAAAAAACAAGAATGGTTAAGGACAATGGTAATGCTCTTACTTTGCTTTGTGTTGGACTCACAAATTTCATAACCTCCCACAACCCTTTCATAAGTTAAGACAAATGAGAATCAACTCATGTTTTTTTAACCTTATAATACTTTGCTCTCTATTTTAATGTTTAGACTCTTCTCTCATAGCATTGATATTATTGATTGAACAATTTATTGAAATCATCACTGGACATTTGACACTGTTGTTGCTGCTGAATATGTGGAAAAAACTCAAGCAATTTTTAATTTGCATATTACCATCATGATTTTGTTTGTGCCTTGAAGTATAAGATTCTTCTCATCTACATGTTTTATTTGACCTTACAAGTAACTAAAAAATAATGACAGAAATAGCAAACTTTTGTATTTCCCAAAATATTTCCAAAACTTCAGCTGATCTTTCTAGAATTCCCAAAGATTATTTCACAAGCTATTGATTTCATGGAATACTCTGCTGTATTTTCTGGGAATTCTTGACCAAGATAAACCCTGAAAAAGCTGTCATGAATTTGAGTGGCTGCTCTATATAAAAGATATGCAAATCAAAGCTTTACCAAAGTGTTAAATTCTCCACTGCAAAACTTCATGGATCAAACATGGGCTGAGTCGCATCGATTTCTGTTTCATAATGCTGTGGTTTATTTGCTCTTTAAAAAAAACACAAAGTATTTAAAAAATCATATACTTTATAGATCCTCAACAACATAGGTCTGAAAAGAGTAGTGTTACTTTCCAAGTAATAGACAGTTTGGAAAGTGAAAGAACACTCAGATAAGTGTTGTACTTACTTAAGGCCAACATGCCTTAATGTTGAAGAAGGAAACAGCATCTTAATGAGTTTTCTGTACTGGGTTCACTTGAGCTGATTATATGGAAATGGCAAGACAGGAAAATGAAGGAAAAAATGGTGAGTTTTCATTTCAAGCTCCAATGGTACTTTGCAGAGATGTTATGCTAAGCATTTTTAGACATGTGGTTAAACCATTTAAGGTTAAGCTAGGATCCTAGGAGTAGCCGTTTTTTGAGATTGTGTGACAGGTATCAGAGTGATAATAGTAGCCTGTGGGGGGGGAGGCTAATAATACATTTTTACTTCATAGTGATTAGAAAAAATAATAGGACAAAAAAGCAGAGTTCACAATAATGAGTCAACTATTTTGCATCTTTTGCAGTTGTCAACATATGTTCATAATAAGATAAAAGCATGCTACTCTAGAAGTAGGTATATTATTAGATGTTGTAAAGCTCAATCTTATTTCACAAAATACTGTATCTAATATTCAAGAAAAGTTTATGAAACTTCTTCACTCCCTATCATACAGTATAAAGAACAGTATATTAGAAAGTTTTCTGTTTGAGCACTGATATATTAAAATAGCAACTTGCCTAATATTCTCTTGTTCATCGGCTTTGTTATCTCTCTTGTGTTTGGTTATTTCCATGTAAATTTGAGAGTTTAAAAAGTACTATTCTAAAAAGTACTGTTCTATTTTCTTGTAGATTTCATGTTGAAAAACTGACTTAATGCCTCCCAACAAAACTAATTGTGTGATTATCATTCACATAAGAAATTGAAATGCCATTTCTCACTATTGAAATGCCCTCTTTGGGCACCAAGGACTCTTTCTCCTCTAACCTTCCCATTTAAAGTCAATCCCACTTTAGAGAGTGAGAGTATTGGAAGGTAAGTCTCCAGATAATTGAGCATTTTATACTTGAACTAATTTTCCAACATGATTTGGAGGATATCTTGTTTAAAAGGGGAAAACTCCAAACCTCCCTTTCTATAAACCTCCACTGTGTAATCCCTGTATTTTTTGTGTTAAACAGAAAAATTAATTAAGGAAAACCTAAAGATTTACTCAACTATTTCTTCTATTCTCCTATTGGGGTTTCCCTGGTGGCTCAGACGGTAAAGTGTCTGCCTGCAATGTGGGAGACCTGGGTTCAATCCCTGGGTTGGGAAGATCCCCTGGAGAAGGAAATGGCAAACCACTCCAGTACTCTTGCCTGGAAAATTTCATGGACGGAGGAGCCTGGTAGGCTACAGTCTATGGGGTCACAAGAGTCAGACATGACTGAGTGACTTCACTTCACTTATTTCTTCTATTATTTATACAAATATATACTTAAAATACAACTATATTTACATATATTAATATATATAACAAAGCATATATGAAAATAACTGATCTATAATGAGTAGAGATATCTCTGTACCTATAAAATGTAATCAGTTAGAAGTGGTAGCTGAGGGTAATTCTCAGGTGATAGTCATTTGAAACAAGCCAGCATAAACATGGGGAGATAAGGTGTTTTAAGATAAGAAAGATTAAAGCAGGAAGTTGAAGACAAGGATACATTTTAAGTCACTGTGGAGTAGTAGAAAAAGCGTAGGGAAACTTTGATCAACGACAGTGATGAAAAAGTGAGGAACTTCAATCAAAACCACCCAAAGCACTTTATAAGCTTGGGAAAATAAATTATGAAAGCCTGAGCAATTCAGATCAGAGGCATAAAAACCCTAGTAGATACAAAAAAAATGCAGCGTCCGACAATCTGGCTACTTCTGATGATGCAGACATCTTATTTTCACTCTATGTTTCAAATAATGATCAAAAAGTACCTTAATAAATATGACTGAAAAACAAGGTTTGGTATCTAGTTATTTTCTGGTGATACACTCATTTCATTTTCACTGCTTTCCAGTGATGACCAGAAGTACATTGGAAGTTGGATTGATCTTATAAAGGAATAGGGTTGTATATATCTGTTTGTCATTTGAAACTATTTAAAATAATCATGTAATTTTCAGAACTTTACTGTTTAAGAAAAGATAAAATCATTTTAAGTAATAAAATGTTTTATTTATTATTTTAAAGTATCATTATTGGAAGTAAAAATGTTGGTATAAGTAAATATACAGATGGGTGATATTTTTGAACATGTATTATATGTGTGGAGCTGTTTTAAAAGCTTTGTGTGTTTTATCCTAATGACAGCTCTAATGAAGTAGGCAATATTATATTGTACCAATTTTATAGAGGTAAAATCATAGAGTCCTAAGATGTTATCATCAAAGGACACACAACTAATAAGTAGTGAAACTAGGATCCACACTTAGGGAGTTTGGCTGTAGGGCCCAGACTCTTTTTATCTACCCCATTTCTCTCTCTATGTCTCTTTGTATGTATTATATACATACATACATATGTATATACATATATGTATAATGCATACATATATAATACATATATATTATATATATATATATATACACACACACACACATATATATATATACACCAAAGTAAGAGAGGAGGGGTGGAGTAGTTCGCTGAAATTCACATGACTTGAATCTAAAACTAAGCCTTTGTTCCTCTCCTCTCCCAATCTGGTAAAAGAAATTGCACTGCCCCTTTCTCTACTTTATTATGCACTGAAAATTGCGGAAGAGAAACTCAGAGTTTAGAATCATATGTAACATGGAAGTAAGTAGGGAAAAATAAAAAACAAACACTAAAGGAAGAAAAATATTAATTTAAACATTCATTCAGTTTTCAAAGTTAAAAAAAAAATCCATGAAGATTACGATTAGAGAAATTTTATTTTTAATCGCTATTCTAGGTACAATCCATTTAGGCCAATCACCATATCTGAGAACTGAAACACTGGAATGGACTACTCAAGTTCAGCATCACTTTGGCAATGTTTGTTAACCTGTGGGAGATTTATACTCAGTCCTTGGAGGAAAAACTCTTAAGTCTGACACAGTCACCCATTTACAACAAAATCACTTGTAGTGACGATCACAACTTGTCAAATGACAATTTGTTTTGCCCACATAATTGAGAGTTAACTGGCTGTGGTAATTAGTCCAATTGGACATGAATGTTTCCTCAGTAAAAAAAAAAAAAAAGAAGAAGTACTTTCATGTTTGTGAAAATTCCCTCTGAGTATGAGAATGATGAATAATACATATGAGATAAAACATGTTCTGACTCTGGTTCACAGACCTGAGATCCAAAGAGAGGCACTGTACTATTACAGACTTGCTAATCATCAGACCCAAATCGTTTAAGCTTTAGGCCTTAAATAGACCAAAACATTAACTATTAGAAATTAATGACATGAAATTTAGCAGGCTGGGAGCCAACACAAAGTAACAGTAGAATTCATCAGAAAAGAAGGAAGTGAATGTGAAAGGTATTTTGGCTGTGAGTTATTTTCCAGAATTAATTTATATTGTGCAGCAATTTAGATCTTTAGAAGCAGTCTTTAAAATAAGACTTACACTTCATAATGTCTTTTTGCTATTATATCCTGTGTAAGATTAACCAGATGTGATTCCTGACCTTTAAGATCCTGCCATTTTAAGATATTGGCATTTTTATTAGACATTTAAGAATCTTTGTTTTTAATTATATGTTGTTCTCAATTTATTAGCTATGCATTCAGATGATGTGATGACAAGTAATCTCAGAAAACTAAGGAAGAAAATCTTATTTTATTGACAAAATCAAACCAAACAATAATTTTTGCATGAATTCAACCTGTTTTTGCAATTGTAAAACATGGTTTCTGTTCTATTAATACCTCCATTACCTCTAAGGTATATGACTTTGCCTTCCCAAATACTTCTCCGTAAATTGATGATAATAAGATTTGGCCTACATATTTCACAAGGTTATTTTGAAAATTGTATTAAAAGTGTAAGAAATCACAGTGTCAGCTCTAAAACTAATTATTCTTTTTAGAGTATTTACGTTTAGAATCTGAACAAAATGATTCAGTTGCCCCTTGAAAGTAAGTAGAATTAATCATAGATCATTAGTGATTATTCATAACTCAAAGGCAGTAGGATTTCGAAATCGAGATGCAGGAAGACAGTAAAGGTTCATTTGTGCTTTTACACGAGGGCTGCTGCTGCTGCTGCTGCTGCTAAGTTGCTTCAGTCGTGTCTGACTCTGTGCGACCCTATAGACGGCAGCCCAACAGGCTCCCCCGTCCCTGGGATTCTCCAGGCAAGAATACTGGAGTGGGTTACCATTTCCTTCTCCAGTGCATGAAAGTGAGAAGTGAAAGTGAAGTCTCTCAGTCGTGTCTGACTCTTAGCAACCCCATGGACTGCAGCCTACCAGGCTCCTCCGTCCATGGGATTTTCCAGGCAAGAGTACTGGAGTGGGGTGCCATTGCCTTCTCCAACACAAGGGCTAATATGGGTCATTTTATAATTAAAGACCAGAAATATTTTCAGGGAACAGAAGTATACCTGTGGGATTGGCAGAAAGTTTTTCTACTAGTACTTGTCCTGGAAACTAATCCTTTTCCTTTAATAACTGAAAGGACAGAAATAAAATCCATTTTTGCATTAATATCATAATGAGAAATAAATTTTTGTTTTGTTTTGTTATATGTTTTAAGTATAATTACTTACAGAAAGTTGTGACAGCGAATCAAATTGATGGGTTTGGGAGGAATGAAGAGTTCAGAAACAAATATAAATGTATATGTATACATATATATGTCTTATGTATATATATATATATACACACATATACATATATAAAACATATATAAAGTGTTTTCACATTTTTGGTAGATGTTTTGTCTTGCATATTGCATGATTTTATAGAGATCCAGTACCATAATTTAATTTTTTTTGATGCACAACTCTGTGTGAATGTGATGGAAGAGTAAGTAAAGAAGGTTTGATCTTTTTGGCTTCATTTGTTTTATTTTTTCAGACTTGAAGTTTTTTACTCAAATAATATTTGTATTTTTATGTCAATTGTTTGCCTATTATGCCAGGGGTTTAAGATCTCTGAGAAAGTTTCATTTTATCATTTTGAGTGATTTTTTTCCCCATTTTTCATAGAGTTTCCCAATGCCAACAGTTGTTGATGTCTCTAGGAACAGATGGTTTGTGGGAGGATTGTTGAGTGAGATATTCTGCATCATGGTCCCAAGACTGCACAGTTGCTGTTGGAAAGGTTACAGAAATGACAACTGGTATAAAAGAAGTTGCAAACTAGAGAGTGAAAATAGCCAGACAACTGTATGGAGAATATCCAAACTAAAAGACTTTTTGATGAAATCTTGACATTTCTTACAGAAGAAAATGCAGCAATTGCAGGAAGTTTGGATGGGATTAAGGTGGTTGACATATTGGCAATGCTTTTCATATCTATACTTTAACAAGTTTCACAATTCAACTTGAGAATGATGAATATGTGGGAAACTCTATAGAGGAAAAAATTTTTAATGTTCTTGGTTTAGAGATAATGGATTTGTTCATCCCCATTTGCACATCATGTCCCTATTTAAACTAAAAGTATCATTTTTATTCCATTAAAAAAATAGAATGGTTAAGGAAACAAATTTTCTTTATCATTTGATTAAGGCATTCTTTATCAGAGAAAATAGTAAGATTTGGAAAATGAGACAAATAGCGTGACCCCTTTATGGGGAATTTGGGTGTGAGTTAGGAATACATTCGGCACGCATTTCTGGGATTCCCAATGTTCAGTAGTGTATCTCATGAATGTGTCATAAGTAAGTTTCTTTCAAATCTCTTATTACATGTTTGACTAGACATGTCAAAAGATATGGGCTTCCTAGGTGGCTCAGTGGATAAAGAACCTGCCTACAATGCAGGAGACACAGGAGATATGGGTTCAGTTCCTTGGTTGAGATCCCCTGGAGGACGGCATGGCAACCCACTCCAGTATACAGTCCATAGGTCACAAAGAGTCAGACGCAACTGAAGTGACTAAGCACATAAGCATGTCAACAGATATGGTTTAATTTTTTTAAGTATTTTTTCCTTCCTTATCTCTTACTATTGCTCCCATCTATTACAGTCCAGTGCATGAAATTGTTAGCACCTCTATTCATTTATCTGAGTATTTAAAAGTGAAAGAAAGTATAATAAATATAATAGCTAATTATATTATTAAATGTACATTGTTTCTACCATATGATGTCAATTAAGTCATACTAACTCAGATTTCAAAGTATGGTAAAAAGTACTATTAGTGGATATTTGAATCTATAAATACATAAAATGAAGGCTCATACAGAAGCTGTAATATCTGTACAGTTTAAGTAGCTTTAGGAAGAGTTCATTTATGAACCCCAACTGTCTTTTCTACTTCTTTCCTTCCCACTTTTTTATCTTCTTATATACTTCCTCTTTTTTCTTTCCTTCTTTTATTTTGTGAAGAGGATTTTTAAAAATTATTCTCTTTAGCAACTTCAAAAATGCAATACATTATTATTAACTATAGTCACCATACTGTATATTATATTCCCACAACTTATTTATTTTATAACTGGACATTTGTACCTTTTGATTCCCATCACTCATTTCACTCATCCCCAACCTCCCGCCTCTAGAAACTGCCAATCTCTTCTTTGTATCTGTAAGTCTTTTTTTGTTTGTTTTGTTTTTGTTTCTAAATACCACATATAAGAGAGATCTTATGGTGTTCATCTAGCTCTGCCTGACTTACTTCACTTAGCATAATGCTCTCAAGTCCCATCCATGTCACAAATGGCAAGATATCTTTTTCATGTGTGTGGCTAAATAGTATTTGATTGTGTGTGTGTGTGTATCTTTTTTATACATTCATCCATCAAAAGATACTTATCTCCTTCTTTCTAATAATCCCCAAAGACAAGGCCAACAGTATTTAAAGGTAAAATAAAGCATATAGTAAATATATTTAATTATATTATTAAATATATATTGTTTCTATTATATGATGTCAATTAAGTCATGCTAAGATTTCAAAGTATGTTAAAAAGTACTATTAGTGAATAGTTTTTGTGTGAGAGAGAGAGATAAAAACTTGTAGATTTCCTTCTTTGAAATGATAAGACAATATAAAAAGACAAACAAAACAAAACAAAAAACTCCTAAAACAACACATGATATAAGTTCCTGGAAACAGCCTGGAAGCAAGAACAGCCTGGGAACATGAAGGAAGGGCTGGTAGTCTGCATATACCAGTTGTTTAAAGCAATATGAGGCAGCTATATCTGATCATCAGTTAATTGGTTTGCTTCAGGGAGGGATAAATGGATATTTCAGCTCCATTGTCCCATTTCACAATGAAATTAAATGGACAAGTCAATGTAATGTATGCTATAATATGTATTATTATATTATATTCTATAATATATAATATAATATAATATAATATATTATATTTGCTTGAATTTCTCTTTGCATTTTAGTTTCTGGACCATTTTTTTTTCTTTTTTTGTTTCCAGTCATTTTTATTTTAAATCTATGGATCACTGAGAGAGTTAACATTGTGCTGGAAATGATTTTGATGCATATAACAAAGCTATAAAAAGAACATCAGTAAGCAGTTGATACATTTGTGAGGTTTCAAGATAGCCAATAGGATTGTAAGATCATATCATAGCCAACTTTCAAAATTTTCTTCCCCTAATACCTTGACATTAATTTTAGGAAAGGATACACAAAATCATAATGCAATATAGAGAGACAAGTGAGAGGAAGGACTTTTTTTTTTTTTAATAAATATGCTTTAGTTCTTACAGCACTTTTAGGTTTAGAGAAAAATTGAGTGGGAAGTACATAGCATTTCTGTTTATTCCCTCTCCTCACCCTGCCACTGTTACATTCACCGACCCCACCCCAGTTTCCTCTGTCACTAGCGTCTTGCTTTGGTGTGGTACATTTGTCACAGTTGATAAACCATTATTGACATGTTGTTAACTAAAGTCCATAGTTTACATTACATTTTTTTGTGTTGTACATATCTAAGGGTTTTGCAAAATGTATAATGTTATGTACACACCATTATGATATTGTACAGAATAGTTTACTGTACTAAAAATAAATGTGCTCCACTTACTCATTCTTTCCCACCACCTCCCAGCTCCTGCCAACCACTGATCTTTTTACTGTCTCAATCCTTTTACCTTGGGAGATAAAGAATTTTAATTCAAATGCCTCTTTATGTTAATTGGGTTATTTTTTCTTGAATGATGTTTCAATTTTGAAAAGAAATGACACAAAGTTAAAAAATTATATGAGGAGTACCAGCTGTGTTAAGTATTTGCTTAGGACTTAAATGTGGGAATTTGTGTGGCTAATTTATTTTAAAAAATAGAAAATATGAGCTAATGATGATAATATGACTTAATGGTAGGTTTAATTGTAGCAATTAAAAAACCCATGCCTCTGGGAAATGCTTTCATTTTTTTGGTTGTTTTTGACTGATGCTTTAGCAATCCAGATACAACTTACAGTAGCAAAGTCACTTTCTAACCAAAATGTAATGATTGCTGCATTTAGTTTATGGTTGGGTCCATTTGGAAAATCAATAGTGATCAGAGAAGAGGAGATTGGGGCCAAAGATGTAAGTGGCAGATGGTCACAAAATAGTTCCTTTACAATATAAAATGACCTAGCAAAGTAAAGAACAGCCGGGGGAGCAGAAAGAGTTTTTAGATGGGAACAAGCAATGCAGTGCAGTTTCAAACTCACAACTGATTTCTTCTTCTATAAAGTAACTTCCAATAATTCTCTGAAAAATTTTAAAGCCTCTTAAATATTGTACCAGGGGAGGAAACTATTTTTGCATTGGCAGCACTTCCAAGAATGAAATTTTGGCAAACTCAGCTCTATTCCCTTGCTATACAGTACATGGTAATATTCATTATGACTGTATTGAAAATGATCCATTTGGTGGAGTACTAAATATGCTGTAATTCAAAAATGAATTCAAATTCCACAAAACTCAACAATAAAGCTGAACACATTTTTCTTCTTTTATTGATACTGCTTTTGTCATACCTAAATTGCTTTTTTATTTTTATACTTAATTTTAAAGGTTTGTCTTCACTTTTTTTCTAAAGATAAAAGCATTTATTATGTTAGAAAATCAATTAGGTATTTTATAAGAAACTAAGAAATAGTCATGACAATCATTTCAAGACCCTAGAATTTACTTAATTTTCAGTCTGAGAAAGGGAGCAAAATTATTACATATTTGCTATATCAAGGACTACAACTCTAAAAGGTTTTGCACATTAATTGTTTTAAGGTGTTCTACTTAATACTACAGATGATGCATATTCATTCCTTATAACATCATTAGAGTAGTCTCCAATTTTGTTTAATAATAGTACTCAATCCCTCGTGATTGAAAAATCTATTTATTGAGTAGGAAATAGTAAATAAAGATCCAAAGAAGTATTTAAAACACCCAGTGGAAATTAATATTTTTAAGTACCTTTTAAATAGATATAAATTTCAAAAGCAATGTGCATATATCCTATTCAATTAAATGCTAGCATTTGAAAAAGTTAAACATGCCATGTTTTTCAAGGATAACTACAATGTAAGTTCCACAATATACAATTGACTCTTGTATAATAGGTGTTTGAACTGCACAGATCCATTTATAGGAAGGTTTTTGTTTCTGATTTTCCCCACTAGAGAATAGCCTTCCCTCTGTTTGGAAATTTCTCATGTACTGATTTAACCAATCTGTAATTTAAATGTTTAATTCTACAACTGTGCATTGTACAGATGAGGAGGGTGGACTGTACCTAGCCATTTTATATGAGGTACTTGAGTATACATGGATTTGGTTATTCCTGAGGACTCTTGGAATCAAACCCCCAAGGATGCAAATGGACAACTGTAGTATAACAGAAGAGGCACATTAAAAAGTGAATTGTAATTAGGACTGAACAGAATGGAGATCCAAAGCTAGAGTTTGAACCTTATTAGCTAAAGCCCACAATGTAAATTTATTCCCCAAAATGCATGCTCCTTAAGACACTCAATGAAAAATAAATTTGCGTCTGTATCTAGATATTTAAAAAATATGAGAAAAATATGCAGTGATTCTCCTTTGTCAATTAATATCCAATATTAGAATATTAACCACCTTAAGAATAGCATATCTGAATGAATATTGACTAATGTCAGTAGTATATGAGTTGAAAGAGCAGATGCAGACATTTGAATAAATCAAACAAGATTTATTCATCCAAGCAATGAAAAGGTATGCTATTATAGCCAAGATGTAGAGAAAGAATGAACACTTTTTAAGAGTAGCAAAAGATTTCCAGCCCACAAACCTCAGTTGTGCAAACACAGTTCCAAATAGTAAGTTCTGAGTGAGTATCATATCAGACACTGTATGGCGTAACTATAATAGCTGTTAACTAGGTCTTGGACGCTCTTGCATGTATTAAATAGTATTGCCTGTATATAAGTCATAGGATACATTGTGTGAGTCACATCAATCTCAGAATTATTAAACTATGAAGTGCAGTATTGCTAAGGTAGGGTAGATGGTATATTCAAGTATAAGCATTTTTTTTTTTTTTTTTGCATCATGCTGAGTCTCTCCATGATCATACAAATGGATTCAAATATGTTTCTAAAATGCTTTCATGGTCATTCATTCAATTATTCACTGATTCCAACTGTTGCCATTAGTCCTGGACAAATTGTTCCATTGTCTGGCAGATTTATGGACATATAGATAGTATAAATTTAGGCATTCTGCCCACCAGTGACATGAACTTAACTCTCAATTTTTCATTCCTGCTTGATGTATGAGGGTATTATATATCACTTATGTGTGTAATTCTGTATCTCAAGTCACTGTTTTTATATATCACTATATAGACTATCTTTTTGGCTACTTTGTATTGGGTTGGCCAGTATCATTAGTTTGGGATCATCCTAAATGCCTGAGAACCTAGCCCTTATTTAGGAATTTTTAGAACTACTTCTGTGTGAAATGAGTGTTGAGCAGAACTAGCTCAGCTTTGCCAGCAAAAAAAGTGATCCAACACAGTTTCTGCAGCACCCTGGCAATAGCTTCAAGTGCTTTGCTTGTGTTGCAAGTTGGAGCAGCACTGCTTTGGGAATGAGGCTAACAAGAAATCTTAATTTTATTTTAGGGCTTGCTGTTCACTGTGTGCAAACAAGAGAAACAAATTTTTTAAAAAACCTAGTTTTGTGCTTTGTCCTAGCTCATAGGGAGCTCTTTATCTATAGGTATTTCTGCACATGTAAAATGAATTATTAATGCATGACCCCAGAGAGGTTAAGAAAATGACTCATGAAATAGGCATGTCTACTTCCATGCCTAACATGAATCTGCTCTTGTGGTCTTTGAAAATCTACCTGAGGACTATGATGATTGCTTATGCTGACATCATTACTTTTTCGAACAGCTTTTTGCACATGCCAGTTGCTCTTGGTCATTGTGCCTGAATGTTAAATAGCCACCAATGATAAAATGTAATACCAGAAAAGAAACTGTGTGAACCTTTGACACCTTAGCTAGACATAAGCAAGCTAAAGACATTATGACATTTGATAGTTATACTAACATTGACAGGTAGGAGCTATTACTGTCCATTCCAAAATGAGAGAGTGCGACTTTGGTGAGTTAAAGGATATTTAAGTTCGTATGCCAATAAGTGTTAGCATTGATACTTGAACTTATATTGTCTGATTCTAAAATTCCTTACTCACATCCAAGAAACATTGCACTAGAGCCACTAGCCAAAAATTGATGGTATTTTAGGGAAAGAGGAACAATATTGGAGTTGTTTAGGAAAAATACAATTTTCAAAGTTAAAATAGCAAGTTAATGTTTGCTGAGAGAAAAATTAGCATAGGTGTTGGGGGCCAGAGTGAGGTACTCTGCCCATGGCAAAGGTCATGAGGAAGGAGGCTCGACATACGCAAAGGCGGGATCGAACCTTAGGAGTCCCCCTGGAAATCCTCGAGCGTCTACCCCCATAACCAGAGCCTGCCTACTTTACTACTTTGTGCTCTCACCTACACCTCTGACTTTACAGGAGGCTGTCCCCCACCACCTCTTTCGGAGAAGGAGTTAACCTAGAGCTCCAGTCAATAAAAACTCTTGGGCATGACAAGAGTGTTTTAAACTACAAACTCCTCTGAAGGTTCTCTAGCCTGCCTGACAGGCTCATCCGGCCACATGTGATTGCTCACAGCCTCCCAACCGTGAGAGGCACGAGATGCTTTAAACCCTCTAAAAACAGGTTCTTTAGAGAAGTTAGAAAACTATAAGTATAGTGGGCTGATTAGAAATTGTGTTGGTGAAGGGTTTTTCATTTGTTGAGCCAATGTTTGTTGCTAAGTCTCCACATCCCCTGCCCTTACACACATTAATGAATATATAGAAGAAATAAGTGTTAACCTTTGATATTAATCACTTTAGACCTTAGGCTAAGTAAATTCTTTCCTTAACTAAAACCCACTACACCCTCACCCTATAGGAATGTAACTTTTTTTGGGTGGTGTCTGTTTTAAGAATAATCACCCCTGGAGAAATAAGTGTCCTGGTTGACTGACCGTTGTCACAAGGAGAGGGTCATAAATTGTCAGCAGGCCCCCCTGGCCAGAAGATGATGTAACACCCCTAAGACCTCTGTATACATTTGTATGAAGCACCTGACTTTGATAAAAGTCAGGACTGCTGACCCCGCGTGACTTTTGCATAACATCTCAGTGTATAAAAGTAGACCATGGAAAATATAGAATTGGGATTAGTTTCTCGAAATACTGGTCTCCCCATGTCGCTCTCTCTCTCACTCTGGCTGAGTCTCCATCTGGAGTGCGGAACCCACCATGCTTACTAATTATGCCTGGGCTTCTAAGATCTGACCGGGGAGGCCTCAGAACAGAAGGATGCCTCCTTCGGGAGAACGGAAGGACGCCTGTGGCCTACGTAAGTGGTGCAAACTTCTTGTCTTGAAGTTTTATTGGTCTCCCGCGTAAACCAAGCCACTCAGCCTCTTTTCTCCACTGAATTTTCCTACTGAGCTATCCTCATCCTATTACTCTTTATATCTTTGATAAAATATTTAAATAAATAGGTCGCCGATGCCGTCCCTGCTTCTAATACCCTGGATCAGCCGGGGCAGGACCCTGGCACATAGGATTTCAAAACATAACTTTAAGAATGCCAAATGAAAAGGATTCTTGCTTCTATTTCATTTAAAAAAATATTATGTAATATTTTCAATAGACTTTCTCCATTTCTTGTAATTTTGCATTCTTTTTTATATCCTAGAGTTTAAATGTCCCCTTTTAAAACTTATGTCGATGGTTAAAACATACTTTGTGGCCTGTAAATCTCTGGCTTTAGTGACTTTAGCCTTTTTCCATACCAGGGGTTTGAACAGCCTGTATTTCACCATTTAATAAAAATGCCTCTGTTTACCTGTCATCTCTATCTATCTATCATCTATATAACCATCTATCCGTCATTTCCTCTTTCTATCACATGTAAATTGTAGCAGTTATTCATTAGAAAGACTATTTGGTCTTTGGGGTCTGGCAGCCATGGTTTCAATTCTGCCAATTGTGTGAACTCTATCAGATGTAATTGTGTGAACTCTATCAGATGTATTAAAACTATTGCAACTTAAATGATCACAAACTTGATGGTTTGAAAGAATACATGTTTATTATTGTACAGTTTTCATGGGTCAGGAGTTAAGGCATAAGACAACCTTGGTCCCCTGTTCAGGATCTCAAAGGGACTGCAGGATTGGGGGTTTATTCCAGGCTCAGGGTCTTCTAAACTCACATGGTTGTTGACAAAATTCTTTTCTCACTGCTGTAGAACTCATGGGTGCCTGCTTCTTCAAGGCCACCAGGAGAATCTCTCATCTCAAGGAAGGCCTCTAATGGCTTGACTCTTAAATATGTATTTTCTAATCTGTATATAGATATAATGACATATACCTTTTAGGGTTTTATGTGAATTTCAAATGAGACAATAATACAGCAGTGTCTGGTACACTATAAATATTTAAAATATTACTTATTTTAAAATGAATTCAACATTTTCCTTCATCATCAAAATAATTTGTGCACCTTCCATTCTAGATTATAGTTCATTTATAATTTACTTACACTTTTCAATTTCTAGGCAAATCTTACAGAATATTTGGTTTTAGAAATTTTATAAATAAAAAGCTTAAAAAATGTGGCCACATATATAGGTAAGTATACAGATGTTATGTAGAATAATAAGCATTTTCAATGTCATTGTTTGTATTTTCTCAGTTTAGTGATGAAGATTCTGATGAGGTAAGATATATGAAAATACTTTTTAAACCATTGCACATAATGCAAATAATAGCAAAAATTTTGATACAGGCTGATGTGGACTCAATCTAGGGTAAAGATAGGAAAAATACAGAAGAGATGAATAGGAGGGAATATTGTGAAGAAAAACCAGATTTGGAATAATTCAGGACCTGTGTCATTGCAAATACATTAGTTGATTATTAAATAGTATTTATGAAGCAGGACATTGAGGTAATAATCAGGACTGCAAGAGATTGCCACTTAACCATTTTCTGTCTTAATTTTTCTGTCAGAGGGACACAGCAAGTTATCTAGAGGACTGAACCCTTTTCTTTAAAAAAGACCAATTTTGAATGTTCCTTTTTCTTATCTAAATCTAAGCACAATTCATCCCATTATTCTAGGAATAGATCTTTTATGATTTGTGATGGTCTTTTGAATTATTTTTGTATTGATGCAAAGAAACTTTTTTGGAAGGAAAGGAAATAGAACTTACCTCTTTACCTTTTGAGGCTCAGTGTTTTTATGATCTCTCTGATAAGCAGAGATGATCTTAATTTAGCTGGCTGTAAATATGTCCAAGTCTCCAGTAAAAGGCAATGAGAGTCTGACTGGTGCTGTCAATTTAGTCTGAAGATCTGACCAGCATCACAGGAGGGCTGGTCTTGTCCCAGCCTGTGACTGATACCAGAGTCTTCCTCTTGGCGAGTTCTGACATTCCCAGTGCAAAGCTATGTTTAGAAGGAGCAATGAATGTATAAACCAGAGAGCTCTCACTATGGATGCCAATCAAGCAAAACTCCTAGCCAAATAAGGGTGTGGCATTACATTCCTCACTCACTATTTGACTCTGTGAGGAAATGGGCTGAGCAAGGGCTTTATTGAGGAACAGGTACACATCAAAAACAGTAGCGCTAGTTTTATTTATTTATTTTTTTTAATTTTATTTTATTTTTAAACTTTACAATATTGTATTAGTTTTGCCAAATATCGAAATTTTAAATCTGACCTCTATGCCAGTGAAAAATGCAAGGACAGATTAAAATTAATGTTCATGTTTAGATTATTCAGGTTCTCCAAGCAAATCTTTTCCTAGTATTTGGAAACAGAGTTAGATTGGGGCTGATTAAAATCCCAGCATTATTTAATGTTAAGCCCCCCAAATGAGAAACTGGGTGTTCTGCTAATTTGGGCAGGTTGTGGCTCAAGTGATTAATTTAAATTAAAAAGCTGATGGAGAAAGAAAAACCAGATGTGCCTATAAAAGTACTTCAAAGTCTTATTTAAATCAGTGCCACCATTTAGCCATTTAACAATCATTTAACAAACATTTTTTAACTCCTATATGCCTGTAACTTACTATTATGCATCAGAAGGTCAAAAAACTTAGCAACACCACCAGACCATATGAGAAAGTAGCAGACCTGTATTTATTTCAGAGTCACCTTGCAACTGATAATGAACAGAAAGTAGAACTTTATTCTCAGCATATTTTCGAGGTAAATCAAGCAGTCACCCATGATTATTTTTCACATCCAACCTTTTAGGAGTATCAACTTGCTTTGTTCCGGTTTGTGCTTTTTCAAAGCAAAAGTTCTGCATTAAAAATACAAGACTGAGAGAAATGTGCATTGAAAATGAAAAAAGGAGAAATGTCAGGTCAAGAACCTGGGGACGAGGAAGAGTATCATGGGGATTGTTTGAATCACAGTGTACCTTCAAAAACTGAGTGATGCTTTTAGAATTGCTTCTGGTTTCTTAATTATCTGGGCAGTTTCTAAACTGATGATAATTTTCCATCCTCTATAAAGTTGACTCATTGGAAAAGACCTTGATATTGGAAAAAATTGAATGCAAAGGAGAAGCGGGCAGCAGAGAATGAGGTGGATAGATAGCATCACTGACTCAATAGACATCAATTTGAGCAAACTATGGGAGACAGTGGAGGACAGAGGAGCCTAGCATGCTGCAGTTCATGGGGTTACAGAGAGTCAGACACGACTTAGTGACTCAAAAACAATAAAAACAAGTAAAATTTAAAAATAAACAGTGCAGATAAGATATTTTATTCTCATGCTAACCACACATTTATTCTAAACATTAATTTAAAAAGTTCTATGTGGAAATGTTCATCACTTAACTTTTCCCGACTTCAGTTTCCTCACATGTAATAGTGAGACAATATGTCAATGTATGGCAAAAAACCACCACAATATTGTAAAGTAACTAGTCTCCAGTTAAAATAAATTAATTAAATAAATAAAAAAAGAAAAAAATATGTTTTCTAGTAACATATCAAACAAACATATATTTCTAAAAAATATTAGAAGCATTATAATCTAATACTTAAAGATTGGAAGATAAGGCCAGGCACAATGGTAGAAACCAGGTAATTTAGTTGATAATAAACCTATTGGGAGAGAATCAGCAATTTTCTTTATCTTACATTTGCTATTGCAGGAAAACCATAAAGCCTAATTGATTTTTACTCAATTTGATAAAAAGCTACTGTGAATCAACATACTGTAAAGTTCTACTTGGGATTTTACTCTCCCATTTTTAATAAATATTTTGTTTTCATTACTACAAGAGAAGTAAATCATTAGTCAGTCTTCTTGTCTTTGAATAAAATGACCACCAGTAAATATTTTTAAGGAAATACATCTTTTAAGATCTACTGAAATATAATGAATCTCATTATCAGTTAGTTCTATACTTGCAAATTGGCTTGCTCTTTGACATTCATTTGTAACCCTAAAATCAATACTCATGACTCCTTTGAGGTCATTTGCAGACATGGGCAGATGTGTAGAGCAGCAGAAAGGTCGAGTTGCCTGATGTACAAGCTCCTAGCTGAGGCAGATCAAGCCACAAGGCAACACTGACTTCTTGTTTCAGCCCTCATATTATAAAGACATGTCCTTTATGTGTTGGTCTTTTTAGTGTGACCATTAATGTCTGGGGCATTTTGTGCTTTTTTGTTGATAATTCACTGTTTAAGATGGCCCCTGAGCATAGTACAAGGGTGCAAACTAGTAATGCTAAGTGTGAGAAAGCTGTGATGCCTTTTCAGAGAAAATTCATGTGTTAGGTAGGCTTCATTCAGAAATGTTTTTTAGTGTTTCTGACTAGTTCAATGTTAGTGAATTAGCAATATATGTTAGGTCAGATGCTGTAAACAGAAATACACATGAAACCAGGTTGTGTGTTGTTTGATTGAAAAAATATTGTAACTAGTAGCTTGCAAAACCCAACTGTTTATTTCTCCTAGGAGCAATGGTTCAAATAAGCTAATTCAGTGTTTATGGCAATTTTATAGAATATAACTATTGTGAATAATGAAAATCCACTGTAGCAGAAAAAATGAAAGTTTAATGTCTAGATTACTGGGGTGATAAATGAATGTTTATGTTTTTGTGAAGGGACATTGGAAGGGATAATTTTTCTTTATTATAACATCTCCAGTAGCCTCTCTTGGGAACTCACAGTAACAAAACAGACTCACAAAGTTGTATGATTTCATTTTGCTCACACGTTAGAGTGGATACAGTCTGTGAAATCCTTGTGCTAATTTACATGTATTCAGACAAATCTGGTTCTCATGGTGTATAGCAGTTTCTGTATTCTTACCCATAACTCACAGTGGTGGCAGTGATGCAACAGCTAAATCTAAAATGCCTGAAAAGTGTTTATTCATTCACTTCTTAAACAGTTATTCTGCACTTACTATATGACACCTATTGTTTTACTCATAGTTAAAGCTGTGTTTTATCCAGTAGTCATGTATGGATGTGAGAGTTGGACCATAAATAAGGCTGAGTGCCAAGAATTGATGTTTTCAAACTGTGGTTTTGGAGAAGACTCTTGAGAGTCACTTGAACTGCAAGGAGACCAAACCAGTCAATCCTAAAGGAAATCAGCCCTGAATATTCAT
This sequence comes from Bos taurus, assembly GCF_002263795.3. Taxonomy (NCBI): domain Eukaryota; kingdom Metazoa; phylum Chordata; class Mammalia; order Artiodactyla; family Bovidae; genus Bos; species Bos taurus. The sequence continues at coordinate 83,302,506 of NC_037329.1, read as the reverse complement.
TGAAAGGACTGATACTGAAGCTGAGGTTCCAATACTTAGGCCAACTGATGCAATGAGTCAACTCAAGGGAAAAGTCCCTGATGCTGGGAAAGATAGATGGCAGGAGAAGGGGATGACAGAGGATGAGAGGGTTAGATGGCATTACCGACTCTATGGACATGAGTATGAGCAAGCTCCAGGAGATGGTGAAGGACAGGGAAGCCTGGCGTGCTGCACTCCGTGGGGTTACAAAGAGTCAGACGCGACTGAACAACAACAAAATTGCTCTACTTATACAGATAAACATCTCACAGTCTGTGGAAAATGAAACAGGAAATTAAATTCGAGTTCCTGAACTTGAGAGTCATTTGGCAGTATGAGAAAGAAAGCAATGAGGGTTTTGTTTTGTTTTTTTTTCTTAATTGAGATATAATTGACCTTTAATTGGGGGCTTCCCAGGTGGCCTGTTGGTAAAGAATCTGCTTGCCAATGCAGGAGACATAAGAGACATGGGTTCAATCGCTGGGTTGGGAAGATCCCCTGGAGGTGGACATGGCGACCCACTGCAGTATTTTTGCCTGGAGAATCCCAAAGACAGAGGAGCCTTGGGGGCTACAGTCCATGGGGTCACAAAGAATCAGACACAATTGAAACTACTTAGCACCCATGCAGGGCTTCCCTGGTAGGGCAGCTGGTAAAGAATCTGCCTGCAATACAGGAGATTCTTGCTTGATTCCTGGGTCAGGAAGATCTGCTGGAGGAGGGATAGGCTACCCACTTCAGCATTCTTGGCTTCCCTGGTGGCTCAGTTGGTAAAAAATCTGCCTGCAATGTGAGAGACCTGTGTTTGATCCCTGGGTTGGGCAGATCCCCTGGAGGAGGGAAAGGCTACCCACTCCAGTATTCTTGCCGGACAATCCCCATGGGCAGAGGAACCTGGCGGACTGCAGTTCATAGTGTTGCAAAAAGTTGGACATGACTAAGTGATTAAGCACAGCACAGCACACGTGCAATTGACCTATAGCATTATATTATTTTTAGGTACATAACAAAATGAGTCAATATTGTACAGAGAGAAGCTTCTGAATAATTAGGAAGTCTCTTTCAATAATGTTTAATCTAGACAGTTAGTGTACCCCCTAAAATCAGCAAAACTTCAGTAGGCATTGGGTACAAGATATTTTTAGAGTGATATTCATAGTCTCTTTCAAGTAGAAAACTAGAAGGAGAGTCACACCTCCAGAATTTACAGTATTTCATAAATTTGTGAATTTTCACATTGGAATAGAAATAGCTAAAGCAATAAAAGTATCATTTGAGAAAGCCTCTGTAGTAAAGGGAAAATCTTGCTTTGAGATTGAATTTAGAGCATTTGAAGACATGTAGAATCATATTTTTCTTCTATCAATATATCAACTCCAGTAAAAAGTAGTTACCATCTGACATGGGCAAACTTGGACAGGTACAGGGCAAAGAAGCACGTTAGATATTTCAATTTGGGAAAAGTATTAGTGAAACTGATAAGAAGAAGGGAAATAGTTTGTAGCAAGCTTCTTACTCATAACTTACTGTTACCAATGACACAGTAATGAAATACTGGTATTTAAAACCATATCCACCTTTTATTTATGAATAAATATTTTGACAATCTGTTGGTAATTTTGCTTAGGTTGACCATATACAAATCTGTTTTGAATTCAGCAGGTAGAATATTTGAGTCTCCTTCAATAATAACTTTTTCTTTTATAAAGTTTTACTTGGTTTCAATCTTGCATCATGTCTTGATGGCATGGCCTCTTCCAGGCACTCTGTCAATGTTACTCATACCATTTCCTCACTTAACACTTGATATGTCGGTCCTGGCCAGATCTTTGACTTTTCTGAATTGTAAACATGTGTATCCAGAAGTTGGCCTGACATTTCCACTTGGATATTTCAAAGGTCTCTCAAAAACAAATGTGTCCAAAAAAGTTTTCTTCTAAATATGATCCTTTTCCTGTGTTCACTATCTCTGAATGGCACACACTTCTCTCTAATTGCAGAAGGAAGAAATTCTGCTTTACCTCCCATCACATCTAAACGAACATCTGTTGATTTTAAGCCATGTGTTCTTGTCTCTTCTTTGTTAATACCATAGTTCATGCTACCTCCATAATTTACAATCTGGTGTCATATCCACTTCACCCCCTGTCCAAATGCTCCTCTCAGCCAATATGAGTCCCAGCAACTGATGGAACAGTTTTCAAAACTCATCCCCATTTCTCTGTCCGTAATATTTTTGTTTTCCTCCTCAATACATCATATTCTCAAATGTATGCCTCTTCTTGCTATCTCAGAGCCTTTGTACTTTCTCTTGCTTTTATTTATTATTTTTAAAAATTTATTTATTTGGTTGTGTCAGGTCTGGGTCTTATTTGAGGTGCTCCAGCTTAGGTGCTCCCTTGTGTATGGAATCTTAGTTCCCTAACTAGGGGCTGAACCCACATCCCCAGTATTAGAAGGTGGATTCTTACCACTGGACAACCAAGGAAGTCCCTCTGTTGCTTTTAGGTACTCTTAATCCACTCCCTATTTCTATCTTTATCTACTTATCTTTTACTCATCTGTCAGATTACAGCTGAAATATCAATTCCTGATAGATTAAGTTCCCAGGCAATACCTTCTTTTGACTGAATCTTCTATACTAAACTCACCATTTTTTGTTTTTTCTTCATTGAATTTAGCATTGTTTGTAGTCATTGGTATTATTTTCTGTTTTTCTCACTATTTTGAGAAAATACTAGAGTTAACTGGTTAAAGAAAATTTTGGTATATTTTAAAAAGAATGATGAACAACACTATTTTTTTGGCAAGCATTACCAGCAATCTGGAAACAGCATGGGGTCACTTGTCCACCTAGCATAGCTTTTTATAAGACAGGATGTTGAGTAGACCCTCTTGAATGCCTGTTTCTGAGATAATGTGTTCTATTCTAAAGATGTGGACCTAACCTAGACAATTCCACTTCTCTGTCATTTCATTTAAACCCAAAATATAAATATAAATATAAATTACCCATTGTGCTCTTAATTACTGTTTGTTACCCTGACCAAAAACTGAACAAAACAATATAAAAACAAGCCTGTAGCCAATAGGGCTAGCAGAACATATATATACATACATACATGCATATGTATATATGCATTTATATATCATTTGGTCCTGAGAAACTATGTCTTTTATTAGCAGATATTTTCAGTCATCTCTTCCCCCAAGAAACAAAAAACAATGAGATATATTACACCTGAAAAATAGAAATGTACATATCATTTAAAAAAGAAACAAGCCACGACAATAAGGGAAAAAATATCACAAATAGCTTCCCTGAATTCAGTTTCAAGAACCTATCTAGAGAATATTATTATTCCCCTTTATATTAATTCTTAATTGTTATTTTTGATACTCAGTGCTGCTGGCTCATAGAGTATTCCTTAATGCTCATATGGACTTTTTAGGTAGTCTTCAAATGAAGTGGGCATCATAATTACCTGAGAAGCAGTTTTAGAATCCAGATACCAAATACCCATCTTCTGAATGGGAATTTTCAGTTGTGAGCTCACACATGTACAATAAATACAATAGCAAAACCTTTAACCACCATTTGGATACAGAGTTATGAAAGGCAATCATTTTGCCAGATGTTGCACATACTGGAAAATTTTAGATATTAAATGTTTCAAACCTAAGACATTTTTGTAATTTCAAATATACTTAGTAAATCATTTTTAGGCTGAATGACTTTCTTAATTTACTTCCTAGAATATATAAATTGATGTAGTCATTAACAAATAGGATTTATTTTAGATCTTTTGTTATATTAGGTCTACAATATCTAATGTATGTGGGATTAAAGAGTAGCCATCCATATTAAGATTAAAAGAAAATGTATGTAATGTTATAGTATATAGGTAAAGAGAAACATCTGAATTTAAAGATGATTCTGCATTGTTATGAGGTACTTAAGAAAATGCTAGCTTTAGAGCTATTGGTAACATCCCTTATTCTATTTGGAAATACATTAAAATGTCTTTAAACGTGGACAATTCCTTAGTATTTTAATATTCTGTTAGGCAAATTCTAGTAGAGGTACTGTTATGAAACACAAAGAAAATTCAGAGGTATTTAATTCAAACTGTCAACATTCCATGTTAGCAAGTGTATGAATTACTAGAGAGAATTTCCAGGGCATACATCCACTACAATTAAGAATGAATGCACAACAAATGGGTGCTGTATAAATCAGAGTGTTGTTGGCTGCATAAAACTAAAGCTGATTAAATATGCTTTAAATATAAAGGAAAATGTATTAGTTAACAAAATCATAAATAACAGGTTTTTCCCCAACTTTCTGCTCTGTTATGCTCAGCACATTTGCTTTGGCTACCTAGAATAAAAAGATGCATTTAGTAGCTTCAAGAATTACCCAGTCATACAATAATTAGCAAAATAAGTCAAAAAGGAAGCAGTCTAAAAATCTTCTGTGTGTGTGTCATTGATCACAGCTATCTTGTATATGTGAACTTGAGGGAAGAGTTCCAACTATGTTTAGGTTCTGTGTGTGTGTGTGTGTGTGTGTGTGTGTGTATGTGAAAGCTCAATTTCTCAGTTATGCCCAACTCTTTGCAACCTCATGGACTGTAGCCTGCCATGCTCCTCTGTCCGTGGAATTTTCCAGGCAAGGATCCTGGAGTGAGTTGCCATTTCCTTCTCCAGGGGATCTTTCCCAACCTAGGGATGGAGCCCACAACTCCTGCATCTCCTGCATTGGCAGGCAGATCCTTTACCACTGAGCCACCAGGGAAGCCCCATGTTTAGCTTAGACCATTCGTATTTTATTCTCTAGGGATATTTTATTCATCCCTGAGGTACATGGCAATATAGAGGAGAATGAACAATCAAGGGGTCTATTAGCAAAGATGAGGAATGGATGACTACTAGGTAGATGAGAGAGGATTATCTGACATCTGATGGAGAATGGATCTTAGATAACAAGACATTTGGGCAAAACTTTTCATTCAAGAAAGTTGACAGTGTTCAAGTGAAGAGACACCAATAGTTTTGATTTGAGTAAAGCTCTGAAGCCACTGGGCTTTCCTGTTAGCTCAGTTTGTAAAGAATCTACCTGCAATGAGGGAGACATGGGTTCAGTCCCTGGGTTGGGAAGATCCTCTGGAAAAGGGAAAGCCTACCCACTCCAGTATTCCAGCCTGGAGAATTCCATGGATAGTCCATGGGTTCGCAAAGAGTCGGACACAACTGAGTGACTTTCACTTCATTTCACTTCATTTCTGATGCCATGGGGGTTTTTTATACAGTCCAACAAAAAGTATTTTTCTCATGCTGAGAACAGCCTCAAACATAGGCCAGACTCAGAAACTGAATGTAAAGAGTAAGGTGATGAGGTGTAGTGACTTTTTCTGGTCCTGCTTAAATCCTTATTAGGACTATAATATTGTACACACTGTGGATGATGAATAAATTATCTCAACTAATTGAGGTCCACATATATTTGTCTTTACCACAAAGAGTAAGAGCATATATATTTTTGTTACAACAATAGCAAATAAACTCATTATAGATATCACAAATAAAATTCATTATATTGTTTTCTTATATGAAAGAGAAAAAATGTATTTAATTATTTAGTCTTTCCTGTGGATATTATACTTAAAAATTAACAGCTCAACTTTTATATATTGAGAAAAGCAATTTAACCGAGAATTAGCCTTGTAAAGGAAGTTAGGGAACTCAACAGGGGATGAAGCATGACTTAAGGACCTCAGTTTATTATTAAATATATTAAAAACATTGCCTTTGGAAGAGCTTTCTGCCATAATATTAAACCTTAACATTTATGCATTCTATTAGTTGTATATCAAAATTGCAAAATAACTGATATCCAGAAAGCTCAGTAACACTGTTGAGTTTACAGAGGAACTCAAAAATTTTCACACACACAAATACAAAAAAAGTAAAACACAGGAGAATGTGGAATTAAAGTCCAATAAGCTCAGGTTTGTTTAATGAAATGTTAACAATTCTTCTCATACTGAAAAGGTATATTGAGAGGAAGCTATGATCCTTTTACAATGGAAGTTGGGATTATGGCAAAGCACAGGAGGATAAGAAAGGTGAGCCAGTTTAAATGACCTTTATTCAAGCTCTACTGAAACAAATGAATAAGAAGATTTATCTAACAGACTATAAAACAGAGTTAGAAAAAAGATCCAAATACACAAATGAATATACTTTCATCACAGGAAATTTATAAATGTGTAATTATATAGTAAAGTATTTACTCTGGATTTTTAAAGTTAACAAAACCATATTTGTTGACACATGTATGTTTCTGATATGCACAAATTAAAACATTAGCTATATATATATATATATATATATATTGTTTAAACAATTGTCACACAATTTAGAACATTCCCAATTGCTCAAATATAGTCATATGTTTTGTTTCAGAAAATTTAAAAAAAAATTCTAAACCATTAGATCAAGTGTCAAAGAAGTGGGCTTCCCTGGTGGTTCAGATGGTAAAGAATTTGCCTGCAATACAGGAGACCCAACTTCGATCCCTGGGTAGGGAATATCCCCTGGAAAAGGGAATGGCCACCCACTCCAGTATTCTTTCCTGGATAATTCAACGGACAGAGCTCTGAGCCTGGTGGGCTACAGTACATGGGGTCTCAAAGAGTCATACACAACTCTTACCATTAAGTTATTCTATGTGATCTCTGGTATCTCAAAAAGATTATACAGTCTCAAGTGTTCAGATGTAGTAATACTAGCAAGAGAAAAATAACTTTCTTCTGTTAGCATTTATGATATAATTCAGAGCTTCATTCCTTGTAATAATTTTGTTACTATACTAGTGTGTACAACCTGAGGATTATTTTCCTCAAAATAATTTTCTTTAATGACTATAAAATGAAATAAATCTAATGGAAAAATTCTGGGCAGAAATTAACAAAGAACTCTGAGGGTCAATTGGGGATCTCTAGGTTGTGTCTGACTCTTTTGCAACCCCATGTACTATAGCCTGCCAGGCTCCTCTGTCCATGCAATTTCCCAGGCAAGAATACTGGAGTGGGTTACCATTCCCTTCTCCGGGGGATCTTACCAACTCAGGGATTGAATTTGCATGTCTTGCTTGGTAGGTAGATTCTTTACCGTTGAGCTACCAGGGAAGTCCATGATCCAACAAGGTAAATAAGTAATGAGCACCATTATTGAGGAAGAATCAAGTATAGGAGAATAACTCTTTCCAAAGAAGTAAAAATATTGCAGAGTGGTTCACATTTTGGGCTGGATTTTTAAGTATGAGTCTGTTCATTCTTCATTCTTCATGATCCAGTTACATTACCTTTCTCATTGTTTTACAAATGCATGAAGTGAAATGAAGTGAAAGTGACTCAATCATGTCCAACTCTTTGTGACCCCATGGACTACACAGTCCATGGAATTCTCCAGGCCAGAATACTGGAGTGGGTAGCTTTTCCATTCTCTAGGGGATCTTCGCACTCCAGGGATCGAACCCAGGTCTCCCGCATTGCAGGCAGATTCTTTACCAGCTGAGCCACAAGGGAAGCCCCTGTACAAATGCATAAGTATTTGTGATTCAGTGCTTTTCCTCATATTGTTCCCTTTGTTTAAAAGAACTTCTCCCATTTGGAGATAACTGCAAATGTGACCCATTATTTCCCCTATGTTTGAAGAATGAAGAATGAAGAATAGAATAGAGAAAAGGTCAGAGAAACTAGTTTCTGTTAGCATAATTTTGTTTCATAGTGTCTAGATACCCTGATGAACAAGTGAAATTGACTTTCCAGACTGACACGTTAGACTATACCAATGGGCCCACACATTGTGAGATAGCCTGAATCAGATTGCTTTTCACCTGTTTACAATGATAATCATTATGAATAAAACTGTCATTTCATTCCAAGGTAGCTGAGAATTATAACCATATGGTATTCTTTTTTTTTTTTCCCCCCAGAATAGTCCACTAGAGGAGTACATGTGAATTTCTGGCTAGGTATACATTTTTAGGTGCCTGATTAATCTTTTCTTAATGTTTTTTCATGTCATTGTTGTGAATGTGAAGTCTGTATGATTTTATATATTTTGGGGCATTCTTGCTAATGTTATCACTGGGAGAAAGGTTTAATAAACTGTTCGTTATTTCATGACATGTGAGATGGAGTGAAAACATAGGGGAAATAATGGGTCACATTTGCAGTTATCTCCAAAGCAATACTCTAGAGTATGTTCCTGTGGAAAAAAATGCAAGGTGTTTGCAGCTATCTTGTTTTTCTATAAATAGTACTGCAATTTTCTGGAAAGATCATATAAACCAAACAAAAACTAGATTAGTTCACTGTCAAGGAATTTTAACTAAAATGACAGATAAATATCTGGGAAGAAAATGTGAATTTCATTCAAGAAGAATGAAGTAAGACAGACAAAAGAATCCTACAAAGGATAACTTTAATAATAACAACATTACAAAGTCAGTGAAAGGAAATAAACAGAGTCAGGTAGGAAAGATTTAGGAATTTAAGTGATTTGTTTCCACAAAGAATGCTCTGCAAATGAGAAAAGGGAAAGGAATTTTCATAAACAGAAATATGTGAAAATAACCTGGGTTATCTAATATGTTTACCTTTTCTAAAGAAAAGAATCTTTAAAAAAATAATCCTACCAAGGAAGAATACAGTTGAATAATTTGACACATATCTTATACAAACACAATAAATCTAGAAATATTTCTGAGTTTATTCCTGTTGTTGAAGAGTTCTCAGAGAGGAGACATCTAATTAGGGTTTGCATAAATTTTACAAATTGCATTGATTTCTTTTGCACTAAATCTTTCTTTCTTTAGTAGGTATTTGATATTGGAAATCCAGGGAATTGTTCTTTTGTCAGGAATATAAAACAACCTTTTTGGTTTTCTCATTTGGAATTCTTTTTAGTTTAACATATATCAAATGAATGGCAGGGATGTTGATTTATAATAAGAGAATGATTTATAGATGTTTGGTCCATTGCATGAGTATAAATATGTTTTCCTAAGAAAACATCAAAGGGGCAATTTACAATTTGAATCTTTGTTTAATAGAGGGTAAATGATTAGTATGACAGTTGATGATCCACAACTTCTTATCAAGCATATACTAAGAATTTAGCACTGTTCAAATAGTCATGAGGAATATAGATGAGGTACAGTGAGTTTAAATTTTATTTGAGAACAAAGACTAACATGTTATTGTAGGGAAAAAATCTCAAATTGAACTCTGTAGAACACAGCACCTTTGGAATTCAGGAGAGTCTTTTGGAACAAATAAAACATAATTTGAGCCTTAAAAGATGGTTTGAATTACATGAAAGGAAATAAAAAGCAAATTTTCAGAAAGGACCCTAACCTAAAGCAAGGCAAGTGGTATAATTCATGCTTCAAAAAAAAAAAAAAAAAGAAAGAAAGAAAAGAAAACTGGTAAAAAGGAGGGTATGCTAATAGCAGACTAGAGGGATGTACTTAATAAATTTGCCCAAAAGAGTCATACTTACCAAATTTGTGGAAAAGAGATGTAGCTACTAAATATTAACCAACTTTAATATCAAGCCATCAGACTTGATTTTAAAAAGGCATCACATAGAAGAAAGTTTGCCATATTGTGTTTTGCTTTTAGTCATCATTTGACATGATTAAATGATTGTTCTTAAAGCATGTGCCTGAGCAGAGGCAATGAACTATCCAGTTAAAGAATTTTGTTTTTTCCTTTTAAATCCAGTTAAGTGACAGTTTGGAGCTAGATTAAGAGATGTATGAGAAATAATATAAAAGGAGAAAATAGGGAATTGTATGAAAAGACTCAATGAGTAAGAAGACTAAGCTTGTTTGTTCTCGGGCCCAGGAATGATATGGTCACACAGAGGATGTTTCCTGGGAGCCACAAGTTAATAAATGTGATCTTGGGCTCAGATAGTTTGAGGATTTCAGAGTAATCGTTTTCTCTCCATTCTCACTTAATTGACATTGCGATTTAGTTAAATAAGAATAGAGTAGACAAAGTCTATTTGAAGGATGAATTTTGAGATGCCATATTTTAGAATTTTTAGAGTCACTTATAAAATTGTACTTGTACAAATCAGATACAGAAGGATGCAATTAAACTCTCCTTCAAAGCAGCACTAACCCGTCCTGTGTCCTCAGCAGAGGTAACGTCTAATCAGTTGGTGGGTATCCTTATAGAACTATGCATATTTTTGCATATATTTATTCATTTGTATATATTTCTATATAGTTCTGAAAGGAAATATATACATACATTATCTAAATGTATTCATGCATTTCTCAACCTTGTTTCTTTCTCTTCACTAGCCTCGAGATCTTTCTGTGACAGCATATTTAAATACACTGTATACTTTTAAAAACTTTATTGTAGTCTTTGCTGAACTGAATTATTATTCTTAACTCTCCTCTACTGGTATTTTAGGCCCACAAAACTTGCTCTAGCCTCCTGGTGAATGAGATGTACTTTCTCGTCTCATGACCATATGATGTGCTGTGGCCATTGGGATTTTCATGCATAAGAGCAGAGTCTTGACAAGTTATTTGTGGTAGGGCTTACTCCAGTAAATTATTGCCAAAGTGATGACAAGAGCAAAGTCTAGGGAGCCACCATCACTCTGCCTCATGCCAGTGTGACACAGATCCACAGCTGAAGTGAATCTTAACAACCCACAGATCTTCAGTCTAAAACAGAGATCTCATTCAGGCAGATTTTTACCTGTGAAGGAGACATAAATGCCTGTTTCTGTATTTCACATAGACTTTATGTTTGCTCTAATGTGTTAACAGATAGCTAATGTATATTCTTTAATATATTTGTAGTATATTTATTTAATCTTTCTATTTTAGGCATATATGTTATCTGCTATTAATTATAAACTCTACTGAAATTAATACATATTCTTATGTTTTCATATTTGTGCACATGTGGACTTGTACTTGTTAAAGATTTTTTATTTTCAATCAATAGAAAGTACTGTGGCTCCCATAAGTAGAAGCACATTTACCCATAAGTAGAAGCTAATTTACTAGAAGCTTACTGAATGCTCATAAAGTCAATCAACTGCTTGGAGGAAAAGCTGCAATCAATGCAATTCCAGAGCAGGAACTAGAACAAGAACTTATTAGAAAGAATATTTTAAAAAGATTAAATCAATTTCCAGCACTTTTCCCCACTATGCTAAAGATTCCTTTAAGAGAGCACTTAATTGGCTTAACTTGGATAGAGACTCTATCCCAAGTGGAAGGCAATACAGTGGTGTCAGGGGAATTGCAAAATGATTAGCAATTTCCTTCTCCTTCTAATCCCCAACACCACCCACCACCCCACACATCACAAAAAACAAACAAACAAACAAAAAAACAAGTGATCATTGTAGTGGCTTTGTCCTGTGTCTGTTTAGCTAATCTGAAACTGTGTTTCCAGAATCTATTTTCTTGTGCAAAATTTGAAAGAGAAAAACAAAGCAAGGAACTATGCATCAGATGACTAGCATCTTGCTCGTTTTACCACTAAATCTGTCAGTCTACCTAATGTGTACGGGAAAGATTCTAGACTAACAGGTACAACCAGCTCTCCCAATTTATTTTCTACAAACCTGGGTTAAGTGTGCTGCATATCTGTGGCAAAGAATGCCAGCTTCTTTAAGTTAACTGTGGCACAGGATCTGGAGGTTGTACGAAACACAGATTCGTTTTTCATCCTTAAATTCTTACTATCCTCATGAATCCTTTTTCCTGGTAAATTCCATTTGTCATTATGGTTGTTTGCTCTTCTCCCAACCATACTTGCTGATTACTGATCTAGCTGTTCTGCAGTGACTTCAGGCTTGACACTAGATTCAGAGCCAATACAAACTACTCCACCAGTTCCCATGATTGTATAAAATCTAATACTATAATTCCTTTGTATCTGTATGAAGTTCTGTATCACACACAGTATGCTTCTCTACTTGAATTCTTACTTCTACATCCATAAATGAAATAAAATTCTAGAGACTGGTCATTGAAACCCAATTGATGAGTGAAAAGCTTGGTTTTTATTTCGACAGTTACTGCCAAAACATCTTCCCACGGTGGTATACCAAAATACAAAATCAAAACCTTTGTGAATAAAGTTTTGGAAAAAGTAGTAGAATTTCATCCACTACAGCTATTGTGTACTAAGAAGGATAAATAATTCTTGCTGTTGGTTTTCTAGAGCTCCTTAATTTCCATCAATCATTTTTTAAAAACTTTGTCTAGCTTATAGAATATGGAATATGAAAATTAAAAAAAATAATATGAAAAACAATATATTCTCTTTATTTAGGACTTATTATTATATTTTTAATCCTTAGGAAGCTCTTCACTACTCCAAAAATACAAAATATTCTGAGCAGCCTGAGTAATATTTTAATATGCAATTCATGTCATTTGTTTCTTTACTAATTAGTTTCCAAAATTGTTCTTAAAATACCAACAAATCTCTTTATCATCCCATGGAAAAGTCCACATGATTTCAACCCTCTTTGTTTCTTCTTTTTCCAGGCTTTCCTCAGCCATACAAGTATTCTCTAGGTTCTTTAAACATTCTAAGTTTTTTTCTTTCTTGTTTTTTATCCATGTAAATTGATTCAGTGTATTCTTTTATCATACGTTAGTTAGTATTATATCTAAAATGTGCCAATTTTTAACATCCCTAATAGTTCCTTGTTGGAGTTTTTCTTGCTAAGCCTATCAGTAGCATTATAGGATCTCCATTTAAGGACATTTTGTTTTTGCTTCAATTGATAGATTTAAACATAAAAATAAGGATAGGAATAATAATTTTCCATTGTAAAAGCTGACATCATTGCTCACCTCACCCACTGTTGATCACACTAGTTTTATAAGCCAAGAGATATGTCACTGGCTGCCCAAACATTTTGCCCCTTGGGAAACAACCATGTACATATATTCAGTCTCTCAGTCATGTCTGACTTTGCAACACCATCAACTGTAGCCCACCAGGCTTGTCTTGTCCATGGGATTTCTCAGGCAAGAATACTGGAGTGGGTTGCCATTTCCTTCTCTGGGGGATCTTCCAGACCCAGAGACCAAACTTGCATCTCTGGAATCTCATGCATTGGCAGGCAGATTCTTTACCACCAGCACAGTTGCCTGTAAGTCATGAAACCCTTTACCATTTCTGACCTTGCTATCTTTATTCTAAATATGTTAGCTTTTAAGCACCACTATTTGGCCTATTCTACTCCTAAAACCTATTACCCCTTTGAAAGAAATAAAAGGCTCCATGGTAGGTTATTCTACCTGGTCTATGGAAGAAAGTTCTATTGAATAGATTTTCAAAACTTCTGACTCCTTACTAGTGGATATCATATCATTTTAGTAATAAAAGATGTCTTCTGGGCCATCTGGAAGCATTGTGACCCAATTGATTCCCTGGGCTTATATAATTAATTCCCTGTAGTATTTCCACTTTTCAAGCTCCCTGACCTCATTCTTAATACTCTGCCAAAGCAGTTTCAACTCTCATTCTTTATAGTATGTCATTATCTGTAAACTTAAAGAAACCATTGCACCATCATAATAAAACCAGCTTCAGGTATCTTGCTAAAATGTTAAATTCAAACTCAAAGAGTGATTCCTTATTAATAAACTCTCTGTTCACCAGTCTTGAATTTTACCTTCCTTGCTTCAAGCCTGTGTATTTCTCTTAGTTCCTGCTGGTACATATACACCAGGCTCAGCAGCTCTTTTCAGTTAAGGATCCATTTCTCTTTGAACTAGGATCCCTACTTAGGCTGTGCTAAACGCTGACAGTAGTTGTGGCTCTGGAAACAATGAGAGGAAGAAGGGATACTTGATGCAGCTAAGCATTATCTTTGGAGGCCTTCATGTTAAGTGAGGCGTTTCCTTTATCTCCAGCCAGTGGTGGTGGTGGCAGGCAGTCTCCATCGACAACGGGAGGGAATGCCGTTGCCTGCCAGTCTGGAGGTTTAAGGAAATATGAGAAGTTTAAGCTGCTCAAGTGAATTATCCTAGTCCTCAGGACAGCAGTTGTTCACTTCCTCACTATTGAGACCCTCAATTTAACATAAGCAATCATTAGATTGTGTATACTACTATGTAATTTCATCACTTTTACAACTAAACTTTCAGTTTTATTGCCAGTACAATCTGTGCTCTTGCTGCAAGAAACAAGATATGTTTAAATGCCATGGAGGTTTCCTGGCTTCATAGTGTGTCTTGAGTTAATTGCTTGCTGAAGCTGAACATTGAACAGTATTTTGTTTTAAAAAAAAAGTGGTTAAAAAAGAGAACAGAATCTACAATCGTTTTAATTATCCTGTCTTTCAAGTGGTGGAGCTTGTACATGCCAGTGTTTCTCCTTTCCCTTGTATCTTGTCACAAAGCACCACTCATGAGAGCGTTAGGATGAGAGATAATGATGAGTACAAGGAATGTATTTTGGAGATTATGTCAAGGAGGTGAATAGGTGAATTGGAAATGGAGAGTTGAGTCAAGGAAGGGAGGAAAGATGATGGGGGTTTGAATCCCAGATCTGGATGTGCAATTTGAAGAGTCTGTGTGTAGAAAACACCTGAAAATTGTTCCACCGAGGGACAAAGAAGCTGAGATATTGATTCATCAACTCCTGTCTTTATTCTCTGAGAGTTATTCCTGAGGACATAAACTCCCTATTTTGGCCTGTTCTGAGCTCCACTTGAGGTAGCTTCTATGGCCAGAGAAACATAGGTATATAAGATAGAAAGTTGTAAGTTTATGATTTCTCAAGCTTCAGGTGCCATCTAGGATAGAATAAAGAGATATAGTTGTCACCAAAATATAAAACCATGCTGTCACCATAAAGCAAACCTATGATGCAAATTAAGCTTAATTCAGTGTTATTGAGGGACCAAAATCATGTTAAAATCTATAGCTTTTTCGAGTCATTTCACTTTTAATTTTTGTATTATGTTTTATGTGTGAATATCAGAGAATGTTGACATACACGGCTAAAGCAGTTTTTTGTTTAATACCCATCCAACAGTTTTCTTAAATATATATATATTTTATAAGTCTTAGGATTTTAGTGAAAATTTCAAATACTTGGCAACCTTAATTAAAGTTAGAACATAAACACAGTTAACCAAGACAACCTAAAAGTCACAAACATTTACATTTTTGCTTTTATTAAATAAATTGTTTTTATAATTTATTTTCTTTGATGTTGCCTGTGTATTTACAACAGCAATATCATTTGAACACTAGAGTCTCTTATTTGAAGAGATTTGTTATTATCTTCAAATTTTAAGTAAATTGTTAAGATTAATACCCTGAAATAACTTAACTTTGTTCCAAAATTGCTTTGTTTTCCATTATTTTTATACAGTCTGCTTAAACTTTAATTTTTGGTGAATATTTTGTTTGATTTTGCAGCAGCACACAAATTATCACAAAATATCATGAAGATTCTAGAGGATTGTTTTCCTTATTTGTTATTAAGCATTAAAATTGATGTTAAACTGAAGATAGAAAATAAATGCATTATGCAAAAGGACAATTTGACCAGAGGATTTGAAATAAATAAAAAACAACTCATTTTGAGTATAACAAGTGCAAAAAAATTCATATATATTTCCATATGAATTCTATTATTTAGATAACAAATCATTCTGAGAGCATGATAATTCCAAAATTATTTGAATATCCAAAGGTGATGTGCTTACAGATTGAGAAATATGATAACATTACTGATCACAAGAAGTAAAATATGTGACTTGTTTCAACCTTAGAAAATGAATGCTATATTAAAATAATGATTTCATGCTGTCTAGCAAATTGATGGATCTTGCTCATAAACTTGTGGTTGGTACGTTATTACATATATGGGATATTTGAAGGATGGGATTGAATTATATCTGCATTTCTCTAATTGTGTTTCAAAATGAAGGTCTACTGGGTAAATGAGTATGAAATTCACCACCTGCAATATATTGTAAACTGCTATTAAGCAAGTAAGAAAGTTACTGTTTAGAAATCTGATCCTAAATTCACTTTAGAAATCTGGAGCCAGATATTTTCTGAGCATTCTCTGTTCTTTACACTCTTTGAACTTTTATTTGTATGTTAATTTTATTTGTAGTTGTATAAATAGTAACATTCCTTTGCCCAAAAGGAACAGGCTCTTTAAAGAGGTTCTGTGAAGATGACAGTGTGTCCACATTACTTCATATCACAACTCCCATCCAACCACCAAATATCTTTCAGGGGTAGAAATTTGCTGTGTCTGGCAGATCAGTGGGACCTGGGGAGTAAGGCAGTCCATGGTCCAGAGGTCTGAATAGAGTTCTGGGCCACAGTGTTTTCCTCTTTGGTCAGAAGACAGCCTGCCTAAGGTACCAGCAGTAGAGGACCTTAGGTCAAAACTGAACATGAACTCATGGATCCTGTACAGGTGTGAGTTGGTTTTATTTAGATTAATTAATTTTTTAGTTGAAGGATGTTTTCTGTCACACCTCAACATGAATCAGCCATATGTATATATATATATATATATATATATATATATATACCCTCCCTTTTGAACTTCCCTCCCATCTCCCTCCCCATTCCACCCCTCTAGGTTGATGCAGACCTCCTGTTTGAGTTTCCTTAGCCATACAGCAAATTCCTGTTGGCTCTCTATTTTTCATATGGTAATGTAATCACGATGGTGTGATCACTCACCTAGAGAGAGACATCCTGGAATGTGAAGTCAAGTGGGCCTTAGAGAGCATCACTACGAACAAAGCTAGTGGAGGTAATAGAATTCCAGTTGAGCTATTTCAAATCCTGAAAGATGATGCTGTGAAAGTGTTGCACTCAATATGCCAGCAAATTTGGAACACTCAGCAGTGGCCACAGGACTGGAAAAGGTCAGTTTTCATTCCAGTCCCAAAGAAAGGCAATGCCAAAGAATGCTCACTCTACCGCACAATTGCACTCATCTCACACGCTAGTAAAGTAATGCTCAAAACTCTCCAAGCCAGGCTTCAGCAATACGTGAACCGTGAACTTCCTGATGTTCAAGCTGGTTTTAGAAAAGGCAGAGGAACCAGAGATCAAATTGCCAACATCTGCCAGATCATGGAAAAAGCAAGAGAATTCCAGAAAAACATCTATTTCTGTTTCATTGACTATACCAAAGCCTTTGACTGTGTGGATCAAAATAAACTGTGGAAAATTCTGAAAGAGATATGAATACCAGACCACCTGATCTGCCTCTTGAGAAATTTGTATGCAGATCAGGAAGCAACAGTTAGAACTGGACATGGAACAACAGACTGGTTCCAAATAAGAAAAGGAGTATTCCAAGGCTGTATATTGTCACCCTGCTTATTGAATTTATATGCAGAGTACATCGTGAGAAACACTGGGCTGGAAGAAGCACAAGCTGTAATCAAGATTGCCGGGAGAAATATCAATAACCTCAGATATGCAGATGAGTGAAGAAAGTGAAGAGGAACTAAAAAGCCTCTTGATGAAAGTGAAAGAGGAGAGTGAAAAAATTTAAAGCTCAATGTTCAGAAAACTAAGATCATAGCATCTGGTCCCATCACTTCATGGGAAATAGACGGGGAAACAGTGGAAACAGTGTCAGACTTTATTTTTCTGGGTTCCAAAATCACTGCAGATGGTGATAGCAGCCATGAAATTAAAAGACGCTTACTCCTTGGAAGGAAAGTTATGACCAACCTAGATAGCATATTGAAAACAGAGTCATTACTTTGCCAACAAAGGTCCATCTAGTCAAGGCTATGGTTTTTCCTGTGGTCATGTATGGATGTGAGAGTTGGACTGTGAAGAAGGCTGAGCGCCGAAGAATTGATGCTTTTGAACTGCGGTGTTGGAAAAGACTCTTGAGAGTCCCTTGGACTGCAAGGAGATCCAACCAGTCCATTCTAAAGGAGATCAGTCCTGGGTGTTCTTTGGAAGGACTGATGCTAAAGCTGAAACTCCAGTACTTTGGCCACCTCATGCGAAGAGTTGACTCATTGGAAAAGACTCTGATGCTGGGAGGGATTGGGGGCAGGAGGAGAAGGGGATAACAGAGGATGAGATGGTTGGATGGCATCACCAACTCCATGGATATGCGTTTGAGTATACTCTGGGAGTTGGTGATGGAGGGGAGGCCTGACGTGCTGCAATTCATGGGGTCACCAAGAGTCGGACAGGACTGAGTGACTGAACTGATTGAACTGAATGTAAGTTTCCATGTTACTCTTTCCATACATCTCACTCTCTCCTCCCCTCTCCCCATGTCCACAAATCTATTCCCTATGTCTTTTTCTCTGTTGCTGCCCTGTAAGTAAATTCTTCAGTATCATTTTTCAGATTTTGTATATATGCATTAGAATTTGATATTTATCTTTCTCTTTCTGACTTACTCTGTGTAATAGGTCCTAGGTTCATCCATCTCATTAAAACTTGCTCAAAGGTATTCCTTTCCATGGCTGAGTAATATTTCATTGTGTATATGTACCACGACTTATTTATCCATTCATCTGTCGATGGACATCTACTTTGTTTCCTTGTCCTACTACGGCAAATAGTTCTGCAATGAACAATGAGATACTTGTGTCTTTTTCAATTTTAGTTTCCTCAGGGTACATTCCTAGGAGTGGGATTGCTAGGTCATATGCTGGTTTTATTCCTAGTTTTTTAAGGAATCTCCATACTGTCTTCCATAGTGGCTGTATCAATTTTCATTCCCAACAACGGTGCAAGAGTGTTCCCTTTTCTCCACACCCTGTCCAGCATTTATTGTTTGTAGACATTTTGAAGATGGCCATTCTGACCAGTGTGAGGTGATACCTCATGGTGGTTTTGATTTGCATTTCTCTAATAATGAGCAATGTTTAGCATCTTTTCATGTGTTTGTTAGCCATCTGTATGTCTTCTTTGGAGAAATGTCTATTTAGGTGTTTTCCCACTTTTTGATTGGGTTGTTTGTTTTTCTGGTATTGAGTTGTAGGAGCTGCTTGTATATCTTGGAAATTAATCCTTTGTCAGTTGTTTCATTTGCTATTATATTCTCCCATTCTGAGGGTTGTCTTTTCACCTTGCTTCTAGTTTCCTTTTCTGTGCAAAAGCTTTTAAGTTTAAACCAGGTCCCACTTGTTTACTTTTTTTTAAATTTCTATTACTCTAGGAGGGTGTGTCATAGAGGATCTTGCTTTGATTTATGTCATCAAATGTTCTGCCTAATTTTTCTCTGAGAGTTTTATTGTCTGTGGTCTTACATTTAGGTCTTTAATCCATTTTGAGTTTACGTTTGTGTATAATGTTAAGAAGTGTTTTAATTTCATTCTTTTACTTGTAGCTGTCCAGTTTTCCCAGCACCATTTATTGAAGAGGCTGTCTTTGCCTCATTGTATATTATTGCCTCCTTTGTCAAAAATAAGGCACCCATAGGTGCATGGGATTATTTCTGGGCTTTCTATCTTGTTCCATTGGTCTATCTCTCTGTTTTTGTGCCAGTACCATACTGTCTTGATCACTGTAGCTTTGTAGTATAATCTGAAGTCAGTAAAGTTGATTCCTCCAGCTCCATTCTTCTTTCTCAAGATTGCTTTGGCTATTTGGGGTCTTTTGTGTTTTCATATGAATTGTGAAATTCTCTGTTCTAGTTCTGTGAAAAAATGTCATTGGTAATTTGATAGGGATCACATTGAATCTGTAGATTTCATTTGGTAGTATAGTCATTTTCACAATATTAATTCTTCCTATCCAGGAACATGGAATATCTCTCCATCTGCTTATGCCATCTTTGATTTCTTTCATTAGTGTCTTATAATTTTCTGTGTACAGTTCTTTTGTCTCCTTAGGTAGGTTTATTCCTAGATATTTAATTATTTTTGTTCTTTTGGTGAATGGGATTGATTCCTTCATCTCTCTCTCTGATTTTTCATTGTTAGTATATAGAAATGCAAGTGATTTCTGTGTATTGATTTTGTATCCTGCAACTTTGCCAAATTCACTGATTAGCTCTAGGAATTTTCTGATACTATCTTTCGGATTTTCTATGTACAGTGTCATGTCATCTGCAAACAGTGAGAGCTTTACTTCTTTTCTGATATGGCTTCTTTTTATTTCTTTTTCTTCTCTGATTGCTATATCTAGGACTTCCAGAATTATGTTGAATAATAGTGGTGAAAGTGGACACCCTTGACTTGTTCCTGATCTTAGGCAGAATGCTTTCAGGTTTTCACCATTGAGAATAATGTTTGCTGTAGGCTTATCATATATGGCCTTTACTATGTTGAGGTAGGTTCCTTCTTTGCCCAATTTTTGAAGAGCTTTAATCATAAATGGGTGCTGAATTTTGTCAAAGGCTTTTTTTCCCCATCTATTGAGAATATGGTGTGCTTTTTATCTTTCAATTTGTTAATATGGTGTATCACACTAATTGATTTGCATATATTGAAGAATCCCTGCATTCCTGGAATAATCCAAACTTGATCATGGTGAATGAGCTTTTTGACATGTTGCTGAATTCTCTTTGCTAAAATTTTGCTGAGGATTTTTGCATCTATGTTCATCAGTGATGTTGTTCTATAGTTTTCTTTTTTTGTGTTGTCTTTGTCTGGTTTTGAAATCAGGGTGATGGTGGCCTCATAGAATTAGTTTGGAAGTGTTCCTTCCTCTGCAATTTTTAGAAAGAGTTTTAGAAAGATAGGCATTAGCTCTTTTCTAAATATTTGATAGAATACTCCTGTGAAGCTGGTCCTGGGCTTTTGATTTTTGGGAAATTTTTGATTACAGCTTCAATTTCAGTGCCTGTAATTGGGTTGTTCATAATTTCTATTTCTTCTTGGTTCAGTCTTAGAATTTGAACTTTTCTAAGAATCTGCCCATTTCTTCCACTCTATCCATTTTATTGCCATATTATTCATAATAGTCTCATAATCCTTTGTATTTCTGCATTGTCTGTTGTAATATCTCCTTTTTCATTTCTAATTTTGTTGATTTTGTTCTTCTCTCTTTTTTCCATTATGAACCTGGCCAAAGGTTTGTCAATTTTGTTTATCTTCTCAAAGAATCAGCTTTTAGTTTTATTAATCTTCACTACTGTCTCTTTCATTTCTTTTTCAATTATTTCTTCTCTGATCTTTATGACTTATTTCCTTCTACTAATTTTGGGTTTTTTTGTTCTTCTTTTTCCAGTTGTTTTAGGTGTAAAGTTAGGTTGTCTATCTGAGGTAGGATTGTAGTGCTATAAACTTCCCCCTTAGAATTGCTTTTGCTGCACCCAATAAATTTTGAGTTGTCATGTTTTCATTGTCATTTGTTTCTAGAATTTTTTTATTTCTTTAGTAACCTGTTTGTTACTTAGAAATGTGTTATTTATCCTTCATGTGTTTGTGTTTCTTACAGTTTTTTTCTTGTAATCGATTATCTAGGCACATAGCATTGTGGTCAGAAAAATGCTTGATATGATTTCAATTTTCTTAAATTTACTGAAGTTTGATTTGTGACCCAAGATGTAAGCTAACCTGGAGAATGTTCCATGTGCACTTGAGAAGAAGGTGTATTCTCCCGCATTTGGATGGAATGTCCTGAAATATCAATGAGATCCATCTCATCTAATGTATCATTTAACACTTGTGTTTTCCTATTAATTTTATATTTTGATGATCTGTCCATTGTTGTGAATGGGTTGTTAAAGTCTCCTACTATTATTGTGTTATTGTCAATTTCTCCTTTTATGTCTGTTAGTGTTTGTGTTACGTATTGAGGTGCACCTATGTTGGGTGCATAGATATTTATAATTGTTATGTCTTCCTCTTGGATTGATCCCTTGATCATTATGTAGGGTCCTTCCTTATCTCTTGTAATCTTTATTTAAGGTCTATTTTGTCTGATATGAAGAATGCTACTCCAGCTTTCTTTTGCTTCCCATTTGCATGGAATATATTTTTCCATCCTCTCACTTTCAGTCTATATGTGTCTTGAGATCTGTAGTGGGTTTCTTGTAGACAGCATATATGAGTCTTATTTTTGTATTCATTCAGCCAGTCTGTGTCTTTTGGTTGGAGCATTGAATCCATTTACATTTAAAGTAATTTTTGGTATATATATGTTCCTATCACCATTTTCTTAATTATTTGGGGTTGATTTTCTAGATCTTTTTTCCTTCTCTTGTATTTCTTGACTGTATAAGTCCCTTTAACATTTGATGTAAAGCTGGTTTGGCAGTACTGAATTCTCTTTAACTTTTGCTTGTCTGAAAAGCTTTTTAATTCTCCATCAATTTTGAATGAGTTCCTTGGCATGTACAAAAATCTGGTTGTAGATTTTTCCCTTTCAGTACTTTAAATATATCCTTTCATTCCCTTCTGGCCTGCAGAGTTTCTGCTGAAAGATCAGCTGTTAAACGTATGGAGTTTCTCTTGTATGTTACTTTTGCTTTTCCCTAGATGCTTTTAATATTCTTTGTGTTTAGTCTTTGTTAGTTTGATTAGTATGTATCTTGGTGTGTTTCTCCATGGGTCTATCCTGTATGGGACTCTTTTTGCCTCTTGGAATTGACTATTTCCTTTTCCTTCTTGGGGAAATTTTCAACTATAATCTCTTCAAAAACTTTCTCAAATCCTTTCTTTTTCTCTTTTTCTTCTGGGACCCCTACACTTCGAATGTTGTTGCATTTGATATTGACCCAGAGGTCTCTGAAACTGTCCTCAGTTCTTTTCATCCTTTTTACTTTATTCTGCTGTTCAGAAGTTATTTCCACCATTTTACCATCCAGCTCACTGATTCATTATTCTACTTCTGATATTCTGCTGTTGACTCCTTCTTCAGTTCAGTTCAGTCATTCAGTCATATCCAATTCTTTGCAACCCCATGACCACAGTTCACCAGGCCTCCCTGTCCATTACCAACTCCCAGAGTTTACCCAAACTCACGTCCATTGAGTCAGTGATACCATCCAATCATCTCACCCTCTGTCGTCCCCTTCTCCTCCTGCCCTCAATCTTTCCCAGCATCAGGGTCTTTTCCAATGAGTCAGCTCTTTGCATCAGGTGGCCAAAGGATTGGAGTTTCAGCTTCAACATCAGTCCTTCCAGAGAACACGCAGGACTGATCTCCTTTAGGATGGCCTGGTTGGATCTCCTTGCAGGCCAAGGGACTCTCAAGAGTCTTCTCCAACAACACACTTCAAAAGCATCAATTCTTTGGCGCTCAGCTTTCTTTATAGTCCAACTCTCACATCCATAAATGACTACTGGAAAAACCATAGCCTTGACTAGATGGACCTTTGTTGGCAGGTAATGTCTCTGTTTTTACAATGCTGTCTAGGTTCGTCATAACATTCCTTCCAAGGAGAAAGTGTCTTTTAATTTCATGGCTGCAATCACCATCTGCAGTGATTTTGGAGCCCCCCAAAATAAAGTCAGCCACTGTTTCACTGTTTCCCCATCTATTTCCCATGAAGTGATGAGACTGGATGCCATGATCTTAGTTTTCTGAATGTTGAGCTTTAAGCCAACTTTTTCACTCTCCTCTTTCACTTTCATCAAGAGTCTCTTTAGTTCTTCTTCACTTTCTGCCATAAGGGTGGGATCATCTGCATATCTGAGGTTATTGATATTTCTCCTGGCAATCTTGATTCCAGCTTGTGCTTCTTCCAGCCCAGCGTTTCTCATGATGTACTCTGCATATAAGTTAAATAAGCAGGGTGACAATATACAGCCTTGACATACTCCTTTTCCTATTTGGAACCAGTCTATTGTTCCATGTCCAGTTCTAACTGTTGCTTCCTGACCTAAATACAGGTTTCTCAAGAGGCAGGTCAGGTGGTCTGGTATTCCCTTCTCTTGAAGGATTTTCCACAGTTTATTGTGATCCGCATAGTCAAAGGCTTTGGCATAGTCAATAAAGCAGAAATAGATGTTTTTCTGGAACTCTTTTGCTTTTTCCATGATCCAGCAGATGTTGGCAATTTCATCTCTGGTTTCTCTGCCTTTTCGAAGACCAGCTTGAACATCTGGAAGTTCATGGTTCACATATTGCTGAAGCCTGGATTGGAGAATTTTGAGCATTATTTTACTAGCCTGTGAGATGAGTGCAATTGTGCGGTAGAGTGAGCATTCTTTGGCATTGCCTTTCTTTGGTATTGGAATGAAAACTGACCTTTTCCAGTCCTATGGCCGCTGCTGAGTTTTCCAATTTTGTTGGCATATTGAGTGCAGCACTTTCACAGTGTCATCTTTCAGGATTTGAAATAGCTCAACTGGAATTCCATCTCCTCCAGTAGCTTTGTTTGTGGTGATGCTTCCTAAGGCCCACTTGACTTCACATTCCAGGATGTCCTGCTGTAGGTGAGTGATCACCACCATCATGATTATCTGAGTCATGAAGATCTTTTTGGTATAGTTCTTCTGTGTATTCTTTCCACCTCTTCTTAATATCTTCTGCTTCTGTTAGGTCTCTACCATTTCTGTCCTTTATTGAGCCCATCTTTGCATGAAATGTTCTCTTGGTATCTCTAATTTTCTTGAACAGATCTCTAGTCTTTCCCATTCTGTTGTTTTCTTCTATTTCTTTGCACTGATCGCTGAGCAGGGCTTTCTTATCTCTCCTTGCTATTCTTTGGAACTCTGCATTCAAATGTCTATATCTATCCTTTTCTCCCTTGCTTTTTGCTTCCCTTCTTTTCACAGCTATTTGTAAGGCCTCCTCAGGCAGCCATTTTGCTTTTTTGCATTTCTTTTTCTTGGGGATGGTCTTGATCCCTGTCTCCTGTACAATGTCATGAACTCCATCCATAGTTCATCAGGCATTCTGTCTATCAGATCTAGTCCCATAAATCTATTTCTCACTTCCACTATATAGTCATAAGGGATTTGATTTATGTCATACCTGAATGGTCTGGTGGTATTCTCCACTTTCTTCAATTTCAGTCTGAATTTGGCAATAAGGATTTCATGATCTGAGCCACAATCAGCTCCCAGTCTTGTTTTTGCTGACTATATAGAGCTTATCCAGCTTTGGCTGCAAAGAATATAATCAATCTGATTTCAGTGTCGATCATCTGGTGATGTCCATGTGTAGAGTCTTTTCTTGTGTTGTTGGAAGAGGGTGTTTGCTATGACCAGTGTGTTCTCTTGGCAGAACTCTATTAGCCTCTTTCCTGCTTCATTCTATACTCCAAGGCCAAATTTGCCTGTTACTCCAGGTGTTTCATGACTTCCTACTTTTGCATTCCAGTCCCCTATAATGAAAAGGACATCTTTTTTGGGTGTTAGTTCTATATGGTCTTGTAGGTCTTCATAGAACTGTTCAACTTCAACTTTTCAGTGTTACTGATTCCTTCTATAGTATTTTTAATTTCAGTAATTGTGTTGTTTTTCTCTGTATTTTTATTCTTTAATTTTTCTAGGTTTGTTAACTTTTTCTTGCATTTTCTCCATTTTGTTTTCAAGGTTTTTGATCATCTTTATTATCATTATTCTGAATTCTGTTTCAGGTAGTTTGCCTATTTCCTCTGCATTAATTTGGACTTCTGTGTTTCTAGTTTGTTCCTTCATTTGTGTAGTGTTTCTCTGTGTTTTCATTTTTTTTTAAACTTACTGTGTTTGAGTTCTCCTTTTTCCAGTATTAAAGGTTGAATTCTTTCTTCCTTTTGGTTTCTGGCCTCCTAGGGTTGGTCCAGTGGTTTGTGTAAGTTTCCTATAGGATGAGATTTGTTTGTTTGCTTGTCTGTTTTTCCTCTGATGAGCAAGTCTGAGTGAGGTGGTAATCCTGTCTGCTGATGATTGGGTTTATATTTTTGTTTTATTTGTTGTTTAGATGATGAGTCCTTAAGAGGGTGTTACTGATGGTTAGGTGATGCTGGGTCTTGTGTTCTAGTGGTTTCCTTTGTGTGAGTTATCACTCTTTGATACTCCCTAGGGTTAATTCTCTGGTAGTCTAGGATCTTGGAGTCAGTGCTCTCACTCCAAAAGCTCAGGGCTTGATCTCTCCCTAAGATGCCCTCCAACATTGTGCTGATCTCTGAACCTGTTGTGGGGGCAGCTCAGATTCTAATCTGGTCCTGCTCCTGTGTGTTCTTGTCTCCAATATCCACAGCTACCAGAATTAGTGCATTTTCTTTTGTGGGCGCTCTCAACGTCCTTTTATATGTTCCATCGACACAGTCTGCCTAGTTGATCTTGTGGATTTAATCTGAAGCTTGTACAGCTGGTTAAAGGTTTTGGGTTTTCTTCCTTAGCCACACTGCCCCTGCATTTCAATTATGGTTTTATTTCCACCTCTCCATGTTGGTTGTCCACTGGTGTTTGCTCCTTAGGCTGCCCTGGAGGACACGGTTTTGCCCCTATGAAGGCCAGCTGTGGCAGTGGTGCAACTGTTTGGGTCGCAGGGGTTCTGGCAGCACTAGGTACTCAGGGGAGTTGGCGGCTAGTGCAGCAGGAAATATAGTACTCTAGAAGGGTATGGCAACCAGTATTGGCCAGTACACTCCAGTATTCTTGACTGGAGAATTCCCCTGACAAAGAAGCCTGGCAGGCCACAGTCTACAGGGTCGCAAAGAGTTGGACATGACTGAAGTGACTATGCACGCATAGATGCAAGATTTTTTTGGCCTGTGGCAGCTCTGCCCTAGTGAAAGTTGAGTGTGAAAGTAGCGCAGCTGCTTGGCTTGTGGGGGCCCTGGTGGCACAAAGTTTGCAGGGACATGGACTGCAACCACCCCAGGAGTTATGGCCCTAGCAGGGTCTTTTTTTGAGCCTCTTGTAGCTGGCGATCAGAAGGCCTCTTTGGCCAGTCTTTGTCCATAGCTCCGATCATTCAGGCACTTAGAGGATTCCCTTGCCTGTGGTCCTTCTCTGTTGTTCGGCACATTAGGCACATAGAGGGCCTCCCCTGACTGGGGTCTTACTCTGTAGATTGGTGCATCAGACACTTAAAGGGGCACCCTGGGTGGGGTCCTACTCTGTAGTTCAGCATGTCAGGTGTTTGATGGGCCAGCCTCTCTATTGTTCAGCTGCTGATGCTGGCATGTGGGGGGAGAGAGAGGCTATGGTGATCGCCCCACCCTCTATGTGTGACTCAGCAGTATTGCCTTGCTTCCATGGCTGCCTGGCTTTCCTATACAGGCATTTCCCACCACAATCTCTTCTCTCACATCCCTTGATCCATCTCTCCATAGTCAACAGCAGCCCTGGCTCTTGGGTCGCTCCACAATCCCTAAACTCCAGCTCCCAGCTGCTGTGCCTACCAGGGGCCCTGCATCCCTGTCTGGGGTATGTATGGTATCCAGCAAGGACTGTCTGATTCTCATTCCATTTAGGCTGCCACAGATCAGCTGTTTCACTCTCAGTCTTAAATGTTTCTCTTCTGACCCAGACAGTTGCCCCGATGTGGGGATTGGACCCCTGCCCACCCCACCAAGGGCAGGTCCAGTCCTGCTAATACTCCTGTGTTTCCCCCTAGTTCCTTCATCCTACCGAGTTTTGTGAGGTTCTATATATTCTTTTCCACTAGTCAGGTATTCCTGTCAGCTCTCAGCTGGTGTATTGCATGCACTTCTGTGTCCGAAGGTGTATTCCTGATGTATCTGTAGAGAGAGATGTACTCCATGTCCACCTACTCTTCCACCATCTCGTTCTCCCTGAGTTGTTTTTAGATTACTATTGCTATCATGCTTCTCACCATTCATCACCTTCAGGTCTGCTGTACTGGTCTCGCATCTCATATATAAATAGACTTATGACTCCAAAATGGAGAATAACAACTCCCTAGAAATTGTGAACTTCCAGAATGAAGTTGTGAGGAGTGCAAGGAACTTAATGGACTGTCTTATCAGTGAAACAAACCATTTAAATGGTGAAAATTATTTTTGAAAAAGTTAAAATCTGAAAACTGCCTTAAGGGCATATGGTAAATTGATAAAGATTTATTTAAGAAAATCAACTTTCATTAAGAACAGGGAATATCTCTGGCATTTGAACCATAACTCTCCCATTCCTCCATTCTCTACTCCAGCTAAGTGTGATGGAATCTCTGTTTTGGGTTAATGCAGTCAAAAGAACAATACTTCCACTTCCTCCAGCTCCCAGATATGATTATGATTTCATCCCCAGAGGGACCAGCCTTAGATATTTGTCATATCTTCCAGCTTTCTGTTGCAGTAGCTCTATTCCAAGCAGGCATGGATAAAAAAGAGAGGAAATGAGCTCTCTTCTGCCATCTAACTCTCATTCGTGGAGCACAATGTCTACTTTAGTTGCAACTGGTTGAGAATACTTGGCTCCAACTGTTTCCACCCTAGCTTTTTCATACAGATTTTACACTAGAAGGGCAAAGCTGATAAGAACTGTAATCCCATCCCCATCCTCTAGACTGTTCATAGAGAAATAATGGGAAATTGTTCACAGAGGGAAGCAGGCTTTTGTCCCTCTTTCAGTTCCAGTGCAGTGGCTCAGAAGCTCTGCTTAGAGGGAAAAGCAGACTGTAAAAGCTGAGAATTTCATAGCTTGCCCCAAACCCGGGGATGACTTTATTTTGGAAAAGAGCACAAAGTTTATTCTTAAGGGTTATGTTGAAGACAAGGAACATTTTGTTGGGTAATTAAGAAGGGATTGTAGCTCCATGATACTATTAATATTAGCAACAAGAATAGTGGTAAATCAGCTAGAAGTTTAATTGAGAGAACGCGGGAAAGAGGTAAGATAAATCCTCCTTTGGCCACAGCAAACTTCAGAGACTAGAAGCAAGCTGCCCTGCAAAAAGGGTTGACTTTAATTGGATCAGACTCTGGAGCAATTGATAAATACTGCAAGCGTAGCTAGGGGTAAGGAACCCACCTGCAAATGCAGGAGACCTAAGAGACACAGGTTTGATCTTTGGGTCAGGAAGATCCCCTGGAGGAGGGCATGACAACCCACTCCAGTATTCTAGCCTGGAGAATTCCATGGACAGAGGAACCTGGAAGGCTGTAGTTCATAGGATCTCAAAGAGTTGGACACGACTGAAGCGACTTTGCATGCACGCACCAGGACATTTTCAAACACAATAAAATAATCATATACTGACTAGCAGAAGCTATCAGATTGGCTTGATAAATAGAAGATGAATCAGAAGTTTAGTGGATAAAATAAAGAGATTTTCTGCAGTCTAAGAGAGCCTGGCTAAAGTGACAGCCATCTGTGGTGGTCTAAGGCATTGTTCACATACCCAAGACTGTTCTTTCCAAGAATACCATCAGAAGTTGCACAATGTGGAGGCAATAATATTTTCTTAACTCTTGCAGTGAAGTCACTAAATAAATATTCAAGCAAATAATATAAACAATAAGCCCTAGAGTGGCAGGATTTATATCCAGAGATACTACAATATATCATCTAAAATATCTGTGTGTGTGTGTGTGTGTGCTCAGTCATGTCTAACTCTTTCACAACCCATGGACTGTAGTCCCCAGTTTCCTCTGTCCATGGAATCTTCCAGGCAAGAATACTGGAGTGGATTGCCATTTCCTACTCTGGGTGATCTGCCTGACCCAGGAATCAAATCCACATCTCCTGCACTGTCAGGTGAATTCTTTACTACTGTGCCACCTAATCAAAAAAACAGATTATCAGACATATAAAGAAACATGAAAGCATGATGTGCATACAGCAAGTAAATAAGAAGAAAAAAGAAACAGCAGAAAATTGGAAGTTTGCATGAGGGAGTTCATGCATTGAACTGACAAGAAAAGGACTTTAAATAGTTATTTAACTAAGTACTTAAGATGGTACCAGAACAGTTTGGTTTTGAGGATTACTCATTCAGCAAGAGAGTGCTCCAGTTCCAACATTCTAAAAGTTGCGAGAATTAACATTTAGCAGAGATCTGCAAGTTGGCATGGTTAATCTCACAAAATTACAGAAAAATACATAAAACAGTAGGATAGAGTCAGAGTCAGACCCCAAACAGACATCTACGGTTGTTAAAAGGCTGAAAATCTGTAGCAGCAGATGTATTTGTATATTTGTCCTGTATTTTATTTTACTACATATGGTTCCATATTACCACTGAACATGATTATTGTAGTTCTGCTCATCTTGTTAGAGTTAAGGCAATAATCCCATTTATAAACATTTTTTCGCCTAGGTGTTCCATTTAACTTTATACAATTTCCTATGACTTTAATTTTGTCAAAATGTTAGGCTACTGAAAGCATAAAATATCACAGTAGAAGATTTTCATTTTATTTCTTCTGATAGACTCAGCATCAGAGTTTATGAAATCATGTGTATCTCCATTTCTCAACAGTTTCATTGAAACGTTTTTAGGGCAGGTAGAATCTTACCTACAGACACACAGGTGGCTACATCCCCTAGAAATGTTGATCTCTCCAAGCTCTGATTTCAGATTCTTTTCTCCCACACCCCCTCACCCCTTGCCCTTGGACTCTATCTGTAACTTTCAGAGAAAAAGACACTTTGAAAACATAAGAACTAACAGTCGCCAAACAGTGGATCTGGCTTCAGGAAGCAATAGTTTTCACGTTCAGAGGCTGTACAACCTTCTTTCCACTTGAGCAGAATAGGTAGTAAGGGGTTGAAAAAACAATGTATTGATTGTTTATTTTTTTACATTTTTATTGATTTTTATTCCTGTATGATGAAAAGGATAGTACTCAAAAAGGCATTGGATTCTGGAAGTATTCATCTTACTTGATAGATTTTAGTTGAGAAACTTCTTTAGAGAGGCTATTTATTTTAGCCATATTCCTTTGGTCTGTTATAACTCAAAAACATCACTATTCATTTGTAATATGTTAGAGTCATTGAAGACATCAACCTTGGACATGAACTTTCTGTGTGCCTCCTCTTCCATCAGTAAATGAATAGATTTGTGCAGAACTGGAACAGATCAAACAATATTTTTAGCTTTTTACTACATCCTCATAGTTAAGTAAAACTACCCAAAACTTTGTAAATTTTGCCTTATGTGAATCGTGCTAGGCATTTTAATGAAGTCATTTCATCTTGTTGAAGATAAGAGATTGAGTCTTAACCTCTCATTCTCTAAACTGGTGTGAATTGCCGAGATTTAAGTAAATAGTTCACATCTTCATTCTTTATACTGCTTCTTTTCTCTTACCCTGTCCACTATCTTTGTGATTGAAAAGCCCACGCTAAGAAAATCCACTTGAAATCAAACAATTCTTTCACATTTCTTCACAGAGATATATTTTTAACTAACTTCAATGATGTTTAGTCACTAAGTCACGTCTGATTCTTTTGTGACCCCATGAACCATAGCCTGCCAGGCCCTTATGTCCATGGGATTTCCCAGGGAAGAATACTAGATTGGGTTGCCATTTCCTTCTCCAGGGGGTACCTTCAGTAAGTAGCTATAATTACAGTTATAAGGTATCTTAGCTATTATTCTGGTTCAAACACTGTTTCACAAGTGGGGAATGAGTTGCAATACCATTATATAAAATATATCCATGTAAGCTGAAAATAGATATTTTCATTACAGTGTAAAAATATATCTCCAGCACCTTAAGATTTTAGATAAATAAATGTGAATTATAAGCAGATGCCTCTGTAACTAGTGCTTCACAGAGGTCATATCTGATTCAGATTCTTTTTAAAAATTATAGTTTTTATATGTGATTATACTTTTGTTTGGGGCTTCCCCAGTGGGTCAGCAGTGAAGAATCTGCCTGTAATGCAGGTATATCCCTGGGTCGGGAAGATCCCTTGGAGGAGGGCATGGCAACCCACTAGTATTCTTGCCTTGAAAACCCCATGGCAGAGGAACCTGATGGGCTTCAGTCCATAGAATCACAAAGAATCAGACACGACTGAAGCAACTTAGCACACACACAAGCATTCTTATGTTAGATAAGCCAGTTATAATATTAAGTTCACCAGAATTAATAATGTAAGATAGCTGGCTATAATTTCCACAGTTTATTTAAATGTTTCTATCAAATATGTATTTAGTATTATGTCCTTGTTTTTAAAACTGAACATACTGCATTGTGTTAAGCACTTAATTATGGCATGAAAATGTCATTATATACTATTTTATGTTGATAAATCCTCAAAACAAGAAGTAAAACAATAAAATTGCATACTATTAATTATTTAAGTTAAAACTTGATATTTAGAAACAGAAATAATGATTGTGGACTATCCTGATACAATTGTTTTATATGTTGAGCATATAAATTTTATAAATAAAAATAAGCAAATATTAAGAAACATACTATAGAAAATCTGTAAAATAAATAATTAAAATTTATTTCTTAAGAAATTCCAATAAAATAAACAGTTTTATGGGAAATACAAGGAAGGGGAAAAATGAGAGAGAAAAAGAAAGAGGAACAGATTTAAAAAAATTAGAAATAAGGGGGAAATAC
Source organism: Bos taurus (assembly GCF_002263795.3). Taxonomy (NCBI): domain Eukaryota; kingdom Metazoa; phylum Chordata; class Mammalia; order Artiodactyla; family Bovidae; genus Bos; species Bos taurus. Next base: position 83,270,014 of record NC_037329.1, on the reverse strand, counting down.
AGTGTCTATGAATATAGAGAATTTTTCTCATTCTAAGAAAATATTGTGTATGAACTATTAATGCTATTTCTAGTTATAACTAGTGCATTAAATACCTTTTGAACAGATGTTATGATAGTGACCACCCTTCCCTTGCTCTTTACCTTAAGGGAACTGGGTTTAATACCTTATGATTAAGGAGAAATTTAATGGATAATCTTCATCCCAGTTAAAAAAGTTCTCTGAATTCCTCATCAGCCAGGATTGGTGGGTATAGTTTGTGTTCAGGTTGTTCCAGATTTACCTCTACGTGACTCTCATTTTCTTTGAGCCAATGCATGTAAGCCATGACAGAAGTGTGGGAGAGATCAGCAGAAACCTATGACTTCTCCAAGACATAGAATTGAAATGGGCACTTCTGCTTATATCCCATTGAATAGAGTAAGTGACATGGTCAAGCCCAGAATTAACAAGGACAGGAAATATATTCTGCCTATAGTTGGAGGAACTGTATACAGTAATGACAGAGCAGAAGGTTGGGATACAGAAAAGGGTAAGAAATAGGGAACAATAAAGCAATCTGCTGTAATATTCTTACTGAATATTGTCAGATTTTAAAACCTATTAGAACTTAAGACTTGTTTTTGCTTGAGAAAGAAAAAGTGTTTAGTGCAATGCTATAAATACTTACTTTAAATGTAGACTCCAATAGTTATGAACTAAGTAGCATTTATCTATCTAAAAAACAGGATAAGACAATCTGACAACTTTCAAATGTCAAAAGCACTTTTAGTCTCTGTTTGTAAATGACAGAAATAGTGAAGTTTAAAAAGTTAATTTCACATTTAAAATCATTTATTTTTAAAAACATATACTTAGTCAATCATACATTAGTGTAAACATTTTAGAATTTCAACAGCAAATGAGGTTTTACCTAAAATTAAATGATACATTTTAAATATAAAAGTATATAATTCTCTGAGTAGAAATTATCTTTTTAAAATTTCTGAAGAGTAAATGAATACTTTAAAGTGTACTGATAACTGATGACAGTATATGCTTATGTCCAAGGTCCTAGTGAACAGAAAGATATGATTAGAGAAAATTAATTGTAGTAATATTCTCACTTTATATACAATCATGACATTTCTCTATTTTTACTTTTTCTTTTTATCATCAATGTCTCTCCCTTTTTATACCTCCATTAATCTACTCTCCTCTCAGTCTGTCCCCATATTTTATTTATCTTCCCACCACCTGTGCATTTCTGTACCTTTCTTCTTCCACCACTTCTTCCTTCATCAGTCTCAATTCTTCCTTCGCTTTCTCTCTCCTTCTTATCTTTCCTTGATCACTAGTGAGCACCTTCAGTTCAGTTCAGTTCAGTCGCTCAGTCATATGCGACTCTTTGCGACCCCATGAACTGCAGCACGCCAGGCCTCCCTGTCCATCACCAACTCCCGGAGTTCACTCAAACTCATGTCCATTGAGTTGGTGATGCCATCCAGCCATCTCATCCTCTGTCTTCCCCTTCTCCCCCTGCCCCCAACCCCTCCCAGCATCAGAGTCTTTTCCAATGAGTCAACTCTTCGCACGAGGTGGTCAAAGTACTGGAGTTTCAGCTTTAGCATCAGTCCTTCCAAAGAACACCCAGGACTGATCTCCTTTAGAATGGACTGGTTGGATCTCCTTGCAGTCCAAGGGACTCTCAAGAGTCTTCTCCAACACCACAGTTCAAAAGCATTAGTTCTTTGGTGCTCAACTTTCTTCACAGTCCAACTCTCACATCCATACATGACTACTAGAAAATCCATAGCCTTGACTAAATGGACCTGTGTTGGCAAAGTAATGTCTCTGCTTTTGAATATGCTATCTAGGTTGGTCGTAACTTTCCTTCCAAGGAGTAAGCGTCTTTTAATTTCATGGCTGCTATCACCATCTGCAGTGATTTTGGAGCCCCTCAAAATAAAGTCTGACACTGTTTCCACTGTTTCCCCATCTATTTCCCATGAAGTGATGGGATCAGATGCCATGATCTTAGTTTTCTAAATGTTGAGCATTAAGTCAACTTTTTCACTCTGCTTTTTTCACTTTCATCAAGAGGCTTTTTAGTTCCTCTTCACTTTCTGCCATAAGGGTGGTGTCATCTGCATATCCGAGGTTACCGATATTTCTCCTGGCAATCTTCCAGCCCAGTGTTTCTCATGATGTACTCTGCATATAAGTTAAATAAGCAGGGTGACAGTATATAGCCTTAGATCTGTGTTACTTTTTCCTTTGAGGATGTATTCCTCTAATGGAATCAACTCAATTGGCTGGCACCAGGTGTTGCATATTGGGACAAAGCCCAGGGCCTGACAGATGCTGTCACTGTAGGCAGAGACCCAAGAGCACTATAACTGGGCTTTACCACCCTTCTTTGTTGCCCTGTAAGCAACAATTCTGTCCTTCAGGGACATTCTGTTTCTCTTCCTTCTACATACTCTCTTTGAGATCTTTCCTCCCTTGTTTTTTATTTGTATTACATTCAAGGTATGAAGGAACAAAGAGGGAATGGGGTGGGATAGTTACACTGGACCTGTTGCAACCCACAGTTTATTCCAGTACTGGCTCTAGTGAATTGCTGAAATTAAACACCAGTCATGACATGCTGGGATGGCTTTGCTGTCACACTGTCATGCAGAGGCAATTCAAGAGGCAATGATCCAGTCTGGACATGCAGGAAGAGAGAGAAGAGCTCCAGTCCTCTGTCTGACTATGGTATCAGGCATTCCTCATGCTCAAGATGTTGTTTAGTTAGCTAAACAACATTCCTAGTTAGCTTGTAGCCATGCTCTGTCCTTAAGCAGTCTGTTTTTCACTTTAACACAAATAACATAGTATAAAGTATGGACAGTAATTTGTTTGTATATACATATTTAAATATAGATAACTTCATTTCTAATTAGATGAGGAAAATCAGAAAAGAAAGTAAAATGAATAGTCATTCCTAAGGAGTCCATTGCCACTGGAGTCTTCCAAAAATCCCTTTGACAAAATAGCAACATATATAGTATTACTAAAAATAGAGAAGAAGAGAAGATTAGGAATAAAGTATGTGTGTAAGAATCATTTACAGAGTAAGTTTCCATAAAAGTAAAGTATTGATTTTGTTAATGTTATAGTATCTTTGTAAGTATGATTTGGCCCTGGAAATAGGGTCCGTCCATGTGGCACCCTACTCCAGTACTCTTGCCTGGGAAATCCCATGGACAGAGGAGCCTGATAGGCTACAGTCCATGAGGTTGCTAGGAGTCGGACACGACTGAGCGACTTCACTTTCACTTTTCACTTTCATGCATTGGAGAAGGAAAGGGCAACCCACTCCAGTGTTCTTGCCTGGAGAATCCCAGGGACAGAGGGGCCTGGTGGGCTGCCATCTATGGGGTCATACAGAGTCGGACACGACTGAAGCGACTTAGCAGCATGTGTTATGAACAGCTTACCTCCTACTATTTTCCAACTAATAAGTATAGTAGTGATACCAGAAGGCCACAGTTTGCTGGAGGAAAAGCCCATTAAAATATTAACCAATAACACAAATGTATATGATATTAATAATATCTTATCAATAATATGTTATAGTAATGATAGATGTTTACTGATTTTGCTATAAAATTGTATATTTCTAATGGTTAATTAAGCTATTAATGTATTATATATTACAAATACCAGACATACACTCTAAGACAATAAAAAACAATTAAGTTTTTTGTATTGACATAAAAATAAATGAAACTTCTCTAAGGTCCAACTATTTCAACTGTTTTGGTGTCATTTGCTTGAAAATGGAATGACATTAAATATTGCCCATAATATGTAAGGATTGTGCAGCTTAGTTATACAAATTGAGTTGTTTCTCATTCCTCCCTATGTATTACCCTTACATCAGAAATAGCCTTTTCTTAAGCACATGCACTTTAAATCTAATTCCTTATTTTATGTAGATACTTGTCAAATCAAATTTTCCAAAGTTTTCTTGGTTACATGTTACTTAGGACTTTGAGGAGAACTTAAAATTTTCCAGGCAACTTTAAAATTTTTTTTTATTTTGGTAATGAAGATAAGCAGCATTACTTACTCCAAAGAGGGTGAGGTGGAATCAACATACACTATGTTAAAAGATTTTTTTTTTTTGAAGTTTATCATCACAAGGTTTAATGAATAGTGTTACAGCTCATCATGATCACAGCTGCACTGAGACAGCTGAACAGAACTACCGGAGGACCTGTTTTCATCACATTCACATTTACTACTGTGCTAAATTATTATTATTATTTTTATATATATTATTATTATTTTTTACTTTACAATATTGTATTGGTTTAAACTTGAGCAACTCATTAACAAGGGGTTGCAAAGAGTCGGACTCGACTGAGCGACTGAACTGAACTGAATTTATTAACAAATATTTGAAAAACAAAAAGGGATTTGCTGGTCTAATTATTGCTAGAAGTTTTGTTGTTATTGTTGTGTGTGTGTTTTAGTAGCTAAAGTCAAAATTTTTGATAAGCATTTCAATATCTTTGGAAATATGGTAACTGGGTAATATGTGACTGTTTCTAATAAATCTTAAATCTGCACTCATAACAGTATATTGATATGGGTATTTTCCAAATCATTGGTTGGAGTATTCTACACAATACATCCCTCATAAATCATATATATATGTTTTTTATCCCTTTGTACTTTATCTTCATTGGAAATGAGGTATACTTCAAGTGCTATCCACGTTGAAAGCACTGAGAATATATTATTTGCTACCAAGTTTATTTCCACAGTTTGATGATAATATACTTTGTGGCAGCAATTACAGATAAGCAAAATAGAAGGAATATTCTTTAACTAAATTAGAAATGTAATTTATAATTTAAATGGTAAACCAAATTGACAATGAAAAACAATTTGTGGAAAATGAAAAGCATTTTAAAGTAAGAAATATATGCTGTTATAAAACACTGTTCTTTTAAAGCAAAAAATGGGATAAATTATTTGAAAAAAATAAAATTATTATGAGTTATGGTGACCTCAAGCTAATCGTACTTCTATAGACTCTGATATTCTTTTTTTGCAATATAAAGGAAACAATTTTATGGGTAGTAATTTTTTCTATGTTAAAATTCTGTAATTTTTAAAAGTCAGTAGAAGCATTTTTAATATGTTTTTCCAAATTCCACTTACACACACTTTATTATTAACCTATTACAATAAAATAACATCTGATTTTAATTTTAATTCTGCCCATGGATCAGAAATAAATTACTTTAATAGATTTTTTTCTCTAATGATTTTGAAGTTGTATATTATTATTTTTTTTTAAATTTTATTTTATTTTTAAACTTTACATAATTGTATTAGTTTTGACAAATATCAAAATGAATCCACCCCAGGTATACATGTGTTCCCCATCCTGAACCCTCCTCCCTCCTCCCTCCCCATACCATCCCTCTGGGTCGTCCCAGTGCACTAGCCCCAAGCATCCAGTATCGTGGATCGAACCTGGACTGGCAACTCGTTTCTTACATGATATTTTACATGTTACAATGTCATTCTCCCAAATCTTCCCACCCTCTCCCTCTCCCACAGAGTCCATAAGACTGTTCTATACATCAGTGTCTCTTTTGCTGTCTCGTACACAGGGTTATTGTTACCATCTTTCTAAATTCCATATATATGCGTTAGAATACTGTATTTATGTTTTTCCTTCTGGCTTACTTCACTCTGTATAATAGGCTCCAGTTTCATCCACCTCATTAGAACTGATTCAAATGTATTCTTTTTAATGGCTGAGTAATACTCCATTGTGTATATGTACCACAGCTTTCTTATCCATTCATCTGCTGATGGACATCTAGGTTGCTTCCATGTCTTGGCTATTATAAACAGTGCTGCGATGAACATTGGGGTACACGTGTCTCTTTCCCTTCTGGTTTCCTCAGTGTGTATGCCCAGCAGTGGGGTTGCTGGATCATAAGGCAGTTCTATTTCCAGTTTTTTAAGGAATCTCCACACTGTTCTCCATAGTGGCTGTACTAGTTTGCATTCCCACCAACAGTGTAAGAGGGTTCCCTTTTCTCCACACCCTCTCCAGCATTTATTATTTGTAGACTTTTGGATCGCAGCCATTCTGACTGGTGTGAAATGGTTTGCAGATGACATGATCCTCTACATAGAAAACCCTAAAGAGTCCACCAGAAAATTACTAGAAATAATCAATGACTACAGTAAAGTTGCAGGATATAAAATCAACACACAGAAATCCCTTGCATTCCTATACACTAATAATGAGAAAACAGAAAGAGAAATTAAGGAAACAATTCCATTCACCATTGCAACGGAAAGAATAAAATACTTAGGAATATATCTACCTAAAGAAACTAAAGACCTATATATAGAAAACTATAAAACACTGGTGAAAGAAATCAAAGAGGACACTAATAGATGGAGAAATATACCATGTTCATGGATTGGAAGAATCAATATAGTGAAAATGAGTATACTACCCAAAGCAATTTATAGATTCAACGCAATCCCTATCAAGCTACCAAGAGTATTCTTCACAGAGCTAGAACAAATAATTTCACAATTTGTATGGAAATACAAAAAACCTCGAATAGCCAAAGCGATCTTGAGAAAGAAGAATGGAACTGGAGGAATCAACCTACCTGACTTCAGGCTCTACTACAAAGCCACAGTTATCAAGACAGTATGGTACTGGCACAAAGACAGAAATATTGATCAATGGAATAAAATAGAAAGCCCAGAGATAAATCCACGCACATATGGACACCTTATCTTCGACAAAGGAGGCAAGAATATACAATGGATTAAAGACAATCTCTTTAACAAGTGGTGCTGGGAAATCTGGTCAACCACTTGTAAAAGAATGAAACTGGACCACTTTCTAACACCATACACAAAAATAAACTCAAAATGGATTAAAGATCTCAACGTAAGACCAGAAACTATAAAACTCCTAGAGGAGAACATAGGCAAAACACTCTCCGACATACATCACAGCAGGATCCTCTATGACCCACCTCCCAGAATATTGGAAATAAAAGCAAAAATAAACAAATGGGACCTAATTAACCTTAAAAGCTTCTGCACATCAAAGGAAACTATTAGCAAGGTGAAAAGACAGCCTTCAGAATGGGAGAAAATAATAGCAAATGAAGCAACCGACAAACAACTAATCTCAAAAATATACAAGCAACTCCTACAGCTCAACTCCAGAAAAATAAACGACCCAATCAAAAAATGGGCCAAAGAACTAAATAGACATTTCTCCAAAAAAGACATACAGATGGCTAACAAACACATGAAAAGATGCTCAACATCACTCATTATCAGAGAAATGCAAATCAAAACCACTATGAAGTTGTATATTATTTTCTTCTCTGTTTTGTTGTTGTTGAGTAAATAAGTCTTGTCCAACACTTTGCAACCCCACGGACTGCAGCATGCCAGGCTCTTCTGTCCTCCGCCATGTCCTGGAATTTGTTCAGATTCATGTCCACTGAGTCAGTGATGCTATCTAATTATCTCATACTCTGCCACCCACCTTCTCCTTTTGCTTTCAATCTTTCCTAACAACAGGATCTTTTCCAGTGAGTTGGCTCTGTGCATCAGGTGGCGAAAATATTGAAGCTTCAGCTTAAGCATTAGTCCTTCCAATGAATATTTAGAATTGATTTCCTTTAGGAGAGACTGGTTTGATATCCCTTGCTCCAAGGGACTCTCAGGGGTCTGCTCTAGCACCACAGCTCAAAACCATCAATTCTTCAGTGCTCTTCATGTTCTCTCACATTCATACATGACTACTGGAAAAAAAACATAGCTTTGACTAGACGGACCTTTGTCAGCAAAGTGATATCTCCACTTTTGAATATGCTGTCTAGGTTTGTCTTAGCTTTCTTTCCAAGGAGCAAGATTTTGGAGCCCAAGAAAATAAAATCTGTCAGATTCCACTTTTTCTCCTTTGATTTGCCATGAAATAATGGGACCAGATGTCATGATTTTAGTGTTTTGAATGTTGAGTTTTAAGCCAGCTTTTTGACTCTTCTCCTTCACTCTCATCAAGAGGCTCTTTAGATCTGCTTCACTTTTGCCATTAGAGTGGTATAATCTGAATATCTGAGGTTATTTCTCCCAGCAATCTTAACTCCAGTTTGTCACTCATCCAGCTCAGCACTTGTATGATGTACTTTGCATATGTTAAATAACCAGGGTAACAAAATGCAACCTTGTCATTCTTCTTTCTCAATTTTGAATTTGACAGTTGTTCCATGTTTGATTCTGTTTCTTCTTGACCCACATACAGGTTTCTCAGGAGACAGGTAAGGTGGTCTAGTACTCCCGTCTCTTAAAGAATTTTCCACAGTTTGTTGTTATTCACACAGTTAAAACTTTAGTGTAGTCAATTAAGCAGAAGTAAATGATTTTCTGGAATTCCCTTGATTCCTCCATGATCCAGCCAATGTTAGCGATTTGATCTCTGATTCCTCTGCCTTTTCTTAACCCAGCTTGTACATCTGAAAGTTTTCAGCTCACATACTGCTAAAGCCTAGCTTGAAGGATTTTGAGCATAACCTTGTTTAGCATGTGAAATGAATACAATTGTACAGTAGTGTGAATATTCTTTGGCATTGCCCTTCTTTGGGTTTGGAATGAAAACTGACATTTTCCTGTTCTGTGGCCATTACTGAGTTTTCTAAATTTGGTAACATATTGAGTGCAGCACTTTAATAGCATCATCTTTTAGGATTTTGAATAGCTCAGCTGGAATTGCTACCTCCACTAGCTTTGTTAATAGCAATGCTTCCTAAAGCCCACTTGACTTCACACTCCAGGATGTCTAGCTCTAGCTGAATGAACACACCATGGTGGTTAAGACCTGTTTTCTTCTTATATATACAATTCTTCTGTGTATTCTTGCCACCTCTTCTTAATCTCTTCTTTTTCTGTTAAGTCCTTATTATTTTTATCCTTTATCATGCTCATCTTTGTATGAAATATTCCCTTGATATCTCCAATTTTCTTGCAGAGAACTCTACTCTTTCCCATTCCTTCCCCCACCTCTTTCTTTGCATTGTTTATTTAAGAAGGCCTTCTTATATCTCCTTGCTATTCTTTGGAGCTTTGCATTCAGTTGAGTATAATTTCCCTTTCTCCCTTGCTTTTCAGTTTTCTTCTTTACTCAGCTATTTTTTGTTATACTTTCATAAATCAGCATATCCTTTTACTCCTGAAAAAATATGGGAATCTTTACATGTTAGCCCTCTGCTATCTCCTTTTAATCATTCATAATCTAATCATTTGCATATATCATGGATCATTATATACCATTTTTAATACTGTGTTATTTTTTGTACTTAAACTGCCCAAATTATTCAATGTTTATTTAGCTATATCAACTTGTTTATAGTATGTTTACTCTCCTTGTTGCAAACAGACACTAAGGTGGTCCACTTGATCCTTCTCTTCAGGTATTCAAATGTTCTCTGCAGGGTGTGTGGAATCAGTGTCTTACATCTATCTCTTGGGAAATGTCAAAGATGATGGGATGTATGTGACTGTACTTGGTTATGTTATATAAAACTCTAATGCCCATATTTTAATGTGATACACATCACTGCTGGTTTAGAAGAAGCAAGCAACCTTTTAGAAAGCTCCTACAGCCACTGATGGAGGGTCATTTTGGAGTAACACCAGCAAGAATGTGAAGCCCTCAATCTGACAACATCCACATAAGCTTGGAAAAGAATGTCATATTAGGTGAGCTTACAGATGAGGAACCAGTCCTGGTCAGCACCTTGATTATGCCTTTTTGAGACTGGGAAACAGAGGACTCGGTTAATCCATGCACAGACTCCTGACCCACAGAAGCTGTGAGATAAAAATTACATTGTTTTAGGCTTCTAAATTTGTGATAACTTTATCATGCAGCAATAGATAATTCACTCTTACAGTGTATTTTTTATCAGAAATTATGTCACATCAATTTATAATATTTCTCTTTATTTAAAATTTACTTCACAGTTCTACTCAGTATGACATTAATATCATTTCTTCCTTTCTGTTATCACTTTCTGTGTTTTGTTTATGCATCTCTTGAAAAAGACTCCTTTCTCTTGGTTTTAATTTTCTTCTCACTGAGACACATTCCTTATTAGTTCTTTGATTGGGATTTTATTTGTAATCTTTTATATTTATCTAGTGGGGTTTCCTGCATGGCTCAGCAGTAAAAAATCTGCCTACAATGCAGGAGGCACAGGAGATGTGGTTTTGATCTCTAGGTAGGAAAGAAACCCTGGAGAAGGAAACGGCAACCCACGCCAATATTCTTGCCAGAAAAATCCCGTAGAGGAGCCTGGTAGGCAGCAGTCCAGAGGCTTGCAAAGAGTAGGACATGACTCAGTAACTGAGCATGAATATTTATCTAATAGTGTTCACATTTTACCCCCATTCTTAAATAATAGCTTAAGTGGTTATTAAAATGATAGGTTAATAGGTATTTCCCCTCAATACTTGACGATACTATTCTATTGCTTCTAGCCTATCGTTGCTTATAATAATATTTCTGTAAATTATTGTTTTGTATAGATAGAATAAATCTTCTATATGCTTTCTTTTTTAAAGACAAGTATTGAGATTGAGGTATAATTTGCATACAGTAAATTATTAAGATTAAAGTTTAGAGCATAAATCAATGAACTTTGAGACATACATAGTTATGGAAACACCATCACAATCAACATGGAGAATGTGTCTATTAATCCAAAAATTGTTTTCATGTCCATTGAAGTCAATTTCCTGTTTCCTTTTCCTTCACCCACCTCAAGGATTATTTGACTTTTTGTTCCTTTATTTTGGCTTTTCTCGTATGACATATAAACAGAATCACTATACAGCTTATTTGTTTGGCTTCTTTCACTTAGCAGAAAATTTTTGAAATTCAGTTATGCTGGTGCAAGTATCAATAGATCATTTATTTTTACTTACCAGTAGTATTTCAGTTGCATGGAAAAATCACTGTATGTTTATTTATCCCCTGGATAATGGACATTTGAATTGTTTTAGCCACTGACAAGCATAAATAAACTTGCTGTAAACATTATTCACCTAAGAGTCTTTGTATAGATATATTTTTATATTTCATGGGTAACATATATATATATTTAATATATATTTTTAGTGGGTCTTTTTATAACTGTGTGTTTAACTAGATAACTATCAATGCTTCAGAATATTTTTCAAGGGGCTTTATCATTTTGCATCCTCTCTAATATACAAGAACTCTTCTCTGAATTATTTCTAGCACTTGATTAACAGATTATGTGTGTGTGTGTGTGTGTGTGTGTGTGTGTGTGTGTGTGTGTGTATGTATTGCCCTTCAGTAGGTATAGAGTGCAAACCTACTGTGCTTTCAGTTTGCATTTCCTTAAGAATTAATGATTTTGAGCACATTTCATGAACTTATTTGCTAACAGTGTAGTTTCTGTTATAACGTGTCCTTTTAGATTTTTCATCCTTTATTTAATTGTGTTGTTTGTCTTTTATTGTTGACTTGCAAAAGTGCTTTATATATTCTAAATACAACCTTTTTATCATATAAGTGTTTTGCAAATATTGCTTCCAGTCTACGGTTTATCTTTTCATTTTCTTAGAAGTGTTTTATAAAGAGAATATTTTAGTTTTAATGAAATTCAATTTATCATCTTTTTTCTTTTATAGTTTGTGCATTTTGTGTCCTATCTAGGAAACCTTTGCTTAATAGGCCACAAAATTTTATCTTATACTTTCTTCTAGTTGGTTTTATAGTTGCAACTCATGAATTTAAGTTTATGTTCCATTTCAAGTTAATTCCTGTTTATGATGTGAAGTAAAGGATAAAGTGTTTTTGTTTTTTCACTGTATAAATTCCCATTTGTTTAAGCACCACTTAGACTATCTTCTTCATTGAATTACTTTGGCATTTTCATAAAAAATAAATTTGGTATATATATATAAATATATGTGTACGTGTGCTAAATTCTAGATTTATTCTATTGATTTATTATACATCTATCCTTATTTTAATTGTAAGCTATGTTGCTTGTTGTGAATTTATAGTCATATTTGTAATCAGGTAGTACAAATTTTCTAACTTGTTCTTCTTTGTCAAAATTAATTATCTACTCTAGAAATCTACAAAATAATCGAATTTGAATTCTAAGCACAAGCTTCCCAAATCCCTAACTGACTGTCTGTATATACTTGTTTTCCTTGAATCACAAATTCAAAGATTTTATTACAATATATAAAGTATTTGTGTAGTGAGCCAAGCTAGAAGTAGAATTGTGTACTTCTCCATTTTCTGCTTCCATCACGTAAATAGTACCTCAGCCAACTTTGATGAAATAAATGAATATCAACACAAAACCATTTAAATATTCTCATGAGAAGTTTTATGGAAAAACTAGAGACATTACTTTGCCAACAAAGGTCTGTCTAGTCAAGGCTATGGTTTTTCCAGTGGTCATGTATGGACATGAGAGTTGGACTGTGAAGAAAGCTGAACGCCGAAGAATTGATGCTTTTGAACTATGGTGTTGGAGAAGACTCTTGAGAGTCCACTGGACTGCAAGGAGATCCAACCAGTCCATTCTAAAGGAGATTAGCCCTGGGTGTACTTTGGAAGGAATGATGCTAAAGCTGAAACTCCAGTACTTTGGCCACTCATGCAATGAGTTGACTCATTGGAAAAGACTGTGATGCTGGGAGTGATGATTGGGAGTAGGAGGAGAAGGGGACAACAGAGGATGAGATGGCTGGATGGCATCACTGACTTGATGGACATGAGTTTGAGTGAACTCCAGGAGATGGTGATGGACAGGGAGGCCTGGCGTGCTGCAGTTCATAGGGTTGCAAAGAGTCAGACACGACTGAGCGACTGAACTGAACTGAAATAGAATCTTAGAATTCAAAGTGGCCTGAGCTCATCTACTCCAGTTTTTACTCAGTGTAAAAATTCCCTCTTTGATATTTTAATAGATGATTTGGGAATTTGCTTAGAACATTTAATATTTTGTAACATTTGTTGTTCTGTCGCTAAGTCCTGTCCAACTTTCTGTGACCCATGGACTGCAGCACACCAAGCTTCCCTGTCTTCCACTATCTCCTGGAGTTTGCTCAAACTCACATCCACTGAGTCAGTGATGCCATCTCACTATCTTATCCTCTGTAGCCCACTTCTCCTCCTGCCCTCAATCTTCCCAAGCATCAGAGACTTTTCCAATGAGCAGTTTTTTGCATCAGGTGGCCAAAGTATTTTGTAACAATGATTCCTCCATTTAAGTCAGCTCTAATTGTAGAAAAGCTCCACCTCTCACTTTCCTGGTGACTCAGAGGGCAAAGTGTCTGCTTGCAATGTGGGAGACCTGGGTTCAGTCCCTGGGTCGAGAAGATCCCCTGGAGAAGGAAATGGCAACCCACTCCAGTATTCTTGCCTGGAAAATCCCATGGACAGAGAAGCCTGGTAGGCTACAGTCCATGAGGTCACAAAGAGTTGGACACCACTGAGCGACTTCACTTTAACCATTTTATTTTAGTTAGAAAACTGCTTTCCTGAAAATTTCAACTTGTATCACTGTATGGAACAACTCTAATAATCCTTTTCCTGAATGACAGCTCTTAAAATATTTGAAAGCAGCTATTACATCTCCAGTAATCTCCTGTTCAACCTCCTACAACTTTATTATATTTCTTTGTTTGCTAACTTTTCCTATTCCTACTCCATCTTTTCTGCATGTGCTCCAATTTGCTCAAATGAAACACTCAGAAGTAAACTCCAGCTGGAGTCAGATCAATGCAAAGTGCTTCTAAGAGTGGTGAAAAAACCTCATTTCTTCATTGGAATTGGATAGATTATTCAGAAAATGAGACTAAAAAAATAAAAACACCCTTAAAAGAAAGAGTTTCTCAGAGCAACTCTGCAATTTTCTCTGTGTTGTAAACTTGGACTACTGTTTGTAACATTTTGGGGTATTTGGATTTGATCACAGTTTATTAATCATATTTTACCGATTCTCTGTAGCAATACCTTATAAGGTACATACACTCCAGTGCTCATAGCAGCATTGTTTACAATAGCCAAGATATGAAAGCAACCTAAGTGTCTATCAATAGACACATAAAGAAGATGTGGTGTGTATGTATATATGTGTGCTCTGTCACTCAGTTATGTCTGACTGTAGCCCACCAGGCTCCTCTGTCCATGGAATTTTCCAGGCAAGAATACTGGAGTGGGTTGCCATTTCCTCCTCTGGGGATCTTCCCCATCCAGGGATTGAACCTATGTCTCTTGCATTGGCAGGTGAATTCTTTACCACTGTGCCACCTGGGAAGCCCCATTTGTGTGTGTGTGTGTGTGTGTGTGTGTGTGTGTGTGTGTGTGTGTATATAAATTAAATATAAATATATAAATATAATATACAAATATAAAATAAAATATAAATAAATATATAAACAATGAATATATAAATATATAAAAAATAATATGCATAATGGAATATTAGTCACCTGTATTCTATAAAAATCCATATTCCATATAAAGGATACAGTCTTACCATTTGGGACAACTTGGATGGGCCTTGAGGGCATTATGCTGAGTAAAATAAGCCATATGGGAAAAGACAAATACCATATGATTTCACTCATATGTAGGCTATAAAAAAACAGGAAAAATAAGTGAACAAACCAAACAAAAGGAAGCATGTAAGTGCAGAGTACAAAGTAGTAGTTACCAGAAAGGAAGAGGTGGATATGGAGGGAAGAATAGGTAAAGCAGAAGAACTGTATGGTGAAAGATGGAAACTAACTTTTTGCTGGTGAGCATGTTGTATACAGAAGTAGAAATTAATGTTGTACACATGAAACTTATGTAATGTTATAAACCAATACACCTCAATAAAAAAATAAGTTAAAAAACAAGCAAATACTGGAACACAAATTCTCAGGATGGAGAATACACTGATGGGCAGGGGGATCTGAGAAGAGAGGGAACATAGGATAACTGGGGCTCTGGAAGGTGGGAAATGCCCAGCATGTTGGAGAAAGTAGTATAGCAATAGGTGGTTGCACAGAGTCCTAAGGAGATGGTCCTGAGGCAAATTCAAAGCATCTCCTTTGATCTGTCTGATTGAACCCAAGTTGCAAACGTGAAAGATGCCTCAGATCTTAGTATATATCATTCAGCCAAAGATGAGTCATCTCTACCTCATGCTTATAAGAGCCTGAAATGTATATACACTCATCCAGCAGGAATGAAATACATATTGCAGTCTTCATTAATACATTTTAAATTTGAATCTAAGTGAATAGCTTGGATTTGGTTAATTTTTAGCCATCTGTCAATATTGGGGTTCATGAAATAAATGTATCTTATTAGAGGAAAATGAAGTTATAATAGAAAAAGCCAGAAAGAAAAACACCAATACAGTATACTAATGCATATATATGGAATTTAGAAAGATGGTAACAATAACCCTGTATACGAGACAGCAAAAGAGACACTGATGTATGGAACAGTCTTGTGGACTCTGTGGGAGAGGGAGAGGGTGGGATGAATTGGGAGAATGGCATTGAAATATGTATAATATCATATATGAAATGAGTCGCCAGTCCAGGTTCGATGCAGGATACTGGATGCTTGGGGCTGGTGCACTGGGATGACCCAGAGGGATGGTATGGGGAGGGAGGAGGGAGGAGGGTTCAGGATGGGGAACACATGTATACCTGTGGCAGATTCATTTTTATATATGGCAAAACCAATACAATATTGTAAAGTTAAATAAAATAAAAAAAAAGAAAACTTGAGTTAATAGCTTCTGAAATTTGCCACAGCAAATAATAAGCTAGATTTTAAAGAATTACAGCATAAACATACTGTCCTTGACAAGAATTTGCTAAATCCTTTTTGTTACTCGGTTTCATTTAAATGGGAAATCTCTCTATGTTCTTAGAAAAACACTTAGGAAAACATCAAATAAATAGCCCTTCACAAGAAGATATGCTCACTCTTTACTAAACCCACAGTCATAAGCAGAAACCGAGAAATTCATTTAAAAATATTCTGAACTGCTTAAAATACAATCTTGTATTTCTTCATATTGACATTTCAAATTGTTAAGCTTAGACTTTTCCAAAGTTAAAGTAATCAACTGCTTGTTTCTTCTGTTTATAACCATGTACACACTTGCACTAAGTAATAACCTTTGTGTTGGAATTAAAGATTAAACACTCATTTAGTTTAACTTAGGTTCCATTTGTTTTCAATTAAGAAGAGAAAATCCTTTCAAGAACAATAGGTTATTTATATTTATGGTGCTTCATTTATAAAACCAAATAAGGTTTTGGTGTTTATAGTCATTAATGTTATTGAAATTAAATTGTATTAAATGAATGAGTTCAGTAAAAAATGAAAACAATTTAAGAGGTAAAAAATTAATTTAGATGATGTAATGGCAATCCACTCAAGTATTCTTGCCTGGAAAATCCCATGGATAGAGGAGGCTGGTGGGCTACATTCCATGGGGTCGCAAGAGTCAGACACGAGTTAGCCACTAAACCACCACCACCATTATCCTATAGTTATAATCAAAAGTTGGAAGCAGTAAGAGTAAGAGTTTAAAAATATTGTAGGGAATTAGCTTCTTTTATTTAATTCATATTAGGCAAGTATCTTTGTTAAATTCTACGTCATCCTCAATGGCACACACACACACATGCACACACGCACACACACACACATTAATAGCTGTAAATCTACCAAAACTTTATTTTTCTGCCAGAGATTGCCACTGACAAATAATATTTCAAACTATGCATATAAACCTGCTGCTGCTAAGTTGCTTCAGTCGTGTCCGACTCTGTGCGACCCCATAGACAGCAGCCCATGAGGCTCCCCCATCCCTGGGATTCTCCAGGCAAGAACGCTGGAGTGGATTGCCATTTCCTTCTCCAATGCAGGAAAGTGAAAAGTAAAAGTGAAGTTGCTCAGTCGTATCCGACTCTTAGCGACTCCATGGACTGCAGCCTACCAGACTCCTCCATCCATGGGATTTTCCAAGCAAGAGTACTGGAGTGGGGTGCCATTGCCTTCTCCGGCATATAAACCTACAGTGCTTTAAAAATGAGTGATACGCAGAATGATTCATACACACACACACACACACACACACACACACATAACCCCCAACCCCCTACCCTCCCTACCAAGATGTGGATATTCTAATCCCTGAAACCAGAACTTGACTGCATTACTTTAAATGGTAAAAGAGACTTTGCACATGCAATAAAGGTTAAGCACCTTGAGATAAAAATATTATCCTGGATTATCTGGGTGAACTCACTCTAATCATATGAGTCCTTTAAAGCAGGGAACTTTCTTGGGTGTAGCCAGAAAAAGATGGGACCAAAGAAAGAAAAGTTAGAGATTCAACTTTATCAGCCTTAAAGATGGAGGAAGGGAGCTACAAGCCAAGAAATGCATGTTGCTGCTGCTGCTGCTAAGTCGCTTCAGTCATGTCCAACTCTCTGTGACCCCATGGGCTGCTGTCTACCAGGCTCCTCTGCCCATAGGATTTTCCAGACAAGAGTACTGGAGTGGGTTGCCATTGCCGTCTCTGCAAGAAATGCATACAGCCTCTAGAAACTAGAAAAGATAAGGAAATGGATTCTTCTCCAGAGCCTAGTAACACTTCAGTTTTAGTCCAATGAGACCTTTATCAGACTTATGATATATAGAACTGTAACATATAATTGTGTTGTTTTAAGCCACTAAATTCATGGTCATTTGTTATAGCAGCACTAGAAAACTAATACAAGATACCATATTTCCAGCAGAAATCTCATTTTTAAATTGGGACAAACTTTATAGGATCTTTAGTCATGTGCATGCTCCTTAGAAGAAAAGCTATGACCAACCTAGACAGGATATTAATTTGCCAACAAAGGTCTGTCTTGTCAAAGCTATGGTTTCTCCAATAGTCATGTATGGGTGTGAGAGGTGGACTATAAAGAAAGCTGAATGCCAAAGAATTGATGCTTTTGAACTGTGGTGTTGGAGAAGACTCTTGAGAGTCCCTTGGGCTTCAAGGAGATCCAACCAGTCCATCCTAAAGGAAATCAGTCCTGAATGTCCATTGGAAGGACTGATGCTGAAGCTGAAGCTATAATACTTTGTCCACCTGATATGAAGAACTGACTCATTGGAAAAGACCCTGATGCTGGGAAAGATTGAAGGTGGGAGAAGGGGATGACAGAGGATGAGATGGATGGATGACATCACCAACATTATGGACATGAGTTTGAGTAAACTCCAGGAGTTGGTGATAGACAGGGAAGCATGGCATGCTGCAGTGCATGGGGTTCAAAAGAGTCGGACACCACTGAGTGACTGAACTGAACTGAATCATTTGCACTATTCTGATGGAACTTTTTTAAGTGAGAGAAGAAAGCTATACTAGTTTTCACAAACTAGTACATTTTTCTTATTGTGTTTTAGAAAATCAAATATTTATGTAATCAGCACAAATATTCATTAACATCGATAATCAAAACTCCTCAAATTACCATATTTAGCATGCCATGCACACTATTAAATTTCCCTGTGAGAAGATTCCACATATACAGTCCTAATCTAAACCAAATGCCCCTAGGAGACCAATCTCTTTTAAACAGAAACTTTCTCAGGAGATTGAAAATTGCATATTATAATTATAGGATCTTAATTTTCACTCAAAATATGGCAATTTCAGGCTCATGGATTCCAACTTTGGCAATTAACAAATGCATAGAAAAGGGAAAAGGGGTTACTAATATTCTTTCTTTTGTATAAAGAGACTTCAATAGCATCTAAAATATCACTTTTGTCTAAGTCTTTACTCTCTCTACATTTTGAATTTGGTATTGTGAATAAAATCATATTCTTTAAAAATCATTGCAGACAATGTTATTTAAAGGAGTCTTTCATAAACCACTCAAATTTTAGTTGTGTAAGTTAAGTCAATGAATAAAATACTGGAAGTCAATGAATAAAACACTGCCATAAAAAATTAAGGTTAGGGTTAGAGATTCATCCAGGCAGAGATGATTGGAGATCAGTGGAGAAATAACTCCAGAAAGAATGAAGGGATGGAGCCAAAGCAAAAAGAATACCCAGCTGTGGCTGTGACTGGTGATAGAAGCAAGGTCTGATGCTGTAAAGAACAATATTGCATAGGAACCTGGAATGTCAGGTCCATGAATCAAGGCAAATTAGAAGTGGTCAAACAAGAGATGGCAAGAGTGAATGTCGACATTCTAGGAATCAGCGAACTGAAATGGACGGGAATGGGTGAATTTAACTCAGATGACCATTATATCTACTACTGCGGGCAGGAATCCCTCAGAAGAAATGGAGTAGCCATCATGGTTAACAGAAGAGTCCAAAATGCAGTACTTGGATGCAATCTCAAAAACGACAGAATGATCTCTGTTCATTTCCAAGGCAAACCTTTCAATATCACAGTAATCCAAGTCTATGCCCCAAACAGTAACGCTGAAGAATCTGAAGTTGAATGGTTCTATGAAGACCTACAAGACCTTTTAGAACTAACACCCAAAAAAGATGTCCTTTTCATTATAGGGGACTGGAATGGAAAAGTAGAAACTCAAGAAACACCTGGAGTAACAGGCAAATTTGGCCTTGGAATACGGAATGAAGCAGGGCAAAGACTAATAGAGTTTTGCCAAGAAAATGCACTGGTCATAACAAACACCCTCTTCCAACAACACAAGAGAAGACTCTATACATGGACATCACCAGATGGACAACACCGAAATCAGATTGATTATATTCTTTGCAGCCAAAGATGGAGAAGCTCTATACAGTCAGCAAAAACAAGACCAGGAGCTGACTGTGGCTCAGACCATGAACTCCTTATTGCCAAATTCAGACTGAAATTGAAGAAAGTAGAGAAAACCAGTAGATCATTCAGGTATGACCTTAATCAAATCCCTTATGATTATACAGTGGAAGTGAGAAATAGATTTAAGGGCCTAGATCTGATAGATAGAGTGCCTGATGAACTATGGAATGAGGTTTGTGACACTGTACAGGAGACAGGGATCAAGACCATCCCCATGGAAAAGAAATGCAAAAGCACAAAATGGCTGTCTAGGGAGGCCTTACAAATAGCTGTGAAAAGAAGAGAAATGAAAAGCAAAGGAGAAAAGGAAAGATATAAACATCTGAATGCAGAGTTCAAAGAATAGCTAGAAGACATAAGAAAGCCTTCTTCAGCGATCAATGCAAAGAAATAGAGGAAATCAATAGAATGGGAAAGACTAGAGATCTCTTCAGGAAAATTAGAGATACCAAAGGAACATTTCATGCAAAGATGGGCTCGATAAAGGACAGAAATTGTATGGACCTAACAGAAGCAGAAGATATTAAGAAGAGGTGGCAAGAATACACGGAAGAACTATACAAAAAAGATCTTCACAACCCAGATAATCACGATGGTGTGATCACTCATCTAGAGCCAGACATCCTGGAATGTGAAGTCAAGTGGGCCCTGGAAAGCATCACTACAAACAAAGCTAGTGGAGGTGATGGAATTCCAGTTGAGCTATTCCAAATCTTGAAAGATGATGCTGTGAAAGTGCTGCACTCAATATGCCGGCAAATTTGGAAATGTCAGCAGAGGCCATAGGACTGGAAAAGTTCAGTTTTCATTCCAATCCCAAAGAAAGGCAATGCCAAAGAATGCTCAAACTACCACACAATTGCACTCATCTCACAGGCTAGTGAGATGCTCAATGCTCAAAATTCCCAAGCCAGGCTTCAGCAATATGTGAACCGTGAACTTCCTGATGTTCAAGCTGGTTTTAGAAAAGGCAGAGGAACCAGAGATCAAATTGCCAACATCCGCTGGATCGTGGAGAAAGCAAGAGAGTTCCAGAAAAACATCTATTTCTTCTTTATTGACTATGCCAAAGCCTTTGACTGTGTGGATCACAATAAACTGTGGAAATTCAAGAGATAGGAATACCAGACCACCTGATCTGCCTCTTGAGAAATCTGTATGCAGGTCAGGAAGCAACAGTTAGAACTGGACATGGCACAACAGACCAGTTCCAAATAGGAAAAGCAGTTCGTCAAGGCTGTGTACTGTCACCCTGTTTATTTAACTTATATGCAGAGTACATCATTAGAAACGCTGGACTGGAAGAAACACAAGCTAGAACCAAGATTGCCGGGAGAAATATCAATAACCTCAGATATGCAGATGACACCACCCTTATGGCAGAAAGTGAAGAGGAAGTAAAAAGCCTCTTGATGAAAGTGAAAGAGCAGAGTGAAAAAGTTGGCTTAAAGCTCAACATTCAGAAAATGAAGATCATGATATCTGGTCCCATCACTTCATGGGAATTAGATGGGGAAACAGTGAAACAGTGTCGGACTTTATTTTTCTGGGCTCCAAAATCACTGCATATGGTGACTGCAGCCATGAAATTAAAAGACGCTTATTGAAAAACAGAGACATTACTTTGCCAACAAAGTTTCATCTAGTCAAGGCTATGGTTTTTCCTGTGGTCATGTATGGATGTGAGAGTTGGACTGTGAAGAAGGCTGAGCACTGAAGAATTGATGCTTTTGAGCTGCGGTGTTGGAGAAGACTCTTGAGAGTCCCTTGGACTGCAAGGATATCCAACCAGTCCATTC
This sequence comes from Bos taurus, assembly GCF_002263795.3. Taxonomy (NCBI): domain Eukaryota; kingdom Metazoa; phylum Chordata; class Mammalia; order Artiodactyla; family Bovidae; genus Bos; species Bos taurus. Next base: position 83,248,245 of record NC_037329.1, on the reverse strand, counting down.
TGAAGGAGATCAGCCCTGGGATTTCTTTGGAAGGAATGATGCTAAAGCTGAAATTCCAGGACTCTGGCCACCTCATGCAAAGAGTTGATTCATTGGAAAAGACTGATGCTGGGAGGGACTGGGGGCAGGAGGAGAAGGGGACGACAGAGGATGAGATGTCTGGATGGCATCACTGACTCGATGGATGTGAGTCTCAGTGAACTCCAGGAGTTGGTGATGGACAGAGCGGCCTGGCGTGCTGCGATTCATGGGGTCACAAAGAGTCAGACACAACTGAGTGACTGATCTTATCTGGTTTTAAAATCAATAACTTAAATGCATATGGATAAAAATCTTACACATGATCCAAAAGTAACTGCCACTGATGCAATTAATCTGGTATAGGCATGTAGAAAGTACAATATTTGTGAAAATACTAATTGTTTAACATCACTAAGGACATTTTTTCACAACATTGAAGTACCAAAATTTTTGTAAAAACCTACTTTAGTATTAGGCAAACATTATAAAAATTAAACTTTAAGTAATTTTCATGTAGTGTTCAAACCATGGAAATTTGTGATTCAAAGTCATATAACTGAGATTTAAAGAAAATGTGAAAAACATGTGCCCGTCAATGTATATCTGTATTCATACATTGATAGATATAAATATGTAAATAAACAGTTTCAGGTATGTTGATATAAATATATAGCTTATAATCACAAAATGCTGGAATTGACACATGTGCTGTCTTTCTTAAATATCATCCATCTTCTTTAATTTTGTTTTCCATTTTTATATAGAAAACAATTTTATTACATGTTCTTTAATTAATACTAAGATATTTGTGAATAACTTATTAAAAATACTCTTGTATTTTTCATCAATTGATAATTTTGATGAGTGCATAATAAATATTTGTGTCTCTAAAAGATGCAAAATGACTTTTTAAATAACATATTTATCTTTTTAAAATCAGGATCTCCCCCATTTTGTTCTGTTTCTGTGCATTTTACCCATGACATATATAATTATAAAGGAGAGTGTTCAGTCACTAAGTCATGTCCAACTCTGTGATCCCATGGACTGTAGCATGCCAGGCTCCTCTGTCCTCCACTATCTCCTGGAGTTTGCTCAAATTCATTTCCATTGAGTTGGTGATGCCATCCAACCATCTCATCCTCTGTTGCCCCCTTCTTCTTCCCTCAATCTTTCCCAGCATCAGGGCCTTTTCCAATGAGTCGGCTCTTCACATCAGGTGGCCAAAGTATTGGAGCTTCATCTTCAGCTCCCAATGAATATTCAGGATTGATTTTCTTTAAGATGGACTGGTTTGATCCCCTTGGTGTTTAAGGGACTCTCAAGAGTCTTCAACAGTACCATGATTTGACAGTATCAATTCTTCATCACTCAGCCTTCTTTATGGTCCACTCTCTTATCTGTACATGACTACTGGTAAAACCATAGCTTTGACTATATGGGCCTTTGTCGGCAAACTGATGTCTCTGCTTTTAATATGCTGTCTAGGTTGGTCATAGCTTTCCTTGCAAGGAACAAGCTTCTTTTAATTTCATGGCTACAGTCACCATGCACAGTGATTTCGGAGCCCAACAAAATAAAATCTGTCATGCCATAATCTTAGTTTTTTAATGTTGTGTTTTTAGCCAGCTTTTTCACTCTCCTCTTTCACCCTCACCAAAGAGTCTTTAATTCTCTTCATTTTCTGCCACTAGAGTGGTATCATCTGCATATGTGAGGTTGTTGATATTTCTTCTGGCAATCTTGAACCTAGGTTATGATAAGCAAGGTAACAATATACAGCCTTGTACTCTTTTCACAGTTTTGCCCAGTCAGTTGTTCTGGGTTTGGTTCTAACTGTTGCTTCTTGACCTGCATACAGGTTTCTCAGGAGACAGGTAAGGTAGTCTGGTACTTCAATCTCTAAGAATTTTCTGCTCTTTGTTGTGATCCATACAAAGGTTTTAGTGTAGTCAGTGAAGCAGAAGTGGATGTTTTTCTGGAACTCTCTTGCTTTCTCCATGCATCAACAAATGTTGGCTATTTGATCTCTGGTTCCTTTGCCTGTTCTAAACTCAGTTTGTACATCTGGAAGTTCTTGGTTTACATGCTGCTGAACAATAGCTTGAAGGATTTTGAGCATAACCTTGCTGGTGTGTGAAACGAGCACAATTGTATGGTAGTTTGAACATTCTGTGTCATTGCCTTTCTTTGGGACTGGAATGAAAACTGATCTTTTCCAATTGTGGCCACTGTCTCGTTTTCCAAATTCGCTGGCTTATTGAATGCAGTACTTTAACAGCATCATCTTTTAGGATTTTAAATAGCTCCGCTGGAATTCCGTCACCTCCACTCGCTATCTTTGTTTGCAGTAATGTTTCCTAAAACCCACCTGACTTCACACTCCAGGATATCTGGCCCTAGGAGAGTGACCACACCATCATGATTATCTTGGTCATTAAGACTTTTTTGTGTAGTTCTGTGTATTCTTGCCATCTCTTCTTAATCTCTTCTTCCTCTGTTAGGTCCTTATTGTTTTCTGTCCTTTATTGTTCCCATCTTTGCATGAAATTTTCCCTTGATAGCTCCAGTTTTCTTGTAGAGATCTCTAGTCTTTCTCACTCTATTGTTTTTCCTTTTTTTTTTTTTTGACTTATTTATTGTTTATTTAAGAAGGCCTTCTTTTCTCTTCTTTATATTTGCTGGAACTCTGCATTCAGTTGGATATATCTTTCTTTTTGCCCCTTGCTTTTCACTTTTCTTCTTTCCTAAGCTATTTGTAAAGCCTCTTCAGGCAATCACTTTGCCTTTTTGCATTTCTTTTTCTTTGGGAAGGTTTTGGTCAGTTCCTCCCATATAATGTTATGAATCTCTTTCCATAGTTCTTCAGGTACTCTGTCTACCAGATCCAATCCTTGAATCTCTTTGTTTCCTTTACTATATAATCATAAGGAATTTGGATTAGGTTATACCTGAATAGTTTAGTGGTTTTCCCTACTTTCTCCAATTTAAGTCTGAATTTGGCAATAAGGAATTCATGATCTGAGCCACAGTCAGCTCCTGTCTTGTTTTTGCTGACTATATAAAGCGTCTCCATCTTTGGCTGCAATGAATATAATCAATCTGATTTCAATATTGACCATCTGGTGATGTCCAGGTGTAAAGTCTTCTCTTGTGTTGCTGGAAGAGGGTGTTTGCTATGACCAGTGCATTCTCTTGGCAAAACTCTCTTAGACTTTGCCCTGCTTCATTCTGTACACCAAAGCCAAACTTGCCTGTTACTCCAGGTATCTCCTGGCTTCCCACTTTTGCATTCCATTCCCCAGTGATGAAGAAGACATCTTTTTTGATGTTAGTTCTAGAAACTGTTGTAGGTCTTCACAGAGCTGTTCAATTTCAGCTTCTTCAGAGTCAGTATTTGGGGCATAGAGTTGGATAACTGGATGTTGAATGGTTTGCTTTGGAAAGGAGACAAGATCATTCTGTTATTTTGGGGGTTACATACAAGTACTGCATTTTGGACTCTTTTGTTGGCTATGAGGGCTAATCCATTTCTTTTAAGAGATCCTTCACAGTAGTAGATGTAATGGTCATCCTAATTAAATATGCCCATTCTCATCCATTTTAGTTCACTGATTACTAATATGTCACGGAGAAGGCAATGGCAACCCACTCCAGTACTCTTGCCTGGAAAATCCTATGGACAGAGGAGCCTGGTAGGCTGCAGTCCATGGGGTCACTAGGAGTCGGACACGACTGAGCGACTTCACTTTCACTTTTCACTTTCATGCATTGAAGAAGGAAATGGAAACCCACTCCAGTGTTCTTGCCTGGAGAATCCCAGGGACGGGGAAGCCTGGTGGGCTGCCACCTATGGGGTTGCACAGAGTTGGACATGACTGAAGCGACTTAGCAGCAGCAGCAGCGAGATGTCAATATTCAATCTTGCCATCTCCTGCTTGACCACATCCAATTTACCTTGATTCATGGACCTAATATTCCAGAAATAGCAGGAAAGGGGAGAAAATGGAGGGAATGGCAGGAAAGGGGGAAAACAAAGATACCTCAAAAGGCAAAGACCAAATCCCTTACATATAACTTTGTCCTTATACTATGACATTTTGAAGAAATTATAACTAGTGTATAAGCTTAGACTTTTGGTAAATGATTGCCTATATTTTTTATCTTTCTATTTAAAATGTATCCTGTAATTAACCTCCTCAAAACTTCTTCTAAGAATGCCAAGAACACATATATTAGTTGTCTCAATATTAAACGAAGCTTTCCAAACGTTATTTTGAGTCCTTAGGGGCCATGTATGTGTGCATGCCAAGTCACTTCAGTTGTGTCTGACTCTGCAACCCTAGGATCATAGCCTGCCAGACTCCTCTGTCTGTGGGATTCTTCAGGCAAGAATACTGGAGTGAGTTGCCATGCCCTCCTCTAGTGGTACTTCCTGTCCCAGAGATCAAGCCTGCTGCTCTTACATCTCCTGCACTGGCAGGCAAGTTCTTTATGCCAATACCACCTGGAAGCCCCTTAAAGGCTATACCCTAAAAATAATAGCCCCAAATTTATCATCTGTCATTATTTGATAAATCTGCCTTTCAAAATGTTGGTAGTCGGAATTAAGTGATAAATAATGTTCAAATTAAAATGCTTAAAGTAAATAATTATTTGTTTTCTGCTAGCTGAGTTTTAACTTTTTCCTTTCTTTAAAAAAATAACCCCTGGATAAGTTCAAGTTACTTTGGGGCTATAAGAGCAAGACACAGGCTAAGCAATTTAATAAAAGCAATGCAAAAGAAAACAAAAAGAGAGTGAGTCAACTGTCTTTATTAAAAAAAAATGAGGGTTCAGGATGGGGAACACGGGTATACCTGGGGCGGATTCATTTTGATATTTGGCAAAACTAATACAATATTGTAAAGTTTAAAAATAAAATAAAATTAAAAAAATAAACAAACAAAAAAAAAAATAAAAAGAAAAAAACTGCAATCTTGCCTAGTGAAAAAAAGACTTAAATTCTTTAAAACAATCAGGGGATAAACCTCCCCCTTCTCTGGTAAAAGACTTAGTATTAAATATCATTGCTTTTTTCTTTTTTTTCTTCAAAAACTTTATTCCAATTTTAGGGCTTAAAAAAGTGTATGTTAAAATTTCAAAAGATAATTGAAAAGCATCAAAACTTATTATGCAGTTGAACAAGTAGGCAGAGCACCAAAATAATGTGTCTTTCCTTGAAGATGGTATTTAAACTCAGTAAATTGTTCATTGTTTTATCTTAAATTTATTTTACAGATGATCATACTGTTATTTGAAGTGCTGAGAAACATTCTCAGGCCTACAAAATTATTACAAGCTGCAACCATTTTTTTGTAGTCAGCTTTTATTTTTTTGTATTCAACTTTTTTTTTTTTTTTGTATTCAGCTCAGTTCAGTTCAGTTGCTCAGTCGTGTCCAACTCTTTGCGACCCCATGAATCACAGCACACCAGGCCTACCTGTCCATCACCAACTCCCGGAGTTCATTCAGACTCACGTCCATCGAGTCAGTGATGCCATCCAGCCATCTCATCCTCTGTCGTCCCCTTCTCCTCCTGCCCCCAATCCCTCCCAGCATCAGAGTCTTTTCCGATGAGTCAACTCTTCGCATGAGGTGGCCAAAGTCCTGGAGTTTCAGCTTTAGCATCATTCCTTCCAAAGAAATCCCAGGGCTGATCTCCTTCAGAATGGACTGGTTGGATCTCCTTACAGCCCAAGGGAATCTCAAGAGTCTTCTCCAACACCGCAGTTTCAAAAGCATCAATTCTTCGGTGCTCAGCCTTCTTCACAGTCCAACTCTCACATCCATAAATGACCACAGGAAAAACCATAGCCTTGACTAGAGAGTCCTTTGTTGGCAAAGTAATGTCTCTGTTTTTGAATATGCTATCTAGGTTGGTCATAACTTTCCTTTCAAGGAGTAAGCATCTTTTAATTTCATGGCTGCAGTCACCATCTGCAGTGATTTTGGAGCCCCCCAAAATAAATTCTGACACTGTTTCCACAGTTTCCCCATCTATTTCCCATGAAGTGATGGGACCAGATGCCATGATCTTCGTTTTCTGAATGTTGAGCTTTAAGCCAACTTTTTCACTCTCCACTTTCACTTTCATCAAGGGGCTTTTTAATTCCTCCTCACTTTCTGCCATAAGGGTGGTGTCATCTGCATATCCGAGGTTATTGATATTTCTCCTGGCAATCTTGTTCCAGCTTGTGTTTCTTCCAGCCCAGCATTTCTCATGATGTACTCTGCATATAAGTTAAATAAACAGGGTGACAATATACAGCCTTGATGTGCTCCTTTTCCTATTTGGAACCAGTCTGTTGTTCCATGTCCAGTTCTAACTGTTGCTTCCTGACCTACTTACAGATTTCTTAAGAGGCAGGTCAGGTGGTCTGGTATTCCCATCTCTTGAAGAAATTTCCACAGTTTATTGTGATCCACACAGTCAAAGGCTTTGGCATAGTCAATAAAGCAAAAATAGGTGGTTTTTTTTGAACTCTCTTGCTTTTTCCATGATCCAGCAGATGTTGGCAATTAATCTCTGGTTCCTCTGCCTTTTTTAAAACCAGCTTGAACATCAGGAAGTTCACTGTTCACATATTGCTGAAGCCTGGCTTGGAGAATTTTGAGCATTACTTTACTAGCATGTGAGATGAGTGCAATTGTGTGGTAGTTTGAGCATTCTTTGGCATTGCCTTTCTTTGGGAGTGGAATGAAAACTGAACTTTTCCAGTCCTGTGGCCACTGCTGAGTTTTCCAAATTTGCTGGCATATTGAGTGCAACACTTTCACAGCATCATCTTTCAGGATTTGAAAGAGCTCAACTGGAATTCCATCTCCTCCAGTAGCTTTGTTTGTAGTGATGCTTTCTAAGGCCCACTTGACTTCACATTCCAGGATGTCTGGCTCTAGATGAGTGATCACACCGTCGTGATTATCTGGGTTGTGAAGATCCTTTCTGTACTTTTCTTCTGTGTGTTCTTGCCACCTCTTCTTAATATCTTCTGCTTCTGTTAGGCCCATACCATTTCTGTCCTTTATCGAGCCCATCTTTGCATGAAATGTTCCCTTGGTATCTCTAATTTTCTTTAAGAGATCTCTAGTCTTTCCCATTCTGTTGTTTTCCTCTATTTTTTGCATTGATCGCTGAGGAAGGCTTTCTTATCTCTTCTTTCTATTCTTTGGAACTCTGCATTCAGGTGCTTATATCTTTCCTTTTCTCATTTGCTTTTTGCTTCTCTTCTTTCACAGCTATTTGTAAAGCCTCCCCGGACAGCCATTTTGCTTTTTTGCATTTCTTTTCCATGGGGATGGTCTTGATCCCTGTCTCCTGTACAATGTCACAAACCTCATTCCATAGTTCATCAGGCACTCTATCTATCAGATCTAGGCCCTTAAATCTATTTCTCACTTCCACTGTATAATCATAAGGGATTTGATTTAGGTCATACCTGAATGGTCTAGTGGTTTTCCCTACTTTCTTCAATTTAAGAAATTTCAATTCAGTTCAAGAAACACTTCGAGTAATAGGCAAATTTGGCCTTGGAATACAGAATGAAGCAAGACAAAGACTAATAGAGTTTTGCCAAGAAAATGCACTGGTCATAACAAACACCCTCTTCCAACAACACAAGAGAAGACTCTACACATTGACATCACCATATGGTCAACACTGAAATAAGATTGATTATATTCTTTGCAGCAAAAGATGGAGAAGCTCTATACAGTCAACAAAAACAAGACCAGGAGCTGACTCTGGCTCAGATCATGAACTCCTTATTTTTTTGTATTAAGTCTATTTAATTGTAGAACTTATATAATAACAATTTCATACTGTCTTTTTGAATGTGATTCAACAGCATGTACTTAGAACTGCAGTAGCAGGCATAGAAAAGAAGAAATGGATGAGTGCAAATGGCATAAAAATGGACTAGTCAACATCTATTATTAATTGAGTTGAAGGGAGCATTAGATGATATGTCCATGAAAATTTCAAAATTTTCCAAATTGGGTAAATAGAAGAAAAGTAGTGACTAATGACAGAAGTAGTGAAATCTGAAAGAAAATTTGTGAAAAAATAATTATGAGTTTGTTTTCACTTATATTGAGTTTAGAATGACAGTGGTTCTCCAGGTCACAACAGATGGCCCTTCAACTGAAGATACAGTGCAGCTTATTTGTGGGTTTTCTCTATAAATTAAGGCTATGATATTTAATGAGCTATCTGATAATATGCTGTGTTTTCACAGAGAGTATCTACAGTTAGAGGAGGATAGCAGAAGTGAATAAAACTTTCAGTCATTCCGTATCTGTCCTCACCTGCTAACACAGCCAGTTTTTCCTTTTGCTGGCACTTTGTCCTCTTTACCATGAAACTTCAGTACCTTTTATGAAAAGGAAACTTTCTTCAAAACCAGTAACTTCATCCCTGACTTCTACTTGAATATAGTTATATAAATCATCATATGTTTCCCCCCAAATCACTGGATAACTGTCATCTTCAACCTTTGTGTTATAAAGAACTGCCATTCATCTGCTACCCTTACATTAAAAGCAGCTCTTGGGTTAAATTTTCTCATCCCATCTTTTACGTCTTTGTTAGTTCAAATTTTTCTGTAATGTAGATTTGGTGCATGTTTCATCAGAGAGTATCCAATTTTAGTAAATTCATTTAGTGTGAAAAGGTTACTATTTTATACTCAGTCATCTATGAAATGTAATTATTCTGGCTATGTACCCCACCAAAAGCAAAATTGCCAGTTAGTGTGATAAACCATGGTATGATCTTAGAACAGAGAAGATAAAATCAAATGAAGCCTATTTTCACAGAAACATCTCAAGGACAACTTTTGATGTCTCAGTGCATACAACCTCAGTCATCTGTATTGATTTTCTCCTTTAACTGATTTATTCAATCATCTGTATTTTGAAATAGTATCTAATGTATACTATCCTGTAAATAATCATTTTCTGGTTAAAAAAACAATAACATGATGCTCATGACTTTCTCTGTGGTGTAAGCATAGGGAATATGAAGATGCAATACATTGCAACTCTATAAAGTGGATTTGTGACTTCTCTGTGAAATGATGTGCTTTGTGAAGCACTTCTCTGGAGTGATGTTATGGATGGAAACACACACACACACACACACACACACACACACACACACACATATATATATACACAATTGTGTGATGCTGACCTAAAACCTACAATTCTGGCATCCACACATTAGTTTTATGATTATTTTCATCACTTGGAGTATAACTAGAGGAAACTAATATATACCATGTTTATTTTTCCTGAGCATCAATTGTCAGAATTTGCTTTGGATTCTGCAAGGACTCCTAAGGAAAGACCTCCTAGCAGATGCCCAAGAGCATATCTTGGTTAACTTATGATCACAGTCCCATCTGATGAAAATAGAAAATCTTATATCAAAATCTATATTAAAATACTGAGTTCTAAAATAGGTTCTCACAGAGGAAAAAAGAAATGAATTTTATTAGCTAATTCCTTTTTATCTCCTGTAACTCACTGTTCAATGTTCATCCTCTGGATGCTAACACCCATACAATTTTAAGCCACATCATTCAGCCATTTTTGGTAGCTTCTAGGAGAGCTAGAATCCACTTGACAACAGTAGTGGCTTCTACAACACAAGTCATGACAACAGAGCAGTCAGCGAGAAGGGAAAAACCAGTAGCACCCTGCCTACCCTGAGCTCACTCTTATGTAACCTGCGCAGTCTAGCAGTGCATTCGTGTACATACCAAGCATATCTTTTAGAATTTCATGTTTCACAAGTGACCAGGAAGTCTGTGGAATTTTGTTAAGAGGTGGGTGGTATACAGCATGAGATCAGGCAGTATTGAGTTTTTCCATGATTATGGGAGTAGCTGTCATACTGTGTTCTACAAGCAAGGCAAGCACTGCAGCAAGGCTGGCACTTCATGACAGTGATGTTGAAACTCTGTTTCTCCAAAGAAATAGAAATCTTCTCATTGTCATCTATAAGAGTGTGGTTAATATCGTGTTCCTGTGCTCAGTTGTTTCAGTTGTATTTAACTGTTTGTGACGCCATAGACCATAGCCCTACAGACCCCTCTGACCATGGAATTTTCCTGGTAAGAATACTGGAGTGGGTTGCCATGCCTTCCTCCAGGGGATCTTCCTGAACCAAGGATTGAAACTGCATCTCCGGCATTGCAGGTGGATTCTTTAATACTGAACCAGGGATATCAGCAAAAAATTAGAACTCTTTGGCCAATTGATGTACTTAGTTGCTCAGTCATGTCCAGCTCTTTTGGACCTCATGGACTGTAGCCCACCAGGCTCCTCTGTCCATGGGGATTTTCCAAGGAATAATACTGGAGTGGATTGCCATGCTCTTCTCCAGGGAATCTTCCCAACTCAGGGATCAAACCCAGGTCTCCCACATTGCAGGTGGATTCTTTACTATCTGAGCCATCAAGGGAGTCCAAGTGAATCTAAAGAAGTGTACACATTGAGTTCAACTTTGGTAATATGAAGGGTGAATGGGAAGACTTGCACAAAACTTGTGTGAAAAGAGAGTCAAAATTTAGGAAATCACCTCACACATATATATTTTGTAGGTAAGACTTCACTTAATGTGGACAGGTGACTGGAAAGGGAAAGAAAATTTCCTATAATTTCTTTGTTTGAACAACTACATAACATAAATTGCTGAGACCAAGACGGTGGGAAATATGAACAACTTTTCTTAAGCAAAATGTGTTTGAGATTCTTGTGGTATTTATAGTGGAATAATAAGGACAAAAGTGGAGTGGTATTTTGAAGTGAAATTTAACAAAGAAGTGTTTTATATCATATTGTATTTGTTTTGCTAAAGGCTATGGAGTTACAATATAAATAGTCTGAATGCTGTTGGGAAGTTGAGTAATGAGCTCTGAGAAGAGAGGCAGTAAGGCATGACTCCAGGCTCACTTCTAAAGAAAGCTTGAGTCTGAAAGCCAGATTTAGGCTTTATTGGTCATGTGCACAGTATTCTTGCCTGGCAAATCCCATGGACAGAGCAGCCTGGTAGGCTGCAGTCCATGGGGTCGCAAAGGTCAGACACGACTGAGCGACTTCACTTTCACTTTCCACTTTCATGCATTGGAGAAGGAAATGGAAACCCACTCCAGTGTTCTTGCCTGGAGAATCCCAGGGACAGTGGAGCCTGGTGGGCTGCCGTCTATGGGGTTGCACAGAGTCGGACACGACTGAAGCAACTTAGCAGAAGCAGCAGCAGCACATAAATAAGTAGCTTAACTTGTCTAAGCTCCAAGGGAAAGCCAGATTTAAGACAGAACAAAAGGAGTGTATTCTGGTAAGAGATTGAAGATGTAAATGATTTTATTGATGACAGAGGGCGGGTGTACTTCAGGAGCAGATAAAGGTGTGGATTAAGATCAAAAAAGATGAATATGAGCCATTTTGGATTTTAAGAGATGAAAAACAGTCTAGAAAACCTGCCTAGGGGTATAAACAAATATAGGACCTGTCATTTAAAAAAATAGGGTAAACATCATAATGAGATTAATGATGATGGCTTCAAGGCATAGTGTCAGTGAGGTTGTGTGTGTCCTGGTAATAAAGGGGATTGATGAGGCTATTGCCTTGAGCTTTCCAAAATCAGTGGCACTCCCTGTTTCAATCTCTTTGACTTAAAGCTCATAATTTGGATCCACTATGTAATAATCTATATTTTTTCATTGGTGGTTTTGATCACTTAGGGACTTGGGGTAAGTTTTTGCTGTTTTTCTTACTCCTCCCGCATGACTTTTTTTTTTGGGGGGGTATGAAAGTTTATTACTATTGTGCTTTCATCATCAAAACTTATGATCTTGGTCTTTCCTTCCTACCTTTGTATAAGCCTAAAAGAGAGCCTTTGGCTACTTCAACAGTCTTAAAGGGGACTCTAGGAATGTTACCAAGAGCATGGCCATTGTGACCAAATCCAGCAACCAAAGCTTCATCTTTCCTCAATAAAATTCAAACAACCATCATTGGGTACAAAGCCTGTGATTTTTTTTTTTTTTTTGCCATTCTTAACTGAAGCCTGATACACTTTTTGGTGGCAGAATTTGGCTCTTTGACTTCAACCCCTACTTTTTAAGCACAATTTCTTTGGTATGAGAAGTGCCTCCAAAATGTTGTCCTTCAGGGCTGTGCCAAAATGGGCTTTCTAGAGCTGTTTATCATGCCATTTGTGGTCTCCCTGGTAGCTATGGACTTCCCTGGCAGTATGACTGGCAGTATGACCGCATGACATTTGTGCATCCTGCTGGCACCATGGGCCTGAGTGAAAGAGAGAAACAACAGAGGAGGGACCACAAGCCACCACCCCCTCTTGATTTTTTAAGGTGACTTTACTATGGGAGAGATATATATATATACACACGTATATATTTGATGGTATAATGATAAATGCAGTGTTGTTTTATTAACATCTTGGCCAGCTCCTGGTGGCTCTTCAAGTTGGAGTTTTATACTGAACTGTGTGACTTGGGCCCAACTGAATGTCTTGCTGCTGCTGCTGCTGCTGCTAAGTCGCTTCAGTCGTGTCTGACTCTGTGTGACCCCATGGATGGCAGCCTACCAGGCTTCTCCGTCCCTGGGATTCTCCAGGCAAGAACACTGGAGTGGGTTGCCATTTCCTTCTCCAATGCATGAAAGTGGAAAGTGAAAATGAAGTCGCTCAGTCATGTCCGACTCTTAGCGACCCCATGGACTGCAGCCTACCAGGCTCCTCCATCCATGGGATTTTCCAGGCAAGAGTACTGGAGTGGGGTGCCATTGCCTTCTCTGACTGAATGTCTTTGTCAACAGCAGAAACATGAAGAACAGAGAACATCTGTGTTCTAATCTGCAAGCACTGTAACCCCACCTAACACTAAACATAAACTAATGGAGGTTTAGGGTTCCAAAAAATGAGGAGCTTGGGAGGGGTATGAGCTGACAGTTTGAGTTGTAGGCAGGAGTGTTCCCTATGAATGGGAAGAAACAGAAATGTTGAGAGAATGGAATGAAAGTTGCAACACCCCTATATCATCCATTCTTGTGGTTTCAGCAAGCATTGATATATTAACATCATCAAATCTAGATATCCAATGCTGCATTACTCTGAGATTAAAATCACTATATGCAAGTATCCACAAGGACACTGTCATGTAGGTGTATAAAGGGGCTTTCATACTGTGTCCAAAATGCAATATACCATCTTTCTACCAAGCTGGTATTCCTCCAATCATAACCATTTCATCAAATGACAGCACTAATCAACTATTTCTTCAAGCCACAAGCGAACAATCTACCTCTCCCTCCAAATCACCACATATGAACAATTACAAAAGCTTCAGGTGACATTTCATGGGTATATTGTGATTCTTTTTTTGCACTAATTTCCAATTTTACTTCTACTATTAATCCATTCTTCACAGAATTCTAATTGATATATCCCTTATTTTTTTATTACTTATATTCATTTTATTTAACTGCTGATTCCATTTTTCACCTAGTTGTGAAGGTAATTTTCTTAAAACACCCAATCTAAGTTCACCATTTCTGTTTTTCAGTTCCCTCATTGACTTTTGATTGTTTTTATAATCAATTACAAAAGCATTATTATTGCTTAGATAACCTTTCATTGTTTGACTTCTGCTTACATTTCCTCAATCATAAATTATTTATTCAGTCAACTAAGAATTGTGTACCCATTATATGTCAGAGACTATATTAAGTCTTTTGGACACATAGTGAAAAATACAGACAAAAGATTTCTGCTGTTTTATCAGTTCAGTTCAGTTCAGTCGCTCAGTCGTGTCTGACTCTTTGTGACCCCATGGACTGCAGCATGCCAGGCTTCCCTGTCCATCACCAACACCTGGAGCTTGCTCAAACTCATGTCCATTGAGTTGGTGATGCCATCCAACCATCTCATTCTCTGTCATCCCCTTCTCCTCCTGCTTTCAATCTTTCCTAGCATAAGGGTCTTTTCCAATGAGTCAGTTTTTCACATCAGGTGGCCAAAGTATTGGAGTTTCAGCTTCAGCATCAGTCCTTCCAATGAACATTCAGGACTGATTTCCTTTAGGATTGACGGGTTTGATGTCCTTCCAGTCCAAGGGACTCTCAAGAGTTCTTCTCCAATACCACAGTTCAAAAGCATCACTTCTTTGGTGCTCAGCTTTCGTTATAGTCCAACTCTCACATCCATACATGACTACTGAAAAAACCAAAGCTTTGACTAGAGAGATGGATTTTTGTTGGCAAAGTAATGTCTCTGCTTTTTGATATGCTGTCTAGATTCGTCATAGTTTTTCTTCCAAGGAGCAAGCATCTTTTAATTTCATGGCTGCAGTCACCATCTGTAGTGATTTTGGAGCCCAAGAAAATAAAGTCTGTCACTGTTTCCATTGTTTCCCCATCTATTTGCCATGAAGTGATGGGATCGCTGGCCATCATCTTCATTTTTTGAATGTCAAGTTTTAAACGAACTTTTTCACTCTCCTCTTTCACTTTCATCAAGAGGCTCTTTAGTTCTCCTTCTCTTTCTGCCATATGGGTGGTGTCATCTGAACATCTGAGGCTATGGCTATTTCTCCCGGCAATCTTGCTTCACAATTTAACTACCAAATAAGTGCTTCCAAATTTGTCTTTTATATGTCTACTCTGAAAACAAGTGATATGACTTAATATAAATAGTCCCGTCTTCGTATTCAATAAAACATTTTTTAAAAATCAAGAAAAAAGTATGTAATTATAAATTTCAAAATAATCTTTATTCACATTTAAAATATCTTTTTGCTTTCTCAATTCTTCTTTAACCCTATTGTTTACTTCACATTAATTTTTGGGAAATAGAAGTTATAGTAAGGGAAATTAAATAAAGGTTGTCAGTTCAACTAAGCAATTGGCTACTGAGATAATTGTCCATGTTATATACCTCTCTATCTTCTTCTAGAAATACATAATTAATGATTTAATTAATGTGATAAAAATACCTAGCTTCATAAAATGAATGTTATAAGATGAAAACCATTATGTCCCTCCCTAAACTGCAATAATACATTAAAGCAAGCTTCTTATCAGTATTATGATTTAAATACACACAAAAAATGGAGTCACCATTTTCTGAAACTATAGATTATTTTGAGCTTTGCAGCAATGATTTTTTGCCAATGTATTCATTATAGCTTTGATGAAATGAATATCCTACTTTGGAGACATCCTGCAAGGCTTCAAAATACCTTTATATCTTTCTGCAATTAAGTTGATAGTGTAAAACACAATTTATGGCATGAAATGAATGTAAAGCAGAATTTTAGTTGTTGGTCATACTGATCTGATTTTAGTACTGCCTTATACATCACTGCTTGATTTTGAAAAGCTGAGTGAATTAAAATATTTTCATTAATAATTAGTATTTTGAGTTAAATATTTAATTTTATGTGAGACAGGATTATATTGATTATCTCTTTATCTTGTGCTGCATCCTTGTATCCTTCTACTTTACATTTTCAGGAGATCAGTAAATAAGCTCTTAAATCCCTTAACAACTTCAGGTTATGATATACAATTTAAGTTTATTTCTCACTGGTCAAAAATATAATTAAATGTGTGTCTGAGTCTCCTTTTGATATTAAATTGTATATTCCATTTTTAGTTAACTGCATGTTTTTATGTCAAGTTAAGTACATGAACTGTGGTGTTGGAGAAGACTCCTGAGAGTCCCTTGGACTGCAGAGAGATCCAACCAATCCATCCTAAAGGAGATCAGTCCTGGGTGTTCTTTGGAAGGACTGATGCTAAAGCTGAAACTCCAGTACTTTGGCCACCTCATGCGAAGAGTTGACTCATTGGAAAAGACTCTGATGCTGGGAGGGATTGGGGGCAGGAGGAGAAGGGGACGACAGAGGATGAGATGGCTGGATGGCATCACCAACGCTATGGACATGAGTTTGAGTGAACTCCGGGAGCTGGTGATGGACAGGGAGGCCTGGCATGCTGCGATTCATGGGGTCACAAAGAGTTGGACATGACTGAGCGACTGAACTGAACTGAATTGAACTATATGACTTTTAGAATAAAATTAGATTATAGCACTTGTGGTCAAGCACCCAAAATATGCTAGATTAATTATTTTTTATTATTTCCTTTGAACTCTGCTTCAAAATCATGTAATTGATACAAAGAGATCAATAATAGGTACTATTTTTAATTGCATTATGTTGGGTAATAGATGAAAGTCAAGAGGTGAGCAAGCTAAAATATTCCTTAAGTATAGTAAAAACTACTCTGTACTCTTACGTTGGTGCAAATATAATTGTGGTTTTGGACTGTGAATTTTAAAACATAACTAGACTCAAACAGATCTTTATTAATCATAATAGGAACTATTACAGTCAACACATTTTTGCCAGTGAGAAATACATTTGTTTATTCCTGTAACATGAAAAGTTAAGCTTCAAATTCAATGAACTCTTGGAAAGCACTTTCTGCATCCTGCTTTCCAGTAGAATGAGAAACTACACTTCAAAATGATGGGCTTTTTTTTTTTTTTAGTCAGCTCATGAGGCACCCACTTATTGAGTTTTTTCACTTTTCCAAGTTGCTTCAAATGCTGAAAACCCATAGAATGGTCGAGATTCAGTTCTTCAGCAACTTTTCATGTAGCTGTAAGAGGATCAGCTTCAGTGATGGCTCTTAATTGGCTATTGTCAAATTTCTATGGCCAGTCACTGTGGTTCTCATTTTCAAGGCTTTTGTCTCCTTTGCAAAACTTCTTGAGCCACCACTGCACTGTCCATTTGTTGGCAATTTCTGAGTCAAATGCCTTGTTGATGTAAGCTGTCTCTGGTACATTATGACTCATTTTGAACTCAAATAAGAAAATTGCTTGAATTTCCTTTTTGTCTAACATCATTTCCATAGTCTAAAAAAATATAAAATAAACAGCAAGTAATAAGACATTAGAAAAAAAAATAAAAAACATGAAGCGAGAACTGCACATTAAAAGGATGTATAACGTAACCACACTTATTAAGAATGTATTCAAATATCAAATTGTAAATTTCAACAATATAAAAAATGCAGTTACTTTCACACCAACCTAATAACTACCCTGTATTAGTAAATAACAAAATAAATTTACCTTATGTCATTTATAGTAAGTGACATATATAATATACATACATTTGCAAAACTAGTATGACTTCTTCCAAGTTATATATACCAAGAAAATGGCAATTTTACCTGAACATTTTTTTGCAATATAAAGGTATGAACTTCTGATTGTTAATGTTGTTAGCCTTTAAAAAATAATTGTGAAATTTACATAACAATGATGATTGTTTACCATTTTTTCTGTGTTGCATTTCACTTATCATTTTGGCAAAACATTCTTGGTTTCTGCCTCTCTTTTTGATTGCTAAGTTTCTCAAGTTATGTGTGCTATTCCATATCTATCCAGTCATTCTTTTTGCTTGAGTTGTCCAGAATCATTTTTGTTTCTCTGTAAGCCAAGATCTATAACTAAAATATAAATGTAAATATACTTTTTCTTATGCATTATAATTAAAAGCACACATATGGACATAACTCTAAAGCCCAGATTACAAGCTCAAAAATTTTATTTCATGTAATATCTATAAGAATGCTATGTGTGCATGCATGCTCAGTTGCTTCAGTCATGTCAGAATCTGTGCGACCCTATGGACTGTAGCCCACCAGGCTCTTTGTCCATGTTATTCCTGGGGCAGTTATACTGAAGTGAGTTGTTATGCCCTCTTCCAGGGAATCTTCTGATCCAGGGATTGAGCCAGCATTTCTTGTGTTGCATGCATTGCAGGCAAATTCATCACTGCTGAGCCACCAGGGAAGCCCCAAGAATGCTATACTGGATACTGGTTCTAAAATAGAGCTGCAACAGATTCTGTGAGGCTTCTGCTTTGGGTATTTCATGATTGCCGTTCAGCTCCAAACTCAACAAACCATATTCTGCCTTGTGATGCTTGGGCTGGGAATATAGAAAACCCATTTCTTCTTTAACAGTGGTCCCCCTATCAGTCTTTGCCCAAAGGCCGTTAGGGAGAGACCGCTAACTGAGGGAAGAAGAAGGGACTGCTGATTTGCTTCCTGTGGTCCACCTGTGCACTTTCTGTTTCTGTCTGTGTTACCTCACTAGTGCTTCTTCAGCCCAGCAGAGGGAGTTTCCTCCTAGAGAAGCAGCTGACTTTAGTTTTCAGTTATTTCATCACTTTCAGATTATCTCTCTGCAACCCTTGTCCCCTTCTAAGATTCCAGAACCAGCTGGCCATCACTCTCCACCTCAATTTAAATTGGCTGCACCAATTTACATTCCTACCAACAGGGAATGAGGGTTTCCTTTCCTCCACATTCCTATCCTCCACATCCATTTCCTCCTGAGAAATCTGTATGCAGATCAGGAAGCAAAAGTTTGAACTGGACATGGAACAACAGACTGGTTCCAAATCAGAAAAGAAGTACATCAAGGCTGTATATTGTCACCCTGCTTATTTAACTTATATGCAAGAGTACATCATGAGAAATGCTGGGCTGGAAGAAGCACAAGCTGGAATCAAGATTGCAGGGAGAAATATCAGTAACCACAGATATGCAGATGACACCACCCTTAAGGCAGAAAGTGAAGAGGAACAAAAGAGCCACTTGATGAACATGAAAGAGGAAAGTGAAAAAGTTGGCTTAAAAGTCAACATTCAGAAAACTAAGATCATGGCATCTGGTCCCATCACTTCATGGCAAATAGGTAGGGAAGCAACGAAAACAGTGACAGACTTTATATTGGGGGACTCCAAAATCGCTGCAGATGGTGACTGCAGCCATGAAATTAAATAATGCTTGCTCCTTGGGAGGAAAGTTATGACCAACCTAGGCAGCATATTAAAAAACAGAGACATTACTTTGCCGACAAAGGTCTGTCTAGTCAAAGCTATGGTTTTTCCAGTAGTCATGTATGGATGTGAGAGCTGGACTATAAAGAAATCTGGGTGCCGAAGAATTGTTGCTTCTGAAGTGTGGTGTTGGATAAGACTCTTGAGAGTCTCTTGGACTGCAAGGAGATCCCACCAGTCCATCCTAAAGGAAATCAGTCCTGAATGTTTATTGGAAGGACTGGTGCTGAAGCTGAAGCTCCAATACTTTGGCCACCTGATGTGAAGAACTGACTCACTGGAAAAGGCCTTGACGCTGGGAAAGATCGAAGGTTGGATGGCATCACAGACTCAATGGACATGAGTTTGAGTAAACTCCAGGAGTTAGTAATAGACAGGGATGTCTGGTATGCTGCAGTCCATTGGGTTGCAAAGACTCAGACATGACTGAGTGACTGAACTGAACTGAATATACCTGGTAACATGTTATTTCTTTTGGTGACAGCCAGTCTGATAGAGGGCTTCCCAGGTGGTTCTAGAGGTAAAGATCATGCCTGCCAATGAAGGAGACTTAAGAGATGTGGGTTCAATCCCTTGGTAGGGAAGATCCTCTGGAGAAGGAAATGGCAACCCACTCTGATATTCTTACCAGGAGAATTCCATGAGCAGAGGAGCCTGGCAGGCTGCATTCCATGGGGCTGCAAGCAGTCAGACATGACTGAGCAATTAACACTTTCATTCTGACAGATGTAAAGTGGTATCTCATTGTTGTTTTTGATTTGCATTTTCCTGATGATTAGTGTTGTTGAGCATTTTTTCACTTGCCTGTTGGTCATCTGTGTCTTCTTTGGAAAAATGTCTATGCAGGTCCTTTGCAGAGTTTTATTCAGATTGTTTGGGTTTTTCATATTGAATTGTGTGGGGTTTTTACATATTTTGTTGCTGCTTTGTTGTTTAGTTACTAAATACATATTTGTACATTTTGTTGCTGCTTTGTTGTTTAGTTACTAAGATGTGTCTGACTCTTTGTGACCTCATGGAATGTGGCCTGCCAGGCTCCTCTCCCCATGGATTTTCCCAGGCAAGAATCCTGGACTGGGTTGCCTTTTCCTTCTCCATTGAATTTTTCAACCCAGGAAACAAACCAGCGTCCCCTGGTGGAAGACAGAGTCTTTACCACAGAGCTACCAGAAAAGCCATAATTCATATATTAACCCTTTATTGGGTAAATCATTTGCAAATAGCTTCTACCACTCAGTAGACTGCCTTTTGGTTTATTGATAATTTTCCTCACTGTGCAAAAGCCTTTTAGTTTGATGTTTCCCTACTTGTTAATTTTTGTGGCCCTTGACTTAGGAAAGTGCGTTAGGAGACACATCCAACAAAAGAAAAATATTGCTAAGATGGATGTCAAAGAGCATACTGCCCATGTTTTCTTCCAGGAGTTTTATAGTTTCAGGTCTTACATTTAAGGCTTTCATCCATTTCGAGTTTGCTTTTGCGTATGAGAAAGTGGTCCAGTTACCCTTTATTAAGCTTTCCCCCTTATCTAAGCTTCTGAATCTGAACCAAACTGCACTGAAACAAATTTTCCTGTTGTAAAATTATTTGATAAGGAATAATTAAAATGGAATAATTGACATTATTATTTAATATGTCAATTGTTTTTAACATATTAATATTATTAACACATAACATTCTACTTAGACCTTGAGAAAGAGTTTTGTTATTTTGTATCTAATTATTTCTCTCAGACACTCTTTACAGACAGTGAACATGCCCACATGCACATAAGAAGATATCTATAGCATGTAAAACATAAAAATGTATTGACTATAATTCTATAAAAATGACAGGTAATGCATTCAAAAGTACATGATTTTTGGTAGAGGACAGCCCATAAATTCAATACATTTATTGAATGGGCAATTACTGGAGCCCTTCAAGAAGTAAGGAAATCCTATTATCAGTCAGTTCAGGAGACAAAATTAACATTTAACTGAAGAGAAGATTTCATATAGGGAATAGTTAACTAGGTGTAAAGTTGTTAACAACAGCAAAAAAAAAGCAAGGACACAGGAAAATACTGCAAAGATAGCAATTGATGAACATTGTAACCATGAATGTAACTATCAAACCTAGGAAAATGTATTTGTTTTCCATCACCATATAACAAACTATGACAAATGTAGTGGCTTAAAACCACACGCTTTCATTATTTCACAATTTCTGTCAGTTAGGATTTACGACGTGGCTTGACTGAGTCCTCTGCTCAGGTCTCACAAGGCTGCAATCAGGTGCTGGGATGATGGCCTTCACATTTGGAACTCTTCAAGCACATTTAGATTGGACTGGGTTAGTTTCTTATAGCTATTGGACTGAGGGCCTCAGGTCGTAGAGGCCAGACCTTTTCTATTGGACTTTGGCTACATGATTGTTTTGCTTCTTCCAGGCCAGGAGGCAAGCATCTTTTAAGCACATTCACCTAAGTCAGAGACACCCAGGAGATTTTCCTTTTGAGTAATTCAAAATGAACTGATTTTGGACCTTAGAAACTTAGAAGCTTGGAGGAGTGGCTCCATGGAGATGAAACTAAAGAGGGAATACCAGCTGCCTGGTGCTGGTATCTCAGAGAAAAACATCATGAGTCTTTACTGTAAGCTTTGGAAAAATCTATAAACAAAATTCAGCTGTCAACAAAATATATTAAGGGAAAATGGAAAAAGAAGAAAGAAAACTAATACACACAAATACATACTTATACACATATACACACACACATATACATATATACACACACATGCATGCACATCAACCAAAAAATAAATTATATGTAGCTATGCATGTGTGCTAAGTTGCTTCAGTTGTGTCTGACTTTGTGCGACCCTATGGACTTTAGCCCTCCAGGCTCCTCTGTCCATGGGATTCCCCAGGCAAGAATACTGGAGTGGGTTGCCATGCCCTCCTCCAGTGGAATCTTCTTGATCCAGGGATCAAACCCACATCTCTTATGCACTGGCAAATGGGTTCTTTATCATAAGGGCCACTTTAGAAAAGCCCAAATGTAGCTATAGCAGTCCTCAATTCTGTAGCTGGTTGTGCAGCCTTAGTTAATAACTTCCTTTTCCATTGTCCATTTCATATTTTCTTTGCCTTCAGGCAGGACCTCAGCTCTTCAAAATTCTTTACTTGATGAATCGGCAGTAATCAATGTATTATCTCTGAGATTATCCATTCATTCATCTTTGCCATGCTCTGTTATAGTAGGGCTGGACCCTGTAAACCTTTCTTCCTTGTCAGCAGGCACAATGTTAAGCTCATAAGCTTAGTTAGTAGTGGGGGCAAAAGGAATGCTACAGGGTGAAAAGCTTTCTCTTCCTGGTTCCAGTGAGCTCTCTCCTCCTTGCTCTGGTGACATATGACATCCAGGGTCTTCTGAATCATCCTATGATTCTCACCTCCAAGCAGCTATCTGTAGAGACTCGGAAAGTGGTTCCTTAGTGAAGTCTGCTAGTTTCTCAATGGCTTCTTGCTGAGTTTTACAGGCACAATAAGGGGGAAATTTTCTCTGGAGTTTTAACAGGACCTCTCTGGTAGCTTCACAACAAAGTCTCAGGAAAATTCTAGGGGCCAGTGTCTAGTAAATTCTCCTCCCCAATAGGAAGTTTCCTCTTTGTTGAACTCAGAGTACATGATCTCAATGAATTTATCCATCATATACAGTATCACAGCCACACTTTCAATAATGGGGTCTAAATTTTAGACTTAGTGGGCTCTCTTGAAAATTTGTTTCTCCCTTTGGTTCTCTGCCTCAGTCTCTGAGGCAGTGACTGCTCTCTATATCTGCAATTTTTGCATTCTTTGGAATTCTCTTAGCCCCTTAGCAGTTAATCTCTATTAGGGATTAATAGTTAATGTATTCTTTAAGGTGTCTTTGCTAAGTTGCTTCAGTTGTGTGAGACTATGTCCAGCCCTATGGGCTGTAGCCTGCCAGGCTTCACAGTCCATGGGATTCTCCAGGCAAGAATACTAGAGTAGGTTGCCATGCCCTCCTCCAGTGGATCTTCCTGACCCAGGGATCAAACCCACATCTCTTAGGTCTCCTCTCCTGAATTGGTAGGCCTTTCCTTACCACTAGTGCCACTTCAGAAGCCCATATTCTTTACATTAGTCTTTTTTTTTTTCCTATTGAAATTCCTGTGTTCTTCTTGTTTACTGACTGAGAGTGAAACCCTTTGTGACCCCATGGACTGTAGCCCTCTAGGCTTCTCTGACCATGGAATTCTCCAGGCAAGAATACTGGAGTGGATTGCCATTCCCTTCTCCAGGGGATCTTTCCTATCCAGGGATTGATCCCAGGTCACCTGCATTGGCAAGTGGATTCTTTACTGTCTGAGCCACCAGCTGCTTCTGCTGCTAAGTTGCTTCAGTCATGTCCGACTCTGTGCAACCCCAGAGACCTTGACTAATACAGAATTGGTATCAGGAATCGTCCAAGAAAATGTGTACAAAGATGAGATTCTGAAGTTGGTTTAGTTGTGTCATTAGTCTTCAGTGAAATGCTGAGCTCTTTGTAAATGGGAAATAAGATGATAATAATCCTTGGCATGCAGTGGCATCACAATTAATCAATCTATTACCTATGTTTGATTTTGATGAATTACCTACTGAAGCAACTACCTCGGGATACAAAGCAACAGCTGCACTTGACTGTTATGTCAGAATAGTGACAACAGGTCCTCTGGTGTGAATGGAATCTCCTCTAGTGAACGGGGCTCTTAGAAAAAAAAAAAATGACATATGCAGTTAATTTAATGCTCAGCTCAAGATAAGATCTGAAAACCAGGGAGTTTCTGTGACTGCCTTAAAAGAATCTCTTATTTCAGCAGTCATAGGGCTGATGTTAAAATGAAATACAAAATTAAATTGAGGGGGTTGAAGTCAGAGTTTCATCATGTTTCTATGTGAAAGTTAGAGCGATAGTGAAAAATAATGAGATTCAAAAACTTTAAATGGGGACATCTGTTTACGTCCATATTAAACTAAAAATATGGAACCCAAAGTCACTGTGGGCTTTCATTGCTAATGGAAATAGGCTGACCTGCAATGTCTACAAATATTAACTTACCTATCTTGAAACCCTTGTGATATCATAATTTAGATGCCCTGCAGAAGTAAGCCATTCCCCTCAAAACCCCAAAACAACTACCCTTTGTGGCCAGTAGACCTTTAACTAGGATAAAATCTCAGGTTGTTTCTGGAGGTCAGGCTCACACCATTACCTGGAAGGAAATAGCTTACGCATTAAATAATGATAAAATATGAATACATGCATGTGTCTATATGTATGTATTTATATATATTTATATATGTTTTGTTTGTATATTAATATTAATTACCCAGTGGAAGAATATAGGTTGTACCTATCAGCAGAAACTTTGGAAATATACCAGAGAGTAGATTCTGAGAGTGTTAGTGCAAAGAGGTAGGGTATATGAGCCCAAATATATTAATTAGGGTGCACTTACTAAAGACTGGGGGCTTCCTTTGTGGCTCAGCTGGTAAAGAATCCGCCTGCAATGCAGGAGAACTAGGTTTGATCCCTGGGTTGGGAAGATCCCCTGGAGAAGGGAATAGTTACCCACTCCAGTATTCTGGCCTAGAGAATGCCATTGACTGTATAAACCATGGGGTTGCAAAGAGTCAGACACGATTGAGTGACTTTCACTTTTACACACTTTACTAGAGACTAGTGGTTATTATGTGTTAGTTTGGACATTTGGAATTGCCTTTAACACATCACTTGATTTGATGACTGAAATGTGAACTCAGCAGAGGCCAACGTTTAATGACATTGAAATGTCAGAACTTTCCCAGCACAATATGGAGGAAGGAATCCAAATGCATCAAAAGTAGGAGAGTTGGAATGGGCCCATCATATGCGATCTATACATCTATCCCTAATGTACATCCTCCTAAAATGTCGACAGACATTCCCTGCATTAAGGTGTTGAGAAATACATTATTGAGGGTATTCCTGCATTCTTGAAACAGTCTATGGTTTTTCTCCTTTATAGGTCAGCTGTAGGGGATGCTATCTTTGAGACAGGTTCTTTGATGTCAATGAGGAGGATGGAATCCTGCAATGAACACTATAGTGCATATATCTTTTTGAATTTGAGTTTTCTCTAATATGTGCTCAGGAGTGGGATTGCAAGACCATATGGTAAGTCTATTTTGAGTTTCTTAAGGTAGCTCTATACTGTTCTCCATAGTAGTGATAGTAGTGGCCCAATTTGCATCCATCAGCTGTGTAAGAGGGTTCCTTTTTCTCCATACCATCTCCAAAGACCTTGATGCTGGGAAAGATTGCAGGCAGGAAGAGAAGGGGTTGACAGAGGATGAGATGGTTGGATGGCATCACTGACCCAATGTACATGAGTCTGAGCAAGGTCCAGGAGTTGGTGATGGACAGGGAAGCCTGGCATGCTGCAATCCGTGGGTCACAAAGAGTCGGACACAACTGAGTGACTGAATTGAACTGAACTTCAGCATTTATTATTGTAGACTTTTTAATGATGGCCATTCTGACTTGTGTGAGGTGATACCTCACTGTACTTTTGATTTGCATTTCTTTAAAAATTCGTGATGTTGAGGATCTTTTCATGTACCTGTTGACCACCTGATTTTTGTTGATATAAATTAGAAAAATCTTACAATTTTTTTGATGTATAGTAATTTTTTTTTACCAGATCAGTTTCTGTAATTATTATCCCTAGAGCATGGGAATTCTCACCATTTTTACTGGTCTGTTGCAAACAAAAAATGCCTGGAAATGCCTGGAAGATAATGACTTTTTTTTTTTTTTAAGTTTTCATTTTATATTGGAGTATATTTGGCTTGTAATGTTGCATTTCCTCTTAAGTCGGCTTTCTCAGGTGATTTTGGTAAGCACAAGAACAGAAAGGCTCATCCCTTCAGGAAGAGGATGACAAACTGCTCAGATTACATGATTAATAGTGTGTCTGAGTCAGACTTCCACTCCTTCCACTCAGTGCTTTAACCTTCTCACATGAGACACTTGGTAAGGCTATGAAAACTCACACTGTAATCATGTACCTGGCACAATTTAATTCTGTATTTGATTTTCAGTGGTATTGACCTTGCAGCTACAAGAAATAAACAATTTTTAATGGCTGCCTTAGACACTTCCTTATTGTTTGACCATCACAGAGATGAGAATTTAAAGACATGAACTTGTCACCTTCTGCATATAAGTATTATACTGTACTCAGAGGAATCCAATCCACACAACAGTATGTGTAACTGTAATTACTGTGCTAATAGTAAACTGTAGCAGCAACTTGGTTCCCAAACACTTATTTCTGTAGATATTTTTTCAGTATTAACTCCAGGTAATAATTTGATTAATTATGATGCCAACAAATGATTTGGATTATTAGCACCCCATTTTCCATTGTTGAAGAGATCAGCACTACATTCAGATTCAAGGACATGGCAAAATTAATATATCAAAATCTTATCTTTGAGAATCTTTTTCCTGGAACCCCTAATATCAATTTCAGTATCAATCAATGACCACTCAGAAAACATAAAAGACTGCTCATAAATACAGCAAATTTTATATAAGAAATTGTTAACTATATATAAAGTTGTTAACTGTTGCTGCTGCTGCTGCTAAGTCGCTTCAGTCGTGTCCGACTCTGTGTGACCCCAGAGATGGCAGCCTACCAGGCTCTTCTGTCCCTGGGATTCTCCAGGCAAGAACACTGGAGTGGGTTGCCATTTCCTTCTCCAAAGCATGAAAGTGAAAAGTGAAAGTGAAGTCGCTCAGTCGTGTCTGACTCTTAGCGACTCCATGGACTGCAGCCCACCAGGCTCCTCCGTCCATGGGATTTTTCAAGCAAGAGTACTGGAGTGGGGTGCCATTGCCTTCTCCAAAATTGTTAACTAAGTAGCTACAAAGTCAGTAAGTGAACATCAAGGTGTCACAGAAATAGTGATTGAAGGAAGCGGCTATCAGTTCTAGGACTAGAACAAACAGGAGAGAATGGGATCACTGAAAATTAGAAACATGCAAGGAAGGCACTTCAGACCTGAAACTTAAACTTTTGAGGAGGATGTTCTGGTTAACTTCTACTGATGTGTCTTGGATTACAGAGCCAGGGCATTATGGCACTGGCACTCAGACCACTCTCTGTGATGTGTTTCAATACTTTTGACTGAGTATCAAATATTACTCAGCCGAAAAGGAATCAAATTTCGCCATCTGTAACAACATGGATAGACCGTGAGGGCATTATGCTATGTGAAATGAATCACAGATAGACAAATACTATTTGACTTCACTTATATATGGAATCTAAAACACAAAACATAATGGAAATAAGTACTCTTGCCTGGAAAATCCTATGGGTGGAGGAGCCTGGTGGGCTGCAGTCCATGGGGTCGCAAAGAGTCAGACATGACTGAGCGACTTCACTTTCACTTTTCACTTTGATGAGTTGGAGAAGGAAACGGTACCCCACTCCTGTGTTCTTGCCTGGAGAATCCCAGGATGGGGGAGCCTCGTAGGCTGCCGTCTATGGGGTCGCACAGAGTCAGACATGACTGAAGCGACTTAGCAGCAGCAGCAGCATATAGAGAGAACAAACTGATGGTTTCTAGGGGAGGTAGGTGGGTAAAAAAGGTGAAATAGATGAGTAAGATTAAGAAGTACAAACTTCCAGTTATAAAATGTGTCACAGGATGTAATGTATGGCATGGAGAATATAGTCAATAATACTGTAATGACTTTGTATGGTGATGGATGGTAACTAGATTTACTGTGATGATCATATCATAATGTATACAAATATCAAATCATTGTGTTGTACACCTGAAAATTATATTGTATATCAATTATATTTTAATTAAAAAAAAAGAGTAAGTAAAGGGAACAGTAGAACGAAACACTGAAATGTTTGTATTTTCCAAAATAAGGAGTAATAATCCTCCATTGTTTTAGAAATATTTCTCCACGAATGCTTCATTTTATTCTCTATATTTCAGTATCATTTTAGCATCTATAACACAGACAAATATGGAACTCAGTTAAGGCACCATGCTGTTACAGTGCTCCAAATTTATCTTCTCCCCATTCTGACCACTAATAGTCAAGTTGTAGTCAACCCACTTTATATCTATTTGTAATAGTATCTCAGTTTGCTCCTTAAAATTTGGAGTTTACAAGATTATAAAAATAAATGGAGAGATGGTTGTCACTATCGAGTTTGGAATAAAGACAGAAGAATCCTCCTACGAAGCTGCAGCTCTCCTTGACCTTTCTTTAACCTGATAGCTCTCTCAGTGATCACCATCCTCTGTATTCTGCATTTATGTTCACTCTCAGGCTGCTGCTTATGTTACTCTACAAATATAAGGTCCTTGAATATTAACTATCTACTGCTCCAATTTGAAATGGAGTATATACTATAAAATCAATCATTAGGATATAATGTGGCTGACACGTAAGATATTCTTTCCACCTAAGATGATTAATCTTTCCCACCAGTGGTTGGTTCAGGAAGGTCCAGAAAGGCCAATTTTGTTTAATTAGATGAAGAACATAATTGTGCTTTCAAAGTAGTGTTAATTCTTTACTGACTTTATTTTTGCATTCCATTTCTTTCTTGAATGAGGTCTGGTTGATTTGGGGATCCATGAAGGCAGCAGGAGAGAATAGTACAGATGAGGGAATGTGGAGCTACATTGCCCATGTTTAAATCCTAAAGATCTCACTTGCTAGATGTTTGACCTGGACAATTTATTTATATTCACTGCTTACTGATTTTCTCATCTGTAGATTCCAATATAATTATAGCTATATTATAGAGTTGAGTGATAAATTTAAATTATTGCTTCACATGTAGAGTGAGCTACTACTATCATACTGTGCTTTTGTTATCCCAATATCTATCTAACCTCATCCTCAAGATTATTTAAAGATAACAGGTTTCTTTCATTTCATTGGACCCATAAAGAAGCACATGGTACTTTATATTGTCATGAAGTAATTATATGGAATATTGTGTTTTCTTAACTAATTTTGTACTATCACACAAAACCATCTTTTTATAATTAATGGGTTTTTTTTTTAGATAAGTTGTCTTAAATCAGTCTAGTTACAAAAATCTTTGTGAGATCATGTCGTTGTTATTCAGTTGCTCAGTCCTGTCTTACTCTTTGCTACCCCATGGACTGCAGCACACCAGACTTCCATGCCCTCCACTATCTCCTGGAGTTTGCTCAAACTCAAGTCCATTGAGTCAGTGATGCCATCCAACCATCTCATCCTGTCATCCCCTTATCCTCCTGCCCTCAATCTTTAGCAACCTTTATTGCTTTTTTCATACAGTGTTTCATAAAACATCATTACAATATCCACAGTGCCTTTTGGGTTCGAGTTGTGTCTTTTTTCTCTGGTCTATTTTCTCCTCTTATATATGAGCACTAGGTCTACCCAATGAGTAATAATATTCAATGTGTGGTGAAATATTTTTGTGGTTGTTTGGTAATTATATTTTCAGTTCTCTTATTTTGCCTTGCATTTCTTCAGGATGATTGCTGCCAAACAGCATATTTACAAGGATTTTTATTCAGTTGATCTGCTGATCTTCAATATAAAAATGGGCTTAGGGATACTCAGATACTCATTTATCCAAAGAATATCTTTTAAAATAAGGGCATGATGGTTTTCCTTATTTGGGAGATATTTGTGTGTTTTGGGTCAATAACATAGGTCTACCTATCCATCTAATGTATCTATCTGTGCATCCTTCCTCCCTGGATTCAGCCCAAATATCACACTATATGATGACTAAAATTTGTCGCTTGTGATTTGAATTGTGATAGTCTCTTTTCCTTTCTTCTCTCTCCCTTCTTCTGTCTCTTTGTCTTTCTATTTGTCTCTTTATTTCCTGTTGTTAGAATGGGTGGATATTATAGGTTGAAAATCACTAGGTAAGATGAATTTGTAGGTGGGATGGGGTATAGCAGGATGTTGATATGACTACTGCTATTCTAAAAATAGTGCTGTGTGAAGACAGACAAGCAGAGGAGCAAATCTTGAGAAAAGACTGAATTGGAGTGATGCTTCAATAATCCAAGAAATGCTGAAGACTGCTGGTAAACCAC
The DNA here is from genome assembly GCF_002263795.3 of Bos taurus. Taxonomy (NCBI): domain Eukaryota; kingdom Metazoa; phylum Chordata; class Mammalia; order Artiodactyla; family Bovidae; genus Bos; species Bos taurus. The sequence continues at coordinate 83,218,060 of NC_037329.1, read as the reverse complement.
CAGAAGCTAGAAAGAAGCACAGCAGGATTTTCCCATAGGTTTCAGAGAGAACACGGTCTTGCTGACATCTTTTATTTATTCATTTATTTACTTTTTGTTTTGTTTTGGCCATTCCCTGCTGCATGCTGGGTCTTAGTTCCCTGACCAGGGATTGAACCAGGGTCCCCTGCAGGGGAAGCATGCAGTCTTGACCGCTGGACTCCCAGGAAAGTCCCAGTCTTGCTGACATATTGATTTTAGACTGCTATTCTCCAGAACTGAGACACAGTTCTGTTGTTTCAGACTCCCAATTTGTGGTACTTTGTTATGGCGGCCCTAGGAAACTAATATAGAGAGCAGGCTAGAAATGCTTTCTCCAAGTCATCTCCAACTGTTGGTTCCTAGGTTCTTAAAACATAAAAATCTGAAAGTGCATTTTTATGATTTTAATAGCATCAATGTTTTTACTTATTTTTAAATTAATGAAACCACTAGAATTGCTTCATTTAAGGAGGAGATAATTATAAATGGTTTTAAAAATCATGCAGCTTTTTTATCTAACACCATCCAGAGTAATAAATAATTTTATTCAAAAGTTTTCCCTAAGTGTTATGCCTTCAAACTCACAATAGGAGTACGAAAATTTAACAAAGTTTTAGGCTAATACTAAAAAATATGTAAATCTTCATAAAGACAGATCAAATTTTGTAAAACTGTTGGTAACTGCCAATATTTTTCACCTTTATTAAAGTTGGGGGAAAAACATAATTAGCACTTCATGCTTTAAGACTAAGCTGGGTCCTCAGTTGATGCTGTGCCAGAAAGTTGATAAACACAGCAACTTCAGAAATTAATTTTCATAAAAACTTGGGTATGTGTATAAATTTTGCACAGGCTGGTGTTAGCATTAATCTATCAGTACAGCTGTGCAATGTAGTCCCAATTCAACTTCAAATCCTGACATTAACACTTATTTTTGAAATTGTTTCAAAAAGGTTTTCAAATTACATTAAACAGATGTGATGTTACATCAACCTTTTTTTTTTTAACAATTCTAACATCTTACCATATGGACATAGCACAGACTCTAATCTTACGATCTAAGGTACCTCTTATGGTTTTATAGTCCTGAAGTGTAAGGTGGTGGTGGTTTAGTCGCCAAGTCATGTCCAACTCTTGCGACCCCATGGATTGTAGCCCGCCAGGCTCCACTGTCCATGGGATTCTCCAGGCAAGGATACTGGAGTGAGTTGCCATTTCCTTCTCCCGGCTGAAGTGTAAGAACTCAGCATTATTCATCAGCACTTACATATTCATAGCTCCTCAGAGGTAGATTTTCTTCTTTGCTTGGATTTCATGTGGTTAAAAAAAAAACTACATAATTTTTACTCCTTTTGTTTTCTGCTAGAAAAAGATGGTTAGACAACAATGTCCAAAAGTCCAAAAATGTCCTAGAGCAGTGGAGCTTTCTTTCTTAAAGCTCTTAAAATATTCAAGAAGTTTCCAAGTGTCTAGTTACTTTTAATAAGATATACATTCTTTTTATATACTGTTTTTAAAATTTTTGATTGTATTTTATATTGCAATGGAGTGGATTAATGTTGTGTTAGTTTCAGATGTACAGTAAAGTGGTTCATTTATATATATGCATGAACCTATTCTTTTTCAAAGTCTTTTCCCAATTTAGGTTATTACAGAGTGTTGAGCAGTTTCCTGTGCTATACAGTAAGTCCTTGTTGGTTATTTATTTAAAATATAGAAATATTTAAAAGTCAATCCCAAAGTCCCAATCTATCCCTTCTCCCCACCCTTTTCCCATGGTAATGCAGTGTTCAATATATACTTTCTTTTATTTTCTTTTTCCTAGTATGATACATATATCACATCACAAACCTATAATCCATCTGCAAGAACTTTCATAAACCACAATGTACATGCATTTTACCTAGCACAAAAATGTTAGATATTCTTGAACTGATCCCAGGCCATTTGATTAATAATCTACACTGCATAAAAATACATGTTTTAAATTATTTATTACTTCATTTAATTTTTTCAATAGTATATATCAAGTAGGTTGTTTTATAATATTCTCACACCAATGAGGAAATTTTACCAAGTCCCTAGTGTGTGATAAATTTAGTTTTTCCCTTTCTTTGATATATCTCTCAAGGGAACAACTAAATTTTATTTAGTTATTTTTCTTAAAATTCCTGTTATTAGTTGGATTAAAGTATAATTGATTTTTAAAACATTTATATTTGTCTAAAGTTTATAGATCACATGAAAATTATTTATTTCTCAAAGACAAATGAATGAGTCTACATATAATGTTCTTCAGTTGGATAACACTTGGTCATGACTAATATACATTTGTCAGCATTCTCTGATGTGAGTAAATTGCAACTCTCCAACTAAGCAATAATATATATAGTCATCTAAAACTCAGATTTCCAAGAATTCACCCTTCCTTTGGTGTACCACCTCCATAAGCTGTCACTCTCCAGTCCTCCAGCATCATATGGCATCATGACTTCAGAACATAGCACAATGATTAGCTTCAGTGATAAATCTGAGACCAATTGATATAATACAGTGGACTTCAAATTCTGACTTCTTACTTAGCAATAACCAAGTATTTTCTATAAAACTTTTTAAACTTCCTTTAAACTGAAACTCAAAATACTAGGTGAAACACTTCAGATTTTTTAAAGGTTTCTCTAGGCCTTCAGGGTTGACTTGCTTCCCTAGAATAGGAATAAATTTATTTAGATGATTTTAACCAATAATTTATCCATCTAGTCAAGGCTATGGTTTTTCCATTAGTCATGTATGGATGTGAGAGTTGGACTGTGAAGAAAGCTGAGCGTCAAAAAATTGATGCTTCTGAACTGTGGTATTGGAGAAGACTCTTGAGAGTCCCTTGGACTGCAAGGAGATCCAACCAGTCCATTCTGAAGGAGATCAGTCCTGGGTGTCCTTTGGAAGGAATGATGCTAAAGCTGAAACTCCAGTACTTTGGCCACCTCATGTGGAGAGTTGACTCATTGGAAAAGACTCTGATGCTGGGAGGGATTGGGGGCAGGAGGAGAAGGGGACAACAGAGGATGAGATGGCTGGATGGCATCACGGACTCGATGGATGTGAGTTTGAGTGAACTCAGGGAGTTGGTGATGGACAGGGAGGTCTGGCGTGCTGCAATTCATGGGATCACAAAGAGTCGGACATGACTGAGTGACTGAACTGAACCAATAATTTATCACTCAGATACTTTGAAATATTATTTGTTCAATCTCTCATGTTATCACTCTATATAATTTCTTGGATTAGGGTCCCTTTTAATGATCTTATTTTAACTTTGTAGAAATACTATTTCCAAACAAGGCTACATTATGAAGTACTGGAAGTTGCACTATAAAGAAAGCTGAGTGCAGAAGAATTGATGCTTTTGAAGTGTGGTGTTGGAGAAGACTCTTGAGAGCCCCTTGAACTGAAAGGAGATCCAACCAGTACATCCTAAAGGAAATCAGTCCTGAATATTCATTGGAAGGACTGATACTGAAGCTGAAATTCCAATACTTTGGCCACGTGATGCAAAGAACTGATACTTTGAAAAGACCCTGATGCTGGGAATGATTGAAGGCAGGAGGAGAAGCGGACAGCAGAGGATGAGATGGTTAGATGGCATCACAGACTCAATGGACATGAGTTTGAATAAGCTCCGGGAGTTGGTGATGGACAGGGAAGCCTGGTGTGCTGCAGTCAATGCGATCGCAAAGAGTTGGACATGACTGAGAACTGAACTGAACTGATAAAGTACTGGGTATTATGACTCAACACATGTTTTGTGGGGTTGGCGACCACAATTCAACTCATAAAAACTTCTCTCCAGATTTTGGAGTGGTTGTTTGCCTTGTAACTTCAGTTCCCTGATGTATGCAAGAATAGTAATTCATTTTCAGTTTGTCTCACTTTTCTTGTAATAAAAATAGAGGTGATGACTTCTAAGTTCTTTACATGTTGGAGTATCTGATGATTTTTTAACATTTACATTATAATAATGCTCAAGATAGTTCCCTTGATTTCTGAGTCATCTAACTTCTTCTGGACACCTAAACCTGATTAAAAGATTTCTAAAAGAATTAACATGTTACAAATATATGTTGCCATTTTTCCTCAACTCATATTTATTTCTCTTCCTTAATTACTTTCCCTAAACAATGATTTAACTATTAAGATTTCAAGACAGAAACATATCAGCACTTTCATGCAGTTTTCCTTCTTTTCCTTAAGGAGAATGGGTACAGGAGCAAAGATGTATAAAGCAAAGGAAATAACATAGAGCAATAAAATGGAAAAAGATATGATAGATTTAGGAAATAATGGGCATTTGGTTATTTCTTGTACTTATGACACTCAGAAAGAATTGACAGGAAGTGAATCTGGTTAATACACTGGGACAAGGTTTCAGAGGTCTAGTGATGTGGACAACAATCTATGATACTAGGGCAAATCTTGCCATGGCTTGTCTTCATAAATAAAATTGGATTTTAACACAGTCATACTCATACTTTTATAGGTTGTCATATTACATCAGCAGAGTAGAGTGCTTGTGACAGCCACTGTGTAGCTTTCAGAACCTACAATGTTCTTATGGAAAAAGTTTGCCAACTCCAGTCTACTATGTCACATTAAATTGTTAGAGTAGTTGTTAGTTTTATTTCCTTTTTGTTGGCTTAATAAGGACACTTTTATTCTCTATGAGATATAGGATGATTCAGACAACTATATAGTTTTAACAGTAAATTATGGTGATAATGAATAAAAAATCTGAAATATTGGAAAAAGAGGTAGAAGAAAGATGATGAAGGAAATAAGCGAACCCCCAGAAAATCAGTGAAGGGGTAGGCTGTAACCCAGAGGACAGAAAGTAAGAGAGAGACAGTCTCTTTTTAGTGTGTGCCTTTACTAAAGAAAATGAAATGCATTGTGGCAACATATTATTTTGAAGATATGTTTTTAGAAATAAATGTCTTTGTATAACATTAAGAAAAAGCAAAAATAATATGCAATAGAATTAAAATGATTCTAGGATCTTTGAAGTTTGTTTTGTATAAAAATTGGTTTCTTGATTACCATTTTAAGGTGGGTGATAGGCAGATATTTATGTTAAATTCTTATTTCATGTCTTTGAATTTTTTAGATGAGTCTTTATTGAGAATTCAGAGTCCAAGATTGTATCTAATGTAGATAAGTATAAAGCATTTAATCTCCTGGGTTTTACTTTGCTCTTCTATAAAAATAATTTGCTGGATTACATGATTTTATTGTCTTCATTTAATCTCCTTTTCTATTTTTTCTGGTTACCACCTTTCATTTGGCTGGTTCTACATAAGTATATCCTAGGTATAAAACATGCATTAAAAAAATAAAACATGCATTTAAAAAAATTGGATTTGTTTTATATGCTGTTGAATTAATGTTTTTGGAGGAAAGATATCTCCCTTTTAACACAATCCTAGTTAGGGATTTAAAGTTAGTTCTGCTAATGTTTCATATAAGTGATTTGAAAGACTATAAATCCATATTCCATTTTCTTCTTAACCCAGGGGGATATGAGTAGATATGATCTCTGAGTTAGCTCAAATCTTAGCTTTTTCTTCTGTTTAATAAAATTTGTGGTGTAAGTCATATTTCTAATTCCTTATTGGATGAAATCAAGGAAGTGTAGGATTCACAATTCACTGAACTAAAACAATAGAATTAATCTCCCCCAAGTGATTAATTGTTTTTTCAGCAAAAGTGAACACCTGACTTGTGAGAAGGAAGATAAACTATAAAATTCTTATTTTCATTTATATTTTGTATGCATTACAGAAACAGTCTTCTACTTTTGAATTTTAAATTAAGCTAGGAGAAAAGTTTTGTGAGCCTTTTATTAACTCCCTCCTATCCCTAAGGACTACATTAATATTACTGTATGATTCACTTAGTGTTTTTATGTCATGAATTCTGGTCCTTCTCATGCTATTGACTATTTTAGGGGAAAAAAAGTCACTACTGTATTTTTTTTTTGTGTTTAATTTCTTTGTAAGATGTAAAAAGTTAATTTATTTCAGACAGTAGCAGATATAATAAATATATGACAACTTTGTCTACAACATTGAGATGTTTACTTTTTATATGCTTGAGGAATTTTAAAATTTTCTAGTTGAATTCATGACATGAATTAATGTCATGATTTAATTAAATTTGGCATAGCACTCATTCTATAAAGCAGAAATAAAGTAGAAAGTGAAAGTGGCTTAGTCATGTCCAACTCTTTGGGACCCCATGGACTATATAGTCCATGGAATTCTCCAGGTGAGAATACTGGAGTGGGTAGCTGTTCCCTTCTCCAGGGGACCTTCCAAACCCAGGGACTGAACCCAAGTCTCCTGCATTGTGGGCAGATTATTTACCAGCTGAGCCACCAGGGAAGCCCAAGAATACTGGAGTAGGTAGCCTGTCTTCTTTCCAGTGGATCTTCCCAATCCAGGAATTAAACTAGTGTCTCCTGCATTGCAGGTGGATTCTTTACCAGATGAACTATCAGGGATGTCATGATTTAATCAAATTTGCATAACATTTGTTATATAAAGCAGAAATAACATAGAAGCTCTAGAAACTAAATTTTAATGACACTCAAATTTGTCATTTGTTATTGGCTCATTTTGTTTCTTTTCCTTTTTGTTGTCTGGTTTTTGTTTGGTTTTCTTGCTTCTACAGAGATGCTGAATACACAGATAATTATATAAGACACTATTCTTTGTACAGCCTTCTCATTAGACAAAAAAATAACAATTTAAAAGCAGCAAAAAGCTTTCTTTCAACATTTGAATTGTGCTTAAAGAGAACTTTCTAATGCAATGGCATTAAACTTGCCTAAGAATTAAAAGCAAAAAATTGAAGATGTATAAAAAAGGGGATTCCTTTTAAAATGTGGAAAATATTAGAATGTCAGAGGTGCTTAGTGCCTGATCTTATAAATGGCTTAAATAATTAACCATCTCTCATCCATGATTTAGAGACCATCAGTAAAATCTCACCTTCCCAAGTTCTTTTATTAGTTTAGTCAAATCAGAGCTATTGAAAACTTCCACTTGAGGTAAGCTTTGTACCTCTAGGAATACTCAATTAAAACACACACACACACACTCACACACACACACACAATCCACTCTTAGTTATTATTTTCTCATTGGAAAAATGATTACCTTGAGAAGATACAAGTACTAAGGACTTTTGGAAAAAAGAAAAGAACAATAAGTTAACTACAATATCGTTAATTTTTTAAAAATCTGTAACCTAATTTAATAAAAACTGAATTTTCACTGTAAAATATAATGTTTAACAAGGCAAATACAGAAGTTAGTAGCAGAAGTAAAAAGCAAATGTGTTTGCTTTCAAAAATAACAAATTAATGTCTTCCACTAGAGGAGAGACTGGCAGGTTTCTAGCAGCCCAACTAAAGATCAGAGTTCAGCAATGACACAGACTCACTCTGTTAACAATGTACATAGGACTCTTGAGAGTTGAGAGTAACTGATGCAAACATGAAACTCATGCTTGCTTCTCTGCCCCAAATAATAAAATCTATCATCTCTTGCTTGCCACAATCCATGAAATCATGGCAGGCTAGCATCTTAGCTTACAAGTAAGTTAAAATTCCACACACTTCCACTGTTTTAGAGAATAGCACAAAACCAATAATGAAAAGATTGTTAGGAAGTACTAGTCAAATCTGAATTATCAGCAAACTGTAAGAGGAATGACATAATAAAATCAGTTTGAGACAGGGAGAAATGTAAATATTATAAAATCAGTGACAATTGCAGAAGCTTTTAAAATATGAAAAAAAGTTTAAGTATTGTCTATTTCTTCTAGTTTTTCAAAGTATCCTCAGTGGGTTTTATGAAATAAAAAGTGAAATATGTGTAGGATATTTTCAAAGGGGTACTGTAATAGTTTCATATTATTATATAACAAATTGTTACAGACCAGTGGCTTAAAACATTAAATATTTAGTATCTCACAGTTATTGTGGGTCCATGAGTGAGTCTAAGTGTATATTATCTGGGCCTTTTGTTTAGGGTATCAATTAGGGTTTAGGCTTAAAGAAGTCTTCCAAGGTCATTCAAGTTGTTAGCAGAATTCAGGTTTTTATGGTTGTGGGACTGAAGTTTCCACTTTCTGGATGACTTCTGTTTGCTCTCTGATCCTAGAGGACCCCACAATTTCTTACCACCTGGCCTTTTGCTAGCACTCTCTCAACATCACTCTTATTATCAAAGCAGCCTGAGAATTTCTTTCTTTGGAAAGCCCACTTTCTCTTTTAAAGACTCACCAGATTAAGACAAACCTACACAGAGTAATCTTCCTTTTGATTAACATGAAATGAAATGATTTGGGATATCAATTACATATTCAGAATCCCTCATCTTTGTCACATATAACTTAATCAAGGAAAGACCTGTCATCATATTCACAGGTCCTGTCTATACTCAAGGAGAGAGAATTCTACAGGCAGTGCACACCAGGTGCAGAATCCTGAAGACCATCTTAGAATTCTGTGACTCTGAGTATGTTTAGAAATAGTTAAATGGTATTTTTTCCATAGAATGATTATCACAAGATACTATTTTAATGACAAAAATTCTTATTAAAGATTTAAGAAACAATTTTGCACAATGAAAAGAGAACTAAACTGAGACTAACAAGAACAAAATGTATCCTACTTCACATTCTGGTATCATAAATTTGCTCTTTTTAATCAAAGTTTACCTTATTCCTTATTTCGTTATTTATACATCACCTACTTCTGAAAACTATTTTAGGTGGCATATATACAATAGATCCAGGAAAGAAAGCATTAAAAAGAAAAAAAAAAGTAATCAAATAAAGAAGACATATAAAAATGTTTGATTATCCCTGTATCAGAAAATAAAAGCCATGCAGTGACTTTCTTTTCAGCCAAAATGGGCTTACTAGTGACACTCAGTGACACACATGAAGAAAAATCTAGAAAGACTGGAGTTGAATTTTAGCACTGCAGAACTGAACTTCTGAACAGGAGGTCAGCGATCTCAATCACAAGTATGAAGAAACAAGATTAATTTAATTTGGTATTTGCTCTAATTTAGGGGTGGGAAAGGCAGCAAGGTTCTGTTGAAATCTGCAATACTGAGTCAGGCAATGGCAATTAATATTGCCAAATGTTCCATACGTTGCTGAACAGAACATTATTTTATCAAGTTGTAATATGGAGAGTAAGTTCTATTCCCACAGGCAGTTGGCAAAAATAGGCAAAAGTAAGAGTTTCTGTCTCAAAAAAGTATTACAAAGTCTAATCAGGAAGTCAAGTTATTTACAAGATGGGAAATCACTAAGAAGATGGGAAAAATGGGTGAGGCTTGTTGGGCAGAATGTAACTTAGAATAAATTCAAAGCATGTTGGATTCTGGGCTTTGTACCTCAAGACTAATTAAAAAAAAAAAAGTTAATTGGTACTTTTAGGTTTCTTCAGGAAAAGAAAACTGAGCCTAAAGAGCTGTGGGTGAGGTATCTATGCTGCTTTATAAAAAGCAATTATGATTAACTCTTGGAGTGTATTTTTTGGATTGATTTAAAATTAGCCTCTTTGGATTCAAGTTTCATTTCTAGGGAGCAAAATTTTTGTAAGTGAAAACTAAAAGTATTTGTATCACTAAAATAATAAACCACCAGGGCATATGAGCTCTGGACTTTTGCAGTTTTTTGTATATTACAAAGAGGAATTATTTATCTTCCTTCAATAAAGCACCTTGCAGTTTTATTATTAAAAGTAGTCCAAAGTCCATGGACATAGTGTAGCAAGAGAATTCCCAGTTGTACTTGAATGCCAGTAAAATTGTGATTTTGTTCAAAGGAATTCAGAATGGAATTGGTTAATGATCACTTGATAATACTATGTTGAGATTCTCAGAATCATATTGCTGGGCAATGTGTTGGATATGTAGAGTTCTGCCACAATAGCATACAGTCAAAACCATAGCATATTATTAAGAACAATCCTGTATATGTCTATCAGTGAATGAGAATTGAAAAAAAAAAACTCAGGTTACATTAAAATATATTTAAAAATTGTATTCAAAGTTTTACTCATTACCCTATGTCTCAGTTCATTTCAGTTCAGTCACTCAGTCGTGTCTGACTCTTTGTGACCCTGTGGACTGCAGCACACCAGTCTTCCCTGTGAAGTTCCTGGAGTTCACTCAAACTCATGTCCATTGAGTTGGTGCTATCCAACCATCTCATCCTCTGTCATCCCCTTCTTTCCTGCCTTCACTCTTTCCCAGCATCAGGGTCATTTCCAATGAGTTACTTTTTTACATCAGGTGTCCAAAGTATTGGAGTTTCAGCTTCAACATCAGTCCTTCCAAAGAATATTCAGGACTCATCTCCTTTAGGATGGATTGGTTGGATTTCCTTGCTGTCCAAGAGACTCTCAAGAGTCTTCTCCAACACCACAGTTTTAAAACATCAGTTCTTCGGTGCTCAGTTTTCTTTATAGTCCAACTCACATCCATACATGACTACTGGAAAAACCATAGCTTTGACTAGACGGACCTTTGTTGGCAAAGTAATGTCTCTGCTTTTTAATATGCTGTCTAGGTTGGCCATAACTTTTCTTCCAAGGAGCAAGCACCTGTTAATTTCATGGCTGCAGTCAACTTCTGTAGTGATTTTAGAGCCCCCCAAAATAAAGTCAGCCACTGTTTCCACTGTTTCCCCATCTATTTGCCCTGAAGTGATGGAACCAGATGCCATGATCTTAGTTTTCTGAATGTTGAGTTTTAAGCCAATTTTTCACTTTCCTCTTTCATTTTCATAAAGAGGGTCTTTAGTTCTTCACTTTCTGCCATAAGGGTAGTGTCATCTGCATATCTGGGGTTATTGATATTTCTCCCAGCAATCTTGATTCCAGCTTGTGCTTCATCCAGCCCAGTGTTACTCATGATGTACTCTGCATATAATTTAAATAAGCAGGGTGACAATATACATCCTTGACGTACTCCTTTCCCTAGTTGGAACCAGTCTGTTGTTCCATATCCAATTCTAACTGTTGCTTCCTGAACTGCATACAGACTTCTTAAGAAGCAGGTCAGGTGTTCTTTTACTCCTATGTCTTTAAGAATTTTCCAGAGTTTGTTGTGGTCCACACAGTCAAAGGTCTATCAATCATCTATCTATCTAGATGTTTTGAGCTGTAAATAACAGAATATCCAATGAAAAGAAGCTTAAATAAATGGGTTTGTTTTTCTTAGTTGATTAAGTTTGGAGGTTAGAATTTGCTAATATGCCAAATTGGTTCAGTGGTTTTTCAAGTAGAGATGTTTCTGTCAATGCTTGTGTCCTCTCAGAATTCATATGTTGAAACTTCTTCCCCATATGATGACGTTTGGAAGTGGAGCCTTTGGAAGATGATGAGATTAAATCCCTTATAAAAGAGACTGCAAAGAACTCTCTCACCTCTTCTGCTACTTGAGGACACAAAGAGAAGCCGAGATTCTATGAACAAGAAAGCAGACGTTGACCACACCTCATTTGCTAGTACCTTGACCTTGAACTTTCCAGTTTTCAGAACTACAAGGAATAAATTTCTGTGACTTATTAGTCACCTAGTCTATGTTATCTTTGTTACATAAGCTCAAATAATAGATGTGGTTGACATTGCATGAATTTTCTTTCCTTTCTCATCATGTTTAGGAGATCCTCCAAACCTTGCATCCAAGTGTACAAAATGACATGAATTCAAGGTAAAGAATCTTAAAAGTCTGCCTGTCATCAGCTTTCTTCACAGTCCAACTCTCACATCCATACATAAGCACTGGCAAAACCATAGCCTTGACTAGACGGACTTTTGTTGGCAAAGTAATGTCCCTGCTTTTCAATATGCTATCTAGGTTGGTCATAACTTTTCTTCCAAGGAGCAAGCGTCTTTTAGTTTCATGGCTGTAGTCACCAACTGCAGTGATTTTGGAGCCCCAAAAAATAAAGTCTGACACTGTTTCCACTGTTTCCCCATCTATTTCCCATGAAGTGATGGGACCAGATGCCATGATCTTCGTTTTCTGAATGTTAAGCTATAAGCCATGAAGTGATGGGACGAGATGCCATGATCTTCATTTTCTGAATGTTGAGCTTTAAGCCAACTTTTTCACTCTCCTCTTTCACTTTCATCAAGAGGCTTTTTAGTTCCTCTTCACTTTCTGCCATAAGGGTGGTGTCATCTGCATATCTGAGGTTATTGATATTTCTCCTGGCAATCTTGATTCCAGCTTGTGCTTCTTCCAGCCCAGTGCCAAAGAATTGATGCTTTTAAACTGTGGTGTTGGAGAAGACTCTTCAGAGTCCCTTGGACTGCAAGGAGATCCAACCAGTCCATTCTAAAGATCAGCCCTGGGTGTTCTTTGGAAGGAATGATGCTAAAGCTGAAACGCCAGTACTTTGGCCACCTCATGCGAAGAGTTGACTCATTGGGAAAGACTATGATGCTGGGAGGGATTGGGGGCAGGAGGAGAAGGGGACAGCAGAGGATGAGATGGCTGGATGGCATCACTGACTTGATGGACGTGAGTTTGAGTGAACTCCAGGAGATGGTGATGGACAGGGAGGCCTGATGTGCTGTGATTCATGGGGTCGCAAAGAGTCGGACACTATTGAGCGACTGAACTGAACTGTCATCAAGAAAGGCCAAAAAAAACCCAAAAAACAAAAAAACTTTCTCGAAACAACCTCTCATTTCCCTGAATTTCCCTGAAATGTATTAACTGCCAGGCAACCTCATGTTAAACTCTAGACTAGGGACCAAGTCTGCATTTTCTGAAATAAAGAAATCTTTGCTCATACTTGAAGAATACCTATGTTTTGACAGGAAAGCTGGAAAAATAATAGATTTAGGATGGTGCATCTGCCACATAATTCCTCATAAAATGTATTAAAGAAAATATGTTTTTTTAATCAGAATCAATTTGTCAATCTTTATTTCACAAGGCACTGGTAGTATTCTACTGTTTGCTATGTCAGATGTGTCCTAATCTCTTTTCTTTTCCTTTGAAACAAAACCAGAACTCAAACTCATTATTTTTCCCTCCAAAAATTCTTTATAGTTCCTTGGAAGTATCTTTACCCTCAAAGATGTATTTCTGAAGGTGGAGCAACAGACAAACATTTACTGGGACCCTCTGATTATTTGGGGAAAATTCCTAGAGATTCTGTTTTCCAGTGTCTGTACACCACCTTGGTGTTTGTGTGACAGCAATCCTAACACATTCAGGCAATGATTTAGAATTGAGACTTGGCCAGATGGTTCCTCAGCTGATTCTCCAAATCATGTGCCTAAAATCTCTGAAATGTATTCCATCACTGGAGCTTTCTAACATTCAAGGGTGATGTAATCAGCCCCCAACTGGGACATACTCTCCTTGTTCTTTCACAGTCTTTAGAGTTCGCGAAGCAATCCTTTCAACTAGTTCTCCACTGTGGAGAACTAGTTCCCCTGAGATGGCAAATTGCATGAGAACTTCAGGTTGACATGGCCATTTCTCTCTCTGCTCTTACTCTCAAGTGATTGTGTTGGCTTTGTGGTACCAAAGTCTCTCAGAGGAACAAGGAGGGGTGTTGTCACTCATATGTCTAATACATAGTATTTGTTAAAGAGACCCCATGCAACTCACAATTCTCGTATTTTCTGGCATGCTCTGAGGCAACTCAATATCAAATTATTAGAGACTATTTTCTCTTGCTGTTACATATTGCAGAAAACATATATTGTCATACAACTGTTGTGAGTGTTCCTGCTTCACAAAGTGTTGAACTTTGCTTCAGAAGCACGTCTGGGTACTGCTAACTCACCAAGAATCTGTTGACTTCCTCTCGATGAATTTTGATTTTTTTTGACTTTTGATCTATATATAGGAAGGTTTCATATCCCCTTTGCAGTATTTTGATAAAGGAAAGCCAAAGTAATAAAGCCTATGTCCTAGCAGTTTGGAGACTTTCCATTTCCTTTTCCTTCTGTTTTTATATTAGTTGATTAATTAATGTTTGTCTCATCTTATCTTCATATGTCTGGGTATTGAGAGAAAGGTGTAATGGGTAAGGAAAAGAAGCCAGTGACATTGTGCTCTTGTAAGCATTTCCTATCAGATATATATGATGGCTAAAAGTTCAATTCACATTTATAAATTATTTGTGTCTCTTTTCTAAATAATCTTAGTCATATATTTTCTCTTTGTTTTTATTTTCTATTAGAGATTTCTAATATTGTCTATCATCTGCCTGTATTTCATTTTATTTTTATTATATATATGTTTCATAATACATTGTCCCTATTTATGGCCTTGTTCTTTTCTCTTTCTTTCATTCTTTCCCTTCCCTGACCCCCCTTTCTCTTCCCTCCTCTACCCCTTCCTTCCCTCCCTCATCTTTCAAATTTTATGGACAGAAAGTTTTACTTTTATGTAGTTGATTCTTTTAATACTTTTCTTTATATTTTAGGTGTTTTTAAAAGAACTCTTTACTTCACAAAAGTGACCCATAACATTTGTAATGCCACTCCTAGTTTCTTTTCCTCCTGAGACTACACAGACTTAAAGACAAGTCATAGAGTGGGAAAAAATTTTTAAATGATTTAACATGCAAATACTTTGTATCCGGAATATACAAAGCATACTAACCAGTAAATAATAAAAGAAAAATAGATATCTTGGTAAAGAATATAAAATGTGACTTCATGACAACAACAAAATAACTCCCAATGCCTAATAAAGATGAACATATGCTCACTCTTGTTGGGAATCAGGTAAGTGCTATTGATAATTCAAACACAATTAGATAGCATCACACATCCAGCAATTTGAAGAAATTATAAAGTATGAACAAATATTGGGAGAATGTGGAGCAACTGGAATTCTTTGATAATGCCAATATGTGATTGTAAGAACTATACTTGTGAAAAGAATGGGTGGTATCTGTCTAGTAAAGCAAAAAACAAACATGACATGTAACTCAACAGTCCCATGCTTGGGTATATTTCACAAGAATGGAAGCTTATTCATAGACATGCACAGGTTTATGATAACAGTGTTTGTAACACATCAAAGCTCGAAACAACACAAGTAACCATAGAATATATAAACAAATCATCATGCATTGATATTATGGAAAACTGTAGAATCATGAAAATGAAGTGATTGCATAAATAAGCAAAATACAAATAAGAAGCTTAAGGGCATACTGTTGAAAGACACAAAAGAATATATGTAGTATGATTACACTTAAAATCCAAACTTTGTTTAGATACTAGTAAAATAAGTAAGAAAAACAAAAGAGTAAGTGCCACAAAGGTTAGTAGCTACTGCTGGGGGCATAGAGGAAGTTATGGTCAAGAAGTCATATGAAAGTTTCTAAACACATTATTTTTTCAAACTTACTTGAGAATTACAGAAAAATCACCTCAATAATTGTTTAAATTTTATGCAACTTTCTCTGTCATATTTCATAATAAAAATGTTTTTAAAGAGCATGGTATAAAACATTATGGTTAGATTAAATCCAATTATCTAAATAATAACAATGTGAGTGTACATACATTATTTAGCATTTCTGCATTGTATTTACTATTATAGGTTATCTTGATATTTTTATTTTGGATGATATGTAGATGCATAAAATCAAGTATTAGTCATGTAATATTACCACTTAAAATTGCTTCAAAAGGAAAGAAATAGCATAGTTTATAATTCTTCACTATGTTTAGCTCTTGAGTGTGAAATGTTTTGTTTTTAATTAAATGCATGTTGCTTGTATGGAGTTTTTGGTGTAGCTAAAATTCTAGAAAAATAATACTCTTAACCTGTCAAATCCAGTGTGTTTAAATAATTTATTACCAAAACTCATTAACTAAATTTGGCCCTATTAAAATATTCTTCATTCAGCTATTGCCTCAGTTTGCTGACAACACAATATTTCCAGTTCTTTAAGGGCATCTCTAAATTTTGAAAAAATTGAGAGTCCCTTGGACAGCAAGGAGATCAAAGCAGTCAATCTTAAAGAAAATCAGCCCTGAATATTCATTACAAGGACTGATGCTGAAGCTGAAGCTCCAGTGTTTTGGTCACCAGATGCAAAGAGCCAACTCACTGGAAAAAAGCCTGATGCTGGGAAATACTGAAGGCAGGAGGAGAAGAGGACAACAGAGGATGAGATGGTTGAATGGTGCCACCGACTCGATGGACATGAGTAAACTCTGGGAGATGGTGAAGGACAGGGAAGCCTGACATGCTGCAGTCCATGGGGTCACAAAGAGTTGGACACAACTTAGTTACTGAACAACAATAGAGTGTTGACCCAGCTGAGAAGAATGTAGTGTTTGTTCTATGGCTTACTGACTGCAATAGTACTGCCTCCACATTCTGGTTCAAGTGTCAAAGTTGGGGGCATGGCCCAAAAATAGGTGTGTAAGAGACCTATGAAGAGATGCTGAAAGACATTATAAATGCACAATCAATAATTATCTCCTGTGGGGCAGCTGCAAAAATTGGCTCAGTTAAGTTCAGTCGCTCAGTCATGTCTGACTTTTTGCGATCCCATTAATCTCAGCACGCCAGGCCTCCCTGTCCATCACCATCTTCCGAAGTTCACTCAAAATCACATCCATCGAGTCGGTGATGCCATCCAGCCATCTCATCCTCTGTCGTTCCCTTCTCCTCCTGCCCCCATTCCCTCCCAGCATCAGAGTCTTTTCCAATGAGTCAACTCTTCGCATGAGATGGCCAAAGTACTGGAGTTTCAGCTTCAATATCATTCCTTCCAAAGTACACCCAGGACTGATCTCCTCTAGAATGGACTGGTTGGATCTCCTTGCAGTCCAAGGGACTCTGAAGAGTCTTATCCAATACCACAGTTCAAAAGCATCAATTCTTCGGCGCTCAGCTTTCTTCACAGTCCAACTCTTGCATCCATACATGACCACTGGAAAAACCATAGCCTTGGCTAGACGGAACTTTGTTGGCAAAGTAATGTCTCTGCTTTTGAGTATGCTATCTAGGTTGGTCATAACTTTTCTTCCAAGGAGTAAGCGTCTTTTAATTTCATGGCTGCTGTCACCCTCTGCAGGGATTTTGTAGCCCCCCAAAATAAAGTCTGACACTGTTTCCACTGTTTCCCCATCTATTTGCCATGAAGTGATGGGACTAGCTGCCATGATCTTCGTTTTCTGAATGTTGAGCTTTAAGCCAACTTTTTCACGCTCCTCTTTGACTTTCATCAAGAGGCTTTTTAGTTCCTCTTCACTTTCTGCCATAAGGGTGGTGTCGTCTGCATATCTGAGGTTACTGATATTTCTCCCAGCAATCTTGATTTCAGCTTGTGCTTCTTCCAGCCCAGTGTTTCTTATGATGTACTCTGCATATAATTTAAATAAGCAGGGTGACAATATACAACCTTGACCTACTCCTTTCCCTATTTGGAACCAGTCTGTTGTTCCATGTCCAGTTCTAACTGTTGCTCCCTGACCTGCATATAGGTTTCTCAAGAGGCAATCAGGTGGTCTGGTATTCCCATCTCTTTCAGAATTTTCCACAGTTTATTGTGATCCACACAGTCAAAATGTGGTAAGAGATTATGTGTACAAGCTCCCTCTGGGAACACTGTCATTCTCAAGCATGACAGAAGGGGAGTGGAAAGATGGCTCCTCTTGAAAAAGAAAATAGAGAAAAGAAAAAAGAAAAGCAATTTTTAAAAAGATGGCATCTGAAGGTTTTAGTTAGCCAGAGGGCAAGTATAAAAACGGTGCCTGTGGCTACAGCATAAGGATGGCACCTATTTGGAAGGAAGGAGAAAAAAAAAAATGGTGGCTTCTACCAGCTTTAGCAAGGGGGTAGGAGGGCAGGAAGATGGCATCTGCCTGCTTCTATTACTGGAGAGTATCCCAGCAGGGCCTTGCCGCTCAAACCAAGATGTTAAAATTAGCAAATGATTTTTTTTCCCCAAAAAAAGTCTGGATACTTTTCAAAGGGCTGCTTCTGCACTAGATCCTTGAGCTGTGGAGTCCACAAGAATAAGCCTTTTAAGAGTCATTGGTCAGTTCTCCACAGCCTTGCAGTTCTGGTAGATTGTAAGGCCCACTGGTCTTCAAAGCCAGATGCTCTGGGGGCTCATCTCTCACGTGTTGCTCCTAAAAGCTGGGGTATAAACCTTTTCTTAGGGAAAAGCTCTGGGTTTTTGAGTTTCCTCTCGATTATGGGTTGCTGCACTAAGGGTAGGATTTACAAAGAGATTGGGTCTCAGATATTCCTACTTGCTTCTAGGTGGTTTCTCCCTCATTTGCCTGATGTAAAGGGTTAGTTACATCACCAGATTTTACTGTTTTTCAGAGGAACTTCTCCGTATGTAGCTGTAGATTTGATGTATCTGTGGGAGGACATTGGCTCAGGTTCACCTTATGTCATTGTCCTGAATCAGAATCCATACAGATATATTAATCATGCTTCTTTCCCCAAATTGACAAAATGGGAAATAATCCAAACATTCATCAACATGAGAATATATAAGTAAATAAAACTATATTTGTGTAGTCATATACAGCAATGAAACTGGATGGACTATTGTTATAAGTAATAATATGAATAAATCTCGAACTTTATATTGAGCACAAGAGACCACAGAGTATATATTATATGGTTCCCTTTATAGAAATTTAAAATATATATACATAATCTATTTTTTTAATTTTATTTATTTTATTTTATTTTTAATTTTATTTTATTTTTAAACTTTACAAATTGTATTAGTTTTGCCAAATATCAAAATGAATCCGCCACAGGTATACATGTGTTCCCCATCCTGAACCCTCCTCCCTCCTCCCTCGCCATACCATCCCTCTGGGTCGTCCCAGTGCACTAGCCCCAAGCATCCAGTATCATGCATTGAACCTGGACTGGCAACTCATTTCATACATGATATTATACATGTTTCAATGCCATTCTCCCAAATCTTCCCACCCTCTCCCTCTGCAACAGAGTCCATAAGACTATTCTATACATCAGTGTCTCTTTTGCTGTCTCATACACAGGGTTATTGTTAGCATAGAAGTTAGAATAGGGGCTATTTCATGGTTACTTCTCTTATGTAAGAGAAGAGAAATTACTGGTTTCTGCAAAAGTTCTTTTTCTTGATCTCTGTGTTTGTTACACTACTATGAACATATGTAACCTTTTAGCAAGCTGTACATTTAAAATCAGTGCACTTTGCTGTATGTTATACCTCAAAAAATTAAAAATAATATTTTGGCATACATTAGCAATAAATGATAAAAAACAAAGAAATTAAAAATACATAATTTAGAAAACTAAAATTATCCAATACCGTATCTAATGAAAAAATAAACAAGACATTTACGTAGAAAACTATAATGGAATATTGAAAAAAATAACTAGAACTTAATAAAGGGATATGGCCTTGGGGGAGAAGTTTAATACTCTCAGGCTGGGCTGTAAACTGTCCTGAAATTAATCTATAAATAGATTCAAGACAATTGCAATCCTATTCCTAGCAGCTGTTTTTTGGGTGTCCATACACATGTGTGCATGTGTGTTCGGCAGTTTACTAGCTGATTGCAAAAAAATGTTATGGAAATTTAAAGGACTAAAAATAGCCAAGATAGTTTTGAAGATGAAGTCAGAATACAATAATTGCTATTAAACCCTAAAATCAAAATGAGGTTTAATAAATATTTTTATTAAATAAATACTTTTATAAATAAGTACTTAGTAATGTGTGAGGAATCTCAATAACGACAGTGCCTTCTATTTGTGGCATTGTCATCCCACGGAGCCCTAGAATACAGTGACGGTGCCTCTGTCTCAACTGCTGGGAGATGGAGAAAGATAGTGACAGAATCAAACATGATTTTTATTTTTAATGAGCCAGACATTTATATTGTAGGTATTATTTCATCTTACCTTATACTGACAAAAATACATCTCATGACCTCATCGAATTGTAAATGAGACTGCCAAAGCTAATCTACTTCAACTGTCTTAAGTAGAAGGAGAACACAAGGACTAGAACTCAAGAGCATTTGAGTTCATACCAATTGATACTATCATAATAAATTTTTTTTTTCTGAGAGAAATGTTGCTTTAGTTAGACTTCACATCTCTTCAAGTTTTACATCACCATCACAGTTTCTTAAGAATTTCAAAAGCCTGGTGCGTCAAAGTGGAATAGACTAGATTTGCTGATTTACTCATTATTATGTAAAATTTCTAAGAACATTACTGTAGCCTGAACATTAGTTATGAAATTCAATTTCAGTGTGAGACTGAATTCTATTCTTTTTTTGAGGGGGGGCAGAGGTTGATTTTTGTGTCTACTGTTTAAGGCATCAAGAGAAAGAAATCTTATGCAAAATTTGATGGAATACTAATAATAAAAACTGTGAAAAATGAAGCAAAGTCCCAAGGACAGAAGTTTCAGTGAAAGTGAGCCAAAATTTATTCTCCGTCTTTGGCAATTAAAATATTTTGCATATGAAAGCCTTTAGAATATTTGCTATCATTATTGTAAGCCTCAAATGCGTCAGCTTTCATTTTCTAAACTGTAGAAAGGAAACAAACAAATGAAACCAGCTCCAGTGTGTTTCATACAGATGTGTAGATATTTAAACTATGTATTCCATTTTCCCAAACCAGATGCTTAGGGATATGCCATGACTGGATGATTCTTATCAAGATGTGGTTTCACAGGCAGCCTGATTCTTTATGAACTGAGCCATAAAGTAATGGACAGCCATGTGGTAATACACACAAAAAGCCAATGAAGAAAAATTTATGATAAAAAGATATCTTCTGATAGGGTTTACATTTTTAGTATTTTAAAAAAACACATATACAGAAACATTATTTTACAAAGAAAAAAATGGGAAAAAAGGAAAACAAATCTTACTTAAATTAAAACTGAGCTTATGATATATGTATACTGGTACTAACTGCATTTTGTTGATAATTCTTGGACCTTTTGAGTTGTGGAGTTTTCTTTTGTGTGAAAATATTAAATAATATTTGTGTTTAATTTGGGGAGGGGATAAGAAAAAAGATTCAGGGGATCCTTGCCCTCCAACAAACCAATGAAAAATATCTTTAACAGGATAGTATAAAAATGCAGATATCAGAATTATGATAGAAATTACTATAGTCTATAAAGTTTAAATGACCCCCAAACCAACATTTTCTGTAGTGGCAGCATTACAAATTTTCCATGCTCGTTAACTCATATGATGTTCTTTTTCTCAGTGATTTTAACATTTTTGTCTATTTGATAACAAAGGTAGTGTTTGTATAGTGTGTTTCAGGAAGAACCTATGTATTGAGTTACACTCTAGCTATAACTGCAAGTAGGTTTCTGCTATTATTTTGCAAATGTATCTCAACCATAACCAAATAATCTTTTCTTTTATAGATTTGTTAATATACATACTATTTATAAGGAAAAGGTATTCAACAAAGAATCTTTTAGTTCAACAAATGTTTATTTTTATATGATTGCATTAAGAAAAGTTGTATTAACATGTATTTATTAAAGAGTCTATTACCTAACTGTAATCATTTTCCAGTAATCATTTAATATGACGATGAAAATGACTGAAAGTGAAAGTGAAAGCCGCTCAGTCATGTCCAACTATTTGCAACCCCATGGACTTTAGAGTCCATGGAATTCTCTAAGCCAGAAAACTGGAGTTGGTAGCCTTTTCCTTCTCCGGGGGATCTTACCAACCCAGGGATTGAACCCAGGTCTCCCACATTGCAGGTGGATTCTTTACCAGCTGAGCCACATGGGAAGCCCAAAGGACTGAAAACTTTATCTTAAATGAATTGAAAAATTGTAGAATTATAATTCATAATTTTAAATTCCCAGTGATATTTTTACTGTAAAGTGATTATAGAATTAGGAACAAAATGTCCATTAATGGTGAGTAGAATTAAATAATATATAATGAGTTCATAATTTTATAAAGCAGAGGTTTTTTAGAGATAAATTAAACATATAAATTGGTCCACAATATATTGAAAAGAATAAGTGAGCATATATTAATTTTTTTATATTCCCAGTAATTTTTTCTACCATCTTTTTCTAGGACTTGCATTTCCTTTTTTTTTCTTTTTTTCGGTTCTAGAGGGGATAGCCAAGCATAATTTCCTTACATTCAGCAACAAATTTGGACACTTGACAAAGACTGAAGTGATTAAATTGCTTTCTTGGTATTAAAAAGTGAGAGTTAAGTGAATAGGGTCTTTTTTTCTCTGTAGATAATGGCTGTTAAACGTGAGCCATTATGTAATCCACTATATAAAATCTCCCAAGACAGGGAGACATTGACATGAAACACAGAATGATGCTGTGAGGGCACCTGAGACACTTGAGAATGGGGGCCATGTTTGTATCCTAGTTATCACAGGAGTAAAAAGCATGCAATGACAAAGAAAAATATTTACTTGGTAGTGGGGGACAGCTCCCAAATGTAGATGGAGAAGAATATGGCTATGTGATAAGATGATGAAGTTTTATATAATATCCAGAATTTAAGCACCTGTTTAAACTATGCTGTTTTTAGTCTGCAGTCATGCCAACTCTCTTGTGATCCCATGGACTGTAGCCCACAAGACTCCTCTATCCATAGGATTACCAAGACAAGAATATTTGAGTGGGCTGCCATTTCCTTCTTCAGGGGATCTTCCCAACCTAGGAATTGAATCCATGTCTCCTGCTTGGCAGGTGGGTTCTTTACCACTGAGCCCCTCATTTAAACTATATGCAAAAGAGCAAAGACATTAAACACAATTAATTAGTTTTGACTCAGAAGAATTTAGAAATAAAATTTGGAAATAAAGTAAATTAATTATATGAAATGATTGTTTACATATACAGTAGAATCTTGCTATTTTTATAATTTTTTTTTCTTTAGGTATTGTGGCAATGCCAAATACTTACATATCCATTTAAATAACTTTCAACCTGAAAGACTGTTAGTACTAGAAATTTTGTTTTTGTTTTTTGAGTTTGGGTTTTTGTTGATTTAAAGTTGTGTATTAAGGAATTTTGAGTTTTGCCAAGAAAATGCACTGGTCATAGCAAACACCCTCTTCAACAACACAAGAGAAGACTCTATACATGGACATCACCAGATGGTCAACACTGAAATCAGATTGATTATATTCTTTGCAGCCAAAGATGGAGAAGCTCTATACAGTCAGCAAAAACAAGATCAGGAGCTGACTGTGGCTTAGACCATGAACTCCTTATTGCCAAATTCAGACTTAAATTGAAGAAAGTTGGGAAAACCACTAGACCATTCAGGTATGATGTAAATCACATCCCTTATGATTATACAGTGAAAGTGAGAAATAGATTTAAGGGCCTAGATCTGATAGAGTGCCTGATGAACTATGGAATGAGGTTCATGTCATTGTAGAGGAGACAGGGATCAAGACCATCCCCATGGAAAAGAAATGCAAAAAAGCAAAATGGTTGTCTGGGGAGGCCTTACAAATAGCTGTGAAAAGAAGAGAAATGAAAAGCAAAGGAGAAAAGGAAAGATATCTCCATTTGAATGCAGAGTTCCAAAGAATAGCAAGACGAGATAAGAAAGCCTTCTTCAGTGATCAGTGCAAAGAAATAGAGGAAAACAACAGAATGGGTAAGACTAGAGATCTCCTCAAGAAAATTAGAGATACCAAGGGGACATTTCATGCAAAGATGGGCTCGATAAAGGACAGAAATGGTATGGACCTAACAGAAGCAGAAGATATTAAGAAGAGGTGGCAAGAATACACAGAAGAACTGTACAAAAAAGACCTTCATGACCCAGATAATCATGATGGTGTGATCACTGACCTAGAGCCAGACATCCTGGAATGTGAAGTCAAGTGGGCCTTAGGAAGCATCACTACGAACAAAGCTAGTGGAGGTGATGGCATTCCAGTTGAGCTCTTTCAAATCCTGAAAAATGATGCTGTGAAAGTGCTGCACTCAATATGCCAGCAAATTTGGAAAACTCAGCAGTGCCCACAGGACTGGAAAAGGTCAGTTTTCATTCCAATCCTAAGGAAAGGCAATGCCAAAGAATACTCAAACTACAGCACAATTGCACTCATCTCACATGCTAGTAAAATAATGCTCAAAATTCTCCAAGCCAGGATTCAGCAATACGTGAACCGTGAACTTCCAGATGTTCACACTGGTTTTAGAAAAGGCAGAGGAACCAGAGATCAAATTGCCAATATCTTCTGGATCATGGAGAAATCAAGAGAGTTCCAGAAAAACATCTATTTCTGCTTTATTGACTATGCCAAAGCCTTTGACTGTGTGGATCACAATAAACTGTGGAAAATTCTGAAAGAGATGGGAATACCAGACCACCTGATCTGTCTCTTGAGAAATCTGTATGCAGGTCAGGAAGCAACAGTTTAGAACTGGACATGGAACAACAGACTGGTTCCAAATAGGAAAAGGAGTTCGTCAAGGCTGTATATTGTCACCCTGCTTATTTAACTTCTATGCAGAGTACATCATGAGAAACGCTGGACTGGAAGAAGCACAAGCTGGAATCAAGATTGCCGGGAGAAATCTCAATAACCTCAGATATGCAGATGACACCACCCTTATGGCAGAAAGTGAAGAGGAACTCAAAAGCCTCTTGATGAAAGTGAAAGTGGAGAGTGAAAAAGTTGGCTTAAATCTCAACATTCAGAAAATGAAGATCATGGCATCCAGTCCCATCACTTCATGGGAAATAGATGTGGAAACAGTGGAAACAGTGTCAGACTTTATTTTTTGGGACTCCAAAATCACTGCAGATGGTGACTGTAGACATGAAATTAAAAGATGCTTACTCCTTGGAAGGAAAGTTATGACCAACCTAGATAGCATATTCAAAAGCAGAGACATTACTTTGCCAACAAAGGTCCATCTAGTCAAGGCTATGGTTTTTCCTGTGGTCATGTATGGATGTGAGAGTTGGACTGTGAAGAAGGCTGAGCACCAAGAATTGATGCTTTTGAACTGTGGTGTTGCAGAAGACTCTTGAGAGTCCCTTGGACTGCACGGAGATCCAACCAGTCCATTGTGAAGGAGAGCAGCCCTGGGATTTCTTTGGAAGGAATGATGCTAAAGCTGAAACTCCAGTACTTTGGCCACCTCATAAGAAGAGTTGACTCATTGGAAAAGACTCTGATGCTGTGAGGGATTGGGGGTAGGAGGAGAAGGGGACGACAGAGGATGAGATGGCTGGATGGCATCACTGACTTAATGGACGTGAGTCTGAGTGAACTCCGGGAGTTGGTGATGGACAGGGAGGCCTGGCATGCTGCGATTCCTGGGGTCGCGAAGAGTTGGACACGACTGAGCGACTGAACTTACTGAACTTATTAAGGAATTTTTCAAACATTTTCCAAAATAAATAAAATAGTTTGATATACCCCAGCTTTTCATCAATTACATTCAATGATTATGACTCATTTTGTTCTTCATTTATCTTCTCAAACTTCCTCTTTTCAATAGCATTGTTTTGAACAAATAACAGAATATCCCATAATTTATCTTGAACTTATTCACAGTCTCTACCTCCTGAAATACATATAAGCAATAATATGTCAGTAGCAATGAGCAAATCCAGCACCCACGTATTGATTTCTTAAGTATTGTTTTCCACTTAAAGGATCTAGAGCATCTTAAGGTAGGACTGAGGCAAAGCTTAATAATTGATTTTCCATAAATTGCTAAAGCAAAAACAATCTTATAGAAAAACGTGTGAAAAGAGTCCCAGAGACTGTCACTGCCCAAATTCACAATATTAAAATAATGACAGCAGTAGTCTATACATCACTGAATAAAGTGATAATCCTTAATCCCTACTCATAATGTGTACATATATAAAAAGTAACAGCTCTTCATTATAGTAGGATGGCCACTCATTCATATAAAAAATGATGGTAGAAAAATCACTATTTACCTGTCATCATAGTAATAATTAATTAAGGAAATAAACATCAATGGATATCAAAACTAGTAAGGAACAGAATATTTATACACAATCAAAACTTCTCCCTACAAATTACTTACTAAGTCATTTTAAGTGATCAAAACTGACATCACCAGTAGTAGTACCAATGAACATCATGTGCTTTTTCTTATAGTGCTGAGAATGACATAATATTATGTTGTATTCCTGCCAAAAATATATAAGCTGAATCTAATCACAAGGAAACACCAGGAATACCCAAGTGGGGATGGAAATTCTACACAATAAAGAAGTTAAGCAGCAACCGATCCTTAGCATGGTGGTAGCTATTACATTGGCTTGCAACACTTCCAAAGATTTTGCTGGTAAAAAACTGACTCTGAATGAATTTGGAAAGTTTATTTCTTACAGAAGTAGTAACATATTGGGGCTTCCCTCATAGCTCATTTGGTTAAAAATCTGCTGCAGTGCAGGAAACCCAGGTTCGATTCCTGAGTTGAGAAGATCCCCTGGAGAGGGGAGTGGCAACCCACTCCAGTAACATATTGGTGGGTTTCCTAAGCCCCAGTTTCCAGGAGTCCAGTGTTACCTGCTCATATAGTAGAAATATGTTACAGAAGAAAGAAAAGTGAAAGTGAAAGTTAAGTCGCTCAGTCGTGTCCGACTCTTTGAGACCCCATGGACCGTAGCCTACCAGGCTCCTCCCTGCATGGGATTCTCCAGGCAAGAGTACTGGAGTGGGTTGCCATTTCCTTCTCCAGGGGATCTTCCCAACCCAGGGATCGAACCAAGGTCTCCCACATTCCAGGCAGAGGCTTTAACCTCTGAGCCACCAGGGAAGAAGAAAAACCCAGAAATTAGAAGACCCTTACTTACACAAAGGTTACTGGCAAATTTGGGCATCTGTCTTTCTGGAGAGAGAAAGACCCTGAGTTGTAAGCAAATCTCTCTAAGGAAGGGAAAGAGGTTTTCTTCTTACTCTCAGATATAACAGGTAAGGAGGATATCTCAATCTCCATTTTGAGACTGTAAATACATCTCCTTCAGAGGGAGTCACTTCTCCATTTTTCTGGAGATGTCTGTTTATACAAACATTCTTAAAAAGACAGTCATAAAGCAAATGGGCTATTAATGCCTAGATTTTAGAGAGCTAGAGATTTGTAGAGAATTGATTCTGATGATAAATTTGTTTGTTTTTTTAGTCACTAAGTCGTGTCCGACTCTTTGCAACTCCATGAACTGCAGCATGTCAGGCTCCTCTTTCCAAAGGATTTTCCAGGCAAGAATACTGGAGTGGGTTGCTATTTCCTAATTTAGGGGATCTTCCCAAACAAGGGATCAAACCCTCATGTCTTACACTGGCGGGAAGATTCTGAGCCACCTGGGAAGCCTGACAATAAATTCTCTCTACTATTAAAACACAAATGTCAATGAAATTAAAGACAAAGAAGGAAAGAGCATTGTAAATCAACAATACTTTAATTGAAAATAAATAAGAAACTAAAACCCTAAATTTTAAGCAGGATGGAAAAGAATATTGAATATATCAGAAAAACAACATAAAAAGTCATTAAATGATCATTGAAACTTGATTAATTAGGATTAATAGAGTAATCTTCCTAATTCTTCAAAATAAATATAATGCTTAACTTCAGAATTTTGAAAGAGGATATCATATACCTATGACAAGAACATGGGTGACCTATTTTTATGGATATCAACTATTTAAGATCTTGGAAATTCAGAAGACCATTATTTGAAACAAATGAATGAACATACAAAGAACTTCACAGATGACCCCAGATATGTATAGGCTTAAAGCTGTTGCAAGAACTTCTCAAGTATGCCTTATACAGATTTCAAAAGAACTTAGCACAAGGAAAAGTGTATGTAAAAGTTTGATACTGTGAAAAATTAAAGTATCAATATTAAGGAGCTGAATTGGGAATTTCCAACTTGCATATAATAAGAGTTCCATTAGGGAAGAGAAAAGAGAATGAGAGAGAGCCAAGAGAGAGGCTAGTGGAATAATCATTAACAGGAAAATCACCCAAACTGAAAAAATGACATGCAAAAGAATGAGCAGAAATGAGTAAAGGGTTCACATCTGGGGTTATAATAATAAAATTTCATAATATCAATAATAAATACAAAATATCAAAACATTTAAAGATAAAGGGAGGGATATAATTGCAAAAAGAAACAAAATTCAAATGATTGCTAGCCACTGGGGACTGCAAGACAGGAAGCAACATTTTCAAAATTCTCTTAAGGAACTGCATGCACACCAATATAAATTTTAATAATATAAAAGAACACTCTAAGACTAAAGTATCCCATACCAAGATTTTTAAATGAAATTGTACTATAATTAGGCAACGATTAAGAGTTTGGGTCCAGAGTCAGATGGTTTGGAATCCTATTTCGACTTCTTACTAAGATTAGCTTTGGTAGCTACAAATAATTTTGCCTCAGTTTTCTTCATATAACTGGGTAAATAATTATAATCACTCCATATGGCTCTCATGAGTACTTAATGAGTGTGTAAACATGAAGTGAGTAGAATGTTATGAACTATTATGTTTCATAACAATTACCTGTAGTAAAGATTTCATTTATTTTAGTATATAAATTCCCATAGATAGATCTGTCTTACAGAGGAGGATATCAGTTTTTCATCTTTCTTTCAAAATATATCAGCTATATTTGAGAGATCAGAAATTGATGTAAAATGTTCCTGTTATATAACATATATAATCTGTATTCAAGTTGAATTCCCAAAACCATTCAATAGGGGAAAGAATAGTACTTAATTAAATAGGGGTAAAGTGAAGTGACAAGTAATGTTTTGCAGCCACCAAAATGGTAAACTGTTGATGATTTATGATATTTTTAAAAAGGGAAATTGCATATATGAAATTCTTTGCAATATGGCATATGTATTAAAACCTAATACAATTTGTTTTTGGATCTTGTTAGTGGTTATGCTGTTTTCTTCTTGTGTCATACAAATTCCAAATTCTCAGTAATTTTGTTAGCAAATACATACAAACACATACACACATACATATATAAATTCTAAGAAACATATCTCTCCTACCTACCAGTGACTAATAGTAATAAAATAATAGGCTTATCTGTGGGCCAGTGACAGAGGCATGCTTCTAAAGCATTTAAATTTTCCTGTACAATTTTTAAAAAGAATTTTATATGGTGTTGTATTGGGCAACTATATCTTTATATACAAAGTGAAGCAAAGCAAAGTGAAGTCGCTCAGTCGTGTACAACTCTTTGCGACCCCATGGACTGTAGCCTACCAGGCTCCTCAATCCACGGAGTTCTTCAGGCAAGAATACTGGAGTGGGTTGCCATTTCTTTCTCCAGGGGATCTTCCCGACCCAGGGATTGAATCTGGGTCTCCCTCATTACAGGTAGACCCTTTACTGTCTGAGCCACCAGGGAAGCCCAACAAGGGAAGTGTTAAAATCTTCAAAGTGCTGTGAATTAATTAAGTTGATAATAAATCATAATTATACAACTAGTGTATTTACAAATTATAAACAGCTAGTATATGAAAATTAGTATTAGAAGTCAAAGGGAAACTTTAATTTTGTTTTTGTACAAGACTAATGTCAGATATTTCCAATATATGTACCAGATAAACTCAAACCATTTTGCACAGTCATTAACTCACATCCCTTGAAACAAACTTGACTTTTCTTTTAAGTGGATATGTTGCTTAAATGAATGGGATTATTTGTCAAACATCAATCTCTGTAAAGGATGAACTCAGAAAAGATGAATCATTTTTTTTTTAATGAGCGATTCACTAAAATTCAAATTATCTTTTTAAAAATAAATCCATTTCTATTATGTGGCTCACTTTTCTGAGCACCTTTTTGGGCATATGGGAATTAATGATGGTGGTGTTGACATTTCTGTTTTTGTGGTTAACATAAATGATTTATATATTTTTGACTCTAAAAGAAGCATGACTTTGTTCGAATTTGCAATAAAAAAAATATCTACTAGAAGAATAATACTGGAAAAAGAAAAACCTCAGAAGAGACATGTGCTTCCCTAAGACTCACAAATAGTCTTTATGTCATTATCCATTTATTAAATTGGCCTATAAGTACATTCTCAAAGTTCAGATGAATGATCTGCTTGTAGTATTAATCCCCCCTGAATATGTTTAGACCAAAGCTTTATGACCTCTATTTATTATGGCAGACAATGCTACCAGAAAATATCCGCTTTTAAAATCTTATTACTGTCAAATTCTTTATCTAGGCCAGTGACTTGACATTCTCGCATGAGTGAGCAGTAAAGCTTTTGCCTTTTTAACCTCATGATCCTGGAGCATAAATCATTTATAACAGATTCAATTCTTTGTGTCTTTTCAGTGTTGTTGGAGTCTTATCTTTCTTTCTGGTCTATGTTTTCAATTTAATTTCAAGCACTTCTTTCTCTCCCTCTGTGTGTCTCTGTCTCATCGTCCCTCTTTTCCATTTCTTTTCTTCATTTTTTATACAAATAAGGATATTGGCCTTTGTGGTGAAATAAATTGTGTGCAATATTTTTATTTCTTTGGTATATATTTCAATTTAAAAAGTTACATATTGAGTGAGTATTCATGTTTTTTTATATCACAACATTCTTGTTATCATAGGAAAAATGATAGAAAGCCTTTGTTGTGTTTTTGGTGCCTTAAAAAAATTCATGCATTTAAGGAAATAAAGATCCCTACACTTGAGAAAGTATACAACCTTACACAAATAAAGCTATAAAACAGAGATGAACCATACAGTTTTTTCAAATGACTGGCTATTTCTTAAGTAGAACACAGACACATCCAATTTGGCCTTCTTGTAAAAAAATAGTTTTTGCCAAGAAAATGACTGTATTTGGATGACATAAATATAATCAATAGAAAGTACTTATATTCAGAGATCCTACATTTTCTTTCTTATTATAAAGATGTACTAAAATGTACTACACTAAAAGTGTAGATTAAGGGAAATAAAATAATATACACTATTATACTTTATTATTCTACATTATTATGTCTATATTATATATCATCAAGCTCTGTCTTGCTTTCTCATAACATAGTAAAAATGAACTTACTCTCTATTCAACTAATATGTGATTCAGATTATTCAAAATAGTAACTATCTCACTTTTCCAGATAGAATCACTTTTTTCTCATCTCAATCGTTTTCCATTACAGTCTATTGGTAGACAGAGATATATTCTTTCTTTACATTACCTTTCCATCTTGTCCACTCTTTTCATGTTGTTTCATGTCCAGAGATCCATGTTTACAGTGCTTTTCTTGCAGACAGGCTCAGCAGCTGTACAGTATTTAATAAATATAGGAGTTTTAGACAATAACTTTTCATGAGGTTATTACAGGATATATGTTCTCCAGTTTTATTTTAAGGTTGCACTAGGGTTGTAGGGGAGAGTGGTAAAGCAACTGAAACACTGTTAAATATTTTTCAAAGGATCTGTAGAAAATTCTTCTCTTCTTATATTCAGATGTGAATAAAACTATTCAAAGAAATGTATAGTTTCATATAATCATTTCTCTGAATAGTTTCATGCTGGATAATAAATACTACACATTCCATCAATATTGTGGATGTTTGATCATAGCCAGTAGTGAAAAACATGATTTTTAAGAAGCAAACAACTTCTAAGTGGTCATCTCAAATTATTTTGATCTTACAAATACAAGATAAATAGAATTTAATACTATTCAAAACTAGAAATTGCAATTAACTGTACTGATGAATTCAGAATCTGTCTTTCTAGGCCAAATAATATTCTTATGCCTATAAGTTAGATACATTTTATTTTTATTTTATTAAATTCAACATAATGCCATTAATATATTTATTACCTCATCACCTAATACTTAATGAAGATTCACTAATGAGTAACATGTTATTCAGATATTTTGGCAAGTAACAAGATGACTACCACAACTTTCAAGGCATTGTTGTTATTGTTCAGTCACTAAGTTGTGTCCAACTTTCTATTATCACAGGGACTGTAGCATGCCAGGCCTCCCTGATCTATCTCCTGGAGCTTGCCAAGTTCATGTCCATTAAGTCGGTGATGCTATCCAACCATGACATCCTCTGCCATCCTCTTCTTTTCCCTTCAATTGTTACCAGCATCAGGGTCTTTTCCCGCGAGCCGGCTGTTCACATCAGGGACAGTTCACAAAGTATTGGAACTTCAGCTTCAGCATCAGTCCTTCCAATGAATATTCAGGGTTGATTTCTTTTAGGATTGACTGGTTTGATCTCCATGCTGTTCAAGTGACTCTCAAAAGTCTTATCCAGCACCTCAATTTTTGTGGGCTATGGACCTATGTATAATAGAAGGAGGTATTGAGTCATCAGTGTTGGTACAATTTCAATAGGCTGAGTTTTGACATATAACTGGTATTGAGTCACATCCAGTTATTTCAATATTCTCTTAACTTTGAGTATTAATTCCTTTTTGTGTCATTTTTGTGTTTATTCCTAATATCATCTCCCTTTCCATCCTTTCCTTCCTCCCTCTCTCTTTTTTTTTTTCCTTACACACATACATATACACACACATTGGTCTTGAAAGAAACTGTCATATTTGTTAATCTATGTTTTTCTGATACCAAATTTGGATTTTGTTGACTCTTAGTGCTGTTTTTTCCTAATGTGCAGTTAATGTATATACAGACCCTTTACTTCTGGTTAGGATAACTCTGAGATATTTCCTATGCTTTTATCCAGAACTCACCAATACATTAGGTCCAGTTACCCTCAGTGGTAACTGGATTGATAATAAACCCTTTACTGACTTCCTTCTTTCCCTTGTCTCACTTGCCGAGAACACTATGTTCCCTGAAGTAACTATCCCAGGTGTGCGCACTTAAATTCTATCTCATTCTCTGCTTCTGGGAGATCACAAACCAAAAGACACATCACTTTCCAATGTCACAATAGTGGTAACAGGTAGTAAATGATAAGTTTGCAGAGAGTAAAACCTAAGCCAAGCTCAAACAAAAAGGCTTCCATCAGAGTATCAGGGATTGAAACAGCATCACATATTAGAGCTTCCTGAAAAATCTAAAAGAAAATGGTGCCATGTCTAGAAAGTCTTTGAGGAAAATACTATCTGTTATTTATTTCAGTGTTGAACTAAAGTATCAATTAAATGGTAGGGCTATATGCAAATATTTTGCCACATGCAAACTGTAAATGTGTTACTCCCTATATACTATTTTTCATGAAATTGCTGTAGAAAATTACAGGAAGTCATGAGATTCAGAAAAGAGATCTGAAAGATGAAATTGATAGACTGCCTTAATTATTAAGTAAATAATTAATAGTATTTTGTTAATATAATCCAAAATCATAGTTTAAAATATAACTACAACATATGTTGCAATATTATGTTACTGCTTATGTGTAACAATTCAAGAAAAATGTTTTTCTTTTTTATCAATGATCTATACAATCCATGGAATTCTCCAGGCCAGAATACTGGAGTGAGTAGCCTTCCCCCTTTCCAGAATATCTTCCCAACCCAAGAATCAAACCCAAGTCTCCTGCATTGCTGGTGGATTCTTTACCAGCTGAGCCACAAGGAATCCCAGGAATACTGGAGTAAGTAGCCTATCCCTTCTTCAGCAGATATTCCCAACCCAGGAATTGAACCAGAGTCTTCTGCATTGCAGGAGGATTCTTTACCAACTGAGCTATCAGGGAAGCCTGGTCAATAATACAAAATAAATAATAATTTTATGAAGCTATATTTTGAACTTATTATTAATACACTAAGCAATTTTTGTTAGTTTATTTTGTTTTCATATTTTGTTGCATCAATTTTTAAAAATTTATACACATTTCTATTACTGCAAAACCCTTAGTATTTTAAGACATGTTAAATCCAAGTTATAAATGTTTATTTTGTTTGGAAGTTGTCCTTTTCTTGTATTAAATATATACTTAATTCATCAAAAAAGCAAAACATACAAGATTGAAAACTTTAGGAATATCCACTAAAAGCATTCAGTTGATCATTAAAATCTAATTAATTACATATATGGTAACTATCTATAAAAAGTCAGATCTGTATTATGCATTGGGAATACAAAATTGAGGAAGATATAGTCTTTACCCTTAAGAATTTCTGAAATTGAAGAGACAGTCACATAAACCTTTGACTAATCTAATATAATCAGTGCTAAATACCAATCTACAAGATTGTCATGCAAAGCCATAGAAGACTGCTTATTCTTTACCAACTGAGCTATCAGAGAAGCCCAGAAGGCTGCTTAACTCTCCTCTAAAGAAGAATTGATGATGATTTCAAAGAGGAGGCAATGCTTGATTTAGTATGTGGGCAAAGACTTTGCAGGCAATTAGAGAAGTTACAGGATGGCAAATCCACAGATTTCATGGTGCCACCATTCTCTTCTCAGTTCCACCTGGTAGATATTTCTTGGCTCTTCTCATTAGAACACAGCCTGCACATAAATATACACTGAATTGTTTGTCTTAGACTAAATAATGGCACACCATCATGAAAGTCAATATTGGATTCAAAGTTCTTCAATTTATTCTCTAAGCCTGTAGGGAAGGTAAATGTGTACAATGATTATAGAGGATGCCCCATGTTACTACTGTACAGCTTAACAGTGAAAATTATGAGTCATGAACTAACAAATCATAAATTTGAAGGTGTTATATAAGGGAGAGACAGGAACAGAATTGCATTTTATAAACATAATTTTGGCAGCAATTTGGATATTGAAGTGGGGAAAAATTGGAAGGAAGGAGATATGTTAAAAATAATCTAGTGGAAGATGATGTGAACTGACCTGTTACTGGTTCTGGTGGAAACATTTCACAGATACAGATTGATAGACTTGGTGATTGGCATAGAGGGCCTTAGATATGTTGCAGTAGCAGACTGGACTCCTAAAACCAAGGACCAAGGACAGAATCTTGACTTTGATATTTATCAGCTATAGAGTTTGTACAATATTTGTAATATTTTCCAACCTAAGTTTCTTCCTTCTTAAAAGTTAAATAATGTATTTTACTTCACAAATTTACTCTAGAAATTTAATAAGTAAAATAGTGTCTGGCATGGAACAAACATTCAATAATAGGTTGGTACAGCAATAAATGAGCAGTAAAGAGGGAAGGGGGCTTCTCCAGTAGTTCAGTTGGTAAAAGGACCCATGTGCCAAGGTAGGAGACACAAGAGATGCAGGTTTGACCCCTGGGTCAGGAAGATCCACTGGAGTAGGAAATGGTAAACCACTCCAGTTTTCTTGCCTGGGAAATTCCATGGACAGAGGAGCCTGGGTGAGCTATAGTTCATGAGTTTCAGAGTCAGACATGACTGAGCATGCATGCATGCATGCACAAACACACAGAGAGAAAGAGGCAACTAGCTCTGAAGTTTGAAATCATTAGAGATACAGCCACTATGGAGAACAGTATGGAAATTTCTTAAGAGACTAGGGATAAATCTCCATATGGACCCAGCCATCCCACTGATGGGCATATACCTTGAGAAAATCATAATTCAAAATGACACATGAACCCCAGGGTTCATGGCAGCACTACTTATTTACACAATAGCCAGGACATGGAAGCAACCTAGATGTCCATGAATGGATAAAGAAGTTTTGGTACATGTATAAAATGGAATATTACTCAGCCATATAAAGGAACAAAATTGGGTCATTTTAGTGATGTTGATGAATTTAGAGTCTGTCATACAGAATGAAGTAAGTCAGAGAGAGAAAAACAAATATATTAATGCATAGATATGGAATCTAGAAAAATGGTACTGATGAATCAATTTGCAGGGCAGGAAGAGAGATGCAGACATAGGGAATAGACTTGTGGACACAGCTGGGGGAGGAGAGGGTGGAATGAACTGAGATAGTAGCCTTGACATCTGTATGCCACCATGAGTAAAATAGGTAGCTAGGAGGTAGCTGCTGTATAACACAGGGATCTCAGCTCAGTGTTCTATGATGAACTAGAAAGGTGGGATGGAGGGGGAGCAGTGGGAGGGAGACTTAAGAGGGAGGGGATGTTTGCTTACTTATAGCTGATTCACATGTTTGTACAGCAGAAACTAACATGACATTGTAAAGCAATTGTCCTCCAGTTTAAAAAATATATTAGAGATTTATTCCTGCTTATTTGTTATTTTCCCACTTACTATCATAACACAAATGGCTTTTCATGTACCTCTTCTTACGTAAACACATATAGAATACACAGAGGTCAGTTCCAGACATACTCCCTCCCAGTCTATACTACATCCATGTGTTTCTTTGTGCTTCATAAGGAAGATGCCTTTTCTTTAGGACTTGGCTTCATTTTTACCTCTCCTTTTTTTTTTTTTTTAAATTGTTGATTACATGGATTTTATATTTGTGTCTCTCAGGAGCTGGACCTGATTTCTGAAATATGGATAGGAGATTAAATCTCACTTCATAAAATGATCTTTTCTTCACATGTAGTCAAAACAAATGAGTGGGAAATTAAGGAGTAGCCTCAACTTTTTTCTTGTAGAGCTTGGTTGAGAAATTTGAATACAGAACTCTGAATTCGGTCTGCTTTTGATAAGTACTGTTAAATATCTTACAATAACATTTCTGTTTTAACTCTCATATACAATTAAGAGCAAGATGAAGGAAGAAGAAGTTAGTCAATACTAGGGTAAAGAGAAGAGGAAAAACAGAACAGCCAAACTTTTACTCTTGATATTAAGGTATATTCTGGAAAAAGGCAGTATTATACAGGAACCACTGTTATGGTGAAAACTGACTTTTCCAGTCCTGTGGCCACTTCTGAGTTTTCCAAATTTGCTGGTACGTGGAGTGCAACACTTTAACAGCATCATCCTTTAGGATTTGAAACAGCTCAGCTGGAATTCCATCATCCCCACTAGCTTTTCTCATAGTGATGCATCCTAAGGCCCATTTGACTTTGCATTCCAGGATGTCTGGCTCTAGGTGGGTGATCATACCATCGTGGTTATCTGGGTCATGAAGATCTTTTTTTCTATAGCTCTTCTGTGTATCCTTCCACTTCTTCTTAATATCTTCTGCTTCTGTTAGGTCCATACCATTTCTGTCCTTTATTGTGCCCATCTTTGCATGAATCGTTCTCTTGGTATATCTACTTTTCTTGAAGAGATCTAGTCTTTCCCATTCTATTGTTTTCCTCTATTTCTTCGCATTGTTCACTTAGGAAGGCTTTCTTATCTCTCCTTGCTATTCTTTGGAAATCTGCAATCAGATGGATATATCTTTTCTTTTCTCCTTTGTCTTTCTTTTTTTTTTTTTAATTTTATTTTATTTTTAAACTTTACATAATTGTATTAGTTTTGCCAAATATCAAAATGAATCCGCCACAGGTATACATGTGTTCCCCATCCTGAACCCTCCTCCCTCCTCCCTCCCCATACCATCCCTCTGGGTCGTCCCAGTGCACTAGCCCCAAGCATCCAGTATCGTGCATCGAACCTGGACTAGCAACTGGTTTCCTACATGATATTTTACATGTTTCAATGTCATTCTCCCAAATCTTCCCACCCTCTCCCTCTCCCACAGAGTCCATAAGACTGTTCTATACATCAGTGTCTCTTTTGCTGTCTCGTACACAGGGTTATTGTTACCATCTTTCTAAATTCCATATATATGTGTTAGTATACTGTATTTATGTTTTTCCTTCTGGCTTACTTCACTCTGTATAATAGGCTCCAGTTTCATCCACCTCATTAGAACTGATTCAAATGTATTCTTTTTAATGGCTGAGTAATACTCCATTGTGTATATGTACCACTGCTTTCTTATCCATTCATCTGCTGATGGACATCTAGGTTGCTTCCATGTCCTGGCTATTATAAACAGTGCTGCGATGAACATTGGGGTACACGTGTCTCTTTCCCTTCTGGTTTCCTCAGTGTGTATGCCCAGCAGTGGGATTGCTGGATCATAAGGCAGTTCTATTTCCAGTTTTTTAAGGAATCTCCACACTGTTCTCTATAGTGGCTGTACTAGTTTGCATTCCCACCAACAGTGTAAGAGGGTTCCCTTTTCTCCACACCCTGTCTCTTCTTTTCTCAGCTCTTTGTAAGGCCTCCTCAGAAAACCATTTTGCCTCCTCAGACAACCAAATGCCTTTAGCATTTCTTTTTCTTGTGGATAGTTTTGGTCACTGCCTTCTGTACAATGTTACAAACCTTCATCCCTAGTTCTTCAACACTCTATCAGATCTAATACCTTGAATCTATTTGTCACTTCCACTGTAAAATAGTAAGAGATTTGATTTAGGTCATACCTGAATCACCTAGTGGTTTTCCCTTCTTTCTTCAATTTTGGTCTAAATTTTGCAATAAGAGTTTCATGATCTGAGCTAGTCAGCTCCCGGTCTTGTTTTTACTGACTGTGTAGAGCTTCTCCATCTTTGGCTCCAAAGAATATAATCAGTCAGTCAGAATGAGAGAGCCATTTCCTAGGCAGGTTGATAAGGAGTCTAGGGGTCCGCAAGGAGGGAGGGGTCTGGAATTCTCAAGGAGGAAGAAAGGACAAACTTTTTTCTTTCTCTACATTCCTTAGGATTATATAACAATAATGTATCCTGCCTGAGGACAGTCTCTGGATTAAACCTTCTGGCTAATTCTGCTATCTTAAAATGTAAATTATGGGAGTAGGTCTGGTGAGGTCTTTACAACCTCCAGACATTCTTTGGATTCATTGGAGAGTATATAACTTCATTGCTAATACTATCAAGGGGGTACTCTTTCTGCCCCCTTCTGATGCCTATGTCAGAAGCTTTCTCTATCTCCTTTATACTTTAATAAAACTTTATTACACAAAAGCTCTGAGCGATCAAGCCTCATCTCTGGCCCCAGATTGAATTCTTCTCCTCCAGGGGCCAAGAATCCCGGTGTCTTCTTGTGATTCAACAACAACCTTTCATCTTGGGGGCTTGTCCGGGATCCTTCAGGACAAGGTAAGGATGCTTGGAGCTTTAGTTCTTTGTTCTCTTAGCAAACACGTTTTCTGCTGTGCTTTATTAACTCTACAGTGTGCTTGTGTGAATGAATGGCATGTCCTGCGTGAAGCAAGTAAGGAGCCCTGCTCTGCAGTTCCACGGTGATCTCATACAGCTTATGGCAGAAACCTGTCAGGGGGTTATATCAACCTGCCAATGCCAAGAGGCACCCAATGTCTCCTTCGGGAACTGACCAGAAATGGGCAAAGCGTGTGGACTGCACTCTCCTTTCTCGGTCAAACTTTTCGGTCTCTTTGACCATTTCATAACTCCTTGGGAATTAGAAGTACTAACTTAATCTATCAGATCATAGACTTTCAAGGGGCTTGTGATCTATACTGTTACTGTGTACTTTGGCTTAGTCCCAAACTTGGATTGGTATTCAAGAAAGCACCTAGCCTCGCTAGGAATCGAAAGTTCGGAAGCTAGATGGAGCTCTAGCTCCAGGAACATTTCTGAGGTTAAAGGTTACTCAGATTGGGACTGCAATGGGTTTTTTCCTTTGGTAACGCTGGCTCTTAGTGGATCAGAGGAGGCTGTTATACTGTTGTGGTGATGCTTGGAAAGAACATCTCAGTTTTATGCTCGCATCGGTCTTATTGTGGTCAGGAAATACTCAGGGTCGTGCACAGGCACTCAGGTGACAAATGTTTTCCCCAGCAGTCTTAGCTTGGGAGGCATTCCAGAAGGTTACTCTGATTCACCCCGGGTGACATCAGAGGCAAGCAAGGTTAAAGGTGAAGAGCTGGACGTCAAGTAGGGATGCTATCAAGTCTACCCCTGGTACATCCCCACCCCATCTTGGTGGTAGAACCGGGAGGGACGTGGACTGCACCTGCGTTGGTAAGGGACAGACTAAGTCCGACCGGGAAGGAAAAGCTTTTGGTGTAATGTCTGTCTACACCCCCATCTAGAGCAGGGAGGGATGCCTCCGGTAGAAAAATGGCCCTGGTCGCTTTTTTTCTCTCTTACAGATGGGAGCTAACAATTCCAGCCTCACTCCTTTGAACTGTATCCTGAAAAACTGGGATAGATTTGATCCCCAGGGCTTAAAGAAGACACACCTGGTCTTCCTATGTGATACTGCATGGCCACGGTATCCATTGGAGGATGGCAAACGGTGGCCAGTTGGAGGGTCTCTTAAGTATAATACTGTTCCACAATTAGACCGGTTCTGTAAGGAACAAGGGAAATAGGTAGAAGTAGCATATGTGTTGCCCATTTTCTCTCTGCGAAATATGCCAGACTTATATCCTAAGGGTATAGATTTGGGTGTGAAACCTTCAGCTCCCTCCTGCCCTCCTACTTTGCCCCCGTACCTGGGGCTCCAAGCTGAGCAAACTGAAAGCCAGAGAACCCCCCTCAGAAGGGTTGCCTAGGTCTCAGTGGAAATCCAAACTGAGATTCAAACTGCCCACCTGGAGGTCCAAACAACTCCTGTCTCAGTATGACCTCAGACTACTCTGGTTTCAGTAGAAACTCAGACCATAGAAGTAAGAGATGAGATGGAGGACAGGAGACAAAGAGAAGAAGAAAAACAGGTTTCTCCAATTTATCCTGGGGTCATATGTGCAGAGCAGCCAGAGAGACTGAGGAACAGCCACACAAGCTGTTGCCTCTTTATGAAACACCCACCAGGAGAAATAATCAGTCTGTGAGAGTTAATAAGCCTTTCTCTTATCAAGAAATACAAAGAATCAAGGAGGATCTGGGAGACTATTTAGAGGACCCAGAAAAATATATTAGAGCTTTTAAAGGTGTTACTCTGCTTTATGACCTCACTTGGAAGGATGTGATGTATATCTTGGAACAAACGCTGACTCCCGAGTCAAAGACTCGAGTTTTGGGAAAAGCGGTTGCTTATGGAGATGAATGGCTTGGTAATGAATCAGTAGGGAAGAGGGAGAACAAGGTAGCGGCCCTCCCCACTGGGAATCAGGTGGTCCCAACTATAGAATCAGACTGGAACTACAACACAGCTAAAGGAAGATGGGATCAGAGTCATTTTGTTAGATGTATTCTTGAAGGACTTAGGCAGGCGCATTCTAAGCCTTCAAACTATGGCAAATTGGCAGACATAGAACAGGAGGAGAAGGAAGCTCCTGGTAAATTCCTAGATAGACTGAGAGAAGGCCTTCGCAGATTCACTGAGATTGATCCCGAAAGTGAAGAGGGAAAAGTGATCTTAAAGGATAGATTTCTCACTCAGTCGGCTCCAGATGTCCGCAGTAAGCTATTAAAACAGGCGTATGGACCAAATCAGTCTTTAGAGACTCTGTTACAACTGGCTCAGACAGTCTATTATGGTAGGGAATATGAGGAAAAGAAAGAAAGGGGAAAAAAAAAAGGAAAAGGCAGAAGCCTTCGCCATGGCTGTGAAAAACGTTCTTAAACAGCCTGAGAAAAATGCCCAGAGGGGCCCAGGTGAAAAGGGATGGGCTTGCTATTACTGTGGAAAGGAGGGGCACCTCAAGCGGGATTGCCCTCAGGCATCTAAGCTGCCCCAGGCTCCATGTCCGGTCTGCAAAGGACCACACTGGAAGAGAGACTGCCCCCAGAGGTGTAGGTCTCCAGGGTCAGACTCTCA
This sequence comes from Bos taurus, assembly GCF_002263795.3. Taxonomy (NCBI): domain Eukaryota; kingdom Metazoa; phylum Chordata; class Mammalia; order Artiodactyla; family Bovidae; genus Bos; species Bos taurus. The sequence continues at coordinate 83,176,302 of NC_037329.1, read as the reverse complement.
AGACAATCAGGACTGAAGGTGCCCAGGGGTCCCCACGCAAGCTCCTGTCCTAATTACACCTGAGGAACCCCAGGTATTAATAATTGTGGGGGGCCAATCTGTCGATTTCCTTTTAGATACTGGAGCAACTTATTCTGTGCTTACTGAAGCCCCTGGCCCACTTTCTTCCTGATGGGCTTCCATAATGGGACTGTCTGGACGAGCCAAAAGGTGTTATTTCAGTTATTCTTTATCTTGCAACTGGGATTCTGTGCTGTTTTCACACAAGTTTCTGATCGTGCCAAAATTTCCCTCACCCCTTTTTGGGAAGGGATATACTGAGCAAGGTCCATGCCTCTGTTTTCATGAATATGGAGCCCTTCCTTTCTCTCCCTTTAGTTCAACAAAATGTAAATCCTAGAGTATGGGCTGATGGAAAATCTGTGGGTAGAGCACAAAATGCTATTCCTGTAGTTGTTAAGCTCAAAGACCCACACGTATTTCCACATAAGAAGCAGTATCCATTGAAACCTGAAGTTAAGGAAGGGTTAAAACCCATCATCGAAAATTTAAAGGAGCAGGGACTATTAATTCCCTGTAACAGTCTTTGCAACACTCCTATTTTGGGTATAAAGAAATCGAATGGTAAATGGAGACTAGTTCAAGATTTATGAATAATAAATGAGGCTGTAGTTCCTTTACACCCCATGGTGCCTAATCCTTATACTCTATTGTCTGAAATTCCTGGACGGGCCAAATATTTCTCAGTAATTGATTTAAAGGATGTCTTCTATTCAGTGTCTTTGGCGGAAGAAAGTCAATCTCTATTTGCCTCTGAAGACCCTACACAGCAGCTTCTCAGTTAACCTGGACAGTTTTGCCCCAGGGATTTCGTGACAGTCCTCACTTATTTGGACAAAGTTTGTCACGGGATCTACAAAACTTTAATAGCTCTGAAGCGGTGGTGTTACAATATGTAGATGATATTTTACTCTGTGCTGAGACAGAGGAAGCTTGTTCGCGAACCTCAGAAGATTTCTTAAACTTTCTGGAAGGCTGTGGTTACAAGGCATCAAGAGAAAGGCTCAGCTTTGATAACAATCAGTTAGATATCCGAGCCTAATCATATCAGAAGGGACTAGGGCCACAGGCCCTGAGAGAATTAAACCTATACTAAATCACCCCCTACCTATGACTTTAAGACAATTGAGAGGATTTTTGGGAATCACAGGTTACTGTCGCATTTGGATTCTGGGTTATGGGGAACTTGCCCGGCCTTTATATAAACTTATAGCTGAAACTCAGCAGCCCAAACTGACTGGTTTGGTCTCCAGAAACTCAAAAGGCTTTTAAGGTTCTTCAGACTGCTCTCCTGCAAGCTCCAGCTTTGAGCTTGCCCACAGGGTCAGAATTTAATTTGTTTGTCACTGAAAGAAAAGGTGTGGCATTGGGAGTTTTGATACAACCCCGAGGGTCTCACCAGCAACCTATTGCTTATCTAAGCAGAGAATTATATGTAGTTTCACGTGGGTGGCCCCACTGCCTAAGAGTAATTGGGGCAGCGGCTTTATTAGCACCTGAAGCTTTATAATAAATAATATCATGTGTGAAACGAGTTGCCAGTCCAGGTTCGATCCACGATACTGGATGCTTGGGGCTGGTGCACTGGGACAACCCAGAGGGACGGTATGGGGAGGGAGGAGGGAGAAGGGTTCAGGATGGGGAACACATGTATACTTGTGGCGGATTCATTTCGATATTTGGCAAAACTAATACAATATTGTAAAGTTTAAAAATAAAATAAAATTAAAAAAAAATAAAAGACTTGATATGTTAGCACTAATACAGAGATCCACATGTGCTTGGGAAATTCATTACCATATAATTTAATTTCATTTTTAAATAAACAATGAATCAGTGGCAAAAAAAAAAAATTAATGGACGAAACCTTACCTTACTTACTTCTCATGATGTGAGTGGAATATTAAATTCTAAGGTTAATATTTGGATGACAGACAGTAGGCTTCTTAAGTATCAGTCATTGTTGTTAGAAGGACCAGTAACTAAGCTTCAAGTTTGTGGAAATTTAAATCCTGCCACTTTCCTTCCTGAGAAGGAAAATGAAACACCTGATCACGATTGTTCTCAATTCCTAACTTTAAACTATGCAGCTTGGGAGAATCTAAAGGATACCCCATTAGACAATCCTGACATGGAAATATTTACAGATGGCAGTTCTTTTGTTTGGGATGGAAAGTGTAAAGCAGGTTATGCCGTGGTGACTGCTGAACAGGTTTTGGAAGCAAAATATTTCCCCCAGGGAACCAGTGCTCAGTTAGCAGAGCTTGTGGCTCTGACCGAGCTCTAGAGTTAAGCAAAGGGCAGCAGATGGGCCTGATAATCTATGTGAGTTTACTTCTGCTGACTCCAAAAATCCTGAGTTTGCCGTTTGATCCTCAAGACAATGCCTTCCTGTCCTGGTCCTGGGCACACTCCTACGCTGCATTCTACAATCGGTCTAACTGCTGGGTCTGTGGAGCATTCCCCTCTTCATCAGTGGAAGGCTTCTGGAGGTGGACATATCCACTTCAAGGAAAAGACTTTCTCCAAGTCTGTGAATACCTTCGACAACAATCACATGCGATGACTCTTCTTCATCTGATGACATCTACCAACCCTAAAATGGACTGGTGCAACACGTTGCACTTTAACTATGGACATAATGTAACTTTTAATTTTGATTCTGATTGTTTTGTTTTTGCTGTTTGCTCCCTGCATCTGTAACTGTATAACTGGATTTGTTTCTAGCCTCATGAAAGCTTTTAAGTTACAGATGGTTGCTCAAATTCCTGCTACTGCTGCAGCTTCCTCCAACTACTATTTGGGGCCCTTGGATCAGATATCGTCAATATGAGGATTAGGAGAATATGTTGCCTCACCAATTTAGGGACAACGCCCCTTGTCAGCTCGGAAGCAGTTATGGAACGAGAACGACACCCCTTTTCCTTAAGCAACATAATTCTCCTAAAAGAAAACAGGGGAATGAGAGAGTCATTTCCTAGGCAGGTTGATAAGGAGTCTAGGGGTCCACAAGGAGAGAGGGGTCTGGAATTCTCAAGGAGGAAGAAAGGACAAACTTTTTTTTCTTTCTCTACATTCCTTAGGATTATATAACAATAATGTATCCTGTCTGAGGACAGTCTCTGGATTAAACCTTCTGGCTAATTCTGTTATCTTAAAATGTAAATTATGGGAGTAGGTCTGGTGAGGTCTTTACAACCTCCAGACATTCTTTGGATTCATTGGAAAGTATATAACTTCATTGCTAATTAGCAAGGGGGTACTCTTTCTGCCCCCTTCTGATGCCTATGTCAGAAGCTTTCTCTATCTCCTTTATACTTTAATAAAACTTTATTACACAAAAGCTCTGAGCGATCAAGCCTCATCTCTAGCCCCGGTTTGAATTCTTCTCCTCCAGGGGCCAAGAATCCGGGTGTCTTCGTGTGATTCAACAACAACCTTTCAAGAACCACTAACCAAATACCAATGTTATTTCTGATAAAAGAAATTTCTTATTTAAAAAAAAGAGAAAAAAAATTGAACTATGACAAATATAATGGATTCCAAATGAATCGTAACACATTATGTTAACATATACAGTCACACCACAACATCCATATTTTCAGAAGCATTTTGAGTAAGCATAGTGGTTATACATGCTTTCCGCCCCTCTCCTATATTTGGCAACTTTTTCATATAAAATATCTCCTTTACTTTCAGTTTCAAGAAAATATGCTTTAAATAAATGCTTTATCTTGACTTTTTTTTTTTTGCATATGATGGTTCAATATATGTTTATTTCAGATCAAATTTCTTTTAATTTAAAGTTTATATCCTCAGCATTTATTTTAATTGAAAATTCCTTCAAACCTACCAAAGCTATTCATTGATTCACTATTAAAAATGATGTAATGCTGAATGTATCCAATCATTTGGATTTTCTTTGTTCCTTTATAAATCAAACATGTAAGCAGAATGAATAAACCAGCAGTCAGTTGGTAGATTCATGGCAACAAAAGGGGTGTAGAACATTTGTTCAGCTTGATAGGTACAAATATTTCTCTAGTGATGATTTATATAAATGTCCAAGGTGTATTCATTTTCCTGAGAGGAAAAAAAATTGCAGAAACCATAAAGTGGAAGGGAAAGTGTGCGCTATTAGAAGGTCTGATATTATATATAAGTTATAACATGAATATTTCAGTGTGACTTTGATAGCCCTACAACTGTAGTTTCTCAAAAAGAGAACCTAGAATAGTCTCTGTGATTATTTAAATACAAGTCCAACCCAAGGTTGTAATACATTATTTTTACAGTTTTCTGGTGCTTGAGAATTTAAGTAGAAATATTTCTAAGACTATCACATTTCTAAAACAGCAATATAAATCTGACAAGATCTATGATATGGGGAGAAAACATACAATCAAGTCTCCTTGATCAAGTTCAATGAGGAACAAAATTATACTTTCAATACAAAGACCCCTGAAAGGAAATCAAAGAAGAGTAGGAGAGTGAAACAAGAGAGCAAAGAAGGAAAATGCAAGAAAATTTATTAAGTTGGATACTCTAGAAGCCACTGGTGCTGATTTCCTTTCAGCTTCCCAGGTGTCTTGGTGGTAAAGAATCTGCCTGCCCATGCAGGGGACACAGCAGACATAGGTTGGATCAGGAAGTTCCCCTGGAGTAGGAAATGCAAGCCCACTCCCATATTTTTGCCTGGGAAAACCCCGTGGACAAAGAAGCCTAGAAGTCCATGGGTTCTCAGATAGTCAGACATGCCTGAGCACACACATGCATGCTGATTTCCTTTAGGTGATTATAAGGAGTCTTATAATGCATTTTAGAATATTCTGCTCTGAAGGACAAATGTAGAGGCTTTAAACCCTTATCTTCAATTCCTTAAAAGTCAACTGTGGCCCCAAGGACCTTAAATCTTCAATACTTCTGTATTGTGCATAATGTGTGTGCTAAGTCACTTCAGTCCTGTTGGACTCTTTGCAACCCTATGGACTATAGTCCGCCAGGCTCCTCTGTCCATGGGATTCTCCAGGCAAGAATACTGCAATGGGTTTCCATTTCCTCCTCCAGGGGATCTTCCCGATCCTGGGAAGGAAACTTTGTCTCCTATGGCTCTTGCATTGCAGGCAGATTCTTTACCGATGAGCCACCAGGGAAGCCCCCAGAATAGATATGATGTGTGCTAAGTTCCAAATAGGAAAAGGAATATGTCAAGGCTGTATGTTGTCACCCTGCTTATTTAACTCATATGCAGAGTACATCATGAGAAATGCTGGGCTGGAAGAAGCACAAGCTGGAATCAAGATTGCTGGGAGAAATCTCAACCTCAGATATGCAGATGACACCACCCTTATGGCAGAAAGTGAAGAGGAACTAAAGAGCCTCTTGATGAAATCGAAAGAGGAGAGTGAAAAAGTTGGCTTAAAGCTCAACATTCAGAAAACAAAGATCATGGCATCCAGTCCTATCACTTCATGGGAAATAGATGGGGAAACAGTGGAAACAGTGGCTGACTTTATTTTTTTGGGCTCCAAAATCACTGCAGATGGTGACTGCAGCCATGAAATAAAAAGATGCTTACTCCTTGAAAAAAAAGTTATGACCAACCTAGATAGTATATTAAAAAGCAGAGACATTACTTTGCCAACAAAGGTCCATCTAGTCAAGGCTATTGCTTTTCCAGTATTCATGTATGTGAGAGAGTTGTATGGATGTGAGAGTTGGACCATAAAGAAAGCTGAGTGCTGACAAATTGATGCTTTTGAACTGTGGTGTTAGAGAAGACTATTGAGAGTCCCTTGGACTGCAAAGAGATCCAGCTAGTCCATCCTAAAGGAGATCAGTCCTGGGTGTTCATTGGAAGGACTGATGCTGAAGCTGAAACTCCAATACTTTGGCCACCTCAAGCGTAGAGGTGACTCATTTGAAAAGACCCTGGTGCTGGGAAAGTTTGAAAGCGAAAGGACAAAGGGACGGCAGAGGATGGCATCATCCACTCAATGGACACTAGTTTGAGTAAACTCTGGGAGATGGTGATGGACACAAAGGCCTGGCATGCTGTAGTCCATGGGATCGCAAAGAGTCAGACATGACTGAGCGGTGGAACTGAACTGACAAGTCGCTTCAGTCATGTCTGACTCTTTGAAACCCTATGGACTGAGAGTAATCTATGATTTATGTGTGGCTTTAATAGTTTGGAGTAGGGGGGATTAAGTATGATGTTTTGTTCACTCTCCCCTCTCTCCTTTCTTCACCCTGCTCTCTGGTATGGAACAGAGAAAAGAACAAAGAAAAGACCATTTAATTAAACAGTGTTGTGATCTCCTCTGTGGTTGACTCATGTCTCCAGCTAAGTATGGACACAAAATGACCAGTTATTGTACAAACCCCCTAGAAATTGGTCTTCTCTTGTGATATCTGGCAACCACTTTTAGCTGACAACCCACACCCATCACTATGCCCACAATAGCTTTGTACAACTCCACACACTCATACTAATTTTTTTTGTACAAGGTGCATGTCCTTAATCTCATCTACTCTCTTCAGTAAGTTATTGAACTCTAGTAATGATCATTTTTATCACTTGGACCTTTAGAGGTGATAGGATCAGTGGTGGCAATTCTGCCCCTTTTCTATGTGTAAGTTTTCCATTGTATCTCTTGCCAAGATTTAAAAGTTCAGCAAAATGAATGCCAACATGCCTCCCAAATTACTCTCAAGAAAAGAGATTATTCCTGCAGCTCTGAGAGTGTTGTTAGAAAATGACCCATAGTCCTCAGTTTTCTTACGAATTTTAGGTTAAATTCTTAGGTTTAACCCAATGGGCTAAATTAGCCCATTTAACTTAAAAGGGCTAGGTTAAATGCCTAGCCCACAGTTGTGACTTTTCCACTGAAGAGCCATCAACTCCAGAACTCTCTAAAGAGCAGACTGAGTCCTTCATCTTAACTTCATTGTATCATAACTCAACTTCTATCTCAACTCATCCTTAGTTCCTTGCCTTCACTTTCACAGGTGTTGGTCTCAAGGGTGCTCCCTTATATGTATCCTTCTATCTTATATGTATCCTTCCATATATGAACCTTGACCTGAGGAAGATGGCAAAGACTCCCCCACTCTTAAGGGAAGGGAATAACTTCTATTTAAAGCACTGTACTTCCCAGAAATAAATAAACCTCTCTCTGGGGTGGAGTAAGGGCTGGTGTATTCAGTACCAGTTCTGTATGTCTTAAGAAGTTTTACATAGTGGAAGCTGTTTCTTATCTCTAGTATTATACTGAACATAGAAGTGGGGAGTCATGTGCTCTTTTGGCTTCAGATTGTGGTTAGCCCCAGTAATTAGACAATAGGAAAACTCCTCTCAACATCTGATTACATTTGACTTTTTTCTCTTTTTATGAGTGCACCAACTCTAAGATGCAAGTTTAAATTTTATCTGTTTTTCTTCAAGACAACAAAAACAACAACAAAAACTAATTACAGTTAAGAAAGTGCAGTAGCTAATTAAGATCGGCGTATTGATTTAATCATGGTGATTTAGTTGCTAAGTCCTGTCTGACTTTTGTGACCCCATGGACTGTAACCTGCCAGGCTCCTCTGTACATAGGATTTTCCAGGCAAGCATACTGGAGTGGGTTACCATTTCCTTCTCCAGGGAAGCTTTCTGACCCAGGGATTGAACCCAGGTCTCCTGCAATACAGATAGATTCTTTACTGACTGAGCTACCAGGTAAGCCTTATCTAATGCATGCCCATTCCACTTAAGCATTTATATATTTAATAACGCCCATTAGTAACACAAATGAATGTCTTAACTTTATCTAAGCATAAAGATTAAATCAATTGCTTATATTTTTCTTCAATGCACAAATGAAAATATACTACTTAACTTGTTTCAGACTTTTATTATAATATATTACTACTCTTTTGCTTGTATGTTTAATATTACCCTGCTTTGTCTTCATTTACCCTCCAGTCACTAAGGTGAAGATTCTGACCTAGAGCATACTAATTACTTGGCTTATTAGCTTGACATTATATCAGTAATGGGGTGATAGCCAGCATAATCACTATGACTTGAAAAATTATGCTTTGCTTTATCATCAAGAAATCTGAAATATTCTCAGTTTTTTTACAACTCTTCTAAAATTGTTAAACAGAATTTTCATGTTTAACTCTTGAGAAAAAGACTTAAAAGTACTTTCATTTTGAAATGAGCTTTGAATATTAGAATAAAATCTATATAGAATAATAAAAGTAACACAACTGAACTCTTGATGACATCTTTTATTTTTTCAACTCCATAAGTGTACTTTGTGTGGATTAATGCTTTCTCATTTAATAATTTTTGTGTTAAATTGAGTCATTTTTTAGGTTGTTATATATCCAGTTTATTTTAGATGATAACTTAAAATTCTTGCATCTTAAATAGCATATACAGTACAATGTGATACTAATCTACTTAGAGGAAAAAGAAATAGTCACTCAGTCATGTCCTTGTGACCCCATAGACTGCCAGGTTTCTTCAGTTCATGGAATTCTCCAAACAAGAATACTGGAGTGGGTAGCCACTCCCTTCTACTGGGGATCTTCCTGACCCAGGGATCAAACCTGAGTCTCTTGCACTGCAAGTAGATTCTTTACCATCTGAGCCACCAGGGAAGGTACTATCAATTGCTTCTAGATTTAGTTTCATCCTAAGGCTAGTTTTATGTTCATCAACAAACTGCATATTCCTAATCTGTGTGCTTGCTTACTTGAAGGGAATGAGATACAGTGTAGAAGTAACCATTCTTGTTTTCCTAGAAACATCAATATATTCCTGTGTTTTTTGGAGATGGTGAATCATTAATAACAGGAAGAGATTTCTTGAAAACAAGTAATCAACTACCTATACTCTGTAAAGTTCTTAAGTTTATTAGTTTCTTAAATAAGAAGTTGAAATAAACTCAGGGATTTTATTTTTCTAAATAAGTGTTATGGCTGAATCTCACTGGGAAGAGTTATCATTTTTATATATTAGAACAGGTTTTCATGCATTCTTGCAGTGACCTATGCATCCATTCAGTTTGTTCTGTTTAATATAATGAGTATGCTGGGTAGCAAATCTGACAGGTGCAACAGAATTAGTCAAGTGAGGGGCAAGGTAGATGAGGATTTTAGATGAAAGAAACAAAATAATCCATATATATGAATGAATAAAATGGGCAAGATTAATTAATTGATTAATTATAAAAACTTAATTCCATTTTCATTCTGTCCAAGGCAATTTTAGCTGTTGGAGATATAGCAGAAAACAGAATAAAATAAGATCCTTGTGCACATGGAGTTTCCATTCTGATTTGGGATTGGGAGAAACCATATAAATAAATAAATATAGATATGTTTGACTCGATGGACGTGAGTCTGGGTAAACTCCAGGAGATGGTGATGGACAGGGAGGCCTGGCGTGCTATGATTCAAGGGGTCGCAAAGAGTTGGATACGACTAAGCGACTGAACTGAACTGAACTCAACTAGGTAGTTAGAATAGGAAAAGGAGTCCAGAATGGTACTGGCTAAAAGACAAAGAAAGGAAAAGTGCACAAAAATAGAACAAAGGAAGGTCAAAGGACCTGAGTGAGAAAGAACCTCAGGTGAAGCAAACAGCCCTCCTTGGCTAGCCCAATTTACAAAAGGCAGGCTCAGGGGGAGGAAAAAAAAAAAAAAAAACATATAAAAAGAGGAGCCAAAGCTGAGCTTTCTCTTCTCTTCTCTTCACTTCTTTTGGGTCAGCCTACCTCGAGGATGTATTTTCCTTTGCTTACCAAATAAAACTGAACTGTAACAGAGCTGTAACACTGGTCTATCCATCACTTCAAATTTTTTGCTGTGGCAAGACAGAACTGAGGAAATTACACTCCCCAGACAGATATATAAATGTATATTGCTGAAGAAGCACATGGAAATATGGGGAAAGGACAGGGAATGCTGGAGCAAAACTTCGGGAGAGAAGTTGCTATTTTAAAATAAGGTCATTTAGTAAAGTCTGAGTAAGAAACAATTACTTAACAAACCACTTCAAAGGTTAGTAGCTTAAAATGAGAGTTGGGTAAAACCAGGTAGTTTTACAGGTAAAGACCTCATTCAGCTGATATTGGCTAGATCCAGTCATGCATCTACACTCACATGGTGGGTTGGCTTGACTGCTTGATTGAGAATGGACTCTCTCACGTATCTGGAATTTTTCAGGCTATTGACTGGGTTTACGTAAATGGCTCGACCTTGGGTATATTACTTGGAAACCTAACTCAGGACTGTTCACTTGCCAGATTGGAAGAGTTTCAAAGGTATGAGAAAATGTACGTGAAGCCTCCTGAAATGCAAGCTTGGAGCTGACACATAATTCTCACTGCATTTTGTTGGTTTAAGCAAGTCACAAGTCTAGCTCAGATTTATGGGGTGGAGAAATAGATTCCTCTACCTATTGGAAAACCTGAAAAAACTATTGCTACCTGGCATGGATACAATCAGGGAAGAACTCATAGCAATTTTTCTTTTCTTTTCTTTCTTTTTTTTTTTTTGTCAGTCTATCTACCACTATGAGATTAAAGCAAACTCTAGAAGGATTGAGAGTACAAGATGATCTAAAACTTCTGTCTAATAAATGAAAAAGGTAAGCTCAGTTTGTTATTAATTTCCAAGGGGAATCCAATATATTCTTCAAACCATATAGAAGTGAAGTGAAGTAAACATAACTAGTTTCGGACTCTTTGCAACCCCATGGACTATACCGTCTCTGGAATTCTCCAGGCCAGAATACTGGAGTGGGTAGCTGTTCCCTTCTCCAGGAGATCTTCCCAATTCAGGGATCAAGCCCAAGTCTCCTATGTTGCAGTCCAATTCTTTACCAGCTGAGCCACAAGGGAAGCCCTTCACATCAGATATGGAAAGAATTATTATAAAAAATAGGTCTTAGGCAACATACTGAACAGTTTCAAAGTGAAATGAAAGGGGATGCTTATAGAGCTTTGTTACATACTCTATACATTCAGTGCATTCCTACCATAAGTCAAGAATTCCACCATGTGACAGGAATATAGAGATAAGCAGAACAGTGTTCTCTTCTAGTAGAAAATTTTATTTACCTAATCCCCATAGATTGTCAGGACTCATTCACACGGTTCACATAGATCTAGTGGTCCATGTGGATCTCCTTTGTCTCTCTTTCAAATCCTTGTATCAATATAATTTAAATATAATGAAAGAGACAAACAAACCATAAAATATGCTAAGTGGTCTGCTATGAGAAATATAATACACATAAACACAGGCAACTAATTTAATGAGGAGGGTTAAGAAAAATATCCAGGAGAAAGTGATAAATCCTGAGGACAAGTAAATGTTGGCCATGCAGAGCTTAGAGACAGGTACTCAGTGTGCTCTAGGAACTAAAAATAATCTCTTATGATCAGAGGTCTTGGAGATGCAGAGGATGTGGCAAGAATGTTAGTGGTCCCACACTTCTTTGTTTTTCTTTAAATTGATGCTACCCATTTATAGGCTATTGTGGTTTTAGGCCTCAAACTTGAGTAAATACAACCATAATGGACATTTTGCTTCAGGATGTCATTATGCCTTATATTAGTTTTAGCAGTCACTGGCTACAGAAAAATTAGAAAATAATAGGCTTGGGGGAACAGGCAAATGGCTACCATGGAAACCTTGGTAAACACAGTCATAGGAGCCTCACTGTGTGGGCTGCAACAGCAGACCTTAAACCATGTGCATTTTCTTAAAATTTCAAATGAGAGAGAGACAGGGGTGGGGTAACCTTAAGAGAGACTTTTGGATCCTGGGAAATCACACTGAAATGAAAGTATTTTAATAATAGTATTTCCTGTTTGCACTGTGATGCTCAGCCAGCTTAGGAAGCTACATCTTTAAAAATTCAAAAACAGCTGAGTTACATGTGATCTATGGCAAAATAAGGATATTCTGGCAGTAAACTGTTAGTTCGAAATATAAGTAAGTTGTACTAGATTAGCAGTAAAATTTCGCTCCTATTAATGTTTCAAATTTCTTTGGGGTTCATTAGGATAGCCTTATCTATATGATGAAAAGTTGACTCTGGATTTGGGAATTTTAGAAGCCATGATTATGAGTTTTCATATAAGAGCTTCATATACAGAATGGTAGATAATTTTTTAATAAAAATAAAAGCCTATTTCATTTTTTTAAAATGTATTCCATTTTCATAAATTTTGTTAGAGGAACACAAAAATTAAATTCCTAGATTACTGCAAATCCAAAGGCGAAGAAGGACAATGTATAGTCCTGTGTCTTGAATAATCTGTCTGTGGGGATTATATCTATTCAGAAAATCAAAGAGGAACTAAAGTTTCTTGGGAAAAATACTTTAGTGTTAAATATCAGAAATAACCATTAGAGAAAGGAAGAATTTTCCTTTGCAGAGGATTGAAATCTTAGACAAAGTAGAGAGCTATGAATGAGAAAGTGAGATCTCCAGGGCATGGTAGATGAGTGTAAAAAGGAAATGGATATGCACATGGGGCTACATTCTTAGAGATGATGATAGAAAAGTGGAGTGTTTGGTTGTTACTAGATCAAAATTAGTGTCTCCATCTAACACATAAAATGAAGCAAAATATCAGAGAGTAGAATGCAGTGACTGTTCTGGAGGCAGCCAAGATTCTAATTCTCTTAAAGTGGGACAAAGAGATTTTTTTTTTTCTCAAAGAGCAGTTCAGTAAAAATCTCTAAGTAGGCCAATAGAGCTAAATGGTTAATAATTGTGTGATCATCAGCCAATAAATAGCAATGTCAGCCAAAGGAAGTGGGTGTTGATTCCTCAAGGAACTATTTCTCAGTGAGAAGAATGGAGTTTACACAGTGATTCCAAAATCTCAGGGAAGTTTACTGTTTGAGGCATAGGTCTAAATGTTTCACTTTAATTCTTGATACTCATAGCAATCCTATGAGGTCTACTATAATGCTGTTTTACAAAGCAATTTAATAAGTTTCTCAAGTTCACACTGCTTATAAAATGTCAGACCTGAAAGTCAAATCAAGTCATTCTGGCACTGGAACATATAGTCCTACTTCACATTCTAGAGAGGGACCTTGAGCAGAAGTCTGCAGAACACTAATGAAAATGATTGGAAGTGGAAAGGATATGTTGTGACTTCTGATATATGCTGAAGACATAGCACTAAAATCAATTCTTGCAAATGCAAAGGGCAAGTATTTTGTGCTCAAAATATGTAGTCTTCCAGTACTCAAATTTAACAAGGAACTCTTCATTAAATTCTTAGGTTTAAGTATTGTATAAATAGCATGTTTCTTGGGTTAACTCCTCTACATTTTTCTCTATGTCAAGTTTTTCATGAGAGTTATGAATAAAGCAATAAGCTTGCCTTATGTAGAAGGAGCCAGCAGAATTGTAAGCCTGCTCATTAAGGCAGTTCTAAGAGTTTTAGAAACCAAAGAAAGGGTAGTTATATTGAAATGTTATTATGAAAACTAAGTCTCTTACTCTACATACTTATTGAAAGGATCATCTCATGTCTTCATGTAGGTGGCATGCCTGGATATTTAAAGGCCCAAATCAAATTTTTTTTTCCAAGAAAAGACTTTTCATCTGCAAAACTAACAAAATTAAAATGGACTCTTAAATTTCACCATATAAAGATTATATTAACTCAATATTTATAAGGGTTATAGCAATGAAACCTACCATGATCTGTCCATTTCTAAGCAATGTTGTATTTTTCTTGCTTGTGCCTGTATGAATTTAAACCACATTTGTTTTAAAAGTGACCTAAAACTTAACGCCAAATAAATATGCTTTCCATTCCTCATAATATGCATTCTAACCTATCATGCCTGTCAAACTAGTTGGCAGGTGCTATATAAATATTCAGATACATAAGGTCTATGAATATTTATGTGCTAAAGTTGCATTTAATTTTACATATCTTATAAATAAATAGGAAAAGACCTGCAAAAGGGAACAATTTAGTCATGTCAGGTTCTCTATAAATAAATTCATCCTTTGTGTGTGATATGGATTCCATATTAATTCATAAAAGAATGCTGAGCATTTTTATCATGGAAGATTACATAATTAAATTATTTTTTTAAATAATCTGAATCTAACAGTTAAACTTGGTTACCTGAGCAGAAATGGATACTTAAAAATTTATCTCCTTGAATTAAGAGATTATTACTTGCATCTGTGAAAATAATTAGACAAATTAAATTGTTGGCTTTTCTTTCCATTTATATGTAAAATTAAGCATTACATAAAATTAAATGCCAGTTCAAAGGGATGGAATTGTGTGGGAATAGCATTTATAATCAAAAAGCTTAAATCATCATTCCTGTGCTCTCTATTCCTACATAAATTGACATCAGGATACAGTTCCAGCTCATCTGGGCAGATGTTGATGATGAAGCCCATCACTAATGGGATCTCTGTGTGAGATAATGAACATTGCTCAAAAGCTAATAACATGCTTTCTTAATAAGAAAATTTGACTTCATTTTTGTCAAGGGCTTGGCACAGTATTTAAGGACTTTAGGTTTCTAACTTAAAAGATTAATTTGATTTCAATAACCTGGGAGCCCCTATTTTTCTTATTATGTCAAAATATCAAATGGAAAACCCTCAAAGTTACTCTTCAGTCCTTACACAAGGGTGTCTATTTCTAATGAAGACTCATATAGGCCATAAGGAATCACCATCCTCTATGCCCTACAATTCAGTCTTCAGTCAGATTTCAGTCTCATCTGAATTCAAACTACCTACATTATGTGCCTGGAGAAGGCGATTGCACCCCAGTCCAGTACTCTTGCCTGGAAAACCCCATGGATGGAGGAGCCTGGTGGGCTGCAGTCCATGGGGTTGCTGAGGGTCGGACACGACTGAGCGACTTCACTTTCACTTTTTAGTTTCATGCATTGGAGAAGGAAATGGCAACCCACTCCAGTGATCTTGCCTAGAGAATCCCAGGGATGGAGGAGCCTGGTGGGCTGCCATCTATGGGGTCACACAGAGTCGGACACGACTGAAGCGACTTAGCAGGAGCAGCAGCAGCACATTATGTGCCTTGGATGGAGCTTCTGGAAAAAGAATAATAGAAAAAGACAGAGAAAATCTTTTGTTAAGTCACAAGATTTAAACATATATCACTTGTACAGGGATGTTTCTTTCTATAACTTCCTTCATATCCTTAGTGTCTTATAGCAACTAATCTATAAATAAGTCTATCAGACTTTACTATATATCCAAGCAAGTGTTTCATCTCTCTGCATTAAGCATTAACAGATTTTCAAATATTATACCAAATTTTATGTGTGTATGTGTGTGTGCATGTGTGTGTGTGTGCTGTTTGATTGTTACATGGAAACATCAGTTCAGTTCAGTTCAATTGCTCAGTCGTGTCCGACTCTTTGCGACCCCATGAATCGCAGCACACCAGGCCTCCCTGTCCATCACCAACTCCCGGAGTTCAAGCAAACTCATGTCCATCGAGTCAGTGATGCCATCCAGCCATCTCATCCTCTGTCGTCCCCTTCTCCTCCTACCCCGAATCCCTCCCAGCATCAGGGTCTTTTCCAATGAATCAACTCTTCGCATGAGGTGGCCAAAGTACTGGAGTTTCACCTTTAGCATCATTCCTTCCAAAGAACACCCAGGACTGATCTCCTTTAGAATGGATTGGTTGGATCTCCTTGCAGTCCAAGGGACTCTCAAGAGTCTTATCCAACACCACAGTTCAAAAGCATCAATTCTTCAGTGCTCAGCTGTCTTCACAGTCCAACTCTCACATCCATACATGACCACTGGAAAAACCATAGCCTTGACTAGACAGACCTTTGTTGGCAAAGTAATGTCTCTGCTTTTGAATATGTTATCTAGGTTGGGCATAACTTTCCTTCCAAGGAGTAAGTTTCTTTTAATTTCATGGCTGCAATCACCATCTGCAGTGATTTTGCAGCCCAGAAAAATAAAGTCAGCCACTGTTTCCATTGTTTCCCCATCTATTTGCCATGAAGTGATGGGACTAGATGCCATGATCTTAGTTTTCTGAATGTTGAGCTTTAAGCCAACTTTTCACTCTTCTCTTTCTCTTTAATCAAGAGGCTCTTTAGTTCTTCTTCACTTTCTGTCATAAGGGTGGTGTCATCTGCATATCTGAGGTTATTGATATTTCTCCCAGCAATCTTGATTCCAGCTTGTGTTTCTTCCAGTCCAGCGTTTCTCATGATGTACTCTGCATATAAGTTAAATAAGTGGGGTGACAATATACAGCCTTGACTCCTTTTCCTACTTGGAACCAGTCTTTTGTTTCATGTCCAGTTCTAACTGTTGCTTCTTGACCTGCATATAGGTTTCTCAAGAGGCAGGTCAGATGGTCTGGTATTCCCATGTCTTTAAGAATTTTCCACATTTTAATGTGATCCACACAGTCAAAGGCTTATGGCATAGTTAATAAAGCAGAAATAGATGTTTTTCTGGAACTCTCTTGCTTTTTCGATTATCCAGTGGATGTTGGCAATTTGATCTCTTGTTCCTCTGCCTTTCTAAAACATGGAAACATAGTTGTAGTTATAAGCATCTATTAGAAAATGATATTCAGGCTCAGTTGTGTCCAACTCTTTGTGACCCCATGGACTATACAGTTCATGGAATTCTCCAGGCCAGAATACTGGAGTAGGTAGCTTTTCCCTTAGCCAGGGGATCTTCCCAACCCAAGGATTGAACCCAGGTCTCCCGCACTAGGTATCCCACATTGCAGGTGGATTCTTTACCAGCTGAGCTACAAGGGAAGCCCAAGAATACTGGAATGGGTAGCCTATCCTTTCTCTAGTAGATCTTCCCAACCCAGAAATCAAACCAGGGTCTCCTGCATTGCATGCGGATTCTTTACCAACTGAGCTATCAGTCAAGAACTTTTAAATATGCAGAAGCAATTTCCAATTCCAATGTTTTAAAAGAATGACCCCTAAAGGCTTCCCTGATGGCTCAGAGGGTAAAAAATTGCCTACCAATGCAGGAGACACGGGAGACATGAGTTCTGTCTCTGGAGGAAGATCCCATGGAGAAGGGAATGGCAACCCACTCCAGTATTCTTGTCCAGAGAATTCCATGAACAGAGGAGCCTGGTGGGCTATAGTCTACAGGGTCACAAAGAGTTGGACACAACTGAGAGACTGACACTTTCAGTTTTCAAGAGAATACCTTCCAATTTTGGTGAAAATCACACTAACACTGGAGATCATGAGTCAGTTTTCAGCACCTATGAACTGCCTAAATGTAACCCTTTTGGAACTTCAATTTTTATTTTTCTAGGAAAATGATCTATAGACATCAATAACCTTTTCAATGGATATATGGACCACAGCAAATTAAAAAACACTGAGATGATATTTATAACTACATGAGCATATTTGAAAAACTAATTTAAGATTTATTGGTATAATTTTCATACTCAAGCCAGCATAGTTTTGTAGAGTTCAATCAACAGAAACTTATTTCATATTAACTCAGGAGATAGGGGGCTTCTCAGGTGGCACTAGTTGTAAAGAACCTGCCTGCCAATGCAGGAGACATAAGAGACACATGTGTGATCCTTGGGTTGGGAAGATCCCTTGAAGGATGGCATGGCAACCCGCTCCAGTATTCTTGCCTGGAGAATCCCATGGACAGAGGAGACTGGCGGGCTACAATCCGTAGGGTCACAAGGAGTTGGACATGACTGAAGCAACTTAGCAATAGCAGCAGGATATAGGACTTTTTTACCAAACAAGTAGAATGCCTGCTCAAAACATTTTAACTTGATTATACAACAATTCATAATAGAAAGTGAGAAAGCCAGTTTTATTGTCATTGTTGCTTAACTGTTATAATAGAAAACCATTTTATGAAAGGTGATGAAGTGGCCTAGTTAAAGATGTAATATATTATATCCCCTGGCTAGTGCCAGCATTGCTTCCAAAGGAAACTACAATTCTGAGTATGAAATAACTAGCTTAAATTGAATTTTCTGAAGAATTAGTTTGTTTATTGGAAACTGTTTATTTCCCATGACTTAAATGGTGTTCTTATGGACAATAAACCACAGAATGGGAACTGCCTTCCTGAAATGTTTAACAGGGTCACTGAAACGGTGTTAAGAGATAAATGCATTAATTTAAGAAAATGCTTCGTTTAGTCCTTGAGAAATCCTCAACTTATTTTAAAAGTGCACGTTTCACTTTAGAGTTTAGAATTATACTAGCATTGTTTGGTAAATCCTACTGAAATGCTTTATTGCCCATAGTATTTACTTTCATTTTAGCAATAGGAAAGTCAGGACTTGCCTTTAAACATGCTTGAGTCATAAGGTCATGTTCTATTCAGTCTGGCTCATCAGGTCATATCAAAATTAGTATTTACTCTTGATCAAAATGTTGCATATTTATAAAAAATACAAAGTTTTTTAAAATGCATGTATGGTTCATGCTTGAAATGTATCTTAATTTTTTTTTAAATAGTTTTTTCCAGGTATGGGATATTTTGAGTTTATCAGAGTGATAGATTAGTATATACAGTAATGTTTCAACTGTGTTCTTGGAGTTCTTACAATAAAATTTAAAATGTCTCATGTAGAAACAATATTCCAAGATAAACAAAATTTGAGAAAAATGAGGATAAACAAAATTAAATGGATGTATTTTTTCAGAGCCTTTAAGGTTATTTCATATATTATATATAACATATAAGGACTTCCCTGGTGACTCACTGGTAAAGAATCCACCTGTCAGTTCAGGAGACTAGGGTTTGATCCCTACGTTGGGAAGATCCCCTGGAGAAGGAAATGGCAAACTACTCTAATATTCTTGCCTGGAAAATCCCATGGACAGAGGAGCCTGGAGGGCTACAGTTATGTGGTTACAAGAGTCAGACATGACTTAGTGACTAAAACAAAATAGCATAACATATATAATACATGGTCTATATCTACTACATATTATATACACTCATATACAGTGTTGTATATACGCTCAGGCAGGAACTTCTAACAATGCAGAAACAATTTTCACTTCTTGATGTTTTCAGAGAATAGCCTCAAATTCTCTTACTAACACTTGATGTCTTGAGCATAGTTTTTTAATATTTATGACTCCTAAACTAAATGTATTTTGTGTGTGTGTTGGTTCAGTTCAGTCGCTCAGTCATGTCCGACTCTTTGTGACCCCATGAATCGCAGCACGCCAGGCCTCCCTGTCCATCACCAACTCTTGGAGTCCACCCAAACCCATGTCCACTGAGTCAGTGATGCCATCCAACCATCTCATCTGTCGTCCCCTTTTTATCCTGCCCTCAATCTTTCCCAGCATCAGGATCTTTTCAAATAAGTCAGCTCTTAGCATCAGGTGGCCAAAGTATTGGAGTTTCAGCTTCAACATCAGTTCTTAGAGTTAACACCCAGGACCAATCTCCTTTAGGATGGACTGGTTAGATCTCCTTGCAGTCCAAGGGACTCTCAAGAGTCTTCTCCAACACCACACTTCAAAAACATCAATTCTTCTGCATTCAGCTGTCTTTATAGTCCAACTCAAACATCCATACATGACCACAGGAAAAACCATAGCTTTGACTAAACGGATCTTTGTTGGCAAAGTAATGTCTCTGCTTTTTAATATGCTGTCTAGGTTGGGCATAACTTTCTTTACAAGGAGTAAGCGTCTTTTAATTTCATGGCTGCAATCACCATGTGCAGTGATTTTGGAGCCCAGAAAAATAAAGTCAGCCACTGTTTCCACTGTTTCCCCATCTATTTCCCATGAAGTGATGGGACCAGATGCCATGATCTTAGTTTTCAGAATGTTGAGCTTTAAGCCAACTTTTTCACTCTCCTCATTCACTTTCATCAAGAAGCTCTTTAGTTCTTCTTCACTTTCTGCCATAAGGGTGGTGTCATCTGAATATCTGAGGTTACTGATATTTCTGATATTTCTCCCAGCCATCTTGATTCCAGCTTGTGCTTCCTCCAGCCCAGCGTTTCTCATGATGTACTCTGTGTGTGTGTGGAAGGGGATAATTCAATATTGATTTTTCTGGGAAATTTTGAGAAACTTCAACTTTCTATTAAGGTATCTTTTTTTTTCATAGATTGTTTATTAGCGTTTATTGGAACCAGGTGCTCTTTGGAGCTTATTTGTGAACCCTAACTTGTACCCTCAAAGATATTTTTGATGCTTGTTCTTATTGTTGCTATGTACAGGAAGTGATCACTTAGAAACATGGGAATGGACATCAAACAGTTGCTGTAACCCAGTATCACCTCATATTTTACATGCTGAGAAATACAGTTATAAAATAATTAGGAGGAACAAAACTTTGTTTACTTTAGGAAAGCCTGCTGCTGCTGCTGCTAAGTCACTTCAGTCATGTTCAACTCTGTGCGACCCCATAGATGGCAGCCCACCAGGCTCCCCCGTCCCTGGGATTCTCCAGGCAAGAACACTGGAGTTGGTTGCCATTTCCTTCTCCAAGGAAAGCCTAGTGGAAAAGAAATTTCAAAATTACAGTTATTTCATGAGACAATTATTAAAGTGAAAATCATCATATGGGTAGATAAGAAGGAATGTCTTTTGATATAAAAATTATCATTGACAAAAGTTATGAATCATAATTGGACTACACAATAATATTATTTTAGAGTCCAAAAGTAACAAAAAAGTAAACTGAAGAGTCAATGGAAACTATCAAAGAATTAATGAAGTCTGTCTAGGTAAAAAGAAGATGAGAAACAGATGTATATTTTGTATATGTATGTATGTTAGATACTTACTCTTGTCTAACTCTTCTCCTTCATCCATGGAATTCTCCAGGCAAGAATACTGGAGTGGGGTCTCCATTCCCTTCTTCAATATTGTATATAAATGTGCCTTTTAGTTATCATTTTAAGAAATAAAGCATGATAGCTTATAATTAAATATATAGTGACAATGAGGCTCAGTCATTCTTTTGGATCAAAATTATTATTGTGTTGAACAGTAGGTGTGGTAGAAGAGAGGTAAACATATAATTATCCTAAATAAATTTTGAATAGATAACTACCCATGCACATTAATAAACAATATCTCTTCTCATCTTCAGAGGTGGAGAAGAACTAGGTAAGTGTAACAATAGTTTCAAAATGATATACACATTACTCTGCTAAGAGTTTTAATTATATTCTGGAAATTAAAACTTAGTTATTAATTACATAAAAATAAATCATTTAAATAAATAGTTTAACATCTAGAAAATAAGATCTGAGATTTCCCTGTTAGTCTTCACTAAGACCATGGACTAAGATACTGTATTTTTGTGATAGATTGGATTGCTGCTTCAGATTTGGTATATAATTCAGATTGAGCTCAACCACCAACAATAATAAAAGTCATTGAGATTTCCATGTTGATTTGAGAATTTGAGATAGTAGCTTATCTTCACACAATGCTGCATCCTTGAATCAAATTCACGCAATGAAAATGCATCAGTATGTTCTTAGGGAACATAACAGCATGCATTCAAAGGGAATAAGACAGGTAAAGATGACTTGAAAATGTAGACTTGTAGACTTGAAAATGTAGATGAAAAATGTAGACTTATTTTTTAAAACTAGTGAAATCTATTCTTGAATTCATACTATTCACTGTAGAAATAACTAAAACCATATTGTGTCAAATCTACGTTGTTATACTTCCATGAGTCTTAAATATGATAAAATAGTTTTTTGGGGGCCAAACAAGCTAGATTATAATAGAGGAAGCATTCATGACACTTTTAAGTACCTACACTTACATTTAATAAGCTGTCATGGATACACTTGAATTTTTTAAACTTCAGGTTTCATAACATATTGAATATTGGAATATTTGTTAAAAAGTTTAAAAGTTCATATAAAATATTTAAAATTACTTAAGAATAAATTATTTATAATAATATGAGAGGTATGATATAGATAAAATTATTAAAATAATATATTATTTAAACTCTGCTACTTGGTTCCTCAGACATCTCAATGATACATTTCTCATGCCTGATCTGTTTTTTTTTTTTTTTTTTTTTTTAAGGAAATGCATTACTAAAGTTAATTATTTAACAAACTAGACTTAAACTAAATACCAAGTTACAGAGGATAAATATTGTTATATTGAAATTACATTTATTACTTTATTAATACCATAAACATTATGAGACCATGAAATGCAGTCACTTAAGCTGAAAATAAGATAAATTGGGTTTCCCTTTGAGTTAACTCATAAAATAATCTGTGA
This sequence comes from Bos taurus, assembly GCF_002263795.3. Classification (NCBI taxonomy): domain Eukaryota; kingdom Metazoa; phylum Chordata; class Mammalia; order Artiodactyla; family Bovidae; genus Bos; species Bos taurus. Next base: position 83,153,929 of record NC_037329.1, on the reverse strand, counting down.
TAAAACCATCCCATCTTGGAAGAGAAAGAGTAACTAAAGTGGGAAAAAGTTGATACTAAAATGTACAAATAATATGTTGATCAAAAAGGGGCATTCGATTCCAATATACCTTCAGTTCAGTTCAGTTCAGTCGCTCAGTCGTGTCCAACTCTTTGCGACCCCATGACTTGCAGCACGCCAGGCCTCCCTGTCCATCACCAACTCCCGGAGTTCAATCAGACTCATGTCCATCGAGTCAGTGATGCCATCCAGCCATCTCATCCTCTGTCGTTCCCTTCTCCTCCTGACCCCAATCCCTCCCAGCATCAGAGTCTTTTCCAGTGAGTCAACTCTTCGCATGAGGTGGCCATAGTCCTGGAGTTTCAGCTTTAGCATCATTCCTTCCAAAGAAATCCCAGGGCTGATCTCCTTCAGAATGGACTGGTTGGATCTCCTTGCAGTCCAAGGGACTCTCAAGAGTCTTCTCCAACACCACAGTTCAAAAGCATCAATTCTTTGGTGCTCAGCTTTCTTCACAGTTCAACTCTCACATCCATACACGACCACAGGAAAAACCATAGCCTTGACTAGACGGACATTTGTTGGCAAAGTAATGTCTCTGCTTTTGAGTATGCTATCTAGGTTGGTCATAACTTTTCTTCCAAGGAGTAAGCGTCTTTTAATTTCATGGCTGCAGTCACCATCTGCAATGATTTTGGAGCCCCTAAAAATAAAGTCTGATACTGTTTCCACTGTTTTCCCGTCTATTTCCCATGAAGTGATGGGACTGGATGCCATGATCTTCGTTTCTGAATGTTGAGCTTTAAGCCAACTTTTTCACTTTCCTCTTTCACTTTCATCAAGAGGCTTTTGAGTTGCTCTTCACTTTCTGCCATAAGGGTGGTGTCATCTGCATATCTGAGGTTATTGAGATTTCTCCCGGCAATCTTGATTCCAGCTTGTGTTTCTTCCAGCCCAGCGTTTCTCATGATGTACTCTGCATATAAGTTAAATAAGCAGGGTTACAATATACAGCCTTGATGTACTCCTTTTCCTATTTGGTGCAGACAAATAATTTGATTCAACTTAAACAAGGTACTTATAATAGTCAAATTCATAGGGTCAGAAAGTATACTGTTAGATGCCTGGGACCAGGGGAGGGAATGAGGAGGAGAATGAGGGCTTAGTGTTTAATGGGGACATAGTTTTAGTTTACGAAAGTGAAAGATTTGGGAGACGGATGATGGTGAGAGTTGCACAACAGTGCGAATTTACTTAGAGCCACTGAACTGTACAGTTAAATATGGTTAAGATAGTATGTTTCAGAACTTATGGTTTCCAGAGGATGATGGGAAGGGGTAGTTAGGGAATTTGGGATGGACACGTACATACTAATATATCTAAAATGGATAACCAGCAAGGACCTATTGTATAGCACATGGAACTTCGCTCAATATTATTTATCAGTCTGGATGGGAGGGGAGTTTGGGGAAGAACAGATACATGTACATGTTTTGTTGAGTCTTTATTCTGCTGTTCACCTGAAAATATCCAACAGTGTTAATTGGCTATACTGCAATACAAACTAAAATTTTTCAAAAAATATATGTTTTATATCACAATGAAAACATTAAAAATGTTCCTTCATAAACATAAGCAATAGAAAAACAAAATTCATAGAGGATATTTCAGTGCTGCTTCTTTAACTGGGATATGAGTTATAAAAGCAAAGTTACTTAAATGGCATGGAGGAAATAATTTTGCTTAAAATACTTAGCAATGAGTATACATTCTCTTTAATTCTCTTTATAGAATGACTTCACTGTCCTTATTCTATTGACACACCTTTTACTCTTTATCCTTTCTGCTTACATTGGCAGATATACTATTTCAGTTTCCTTATAGTTTCTTATAACTTCAAAGTAATGATTTTATTCCCATTCCCATTTAAAATCCTGAGAAAGGAAATTGACTAATTCATCATTCAGGACACAGTGTGGTCAGAGATGGTTGGCCAGCCTGGAGGTCAGTCGTTTGGGATCAAATGCTTACTATTAGTCCAAAATATCTGAGGCCAGTGGTAGAAACAGAGACATAACATCTTGGTAACAGGAGTTGCCAAGGCATGTATCCTTAAAACTTACAAAGGCATATAGACAAAGATCAACCTTCCACTTCAGTTTCCATTCAAGCTCTGTCCAGGGAAGAGTGTTCTGTAGCCAAAAAATCCTATCTGTCTGCATGGAAAGGCAAGAACAATTCATGTATATTGGAAGTCTGACTCAGTCCTCTCTAATCTTACGCCATCAAGCCTGTGAATTTTAAAACTGGTTCTTTTCACTTATACTCCATTCTTTCCCTGCAAACTTCTGATTATAATGTGTGTCCCATGTAGATTATCTACTGGAAGAAAATATATTGAAAAGTGATGTGCTGGTCTGATTTAGTAGGCATATATGTCTATCTATAAATTACTAAATAGATACGCTAAAAAAAGAATACATTTTCTTATAATGTTTGTGGTTTTGCATCAATATTAACATGCCCTGTCAACTTTGAGACACTCATAAATTCAAGTCTCTAAGCCTGCAAAATTGAGTGCCAGATACTGCAGTGAGACAAACATATGAAAGCAAATGCCAACTGGAAAGAACTCTTGACGGCCAGTTAGCAAGCTGACCTTCCCTAGCTGACTGACTTTTTATTACATGTTTATCAATCATTTTTTCCTGGTTCATTTTTATCAATGTAATTATACAGAATACACATACACTCTCCTGTGTGCATGCACACACATGCACATATGCATTTAAAAAATGCTCACTTTAAGGATTTGTTGTTCATTGCAGAAATTAAATTTCAGAAAAATTCTTTACTTCATAGCAATTTTGTGAAAATAGATTTATATCAATAAAGGAATAAGTTCAGCTTCTAGATCACTTGTTATCACTTGTTATAAAAACACAATCAAGCAGGCTTAAGTTTCTTTATGATGATGTTTTGATATCATTCACAAGACCATTCTTCTTAATATATCTGACACTGTTATATTTATTATGACATTGGAAACTTTCTGGCCTAAAACTGGTTTATTTATCCTTTTTTTGTGTGTAAAGGTGTTAAAACAGAAAAAGTAATTAGAATCTTCCAATGTTACACATATTGCTTAATTTATACTCTTAATATTAGTTTGATTCAAATAAAATTGTCAATATCAAAATTTTATAACCTGCATGATTCTAATTTCACATGATTCAGTCGAATAGTTCCAAACTGGTGGTTATTTGGAAGTATGGCCTTTTTAAGTATTCCATTGGACCATATTGTGTTTCCTAATGCATAAATGTGTAATTAATATTTGCTCCTAGACAGTTTCTTTGAGGAGTGCTGTAAACTTCCAAAAAGGCAAGAATACTGGAGTGGGTTGCCATTTCCTCCTCCATGGGATCTTCTTGACCCAGAGATAAAACTTGCATCTCTTGCATTGCAGGCCATTTCTTTACCCCCTGTGCCATTGGGGAAGTCCAAGCCTGTAGTCAAGAATATCAAATCTGGAGTAAAAACTGGTATCAGGTCCTTGCTAAATCATATGGTAGTCCTTTTTTTTTTTAATTTTAGGGAAACCTCCATGCCATTTATTGTTCTTACTAATTTATTATTTCTTTCTTCCAAAGTAAATAATATAAAAGCATAAGAAAGCTTTCTGGGCAGAAATCTCAATAAATTGTGAACTCCTAAACTTCAGGATTTTTAATCTCATGTAATTCTTACACTATGCAGATGCTTCTGTGCAAAAGTAATAATCAAATGCATGAGTATAGTAATAATCTAAGCAACTCCATCTAATGTAACACATAGTTATTGAGACTTTGCTGTGTGTAAATTGCTATTCTAAATGGCTGAGGTATAAAAAGAATGTTCCAGAGATGATATAAAGAAAAGAATGAGTTTGCCTAGGAAGTGTTCAAATTATAATGATTATTCAGTTTTAACTATAATAAAAAATCTGTGTAGATTTGTGATGGAAATCAAAAGTGGAAATAAATTCAAAAGTCATAATCAATAGTCAACCCAAATGAGAATTTCATTGACTGAAGTGTTAGTCAGTGTTTCACTGACTAGCTGACCTTTTAAATAAGACCCGCTTAGTTGAGCCAAGGCAACCCATAGTGTCATCAAAGATAATAATGTATTATTGCTTTAAGGCTCTAAAACAACATAATTCATTGTTGCTTTAAGACTGGTTATTATGAAACAACAGATAACTAAAGTATCAAACAATTATGTAGTTTTTGTAACAGAAAGCAATTATAAGTCAATAATTGTAATTATATTAATTTTTAATACTAAAAAATTCAGATTTATTTAAATATATTACTTTAAAATTGATATTACTATTTACTTTTTATTTTTATTTTATTTTTAAAAAATTTTATTTTTTAACTTTACAATATTGTATTGGTTTTGCCATATATCAAAATGAATCCGCCACAGGTATACATGTGTTCCCCATCCTGAACCCTCCTCCCTCCTCCCTCCCCATACCATCCCTCTGGGTTGTCCCAAGCATCCAGTATCATACATCGAACCTGAACTGGCGACTCATTTCATATATGATACTATACATGTTTCAATGCCATTCTCCAAAATCATCCCACCCTCTCCCTCTCCCACAGAGTCCAAAAGACTGTTCTATACATCAGTGTCTCTTTTGCTGTCTCATATACAGGGTTATTGTTACCATCTTTCTAAATTCCATATATGTGCGTTAGCATACTGTATTGGTGTTTTTCTTTCTGGCTTACTTCACTCTGTATAATAGGCTCCAGTTTCATCCACCTCATTAGAACTGATTCAAATGTATTATTTTTAATGGCTGAGTAATACTCCATTGTGTATATGTACCATAAAAATACATAGCCTTACTACTGCTTATTATATATATTGAAAAAATAGCAGTAGTAAGGCTATGTATTTTTATGTTGGACTTAAATGCATTGAAATAAGGTCAACAAATTTTTAATAAAGCTTTCTTTTAACTGTTCACTTCAGTATATAATCATGAACTTAACTATACCAAGAAGTTCTGTTTTGTTTTCCTAATCATTTCAATTCATTTTTGGGACAGATTAAAAATATCTAATTGAGAAGTTGTCTCCATACTTTGCTGTCTCTTAGGTGTTGCTGAAAACTAGCTACTTGGGGAAACTTGTGGTGAATGGATATCAGCTCAAGTGTCAATTTCTTTCCTGATCAGTCTCACCACACCATGTGTATAGGAGGTTTACACAGTTTGCCTGTTTGTGTCTGCCTTTCCCTGGCTCCTTCTAATAGCAGCAAGGGGATGTCCCTGATGAAGTGTTCTTTTCTCTAAGATAAAGCGTGAATTTCAGGAGAGAGTGACACATATAAATAGGAAGAACATTATTTGTCTTAAACATAGCTTTAAGAATTTATTTTTTATTTAACTGGAGGATAATTACTTTACAATATTGTGAAGACTTTTGCCACACATCAGCATGAATTAACCACAGGTATAGATGTGTCCCCTTCATCCTGAAGCTCTCCCCCAACTCTCTCCCCACACTATCCCTCTGGGTTGTCCCAGAGCACTGACTTTGGTGCCCTGCTTCATGCATTGAATTTGCACTGGCCATCTATTTTATACATGGTAACGTATATGTGGCAGTGCTGTTCTATCAAATCATCCCACCCTCGTCTTCTCCCACTGAGTCTGAAAGTCTGTTCTTTACATCTGTCTCCTTTGCTGCCCTGAAAGTAGGATCATTGGTACCATGGTTCTAAATTCCATATATATGCATTAATATACAGTATTTGTCTTTCTTTTTCTGACTTAATTCACTCCATATAATAGGCTCCATGTTCATCCAGCTCATCAGAATTGACTCAAATACATTCCTTTTTATAACTGAGTGATATTCCACTGTGGTATATGTATCACAACATCATTATCCATTCTTTTGCCAATGGACCTCTAGGTGGCTTCCATGTCCTAGCTATTGTAAATAGTGCTGCAGTGAACATTAGGGTACACGTGTCTCTTTTTCAATTCTGGTTTCCTTGGGGTGTATGCCCATCAGTGGGATTGCTGGGTCATATGGCAGTTCTATTACCAGTTTTTAAAGGAATCTCCACACTGTTCTTCATAGTGGCTGCACCAGTTTGCATTTCCAACAAGAGTGTATGAAGGTTCCCTTTTCTCCACACCCTCTTTAGCATTTATTGTTTGTAGACTTTTTGATGATGGCCATTCTGATAGGCATGAGATGATGCCTCTTTTAAAATGTATAACTGGAGACCATGGACAGCCTGAGGCACTTTTTCTTTTTAATAGCAAAGGCATTTTTAAAACAGAAAAATGTGTTCTCTGAGTTAGTGATGATCCAATTTTTAGAGCTCTCTTTCTCTTTTTTCTGTATCTACTTCTGTGGTTTTGTACACATGCACATCTCACATCATTTATCTTATTTGACAAAATGTATTTTTAAAAGAAAAAATGATTATGAGAAAATTTCTTAAAATGATTAGTCTCTTGATAGAGATTTTTTTCCTTTATTTTCACTGTATACAGACTTTAAAAAAAGTTTTTGCCCCTGTCCAGCTCAAAGCTTATTCTTTGAACTCTCTCCTTCTCTCTCACCAAGGAGAGTGACAAATATTGACTCTGTTATGTGGGATAATTATGCATCTCTTCTGCTTCTGTGCATTTGTGAGGTATGGAGACAGGCCCTCTTCCCCTAATCCTTATGTCTAGCAAATATATTACACTGTTTATACCTCTGGGTGATTGCTTGAGCCCATGGTTAGCCTAGGACTCACCTAAAAAATTAAGTCCCCTAGATGGACAAGTTCACATTGGGTTGTGTCACTACTCAAGGCAGTCCTCTCAACTCAGAAAGCTCTAAGTATCAATACTTCTGTAGATGTTGCCAGCAGAAGTTTTCCTGAGAAGCAAGACTAGTCCTTGTGTTCAGACACCATCCCCTAGCTTCTTGGCAGCCTTTCACACCCCAATCCCCTAGGGAGAAGACACAGAAAGCCTGCCATCGTATTCTTTCTATAATATATCTTCAAATTCTACTCTCTCCTTCTTTGTGTCCATTTTGGTCTCAAGTCTCTCAGTAAGAAATTGGGAGGTATGAGGAAAGAGGATTTAGAACTATTTGTGGAATGTACATCTCTTTAAATACGTTTGTTTTCCATGTTGCTAGATCTCTAATGAATCTTCCAATTTATTGTCTCCAGCCTATTCTCTTCAGTTTATATGTGAAGTGCATGTGTAGGTAAGGTGGCGGTGGAGGGAGTCTTGGGGACTTTGAAGTAAAAATCTTTGTCCTTTTTCCTCCATTACTCAAGTTATTGCTGAGAGTAAACATTTTGCACCTCACTTCTTTACAAAAATATTCTGCTGTGGTAATAGAAATGCTCTGGTGGCACTCCTGAAGGCAAAACATATAGATATTTCAATTCTAGACCACCTATAATTACTAGAGCAAGGTGCACTGTGTTCAGTGTTCTTTTAGATGACTATTTATTGTACTATTCCAAAAAAGATGGTTTCCATAGCAACCTTGTCTGCAGATAGTTTCAGAATAGCCTTTTAGAGCTTCAGAATCATGCGTATATTGTATCCGCTTGGAAAAAAAGAAGCAGATCATGTTTTACAATTAATTTATATTCAACATCAGGAAGATCTGTTTCTTCCCAAAGTACCTTTTATATGCACAAAACATCATTAACAATAATGCTGTAGTTTGTAGGAGAGAGAGAGAGAGTGAATGAAAGAGATTGATGATTGATTCTTCCCACTTCTCCCATCAGCTGCTCTCTGGTGAGGAATTAGAATTTTGTCTGTTTTCTGAAAAAGTACATTGGATCTGATTGAAGTGTATGTCAAAAAAAGAATGTGATGCCTCAAATAAGTATTCCAAGTATATGCTTGTATGTGGACATGTTTGAAAGGTACACACTCTGTTTATTTTCCTTTTGTTTAATGAGCATTTATTAAGCACCTTCTAATAAAAAACACTGTGTGAACCTGCAAGTAAAACAATGAATATGATGTCACTGTTGTGCTCTAATTATAAAAATCTGGGCGTGAAGGATACAGTATAAAATGTAAAGATAATATGACGATGCTTTGGCCACCTGATGCAAAGAGCCGACTCATTGGAAAAGACCCTGGAAAAATTGAAGGCAGAAGGAGAGGGGAATGAGAGAGGGTGAGATGGTTGGATGGCATCACCAACTCAATGGACATGAGTTTCAGCAAGCTTTGGGAGTTGGTGATGGACTGGGAAGCCTGGAGTGCTGCAGTCTGTGGCGTTACAAAGAGTCTGACATGACAGTGCGACAGAACTGAACTGAGAGATTAAATCAGAATAAATGAAGCACTGCATAAAAGTAGGACATAAACAGAAAAAAAAAAAAGAAACAGACACACAAATCAGACTGTTAGGTTTAACATGAAAAACATGGTTCTGATACATTGCTGTCATACAATTTGCTAATCTACTCAGATGTTCTTTCTAGTAGAAGAGAAGTCTTTGTATGGGTTAGAAAGAGGGTGGGCAAGATATTTTAAGTTGAGGGAATACTATGAGGCAAGGTATGATACAAACAGGAAATTAAAGGCAGAACAGTGCACTATTAGTAATATTGTTAGCAGTTAAGTTCAGTTCAATTGCTCACTTGTGTCTGACTCATTGCACACCCATGGATTGCAGCATGCCAGGCTTCGCTGTCCATCCCCAACTCCCACAGATTAATCAAACTCATTTCCATTGAGTCGGTAATGCCATCCAACCATCTCATCCTCTGTCATCCCCTTCTCCCACCTTCAATCTTTCCCAGAATCAGGTTTTTTTTCGAATGAGTCAGTTCTTTGTATCAGGTTGCCAAAGGATTGGAGTTTCAGCTTCAGCATCAGTCCTTTCAACGAATATTCAGGACTGATTTCCTTTAGGATGGACAGGTTGGATCTCCTTGCAGGCCAAGGGACTCTCAAGAGTCTTCTCCAACACCACAATTCAAAGCATCAATTCTGTGGCACTCAGCTTTCTTTATAGTCCAACTCTCACATCCAAACATGACCACTGGAAAAACCATAGCATTGACTAGATGGACGTTTGTTGGCAAAACAATGTCTCTGCTTTTGAATATGCTATCTAGGTTGGGCATAACTTTCCTTCCCAGGAGTAAGCGGCTTTTAATTTCATGGCTGCAGTCACCATCTGCAATGATTTTGGAGACCCAAAAAATAAAGTCTGACACTGTTTCCACTGTTTCCCCATTTATTTCCCATGAAGTGATGGGACCAGATGCCATGATCTTCGTTTTCTGAATGTTGAGCTTTAAGCCAATTGTTTTAACTCTGCTCTTTTCACTTTCATCAAGAGCCTTTTTAGTTCCTCTTCACTTTCTGCCATAAGGGTGGTGTCATCTGCATATCTGAGGCTATTGAGATTTCTCCTGGCAATCTTGATTCCATCTTGTGCTTCTTCTAGCCCAGCATTTCTCATGATGTACTCTGCATATAAGTTAAATAAGCAGGGTGACAATATACAGCCTTGACATACTCCTTTTCTTACTTGGAACCAGTCTGTTGTTCCATGTCCAATTCTAACTGTTGCTACTTGACCTGCATATAGGTTTCTCAAGAGGCAAGTCAGGTGATCTGGTATTCCCATATCTTTCAGAATTTTCACAGTTTATTGTGATCCACACAGTCAAAGGCTTTGGCATAGTCAAGAAAGCAGAAATAGATGTTTTTCTGGAACTCTCTTACTTTTTCCATGATCCAACGGATGTTGGTAATTTGATCTCTGGTTCCTCTACCTTTTCTAAAACCAGCTTGAACATCTGGAAGTTCATGGTTCACATATTGCTGAAGCCTGGCTTGGAGAATTTTGAACATTACTTTACTAGCGTGTGAGATGAATGCAATTGTGCGGTAGTTTGAGCGTTCTTTGGCATTGCCTTTCTTTGGGATTGGAATGAAAACTGACCTTTTCCAGTCCTGTGGCCACTGCTCAGTTTTGCAAATTTGCTGGCATATTGAGTGCAGCACTTTCACAGCATCATCTTTCAGGATTTGAAAGAGCTCAACTAGAATCCAATCACCTCCACTAGCTTTGTTCATAGAGATGCTTTCTAAGGCCCACTTGACTTCACATTCCAGGATGTCTGGCTCTAGGTGAATGATCACACCATCGTGATTATCTGGGTCATGAAGATCTTTTTTGTACAGTTCTTCTGTGTATTCTTGCCACCTCTTCTTAATATCTTCTGCTTCTGTTAGGTCCATACCATTTCTGTCCTTTATTGAGCCCAACTTTGCATGAAATATTCCCTTGGTATCTCTAATTTTCTTGAAGAGATCTCTAGTCTTTCCCATTCTGTTGTTTTCCTTTATTTCTTTGCATTGATCGCTGAAGAAAGCTTTCTTATCTCTCCTTGCTATTCTTTGGAACTCTGCATTCAGATGCTTATATCTTTCCTTTTCTCCTTTGCTTTTTGCTTCTCTTCTTTTTGCAGCTATTTGTAAGGCCTGCCCAGACAGCCATTTTGCATTTCTTTTCCATGGGGATGGTCTTGATCCCGGTCACCTGTGCAATGTCACGAACCTCATTCCATAGTTCATCAGGCACTCTATCTATCAGATCTAGGCCCTTAAATCTATTTCTCACTTCCACTGTATAATCATAAGGGATTTGATTTAGGTCATACCTGAATGGTCTAGTGGTTTTCCCTATTTTCTTCAATTTAAATCTGACTTTTGCAATAAGGTGTTCATGATCTGAGCCACAGTCAGCTCCCAGTCTTTTTTTTGCTGACTGTATAGAGCTTCTCCATCTTTGCCTGCAAAGAATATAATCAATTGTTGACCATCTGGTGATGTCCATGTATAGAGTCTTCTCTTGTGTTGTTGGAAGAGGGTGTTTTTTATGACCAATGCCTTCTCTTGGCAAAACTCTATTAGCCTTTGTCCTTCTTCATTCCGTATTCCAAGGCCAAATTTGCCTGTTACTCCAGGTGTTTCTTGACTTCCTACTTTTGCATTCCAATACCCTATAATGAAAAGGACATCTTTTTTGGGTCTTAGTTCTAAAAGGTCTTGTAGGTCTTCATAGAACCGTTCAACTTCAGCTTCTTCAGCATTACTGTTTGGGACATGGACTTGGATTACTGTGATATTGAATTGTTTGCCTTGGAAACGAATAGAGATCATTCTGTTGTTTTTGAGATTGCATCCAAGTATTGGACTCTTTTGTTGACCATGATGGCTACTCCATTTCTTCCAAGGGATTCCTGCCCACAGTAGTAGATATAATGGTCATCTGAGTTAATCTCACCCATTCCAGTCCATTTTAGTTCCCTGATTCCTAGAATGTTGATGTTCACTCTTGCCATCTCCTGTTTGACCACTTCCAATTTGCCTTCATTCAGAGACCTAACATTCCAGGTTCCTATGCAATATTGCTCTTTACAGCATCAGACCTTGGTTCTATCACCAGTCACATCCACAACTGTGATTTTGGCTCCATCCCTTCATTCTTTCTTGGAGTTAGTTCTCCCCTGATCTCGGAGTTCCTCTTTTAGTATCCTATCATTTTGCCTTTTCATTCTGTTCATGGGGTTCTCAAGGCAAGAATACTGAAGTGGTTTGCCATTCCCTTCTACAGTGGACCACACTGTATCAGACCTCTCCACCATGACCCGCCTGTCTTGGGTGGCCCCACATGGCATGGCTTAATTTCATTGAGTTAGACAAGGCTGTGGTCCATGTGATTAGATTGACTAGTTTTCTGTGATTATGGTTTGTGTGTCTGCCCTCTGATGCCTCTCGCAACATTTACCGTCTTACTTGGGTTTTTCTTACCTTGGACGTGGAGAATCTCTTCACGCTGCTCCAGCAAAGTGCAGCCTCTGCTCCTTACCTTGGACGAGGGGTATCTCCTCACAGCCGCCCCTCCTGACCTTGTTCTGAAGGTCACACAGTTATCTAAGCGAGTGCAGAGCCACGTCTCGTGGTTTCATTTCACAGCAAAGTCAGGGGGACTGCTGGGATGCACAGAACCCGCTTCAAGGAGCTGCTGATGCAGGCAGCCCAGAACATAGGCCTGGAGCGGCTCTACAGACTTTCTGAATTGCTATTGGTAACACAAATTTGTTTACATAGATTAAGGAAATGCCATGGGAAACTTTTTAATTTCAAAGAACTCTTTTTTTTTTTTTAATAAGATTTCTTCTTATTTTAATTATTTAACTTTACAATATTGTATTTGTTTTGCCATATATCAACATGAATCCACCACAGGTATACACGTGTTCACCATCCTGAACCCTCCTCCCTTCTCCCTCCCCGTACCGTCCCTCTGGGTCGTTCCATTGCACCAGCCCCAAGCATCCAGTATCATGCATCGAATCTGGACTGGCAACTCATTTCATGATATTGATATTGAAACATGATATTATACATGTTTCAATGCCATTCTCCCAAATCATCCCACCCTCTCCCTCTCCCACAGAGTCCAAAAGACTGTCCTAATTCATTCTTTCTTAGGAAACCATTTAGTCCTTTCTGTTACCCCCATGATATCCATGGTTTTTATTTTATTTAAAACATCAAGACCAATCAATCGTTTGTCATTTCCTTTATTAATTAGGTCATTGAATTTTTGAGCCTTCTCCCTGAGCTCAAAATTTCTGATTCTCTAATTTAACCTTTTTTTGTCAAATACTTGGTATTGTCTTTATTAGACTGTTAGTCTTTGCATGCCTCAAGAAGTCTAGTATTGCTCATTAGTTGAAACAACAACTGTTTTCACTATATTTCACTTCCAATAACTACATCTGATATATTAGTTAGGAAACTGAGAATAATGAATAAGATAGAAGAAAATTTCTCTAGATCAATAACACAAAGTTATTTGTTTGGAAATACTTTGTGTCAAATGATGTCTCTGGCTATTCTAAAATCACTTTACACACATAAAACATGTCAACAAGTGTGTATGATATTTTGCATGCCAAATGTAATAATCCTCAAAATGTTGCTGGCAACATTAAGTGGAATCCAACTTGATCATTTTGCTTTGTTTTATTTTTTAAATAAATGAGGAAACTCCATTTTTTTAAAAATTAGTGAGGAAAAGTTGCAATTCAGAAATATTGCATCACTTGCCCTCTCTTGTATATTTAATATGTGACCAAGAAAAGAGTAAAATAAAGATAACTTGGACTTGAAAGTTTAAACTCACACTTCTTGATATTTTTCATAGCTGTATTAACACAGTAAGGAAATTTTGCACAAACATTTTGGGTGGGTTTCTCTTTCTCCTTATGAAGTTTTCTTTTAATGAAAGCCCATATTTTTACTTTAAGATTTCAGACAAACAGCATTTTTCATAGAAGATTTATGCCTTAGGCTCTGAAATGATCTGAGGCCACATTATTCTCCTTCAGGGTTTGGTTCAAGAGCCATTCCCATGATGACACACTTTGATGTACATTAAATTTATTCTGTTTTTAGTGCTGTTTTCAGATTTCTTTTAACATTGCCATCAGTTCCATTTTAATTAATTGTGTTTGGAAGTATTCTCAGAGACTCTTCTAGAAAAGTATGCTTCTTCAGGACTAAGTCAGATTATTTTCTAGGTCAACAATTATAAGGAATCAAGATATGCGTTCTGATCCTTGGACTGTCACTAATTAGCTGTGTGATCCTAACCTTGGGGGGGAAAAAGTAATTTAACCCCTCTGAAACTTTCTGACTTCACTTTTGATATAGTGACTGGACATAAAATATTTAATTCATTTCTAACCCAAGTATTATATAAGCCTATGATATTTTCCTTATACTCAGCTTCCTCTAAATGATGTCACATAAGCTAGGTCCGTATATTCTGAAGATTTTGACCTAGAGAGCTCAGTCTTCTTATACCTATAGGAGACAATCTTGGCATACTTTTCAGAAATAACAAGCCATCCCCCTTCTCTTTAGGGAACACTACCAGCAATGTTTAAACTGACTCATCCTAACCTAGCAGAGTAGATTGTAATGCCAAATAACTATGGTCAAATAACTAAGGTTGAACAAATTCAATTGTCTTGAAAAAAGAATTTGGGATTGAGATTCAGATAAAAAAAAAAAAGTAAACTTATATAAACATTTTGCATGTACAGGATAGTATTACTTTCATTTATCCTTGAAGACAAGCCACTTGTTTGTCTTGCTATTTATTAAATAGTCCAAGAATACTGGCACCTCCAAGCCTATGCTCTGTAAATACTTCTACCACTAAGGCATTTCCTTCAAATATATATGCCGTTTACTCCTTTTTCAGAGAGGTACTCCTTCACTATCTTATATAAACTATCACTTCTTATTCCACAAAATGCCATCCTGTTTTCACATGTTATTTTTCTTCATAGAACTCATTAGCATATTCTTTTTGTATCTGTCTCTCTTTATAAATTAAGCTTCATGAAAAGGGATAGCATCCTCCTTTGTGGTTTGCTGCATTTGGCCTTCAGCTTAGTAAATAGTAACTATTAAAACCTCCTCAATACCCTATCCAGTCTCTACCAAAATCTTGAGTGATGTGTCTAATCCTTCAATTCCTGCTATCATGAAATTTTTTTGAATATTTTTAGTCTTGCCTGGAGAATCCCAGGGACGGGGGAGCCTGATGGGTTGCCGTTTATGGGGTCACACAGAGTCGGACACAACTGAAGTGACTTAGCAGCAGTCAACTAGTAGGAAATATTATTGTTCGGTTGCCTAGTCCTATCTGACTCTTTTGTAAACTCTATGGGCTCTAATCCACCAGGCTCCTCTGTCCATGGGATTTCCAAGGCAAGAATACTGGAGTGGGTTGCCATTTCCTCCTCTAGAGGATCTTCCCAACTCAAGGATCAAACCTGCATTGACAGGTGGATTCTTTACCATTGAATCACCAGGGAAGCCCCAGGTGATTCAGCCCCAGTTCAGTTCAGTTGCTCAGTTGCATCCAACTCTTTCCAACCCCATGGACTGCAGCACACCAGGCTTCCCTGTCCATCACCAACTCCTGAAGCTTGCTCAAATTCATGTCCATCAAGTAGGTGATACCATCCATATTATGATTAGAATTATTAGAATTCTAATTTTATTAGAATTTCTTAAATACTGAATTCAAGATTTCTGGCAAGTACATGTGTGTGGAAGCAACACTGATTAAAAGCTTTATTCCTCTTTAGATAAGGCTCTTTCAGAATTGATAGCAACATACATTTCTCAAATTTTTGCTCATCTAAGTTAACAACTGCATGCAATTCTAATGTGCAAACCCTTGGCTTCAAATTTGAAAACAGTGTCATACCTTCAAAACTGCTTGCTTCACAACTGTGGTTTCCCACAAACTGAGAAGGGGTTTGAATCTGCAAGCAAAACAAGGCGGGGAGAGCAAAAATTCATCTACCTGCTAGAGGAATGCACAGATTTATTAAAGTTGACAAACTATACAGCCACTGAACCATTCATTATTAGGTAATAAGAGATAGAGCTTTTCCTCTCTTCTGACTCTGAAGGACATTACTGTAGGCAGGGTGTCCAGAGAAGTGTGCTTTGAAAGTGAAATTCACTCAGTCATCTTTGACTCTTTGTGACCCCTTGAACTATACACTCCGTGGAATTCCATAGGCCAGAATACAGGAATGGGTAGCCGTTCCCTTCTCCAGGAGATCTTTCCAACCCAGGGATCAAACCCAGGTCTCCCACATTGCAAGCTGATTCTTCACTAACTGAGCCACTAGGAAGACATGTCCCATAAGCACATGTTGTGACTGATCTAATTTATATTCAATACAATGATAACTTCTCTCTCTGTTTCTTTTTCTTTCTCTGAAACTACAGAAATAAAGCTAAGTAACAGAGCCAAGATCAAAAGTCATAAAAATATCTAACAAGTTAGCAAGTTATATATTAAGAGGGATGAGAGTCTCAGAAACTCAAGAATCTTCTATTATGTGGTTGGGAAGAGGGAGATGGAGTAGTGGGTAATTGTGCTTATGTGTTTAGTCATTCAGTCATGCCCAACTCTTGCAACCCTATGGACTGAAGTCCTCCAGGCTCCTCTATCCATGGGGATTTTCCAGGTAAGAATACTGGAGTGAATTGTCATGCCCTCCTCAAGGGAATCTTCCCAACCCAGGGATCAAACCCAGGTCTCATTTTAACATCTGAGCCACTAGGGAGTTACTATCATTTTAATTATTTTCTACTTGTCTTTACATTCAATAAATACATTTACAGTTCAGTGGGCTTCCCTGGTGGGTCAGATGGTAAAGAATCTGCTTGCAATGCAGGAAACTCAACTTCAATCTCTGGTTCAGGAAGATCCCCAGGAGAAGGGAATGGCTACCCACTCCAGTATTCTTGCCTGGAGAATTTCATGGACAGAGGAGCCTGGCGGGTTACAGTCCATTGGATCTCAAAGAGTTGGACATGACTGAGTGACTAACACATTACATTCAATACACAGTCCTTTCTCTTATCCACTTGTAGAGTTTTATAATAAAAAAATGCTTAATTTTCTGACTGTTCAGGTGGATAAAATTTTAAAGTTAAATACAAACCATCAAAATTACCTTAGAAGTTATTCCACTATTGTTGTTTAGTCACTCAGTCGTGTTCACTATATGTGTTACTAATTTGGATGTTGACTGTATACTAAAAATGACTTCTGTCTTAAGTAAATAATATATTCATTTAGCATTTTCTCATTTAGTCAGCTGATAAAAATTAAAAAATATAAAATCTGATATTTAAATTAATCGATGTAATTGTGGTGAATAGGCCCTTTCTGGCCAGTAAAACAACACTAAAATTTAGATTATAACACAAAAACCCCTAAAAAATATAGATAACTGTTAAATATTCTAAAGAATTGTGGAAATAGTGCAACAGAGTTGTGAGGACCATAAACAATGGTGTCAGATATGATTTAATTGAAGTCCCAGCTTGGCCAATAACTTACTCTGTGAATCTAGACTAATCTTTTAACTTTGTTAATACATAGATTTATCAACTGTGCCAGTTATAGGGTCATCAATAGAACCTATTTCCTAGGACTACTAAGAAGATTAAATGTAAATTTGTACATTAAATACATATTACACCACCTAAGCAATATGAGTACAAGCACTGGTTGTTACTATTAGTACTGTTTTGTTATTATTGTTTTGGAAACATGTAGGACAATGATGATTTCTATATAATAGACTGAAGAAGTCATTGATTTTCTTAACAACTGAGCGACAGTAGCTACTGAGGGGAATGAAGGTAATTATTATATAAAACTTTTTATTAAAAATGACTTCAAAATAGAGTAGAAAAGATTACCCATCACTGGTTGTAGATCTCGAAGGGTTTTTTTCCTTGTTTGCTTTTTTTTTGTTTACTTCTTTAAAGACAGATGAGTTAAAATGAAGGAGAGTTTAGAAGACTGTGGAAAATCCATAAATCAGTAGAATAATAGAACAGCTTTATTGTGTGTCTTATAGAAGGCAATTTTATACAAGTTGAATGATTAACCTTAGAAATGAGTAGAAATATCTTTGTTATCATAACAAGAAAGAGAAAAGAAAATATGCATGCCAATGTGGTAAGTTCATAAGTTTAAAAACAAATGTGATTTCATTTTCCTTGTGAAAATGAGTCTTATTTGCATAGATTCTCAAAGTAGTAGTTACTGGATCAAGTAAATACATGTTTCTAATCAATTGTAGACATCCAAACAAAATGATTTTTAGAAGAAGTACTAATTCATTCCCTTTAGTGGTATATCAGTGAGTCTAACTATTTCCCTATACCACAGCCAGAAAGCATTTGGTAATCATCAATTTATTCAATAAGAATTGTTTGCTAAATAATGTTTTAGACAGCAATGAAGGAAATACTTTCTTCTCTTAAACAGTGTAAATACAGAAGAGGGAAACTGATAGTGAATAGGACACCTAATAAATGATAGTTCCTTCCTTTTTATCTGTCTATATATCTGTCTATGTATCTATTTAATCTACTTAATGTACTATGAATAATGTAGATAGATATAGAGAAGAGATAGATGACCAATAAAAGGTCTAAATTATATGTAGAGATACACATATATCCAAATACTTTTGACTGCAACAAAGAAAATAAAATAGAATAAGTTGCTGTAGAATATAGGGTCTGCTTTGTTAAAAAACAGAGTCAAGGAAAGTGTGTTCTTTTTTTAGTCTCCAAAATGAGTGGGGAATAAAAGCTATCTTCTTGATTGGCAAGAGTTTCCTCTAGATTCTTTACTGTTGGTATATGGTAGTAGAAACATATAAAGGTAGATTTGTGTGTGTGTGTGTTTCTTATTTAACCACAGTTTGCTCATTTATCAAAATGTTTTGAAGAGGTTTATCACATTTTGTTTTTTTGTAAAAATAATTTGTACCTAATATAAAGATGAATGATGGGGACGTCTCTGGCTGTCCAGTGGTTAAGACTCTGTAGTCCCGATGCAGGAGGCACGGGTCTGATTCCTGGCTGGGGAACTAAGAACCCACATGCCACATGATGTGGCCTAAAACATTTTTTAAAAATTGATGGAAGATCAGAAAAAGAAGAAATAGGGTAACATTTTAGGAAATCTTATAACAGAGAACAGAAAGAATAAAGGGCAGAAATAAAATACAGGATTTGGAAACTAGAAGAGAAGATGAGCTAGAGAAATATTTGGGTGGTAGAAATTGTTACTATCCCTCATATTTAATCTCTTTTTACCTAATATCTATTAGCAATCTCTTCTCAAGTGTGTGCCCAGACATTGGCAGAGGATGGGGGATGAAATTTATCTCAGGGATATGCATAGTCATTGCTACTCTAATCTCAGGGAACACTGCCTCCTCAACAGCATCAAACCTATTTCCTCTGTAAATCCAGCTTCTGTTCTCTTAAATAGGCCCAGAGATCAGTAGCAAGAGCTCAGAATTCTTTTCTAGTTAAGCATGCTTCTACTTAAAAATTATGTAAAACTTTATAACTAAACAATACATTTAAAACTTTCTAAAACAGTTCCATTTAAAAAATCTGTGAGGAGTTCTGAAATTATCTTTGCACATGTATCTTTGTGACTTGAGTTCTAAATCTCTAGTTTTCTAAAATTCAAATTCCCCCCCAAATATTCATGGAATAACCTCAGATATGTAGATGACACCACCCTTGTGGCAGAAAGTGAAGAGGAACTAAAAAGCCTCTTGATGAAAGTGAAAGAGGAGAGTGAAAAAGTTGGCTTAAAGCTCAACATTCAGAAAACGAAGATCATGGCATCTGGTCCCATCACTTCATGGGAAATAAATGGAGAAACAGTGGAAACAGTATCAGACTTTATTTTGGGGGGCTCCAAAATCACTGCAGATGGTGACTGCAGCCATGAAATTAAAAGATGCTTACTTCTTGGAAGGAAAGTTATGACCAACCTAGATGGCATATTGAAAAGCAGAGACATAACTTTGCCAACAAAGGTTCGTCTAGTCAAGGCTATGGTTTTTCCTGTGGTCATGTATGGATGTGAGAGTTGGACTGTGAAGAAAGCCGAGCACTGAAGAATTGATGCTTTTGAACTGTGGTATTGGAGAAGACTCTTGAGAGTCCCTTGGCCTGCAAGAAGATCCAACCAGTCCATCCTAAATGAGATCAGTCCTGGGTGTTCTTTGGAAGGAATGATGCTAAAGCTGAAACTCCAGTACTTTGGCCACCTCATGTGGAGAGTTGACTCATTGGAAAAGACTCTGATGCTGGGAGGGATTGGGGGCAGGAGGAGAAGGGGACGACAGAGGATGAGATGGCTGGATGGCATCACCGACTCGATGGATGTGAGTTTGAGTGAACTCCGGGAGTTGGTGATGGACAGGGAGGCCTGGGTGCTGCGATCCATGGGGTCACAAAGAGTCGGACACGACTGAGTGACTAAACTGAACTGAAAGCAGAACAAGTACAAGAACAGAAACTGAGAAGCTCCAAGCTTGGAATTGGTGCTAAGGCATGCAAACCTGACCTTCAAGTACTTAGGGATCACTCTTGGAGGTGGGACTGCTACTGAAATATTAAATGAAGTAAAAATTTCCAAGAAGCCATGTCAGCCTCACTTGCACTTCAGTTGTAACCAATAATTTGACTTCTCTTTAATCCACATGCTAGAAGACACTATGGAATAGAATACTTTGCTTTCATACTAATACAAATTAATTTGTCTAAGAATGGAATAAACAGGGAAAAGATAAGGTGTCAAAACACCTAGGACTACTGAGTGCCTTCTGCTGAATTTAAATTTAATTTATTCAGAGAGAACTCAGGAAATTCAAACTGTTCATTTCTGCCAATCCCCACATCCCTTGAAATTATAGTAATGATGATAGCAATAACAAAAATATAATAATAATATATTTATATTCCCTGTACTGTAAAATCTCAGTGTCTGGAGAGTTGTTCCCTGCTGCTATAGGTACAGACAGGAATTACCTGTTTACAACTTCTGAGAGTGAATTACTTCAATTATAATTCAGTTTTTTTTTTTTTTCTTTCAGAACACCTCTTTAGTAGAGATGACAGATATTTATCTCGTTTGTTGAAGAAATACACATTACTTTCTTCTTCAGTAATTTGCTGTCTCAAGCTTCATTTATTTTCCCACTCAGTTATTTTCTTAACAGCTTCTCAAACAGGTTTAAATAGAGAAATAGTCCTGTGTTTACAGACAGTAAGAAAGATATCATCTTATCCTTTTGTACTTGTTCAACTTATGCTAAAATAGGGAAATGCAAGATTGACTTTTCTCTTCCAACTTAGTGTTTTTGTGTTTTCAAATTCACCTTTATGTTAGTCAATTTGTAATGTGTACCCCAGTGTTCATCACAGCACTGTTTACATAGCCAGGACATGGAAGCAGCCTAGATGTCCAACGGCAGATGAATGGATAAGAAAGCTGTGGTATATATACACACAATGTAATGTTACTCAACCATTAAAAAGAATGCATTTGAATCAGTTCAAATAAGGTGGATGAAACTGGAGCCTATTATACAGAGGGAAGTAAGTCAGAAAGAAAAACACCAATACAGTATACTAATGCACACATATGGAATTTAGAAAGATGATAACGATGACCCTATATGTGAGACATCAAAAGAGACACAGATGTAAAGAAGTCTTTTGGACTCTGTGGGATAAGGCGAGGGTGGGATGATTTGAGAGAATATCAATGAAACATGTATATTATCGTATGTGTAACAGATCGCCAGCCCAGGTTCAATGCATGAGACAAGATGCTCAGGGCTGGTGCATTGGGATGACCTTGAGGGATGGGATGGGGAGGAAGTTGGGAGGGGGGCTCAGGATGGGGAACACATGTACACCCATGGCTGATTCATGTCAATGTATGGCAAAACCCACTACAATATTGTAAAGTAATTAGCCTCCAATTAAAATAAATAAATTAATTTTAAAAATTTGTAATGGTTTTGGTATGGCATAGCTAGTTTGTGTATGAATAGAGTTTAAAAATAATTTTTCTTCTTGAATAATTAAATTGGAATATATGTCATCATCAATTAACATAGGACTCTGAAATACACATTCAAAATTTATGATTCACATGCACATTCACAATCCTTCATAGCAGTTTCCTGCACACTTAAACATAGAGATTAATTATTGTAAGTTCTAAAAATGGATTCTTCTATGCCTGACTACACAGAAGTCTGTTGCAGTTATGCGAATGTCTATTCAAACCATAGTTAAAATACCAGAAAGGGAATATCTTATTAGATTGATGTCTGACTCTTTGCGACCCCATGGACTGCAGTACACCAGGCTTCCCTGTCCATCACCAACTCCTGGCGTTAGTGATGCCATCCATCCATCTCACCTTCTGTTGTCCCCTTCTCCTCCAGCCTTCAGTCATTCCCAGCATCAGGGTCTCTTTGAAAGTGTCAGTTCTTTGCATCAGGTGGCCAAAGTATCGGAGTTTCAGTTTCAATATCAGTCGTTCCAATGAATATTCAGGACTGATTTCCTTTAAGATGGACTCTCTTTGCAGTCCAAGGGACGCTCAAGAGTCTTCTCCAACACTGCAGTCCAACAGCCTCAGTTCTTTGACACTCAGCTTTCTTTGGGAGGATTCATTTTGTAAGAATGCTGTTTCATAGATCACAGAGAAAAAGCAATACAAATAGCAAATGAAAGTCTTTGGAAAATGTGATATCAATTTTTCCTACTATTTCTTTAATAAATTTTGGCATTTCTAACATATAAGATTCCTGTTTGCTGAAACTTCACAAGCTAAAAACCAAATCATGATTTAAAAATGAAAATAAAAAGAGATCACTTTATCAAAAATTGATTAGTGTAGAACCAAATCCAGAGAAGTATCACAGGTGTTTTTAAGAGAGTATGTCAGGTAACTCATTTTATCTCATAATAAAACTTTATCACTTCATATACTTATAACTTAAACCTTATAACTTATGCTTTGTTAACTGTAATCAAATAATTTCCAAACTTTATTAAAGAAAAAATACCAATGGAATCAGTGATAGGTGAATATATCATTTAGAAATCTATCTTCTAAATAGCTGGTTTCTTAAGGGAATATCCAAGATGTTTAAAGTCACATCTACTAATGTTAAAACACTCATGCAATAAATTTAATACTTATTTTAAAATGTATATTTACATATAACCTAATGAAGGTATTTCTTATGAGTTTGTATGTTACTTTTGACTAATGTTGAAAATAATTTGTACATGATTTAGTGCTAGTTGGTAAGTGAGTTGATACAACTACACAGACAAACAAGTTTACAAATCTGATTTGATCTTTTTAACATTTTTCTGCTTTTTAAAAAGCATGCCTGGAGCAATGTGATGATATATGCTTTTTTTTCCTGAGTTTTTGAGGAAAATTTTCAGCCAGTCATTCTGAAGAGACAAATGCTTTTATGATTTTTCAGCATAACTGTCAGTAGTATCTCTATTCATGTAAGTTGTAAATAAGCATGTATTTCCTCAAATACATATTTGCTAAGAGATGTGATATGAAGGGATGTGGCACTCACAAGAAATTATTAATTTGGTAAGAAGTGGTAGGATACATGAATGGAGGATTGAGTTGTCTGCACAGTAGCTCTTAACTGGCAGCCTAGAAGGGCAGTTTGGAACTAAGATTCTTCCCACCTAATATACATGAAGTTTGTCTGCAACAGGCCATGTGTGGACTCAGGCCTTTAAACCCTTAGCCTTTGCCTCCACTCCCACTGGGAAGTAGTAATGGTTAACTACAGAGCAAAATCTAAGGAGTGAAGCCCTCACATACTAGCACTGCAGCACCTGCCTCCAAAGATGTTTCAACTGTGAGGGACAGTCTGCACAAAACAGAAGAAACCAAACTTCAGCAGAAGATAGATTAGTGACAGCACAGACCAGGAAATATTTTAGAAAAGTGAGTGGAAAAGACACTCAGTGAAAGAAAATAAAAGAATGACCAAGTAAACAAAAGATATGAAAGTTAAAAATATTGAATGAGATAGACAACTTGGTGAAGACAAGAGAAATAAAAGCATGAAGTATACTAAAAAGTTTAAATTAGAAATAAGAATAGGTGGCAATAATGTGCAATATTGGAGAAGGGAATGGCAACTCACTCCAGTATTCTTGCCAGGAGAATCCCATGGACAGAGGAACCTGGTGGGCTACAGTCCATGGGATCGCAAAGAGTTGGAGATGACTAACACTACAACTACAGCTATGTACAGTGCAAGGACAATTGTGCACTAAAAATAAGATGTGTGACAATTATTCATTGATTTTGCATTACCTGGAGGACCTTCTTTGCTTTCAATAATTCTCAATTAAACATGGATTCAAGGAAATATTTTCAGTATTAACATGGTGTTGTTTTTATGCTACTAACTTGATTGTTAATTTATTTTCTTTAATTTTGAGAATAACAATTGCCAGAACTTAATGTTAACTTACAGAATAGACAATGTTTATATGCTTCATATATAATAGCTCAAATTTCAACTTGTACATTCATCACAACCATCCCATGAAGTAGATGCCATTATTATTCATATCTTATTATTAGATACCACTGTTATTTATACAGTAAGGAAACTAATGTCTTGACAAGTTAACTAAGAATGCCAGGAAGCATGCAACTTGTAAGCATTTATGCCAGAATTTTCTATCACAATCTGGCTTCAAAGACAATGTTCTTATCACACATTCCATAACCCTAAAATAACAGGCCATCTTTAAAGAAATGGTAATTAGCACATACCTATAATATTCTTGTCACTATATTGTTTTAAAATGATCAGTTTTATTCACCACATTTAAAATTACCAACTGTCTCATCAAATATATATTTTATATTTTGAATATTACATGGCTCAAATCAGAGAAAAAGACATGTGGTACTTTTTACTGTGATGAATACCAAAAGCTTTAAGTTTAAGCAGTGTTATATATTAACATGAATTGAGTTGGGATAAATGGATTTAAAATGGACATTTCAGATTATTTTCTTATGAGAGTCCATTGTTAACAATAAGTCCTATTGCCACTGAACTAGATCCTTCATAGACTAGACAGTCCATGGAATTCTCCAGGCCAGAATACTGGAGTGGGTAGTCTTTCCCTTCTCCAGGGAATCTTCCCAACCCAGGGATCGAACCCAGGTCTCCCACATTGCAGGCTGATTACCACCTGAGCCACAAAGGAAGTCCAGAAATATTTATAAAGAATTCTAATTTTTTTTTAATTTTTATTTACTCTGACTAGATTTTAAAGCAGAATAACAGGGTTTGCTTGTTTGTTTTAGGTAACTACTATCTTAAAAAAATATCATCATAGCAAGATTTTTCAAAAAATTGCTCAGCCTATATGATGTGTATAAACTGTTCTGTTTTCTTTAAAAAGAGAAAATTTTGCACTACTATCATTTGGAGTGATTTATAAAATTTCATCTTTATTATTTTATAACTTTTTATTTGATGGAATTTGAAACATACAGAAAAATTTTCAAAATAGTACAAGGAATTCCATATACCCTTTATCCAGAGTCAACAATTATTTACATTTTGCTTCATATGCTTTAGAGTTTTATATACACACATATACTTGCACAACACACACATATATATAATACATTGTTATTCAGTTGACTAAGTTGTGTCTGACCGTCTCTCTCTCTCTCTATGTATATACACATGTATATTGCATAATGTATATACTGTACACATGTATAAAAATACTTTTTTTCTGAATTTTTTGAGAGAAAGGGTAAAATATATCCCTTTAGCTTTAAATTTTTCAGTGTATATTTTCCAAGTAACAGGACCTTCTGTTACCTAATTACAACATAGTTATGAAAATAAAACAATTTATTGATAACACTGATATAAAACTACTTTCCAATCCAAAGTCCACATGCAAATTTCATCAAGATTTGCAGTTCATTATCCAAACCAGAATCATACTTTTTATTGAGTTGTCATAACACTTTAGTCTACTTTAATCAGAGATAGTCTCTTAGCCTTTCTTTGTATTTCTTTAATATGAATTTTTGAATAGGTCAATTATTTTACAAAGCAGTATTGGGTTATTCCATTATTTCTTCATGATTATAATTAGGTCATATATTTTTGGCAAAAATATCACTGAAATGAAACTGTCCTCAGTGAATCTTCTCAGGAGGGGCTTGATGCAGGTTTGTCCCAATGTTAATGATGTTAGCTTAGATAATTCAGATGGTCTAAGTATCCTGTAGTTTTCACCATTGTAAAGTCACTGTGTTTTCTTTTGTTTTTTTTTTCCAATAAATATTTTGTTAGGAGATACTTTGAGACTATGCATTTATCCTGTTCCTTACCACAAGGCTTACTGACTAGCTTTAGTCCATCAATCACACATTTATTGTGTTCTAAGGAAGAACTTTCCTTTTTATTAAACATTTTTTATTTTGTATGGGAGAAACCCACTCTAGTATTCTTGCCTGGGAAATATTATGTACAGAGATGCCTGGTAGTCTATAGTCCATGGGGTTGCTATAGTCAGGCACGACTTAGCAACTAAATCACTACTACCGTAGCCAATTAATAAACAATGCTGTGATGGCTTCAGATGACCTGTGAAGGCACTCAGCCATACATACACATGTATCCATTCTCCTCCAAGCTCATCTCCCACTGCTATATACCATTGAACAGAGTTCCATGTACTATACAGAATGTCTTTTTTGATGGTCCATTTTAAATATAGCAGTGTGTACATGTCAACTCCTTAACTACCCCTCACCCCTATCCTTCTCCCTGGCAACCATATTATCTAACTCTGTGAGTCTGTTTCTGTTTTGTAAGTTTTTGATATCATTTCTTCTTAAATTTCATATATAATGAATATCATATGATATTTCTACTTCTCTGACTTACTTCACTCAGAATGACAATATCTAGATCCATCTTTGTTGCTGCAAATGACATTATTTCATTCATTAATGTCAACGTTAAAATGAATTCTTATTTTATTCAATGAGTTTTAATCCATTATTATCATGATTGGTTTTAATGCTCAAGTAAAGTCCTAGATTTGACCAGTGCATGCACCTTTCATTACTTTTATTGTCCATTTCACATATCTCCAATATTCTTTAAGCCTCTCCTAACTTCCTGGCTCAATAAAATGCACTAGGCTCATCTTGTAATTTCTCTTACTCAGCTGAGTAATTATCCATGAACCCTGGTTACTTTTATTTGTGAATTTTTTTACAGGTGTATTTAATTCAGCTATTTCATGCAAAGATGGGTACAATAAAGGACAGAAACAGTATGGACCTAACAGAAGCAGAAGATATTAAGAAGAGGTAGCAAAAATATACAGAAGAACCATACAAAGAAGATCTGAATGACACAGATAACCATGATGGTGTGATCATCCACCTAGAGCCAACATCGTGGAGTATGAAGTCAAGTGGGCCTTAAGAAGCATCACTACAAACAGAGTTAGTTGAGGTGATAGAATTCCAGTTGAGCTATTTCAAATCCTAAAAGATGGTGCTGTCAAAGTGCTGCACTTGATATGCCAGTAAACATGCAAAACTCAGCAGTAGTCCAGGACTGGAAAAGGTCAGTTTTGATTCCAATATCAAAGAAAGGCAATGCTAAATAATGTTCAAACTACCACACAATTGTACTCATTTTACATGCTAGCAAAGTAATGCTCAAAAGAAAGGCAATGCTAAATAATGTTCAAACTACCACACAATTGTACTCATTTTACATGCTAGCAAAGTAATGCTCAAAATTCTTTAAGCTAGGCTTCAGTGGTACATGAACCAAGAACTTCCCGATGTCCAAGCTGAATTTAGAAAAGGCAGAGGAATGAACGATGAAACTGCCAACATCCTTTGGATCATCAAAAAAGCAAGAGAGTACTAGAAAAACATTTACTTCTGCTTTACTGATTATGACAAAGGCTTTGACTGTGTCAATCACAACAACTGTGGAAAATTTTTCAAGAGATGAGAATACCAGACCACCTTACCTGACTCCTGAGAAAACTGTATGCAGATCAAGAGGCAACAGTTAGAACTGGACATGGAACAACAGACTGGTTCCAAATTGGAAAAGGAGTACATCAAGGCTATATATTGTCACCCTTCTTATTTAACTTATATGCAGAGTACATCACGAGAAATGCCAGGATGGATGAAGCACAGCTGGAATCAAGATTGCTGGGAGAAATATCAGTAACCTCAGATACACAGATGACACCACTCTTATGGCAGAATGGGAAGAGGAACTAAAAAGCCTCTTGATGAAAGTGAAAGAGGAGAGTGAAAAAGCTGGATTAAAACTCAACATTCCAGAAACAAAGATCATGGCATCCGATCCTATCACTTCATGGCAAATAGATAGGGAAACAGTGGAAACAGTATAGACTTTATTTTCTTGGGCCCCAGAATCACTGCAGATGGTGAATGCCACCATGAAATTAAAAGATGCTTGCTCCTTGCAAGAAAAACAATGACAAACCTAGATGATAAATTAAGAAAACAGACATTACTTTGCTGACAAAGGTCTGTCTAGTCAAAGCTATGGTTTTTTCAGTAGTCATGTATGGATGTGAGAGTTGGACTATAAAGAAAGCTGAGCACCGAAGAATTGATTCTTTTAAACTGTGGTGTTGGAGAAGATGCTTGAGAGTCCCTTGGACTGCAAGGACTTCAAACCTGTCAATCCTAAAGGAAATCAGTCCTGAATATTCATTGGAAGGACTGATGCTGAAGCCAAAGCTCTAATGCTTTGGCCACCTGATGTTAAGAGCCAACTCGTTGGAAGAGACCCTGATGCTGGGAGAGATTGAAGGCGGGAGGAGAAGGGGAAGACAGAGGATGAGATGGTTGGATGGCATTACCACCTCGATGGACATGAGTTTGCGCAAGCTCCAGCAGATGGTGAAGGACAGGGAAGCCTGGGGTTCTGCAGTCCATGGGGTCACAACGAGTCGGACACAACTGAGTGACTGAACAACAAATTTAATGCCACTAGTATATCCTTGTCCCTAAGTACTATCAATGGATAGAGGTGAAACATATATAAATAAGTTCTATCTCTATGTCTGTCTGTCTATCCTATTTACTTCTCTGTCCATAGAGACAATCTCTTTATTTACAGCGGTTTTATCCTACAAAGTGGCCACAAACACTGATTTAGTGAATACTGAGTCATTGTTCTTAGGAGAAATACAGAGTTAGATTCCTACAAGCCCCAGGCTACAGCACTTCCATCCACTGATCAATATATAACCTTCTTAATGTGTATGTATGTTTAAAGACACTATAGGTAGCAAATAATTAATTTTATATGGTATTTGTTTGTAATAAAGAAATGAAGAGTCATGAAAAGGTTAACGTTTTCCTGGGTAATGAGGATTCTCCCGTGGCTCAGTTGGTAAAGAATCGCCTGCAATGCAGGAGAGACAGGAGACATGGGTTCAATCTCTGCATCAGAAAGATCCCCTAAAGAAAGAAATGGCACCCCATTCCAGCATTCTTGCCTGAAAAATCCCATGGACAGCCAGGCCTGGTGGGCTACAGCCCAAAAGGTTGTAAAGAGTAAGACACAAATGTGTGACTATACACATACACACATGCAACCCTGAGTAACGATTTCTTTGACTCTTAGTCTCACTCTAATGCCTTGTGCTGTGCTTTATCAGTCATCTTTATATCTTTTACATAACTTCATCACCTGCTATCTATTTTACGTTAGCACTTTCCAGAGCTGCTTCACATGCAAATGGGCAATTTCCTTTTATTTTTTTGAATGTGCACCATTGTTGGTTCATTAACATTAAACCTGCAGCCAACAGCGCTATAACCTATGTCAGAGTGAAACTTATTTAACACATAAATTTTCTCTCTAAGGTACACTGCAGCTTTCTTGTGCTTAGATGCACTCTAGTGCACTGCAGCACTACACACAGGAGCAATTCTAAACAGCAAAATCACCAATGAAGAACAGACAAATGTGAAAAAAAAATGGCACTAAGTACTCCATGAGCAGTACACTTGTATTCAGCATGAGAACTGAAACATGAAAGCAGAGTTTCCTTGTTCAACCTAAGCTGAGAACAGGTGCCCCAGGCAATTCCAGTTTTTCACCACACTGTACATGTCTGCAAATGACTATAAAAACACTGTGGCTGTTGATTTTGGGATTGAAAATATATTTTGTAAGTGAGTAAATTGACAAATATGAACTCGGATAATAAGAATTGATTGCATATTGTAAAATATAAAACACATGAAATAAGCACATATGAAATATCCAAAGCATATGTATAGTAATGTTTAATGCACAAATGTGTATTATAAAATATTTTAAAATATATTAATATAAAGCAAAATTATACTGATGATATATATTACATAAAATACTTATAATGTATTTGGAGGGATATACATATACATACTCTCATATATGTGTGTGTGTATATATATATATAGATAGATACATATGTATATAGATACATATGTAGATATATAGATGAGTGTGGATATGTAAGCAGATACATAGATGTAAATACATAATTGACTCGAACAAGGCACAGGTCCACTTACACGTGAGTATTTTTCAACAGTAAATACTATCATACTACTCTATTCATAGTTGGTTGAATTCACAGATTCAGAGAAATCTCAGATACAGAAGACTAACTAAAAAATATACTGAAATTAACCTCCAAGTTGTTCAATGGTCAACTGGGGAGATAGAAATGGAGATAGAGAAAGAGATAGAAAGATGGATGTCATACTGATACCTTAATCTCCAACCCAATGACAGAGGATACATCCTAATCTTTCATCTCTCTCTTTGCAGCTCTTTCCAAACATATGAAATATGGCTCCCACTATCTTCAATATGTTCATGCCTTTGCTCAAAGTCTAAAATATATAGAAAATAGTCTCACTATTGCTAACATAAAGCACTGCACCATGCAGACCTACTTACTAGTATTAATATCCATCTACAATTCTTGCGCTAGTGGACTTCACTCTTACTTTTCACTTTCCTGCATTGGAAAAGGAAATGGCAACCCACTCCAGTGTTCTTGCTTGGAGAATCCCAGGGACAGGGGAGCCTGGTAAGCTGCTGTCTATGGGGTCGCCCAGAGTCGGACACAACTGAAGCGACTTAGCAGCAGCAGCAGCAGCAGCAGCAGTGGTAAAGAACCCTCCTGCCAAGGCAGAAATTGTAAGAGATATGAATCCCATCCCTGGGTTAGGAAGACTCCAGTATTTTTGCCTGGAGAATCCCCATGGACAGAGGAGCCTGGTGACTCTAGTCCTACAGTCCATTGAGTTGAAGCCAACTGAAGTGGCTTAGCATGCACACACAATTTTATATTAAGTACATTGGTACAAATTTAAATGACAAACTTGGACATTTAAAGTGAACATTCCAAATTTGTGAAAAAAGTACACATTTGTTAACTCTTAAAAGTTTGGATTCACACTATGCTACCTATAATAACCCCCCAGTATTCTTTAACATCTAAATACTTCTGAAATTAAAAATAGTAATAAAACAAAGATAACTTTGAATAGTAAATCCTATAAAGGCTTAAAGTCATTTTTGAATTGGTGTTGAAATAACAAAGTATGACATTAAGAAAGCTAAATAAGTGTTAGTACATCAGACTTTAAAAGGTCAACCATTATAAGGAGGAAAAAAAATCTGGGAACTAACAGTATCCTTAACAAGAAAAACTTAGTTTTTTAGATAAGATTTATTTTTCTGAAATAAAATGTAATTTTTAACCATTAGGAAAAACTCTAAAGATTAAGGAAAAAAACAAACAAAAAAAACCCTCCCAGTCATAGATACTTACTGCTAACATGTAAGTTGTAGCTTACTAGCAAAGAGTGTTTTAAAATCATAACTGCATCCATATTTTCAACACTGCTATTTGTTAGCAATATGACATTAGGGTTACTATTTAATCTCAACAAACCAGGGTTTTATAAAATATAAAAAAATTCATTATCTAAATTCATAACTGTATTAATTAACACCCTATTTTTAATATACCACAAAGCACACTTTACTTATAATAGGACTCGATAAAAGGCAGCTTAATATATAAAATCATGGTCTTGGTGTATACATAGTATTCTGTCCTGGATTTTTCCTCATTGCTATATGTTAAACATTTCATTTAGTCATGAAATTATTTGAAGCATGATTTTTAGTGGCTTTCTAATATTCTAGTATATGCATGTATTACAAATTATTCAATTTCTGTAACTGTTGGGAAATGATGCTTTTAAAATACTACAGTGATTCAATGTGCTTCCTAGTATATTGATTCTCTCTTATTCCATAAATATCTAATGAGTTGAGTCACCATATGTACTGAGCTTGGTGCTAGGTGTACAATGTATATGAAAAGAACAAAACATCTGCCTTCGTGAGACTTCCAGCCTACTGGAGAAGATATATAATAGGCAAAGAAACAATTAAAAAATGCCACAAATGAGTGACATATGCTATATACCATATAAGTATATGTATATACTATATGAGTATATGTATATGTATATGCTATATATACTATATATATGCTATATATACATATATACTATATGAGTATATGTATATGCTATATACAAATGAGTGGAGCTACAAGTAACCTCCCTTTCTCTCTGTTCATCTTTTTATTCTTCTATTAATCTATGTGACAGTGGCTAGGGAAGGATATTTGAAAGATTCAAACTTTATCCAATAGTGAATTTTCAAAAGGGGTCAACATGCAAGCTACCAGGGAAAGAACATTCCTGGTCATGGAAACACTATGTGTAAATACTCTATTGAAAGAAAAATTGTATATATTTTAGGAAGGCAGAGGTGGCCTCCTATATGTCTGAAGCATAAAGGTGAGGGTGGAGAGTTAGGGGCTACACAGTTGTGTCAAGTAAGTTAAACAAGCACTGAGTAAGCTTATACCAGAGCTCAAATTGAGTCATTCTCCCTCTTTTCCCTTTAATTTCCCCGTTTAGAGTAACCTCTTTCTCTTACTGAAAACTCCAGTATCCATCCTCTCTTAAGTGTTAGGTTATGTCACAATCAAAATGTCAGTTTAGTTACTAGAGAGCATACAAGACTTTTTTCAAACCACAATATTTAAGTTAATACTAAGTGGTTTCCCTTCCCTAATCTCAGGCTACTTTTGACTGAAAGCCTATAACTGCTGCTTCCCTGGTGACTTAGATGAATAAAGAATCTGCTTGCAATGCAGGAGACCCAGGTTTAATCCCTGCTTCAGGAAGATCCCCTGGAGAAGGGAATGGCTACTCATGCCTGTATTCTTGCCTGAAGAATTCCATGGATAGAGGAGCCTGGCAGGCTATAGTCCATGGGGGTCATAAAGACTCAGACATAACTGAGCAACTAACAGCTATAAGTGCCGCGAGCTGCTTTCTAACAGAAAAGGGATTAGGATTTGAGAACCCTGATCTCCTCTCAATCTGATCACCAGCATTGTTACCCTTGACCAGAAGGATTTTGTTGGCAATTTTTGTCCTTTATCCTGGAGCTACTTCAATGCCCTTCTTCCTCTCTATCCACACTACAGGTTTTACTGTTGGGTGTCCCAAGGCTCCTCCTTCTCTATGACTCTCTCTTGGTGGTCCACAGCTCCTCCCAACGGCACTCACCATTCCTTCACCTCACAGTCTCTAAGAAGCAGAGCAGGTGCTCACTTGCACCTATGTCTGCTATAGAAACAGCCAAGCCTTTGCTTGTTTTCTAGATTTCTCAAGTCAAGATCAACATCCCATGCCTCTGTCTAAATTCAAAAGAATAAACTGGGTTTTCCCCCCAGGCCTTAGATAAAACACAAACATAATTCTCTAACTGCTATATTTCAGTCACATGAACAATATTCCTCCCTGAATGAACCAACTAAAATCCTTCGATGCCATCCTCCATCTTCTCCCATTTATTTTTCACCATATCTTTAAAGTCAGCCTCTTAGAAACATTCATTGACATCATTAATATCTACTTCATGCTGACACCCTTCTTCCCCTATATAAAAGCAAGGGCTTCCTAACCAGTCTTGTTTCTACTAGCATTGCCCTCATGTAATACTATTTCTTTTGTTCGCTATTGGAATTTTTTAAAATTTCAAATCTATTATGTAGGTCCTTTGTATAAGTTTTTCCAATGCCTGGTAAAGTCTGATTCAGAGACCCTCAGAGTTAGTCTTAACCCTCAAATCCTTCACAAGAATCTTATTGCCTCAGTTGCAGTTACTCTCAGTTCTGAGGACAGTAGATTCATGGTAAAAATTAAAATAAATAGCAGCTTTCTGCCTATGTGGATGCTTTATTTTATTAGTTTGATTTCTAACATATGAAATAGAACTGATTAATTTCATTAATACAAATGAATTCTAAAATATGAATATATCTTTTGTAAAAGCAACATTACCAGGAAAAACCTATTATTATTGACAATAAGATAAGAAATAAGAGAAGATTGTTTACTTTTTCAAGCAAGTAATGTGTGTGAATTTTTATAAGAACCCATAATTACTCTGAATGAATAAAAATAGTGGCATGTTCTTGAAAATGTCAACACTCTTAACACTTAAATCTGTAAATTCTAGAGAACTGCTAGTGCCTCAGCTCTGACATTAAAAAATCAGTTTATGAGAAGTTAGAAAATCTTCTGCTTTTTACACTGGTTATAATTGCATATTTACCTGTTAAGATGGTCAGATTTTCTGAGGAATAGTTCTAGTATTGCATATTACAGACCGGATGAAAATGGCATTAGATAATTAAAAACAAATTGAAAGAGATGGGAATACCAGACCACCTGATCTGCCTCTTGAGAAATTTGTATGCAGGTCAGGAAGCAACAGTTAGAACTGGACATGGAAAAACAGACTGGTTCCAAATAGGAAAAGGAGTTCGTCAAGGCTGTACATTGTCACCCTGTTTATTTAACTTATATGCAGAGTACATCATGAGAAACGCTGGACTGGAAGAAACACAAGCTGGAATCAAGATTGCTGGGAGAAATATCAATAACCTCAGATATGCAGATGACACCACCCTTATGGCAGAAAGTGAAGAGCAACTAAAAAGCCTCTTGATGAAAGTGAAAGTGGAGAGTGAAAAAGTTGGCTTAAAGCTCAACATTCAGAAAACAAAGATCATGGCATCTGGCCCCATCACTTCCTGGGAAATAGATGGGGAAACAGTGGAAACAGTGCCAGACTTTATTTTTCTGGGCTCCAAAATCACTGCAGATGGTGACTGCAGCCATGAAATTAAAAGATACTTACTCCTTGGAAGGAAAGTTATGACCAACCTAGATAGCATATTCAAAAGCAGAGACATTACTTTGCCAACAAAGGTCCGTCTAGTCAAGGCTGTGGTTTTTCCTGTGGTCATGTACGGATGTAAGAGTTGGACTGTAAAGAAGGCTGAGTGCCAAAGAATTGATGCTTTTGAACTGTGGTGTTGGAGAAGACTCTTGAGAGTCCCTTGGACTGCAACGAGACCCAGCCAGTCCATTCTGAAGGAGATCAGCCCTGGGATTTCTTTGGAGGGAATGATGCTGAGGCTGAAACTCCAGTACTTTGGCCACCTCATGCGAGGAGTTGACTCACTGGAAAAGACTCTGATGCTGGGAGGGATTGGGGGCAAAAGGAGAAGGGGACGACAGAGGATGAGATGGCTGGATGGCATCACTGACTCAATGGATGTGAGTCTCAGTGAACTCTGGGAGTTGGTGATGCACAGGGAGGCCTGGCGTGCTGCGATTCATGGGGTCACAAAGAGTCGGACACGACTGAGCGACTGATCTGATCTGATCTGATCTAAGGCTTCAAATGTTGCTGACAAAAATACTTTGCCCTGAATAATTCTGAGTCTGGATCACCACGAGTTTTGGTATCATGTTAGAATTCATTTTTTCTGTTCAGTTCAGTCACTCAGTCGTGTCCAACTCTTTGCAACCCCACAGACTGTAGCACACTAGGCTTCCAGGTCCATCACCAACTGGCATAGCTTGCTGAAACTCACATCCATCGAATCAGTGATGCCATCCAACCATCTCATCTTCTGTTGTCCCCATCTCCTGCCTTCAGTCTTTCCAAGCATCAGGATGTCTTCCATTAAATCAGTTCTTTGGATCAGGTGGCCAAAGTATTGTAGCTTCAGCATCAGTCCTTCCAATGAATCTTCAGGACTGATTTCCTTTAGGATGGACTGGTTGGATCTCCTTGCAGTCCAAGGGACTCTCAAGAGTCTTCTCCAGCACCACAGTTCAAAAGCATCAGTGCTTCAGTGTTCAGCTTTCTTTACAGTCCAACTCTCACATACATACATGACTGCTGGAAAAGCCATATTTTTGACTAAATGGACCTTTGTCAGCAAAGTAATGTCTATGGCTTTTTACTATGCTATCTAGGATGGTCATAGCTTTTTTCCCAAGTAGCAAGTGTCTTTTTATTTCATAGCTGCAGTCACCATCTGCAGTGATTTTGGAGCCCAAACAAATAAAGTCTGTCACCGTTTCCATTGTTTTTCCATCTGTCTGCCATGGAGTGATGGGAGCCCAAGCCATGATCTTAGTTTTTTGAATGAGTTTTAAGCCAGCTTTTTCACTCTCCTCTTTCACTTTCATCAAGAGGCTCTTTAGTTCCTCGCATTCTGCCATAAGAGTGGTGTCATCTGCATATCTGAGGTTACTAATATTTCTCCTAGCAATCTTGATTCCAGCTTGTGCTTCATCCATCCAGGCATTTCTCGTGATGTACTCTGCATATAAGTTAAATAAGCAGGGTGACAATATGTAGCCTTGATGTACTCCTTTCCCAATTTGTAACCAGTCTGTTGTTCCATGTCCAGTTCTAACTGTTGCTTCTTGACCTGCATACAGTTTTCTCAGGAGTCAGGTAAGGTGGTCTGGTATTCTCATCTCTTCAAAAATTTTCCACAATTGTGACTGACTCAGTCAAAGGCTTAGGCATAATCAGTCAAGCAAGAGTAGATGTTTTTCTGGGACTTTCTTTCTGTTTGATGATGGAACGGATTTTGGCAGTTTGATATCTTGCTCCTCTGCCTTTTCTAAATCCAGCTTGAGCATCTGAAAGTTCATGGTTCATGTACTGTTGATGCCTGGTTTAGAGAATTTTGAGCATTACTTTCTTTGCTGGTATGTGAGATGAGAGCAATTGTGCAGTTGTTTGAACATTCTTTGGTATTGCCCTTCTTTGGGATTGGAATGAAAACTGACCTTTCCAGTCCTGTTGCCACTGCTGAGCTTTCCAAATTTGCTGGCATATTGAGTGCAGCACTTTAACAGCATTATCTTTCAGGATTTGAAATAGCTCAACTGGAATCCCATCACCTCCACTAGCTTTGTTTTTAGTGATGCTTCCTAAAGCCCACTTGACTTCACACTCAAGGATGTCTGGCTCTAGGTAAGTGATCACACCATCATGGTTATCTAAGTCATGAAGATCTTTTTTGTACAGCTCTTCTGTTTATTCTTGCCACCTCTTCTTAATATCTTCTGCTTCTGTTAGGTCCATACCATTTCTGTTCTTTCTTGTGCCCATGTTTGCATGAAATGTTCCTTTCATGTCTCTAATTTTCTTGAAGAGATCTGTAGTCTTTCCCATTCTAATGTTTTCCTCTATTTCTTTGCACTGATCCCTGAGGAAGGCTTTCTTCTCTCTCTTTGCTATTCTCCTTCGCCTTTAGCTTCTCTTCTTTTCTCTTCTATCTGTAAGGCCTCCTCAGACAACCATTTTGCCTTTTTGCCTTTCTTTTCCTTGGGGATGATCTTGATCACTGCCTCCTGTACAATGTCATGAACCCCCATCCATAGTTCATCAGGCACTCTGTCCATCAGATCTAATCCCTTAAATCTTTTTGTCACTTCCCCTTATAATTGTAAGGGATCATGTTAGAATTGCTATCATCTTAAAATTCATTTTTCATCCCTGAATATATATTAAGGTTTTTTAAAATGCAACATATATTCAAACACAGGTAACTTTAAGGCACAACTAAAGCCAATTATAGTCAATAGAAATTCTAGAATTTCATATTTTGGTTATCTCTCACAAATGAAATATTCTTGGGAAACATGTTCTGAAATATTTTTAACTGTATGTTGCTATGACCCAAAAGGCTGGTTCAGCAGGATTTTCTGTTTGTTTTGTCTTTTGTTTCTTTTTTTATTTACCTCCTTTAAACCAAATGTTTTTCCATGAGTTTTCCATATGGCAGTCTCTTTCATTCTTTCCATGGCACAGACCCAAAGCAGGTGTTTTAATTTCAAAATGTGGAATGCTTACTGTTGCATCCTATAAATCCTTTCCTCTTTATAGATACAACTATCTTTTATGTTTGCTTCTGCCATCTTCTGATGCTTATGTCAGAAGCTTTCTCTATCTCCTTTATACTTTAATAAAACTTTATTACACAAAAGCTCTGAGCAATCAAGCCTCGTCTCTGGCCCTGGATTGAATTCTTCTCCTCTGGGGGCCAAGAATCCCGGTGTCTTCGTGTGATTCAACAACAACCCTTCATCTTGGGGGCTCGTTCAGGATCCTTCAGGACAAGATGGGAGCTAACAATTCCAGCCTCACTCCTTTGAACTGTATCCTGAAAAACTGGGATAGATTTGATCCCCAGGGCTTAAAGAAGACACACCTGGTCTTCTTATGTGATACTGCATGGCCATGATACCCACTGGAGGATGGCCAACGGTGGCCAGTTGGAGGGTCTCTTAAGTATAATACTGTTCCACAATTAGACTGGTTCTGTAAGGAACAAGAGAAATGGGTAGAAGTAGCATATGTGTTGCCCTTTTTCTCTCTGTGAAATATGCCAGACTTATGTCCTAAGGGTATAGATTTGGGTGTGAAAACTTCAGCTCCCTCCTGTCCTCCTACTTTGCCCCCGTACCTGGGGCTCCAAGCTGAGCAAACTGAAAGCCAGAGAACCCCCCTCAGAAGGGTTGCCTTGGTCTCAGTGGAAATCCAAACTGAGATTCAAACTGCCCACCTGGAGGTCCAAACAACTCCTGTCTCAGTATGACCTCAGACTACTCTGGTTTCAGTAGAAACTCAGACCATAGAAGTAAGAGATGAGATGGAGGACAGGAGACAAAGAGAAGAAGAAAAACAGGTTTCTCCAATATATCCCTGGGATCATATGCGCAGAGCAGCCAGAGAGACTGAGGAACAGCCACACAAGCTGTTGCCTCTTTATGAAACACCCACCGGGAGAAATAATCAGTCTGTGAGAGTTAATAAGCCTTTTTCTTATCAAGAAATACAAAGAGTCAAGGAGGATCTGGGAGACTATTTAGAGGACCCAGAAAATATATTAGAGCTTTTAAAGGTGTTACTCTGCTTTATGACCTCACTTGGAAGGATGTGATGTATATCTTGGAACAAACGCTGACTCCCGACTCAAAGACTCGAGTTTTGGGAAAAGCGGTTGCTTATGGAGATGAATGGAGAAGGCAATGGCACCCCACTCAAGTACTCTTGCCTGGAAAATCCCATGGACGGAGGAGCCAGGTAGGCTGCGGTCCATGGGGTCACTGAGGGTCGGCCACGACTGAGTGACTTCACTTCCACTTTCACTCTCAGACTCTCAGTCATGTCTGACTTACTGCAACCCCATGGACTATAGTCCACCAGGCTTCTCTGTTCATGGGATTCTCCAGGCAAGAATACTTTAGTGGATTGCCATTCCCTTCTCCAGTGGATCTTCCAGACTCAGAGATCTAACCTGGGTCCTGCATTGCAGGTGGATTCTTTACCATCTGAGCTACTTAGGAAGTCTGAAACTATCCTTAGAAAGCTACTCTTAGAAAAGCATCAATAATGTAACAGGGATTCTAGTTTTTCTGCTTAATGTCCATACTCCATATATCAGGTAATGGATACTGTTTTCTATTTCACAAGCTTATTTTTTCAGTTAGTGTATTGATCCTTCAGTGACAAAATATTAAATATTATATGACAGTCTATTCTAACTTAGAAAGCTAGAAAAAAAAATGAGACATTCCACCCTTGCATTCAGAAACAGGATGTCGTTGTTCAGTCACTAAGTCACGTCTGACTTTTTGCGACCCCATGGACTGTAGCATGCCAGGCTTCCCTATCCATCACCATCTCACGGAGCTTGCTCAAACTCATGTACATTGAGTTGGTGACCCCATCCAATGATCTCAACCTCTGCTGCCCCGCCTCCTGCCTTCAATCTTTCCCCACTCCAGGGTTTTTTCCAGTGAGTTGGCTCTTTGCATCTGGTGACCAGAGTATGCACGTTTACAAGAAATTTGCTTTTTCCTAATAGTTAAGCTGTGGGTGAGGTACCTTAAGAGAATCAACAAGGTTTCTAGTTTGTCATTCGGTAATCATTTCCACAAATTTGGCTTTATTGGTACAATTTAAGGTAATCTTGTTGTCACACTATCATATATATATATATACACACATGTATTTTTGTATATATATATATATTATGTGTGTGGAGTTTCCCTGGTAGCTCAGCTGGTAAAGAATCTACCTGCAATCCAGGAGATGCCATTTTGATTACTGGGTCAGGAAGATCCCCTGGAAAATGGATAGACTACCCACTCCAGTATTCATGGACTTCCCTGGTGGCTCAGATGGTAGCCTGAAATGTGGGAGACCTGGATTTGATCCATGGGTTGGGAAATCTCTTGGAAGAAAGCATGGCAACCCACTCCAGTATACTCACCTGCAGAATCTCCATGGACAGAGGATCTTGGTGGGCTATACAGTCCATGGGATCATAAAGATTTATGCACGATTGAGTGACTCCTCTGTCCATGGAATTCTCCAGGCAAGAATACTGGAGTGGGTTGCCATTTCCTTCTCCAGGGGATCTTCCTGACCCAGGGATTGAACCCAGGTCTCCTGCATTGCAGGCAGATGCTTTAACCTCTGAGCCACCAGGGAAGCCCAAGCACATTATATGTGTGCATAAATATAATGAATAATCAAATTTCAATTTTAAATTGTGGAATAAGTAACAGCCAAGTTGATTATAAGTTTTATGAAGCATTTTTTGTAATTTTTTTGTAATGCATATTTAAAACATATAGAGAAGCAAAGAGCACCTAATGCCTTTCAATAAGATTCAGCAACTGTTGATATTTTGCTACATTTGGTCCATCTAGTTTTGCTTTCACTTAAGTATTTTAAGTTATAATTCTAAAACATATCATACCAGACATAAATAATTCAGTTGACATCTGTACATATAAGATAATGTTAGTAACATTACCATTATATCTTCAGATATAACAGAATAAATAACTCCCTCATGATCTAAAAACTGGTTTTAGTCACATTTATTTATCCAGTTCACCAAATATCTTTTATGCTGTTTTCATTTAATGAATATCCATAATGAGGTATCATTCCTTTTGGTTTGTATATCTTTTAATTCACTTTAATCTAAAAGACAACACCTAGACAAACAAACACTCATGGACACATAAACCCTTTATTTCCTTGATGGTACTGACTTGTAGAAGAGCTCCCAGAATGTCCTACCTTCTGAACTTTTTGAATGTTTTTACTTTAGTTGTTCATTCATTATCTGAATTACTGTAACCAGAAAGTTGAATCTAGGAGATGGAATATTTTGGGCTAAATATTTTTTGCAAACGCATTTCAGCAGGGATGCTGTGAATTTCATATGGGAAGATGTCAGGTGGTTAAGTGAGATTAATACAGATCACTGACTATTAATAAAGTAACAAAAGTTGGCTTCAGTCATTGAGAACAAATAATGTATGGAATGATACTTTGATATAACACAAATGTCTCATAAGTGTTTTAGCTAAAGATTTAGGATCGGTGATGATCATTGTCTGAATCAGTCATTTTATTGGGGATTCAGTTCAGTACAGTTCAGTCACTCAGTCGTGTCCGACTCTTTGCGACCCCATGAATCGCAGCATGCCAGGCCTCCCTGTCCATCACCAACTTCCGGAGTTCACTCAGACTCAAGTCCATCGAGTCAGTGATGCCATCCAGCCATCTCATCCTCTGTCGTCCCTTTTTCCTCCTGCCCCCAATCCCTCCCAGCATCAGAGTCTTTTCCAGTGAGTCAAATCTTCACACGAGGTGGCCAAAGTACTGGAGTTTCAGCCTTAGCATCATTCCCTCCAAAGAAATCCCAGGGCTGATCTCCTTTATAATGGACTGGTT
Source organism: Bos taurus (assembly GCF_002263795.3). Lineage (NCBI taxonomy): Eukaryota > Metazoa > Chordata > Mammalia > Artiodactyla > Bovidae > Bos > Bos taurus. The sequence continues at coordinate 83,112,061 of NC_037329.1, read as the reverse complement.
GGAACTCGTTGTAGTCCAAGGGGCTCTCAAGAGTCTTCTCCAACACCACAGTTTAAAAGCATCAATTCTTCGGTGCTCAGCTTTCTTCTCAGTCCAACTATCACATCCATACATGACCCCCGGAAAAACCATAGCCTTGACTAGACAGACCTTTGTTAGCAAACTAATGTCTCTGCTTTTGAATATGCTATCTAGATTGGTCATAACCTTTCTTCCAAGTAGTAAGCGTCTTTTAATTTCATGGCTGCAATCACCATCTGCAGTGATTTTGGAGCCCCCCAAAATAAAGTCTGACACTGTTTCCCCATCTATTTCCCATGAAGTGATGGGACCGGATGCCATGATCTTTGTTTTCTGAATGTTGAGCTTTAAGGCAACTTTTTCACTCTCCTCTTTCACTTTCATCAAGAGGCTTTTGAGTTCCTCTTCACTTTCTGCCATAAGATGTGGTGTCATCTACATATCTGAGGTTATTGATATTTCTCCCAGAAATCTTGATTCCAACTTATGCTTCTTCCAGCCCAGCGTTTCTCATGACATACTCTGTGGATTACAAAATGTTGATTTACTAATTTTATCATTCTTTCTAAATTTAATTATTTTCATTCTTTTACTAAAAAGATCTGTCTAGGGGAAGGGCAAGTAGGGGTAAGGGACTAAGAAGTACAAACCACAATGTATAAAATAATAAGCTACAAGAATATATTGTACAGTACAGGGAGTTTATCCAATATTTTATAATAACTATAAATGGAATATAATCTATAATAATTTTGAATCACTATGTTGTACCCTTGAAACTGATATAATACTGTTTATCAACTAGCTCAACAAGAAAATGATCTTTCTTGAATCAACTATGACTATACATAGTCTACTGCAAAACAGGTTTAAAGCCTAAGTCCTTCCTTTTAAGAAGTAATTTTGAGAGTAAGTAGTTGGCATTTTAGTTACACACTTCAAATTGTAGAAATAGGCTTATTTTGCTTTTGCTATTTTGAGATTATTATAGACTACTGGATTTTTACCTGTGAAATATGTTTATATCAAGAATAGTCTTTTTGCTATGTGCTATTCATCTTAACTAACCTTTTGGTTGTGTGTCCAACTTTAAATAGGCTACATTGTCCTTTTGATACAACTCCAGTCATTTCCTTATTTTCTGATCCATTAGAATGTTTCAGACTCACCTTATAACTTTCCTACTTTCAGTTCAGTTCAATTCACCCACTCAGTCATGTCCAACTCTTTGCGACCCCATGAAGCCCAGCACACCAGGCCTCCCTGTCCATCACCAACTCCCGGAGTTCAATCAGACTCATATCCATTGAGTCGGTGATGCCATCAGCCATCTCATCCTCCATTGTCCCCTTCTCCTGCCCCCAGTTCCTCCCAGCATCAGAGTCTATTCCAATGAGTCAACTCTTCTCATGAGGTGGCCAAAGTACTGGAGTTTCAGATTTAGCATCATTCCTTCCATAGAAATCCCAGGGCTAATCTCCTTTAGAATGGACTGGTTGGATTTCCTTGTAGTCCAAAGGACTCTCAGTAGTCTTTTACAACACCACAGTTCAAAAGCATCAATTCTTCAGCGCTTAGTCTTCTTCACAGTCCAACTCTCACATCCATACATGACCACAGGAAAAACCATAGCCTTGACTAGATGGACCTTTATTGGCAAACTGATGTGTCTGCTTTTCAATATGCTATCTAGGTTGGTCATAACTTTTCTTCCAAGGAGTAAGCACCTTTTAATTCCTGCTTTAAACATATATATATATATATATATATATATATATATATATATATATATAATTTTATTAAGTATCTAAACACAAAAGCTATAACAGCCAGATTATAGAGAAAGTCAGATTTTATGTGTAGTGCCTAAGCCTTCTTTCTAAACCTGGACACCATAGTTTGCATTAACTCCCTCATCACCCTTTTTCTACTAGAATTGAAATGTGAATCATTAAGAGAACAGATTTTCTTACATCATTGTAAATTCCCTGGAGTTCAGTTTTGGGTGAGACTAATAATAAGTATACTCACTATGAATTATGATAGGAAAGGCAGTTGGCAACTTTTGCCCTTTTTGAATGTCAGACAGGCTTTACATAAAAATCCCACTGGTTATTACAGAATTCTCATTCCCTGATTTTTTTTTTTTCCTCACCAATACCAAATGGAATAATATTTTGAACAGGTAAGCCCATAGCCGTACAAATAGTTGTGAAATCATAATTTTTCTCATAAAAAAGGATAAAAAGCTTAATGAGAAAATGAACTGTACTCATCTTTTCTTGAACTTTGCTGTCTGACAGTTCTTCCTATTTCTTGTTACTTTGGGTGGATTTATTAAGCTATTTCAAGTTCTTATGTTCTTTTTCTGTAAAATGGGCATGTTAATCATATCTAATTCTCATGGTTGTTGTAAGGAATTAATGGAGTGATTTAAGCCAAATGTTTTAGCACAATAACTAAAACAATCATTGTGACAAATGTGCTCAACACAAGTGCATTGAAAAGTCAGGAGTAGAGAAAGATGATAGAGGTAGAATGGACAGTCTTTTCATTCAATGATCCTAGAATTTTCAACAATCAAGTGACAAATTATGGAAGCCATTGGTTGGAAAGTATAAAGTGTTCACTGGAGTATATTTTCACCGTGATCCCCACAACATCTATGCTCAAACCTAGGTTAAAAATTCAAGCTGCAGGATATTTAGTGACATAGAAAAGTGGGACTGTTTAACCTATTAGTTTCCAAGCTAATGTTTGCCTTTCACTGTTTTATGCCATTGTAAGTTCTTAATATAATTCTGTTCCAATTGTAGAGAATAAATGCATCTCACCTCAGAAAGAAAGGTATCAAATGCACAGAGAGAAGACAAAGTAAAATAAAGAGCAATTTGATCCTAAGATAAATGTAAGAATCAATACAGGGACTACATTCAATGAAGTCTAATGACTACATATAATTAATTTCTTACTTATACTATATTTTTCTGCATTATGTTAAATGATGATGAGAAATAAGATTTCATACATAAGGCAATTTAGAAAAGAAACTAAACTTCTATTTCTGTATCTCATGTTTACCATACTTTATAGCATTCTACAATTGGCTTACATTTTCATCAAAGAAAGTTTTGTTTCCTGATGAACATATTTATAATAAAATTTCATTAATAAAATTTAAAAACAAATTAGTATTTAAGAAATATCTGTTTTCAGTGTGTTCCTTTGGAAAATACATGTTGAATGCATATATTCCAATGTATTAAAAAAAAAGCAACACTTTTCTCAACAAACGAAGCCTAAAGTTAATAAAAAGAAGGAAATAACAAAGAATAGACAGAAGTGAATAAAAGAGACTGAAAAGAAGTACAGAAGTTCAATGAAACTAAGTTGTTTTTTTTTTTTAAAGATAAACAAAATTAAGAAGCTTTTTAGCTACACTCACTAAGAAAAAAAAAGAAAAAAGTCCAAAATAAATAAAATCATAAATAAAATAACAACTGATATTACTAGTAACAGAAATACTAAGGACCATAAGAGACTAATATGTAGAATTATGCAACAACAAATTGGATAACCTAGAATAAATGGATAAAATCCTAGAAACATACAACCTTCCAAGACTGAAATATGATGAAATAGAAAATGTGAACAGCTGTTTACTGCTGCTGCTGCTGCTGCAGCTAAGTCGCTTCAGTCGTGTCCAACTCTGTGCGACGTGCAACCCCATAGACGGCAGCCTACCAGGTTCCCCCGTCCCTGGGATTCTCCAGGCAAGAACACTGGAGTGGGTTGCCATTTCCTTCTCCAATGCATGAAAGTTAAAAGTGAAAGTGAAGTCGCTCAGTCATGTCCGACTCCTAGCGACCCCATGGACTGCAGCCCACCAGGCCCCTCCGTCCATGGGATTTTCCAGGCAAGAGCACTGGAGTGGGTTGCCATTGCCTTCTCCGAACTGTTTACTAGTAAGAAAATTAAAACAGTAATTGAAAACCATCCAACAAATAAAACCCCCAGAACCGGATGACTTCACTGGCAGATTGTAAAAACCATTCCAGAAAGAATAATTACCAATCCTTCTCAAACTCTTTGAAAAATATAAAAAAAGAAGGCAACTCTTTCAAATTTATTTTATGAGGCAAACATCCTGATACAAAAACCAGACAAGGACAGAAGAAAAATATTACAGAACAATATCTTTGGTGAACATAGCTGCAAACTTCTCAACAAAATATTAGCACACTAAATTCAACAATACATTTTGGTTTGCATTGAATATTTAGTATAACAATTTAGAAAGAAAGTACAGATTGTAAAAGAAAAATAATCTATTATGGCTCCTTGTTTGAAATCATCTTGCTTTTTTGATAGTAATTTTGTACAATTTTGACTTTTAAATGGGGTATGTAATTTATGCTATCTTTTTTGAATAATTTATTTAAAAAAATTAATTGGTTAGTTTGGGCTGTGCTGGGTCTTCATTGCTGCTTAGGCTTGTTTCTAGTTATGGCAAGTGTGAACTACTCTCTTGCAGCAGAGCATAGGCTCTTTGACTCAGCAGTTGGAGAGTGTGGGCTCATTAGCTGTGGCTCCTGGGCTTTTGAGCACAGGCTCAATAGCTGTGTCACAACGGTTTAATTGCCCCATGGCAATATTGGATCTTCCAGATGAGGAATTGAACTCATGTCTCCTACATTGACAGGTGGATTCTTTAGCATTGAGCCATCAGGGAAGTCCCAAAGAATGCTTTTTTTAATCACTCTGGAACCATGGCATTAGCAGTGGGCAGACCTTCACAATGGAATTTTGGATTCATTTTTTAACATGTTTGAGGAGTACAGGTGATTTATCTGTAGAGGGTGGTGGTGTACTAATAATCTGTGCACTTAGGTGGCATCATTGTTGGTGATTACTGAGCTTGTGACTTGGGAGACTGGTTTGGAAGGTCACTGTGAGCATATACAAGTAAAAGGTCAAACTGAACCTGAGAAGCACAACTTAGCACACTGGTATAAAATCAGAGTCTCATGCTGGCCTTGATAGACTCTCTCCTCTTGAAGAATTTCAGAGAAGATATTTCAAAATCAAGTTCAGGGTCTGATTATAAAAGTTGAGTAGCAACACAGGAAACAAGCCTGTATTGGTACTTGATTTCTTATACTAAGGTGTGGGGAGGAGTGGACCCTGAGACACGGCATAGGGATATTTAGGCAAACAAAAAGACAAAGGTAGAAATGTACACCTATAAATCTATTGTAACTAACTATCTGGCAGAATCAGCTTTCCTTCCTACTGAAGAATTCAGCTTTCCTCTGTATAAAAGACTTTTAGTGGTTAGACTTTTCCATACAAAAAGATGCCTTTATTTTTAGTTTTATAAGTCCCCAAGCCCCACCTGCCATTTTTCTAGAATGGAGTGATTCCAATCAGTCACACTAGTACCAGTCTACATTGAGAGATGTCAGCTTAGACAGAGAAAGGTGGCTAATTTGCATCAGCAGGAATCTGGGAAGATATAATCGTATGAAAAAGAATAGCCCAGGGAAAAAATATATAAAGCTTGCCAGTAATGGATTGCCATTTCCTTCTCCAGGGGATCTTCCCAACCCAAGGATCAAACTCAGGTCTCCCGCATAGCGGGCAAATGCTTTACCATCTGAGCCACCAGAGAAGGCATATAATGCTTCATTAGACTGAATTTATTAGTGAATGTCTCACACTCAAAACTCAGGTTTCAACATTTTGGTTTAATTATGATTGAGTGGTTTATTAGTCAGTTGTATTGGTTAATCTAAGTCTTGAATCACAGTCAGTGAGTTTGTCATGCTTGAATTTCCTTTAAATGTTGAAGGATTTTAAGGACTAGAGAGTTGGGAATGTTGGAACTTATTTTTCTGTGTAATTTAGTCATACTTTTCTACTATATCCTTCACAAAGTTCATTAAAAATGTGCTATGAAAAGAGAGAACTTCAAAATGCTTGCATATCTCTTCAGTATGCTTAAGTTGGTCAAGGTAGAGATTGTAATTTAACTGTTATTCCTTTTTCAATTGGAAAAAGGGAGTTCCTATTTGTGGGCCCAAGAACAAAATCAAAATGTTCAAAAGACAGGAGAGTAACTTTAATAGTACTAAAATATAAAACATTCTCTTTTCTTTAAGTCTCTCTCAATTTATCATCTATTTTGCAATGACAATTTTAAATGCAAATTTAATTTAAAAGAGCATTGAACTCATACTCAGAATTGTAAAAAGTATACAATTCATTTTTCATAGCTTATACATGAATATGCATTTTTGTTGTAACCAGAAGAATAGAAATACTGTGTGAGACTAATTTAATTAACTTATTTCACTTCTTGATATGTGCACATTCTGTCAAAACTTTTGACCTGTGGCTTAGTACAGAATTAGAAAGGAAGGACTTACTAATTAAGTTAAGAAAAAAGAAAAAAAAGAACTGTACTTGCCTTTTCTTTCTTTCTCTGTGTCATTTTCAGTGTAAATGAATAACTAATACATGGATTAACATGGGTGAGAAAGAATATGACAGGGTTTCTTGGTCTTTCATGTTTCTCATAACTCTGTTGGTTTCTTTTTGCTTTTGAAACATGCTCTGGTTCAATGACAAATTGTCAATGTTTCCCCTGACTCAGTTGTAGACACAGCATAATGACCTTGAATGTGCTTTGAATCTCACTGAACTCTCATGCATAATAGAGCCACTGGAATTCTGTGCTTATTTTTTGTTGTTCAGTCACTCAGTCATGTCCGACTCTTTGCAACCGCATGGACTGCAGCACGCCAGGCTTCCCTATCCTTCACTATGTCCCAGAGAGTGCTTAGGGGATATTGCAAACACTATATTTGAAAGAAGTGACAAGAAACAGTGTAAGACATGCATATTGCACAGTTTACTCTATTCACAGGAATCTTCAAATGTCCTGTCAAACTTCATATCCACAATAGAAGTTCACAGTTAAAATTATTAAGATTTCAAGAAAACAAAAGCAGAACATAAGATGTGGAAGCCTGCTCTACAACTTTATGTTCCTCATGCTGAAACTGTGCACCTCAGTTTGGGACTTGAGCCCACAATCTTTTAATTGAGATCATACACCTGGTCTCAGGATTTAATGAATCTCAGGTTCATGATGTAACATCATATAAAGAATTCAGTGAGAGATCAAGTGAAAGGTAAGAAATAGATTTATTTAGAGGGAAACACACTCCACAGACAGAACATGGGCCATCTCAGAAGGTGAGAGGCCCTGGATTATTGTTTAGCTAGTTTTTATAGGCTGTGTAATTTCATAGGCTAATGAATGGGATGATTTTTTCAATTATTTCAGGGAAAGAATGGAGATTTTCAGGAACTGAGCCACTGCCCACTTTTTGACCTTTTATGTTGACCTCAGAACTCTCATGGCACTGGTGGTATATCATTTAGCATCCTCATATATTGCAATGAACCTATAATGAGACTCAAGTTTCAGAAGTCAAATCTTCTACCATCTTGGACCTAGTTGGTTCCAACCAGTTTTTGTCATATTCCATGGCCATGTCATTCTTTTAATTGCTGTGCCCTGCCCTTTTCCCTCCTATTTCAATGCCACTGACCTTTCCTGAGAAAAGAGGTTTACTCTACTGATCAAGGCAGTGAAATCTCAATTGTTGCCACACAGTAACTAGGAGGAGTTTTCTCCCAGCTTTATTGAGAAATAATTACCATATAAAAATGAGTCAGTTTAATGTGTAGTGGTGGTAGTTTAGTCACTAAGTCATGTCAAACTCTTGCAACCACATGGACTGTAGTCTGCCAAGTTCCTCAGTCCATGTGATTCTCCAGGCAAGAATACTGGAGTGGGTTGCCATTTTTTTCTCCAGGGGATCTTTCTGACCCAGAAATTGAACCCCGGTCTCCTGCATTGCAGGCAGATTTTTTACTGACAGATCTATGAGGGAAATCCAATTTAATGTCTACAACATAACAAATAATATATTAATATTTACATATTGAAAATTATTGCCACCATAACACCTCCATAATTATCATTTTATTTATGTGTGTAGTGAGAACAATTAAGATATATTTCCTTAGCAACTTTCAATACAATACTGTTAACTATCTATTCTACATTAGATCTCCAGAAATTATCTGTCTTATAACTGGAGGTACATACATTTTGACCAATATCTCCTCATTCTCCCCAGACCCCTCCCCAGTTTCTGGCAGTTGCCATTCTGCTCTTTATTTAAGTTTGGTTTTATTAGATGCCACATATCAGTTCAGTTCAGTCGCTCAGTCATGTCCGACACTTTGCAACCCCACGATTGTAGCACGCCAGGCATCCTGTTCCATCACCAACTAACAGAGTTTACTCAAACTCGTGTACATTGAGTTGGTGATGTCGTCCAACCATCTCATCCTCTGTTGTCCCCTTCTCCTTCTGCCCTCAATTTTTCCCAGCATCAAGGTCTATTCCAATGAGTCCATTCTTCACATCATGTGGCCAGAGTACTGGAGTTTCAGCTTAGCATCAGTCCTTCCAATGAATAGTCAGACTGATTTCCTTTAGAATGGACCAGTTGGATCTCCTTGCAGTCCAAGAGACACTCAAGTGTCTTCTCCAACACCACAGTTCAAAAGCATCAATTCTTCAATGCTCAGCTTTCTTTACAGTCCAGCTCTCACATCCGTACACGACTACTGGAAAAGCCACAGCTTTGACTAGAAGGACCTTTGTTGGCAAAGTAACATCTCTGTTTTTAATATGTTGTATAGGTTGGTCATAACTTTTCTTCCAAGGAGTAAACGTCTTTTAATTTCATGGCTCCAGTAACCATTGGCAGTGATTTTGGAGGTACCCCGCTCCCAAATAAAGTCTCTCACTGTTTACACTATTTCCCCATCTATTTGCCATGAAGTGATGGGACCGGATGCCATAATCTTAGTTTCATGAATGTTCAGCTTTAAGCCAACTTTTTCACTCTCCTCTTTCACTTTCATCAAGAGTCTCTTTAGTTCTTCACTTTCTGCCATAAGGGTGGTGTTATCTGCATATCTGAGGTTATTGATATTTCTCCCAGCAATCTTGATTCCAGCTTGAGCTTCATCCAGCCCAACAATTCTCATGATGTGCTCTGCATATAAGTTAAATAAGCAGGGTGACAATATACAGCCTTGAGTACTCCTTTCCCTATTTGGAACCAGTCTGTTTTTCCGTGTGCAGTTGTAACTGTTGCTTCCTGACCAGCATACAGATTTTTCAAGAGGCAGGTCAGGTGGCCTGGTATTCCCCTCTCTTTAAGAATTTTCTAGAGTTTTTGTGGTCCACACAGTCAAAGGCTTAGGCATAGTCAATAAGGCAGAAGTAGATGTTTTTCTGGAACTCTCTTGCTTTTTTGATGATTCAGCAGATGTTAGCAATTCGATTTGTGGTTCATCTGTCCTTTCTAAATCCAGCTTTGATATCTGGAAGTTCATTGTTCACATACTGTTGAACTCTGGGTTAGAGAATTTTGAGCACTACTTTACTAGCGTGTGAGATAAGTACAATTGTGTGGTAGTTTGAGCATTCTTTGGCATTGCCTTTCTTTGGGATTGGAGTAAAAACTGAACTTTTCCAATCCTGTGGCCCTGCTGAGTGTTCCAAATTTTCTGGCATATTGAGTGAAGCACTTTCACAGCATCATCTTTCAGGATTTGAAATAGCTCAACTGGAATCCCATCACCTACACTAGCTTTGTTCATAGTGATGCTTCCTAAGGCCCACTTGACTTTGCATTCCAGGATGTCTGGCTCTAGGTGAGTGATCATTCCATCCTGATCATCTGGGTCATCAAGATCTTTTCTGTATTGTTCTTCTGTGTATTCTTGCCACCTCTTCTTAATATCTTCTGCTTCTGTTAGGTCCATACCATTTCTGTCCTTTATTGTTCCCAACTTTAAATGAAATGTTCCCTTGATATCTCTAATTTTCTTGAAGAGATCTCTAATCTTTCCCATTCTACTGTTTTCCTCTATTTCTTCGCACTGATCACTGAGGAAGGCTTTCTTATCACTCCTTGCTATTCTTTGGAACTCTGCATTCAAATAGGTATATCTTTCCTTTTATCCTATGTCTTACCCTTCTCTTTTTTTCACAGCTATTTGTAAGACCTCCTCAGACAGACATTTGCTTTTTTGCATTACTTTTTCTTAGGGATGGTCTTGATCCTTGCCTGCTGTACAAAGTCACAAACCTCCATCCATAGTTTTTCAGGCACTCTATCTATCAGATCTAGTCCCTTGAATCTATTTCTCACTTACAGTGTATAATCGTAAGGTATTTGATTTAGGTCATAGCTGAATGGTCCAGTGGTTTTCTCTACTTTCTTCAGTTTAAATCTGAATTTGACATAAATTTGTTCATTATCTGAGCCACAGTCAGCTCCAAGTCCTTTTTTTGTTGACTGTATAGAGCTTTTCCATCTTTGGCTGTGAAGAATATAATCAATCTGATTTCAGTATTGACCATCTGGTGATGTCCACGTGTAGAGTCTTACCTTGTGTTGTTAGATGAGAGTGTTTGCTCTCCCTTCTCCAGGGGATCTTCCCAACCCAGGAACTGAACCCGGGTCTCCTGCATTGCAGACAGATTATTTACTGTCTGAGTCACCAGGGAAGCCCAAGAATACTGTACTGGGTAGCCTATCCCTTCTCCAGCAGATCTGCCTGACCCAGAAATCCAACAGGGGTGTCCTCATTGCAGATGGATTCTTTATCAGAGAAGCTCTATATGTATACAAGGAAATGGCCATTTGAAAAGTAACAAGTTGTTAACCATATAAACTTTCCAGTGAAATATCTATTTTTAAATTATGTTTTTAAATTTTAATTCAAATTTGAAAAAGCATTTGCTTCTTTTTCCTTTTGAGAAAAAGCCATAATAATTACCCTGTTATCTCTGTAATGATGTATGTTGACTACTAGGGTTTTCACAATCTTATTTGCCTAGCACTGATGCAGGTTACACAAATTTCTAATGTAATTATTAATAGTACACTTTCATAATGATCAGTTTAGATGATAAATTATATGGTTGCTTAAGGCAGTTCTATATGCTGCAAGTTTTATTTGCCAGACTTTGCTCTCCATCAACCATATTAAAGGGTTTACATTTTATACCTGTTAGTTTATCAATGCTTTCTTTAAAACCTATTTAAACATTTAGAGAAAAATCAAATAAAAGTTCTTGCAATCCCCAGTGACTCAGTTTTTCTTTGACTTTCAAGGAACTTAGCCCTGTAATTCTCTGCTCTGAATGTCTGAGAAATCAGTATGAAATGTTAATTGGGTAAATCATAATGGCAAACACACCTTGAAAGCAAATATAGAGAGAAAACAAGAGGTTATTATTTTTATCAGGTTTTCAAAGAACATGGTCTAAAAAATCCAGTTCATATCCATGTGGACTGGAGAAGTATTGAGCTGCAGCGTTTTATAATAATGATAATTAATAAAATAAATGCATGTAAATGAATTTTTAATAGTGTAAAATATGATTTGAAAGAAAATTACACCTGCAGGATATGAAAAAATGACCAAGGAAATAAAGCAAACCGAACAATATATCTTTACCCATACTTTTCTTCTTATATATAATCTCAAGCACATGTTTAGTATCAATCCAAGTGTGAGGTGTGTTTACATTTAATTTATCTATGTTTCCCTCTGAGCAGATATATATAATTATTTATCTGCTTAGAAGAAAGCATATATACTCAATACACTAATTATATTCTTTATTTAAATTATAATTTTCTTATCTTTATTATATTCAATAAGTATTAAGCAAGTGAACCTACTATATGACTAACTCTAACTTCTCAGAACATTGAAAAAATAAATATTATTTTGCCCAACTTAAAAAAATACACACACACACATGAACACCAGACTAATGCTTATATAAACTCATTTGATATACTATTTTGCAACCAAAGAGTCAAAAAATGTACCTCAGTTGCTGTTATGAAATGAATAGTGTACCAATTTTCTCTTATGTCAGTGAGACAAACAAGAATGCATGATGAAAACCTTTGCCTTTTATCAGCTCAATTCTCTATTGCTTAGTTGCTAGGTAATGTTTTGAAACTTTCAACAGTATTCAGTTTATTTCAGTTCAGTTCAGTCATTCAGTCCTGTGTGACTCTTTGTGATGCCTTGGACTGTAGCATGTCAGGCTTCCCTGTCCATCACCAATTCCCAGAGCTTACTCAAACTCATGTCCATCAAGTCAGTGATGCCATCCAACCATCTCATCCTCTATCATCCCCTTTTCCTCCTGCCTTCAATCTGTTCCAGCATCAGGATTTTTTCCAGTGAGTCAGTTCTTCGCATCAGGTGGTCAAAATATTGGAGCTTCAGCTTCAGCGTCAGTCCTTGCAGTGAATATTCAGAACTGATTTCTTTTGGGATGGACTGGTTGGATCTCCTTGCAGTCCAAGGGAATCTCAAGAGTTTTCTTCAACACCACAGTTCAAAAGTATTAATTCTTCAGCCTCAGCCTTCTTTATAGTCCAACTCTCACATTCATACATGACTACTAGAAAAACCATAGCTTTGACTATATGGACCTTTGTTTGCAAAATAAAGTCTCTGTTTTTTTTTTTTTTTGCTCATATTGGAACTGACAAAGGAAGGGCATGATACTTCTTTTATTCTTTACCTTTATTTTTTGGTTTACTGAAATCTGCCTGTATCCTAACATTGCCAGGACAGATGAACAAGAATAATGTCAGTGTTTTGGCTTAATTTCAGATTGAGTCTTTGTCTCTTAAAAAAAATGGTTTGCTAGCTATTTAATTAACACTTCTAAGACTAATATTAAAATCAAAATAACTGTGTTACATGAATCAGTAAAAGAGGAGAAATAAAATCTTATAATTTTGTTACTGTAATATAAATTCTATAAATTAAGGCCTTTTAAAATTCTATTGTTGCTGTGTTAAAAGTGTCTGCCTGGTTTTAGTAATTGCTCAATAAATATTTGCTAAATAAGCAAAAAGACTTCACATAATTACCTTTAAACTTATCTGACAGTAAACTCACCTACAGAGTTCTACTTATACAAAAATAAGTAATTTCACAAGAGAAGACTCTATACACGGACATCACCATATGGTCGACACCAAAATCTTATTGATTATATTCTTTGCAGCCAAAGGTGGAGAAGCTCTATACAGTTAGCAAAAACAAGCCTGGGAGCTGACTGTGGCTCAGATCATGAACTCCTTATTGCCAAATTCAGACTGAAATTGAAGGAAGTGGAGAAGACCACTAGACCATTCAGGTATGACCTAAAACCAAATCCCTTGACTTCCCTGGTGCCTCAGATGGTAAAGCATCTGCCTGCAACTGTTGGAGACCTGGGTTAAGTCCCTGGGTGGAAAAGATCTCCTAGAGAAGGAAATGGCAACCTACTCCAGTACCCTTACCTGGAAAATCCCATGGACAGAGGAACTTGGTATTCAGTCTCTGGGGTTGCAAAGAGTCGAACATGACTCAGTGACTTCACTTTCACTATGACTATACAGTGGAAGTAAGAAATAGATTTAAGGGAAAAGATCTGATAGACAAAGTGCCTGATGAACTATGGATGGAGCTTCATGACATTTTACAGGAGACAGGAATCAAGACCATCCCCAAGAAAAATAAATGGAAAAAAGCAAAATGGCTGTCTGAGGAGGCCTTACAAATAAATAGCTGTGAAAAGAAGGGAAGTGAAAAGCAAAGGTGAAAAGGAAAGATATAAGCATCTGAATGCAGAATTCCAAAGAATACCAAGGAGAGATAAGAAAGCTTTCCTCAGCGATCAATGCAAAGAAATAGAGGAAAACAATAGAATGGGAAAGACTAGAGATCTCTTCAAGAAAATTAGAGATAGCAAAGGACCATTTCATGCAAAGATGGGCTCGATAAAGGACAGAAATGTATGGACCTAACAGAAGCAGAAGATATTAAGAAGAGGTGGCAAGAATACACAGAAGAACTGTACAAAAAAGATCTTCACGACCCAGATAATCATGATGGTGTGATCACTGACCTAGAGCCAGACATCCTGGAATGCAAAGTCAAGTGGGCCTTAGGAAGCATCACTACGAACAAAGCTAGTGGAGGAGATGGAATTCCAATTGAGCTATTTCAAATCCTGAAAGACGATGCTGTGAAAGTGCCGCACTCAATATGCCAGCAAATGTGGAACACTTGGCAGTAGCCACAGGACTGGAAAAGGTCAGTTTTCATTCCAATCCGAAATATAAGCAATGTCAAAGAATGCTCAAACTACCACACAACTGCACTCTTCTCACACGCTAGTAAAGTAATGCTCAAAATTCTCCAAGTCAGGCTTCAGCAATCATGAACCGTGAACTTCCAGATGTTCAAGCTGGTTTTAGAAAAGGCAGAGGAATCAAAGATCTAATTGCCAACATCTGCTGGATCATGGGAAAAGCAAGAGAGTTCCAGAACAACATCTATTTTTGCTTTATTGACTATGCCAAAGCCTTTGACTGTGTGGATTACAATAAACTATGGAAAATTCTGAAAGAGTTGGGAATACCAGACCACCTGATGTGCCTCTTGAGAAACCTATATGCAGGTCAGGAAGGAACAGTTAGAACTGGACATGGAACAACAGACTGGTTCCAAATAGGAAAAGGAGTACGTCAAGGCTGTATATTGTCACCCTGCTTATTTAACTTATATGCAGAGTACGTCATGAGAAACACTGGGCCGGAGGAAGCACAAGCTGGAATTAAAATTGCCAGGAGAAATATCAATAACCTCACATATGCAGATAACACCACCCTTATGGCAGAAAGTGAAGAGGAACTAAAAAGCCTCTTGATGAGAGTGAAAGAGGAAAGTGAAAAAGTTGGCTTAAAGCTCAACATTCAGAAAACTAAGATCATGGCATCTGGTCCCAGCACTTCATGTCAAATAGATGGGAAAACAGTGGGAACAGTGGCTGACTTTATTTTTGGGGGCTCCAAAATCACTGCAGATGGCGACTGCAGCCATGAAATTAAAAGATACTCCTTGGAAGGAAAGTTATGACCAACATAGACAGCATATTAAAAAGCAGAGACATTGCTTTGCCAACAAAGGTCCATCCAGTCAAGGCTTTACCAGTGGTCATGTTTGGATGTGGGAGTTGGACTATAAAGAAAGTTGAGCCCAGAAGAATTGATGCTTTTGAATTGTGGTGTTGGAGAAGACTCTTGAGAGTCCCTTGGACTTCGAGGAGATCCAACCATTCCATCCTAATGGAGATCAGTCCTGGTTGTTGATTGGAAGGACTGATGTTGAAATTGAAACTCCAATACTTTGGCCACCTGATGCGAAGAGCTGACTCATTTGAAAAGACCCTGATGCTGAGAAAGATTGAGGACAGGAAGAGAATGGGATGACAGAGGATGAGATGGTTGGATGGCATCACCGACTCAATGGACATGAGTTTGGGTGGACTCTGGGATTTGGTGATGGACATCGAGGCATGAGTGCTGAGGTTCATGGGGTCACAAAGAGTTGGACATGACTGAGTGACTGAACTGAACTGAACCGAAATAATTTCACCACAATGGACCAAGCCCAAATTGATTACATGGACTCTTTCTTTTCCCAAAATTATTTAATTGCAAAGAAATAGATAACATAATGTGAAATAGATATTATAATGTCTTATTTGTTGGTATATTCATTACCTAGATATTCACACATATCACAATGATTTAATGAATTTTAATTTCTCTTTCAATGGAATTATTCTATAAAATGTTATATTGAGATTATTTTCTTTCTTTAATGCAGAAAAAACTTTAAATTTCAGTTATGCTCAATTTTAAATAGCATTTAATTCCACAATGTGTATTATCAACTTACTGGTTTTTGATGTATGGCAGGAAATCCCTAAGCTTAAAAATACATGTACCTAATAAATCTTAACATTCTCTAACCATTGATTTCTCAATTTTATGTTTCTGAAGTAGTTAAAAGTGTTACCTCTTTAGCTAGGAAAGATGGCTACATTCGTGAAAGTGATAGTGAAATCATTGGTGTTCAGTTGTTTCCAAGTCTTTGTGACCTATTGAACTGTAGCTTCTGTCCATGGAATTCTCCAGGCAAGAATACTGGAGTGGGTAGCCATTCCCTTCTCCAGGGGATTTCCTGACTCAGGGATCAAACCCTGGTCCCCTGCATTGCAGGCAGGTTCTTTACTATCTGAGCCACCAGGGAAGCTCCTGGTGACACGGATCTAAAGGCATGGATTTATCCTGGATATGTAGAGATATGGCACTCTTTATTTTTTATACAACATACATTTTACTATTGCAATTTCTATTGTTGGAGAAGATTTGTATGTTTTGTTTAAGCCAAAGGTAATCTTGTACTCTTAGATGAGTCACCTAGTGGATTTAAAAAGCTAACAAGAAAATCTGTGCCAGACCCTAGCATATATTTGTTTAGGACTGATGCTGAGGCTGACAAGCCAATACTTGGTCACTTGTTGCAAAGAGCTGACTCATTGGAAAAGCCCCTGATATTGTGAAAGATTGAGGGCAGAAGAAGGGATGACAGAGGACGAGATAGCTGGCTGGCATCCCCAACTCAGTGGGCATGAATTTAAGCAAACTCAGGAAGATGGTGAAGGCCAGGGAATCCTGGCTTGTTGCAGTTCATGTGTCACAAAGAGCCAGACACAACTAAACAATTGAACAACAACAAGAGCAAGAATTGGGCTTCCCTGGTGGCCCAGCGGTAAAGACTTTGCCTGCCTATACAGATTACATCCCTGAGTTGGGGAGATCTCCTGGAGAAGGAAATGGCAACCCCCTCCAGTATTCTGCCTGGGAAATCCCATGAACAGAGGAGTCCGGTGGGCTATGGTCCTAGGAGTTGCAAAAGTTTGAATAACAGCTGCAATTACTTGAACTAAAAATTTATAGCCAAAAATATATATGTTTTAAAACTTCTTTAGCAAAGCACAGTCTTGATATGAATATGACAAACTGCTTCTAATGTGTATATCTAGAGAGCCTTGGAATGCCTAATTTACTAAATATTCCACACATTTCCACAGACTTGTTACAATGGAGGTATTCAATAAAAGATATCATATTAAGTGCTGTTTCACATTTCGGCATTGAGATGGCCAGATTTGTATTTCAAAAAAGCATTTTTAATTACTAAGAGAAAAATAATGTTGTGTTAGAAGTTCCCATGAAATTAAAAGATGCTTACTCCTTGAAATGAAAGTTATGACCAACCTAGATAGCATATTGAAAAGCAGAGACATTACTTTGCCAACAAAGGACCATCTAGTCAAGGCTATGGTTTTTCCTGTGGTCATGTATGGATGTGAGAGTTGGACTGTGAAGGAAGCTGAGCGCCAAAGAATTTATGCTTTTGAACTGTGGTGTTGGAGAAGACTCTTGAGAGTCCCTTGGACTGCAAGGAGATCCAACCAGTCCATTGTGAAGGAGATCAGCCCTGGGATTTCTATGGAAGGACTGATGCTAAAGCTGAAACTCCAGTATTTTGGCCACCTCATGCAAAGAGTTGACTCATTGGAAAAGACTCTGATGCTAGGAGGGATTGGGGGCAGAAGGAGAAGGGGACGACAGAGGATGAGATGGTTGGATGGCATCACCGACTCAATGGATGTGAGTCTGAGTGAACTCCGGGAGTTGGTGATGGACAGGGAGGCCTGGCGTGCTGCGATTCATGGGGTCGCAAAGAGTCGGACACGACTGAGCGACTGAACTGAACTGAAGGAGTTTGATAGTAACAGCAGTTGTTGTGCACAAAGGTGCCAAGCACTTAATCAGCACTCCATAAATATTGTTTGTGTCAATCCTTAAAGCAATTGTATTAAATAGTTGCTTTTATCCCCCTTTTCCAGGTTAAATTCTAAGGCTGAGTAAAATTAACTTATATTCTTAATATCCTAGAAATTTTAAGACAAAAGTAGTAAAACTGGACTCTGCAGTTCAGTAAGAACTATGGATTTCTCAAGAGTGTTTTTTGTTTTTTTATTTTTCAGCCACACAGCACAGATTTCAGAGTCTTAGTTCCCCAAACAGGGATTGATCCCAGGACAAGGCAGGGAAAGTGCCAAGTTTTAACCACTGGACCACCAGGGAACTCCCTCAATGGTGGTGATTTTTGTATGTTTGAAAAACTATTCATCAAAAGTATGATCAGATACCACCTCACACCTGTCAATTGGCTATTATTTAAAAAAAAAAAAAGCAACTGACAGGTGTTGGTGAGGATGTAGAGAAATTGAAATCTCTGCACGCTATTAATGGGAATTCAAAATGGTGTAGCCGCTATGGAAAGCAGTACACAAATTACCCCCAAAATTAAAAATAGATCTATAATATAATCCTATAATCTCACTTCTGGGTAGTTCAAAATAATTGAAATAGTGATCACAAAGAGATATTAGCACTGCTATGTTAATTGAAACACTATTCATGAAAGCCAAAATGTTGAAACAACCAAAATGTTCATCAATAAATAAATGGATAAAGGCAATGTGCTATATACATATCATGGAATACTACTCACCCTAAAAGATAACAAATTCTGCAATATGTGCTACCTGGATGAATCTTGAAGACATTATTCCAATTGAAAAAAGCCAGTTACAGAAAGACAAATACTGCATCATTTCCCTTGTATAAGGTATCTCAGATAGTGAAACTCACAAAATCAAAGAGTAGAATGGTGGTTGCCTGGGGCTAGGCAGAGGAAAATAGGGAAGCTAATAATCCTTTGGGTATAAAGTTTCAGTTAAGCAAGGTGAATAAATTCTAGAAATCTGTTATACAACATTGTACTTCCTTTAACAGTATTGTATTGTGCTTAAAAATTCAAGAGAATGCATTTCATACTCTTACCATACATACAAAATGATTATTCAGAGATTTTTTTTTTAGTGTTAAGATGTAAACTATTAAAATTATAGCAAAAACATTTTAAGCCTTTAAGTTAAGCAAACAAATTTTATTATTTTGTTTGTACATTTACAGAGTATTAGCAATTTTTGTAAGCTTTGAGCAATGTCTGATTCCATTTACAAACTTAATTAAATATTTTCAAATATTTTAACTGAATTTTAAATTGGAATATATTTGATTCCCTTCATAAGTATTTCAGTTATCTCACTTATCAAACAAAAGTTTTCTGAATGATAAATAGACTTTAATGTTTAATAACTTAAATATGTAAATACAGTATGAAGGAATTAAAATTCTCTTAAATGTTCTAATACTGTACAAATTTTGTAATATTTCAGTTTGGAATTAAAATTACAGATTTCTTAATTACTCTCTTCAAATTGAAGCTCTAAGGTTATTGCTCCAATAGACAAAATTTATAGTACACACAAAAAATGCCAATAATTTCTTCTCAAACAAAATATTAATGTTATGTTACCAATTTTTAAACAAAGGCGATGGCACCCAACTCCAGTACTTTTGCCTGGAAAATCCCATGGATGGAGGGGCCTGGTGGGCTGCAGTCCATGGGGTCGCTAGGAGTCAGACACGACTGAGTGACTTCACTTTCACTTTTCACTTTCATTCATTGGAGAAGGAAATGGCAACCCACTCCAGTGTTCTTGCCTGGAGAATCCCAGGGACGGGGGAGCCTGGTGGGCTGCCATCTATGGGGTCGCACAGAGTCAGACAGGACTGAAGCGACTTAGCAGCAGCAGCAGACCCTACACTGAACTCTAAATTTTCCTCAGTGTGAAAATATTTAGTTTACCATCTTTATTATCTAAGGTTTCTGAAGACTAGATAGTCTGGCCTTGTGTGAAACTTGAACCTGCAGACATTAAGAGCAACTTATTTCACTATCAATCCAGAAAGCTATTGTATCTACCCAAGTAATTTTGGGAGTGACTTCTTCAGTATACCTGAAATTATGACAAACCAGGGATATTGACTGGGATGCTTATCAGAATTGTGTAGGTGACATCATTGGGTCACATGAAATCCTATATATAGAATTTCTTGTTAATTATTCCATAACACAGAGGAGAGACTGATCTAACTTAACTCCTGATATTCAGAATATACACATTACTTGATTATTTTCTACCTGTAGAACCAGAAGCTTCTACCAAATTTGATTATTAAATTTGAAATAATCTTTGAAATTTGAAATTCTTTGGAATTTGAAATTCTAAGATATATACATACTTTTTCTTTTTTTCTTTGTATTCAAACAGCATTTGACCTAGATGGTATCTTAATAAATATAAGAATATATTCTGTCCAATGATAAAGACATTGAACTTTATATACTGTTGCATTCCTTTCCATTCATTAGATACAACTCTTACAGACATTTAAAAATTAATCAGTTTGAATTTTGTCTATCTTACATGATTTTGTCAAACAGTGGCTCAATTTATAAAGATAATACTAATAACCAGATGGCGCTTTTGTTAAGAACCCACCTGCCAAGGCTGGAAACAAGAGAAGTGGGTTCCATCCCTGGGTCAGGAAGATCCTCTGGAAGAGGCCATGGCAATCCACTCCAGTATTCTTGACTGGAGAGTCCCTGGACAAAGAATCCTGGCAGACTACAGTCCATGTGGTTGCAAAGAGTTGGGCATGACTGAAGCAACTTAGCACACAATAATAACACAAGAGGCATATATTTCTACAGATTATCAAAAAAATATAAATAAATAAAAGAAGCCTGCTCCTGGGAAGAAAAGCTATGACAAACCTAGACAGCCTATTAAAAAGCAAAGACATCACCTTGCTGACAAAGGTCTGCATAGTCAAAACTATGGTTTTTCTGTTAGTCATGTATGGATATGGGAGTTGGGCCATAGAGAAGGCTGAGTGCCAAAGAATCAATGCTTTCCAATTGTGGTGCTGGAAAAGACTCTTGAGAGTCCTTTAGACAGCAAGGAGATCAAACCAGTCAACCTTAAAAGAAATCAACCCTGAATATTCATTGGAAGGGCTGATGCTGAAGCTGAAGCTCAAATACATTGTCCACCTGATGAGAAGACCAAACTCTTTGGAAAAGACCTTGATGTTGGGAAAGACTGAAGGTAAAAAAAGAAGGGGCACCAGAGGATGAGATGGTTACATAGCATCACCAACTCAATGGACACGAATTTGAACAAATTCCAGGAGATAATGAAGGACAGAGGAGCCTGGCAGCCTGGCGTGCTTCAGTCCATGAGGTGGCAGAGTCAGACTTGACTTAGTGACTGAACAGCAAATCAAAAAAATAAAATAAAATAAAATTTCACTGAATTCATAATATTGTTTAATGTGAAAACATTGTTCCTTATATTTGAGTTGTGCCTATCTCTGGGCAATATTTCCTACAGTTTACTTTTAAGTCGAATGAATTCTCTTAAGTTTTCAATGATACCTTACACCTTGGGTTTTTTTTCCATATTGATATGATCTGAAGCCAAACGTACTCCTCAATTGAATTCCTGTGCTACAATAATTATCTGAGTTCAAGAACTTTTGGAGACCTGGGTATAAAATATCTTGATGTAAATCGTTTGAACTTAGAATGACGAGAAACGGCCAGAGAAGACAAATGGATTCTCTACCAGCTGAACCACAGGGAAGCCCAAGAATACTGGAGTGGGTAGCCTATCCCTTCTCCAGGGGATCCTCCTGACCCAGGGATTGAACCAGGGTTTCCTGCATTGCAGGTGGATTCTTTACCAGCTGAGCCATTGAAGGAATACATATTTTTAAATAACATCTCATACATGTCCTATGCTAAACTAGATTCTTTTTTTTTTAAATTTTATTTTATTTTTAAACTTTACAAATTATATTAGTTTTGTCTTGATAAATTTATCTCATTTAATTTCCATAGCAGGGCTACATGGAAGATATGATGATATGGATGATACACATTAAAAATAAATATGCTGATTCAGGTTGAGGTTTGACAGAAAATAGCAAAATTCTCTAAAGCAATTATCCTTCAATAAAAAATAAATAAATAAATAAAATAAACTTCAGTTAAGTTTGTCTCCAAGCAAATTTAGGTTCCTCCTACTAGAACCATACTTTTGTGGCACCACTTTAAAGATGATCTATAGCCCAATTTTTTTTTCTTTTTTAAATAGAAAATTGAACTTAGTCCCAGAGAAGTACACTATCTTGCACAGATTCATTTTCTGTCAAGAGCATACCCCAGTGTTCTCAGGATCATATAATACTTTTGCCTTTTATCATCCGGACCCTTTACATCCCCGCAGTAGGTTGTTTTTTAGTATTAATTTTTTTTAAAGCCCACATGATGGGAGTCCCTGCGTTGATAAATAGTTCAGCATGTATTTAAACCTTTTCTTAAATAAGAGTCTATGGGGCAAGATAGCCTGTAATTGAATGATAGTGATTTCTCCCACAATTTGAAATAAATAACTCCTAAAATTATTTTAATTTGGTGTGAAGATAGACATAGTTACTAGATTAAATATCAGCTATATTTAGTGAGTGTCCTAGGGAATTGAAAGAGAGTGAAAATCTTTACCAACAGTATCCTCTACACTAAATAAACCCTGAAATGAGGACAGTGAATTAAGTTTTATCTTAAAAAGCATTCTTTCAGGTGTGATATCTTGACACTTATGTTGTTATTTTCTACAAAAAAGTGTGGAGCAGAAATGTTATCACTTGATTATTTTAAAAAGTCTTTTATATTTTATTAAAGACTGCTTAGTCAAGTTTGCCCTAAATGTGGAGCTTCCATTAAACAAAATTAAATGCACTTAAAATTAGTAACTTAGAATGAACATAGTAATAAACTATGATTTAGTCCAGTCACAAGTTTAGAATGCTAAGCGTTTGAATTTTAAATAGTACATTTAATGACATTGTGATTTCTCATATAGCATTCTTAAAAATTAGAAATACTATATTTACTGAAATTCAGAAGGGAGAGTACATTTTTTAAAGCTGGCTTTGAGTAAATATTAAGTTATTAGACATCATCTATGAGAAACTCTTGAAATGGAGCACAATGGCAGGCTGTTTCATAGCATACTTGTAGACTTTTATTAGTATCATACTAAAAACAACCTCCAGAAAAGCATTTCCTAAAGTTTCTGAGATGGTGGCTGCAGCCATGGAATTAAAAGACGCTTACTCCTGGGAAGGAAAGTTATGACCAACCTAGATAGCATATTGAAAAGCAGAGACATTACTTTGCCAACAAAAGTCCGTCTAGTCAAGGCTATGGTTTTTCCTGTGGTCATGTATGGATGTGAGAGTTGGACTGTGAAGAAGCCTGAGCACCGAAGAATTGATGCTTTTGAACTGTGGTGTTGGAGAACACTCTTGAGAGTCCCTTGGACTGCAAGGAGATCCAACCAGTCCATTCTGAAGGAGAGCAGCTCTGGGATTTCTTTGGAAGGAATGATGCTAAAGCTGAAACTCCAGTACTTTGGCCACCTCATAGGAAGAGTTGACTCACTGGAAAAGACTGTGATGCTGGGAGGGATTGGGGGCAGGAGGAGAAGGGGACAGCAGAGGATGAGATGGCTGGATGGCATCACGGACTCGATGGACGTGAGTCTGAGTGAACTCCGGGAGTTGGTGATGGACAGGGAGGCCTGGCATGCTGCGATTCATGGGGTCGCAAAGAGTCAGACACAACTGAGCAACTGAACTGAACTGAACTCAAAGTCTCTGAAATGGTCATTTGCCTTTGGCTTTTTTTAATTATTTTGATTTGAGAAAGGTTTAGCAACCATCCTATTACAAATCACCTTCTTAGGATTAAAATTTTTTAAGGAAGATAATTTATTTTAGACATTTTCCATGTGAAAAAAATCACTGCCGTTCTTTTTATTCAGAACTCCAACTGATGACAATGAAATTATTCATGTACATTGAAGACAGTATGTGGGCTTGAGTATCTAAGTTCTTTATATCCCTTATAAAATTTTATTACTTATGAGTACTGAAAAGTTAGTGGAAAATCATTCAGCATTGCTGAACTGTCACTTGATTATCCTGAAGTTGGTAATATTGTAAAAGAAGCATAAAATAGCAAGATGGGTTGGGGGGAAGGTTAAAAAAAGAGCAGTAGTAAAAACTACAGTGCAGGGTATTAATCGTGTTGAATCGTGTGAGTTTCTGACAGCTAATAAACCAGTGATAAATGTGGTCTCTAAAATTGCATGTGTATCATAGTCTGAACCCTCAGTCTAATGCAGGGTCATTGGATTTTACAATCTCATAAGCTTCCAGAACTTTGCCTGGCACATAAAAACAATTGCTTAATGTGTAATATATTCTACAGCTAGCCATCTGCTTACCCTCTTGACTTTTCAAATTTTATAAAAACCCAAGCCCATAATTTCTCACCTCATGAACCACCAGATTTTTGGAATACGTTATATTCCAGGATTAGTTTATCTTCTTATGAAACCAAAGAGACTTAATTTATTGGATAATATTTGGCAGCAACATACATTTTTCCATTGAAATGGTTATGAGAGCAATCACTAGAGTTAGTAAGATTTAGGCTATTTCTACCCACTATGTAGTGACACATGCTCATTTAAACAAAAGTGTCCTAATTGTAGGACTCTTAAACTAAACAATAATCCAAATTATGTTTAGTAATAACTCTAAAATAGTTGAGAAACAAGGAAAATGTTTCCAAAATATTTGTTATTCATAATATATGACATATTTACATTAATAGAATATTATTTTATATTTATGATTAAATCCATGACCAATTAATCATGTGATGAAGAAATTCTCTTTGAAAAAGCATAACAATATATTTATGTATTTTATAGAAAACTTTAAAGAACAACTCTACTTATGATATTATAAACTCTTAGGCCCAGAAGGGTTAGAAGTCTGAGACAAAAATTAGATCATTTAACTCACTCAAGTGAGTGACAGAGCTGGGGGAGGATCCCAGAGCTTCTAATTCCTTGTTCAAAATCCCTACTGTGCACTTACCATGACCTAGCTCCTACCCTTGAAAAGACAATGGGGAGGGTGCAGACGAATGTTTAATTAGCAGAAATCTAGTTGCTAAGGGATCTTTAATCTTCAGTGATTTCTCCAAGAGTTCTCTTTCATCACTTATGATTGCCAAATACTTGCTAGATGATCTGGGGGTGCTAAAAGGATCAAGAAATAGTAAGGACTTGCTCACTCCTCTGCCCAGGTTCTTTCTCTCCTCTCTCTCATTGTCTTTTCGCAGAAGTGCCATGGCAATTCTCCAATTGTGTTAAACAATATATTCACATTCTGGGCCCCTCTGAATTAATTTTTTTCATTATATAAGCTTATAAGGAATATCTTCTGACAAAATATAATATTTAGCTTCAAGGAAATGCCAGGAAGCAATCAAATCTAAGGGGTCTAAAATCAAATACCTTGAGTTCAAATCCCAGTTTCAGCATTTGCTTGTGGTGTAACAAAAGAATACTTGCATGGTGGCTTGCCTTTGCCCACTGTGGTATATTGCTAATAGTAGTATATAACCTTATATTACAGGCTTCCTAGGTGGTCCAGTGGGTAAAGAATCCACCTGCAATGCAGGAGACACAGGAGACACAGCTTCAACCCCAGGGTTGGGAAGATCCCCAACCTCCCCAAGGTCAGGGCAACCCAGTTCAGTATTCTTGCCTGGAGAACCCCATGGACAGAGGAACTTGTCAGGCTACAGTCCAGAAGGTTACAAAGAGTCAAACATGACTGAAGTGACTGAGTACACACACAGCCTTATATTATAAATCTTTAAATTTCTTATTTTCCTGCTACCTCAACATCCCCACAAGCAAGTTGTGAGCATTCTGCCTAGGTGACAGGTGTAACAGTGTGATAAGGCTGACCCTTATCACAAGTTGTTCTTGCCCTCATCTGGCTATGACCTAGTATTCAAATGCACTAATGAACTCTTCTCACATCTTTTGCTTGTGTTCTCTATCCTGACCTCTGATAAGACACTTGCCCACAGCTTCTGAAGCCCACTTTTTGGTGTTCTCAGGGGATCATGTGAGTATTATAAACACTGTTTCCCTGTCTTTCTCGTGTGGACCCTCTTATGGCCATGCCTAGCTGATCATTTAATGAAAAAATATTGAACATATTTCAGAGGGACTTTGTAGACTTCATTTCCTTATATATAGTAAAAACTGTCTTTACTTCACTATGAACCTGGTGATTTTTCTCAACTCAAAGAACACCAGATAAATAAAACAGATAGAGACCATTTATTGAATGACTTCTACGTGTCTTATATGATAGTTTATATGAATATTTCACTTATATTTCACAACTGTTAAATATTGTTTTTCTGACATTTTTCAAGTGTGAATATACTGTCAACAGTGAATTATATATGAAAGAAAAGATCAATTTAAATGATATATATGTATTATTTTATTTGTCTTTGGTAATCAAATATAGAGACTGAGGTTGATAATTAGAGAAATACTGCAAATTAGGCTGATACATGAAGGGCAGATAAGACATAAACCTATTACTTTATGATCTATCTATATTCTAAATTGAAAAGTCTTCATTGAGATTTGTAAAGACTTGGTCATGACTCTGCCTACACCAAACTGAGAATTATAAGTTGAGGTCTTCTTTATTTCCCTTCTTTCTTCTTTCATTCTCTCCTTTACTCTCTGCCTTTTTACATTAATTAAAATTGCTTTTCTCAAGAAAAGCACTGGACAAATTTTGGGAAGATGAGAAATAACATAAAATTCTTTCTACCTTGTCAGTCCAGTTCAGTTCAGTCACTCAGTCGTGTCCAACTCTTTGTGACCCAATGAACTGCAGCCAGCCAGACCTCCCTGTCCATCACCAACTCCCAGAGTCCATTGAGTCAGTGATGCCACCCAGTCATCCCATCCTCTGTCATCCCCTTCTCCTCCTGCCCCCAATCGCTCCCAGCATCAGAGTCTTTTCCAATAAGTCAACTCTTCACATGAGGTGGCCAAAGTACTGGAGTTTCAGCTTTAGCAATATTCCTTGCAAAGGACACCCAGGACTGATCTCTTTTAGGATAGACTGGTTGGATCTCCTTGCAGTCCAAGGGACTCTCAAGAGTCTTATCCAACACCATAGTTCAAAATCATCAATTCTTCGGCACTCAGCTTTCTTCACAGTCCAACTCTCACATCTGTACGTGACCACTGGAAAACCATAGCCTTGACTAGACGGATCTTTGTTGGCAAAGTAATGTTTCTGCTTTTTAATATGCTATCTAGGTTGGTCATAACTTTTCTTCCAAGGAGTAAGTGTCTTTTAATTTCATGGCTGCAATCACCATCTGCAGTGATTTTGGAGCCCCCCCAAATAAAGACTGATACTGTTTCCACTGTTTCCCCATCTATTTCCCATGAAGTGATGGGACCAGATGCCATGATCTTCGTTTTCTGAATGTTGAGCTTTAAGGCAACTTTTTCACTCTCCTCTTTCACCTTCATCAAGAGGCTTTTTAGTTCTTCGTCACTTTCTGCCATAAGAGTGGTGTCATCTGCATATCCGAGGTTATTGATATTTCTCCTGGCAATCTTAATTCCAGCTTGTGCTTCTTCCAGCCCAGTGTTTCTCATAATGTACTCTGCATATAAGTTAAATAAGCAGGGTGACAATGTACAGCTTTGGTGTACTCCTTTTCCTATTTGGAACCAGTCTGCTGTTCCATGTGCAGTTCTAACTGTTGCTTCCTGATCTGCATACAGATTTCTCAAGAGGCAGGTCAGGTGGTCTGGTATTCCCAACTCTTTCAGAATTTTCCACAGTTTATTGTGATCTACACAGTCAAAGGCTTAGGCATAGTCAAGAAAGCAGAAATAGATGTTTTTCTGGAACTCTCTTCCTTTTTCCATGATCTGGCAGATGTTGGAAATTTGATCTCTGGTTCCTCTACCTTTTCTAAAACCAGCTTGAACATCTGGAAGTTCATGGTTCACGTATTGCTGAAGCCTGGCCTGCAGAATTTTGAGCATTACTTTACTAGCATATGAGATGAGTGCAATTGTGCAGTAGTTTGAGCATTCTTTGGCATTGCCTTTCTTTGGGATTGCAATGAAAATTGACCTATTCCAGTCCTGCAGCCACTGCTGCATTTTCCAAATTTGCTGGCATATTGAGTGCAGCACTTTCACAACATCATCTGCCAGGATTTGAAATAGCTCAACTGGAATTCCGTCACCTCCACTAGCTTTGTTTGTAGTCATGCTTTCTAAGGCCCACTTGACTTCACATTCCAGGATGTCTGTCTCTACCTTGTCAAGCAATTCTAATTCTATCAGTCATTATACTTATTTCAAAACTTTGAAATCAATTGTTTAAACACTTCATAAGCATAAAAGTGAACAACCTCCAGCAAACTTCATTCAATCTATCATTATGAGATAGATTTGCAGAGAATTATAACATCTGAGATGTGTTCTGAATTGGCATGGCATATTACTTATCCTCTTTTTAAAAAGTGTCTTCTTTATAAAGCTATTTGTCAATTGTAGTTGGCTCTGGCCTCTAAAGTATAAAAAAATTCTATAATTGCAAAGCACTTATAAAAATTTAGAATGATTTTTCACAGCAAAGGGAAGCAGCATTTAATTGAAGCAGTGGAGCAAAACTGAGAAAATCATTCATATTTCAACAACTGAAGAACTGGATTAAAATAGTGCTCATTACCATTTCTAACTAACATTTGTCACACACATGCACACACACACACACAGAACACATGGAGACATGTGGACCTAACACTGCCTTCAGTTTTTGTTAAAATTATATTCCAAAGAATACAGAACTGGATATCACATGTCATTGTGCTTGGGAGAATACTGTATGTCATATTACTGCTCTCATGTTTTAGTATTTTTTCATTTGTTTTAAGGTTTCCACTACTTTCATGTGTTATAAAAGGCTAAAAGAACTTCAAACTAAATTATTCTTGACAGGACCTTTAGTGACCAGGAAATGCAACCACTATATTCTTGCCAGATGTCAAGCTGGAATTCAGAAAATGCATCATCTTTTGAGAAAGGGAGCCCTGAACTGAGGTACAGCATCCAGTTGTGTTCAGAGAGACTTATAAACCATCACTGAAAATAGCTTGACTTCAACCTCATGTAAATGAACATGTTCTATTTCTGATTATTTTAATATTCCACAATTACAGTGAAACCATGGAGAGAAGGCACAGCATTGATCTTCATTCAGATATAAAGTAATTCATTTTCCAATCAAGCTATACAAGACAGGAAAATAGAAGTACGTAAAAACACATTCTTCTCTTGTTTTTAGCTGTATCAGTGAGGAATAAAATATAAGATATATCCATTTTCAAATAAATAACCCACATTTATTCACAAAATCTCTCAAATGTAGTAATGAAGCCTAAACATCATACTGAAGAATTACTTTCCTTTAACATACCATCATATAAATAATTACATGATATCACCTGATGGCAAAAAGAATAAGATTTATAAATAATTCCCCTTTGCAATGTAAGCCTGTTTAAACATTTGAACTCAATTCTACATATAATGTATTAGAATTTAGTGAACTAAGCTTTCACTTTGCCATTTTGTATCTTTATAAATCTGGCTTTTAAAAAGTGCATTGCTTTTTGAGGGCGGTCCTAAGATGGCGGAGGAATAGGATGGGAAGACCACTTTCTCCCCCACAAATTCATCAAAAGAATATTTAAACGCTGAGTAAATTCCACAAAACAACTTCTGAGTGCTGGCAGAGGATATCAGGCACCCAGAAAAGCAGTCCATTGTCTTCGAAAGGAGATGTATTATCAACGGTACTGTATAGAAGGAGAAGTCTTGAGACTACTGTGAAAATAAGACTGAAAACCAGAAGCAGGAGGATTAAGTCAAAATCCTGAGAACACCAGAGAACTCCTGACTCCAGGGAACATTAATCAACAAGAGCTCATCAAATGCCGCCATACCTACACTGAAACCAAGCACCATCCAAGGGCCAACAAGTTCCAGAGCAAGACATACCACTCAAATTCTCCAGCAACACAGGAACACAGCCCTGAGCTCCAATATACAGGCTGCCCAAAGTCACTCCAAAACCACTGAAATCTCATAGCTCATTACTGGACATGTCATTGGACTCCAGAGAGAAGAAATCCAGCTCCACCCACCAGAACACCGACACAAGCTTCCCTAACCAAGAAACCTTGACAAGCCACCCGTACAAACCCATGCACAGTGAGGAAACTCCGCAATAAAGAGAACTCCACAAACTGCCAGAATACAGAAAGACCACCCCAAACTCAGCAATATAAACAACATGAAGAGACAGAGAAATACCCAGCAGGTAAAGGAACAGGATAAATGCCCACCAAATCAAACAAAAGAGGAAGAGATAGGGAATCTACCTGATAAAAAATTCTGAATAATGATAGTGAAAATGATCCAAAATCTTGAAATCAAAATGGAATCACAGATAAATAGCCTGGAGACAAGGATTGAGAAGATGCAAGAAAGGTTTAACAAGGACCTAGAAGAAATAAAAAAGAGTCAATATAGAATGATTAATGCAATAAATGAGATCAAAAACACTCTGGATACAACAAATAGTTGAATAATGGAGGCAGAAGATAGGATTAGTGAAGTAGAAGATAGAATGGTAGAAATAAATGAATCAGAGAGGAAACAAGAAAAACAAATTAAAAGAAATTTCAACAATCTCAGAGACCTCCAGGACAGTGTTAAATGCCCCAACATTCAAATCATACGAGTCCCAGAAGAAGAAGACAAAAAGAAAGACCATGAGAAAATACTTGAGGAGATAATAGTTTAAACCTTCTCTAAAATGGGGAAGGAAATAATCACCCAAGTCCAAGAAACCCAGAGAGTCCCAAACAGGATAAACCCAAGATGAAACACCCCAAGACACATATTAATCAAATTAACAAAGATCAAACACAAAGAACAAATATTAAAAGCAACAAGGGAAAAACAACAAATAAAACACAAGGGGATTCCCATAAGGATAACAGGTGATCTTTCAATAGAAACTCTTCCAGCCAGGAAGGAATGGCAAGACACACTTAAAGTGATGAAAGAAAATAACCTATAGCCCAGATTATTGTACCCAGCAAGGATCTCATTCAAATATGAAGGAGAAATCAAAAGCTTTACAGACAGGCAAAAGCTGAGAGAATTCAGCACCACCAAACCAGCTCTCCAACAAATACTAAAGGATATTTTCTAGACAGGAAACACAAAAACGGTGTATAAATTGGGACCCAAAACAATAAAGTAAATGGCAATGGGATCATACTTATCAATAATTACCTTAAACCTAAATGTGTAGAATGCCCCAACCAAAAGACAAAGACTGGCTGAATGGATACAAAAACAAGACCCCATATATGTTGTCTACAAGGGACCCACTTCAAAACAGGGGACACATACTGACTGAAAGTGAAGAGCCAGAAAAAGATATTCCATGCAAATAGAGACCAAAAGAAATCAGAAGTAGCAATACTCATATCAGATAAAATAGACTTTAAAACAAAGGCTATGAAAAGAGACAAAGAAGGACACTACATAATGATCAAAGGATCAATCCAAGAAGAAGAGATAACACTTATAAATATATATGCACCCAACATAGGAGCACCACAATATGTAAGACAAACGCTGATAAGTATGAAATGGGAAAATAACAATAACACAATAATAGTGGGAAACTTTAATACCCTACTCACACCTATGGCTAGATCAACTAAACAGAAAATTAACAAGGAAACACAAACTTTAAACAATACAATAGACCAGTTAGACCTAACTGATATCTATAGGACATTTCACCCCAAAACAATGAATTTCACCTTTTTCTCAAGCACACACGGAACCTTCTCCAGGATAGTTCACATCCTGGACCGTAAATCTGGCCTTGGTAAATTCAAAAAAATTGAAATCATTCCAACTATCTTTTCTGACTGCAATGCAGTAAGATTAGATCTCAATTACAGGAGAAAAACTATTAAAAATGCCAACATATGGAGGCTGAACAACACACTGCTGAATAACCAACAAATCACAGAAGAAATCAAAAAACAAATCAAAATATGCATAGAAACAAATGAAAAAGAAAATACAACAACCCAAAAACCCGTGGAACCCTGTAAAAGCAGTGCTAAGGAGAAAGTTCATAGCAATACAGGCATACCTCAAGAAACAAGAAAAAAGTCAAATAAATAACCTAACTCTACACCTAAAGCAACTAGAAAAGGAAGAAATGAAGAACCCCAGGGTTAGTAGAAGGAAAGAAATCTTAAAAATTAGGGCAGAAATAAGTGCAAAAGAAACAAAAGAGACCATAGCAAAAATCAACAAAGTCAAAAGCTGGTTCTTTGAAAGGATAAATAAAATTGACAAACCATTAGCTAGACTCATCAAGAAACAAAGGGAGAAAAATCAAATCCATAAAATTAGAAATGAAAATGGAGAGATCACAACAGACAACCCAGAAATACAAAGGACTCTAAGAGACTACTATCAGCAACTATATGCCAATAAAATGGACAATGTGGAAGAAATGGACAAATTCTTAGAAAAGTACAACTTTCCAAAACTGAACCAGGAAGAAATAGAAAATCTTAACAGACCCATCACAAGCATGGAAGTTGAAACTGTAATCAGAAATCTTCCAGCAAACAAAGGCCCAGGTCCAGACAGCTTCACAGCTGAATTCTACCAAAAATTTAGGGAAGAGCTAACACCTATCCTACTCAAACTCTTCCAGAAAATTGCAGAGGAAGGTAAACTTCCAAACTCATTCTATGAGGCCATCATCACCATAATACCAAAACCTGACAAAGATGCCACAATAAAAGAAAACTACGGCCAATATCACTGATGAACATAGATGCAAAAATCCTTAACAAAATTCTAGCAGTCAGAATGCAACAACACATTAAAAAGATCATACACCATGACCAAGTGGGCTTTATCTCAGGGATGCAAGGATTCTTCAATATCTGCAAATCAATGAATGTAATACACCACATTAGCAAATTGAAAAATAAAAGCCATATGATTCTCTCAGTAGATGCAGAGAAAGCCTTTGACAAAATTTAACATCCATTTATGATAAAAACTCTCCAGAAAGCAGGAATAGAAGGAACATACCTCAACATAATAAAAGCTATATATGACAAACCCATAGCAAACATTATCCTCAATGGTGAAAAATTGAAAGCATTGTCCCTAAAGTCAGAACAAGACAAGGGTGCCCACTTTCACCACTACTATTCAACACAGTTTTGGAAGTTTTGGCCACAGCAATCAAAGCAGAAAAAGAAATAAAAGGAATCCAAATTGGAAAAGAAGAAGTAAAACTCTCACTGTTTGCAGATGACATGATCCTCTACATAGAAAATTCTAAAGAGTCCACCAGAAAATTACTAGAGCTAATCAATGAATATAGTACAGTTGCAGGATATAAAATCAACACACAGAAATCCCTTGCATTCTTATACACTAATAATGAGAAAATAGAAAGAGAATTTAAGGAAACAATTCCATTTACCATTGCAATGAAAAGAATAAAATACTTAGGAATATATCTACCTAGATAAACTAAAGACCTATATATAGAAAACTATAAAACACTGGTGAAAGAAATCAAAGAGGACACTAATAGATGGAGAAATATACCATGTTCATGGATCAGAAGAATCAATATAGTGAAAATTAGTATGCTACCCAAAGCAAGCTATAGATTCAATGCAATCCCTATCAAGCTACCAATGGTATTTTTCACAGAGCTAGAACAAATAATTTCACAATTTGTATGGAAATACAAAAAAAAAAACCTCTAATTGCCAAAGCAATCTTGAGAAAGAAGAATGGAACTGGAGGAATCAACCTGCCTGACTTCAGGCTCTACTACAAAGCCACAGTCATCAAGACAGTATGGTACCAGCACAAAGACAGAAATATAGATCAATGGAACTAAATAGAAAGCCCAGAGATAAATCCACTTGCCTATGGACACCTTATTTTTGACAAAGGAGGCAAGAATATACAATGGAGAAAAGACAATCTCTTTAACAAGTCGTGCTGGGAAAACTGGTCAACCACTCGTAAAGAATGAAACTAGAACACTTTCTAACACCATACACAAAAATAAACTCAAAATAGATTAAAGATCTAAATGTAAGACCAGAAACTATAAAACTTCTAGAGGAGAACATAGGATTGGAACACGTGTATACTCGTGGCGGATTCTTGTTGATGTATGGCAAAACCAATACAATTTTGTAAATAATTAGCCTCCAATTAAAATAAGTAAATTTATATTTTAAAAAGTGTATTGCTTTTTGACTTCCTACTAACAGGAATATTTGAGGTAGTTGATGTGTACTTGTTTCATTTATTCATCTATTCATTTATTTAAATTTCCATATTGTGTGCAAAAAAGAGTAAGAACTGTTTCAAACAACTTCAAAATAATTATATATTGCTTTTGTCTTTCCATTGTTTTGAACAGTCTCATCAAAGATGTTCTAAAATCCATAATAATGATAGTCTAGTAGCTTCCCCCAACTTTAGAGTTCAAATGAGAACATAATGAACAAAGAAAAGAAAATGTTTTATGTGAAACAATATGCTATGTGATTTTAATACATTATTTAACATAAGCATACGAAGAAATTCACTTAGAGTTTTTATTTTTAAATCAAAAAGCTAAACCACCAAAAATAAAGTAATTTGCATAAATTTATTATCAATACTTCAGGTATTCTGGCTTATCTGCCAGTAAGTACCAAACTATAGTGTTTCAGGGGATCTTTTTTGTTGTTGTTGTTATTGAATTGCTTTTTTTTTATATATTTTATTTTTTTAAATTTTATTTTATTTTTAAACTTAACATAATTGTATTAGTTTTGCCAAATATCAAAATTAATCTGCCACAGGTATACATGTGTTCCCCATCCTGAACCCTCCTCCCTCCTCCCTCCCCGTACCATCCCTCTGGGTCATCCCAGTGCACTAGCCCCAAGCATACTTTGAACATACTCTTCCTCCAGATTTGAGCACTCTTTCTCCAGATTGCCCTAAGGTTGATGCTCTCACTTCTCTTAAATTTAAGTTTTTTGTTGAATAAATAGTTGATTTTACTATGTTGTAAATTATATAGTTTCAAATATATAGCAGAGTAATTTCATTATGCATATATATATGTATATATATACACATATATATTTTCTTCTGTTTTAGACTTTTTCCATTATAAATTACTACAGGATATTGAGTATATGGCCCTGTGCTATACAGCAGGTTCTTGTTGTTATCTGTTTTATATATAGTGTATATAGTTTAATAGCAAATTCTTAATTTTCTGCCTCCCATCACATTTGGTAATATGAGTTTGATTTCTATGTCTGTGAATCTATTTCTGTTTTTTAAGTAAGTTCAATTTTTAATTTTTTAAAAATTCTACCTATAAGCCTTACCATGTGACATTTGTTTTTCTCTGTCTGACTTACTTCACTTAGTATGATAATCTCTAAGTACATCCACCTAACAGAAGCAGAAGATATTAAGAAGAGGTGGCAAAAACACACAGAACTGAACAAAAATGATCTCACAACCCAGATAATCACGATGGTGTGATCACTTACGTAGAGCCAGACATCCTGGAATGTGAAGTCAAGTGGGCCTTAGGAAGCATCACAATGAACAAAGTTAGTGGACGCGATGGAATTCCAGTTGAGCTATTTCAAATCTTGAAAGATGATGCTGTGAAAGTGCTGCACTCAATATGCCAGCAAATTTGGAAAACTCAGCAGTGGCAACAGGACTGGAAAAGGACAGTTTTCATTCCCTTTCCAAAGAAAGGCAATGCTAAAGAATGCTAAAACTACCGCACAATTGCACTCATCTCACACGCTAGTAAAGTAGTGCTCAAAATTCCCCAAGCCAGGCTTAAACAATACATGAACCATGAACTACCAGAAGTTGAAGCTGGATTTAGAAAAGGCAGAGGAACCAGAGATCAAATTGCCAACATCTGCTCAGTTCAGTCGCTCAGTGGTGTCCGAGTCTGCGACTCCATGAATCACAGCATGCCAGGCCTCCCTGTCATCACCAACTCCTGGAGTTCACTCAAACTCATGTCCATCGAGTCAGTGATGCCATCCACCCATCTCATCCTCTGTTGTCCCCTTCACCTCCTGCCCCCAATCCTTCCCAGCATCAGAGTCTTTACCAATGAGTCAACTCGCACAAGGTGGCCAAAGAAATAAAGTTTCAGCTTTAGCATCAGTCCTTCCAATGAACACCCAGGACTAATTTCCTTTAGAATGAACTGGTTGGATCTCCTTGGAGTCCAAGTGTTTCTCAAGAGTCTTCTCCAACACCACACTTCAAAAGCATCAATTCCTTGGCACTCAGCTTTCTTCACAGTCCAACTCACACAACCAAACATGACCACTGGAAAAACCATAACCTTGACTAGATGGACCTTTGTTGACAAAGTAATGTCTCTGCTTTTTAATATACTGTTTAGGTTGGTCATAATTTTCCTTCCAAGGAGTAAGCGTCTTTTAATTTTGTGGCTGCAATGACCACTGTTTCCCTATCTATTTCCCATGAAGTGATGGGACCAGATGCCATGAGATTAGTTTTCTGAATCTTGAGATTTAAGGCAACTTTTTCACTTTCCTCTTTCACTTTCATCAAGAGGCTTTTGAGTTCCTCTTCACTTTCTGCCATAAGGGTGGTGTCATCTGCATATCTGATGTTATTGGTATTTCTCCCAGCAATCTTGATTCCAGCTTGTGCTTTCTCCACTCCAGCCCAGCATTTTTCATGATGTACTCTGCATAGAAGCTAAATAGGCAGGGTGACAATATACAGCCTTGACGTACTCCTTTTCCTATTTGGAACCAGTCTGTTGTTCCATGTCCAGTTCTGACTGTTGCTTCCTGACCTGCAAATAGGTTTCTCAAGAGGCAGGTCAGGTGGTCTGGTATTCCCATGTCTTTCAGAATTTTCCATAGTTTATTGTGATCCACACAGTCAAAGACTTTGGCATAGTCAATGAAGCAGAAATAGATGTTTTTCTGGAACTCTCTTGCTTTTTCAATGATCCAGTGGATGTTGGCAATTTGATCTCTGGTTCCTCTGCCTTTTCTAAATCCAGCTTGAACATCTGGAAGTTCACGGTTCATGTATTGCTGAAGCCTGGCTTGGAGAATTTTGAGAATTACTTTACTAGCGTGTGAGATGAGTGCAATTGTGTGATATTTGAGCATTCTTTGGCATTGCCTTTCCTGGGATGGGAATGAAAACTAACCTTTTCCAGTCCTGTGGCCACTGCTGAGTTTTCCAAATTTCCTGGCATATTGAGTGCAGCACTTTCACAGGATCATCTGTCAGGATTTGAAATAGCTCAACTGGAATTCCATCACCTCCACTAGCTTTGTTCGTAGTGATGCTTTCTAAAGCCCACTTGACTTCACATTCCAGGATGTCTGACTCTAGGTGAGTGATCACACCGTCATGATGATCTGGGTCATGAAGATCTTTTTTGTACAGTTCTTCTGTGTATTCTTGCCACCTCTTCTTAATATCTTCTGCTTCTCTTAGGTCTATACCATTTCTATTCTTTATCGAGCCCATCTTTGCATGAAATGTTCCCTTGTTATCTCTAATTTTCTTGAAGAGATCTCTAGTCTTTCCCATTCTGTGATTTCCTCTATTTCTTTGCATTGATCGTTGGGGAAGGCTTTCTTATCTCTTTTGCTATTCTTTGGAACTCTGCATTCAAATGCTTATATCTTTCCTTTTTTCCTTTGCTTTTTGCTTCTCTTCTTTTCACAGCTATTTTTAAGGTCTCCCCAGACAGCCATTTTTTTTTTTAATTTATTTTCCATGGGGATGGTCTTGATTCCTGTCTCCTCTACAATGTCATGAACCTTAGTCCATAGTCCATCAGGTACTCTATCTATCAGATCTAGTTCCTTAAATCTATTTCTCACTTCCACTGTTGAAAAAGTGAGAGGGTTCCAGAAAAAGATCTATTTCTGCTTTAATGACTATACCAAAACTTTTGACTTTGTGGATCACAATAAACTGAAAGCGATGTGAATACCAGACCACTTAACCTACCTGAGAAATTTGTATGCAGGACAGGAAGCAAAAGTTAGAACTGGACACGGGACAACAGACTGGTTCCAAATAGAAAAAGGAGTACGTCAAGTCTGTATATTGTCACCCTGCTTATTTAACTTATATGCAGAGTACATCATGAGAAATGCTGGGCTGGAGTAAGCACAAGCTGGAATCAAGATTGCTGGGAGAAATATCAATAACCTCAGATATGCAGATGACACCAGCCTTATGTCAGAAAGTGAGGAAGAACTAAAGAGCTTCTTAACAAAAGTGAAAAAAGAGAGTGAAAAAGTTGGCTTAAAGCTCAACATTCAGAAAACGAAGATCATGGCATCTGGTCCCATCACTTCATGGCAAATAGATGGGGAAACAATGACAGACTTTATTTTGGGGGGCTCAAAAATCACTGCAGATGGTGACTGGAGCCATTAAATTATGACCAACCTAGACAGCATATTAAAAAGCAGAGGTATTACTCTGTTAACAAAGGTCCGTCTAGTCAAGGCTATGTTTTTTCCAGTAGTCAGGTGTGGATGTGAGAATTGGACTATAAAGAAATCTGAGCACTGAAGAACTGATGCTTTTGAAGTGTGGTGTTGGAGAAGACTCTTGAGAGGAGATCCAACCAATCCATCCTAAAGGAAATGAGCCCTGAATTTTCACTGGAAGAACTGATGTTGAAACTGAAACTCCAATACTTTGGCCACCTGATATGAAGAGCTGACTCATTTGCAAAGACCTGAAGCTGAGAAAGATTGAAGGTGGGAGGAGAAGGGGACGATAGAGGATGAGATGGTTAAATGGCATTACCGACTCAATAGACATGAGTTTGGGTAAACTTCAGGAGCTGGTGATGGGCATGGAGGCCTGGCATGCTGCTGTCCATGGGGTCACAAAGAGTCGGACATGTTTGACCAACTGAACTGAACTGAGGTCCATCCATGTTGCTTCACATGGCACTATTTCTTTCTTTTTATGGCTGAGTAATCTTACATTGTGTATATATGCCACATCTTCTTTATCTATTTATCTGTTGATGGACATGGACATTTTCCATGTCTTTAGCTCAGTTCAGTTCAGTTCAGTCGCTCAGTCGTGTCTGACTCTTTGGGACCCCATGGATTGCAGCACGCCAGGCTTCCCTGTCCTTCACCAACTCCTGGAACTTGTTCAAACTCGTGTCCATCGAGTCAGTGATGCTATCCAACCAACTCATCCTCTGTCATCCCCCTCTTCTCCCACCTTCAGTCTTTCTCAGCATCAGGGTCTTTGCAAATGAGTCAGTTCTTTGCATTAAGTAGTCAAAAAATTGGAGTTTTAGCTTCAGTCCTTCCAATGAATATTCAGGACTGATTTCCTTTAGGATGGAGTGGTTGGATCTCCTTGCAGTCCAAGGGACTCTCAGGAGTCTCCAACCCCGCAGTTCAAAAGCATCAGTTCTTCAGCGCTCAGCTTCCTTTATAGTCCAACTCTTATCACATCCATACATGATTACTGGAAATGCCATATCTCAGTTGAGTTGAGTTCAGTTTAGTCGCTCAGTCGTGTCCGACTCTTTGCAACCCCATGAATCGCAGCACGCCAGGCCTCCTTGTCCATCACCAACTCCCGGAGTTCACTCAGACTCACGTCCATTGAGTCAGTGAGGCCATCCAGCCATCTCATCCTCTGTCATCCCCTTCTTCTTCTGCCCCCAACCCCTCCCAGCATTAGAGTCTTTTCCAATGAGTCAACTGTTCCCATCAGGTGGCCAAAGTACTGGAGTTTCAGCTTTAGCATCATTCCTTCCAAAGAAATCCCAGGGCTGATCTCCTTCAGAATGGACTGGTTGGATCTCCTTGCAGTCCAAGGGACTCTCAAGAGTGTTCTCCAACACCACAGTTCAAAAGCATCAATTCTTTGGCGCTCAGCTTTCTTCACAGTCCAACTCTCACATCCATACATGACCACAGGAAAAACCATAACCTTGACTAGACGGACCTTTGTTGGCAAAGTAATGTCTCTGCTTTTCATTATGCTATCTAGGTTGGTCATAACTTTCCTTCCAAGTCTGGCAAGTGTAAATAGTGCTCTTCTGAACATTGAGGTACGTGTATCTTTTTGAATATAAGTTTTCTCCAACTATATGCTCAAATGTGGGTCCCTGGATCCTATGGTAAGTCTTAGTTTTTTAAAGAACCTCCATACTGTTCTCCAGGAGAAGGCAATGGCACCCCACTCCAGTACTCTTGCCTGGAAAATCCCATGGATGGAGGAGCCTTGTAAGCTGCAGTCCATGGGGTTGCACAGAGTCAGACACGACTGAAGTGACTTAGCAGCAGCATACTGTTCTCCAGTATGACAAAATTAACTTTGGAATAATACATGAGAAATTGATGTTGCTGGTTGCTTTTGAAGCAAAAAACTGAATTAATTTTCCAAGACTGAGAAAAAAAATTGCATAATTTTGTATACTCTTTTGATTATGAACAATGACCGTATAAAGACATATAGCCAATACAAAAGACAAATAAATGATGTTGAAAGCCAAGTAAAATGTTCCTTCTTCATCCTTCCTGATTCTTTAGAGAGGCCACGGTATAGGAAAATTTACACACAGTTAAAAAATCTTAACAGCTAAGATATTATTTTTTAAATATTTAAGCACTGAGTAAAGTTAATAATTTTAGATTATATATATTTTTTCATATCCTTTATTTAGTACCTTTTAAGTTAGTTTGTGTGCATATGTGCTAAGTTTCTTCAGTCATGGCTGACTTTTTGTGACCCTATGGACTGTAGCCCACTAGGCTCTGCCCATGGGATTTTCTAGAATACTGGAGTGGATTGTCATGCCCTCCTCAATGGGGTCTGCCCCAACCCAGGGATTGAATATGTATCTCTTACATCTCCTGCATTGGCATTCAGATTCTTTACCACTAGTGCCACCTGGGAAGCCCCTTTATGTTGGTTTAACATTAAAGTATTAAGACTGTTAGTAAAAACCATACTCAACTGAAAATTATCTATTTTCACCTTTTAATATATGTTAGACTTAGCAGTAGCAGTAGCAGACTGCCTCAAAAGCACAGAAATACTAAGGAAAAGTATTAATATTATATAAAATGTGCTTATCATATAAAATATTATAGGAACTACATGCTTAGTTATGTTTAATGAGTCTTATGTTTAACCTATTTTTTATCTAATTTTATCATTAGCACAAATATTTACTCAGCATTTGACATTTTTCTAATAGTTTAGAGAACTGGGAAAAACAAATTTTAAGCATGTTTTGACTTATTCAGAAGCAAACACCCAGTGCTCTATACCTGTTAAAAAATGGCTTATCCATGTAGTAATCACATTGCTTATGAAAAGTGAAGTGCCAAAGACTGAGCTTCATCTTTGTGTGTTAAATAATGTGTTCTATTCTGCAAAAGATTTCTCTTTTTCTATGCCAAGTAACTAAAAAACAATTATTTCAAAATCATGATACAAGGAAACTATTTTAGTATAGTGTTAATTGAAGCTCAATACTACTTTTAGTTATAAAATAACACTTCATACCTGTGCAGTATTTTACACTTTCACACATTATCCTCATATTTGATTTGAGTATCTTTAAATGGAGTATAGCTTTTTAACAAAGACAACAGTGATTCTTTTTTTTTCTATGGCTGAACATGTCATGAGATAAAAATAAAACTTGACATGAAGATCAGATGTAATCCAGCAGGATATGGAGTTTAAAACATATCTTTTTTTCTTTTTTTCCATTGAAAGTCAAATCTGCCACAGATATCATAACACCCAAAGGATAATGCTAGAAATGCTATGCAGAATTAAAAATTATGTGTATATTTTGCTGGGTCTCATGTTCATGTATAGTTGCCTCATCACATTTTAAAATAGGCAAAATTCCATTTTGACAGATGGACCAAAGTAGTAAATGCCAACTTTCAGTGTGTCAGAATCATGTACAAAAGCCTTGCTTAGAAGGCCAAGAGAATGAAAATGTTCCAAAATTCATCTACTTTGATATTAAAATAAAAAACTGCTACTTCAGTTTAGGTGTAATGCATTTGGGATTTACCAGTTAACCACACCTTCAACATTATGGAAAGTATAGATAACAAAATAACAAAAATTGCATTGATTTGATGAATACGGGGATGGCTTAGGATGCTTCAGAAAGTAAAGTGCATTACAAAAGAAAGTCTAGAATCAAATTGAAAGGGATGCTGAGAAAGGAATAAAAGCATTAAAGGAATTGTTAGAATCCTTGACCTTTAAAGGCTTATTCAATCTTGAGTTTCATTATCTGTATTATTTTTTTTCTTCTGTGCTGTTTTGTAGGCACTAAGTAGAACAAAAAATGATATATACATAGAATCCTTAAAATTATTTGGTAATGTAAAAATGCAAATGATTATTTCAATTTATTTTAGACTTTTATTTAAAAAATAGGCATTAGCTGATTTTTATGTTTAAGAATATATATTCCTGAGATTTAAAAAAAAAAAAGTCACATTAAAATTTGTGTTAATGCTAGGTTGCAGCACTTTTGACTAAATTGCAAACTATTTAATTAAGAATAACAAATCAAGGATTTCACCATCTTAGGTGTGTTAATTCCACCACCACCCCCAAGGCTGCGATAACAAGTCACTACAAACAATAGTTGAAAATAACAGAAATTTACTGTCTTACAATTCTGAAGGTTAGCTGTTGCACACAGATTTCAGTGGGCTAAAATAGAAATACTGGTGGAGTTGCATTCTTTTCTGGAGACTCTAGGAATAAATCCATTTCCTTGCATTTTCCATCGTCTAGAGATTGTCCCAATTAGTTGACCCCCATTGCCACCATCTTCAAAGCCAGCAACTTTTCACCTCTTTGATTGTTCTTCTATAGTCATATTCCCTCTGACTCTTGCTTCTATCTTACAATTTTAAGCATTCTCTGATTACACTGGACCTTTCTAGATAATCCAAGAAAATGTCTGCAATTTGAAGGCCTTCCCTTCAAATTATAAGTGGCTTAGTCTTCCCTGATAGAGTCTGCCTGCAGTGTGGGAGACCTGAGTTCAATCCCTGGGATGGGAAGTTCCCCTGGGGAAGGAAATGGCAACCTACTCCAGTTTTCTTGCCTGGAGAATTCCATGGACAGAGGAGCCTGGTGGGCTGCAGTCCATGGGGTCACAAAGAGTCAGATAGGACTGAATGACTAACACTATCACTTTCACTTTCAATTAGCAACCTTAAATCCATCTTCAATCTTATTCATAACCTCAGATATGCAGAAGACACCACCCTTATGGCAGAAAGTGAAGAAGAACTAAAGAGCCTCTTGATGAAAGTAAAAGAGGAGACTGAAAAATTTGGCTTAAAACTCAGCATTCAGAAAACTAAGATCATGGCATCTGGTCCCATCACTTCATGGCAAATAGATGGGGAAACAATGACAGACTTTATTTTTTGAGACTTAAAATTGCACGGACTGAAGCCATGCAATTAAAAGACGCTTGTTCCTTGGAAGAAAAGTTATGACCAACGTAGACAGTATATTACAAAGAAGAGACATTACTTTGTCATCAAAGTTCCATCTAGTCGAAGTTTTGGTTTTTCCAGTAGTCATGTAAGGATGTGAGAGGTGGAGTATAAAGAAAGCTGAGTGCTGAAGAATTGATGCTTTTGA
Organism: Bos taurus; assembly: GCF_002263795.3. Lineage (NCBI taxonomy): Eukaryota > Metazoa > Chordata > Mammalia > Artiodactyla > Bovidae > Bos > Bos taurus. The sequence continues at coordinate 83,068,149 of NC_037329.1, read as the reverse complement.
ACTGTGGTGTTGGAGAAGACTCATGAGTGTCCCTTGGACTGCAAGGAGATCCAACCAGTCCATCCTAAATTCCTGATTATTCATTGGAAAGACTGATGCTGGAGCTGAAAGTCCAATACTTTGGCCACCTGATGCGAAGAACTGACTCCTTGGGAAAGACCCTGATGCTGGGAAAGATTGAAGGGAGGAGGAAATTGGGACGACAGAGGATGAGATGGTTGGATGGCATCACTGACTCAGTGGACCTGAGTTTGAGTAAGCTCTAGGGATTGGTGATGGACAGAGAAGCATGGAGTAGTGTAGTCCATGGGGTCACAAAGAGTCGGACATGACTGAGCGACTGAACTGAAACATGTTCATATGTTAGATGGATTAGTATGCAAACATTTTGTGTGTGGGGGGGGGGCGGGGAGGGGATATTATTGTACCTATCATGGTATGCCCTGTAGGCTACAAAAGTTCATGTCCACCACATATGAAAAATATTCACCTCTTATCAAGATCTCCAAAAACTCTCAACCCATTATATCATCAACTAAAAAATGCAAAATCTCAAATCTCCACAGTTAAAAAGTCTCAAATTTCATCATCTGAATTAGATTTGTGTGAGGCTTTGTGTATAATTAATTCTGGAGCAAAATTCTTTTCCATCTGTGCGTCTGGGAAACAAGAAATCAAGTTATCTATTCCTAGAACACAGTTGTAAGAAAGAAATAGGAATAGTAGTATATATTTCTATTCAAAAAAAGGAGAAAATGGAAGGGAAAAAGGAATCACTAGCGCAAGCATTATCAAAATGAAGTTGGGTAAATTCCATTAGGTTTTAAGGTCTGTGAATAGGTGGTGCATTCCAGGCCCATGACTACACTCTTTGAGTCATTCTTTTCTTTTCATGACAGACCACATGTTTGCAGCTCAGTAGTTTTATCAGACTTTCTCACCTTTAGATACTTGAGAATTCAATAGCCTTTTTTCATTTCATATACTCTCTATGTCTATGTTCTTTCAGGTTCAAAATACAATATTTCTGCTAGCTTAAAATTCTCAAAAATTCTGTGGATCTCCAGTGTATGTCAGAGACATTACTCCATTAGGCAAGAGATCCCTCCACAGATTTTTCTTAAATAACCTCATATCTATTTTTGTCTTCTGTTGAGATGGCTCAGGGGATCGATTCATCCTTAATCTCTTCCAATTGCTTTTTATTCAACTAAATATTCTGACCTTTTGATCTTTCTGAAGCACTGTATTTGAAAATGATTGTGAGGATTTTTGTCTCTGGGCCAAAATCCTATTGGGATCGTCTGGGGCCAACTATAGACAATTACAGGGCAGGTTTCATGAGAAAAATCTGTTCCCAAAACATCAAATTTGGTACCCATCCAAAGTCTTGTAGTAAGTAAAATCTTGCTTGGTACTTTCAGTTTAGCTTGTTTTTCTAATTGACCACTTCAAATATGATTCCCCAGCATTTTCTCTATGAAGAATGGATCTCTTAATTGTAGTGTGAAATTGAAAGTGTTAGTCACTCAGATGTGTCCAACTCTTTGTGACCCCACGGACTGTAGCCCACCAGGCTCCTCTGTCCATAGGATTTTCTCTTTGTAGAGTCCTTTGCTATCAGTGAAGGCTAAAAAATTTCTGAGTCATGAAGAAATTTTCATACTTTCTTTTTAGTTTAACAATTCTTCCATTAATCCAGCTCTTTCCTCTCTCATTCTACTTTGAATGTAAGAAGAAACCTGGTCATACCGTTAACATTTTGCTTGAAATTCTTTCAGATAAAAATCCATTTTCTTCATTTACAAGTTCAGCTTTTCATATAATAATGGGACATCATTCTGCTAATATTTCTTTCATGTAGCAAGAATCCTCTTTCCCAAATTTCCAATTTCCATTTCCTTCTGAACTATCACAAGCAGTGCTTTTAGTGCTCATATTTCTATAGTGTATTCAGATGGTTTAGGTAATCTCTAAGGCAGTATATGTTTTCTCTATCATACTTCCAACTTTGCCTCCTCCCTAGCACAGCTGTTAAACCCATATTAATACTACCAGTTTATTCAAGTAAATCTAGATGTTTTATTTATTTATTTATTTTACCTTTTTTTCTAATTTTATTTATTTTTAAACTTTACATAATTGTATTAGTTTTGCCAAATATCAAAATGAATCCACCACAGGTATACATGTGTTCAAGTAAATCTAGATGTTTTTTATCAAGACCTTTGAAATTCTTTAAGCTTCTTCCTACTTCCAAAGACACTTCCACATTTTTAGGTATTTGTCACAGTAGCACTCCACTTTTGGGTACCAAAATCTATAATACTTTTATATAGACTTGTAACAATTTACTAAATACTTAGTAGCTTAAACCGACACAGATTTATCATCTTGCATTTCTGTAGGTTAGAAGTCTGATTTGGTTCTCACTGGCTTAAATCCAGAGCATTTACAGGGCTTCATTGCCTTTTGAAGGCTCTGGGTAGTGAAAGGAAGTGAATCCATTTCCTTGTCTTCCAGCTTCTGCAATCCACTTCCATTTACTGGATCATGACCCCCTTCCTCCATCTTCAAAACGAGTAATGTTGCATTTCTCTGATCATTCTTGTATCAGCACATCTTCCTCTGATCCTTTTCTTCTGCCTCACAGAGACGTTTTTAAGGACTCTTGTGATTATTAAAATGCATTGGATTCACTTAAGTAATCCAATATAATGTCCCTATTTTAAGGAGAGTTAATTAATAAACATAATTTTGTGTGCAGCGCTTCCCAGATGGCTCAATGGTAAAAAACCCACTGGCCAATGCAGGAGATACGGTTTGATCCCTGGGTGGAGACTGGTGGACTCCATGGGGTCACAAAAGAATTGGACATGACTTAGTGACTAAATGACAACAATTTTGTTTGCAACCTTAATTCCCCTTTGCTGCATGATCTAACAAATGTGCAGGTTTCTGGAATTAGGACATGGACATCTATGAAAGGTTATTATTCTGCCTACCACATCAAGACTAAGATAGACATTACAGATGAATGTATAGTAACTACAGAGGCTAATAAATCCACTTACTAAATATCTCATGACATTTCTTTAAAATGGTATCAGACATAGATTTTTAAAATACCAACACACATCCCCATTATTTAATGATACGGCAGGACAAATAAATTTGTATTTAATAAAAATATTATGTGTACCCTCTTGGAGGGCATAAACAAAACCTGTGCACACCAGGACCCAGGAGAAAAGAGCAGTCACCTCAAAAGAGACAGAGCCAGACTTGCCTGTGAGTGTCCAGGAGTCTCTGGCCAAGGTGTAGGTCAACAGTGGCCTGCGGCAGGGTCAGGGGCACTGATCACAGCAATCCTGGGAGGCACCATGTGCTGGTATAAGTCCTTTTGTTCTTTTGAAGGCTTCAGGTCAAACTACAGGGAAAGACAGCCCCAACCATCAGTAGAAAATTGGATTAAAGATTTACTGAGCATGGATTAAATATTTACTTGCCCACAAGAGCAAAACCCAGTTTTTCCCACAGACAGTCCCTTAAGTTCTTGCCTTGGGAACCCCATGAACAGTATGAAAAGGCAAATAGATATGACACTGAAAGACGGACTCAGTGGTTTGGGAAATGGAAAAGAGCAGAAAAATACTTCCAGTAGAAATAAAGAGGCTGAGCCAAAGCAGAACCAATGCCCAGTTGTGGATGTGTCTAGTTGTGAAAGTAAAGTTCGCTGCTGTAAGAACAATATTGCAGAGGAGTCAGAATGTTAGGTTGATGAATCAAGGTAAATTGGAAGTGGTCAAATAGGGGATGACAAGATTGAACATCGACGTTTTAGGAATCAGTGAATTAAAATGGACCAGGATGGGTGAATTTAATTCAGATGACCATTATATCTATTACTTTGGGCAAGAATACCTTAGAAGAAATGGAGTAAAACTCATAATTAACAAGAATCCAAAAGGCAGTACTTGGGTGCAATCTCAAAAACAACAGAATGATTTCAGTTCATTTCCAAGCCAAACCATTAAACATAGTAATCCAAGTCTATGCCCCAACTATGAATGCCAAATAAACTGAAGTTAAATGGTGCTATGAAGACCTACAAGATCTTCTAAACTAACACCAAAAAAGATGTCCTTTTCATCATAGGGTGTTGGAATGCAAAGTGGGAAGTCAAGAGATACCTGGAGTAACAGACTCCAAGTTTGGTCTTGGAGTACAAAATGAAGAAGGGCAAAGGCTAAAAGAGATTTACCAAGCGAACACACTGGTCATACCTAACACCTTCTTCTAGCAACATGAGATGACTCTACACATGGACATCACCATATGGTCAATATGGAAATCAGACTGATTATATTTTTTGCAGCTAAAGATGGAGAAGCTCTATACATTCAGCAAAAACAAGACCAAGCTGACTGTGGCTCCGATCATGAACTCCTTATTGCAAAATTCAGACTTAAATTGAAGAAAATAGGGAAAACCACTCAGGTATAATTTACATCAGATCCCTTACAATTATATAGTGGAAGTGACAAATAGATTCAAGGGATTAGATCTGATTGACAGAGTGTCTGAAGAACTAAGAAAATTGCTGCACTCAGTATGCCAACAAATTTGGAAAACTCAGTGGCCACAGGACTGGAAAAAGTCAGTTTTCGTCCAATACAAAGAAGGGCAATGCCAAAGAAGGTTCAAACTACCTCACAATTGCACTCATTTCACAGGCTAGCAAAGTAATTTCTCAAAATCTTCCAAGATAGACTTTGATAGTATGTGAACTGAGAACCTCAAGATGTACAAACTGGATTTAGAAAAGAGAGAGGAACCAGAGATCAAATTGCCAACATCTGTTGGATCATAGAAAAAGCAAGAGAATTCCAGGAAAACACCTACTTCTGTTTCATTGACTAGGCTAAAGCCGTTGACTGTGTGGATCACAACAAACTGTGGAATATTTTTAAAGAGATGGAAATACCAAAACAACTGGGATTCCCTGACAGCTCAGTTGGTAAAGAATTCACCTGCAATGCAGGAGACCCTGGTTCAATTCCTGAGTTGGGAAGATCCAGTGCAGAAGGGATAGGCTATCCACGCCAGTTTTCTTGGGCTTCCTAATGGCTCAGCTGGTAAAAAAAAATTAGCCTGAAATGTAGGAGACCTGGGATCTCTGGGTTGGGAAGATCCCTGGGTTGGGAAGATTCCCTGAAGAAGTGAAAGGCTACCCACTCCAGTATTTTGGCCTGTAGAATTCCATGGACTGTATAGTCCATGGGGTCACAAAGAGTAGGACAAAACTGAGCAGCTTTCACTTTATCTTCCTCCTGTGAAACTCGTATTCAGGTCAAGAAGCAACAGTTAGAAGTGGACATTGAACATTGGTTCCAAATTGGACATTTGAAGACATTGAAGACTGGTTCCAAATTGGAAAAGGAGTATGTCAAGGCTGTATGTTGTCACCCTGCCTATTTAACTTTTATGCAGAACACATCATGTAAAATGCCAGGCTGGATGAAGCACAAGCTGGAATCAAGATTGCTGAGAGACATATCAACAACCTCATATATGCAGATGACACAACTATTATGGTAGAAAGTGAAGAGAAATTAAAGAGCCTCTTGATGAAGGTGAAAGAGGAGAGTGATAAAGCTGACTTAAAGCTCAACATTAAAAAAATTAGATCATGGCATAGAATCCCATCATGGCAAATAGATGGGGAAACAATGGAAACAGAGAAAGACTATTTTCTTGGACTCCAAACTCACTGCAGATAGTTACTGTAACCAAGATATTAAAAGATCCTTTCTCCTTGGAAGAAAACCTATGATCAACCTAGACAGCATATTAAAAAGCAGAGACATTACTTTGTTGACAAAGGTTCATATATTAAAAGCTATGGTTTTTTTACAGCAGTCATGTATATATGTGAGAGTTGGACCATAAAGAAGGCTGAGTGCTGAAAAACTAATGCTTTTGAACTGTGATGTTGGAGAAGACTCTTGAGAGTCAGTCCCTTGGACTGCAAGGAGATCCAACCAGTCCATCCTAAAGGAAATCAGTCCTGAATATTCATTGGAAAGACTGATGTTGAAGCTGAAGCTTCAATACTTTGGCCACCTGATGCAAAATGCCAACTCGCTGTAAAAGACCCTGATGCTGGGAAAGATTGAATGCAGGAGACAGGGACGACAGAGGATGAGATGGTTGGATAGTATCACAGACTCAATTGATATGAGTTAGAACGACCTCCAGGAAAAGGTGAAGGACAGGGAAACCTGGCGTGCTGCAGTCCAAGGAGTTGCAAGGAGGTGGACACTACTGAGGGATTAAACAACAAATAATAAAATTTCAGCCAAGATTGCAATAAAAAAAAAAAGCTAACAAGGTCTCAATTGTTCTGAGATATTCTGTAATGTATCCTCCCACAGAACTTTTAATAGTTGCAAGAAAAGTACAAAGATAATCCAAGAATTAATAACGATACCTAGGATTCAGGTTGTTTTCTGCCTTTAAAAGTTGTATAAATTTTACTTTCTGGGATGTGGAGAATCTTTGAAAATATGATGAGACAACAATATTAGAAGCATTTTGTTTACTTAAGGATGCTAAATTTTTGTTATTACATTTTCTTACCTTTAAGTAACAGGAGTTAAAAATTCAACAGCATGGACTTTTTTGTTTGTTTTTTCAAAGACAAATTGCGTTGGTATTTAATATGGTCTTAAAACATGTCCACAAAGATGCTGAGATTGGTTTTAGTCTAATTTTTGTAACCTAGGCACTACTTCATATCCTTATTAATTTTTTGACTTTTTTCATAAAGATATTTAACTATACTTTAAATATCCCCCTTTCTCAACTGTTAACACTAAATCAACTTAGTTATGATGTCAGTATCTTAGATCTAAAGGTGTTCAATTTCAGGACCATACACTGAAATGCATTACTTGAAATCTTTTTTGCATTAAATGAGTAATAAAGGAAAGTATGTTCACTTGCTTATTTTTAATTCAATATCCTTATACTTGCTTAAAACTTGTCACAGTATCACCAACTGGTATTTTCTGTTATTAAAGGCTAGACCAAATATATAAGATGTAAAAAATGGTTTTTATATCCTCAATTCAGTTCAGTTCAGTTCAGTTCAGTAGCTCAGTCGTGTCCAACTCTTTGCGACCCCATGAACCGCAGCACACCAGACCTCCCTGTCCATCACCAACTTCCAGAGTTAACCCAAACTCATGTCCATAGAGTCGGTGATGCCATCCATCCATCTCATCCTCTGTCGTCCCCTTCTTCTCCTGCCCCCAATCCCTCCCAGCATCAGAGTCTTTTCCAGTGAGTCAACTCTTCGCATGAGGTGGCCAAATTATCGGAGTTTCAGCTTCAACATCAGTCCTTCCAATGAACACCCAGGACTGATCTCCTTTAGAATGGACTGGTTGGATCTCCTTGCAGTCCAAGGGACTCTCAAGAGTCTTCTCCAACACCACAGTTCAAAAGCATCAATTCTTCAGCACTCATCTTTCTTCACAGTCCAACTCTCACATCCATACATGACCACTGGAAAAACCATAGCCTTGACTAGACGGACCTTTGTTGGCAAAGTAATGTCTCTCTGCTTTTGAATATGCTATCTAGGTTGGTCATAACTTTCCTTCCAAGGAGTAAGAGTCTTAATTTCATGGCTGCAGTCACCATCTGCAGTGATTTTGGAGCTCCCCAAAACAAAGACTGATACTGTTTCCACTGTTTCCTCATCTATTTCCCATGAAGTGATGGGACCAGATGCCATGATCTTAGTTTTCAGAATGTTGAGCTTTAAGCCAACTTTTTCACTCTCCACTTTCACTTTCATCAAGAGGCTTTTTAGATCCTCTTCGCTTTCTGCCATAAGGGTGGTGTCATCTGCATATATGAGGTTATTGATATTTCTTGTTTCTATAGCTTCTGGTAAATATTTAAATAGGTTATTATCTGATTAGGTTAATGCTACAAAAAAATGTGCTAGTTTTGTAGTTTAACTTATTTCCACTCTGGATTTCTTCTTCTTTTTTTTTTTTTAGAGAGAGAATAAGATTTAAGATCTTCTTAGGGCCAAATATGGTTGAAACTTAAAAATGCCAATACTATAGTACAATTACTACTATTTACTTCTGGATTTATATCACTGACATTGAAGCACTTTTTGAAACAAAGGTGTGAATATTAATTAATTTGTGTCGTTATTTAAGAAATAGATAGAATAATGTGAAAAAAGACTAAATGACTTCCAAGATCCTAAAGTGAAACTGCAGTGAAAGCAGCTTAGTCAGTTCAAAACTATGTTTATTAAGGATCTCTAATACTTGCCTCATGTTAGTCACTCAGTCATATCCTACTCTTTGCAACCCCATGGACTATAAGCCTGTCAGATCTCCCTGTCCATGGAATTCTCCAGGTAAGAATACTGAATTTAGTTGCTTTTCCCTTCTCCAGGACAGCTTCCTGACCAAGGGATTGAACCCATGGCTCCTGTGTCTCTTGCACTGTAGGGAGATTCTTTACCATCTGAGGCTCCCTTAAAAAGAGATAATTAATCAAATAATTAAATCTTATAATAGGGCAATAAAAAACCCTTTTAAATTTGTGAAACAAGTTCAGGAACTATAGGAAAATAATTGTTTTCATCAAATCTTCAAGTATCACAGCACTAAAACCTAGTAAGAGAGAATGAACTTTGTTTGAACTCTGCAGACTAACATTTTTTTTTTTTATCATTGTTAATATATTTCACTAGCATTAACAGGTCTCTGTGAGTTCCCTCTTGTGGCTAATCTAAAATATAAAAAAATTTTTCTTCATTTACCTATGATGGTTCTTCAATAGGGAGATGACACAATATAACAGCCAGCTGCATGAGAGATTTGTGTTTCAAATTCTTTTCTGGAGTAGTTTCTTAAATCTGTTGGTGATTAGCATACATATTTTATGCCACTGTTATAGAGAGAAATATATTTTGCCAATTATTTTTCCCAGTTATTTCCAAACATATCAAAAGAATTGTAAACTAGATTATAACACAAATATCATCTAGGAAATAGTAAAAGGTTTCCTATGTGCATATAATATAGAAGCACATGAAGCACTTGAAGCACTTTTTATTGTCTCAAAGGGGAAATACTGTTACAACTATTTTGAAATATTTAGGGGACTTAAGACAGTTTGCATTTTATACCTTAGAGATGTGCTCATATTTCCTCATCCTACAACCATTTTATCTCTACCAATCATACTGCATCATTTCCTATTGTAGAATATAGTCATTTAGGTTCATACCTAGCTTATCTTCTTTAATAAATCATAATCCTCTTGCTAGATTCGTATCTGATTGAACTCTACACATCCCCCAAACTCTTGGTTTAGAGCCCCGATATATGGTCAATAATACAAATATAATTATGAATTCTCATAATCATGAAACAGGGATATATATTATGTGTGGACATTTAAATAAATATGAATAATGCAAAATATTTAATTTCAATAAAAATGGTCTGTATTTACAAGATAATCTGATAAAATACTTTTGTTTTTCTTTTTCATTTGCAGTTAAACTGATGATTTGTAATTTTATGACAGAAACTTCATAGTAGGTGCATGCTTGCTAAGTCACTTCATTCCTGTCTGACTCTTTGTGACCCTGTGGAATGTAGACTACCAGGCCCCTCTGCCCTTTGGATTCTCCAAGCAAGAATACTGGAGTGGGTTGCCAAGCTCTCCCCCAGGGGATCTTCCCCACCGAGGGATCAAACCCGCATTTCTTACGTCTCCTGCATTGACAGGTGGGTTCTTTACCACTAGTGCCACCTGGAAAGCCCCTCATGATGGGTTAGTGGGGCTTCCCTGGTGGCTCAGAGGTTAAAGCATCTGCCTGGAATGCAGGACGCCTGCGTTCGATCCCTGGGTCGGGAAGATCCCGTGGAGAAGGAAATTACAACCTACTCCAGTACTCTTGCCTGGAGAATCCCATGGAGGGAGGAGCCTGGTAGGCTACAGTCCATGGGGTCACAAGAATCGGACAAGACTGAGTGACTTCACTTTCTTTCTTTCTTTCTAAATTATCTTCACGAGACTACATATTGGGTTATCTTACAACAAAACCAGTTATGTATCATGACTTCTAAAATTATATCAGATGGGATATTGGTAAGATATATTGATTAGATATTAGTGTAGATTGAATTGTAAATGCACAAAAGAGATTAATGTTAATCAACTAACTCAACAGAAGAGCTCATAGAACTTATAGAGTAAAGAGTGTTTCATAAGAAGTCAATAAAGACAGAGTCCTCATACTGACTGTACATAGTGATTGCCTGGATGGACTCTGGGCTGAAATTCTATTTAAGTGATCTGGGGTGTGGTCCTGACATCAGTAGTTTTTAAAAGCATCTGTAGATGGGGAAACAGTGGAAACAGTGTCAGACTTTATTTTTCTGGGCTCCAAAATCACTGCAAATGGTGACTGCAGCCATGAAATTAAAAGACGCTTACTCCTTGGAAGGAAAGTTATGACCAACCTAGATAGTATATTCAAAAGCAGAGACATTACTTTGCCAACAAAAGTTCGTCTAGTCAAGGCTATGGTTTTTCCTGTGGTCATGTATGGTTGTGAGAGTTGGACTGTGAAGAAGGCTGAACGCTGAAGAATTGATACTTTTGAACTGTGGTGTTGGAGAAGACTCTTGAGAGTCCCTTGTACTACAAGGAGATCTAACCAGTCCATTCTGAAGGAGATCAGCCCTGGGATTTCTTTGGAAGGAATGACGCTAAAGCTGAAACTCCAGTACTTTGGCCACCTCATGGGAAGAGTTGACTCATTGGAAAAGACTCTGATGCTGGGAGGGATTGGGGGCAAGAGAAGAAGGGGATGACAGAGGATGAGATGGCTGGATGGCATCACTGACTTGATGGGCATGAGTCTGAGTGAACTCTGGGAGTTGGTGTTGGACAGGGAGGCCTGGCGTGCTGCGATTCATGGGGTTGCAAAGACTTGGACACGACTGAGCGACTGATCTGATCTGATCTGATTCTATGCAAACACATAATGCCACTGTGTAGATTTCAGCATGATACAGATGATGCACAGACTTGTCAGTGTTACTAAGGATTTGGAATTCATCCTCAGGCAGTGGAAAGTCAGTGTGCAGGTGGCTCAGTTGTGTCCTACTCTTTGCGACCCCGTGGACTGTAGCCTGCCAGTTTCCTCTGTCCATGGCATTTCCCAGACAAGAATACTGGAGTCGGTTGCCATTTCCTCCTCCAAGGGATCTTCCCGATCCAGGAATCGGACCCTCATTTCCTTCATCTCTTGCATTGGCAGGAGGATTCTTTACCACTGAGCCATCTGGAAAGTCACTACTAGGTTTTAAGCAAGGTAATCATAAATTCTCATTTTATTATTGGAGGAAGAGTGAATCGTATAGAAGAAAAGACAGAAATGGAAAACTAATTAGAGAACTGATCCAAAAGAGGGAAAACAGTGATCAAGAGTAGTATGATGTCAAAGAACAAAAATAAAAGTTTTAATAATTGATGAAGTACTCTCTTGAGTAATTCTTGTTCATCCTTCTTAACAGTTATTTTTCTCTATAAGCCTCTGTTTATGTTATTTATAAAACAAGAATGTTATTGTTAAATTAAACTTGTAGCTGCACAGATTATATGAGCTAACCTAGTAAGATGTTTTGAAATATAAACACTTATTATCTATCAACTATATCATTTGCTTTAAGTGTATTGGCTTAAAAGATAGTTTGAACGACAATGGTTCATTGACACATTCAGCTGTCTATTAAGAATATTTTATTTGCAAAACAGTAGATACAATGCTTTCTCCTTTCTATTTTCAAGAGTGAGTATATATTAGAGTTCTTATTTTTCTAATCAACATTGGTAATGAAAAGTGGGAGAAACAAAAGTTGGGAAAAGACATCCAAAATAGTAATTCAAGAAAGGTCCTTTATGTAACAACCATTAAGAATTTTGGAATTCAATAACGAAAAATCCCATTACATTATAAATTTCTTCCTGACTTGGTATTTCTTTCTCTCTCTCTCTTTTTTTTTTAATTATTGACTATGTTATGTTTATTTTTATAAATTACTTATCATATAATTGGTCCACTTTTTAAAATTAGTTTTTTTAATACAAATTTATTTATTTTAATTGGAGGCTAATTACTTTACAATATTATACTGGTTTTGCTATACATCAACATGAATCTACCACAGGTGTACACGTGTTCCCCATCCTGAACCCTCCTCCCACCTCCCTCCCCATATCATCCCTCTGGGTCACCCCAGTGCACCAGCCCGTGCATCCTGTATCATGCATTGAACCTGGACTGGTGATTTGTTTCACATATGATATTATACATGTTTCAATGACATTCTCCCAAATCATCCCACCCTCGCCCTCTCCCACAGAATCCAAAAGACGGTTCTATACATCTGTGTCTCTTTTGCTGTCTTGCATACAGGGTTATTGTTACCATCATTCTAAATTCCATATATGTGCATTAGCTGCAGTCCATGGGGTCGTGAAGAGTCAGATACGACTGAGTGACTTCACTTTCCCTTTACACTTTCATGCATTGGAGAAGGAAATGGCAACCCACTCCAGTGTTCTTGCCTGGAGAATCCCAGGGACGGGGGAGCCTGGTGGGCTGCCATCTATAGGGTCACACAGAGTTGGACATGACTGAAGTGACTTAGCAGCATACTGTATTAGTGTTTTTCTTTCTGGCTTACTTCACTCTGTATAATAGGCTCCAGTGTCATCCACCTCATTAGAACTGATTCAAATGTATTCTTTTTAATGGCTGAGTAATACTCCATTGTGTATATGTATCACACCATTCTTATCCATTCGTCTGCTGATGGACATCTAGGTTGCTTCCATGTCCTGGCTATTATAAACAGTGCTGTGATTAACATTGGGATACATATGTCTCTTTCAATTCTGGTTTCCTCAATGTGTATGCCCAGCAGTGAGATTGCTGGGTCGTATGGCAATTCTACTTCAAGTTTTTTAAGGAATCTCCACTCTGTTCTCCATAGTGGCTTACTAGTTTGCATTCCCACCAGCAGTGTAAGAGGGTTCCCTTTTCTCCACACCCTCTCCAGCATTTATTGCTTGTAGACTTTTGATAGCAGCCATTCTGACTGGCTTGAAATGGTACCTCATTGTGGTTTTGATTTGCATTTCTCTGATAATGAGTTGAAGAAAGTAGGGAAAACCACTAGACCATTCAGGTATGACCTAAATCAAATCCCTTATGATTATACAGTGGAAGTGAGAAATAGATTTAAGGGCCTAGATCTGATAGATAGAGTGCCTGATGAACTATGGATGGAGGTTCGTGACATTGTACAGGAGACAAGGATCAAGACCATCCCCATGGAAAAGAAATGCAAAAAAGCAAAATGGCTGTCTGAGGAGGCCTTAAAAATAGCTGTGAAAAGAAGAGAAGCGAAAAGCAAAGGAGCAAAGGAAAGATATAAGCATCTGAATTCAGAGTTCCAAAGAATAGCAAGAAGAGATAAGAAAGCCTTCTTCAGCGATCAATGCAAAGAAATAGAGGAAAACAGCAGAATGTGAAAAACTAGAGATCTCTTCAAAAAAATTAGAGATACCAAGGGAACATTTCATGCAAAGATGGGCTGGATAAAGGACAGAAATGGTATAGACCTAACAGAAGCAGAAGATATTAAGAAGAGGTGGCAAGAATACACAAAAGAACTGTACAAAAAAGATCTTCATGACCAAGATATTCATGATGGTTTGATCACTCACATAGAGCCAGACATCCTGGAATGTGAAGTCAAATGGGCCTTACAAAGCATCACTATAAACAAAGTTAGTGGAGGTGAAGAAATTCCAGTTGAGGTATTTCAAATCCTAAAAGATGATGCTGTGAAAGTGCTGCACTCAATATGCCAGCAAATTTGGAAAACTCAGCAGTGGCCATAGGACTGGAAAAGGTCAGTTTTCATTGCAATCCCAGTGAAAGGCAATGCCAAAAAATGCTCAGACTATGGCACAATTGCACTTATCTCACAAGCTAGTAAAGTAATGGTCAAAATTCTCCAAGCCAGGCTTCAGCAATACATGAATTCTGAACTTCCAGATGTTCAAGCTGGTTTTGGAAAAAGAAGACGAACCAGAGATCAAATTGCCAACATCCACTGGATCATGGAAAAAGCAAAAGAGTTCCAGAAAAACATATATTTCTGCTTTATTGACTATGCCAAAGCCTTTGACTGTGTGGATCACAATAAACTGTGAAAAATTCTGAAAGAGATGGGAATACCAGACCACCTGACCTGCCTCTTAAGAAATCTGTATGCAGGTCAGGAAGCAACAGTTAGAACTGGACATGGGACAACAGACTGGTTCCAAATAGGAAAAGGAGTACGTCAAGGCTGTATATTGTCACCCTGCTTATTTAACTTATATGCAGAGTACATCATGAGAAACGCTGGGCTGGAAGAAGTACAAGCTGGAATCAAGATTGCTGGGAGAAATCTCAATAACCTCAGATATGCAGACGACACCACCCTTATGGCAGAAAGCTAAGAGGATCTAAAAAGCCTCTTGATGAAAGTGAAAGAGGAGAATGAAAAAGTTGGCTTAAAGCTCAACATTCTGAAAACGAAGATCATGACATCTGGTCCCATCAGTTCATGGGAAATAGATGGATAAACATTGGAAACTGTGTCAGACTTTATTTTTCTGGGCTCCAAAATCACTGCAGATGGTGACTGCAGCCATGAAATTAAAAGACGCTTACTCCTTGGAAGAAAAGTTATGACCAAACTAGATAGCATATTGAAAAGCAGAGACATTACTTTGCCAACAAAGGTCTGTCTAGTCAAGGCTATGATTTTTCCAGGGGTCATGTATGGATGTGAGAGTTGGACTGTGAAGAAAGCTGAGCGCTGAAGAATTGATGTCTTTGAACTGTTGTGTTGGAGAAGACTCTTGAGAGTCCCCTGGACTGCAAGGAGATCCAACCAGGCCATTCTGAAGGAGATCAGCCCTGGGATTTCTTTGGAGGGAATGATGCTGAAGCTGAAACTCCAGTAGTTTGGACACCTCATGGGAAGAAGTGACTCATTGGAAAAGACTCTGATGCTGGGAGGGATTGGTGGCTGGAGGAGAAGGGGACGACAGAGGATGAGATGGCTGGATGGCATCACTCACTCAATGGACGTGAGTCTGAGTGAACTCTGGGAGTTGGTGTTGGACAGGGAGGCCTGGCGTGCTGCGATTCATGGGGTCGAAAAGCGTCGGACACGACTGAGCGACTGAACTGAACTGATAATGAGTGATGGTGAGCATCTTTTCAGATGTTTGTTAGCCATTTCTGTCTTCTTTGGAGAAATGTTGTTTAGTTCTTGTCCCATTTTTTGATTGGGTCGTTTATTTTTCTGGAATTGAGCTGCAGGAGTTGCTTGTATATTTTTGAGATTAGTTGTTTATCAGTTGCTTCATTTGCTATTATTTTCTCCCATTCTGAAGTCTGTCTTTTCACTTTGCTTATAGTTTCCTTTGTTGTGCAGAAGCTTTTAATATTAATTAGGTCCCATTTGGCTTTTTTTGCTTTTATTTCCAATATTCTGGGAGGTGGATCATAGAGGATCCTGCTGTGATGTATGTCGGGGAGTGTTTTGCCTATGTTCTCCTCTAGGAGTTTTATAGCTTCTGATCTTACATTTAGATCTTTAATCCATTTTGAGTTTATTTTTGTGTATGGTGTTAGAAAGTGTTCTGCTAAGTCACTTCAGTTGTGTCCGATTCTGGGAGACCCCATAGATGGCAGCCCACCAGGCTCTGTCATTCCTGGAATTCTCCAGGAAAGAACACTGGAGTGGGTTGCCATTTCCTTCTCCAATGCATGAAAGTGAAAAGTGAAAGGGAAGTTGCTCAGGCGTGTCCGACTCTTCGTGGCCCCATGGACTGCAGCCTACCAGGCTCCTCCACCCATGGGATTTTCCAGGCAAGAGTACTGAAGTGGGGTGCTGTTCTAGTTTCATTCTTTTATGAATGGTTGACCAGTTTTCCCAGCACCACTTGTTAAAGAGATTGTCTTTTCTCCATTGTATATTCTTGCTTCCTTTGTCAAAAATAAGATGTCCATAGGTGTGTGGATTTATCTCTGGGCTTTCTATTTTTTTTCCATTGATCTATATTTCTGTCTTTGTGCCAGTATCATACTGTCTTGATGACTGTGACTTTGTAGTAGAGCCTGAAGTCAGGCAGGTTGATTCCTCCAGTTCCATTCTTCTTTCTTGAGATTGCTTTGGCTATTCGAGTTTTTTTGGATTTCCATACAAATTGTGAAATTATTTGTTCTAGCTCTGTGAAAAATACCATTGGTAGCTTGATAGGGATTGCATTGAATCTATAGATTGCTTTGGGAGTATACTCATTTTCAGCATATTGATTCTTCCAATCCATGAACATGGTATATTTCTCCATTTATTAGTGTCCTCTTTGATTTCTTTCACCAGTGTTTTATAGTTTTCTAACTATGGGTCTTTAGTTTCTTTAGGTAGATATATTCCTAAGTATTTTATTCTTTTGGTTGCAATGGTGAATGGAATTGTTTCCTTAAATTCTGTTTCTATTTTCTCATTATTAGTGTATAGGAATGCAAGGGATTTCTGTGTGTTGATTTTATATCCTGCAACTTTATTATATTCATTGATTAGCTCTAGTAATTTTCTAGTGGAGTCTTTAGGGTTTTCTATGTGGAGGATCATGTCATCTGCAAACAGTGAGAGTTTTATTTCTTCTTTTCCAATTTGGATTCATTTTATTTCTTTTTCTGCTCTGTTTGCTGTGGCCAGAACTTCCAAAACTGTGTTGAATAGTAGTGGTGAAAGTGGGCACCCTTGTCTTTTTCCTGCCTTTAGGGGAAATGCTTTCAATTTTTCACCATTGAGGATAATGTTTGCTGTGGGTTTGTCACATATAGCTTATATTATATTGAGGTATGTTCCTTCTCGGAGAAGGCAATGGCACCCCACTCCAGTACTCTTGCCTGGAAAATCCCATGGATGGAGGAGCCTGGTAGGCTGCAGTCCACGGGGTCGCTAAGAGTCGGACACGACTGAGCAACTTCACTTTCACTTTTTCTCTTTCATGCATTGGAGAAGGAAATGGCAACCCACTCCAGTGTTCTTGCCTGGAGAATCCTAGGGGCAGGAGAGCCTGGTGGGCTGATGTCTATGGGGTCACACACAGTCGGACACTACTGAAGTGACTTGGCAGCAGCATGTTCCTTCTCTTCCTGCTTTCTGAGAGTTTTTATCATAAATAGATGTTGAATTTTGTCAAAGGCTTTCTCTGCATCTACTGAGAGAATCATATGGCTTTTATTTTTCAATTTGTTAATGTGGTGTATTACATTCATTGATTTGCAGATATTGAAGAATCCTTGCATCCCTGAGATAAAGCCCACTTGGTCATGGTGTATGATCTTTTTTAATATGTTGTTGCATTCTGACTGCTAGAATTTTGTTAAGGATTTTTGCATCTATGTTCATCAGTGATATTGGCCTGTAGTTTTCTTTTATTGTGGCATCTTTGTCAGGTTTTGGTATTAGGGTGATGGTGGCCTCATATAATGAGTTTGGAAGTTTGCCTTCCTCTGCAATTTTCTGGAAGAGTTTGAGTAGGATAGGTGTTAGCTCTTCTCTAAATTTTTGGTAGAATTCAACTGTGAAGCCGTCTGGATCTGGGCTTTTGTTTGCTGGAATATGTCTGATTATAGTTTCAATTTCCATGCTTGTGATGGGTCTGTTAAGATTTTCTATTTTTTCCTGGTTCAGTTTTGGAAAGTTATACTTTTCTAAGAATTTGTCCATTTCTTCCATGTTGTTCATTTTATTGGCATATAATCACTGAAAGTAGTCTCTTATGGTCCTTTGTATTTCTGGGTTGTCTGTTGTGATCTCTCCATTTTCATTTCTAATTTTATTGATTTGATTTTTCTCCCTTTGTTTCTTGATGAGTCTGGCTAATGGTTTGTCAATTTTATTTATCCTTTCAAAGAACCAGCTTTTGGCTTTGTTGATTTTTGCTATGGTCTCTTTTGTTTCTTTTGCATTTATTTCTGCCCTAATTTTAAAGATTTCTTTCCTTCTACTAACCCTAGGGTTCTTCATTTCTTCCTTTTCTAGTTGCTTTAGGTGTAGAGTTAGGTTATTTATTTGACTTTTTTCTTGTTTCTTGAGGTATGCCTGTATTGCTATGAACCTTCCCCTTAGCACTGCTTTTACAGTGTCCCACAGGTTTTGGGTTGTTGTGTTTTCATTTTCATTAGTTTTTATGTATTTTTTGATTTCTTCTGTGATTTGTTGATTATTCAGCAGCATGTTGTTCAGCCTCCATATGTTGGCATTTTTAATAGTTTTTCTCCTGTAATTGAGATCTAATCTTACTGCATTGCAGTCAGAAAAGATAGTTGGAATGATTTCAATTTTTTTGAATTTACCAAGGCTAGATTTATGGTCCAGGATGTGATCTATCCTGGAGAAGGTTCCCTGTGTGCTTGAGAAAAAGGTGAAATTCATTGTTTTGGGGTGAAATGTCCTATAGATATCAATTAGGTCTAACTGGTCTGTTGCATCATTTAAAGCATGTGTTTACTTGTTAATTTTCTGTTTAGTTGATCTATCCATAGGTGTGAGTGGGGTATTAAAGTCTCCCACTATTATTGTGTTATTGTTAATTTCCTCTTTCATACTTGTTAGCATTTGTCTTACATACTGAAGTTCTCGTATGTTGGGTACATATATATTTATAATTGTTATATCTTTTTATTGGACTGATCCTTTGATAATTATGCAGTGTCTTTCTTTGTCTCTTTTCACAGCCTTTGTTTTAAAGTCTATTTTATCTGATATGAGTATTGCTATTCCTAGTTTCTTTTGGTATCTATTAGCATGGAATATCTTTTTTCAGCCCTTCACTTTCAGTCTGTATGTGTCCCTTGTTTCAAGGTGGGTCTCTTGTAGACAACATATATAGGGATCTTGTTTTTTTTTTTTTTTTTTATCCATTCAGCCGATCTTTGTCTTTTGGTTGGGGCATTCAACCCATTTGCTAAGTATGATCATATTGCTATTTACTTTATTGTTTTTGGTTTGAGTTTATACACCCTTTTTGTGTTTCCTGTCTAGAGAAGATCCTTTAGTATTTGTTGGAGAGTTAGTTTGGTGGTGCTGAATTCTCTCAGCTTTTGTTTGTCTGTAAAGCTTTTGATTTCTCCTTCATATTTGAATGAGATCCTTGCTGGGTACAGTAATCTGGGCTGTAGGTTATTTTTCTTTCATCACTTTAAGTATATCCTGCCATTCCCTCCTGGCTTGAAGAGTTTCTATTGAAAGATCAGCGGTTATCCTTATGGGAATCCCCTTGTGTGTTATTTGTTGTTTTTCCCTTGCTGCTTTTAATATTAGTTCTTTGTGTTTGATCTTTGTTAATTTGATTAATATTTGTCTTGGGGTGTTTCACCTTGAGTTTATCCTGTTTAGGACTCTCTGGGTTTCTTGGACTTGGGTGATTATTTCCTTCCCCATTTTAGGGAAGTTTTCAACTATTATCTCCTCAAGTATTTTCTCATGGTCTTTCTTTTTGTCTTCTTCTTCTGGGACCCCTATGATTCAAATGTTTGGGCGTTTAACATTGTCCCAGGGGTCTCTGAGATTGTCCTAATCTCTTAATTCGTTTTTCTTTTTTCCTCTCTGATTCATTTATTTCTACCATTCTATCTTCTAATTCACTAATCCTATCTTCTGCCTCCATTATTCTACTATTTGTTCCCTCCAGAGTGTTTTTGATCTCATTTATTGCATTAATCATTCTATATTGACTCTTTTTTATTTCTTCTAGGTCCTTGTTAAACCTTTCTTGCATCTTCTCAATCCTTGTCTCCAGGTTATTTATCTGATATTCCATTTTATTTTCAAGATTTTGGATCATTTTCACTATCATTATTCAGACTTTTTTAGAGGTAGATTCCCTATCAGGGAATAGGGAATAGGGAATCAAGTAAATTCCCTATCTCTTCCTCTTTTGTTTGATTTGGTGGGCATTTATTCTGTTCCTTTACCTGCTGGGTATTTCTCTGTCTCTTCATCTTGTTTATATTGCTGAGTTTGGGGTGGCCTTTCTGTATTTTGGCAGTTTGTGGAGTTCTTTTTATCGTGGAGTTTCCTCACTGTGGGTGGGGTTTTACCCGTGGCTTGTCAAGGTTTCCTGGTTAGGGAAGCTTGTGTCAATGTTCTGGTGGGTGGAGCTGGATTTTTTCTCTCTGGAGTACAATGAAGTGTTCAGTAATGAGTTATGAGATGTCCATGGTTTTGGAGTGACTTTGGGCAGCCTGTATATTGAAGCTCAGGGCTATGTTTCTGTGTTGATGGAGAATTTGCATGGTATGTCTTGCTCTGGAACTTGTTACCCTTGGGTGGTGCTTGGTTTCAGTGTAGGTATGGAGGCATTTGATAAGCTCCTGTCGATTAATGTTCCCTGGAGTCAGGAGTTCTCTGGTGTTCTCAGGATTTTGACTTAATCCTCCTGCTTCTGGTTTTCAGTCTTATTTTTACAGTAGCCTCAAGACTTCTCCATCTATACAGCATTGTTGATAAAACATCTAGGTTAAAGATGAAAAGTTTCTTCACAGTGAGGGACACCCGGAGAGGTTCACAGAGTTACATGGAGAGGAGAAGAGGCAGGAGGGAGATACAGGTGACCAGGATGAGATGAGGGGGAAAAAAGAGAGGAGAGAGCAAGCTAGCCAGTAAACGCTTCCTTATGTGTGCTCCACAGTCTGGACTGTTCAGAGATGTTCACAGAGTTACACAGAGAAGAGAAGAGGGAGGAAGGAGACAGAGGTGGCCAGGAGGATAAAGGGGGGAGTCAAAAGGAGAGAGACAGATCCAGCCAGTTATCAGTTCCCTAAGTGTTCTCCAGCATCTGGAACACACAAAGAGATTCACAGAGTTGGGTAGAGAAGAGAAGGGGGAGGGAGGAGATAGAGGCAACCTGATGGAGAAAAAAGGAGAGTCCAAAGCAGGAGAGAGCAGTCAAACCAGTAATCTTGCTCCCAAGGAAAAATGGGTACTGAAGATTGGATTCTTAAAGGTACAAAAGTGATAACAAATACCAAAAAGCAAAGACTAAACCTCTTTGGTAGAGGTTGGATGTTCAAAAATACCATATTAAAGAAAGAAACAAAAAAATTGTCACAAAAATTATAAAATATATGTGTATGAAGTTTCCTTTAAAAAGTGGGGTCTCTCTCTCTCTCTTTTTTTTTTTTTTTTGCAAATTAATAGTAGGTTATAAAAATCAAAATTAAAGGAGTAATAGAGGACTTAAAATAGAAAAAAAATTAGAAAGAAATTAAAGAATGATAGTAAAAATAGTGAAAATATATCTAGGACTTTCTCTGGTGATGTTGTGGGCAGTGTGGGGTCCATTCATTTTCAGATAGTTCCTTGATTTGGCTTATATTTCTCAAGATCTATAGGCCCCTTCCTATGTAGTCAGTACTAACTACAGGGTTTTAATCTATTGTTCCTGTCACTTCCAAGGAGGTTCCCCCTGGTTTAGCTTCTTCTGTTTGCTGGTCTCTTCAGTGTCTAATTTCTACCCTGACACAAGGGGTCGGTGGTGGACACTATTTTAGGCTCACTTGTTCAGTCATGCTGTTGGGAGGGAGGGACGCTGCAAACAAATAACACTGGTGTGTGCTCTCAGTGTATCAGCCACACTGGGTTTGCCTCCGCTCACAGCGTGTGTGCTTTCCCTGTCTACAGTGCTTAGGCTCTAGGTTGCTCTGCCGAGAACTGTCTGAGGCCAGCCCTGGGTTGTATGCACTTCTCAGGTCTAAGCTGCTCAGGTTCAGGTACTCAGGTAGTCCTCAGAGGCGCAGACTCGGTTGGACCTGCGTTTTGTGCCTTTCCCAGGTCTGAGCAGCTCAGGTGACCAGGTGTTTGGCAAGCGCAGTCACCTCCCCCATCCCTGCTGCTCGGTTTTCTGGGTGTACAACCGGCGCACCTTCTCAGGTGGATGCTGACTGTCCAGAATCCCAAGAAGTCTTGGTTAGCCATGAAGCCTGCTTTCAGTTTGGTAGATAATGCCTCTCTGGGGCTGTGATTGCCCCTTTCAGGCTCTGACTACCCTCACCTGCCTGTCACCGGAGGATGGTGGGCTGGCCTGCAGCTGGATAGCTCTGCTCAGCTCTTTGTCCTGTGTGTAGGCTTGCTGATGTCTTAGGTTAGGGCTTTTCGCTTGGTAGCTATCCCACAATCTGGTTTGCTATCCCGTTAGTTCCCTCAGATTGCCCTCTAAGCAATGCAGGTGGCGCCTCCCTGCCCAGCCCCCTTTTGCTAGTGGCGGATGCAGGCGTCTGTGCTGCTTCTCCACTGGGGGAGTTACCGTTGGGCATGTAATCTGTGGGTTTTAATTATTTATTTATTTTTCCTCCTGGTTATGTTGCTCTCTGTGGTTCCAAGGCTTGCCACAGACTCGGCAGTGAGCGTTGTTTCCTGGTGTTTGGAAACTTTTCTCTTTTTTAAGACTGTCTTCTTGAGTCTTAGCTATTTCTTTCTCTTTAGCTTCTATAATTGACTGTTTTTAAAATATCATGTCAAAAGTCAAAATACTTTATTATAAGATTAAAGAGATATTTTATTGCTGGACAGTATTACTATGACCTATTTTCAAAACATATTTAAGAAATATATTAAGAAATTAACATCTAAATATTGATATTTAATGGGGTGCCCAGTGGCTCAGGGGTAAAGAACCTGCCTGCAATGCAGGAGGCAAGTGTTCCATATGAGTTGGGAAGATCCCTTGGAAAAGTAAATGGCAACTCACTCCAGTATTCTTGAGTGCGAAATCTCACAGACAGAGGAGCCTGTCAGACTAAGTCACAAAATAGATATGACTTAGTGACTAAACAACAACACATGAAAAATAAATTTGTCACTACTCAGAAAAAGACTCAGGAAAACTTAGGTTTCCCATATTAAGATATAAATTGGAAACATAATGGATATATCTAAGGAAACATTTCACACAATGTTTGGCATGATAAAGGACAGAAATGGTAAGGACCAAACAGAAACAGAAGAGATTAAGAAGAGATGGCAAGAATACACAGAACTATTCAAAAAAAGGTCTTAATGACCTGGATGACCACGATGGTGTGGTTACTCACCTACACCCAGACATCTTGGAGTGTGAAGTTAAGTGGGCCTTGGGTAACATTATTACAAAGCTAGTGGAGCTGATGGAATTTAAATCTATTTAAAATCCTAAATGATGATACTGTTAAAGTGCTTCACTCAATACGCCAGCAAATCTGGAAAACTCAGCAGTGGCCACAGGACTGGAAGAGGTCAGTTTTCATCCCAATCACAAAGAACTGCAATGCAAAAATGCTCAGACTACCATACAGGTCTGCTCCTTTCACATGCTGTTAAGGGTATGCTCAAAATCCTAGCTAGGCTTCAGCAGTATGTGAACCAAGAACTTCCAGATGTAACAGCTGGGTTTAGAAAAGGCAGAGGAACCAGAGATCAAACTGCTGACATTTCCTAGATCATAGAGAAAGCAAAGAAATTCCAGAAAAACATCTACTTTGCTTTGTGGACTGTGCTAAAGCATTTACTGTGTGAATCACAATGAACTGTGGAAAATTCTTGAGAAGATGGGTATACCAGACCATCTTATCAGCCTCCTGGGAAGCTTGTATACAAGTCAAGAAGCAACAGTTAGAACCAGACATGGAAGAAATGAATGGCTCAAAATTGGGAAAGGAGTGCATAAAGGCTGTATATTGTCACCCTTCTTATTTAACTTCTATGCAAATTATATCATGTGAAATGCTAGACTGTATGAGTCATAAGCTGGAATCAAGATTACCAGGAGAAATATAAAAAACCTCAGATATGCAGATGATACTACTCTAATAGCAGAAAATGAAAAGGAACTAAAGAACGTCTTGATGAACCTGAAAGAGGAGTGAAAAAAAGCTGGCTTAAATCTTAACATTAAAAAAACAAAAACAATGATCCTTGCATCCGGTCCTATCATTTCATGGCAAATAGAAGGAGGAAAAGTGGAAGAAGTGATAGATTTTTTTTTTTTTAGATTTCAAAATCACTACAGTGACTGCAACCATGAATTTAAAAGATGCTTTCTCCTCAGAAGGAAAGCTATGACAATCCTAGACAGCATATTAAAAAGCAGAAATATCACTTTGCCAAAAAATATCCATATAGTCAAAACTATGGTTTTTCTAGCAGTCATGTATGGATGTGAGAGTTGAACCATAAGGAAGTCTGGGTGCTTAGAAATTGATATTTTCAAATTGTGGCACTGGAGAAAACTCTTGAGAGTCTCTAGGACTGTAAGGAGATCAAACCATCATTCCTAAAGGAAATCAACCCTGAATATTCATTGGGAGGACTGATACTGAAGCTGAAGTTCCACTACTTTGGCCATCTAATGCAAAGAAATGACTCATTGGAAAAGACCCTGATGCTCAGAAAGATTGAAGATAGGAGGAGGAGGGGACAACAGAGGATGAGATGGTTTGATGGCATCACAGACTCAGTGGACATGAGTTTGAGCAA
Source organism: Bos taurus (assembly GCF_002263795.3). Lineage (NCBI taxonomy): Eukaryota > Metazoa > Chordata > Mammalia > Artiodactyla > Bovidae > Bos > Bos taurus. The sequence goes on along the minus strand of NC_037329.1, from coordinate 83,043,436 downwards.
GCTCTGGGAGGTGGTGAAGTACAGGGAAGCCTGGCATGCTGCAGTCCACAGAGTTGCAAAGAGTCAGACATGACTGAGAAACTAAACAACAATAATAAGCTCTTATGGCTTACCAGGTGGCTCAGTGGTAAATGATCTGCCTGCCAAGTAGGAGATGCAGATTCGATCCCTGGTTTGGGAAGAAACCCTGGAGATAAAAATGGCAACCTACTCCAATATTCTTGCCTGTATAATCCCATTGACAGAGGGGCCTGTTGGGCTATAGTCCATGGGGTTGCAAAAGAGTTGGACACAACTTAGTGGCAAAACAACAGCAATGAAACAAAATCAAATGCCATATGCAAAAAGAAATGACAGTATAGGAAAGGCACAGCGTAAAAACAATCATCCAGCAAATTAAAAGAAAAAATATGAGGGTGAAGAAAATCACTATGCTAGAGAAAAATCTGTGCTTTCCTGGTATCTCAGATGGTAAAGAATCTGCAAGGAATGCAGGAGACCCTAGTTTAATTCCTAGGTTGGGAAGATCCCCTGGAGAAGGGATAGGCTACTCAATCCAGTATTCATGGGTTTCCATGATGGCTCAGACAGGAAAAAATCTGCCTGCAATACAGCAGACCTGGGTTTGATCGCTGGGTTGGGAAGATCCCCTGAAGGGCAGTCTTCCTAAGGGCTCTTCAGGTGGCTCATTTGTAAAGAATATGCCTGGCTGTACAGGAGACGCCAGAGACACTGGTTCAATCCCTCGGTTGGGAAGATTCCCTGGAAGCAAGAATGGCAACCTGATGGGAAAATCCTGTGGACAAAGGAGCCTGGCAGACTACAGTCCGTAAGGTCACAAAAGAGTTGGATGCAACTGAACACACACACGCACGCACACAATCTCCATATGACCTCCTTTCATTACTCTTCTCAGAATTCAGGGCTACCCATAAGACTTTTTGTCCGTTTACTGCTTTGCAGATACAAAAATAACTTCCTTCTTTTCCTGAGTCAGTCTATTTGACTTTCTAACTTTTGCAAATAAGATCCAGCTGGAACACCATAATCCATACTGCACTCAGAGCCACCATCTTTTAATAACACCAATCTCATCATGCATGTTATTTGTAAGCACTTGGTAATAGGACACAGATTGCATATCAAACTTCACTGCTTATGCTATAGTCACATTATATTTCTTTATCTTGCTCTTTTGTCTCCTATATTCTCAACTCATTTAGGTATCAAATTATGTGACACTATCTCTGGGAATCTGTAGATTCATGGCAAAAAATCTGAGTTGTGAGCTTCTGATATGTATCAATGTAGGTTCCAATGGTTTCCCCTTTAGAATTAATCTTTTTTTTTTTTTATTGTGGTCTACTATTTACATGCCTGTGTAAGGATTTTCAGAGATTTGCATGAGAATTCTATTAAGGCTCTTCCTTAGACTTGGGCAAAAGTGTAATCAGAACTGACATTATACAACACTATCGTGGACGTTATCAAGCTGACAGTGTTGTCTCTGGATGGAACTTTTAGAAAGGAATAGTGAGTGAATAGAGCAAAAGAAAGGAAGAATTAAAAACAGCATGGTATTCAGGGTTCTGTGTGCAGATAAATGGGAAAGGTTTGAAGCAGTTTCTAAAATGCATTTTATTAGTAAATTTAAATTGTGATTATTTGCTCTGCTGTGCTGTCACTTCAGTTGTGTCAACTTTTTGGGACCTTAAGGACAGTAGCCCGCCAGGCTCTTTTGTCCATGGGATTCTCCAGGCAAGAATATTGGTGTGGCTTGCCATTTCCTACTCCATGGGATCTTTCCAACCCAGGGATCAAACCTGCATCACTTTTGTCTCCTGCATTGGCAGGTGGATTCTTTACCTCTAGCACCACCTGGGAAGACCTGTGATTATTTTATAATGACATAATTTTGTTTTATATTCTGTGCACAATTTTTTTTTCAAATGACTACTAATTTGTTAGAACATAAATCCTAATTAATTTTTTCTACTTAACCACTTAATGCAACAGGGATCCTGTGTGTTTCTTTTGTTTTAGGAGCATTAGGAAAAAAATCTTGCCTGGACACTAAGGATAACATGAAATAAGAAAAAAGAAATTAAAAAATTTTTGTCTGCTTATGAAGGATCCAGGGATTTAGCTTATGTTGCTTTCTTATGACTCGGCTTCCTCCTTTCCATTTCCTTATCTCTGTTTTACCTTATTTTATCTTATTTACAACTATTTCTTGTTTCTTTTGTTTGCCAAGGTATAGGACATTTGATAAACCTGAGCCCTTTTGAGGGATCCTAACTTCTTGTCTCATATGCTTTATCATTCTTATCTGTTCTGACATGGTCTCATTGAAAGTCTGGATTTTTTGCAGTTAAATGTATTAGAATGATCCACTAGAAAATCCACTCAACACAAAGCTCTAATAAATGCAACATAAAGAACCATAATTTGTATCCTAGTACCCTAATGACTTTTCTTTTGGGTTCTGCTTGCTGTTATAAGATTATTTCTTCCTCAAAAAAAAAAACAAAAAAAAAAAAAAAGGAGAATACGAAGGAAATGCCTAAGTCTGCTTCTTCAGTCTAGACTATATATATAGATATTATAATGAGTCCGCTTAAGCACACTCTCACTCTTTTGTCCCTTTATTTTATGATCTAGGTCACACCATATACCATGGAACTCATTTTCTGAACTAATTTACATTGCCAAGAAATTGGAAACAGCAGTTTATAGGAAGCAAAGCATATTCTATCAGATGCTTTTTTATTAAAGTACATTGTCTTCTAATACTGTTACTCTTGCTTGATATTCTATGTCATAGAATATCAATCTGTATATTTTATTGAGGGTGGTTCATGCTGTAACTGCCTAACTTTTCAGTAAACCATGATTTCATATTCAAAAATTAAATTTAATATAAATATATTTACAATTATTAAACCATAAATAACATTGCTTCTACTTCTTGGAAACAAGCCTGAATTAAAAAGGTTTTTTATGCATTTCTTCTGATAACATTAATCTGTTTTAAAGTAATATGTTGACAGTGTGGCCATAATAATGAAAGCATCTCCATTTGCGTTCAAGCAATGATTCCAAAGTATATCCCAGACTCACCAAGATATGACCCATTCCTTAGTTATAAAATGCAAAATATTACCTACTCATGCATTAATCTATTTATACAAAATATATGTAATTGATTACTTTTTTGTTTAAATATGTCCAAGTTAACTAATTTAAAGAGAAGGCTTCAGCAATACGTGAACCGTGAACTTCCAGATGTTCAAGCTGGTTTTAGAAAAGCAGAGGAACCAGAGAAAAATTGCCAACATCTGTGGGATCATCAAAAAAGCAAGAGAGTTCCAGAAAAACATCTATTTCTGCTTTATTGACTATGCCAAAGCCTTTGACTGTGTGGATCACAATAAACCGTGGACAATTCTGAAAGAGATGGGAATACCAGACCACCTGACCTGCCTCTTGAGAAACCTATATGCAGGTCAGGAAGCAACAGTTAGAACTGGACAGGAAACAACAGACTGGTTCCAAATAGGAAAAGGAGTACGTCAAGGCTGTATATTGTCACCCTGCTTATTTAACTTATATGAAGAGAACATCATCAGAAACGCTGGACTGGAAGAAGCACAAGCTGGAATCCAGATTGCCGGGAGAAATTTCAATAACTTCAGATATGCACATGACACCACCCTTATGGCAGAAAGTGAAGAGGAACTAAAAAGCCTCTTGATGAAAGTGAAAGTGGAGAGTGAAAAAGTTGGCTTAAAGCTCAACATTTAGAAAACTAAGATCATGGCATCTGGTCACATAACTTCATGGGAAATAGATGGGGAAACAGTGGAAACAGTGTCAGATTTTATTTTTGGGGGGCTCCAAATCATGGCAGATGGTGACTGCAGCCATGAAATTAAAGGACGCTTACTCCTTGGAAGAAAAGTTATGACCAACCTAGATAACATATTCAAAAGCAGAGACATTACTTTGCCAACAAAAGTCTGTCTAGTCAAGGCTATGGTTTTTCCAGTGGTCATGTATGGATGTGAGAGTTGGACTATGAAGAAAGCTGAGTGCCGAAGAATTGATGCTTTTGAACTGTGGTGTTGGAGAAGACTCTTGAGAGTCCCTTGGACTGCAAGAAGACCCAACCAGTCCATTCTGAAGGAGATCAGCCCTGGGATTTCTTTGGAAGGAATGATGCTAAAGCTGAAACTCCAGTACTTTGGCCACCTCATGGGAAGAGTTGACTCATTGGAAAAGACTCTGATGCTGGGAGGGATAGGGGGCAGGAGGAGAAGGGGACAACAGAGGATGAGATGGCTGGATGGCATCACTGACTCAATGGACATGAGTCTGAGTGAATTCCGGAAGTTGGTGATGGAGAGGGAGGCCTGGTGTGCTGCGATTCATGAGGTTGCAAAGAGTTGGATACGACTGAGAGACTGAAGTGAACTGAACTCTATATTTATAAGGGACATTGGTCTAGAATTTTTTTGTAATGTCTTTACTAGATTTTTCTTAATTGTTATGATAGCTTCATAATATAAGTTAGGCAGTGCTATCTATTACTCTACACACTGAAATGTTTTTTGCAAATTGGGGCTATTTCTTCTTTCAGGTTTGCCATAATTTACAAACTATTAGGACCTTGGGTTTTCTTTTGGGGAGGACTGGTAACAAATGAAATTTCTTTATTTGATATATGCTATCTTCTGTTTTTCTTGTGTCAGTTTTGATCAGTTGCATTTTTAGTTGAATTTATTTTCTTCAGTACTAATATATGATCAATTTATATGAGTTCTATGTTTACTTGAGATGAAATTGTATTCTCTAATATGGGATTTTAAATATTGGTATATTTTAATAAGATCTATGTTCTTTTATAATATTGTTTAGATTTTATAGTTTTGCTTGCCTTTTTTTCCTCTTGATATTGCTTGAACTGATAATGATGTGTTAAGTTCTATATATAAATTTCTAATATTTTGGTTTTCATGTAATATTTTTTATTTTTAAAGTTGAGGTCTTCCTAGGTGGTGCTATTGGTAAAGAATCTGTCTGCCAATGTAGGAGATTCAAGAGTCACAGGTTTAATCTCTGGATCAGGAAGATCCTCTGGAGGAGGGAATGGCTACTCACTCCAGTATTCTTGCCTGGAGAATCCCATGGACAAAGATGCCTGATGGGCTATGGTCCATAGGGTCACAAGAGTGGGACACAACTGAACACACACACACACACAAACACACACACCCCATACACATTTATTTGATATAACAAATATGTTTGACTTTAATTCTATCATGATTTTTTAGTGTTAAAATCACTGCAGATGGTGACTGCAGTCATGAAATTAAAAGACGCTTACTCCTTGGAAGGAAAGTTATGACCAACCTAGATAACATATCCAAAAGCAGAGACATTACTTTGCCAACAAAGGTTCGTCTAGTCAAGGCTATGGTTTTTCCTGTGGTCATGTATGGATGTGAGAGTTGGACTGTGAAGAAGGCTGAACGCTGAAGAATTGATGTTTTTGAACTGTGGTGTTGGAGAAGACTCTTGAGAGTCCCTTGGACTGCAAGGACATCCAACCAGTCCATTCTGAAGGAGATCAGCCCTGGGATTTCTTTGGAAGGAATGATGCTAAAGCTGAAACTCCAGTACTTTGGCCACCTCATGGGAAGAGTTGACTCATTGGAAAAGACTCTGATGCTGGGAGGGATTGGGGTCAGGAAGAGAAGGGGACGACAGAGGATGAGATGGCTGGATGGCATCACTGACTCAATGGACGTGAGTCTGGGTGAACTCCAGGAGTTGGTGATGGACAGGGAGGCCTGGCGTGCTGCAATTCATGGGGTCGCAAAGAGCCGGACATGACTGAGCGACTGAACTGAACTGAACTGATGTTATATTTATGTTATATATACTCTTCCATTTCTTTATGTGTTTTTTCCCTTTGTCCAGTGTTATTATTGCTCTAGTATTTATGAAGTTCATTTTTTTTTATTCTAGTGGCTATGATTATGCTAAAACATTTGTAGTACTCATCCTTTTCTCTGCTTAAACCTTTAATACTGAGTTTTGTAGCAACAAAAATAAATCATTTTACTCTGCTATGGACTAAATTTTGTCCTCCCCAAATCCATACATTAAAGCCCTAAATCTCCCTGTGATGGCATTTGGAGATCAGGCTTTGGGAAAATGATTAGGTTTAGATGAGGCCATGAGAGTGGGGTCTTCATGATGGGATTAGTGCCCTTTTAAAAAGAGACATCATAGAGCTTTCTTTCTCTCTGCCTTGTGAGGCCATGTGGGCAAGAATATTGGAGTGAGTTGCCATGCCCTCCTCCAGGGGATCTTCCCGACCCAAGGATGGATCCTGTGTTTCTTATGTCTCCTGCATTGGCAGAAGGGTTCTTTATTACTGTCACCACCTGGGAAGCTCATGAAAACCCTGGTAGTCTACAGTTCATATGGTCACAAAGAGACAGACATGAATGAAGCAACTCAGCATGCACACACAAGTGAGTATATGCAAGAAATCAACTGTTTGCAAGCTAAGAAGAGAACTCTTAACTAGAATCTGAGCATAATGGCCTTGTGATCTCATACTTCTGGCCTCTGGAACCATGAGAAAATTAATTTCTATTTTTTAAATAACCCTCTCTATAGTATTTTTTATGGCAGCCCAGGCTGATAAAAACAGATTCATATGACTATGCAAAAATCCATGAGCATATTCTAACTTTCTCCTTCCCTTTCTTCTCTTTCTACATTTTAAGTTGTATTATTTATATTTTATCAATGCATGTATCGATTTTATATTAGTTTTCACCTTTATTTTAAACTTCTAGTCTTTGATCTATAATTAAGCATATTCAGTACATGCCTTTTGGCAAAATATTTATTATCATCTCTTGGTTAGAGAAAACTCATTTTCTAGTAGATATCTCAGGAGGATTCTAAGTATAGTTATCCTTGTATTTTTGCATTTTCAGTGCCTTCTCATAGAATTGATTGTTGAAGGGCAACTTGGTTAGATATGAAATCTTTGGATCACTTTTATTATTTTTTTTAATTCTTTGTTCACTTACATTGACTGTTCTATCAAAAATCAAGAAGTCTGACCCCAATCTGATTTTTTTTCCCTTTTGTTAGTAAACTTGGTCTTTTTGCCTGAAGGCCCTAAACATTTCTTTTTTTATCTTTATTGCCTGAAAATTTTGATAAAACTCATCTTGGAGTTGAAGTTTCTAGGTCAGTATTCACTGATACACAAGCTCCTTCAATATACAGATTCAGTTATACTTTTATTTTTAGTATGTCCTCTTAGATTATAGTGTACATGCTGTCCTGTTCCATTGTTTCATTTCTCACAGTGTCCAAAATGTACATAAATGTCTCTTTATATGTGGTTGTGTGTGTGTTCGTGTGTGTGTGTGTGTGTGTGTGTGTGTAGAGAGAGAGAGAAGTAAGAGAACAAAAATTTTTTTAAAGAGAAGAAAAAATGATCCAAGAGAAAATGTTAAGTAAACAAGATACTCGTAGTCATTTACATCATATTTGGAAATTTTGCATAAGATGTCTTAATTCCTATTTTTCATTTTTTGCTTTGTGGTTGTTTTTGGCAGGAGAGCAGGAATGTGGATAATGGACAATTCCAATCTACCATCTGAAGTTTAATTCCATCTTTCCTTATTTGTAGCTTATTTTTCCAATCATGGAAACCCTGGTTTCATTATTTACAGTATACTTACTAATTTGTTCAACCTTAACATATATATTAACCAAGTATTAGAAATATCAGACACTGATGCAGAAACTAGGTTAGTATTTTCAGGAGATAGAAGCAAATAGGCAAGAGCATGATAAGCAGGTCAGAGAGAGGCGAAAGTTAAGCTTGGAAGATTAGTATAGGGCCTGGATTCAATTTTTAACAATAAACTGAGCACATAAATACTTTTAAAGATATCAGCTGTTCTTTGCTTACCAGGATCAGAGCAGTTATGAGCAAAAGCATGAATAATAAGAATGTGATACTATGTTTACTTTCAAGCATTATCTGGATTAATTGTGATCCATTTCCTCTCAAGAAGAAGACCCACAGTATGTTTGGGCTCTGTTCCTAGGAGTTTGAATTTGAGTTCGCTTTCTTCACATATTTGTATATGGCAGAATTTCCTAAAATCATTTCCAGAGAACATAGGGATTGGTTTTATTTTGTATTGTTTTTGAAGATTCTCTGTGCAAGTAAATAAATGTGATAAAGAAAACATTCAAATTCTCTTCAGTTCTACTTTTCTGCAATTTATTTGACCATCATTTTGCTTTATGTAAATCCCATTAATGCTTCAGGTCAGTTCCATGAAGCACACTTAGGGAAACAACTGGGCAAATTCCAAGCCAATAAGAAATTGCAGAGCCAATAAGAAAGTGCAGACTTTTGGTAAACCCCTTTCAAAGGATAAGAAATATAAAAATGCTTGTTGAGAAGAGCAATATTGTTGGCACCAGGTTTACATATGAAAACACTTGGGCTTAGCATAGATGCATTCCCCAGTAAAATGTTTCCTCTTGAGGAAACAGACTCAGAATTTGAAGAAATTCATCACTCTCAAACCTAAAAGCCAAATTTTAGAAGGATATTCACTTTTGTGAATGGGGTATAATGTTTCCAAAGATGAAATTTATCAGAAATCGTATAAGCTTTGACTCCTTCCAATGAATCAAAGTTACTAAAGTAACTGCATTCAGTAACTTGATTACAGAGGCTAGACTAAATCTGAAACACATCATTAGATTGCATTTTAAAACCAAAATAAAAGGTGGAATTATAAAACCTGTAAAACTTCTTTTAAGATAAAAAAAGAGTCATGATTTTAGAAAGAATATCAAATATATTATCAAAAGAAAATGGAAATTCCAATTTGGTTAGACCACTCTTTTTGCCCACTGCTCTACAGAATTCATAGTCTTAATTTTGACTATAAAATGCTTTAGTAAGTATTCATTTGCAGAATTATGTTTTAATACAGTGAATTGTTATATAGAAGACACACTCTTCAAAGTTGCTTATTTCGTATGCAAATATTAAATGACTTTCTGTGACTTGATTTATTTATCAAATGAATTGCAGTAAAATATGCCCTTCATATATAAATTTAGACCTAGATTGATTTAAATAAGGTGTGGGAGTAAATTATACATGTTCAATTGATTGTATAGAAAAACACAGATATATAAAGATATACCCAAAATGGTGGCTTTGTAATTGGCACATAAATTGAATATTTAAGAGGAAGTGAATTAGAAAAGTTTCTTATGCCAAGGCACTGCACAGTACTATTATGCTTGACAAACCCCAAAGCAACTGAGTTCTAGCCACATACCACTGTATCACACATCTTAATCATTTAAAAACCCCTGTTAAAATGTTACATAGTAAAGATTCAAAACTTGATGTAATCATGAGTAAGAATCAATGAAGTTTCTTTCTTTACTTCTTGTTTGATTTCAGTGAGTCAATATGATTAAATGAGTGTAAAGGCAAACAATAAATACAAATATGTAATGACTGCAGTACTTTTATTCTTAGAGTCTTCCTCTATGTAAAATCCAACCTTATTGTGTGTGTGTGTGTTTGAACATGTATGTAAACAGATCTTGAGTTTTGCAGGGAGAGAGGCCTGGGATTTGAATCCTCTCTCTCCTATTCTAGCTGCATATACTCGCTAAATTTAATAATACTGAAAATCCCAAATTCTACATCTTTAAAAAATGATGATGATTGTTACTCCAGAGTGTTGCAGAATATCCTCTCAACAAACCTATTTTGTACTGGAACTATATCACACTGACATACAAAAGCCAAACATATGCATCTTTTTTCAGTTCCCATTCAGTGACATACATTGACAGCTTGAAAGCAAACTTGGTAGGAGTATTCACAGCATGAAAACAACAAAACCTATCACCTTCCCTTACCTGGAAGCAGTTTTTAATAGCACACAACTGAATAGCAAATTATATGTACACAGTGAATAGTAAATTATTAAACCATTTAAATCTAGATTCATTTATAAATTATAAATCTATATGAACACCTGAGAGACTTTGAGTGAAGTTAACTCTAATTTGTTTGAAGATCAGTAATATATAGCAATAACAATAAAAATTTAGAAATCCTGAATTTCTAAATTAAATAATCTTCATTGGCTCTCTTAATATACAAGAATGTTTATATGCAATTAGATAATTCTCCTAGAACTTTGTGATTAATAAATTTATTGCATTGATACCAATGGTTTACTGAAGCTATCTATGCTTTCATTTCAAATTCACAAATTCAGAAATTTGCGCTTTCATTTTTCCACGTATAGTTTGTTAGATATATGCATCTTCTCTTAGAGTCTATGACTTACACTACCCTCAAAATAGAATTATTTAAGTTCTTAAGACACAAAATAAATTGTATTCTAATGTCATATTAGTGTGATTTTTTTCTGGGCAAAAATACAAAGTGAGTCAATTTCTGTAGTTGCTATTGGCAGGGCAATACCCAGCTTCCCATTAAGTCCAATCCTGTAATGGTGGTAACAGGTTTTTTTTTTTAAGCTTTGTTTTGTATCATGCTGTGAATTTCAATAGAAATACTGGTTCCAAATTTCCTTAATGGATTTTTTTTCCTACAGTATATGCATTTACTTATGAGTGGGTAATGCTATGTACTAGCTTTCAAAAATGGATAAAATATTATAATTGTTGTTATTATTTCAGTGAAGAATTGTATGAATTGTTTTTGCAGGTAGAATCAAGAGTGCAGTGAAAGTACACAAAAGAACAAATAAGTAAAATAAAATATATAGTACTGTGTGCAAGGTAAGGTCCATTCTCGTGTAAAAGAAATACATACCTTTCTATGGTGATTTTTCTCTTTTGTTAAAAAGTAGGTGGCAAATATCCATGCTTGTTACCATAAAATGTCTTTCTTATACATTCTCTTTCCTTGGGAACTTTTGCTCTTTTTCTATATTCTTCACATTGTGGGAATTAGTTGTTAGTTTTAAATGAAAAGTTTAAAATGGCAATGGTAATTTGTATGGCAATATATGTTGAAAGCTTGGATCTGCAATAAAAATTGCTGTTACGACAAATAGGTGGTGTGATATAAAGGAAAATTTTCATTTAAAAAGTTAATTATAAAGCATTTTAGAAAAAAATTTAATTATGTTTTGATAACCACATTTGATCTCCTGATCATAAAACTTCAGAGGGAGCAAATACTATCTTACTGAATACGAGTAAAATAAATCTAAAGCTTGATTCAGGCTTTGAAACCATTTCTCTTGTTTCAATTTCTAAATCTAGTTACTTGTCAAGTGAAGGAGTGATATGTTTCAGTATTTGATCTTGAAATGACGATTGTATAAATACTTCTGCTTCCATCCTGATAGAGAAACTTCCACTGGATTAGCCCTTCCACCATAAACAACCACAAAATAGACAAAATATAAAAAAATACTAGTTCTACACATTGTCTAAAAGGGAGCACAGGTTTGTAATTTTAATGTGTAATATGGAACGCAGATCACCACTTGCCAATAGTGAGAGGAGAGGGAGAAGACTGACTTTATAGAAATACAGGACAATTTTGTAGGGAGAAGAACGTGTTCTACATCACTTTCTTGGTTGTAATACAACTGTTTACATTAGTTACAACTGCACAAATTATACACTCAAACTTGGAGAATTTTATTGCATATAAATTATACTTTGACAAAATAATTAAAAAAATTGATCACAGAACTAAAAAGTCAAACCTATATCATATCTTGAAAAATATGTTTAAATCATCCAAGTTCTGCAATAAAAAGTTTTCTTAGATATCACAGACACAAATGTACTCTTGGTAACAATAAAAAATAATAGAGTTGAATTTCATCAAAAATTATCTTACTGCTCTTCAGAACACATTACTCAAGAAAATAAAAACATCAGTCTCCGGCTAAATGAAAATGTTCAATATATCTATACCTATAGTGATATTTATACTCTTATCTTCATATATGATAAATAACATGTATCTTAAAATATCTTACAATACACTAATAAAGCAAAAATATTACTTTAAAATAAGAAAAGAATACAGCAAACATCTCAAAAAGGTAATAGACTAAAAACTAATAAATAAAGCTAAAATTTAAAGGCTCAAAATTTTAATCATCAAGGAAATGTAAATTAAGCCATAATTAGATGTCATTATGCCCCCTTCATCCTTCAGAATATCTAAAATAGAAAAGACTTTTAATATCAAGAGTTTGTGGGGAAATCAAATTCAAAAATTTATGCTGAGTTTAAAATGATATAACTACTATAGATGACATTCATTTAGCAGTTTCTTTTTAATTCAAGGGACTTCCCTGTAGTGCATATGGTAAAGAGTCTGCCGGGTTTGAGCCCTGGGTCAGGAAGATCCTCTGGAGAAGGGATTGGCAACCTTCTCCAATGGCACTCCAGTATTCTTGCCTGGAGATCCCATGGACAGTGAAGTCTGGTGGGCTACAGTCTGTGCAATAACAAAGAGTCAGACATGACTGAGAGGCTCTATTACTACTACTGTTAATTCAAACAACTTTTCTAGATAACCTAGGCATTTACACAAAAGAACTGAAAACCTGTATCTATACAAAAAGCTTACTGAAATATTCATGGAAGTTTATTATCCTCCAAACCTGGAAACTATCCACATATCCAAATATCTTTTTTGTATACAGTTATTTATGTATGACTATGCTTTCAACAATAGAATATGAATACACAGATGTGCTATCTCTTTTATACTATTGTCGTTAAGAGACTGCATTGTCCTTTCACTCTTTGACTTGGAAAGTCTCAAGTTATGGCCCGGAGGTTGGATAAGACTGACTTCCTACATCATCTTACATTGAGCTGCCTTGAATTTTGGCATGGGTTAGAAATAAATTTATTTGAGTGAACCCTTTGAGATAGGAATTTTGGTTTCTTAGAGCACCTAGCACTACTATAAATGACATAGATAATATATTTATCTTTAATTCAGCTGATTTTTAGAAATATCACAAACCCTATATATACAGTCTAATACAAAAAGAGATTCATAAATTAATTCTTGAGCAAAAGCATGATGTGCAAACTTTGCTTGAATTCAGGGCTCTTACAGTCCTTAATCTGCTTCGTCACAACTTTTGCATTAGTAGACAGCTATTATTTTTCTCAATTGGACATGAGGCAACACATGAAAATAGAGAAACAAATCAAATGAGCCTTTCTTACTTAATAAGGAGAGTTTACAGGCACAGCATAAAACAGGAGAACCCTGGTTGAACCTGGCAATCTCCCAAATTAAGAAGGTGAACCTGAAAGTACATCAAAGATATATTGGCTAGACTTTGCAAACAGTAATGAAGAGAGAGCTTTTCATAGTAAGAAAACTCCAGAAATCTCCAAATGGCCTCCCTTGAGTCTTGATCTCAGTACCCATTAGTGAAAGTATATAAAGAAATTGCCCAAGGCCAAAAACAACAGCAGCAACAGCAACAGCAACAGCAAGAACAACTATCCCCAAAGAACAGAAGCAACAATCCTCAGAGCTCACTCATGACTTCAAATAATTCATGTTCCTACCAACAGAAGTGGAAGAGCTTATAATTCATGGTCATTAGGCTAGGGTAATAACAGAGTATTGTGTCAGTTGTGGGGGAAAGAAGCCCTAGAATAAATTCTATTGTGATTTTACCTTAACAAAGATAAAAAATAAAACTGTTTCCAAGTACTTCCAAGTAAAAAGTTGAGGTTATTTATAGGAATATACAATTATCTAGCAACAAACAAGGCAAATTTTGAAATGTATGGCTTCCAATAGAACAAAGGTTATCTCATATGCAGTGAAATAAGAACATCTGACTCATAAGAAGAAGGGAATACATCAATCTAATATGATCCAACAGAAACACATGTAAATAAGATTATTGGACAAGGACATTAAAACCTATTGGAACTATATTCCATATATTCAAGAGGCAGGAAAAGTACTAAATGTGTTAAGTATGAGTATGGTAAATACAAAACTATAGTACTTCTGAAGATAAAAATTTTAATTTATAAGATGACAAAATATATTAAATGGGATTAACATGATTTTAGCAATAGAGGAAGAAAATTTAGTGAATTGAACACATTGCAAATGACACTGAAGTAAAAGAGAGAAAAAGGCAGAAAAATAAAGCCGAATTTAGTGAGTCATAAGAAAACCTCAAACAGCCTAATATATATATTATAATTCATAGGAAATGGGGTACAGAAAGAATACTTGAAGAAATAATCATTCAAAATTTTCCAATTTGATGAAAAATATAAACCCTCTATTCATGATGCTCTGTGAACCTCAAATGTGAAATAAAATTATTACAACAAAGTACATCATAATTGAACTTCTTTAAACTAGTTATTTAGAGAAAATCTTAAAAACAGCTGGAGTAAATTAAAAATTTCACAGGGAAAAAACAAAGAAAAATTGTAGAAGAATTTTTACCAAAAACCGCAAAAAGACAACTACAAATTTAAATTACAGCTCAACTCCAGAAAAATAAATGACCCAATCAAAAAATGGGCCAAAGAACTAAATAGACATTTCTCCAAAGAAAACATACAGATGGCTAACAAACACATGAAAAGATGCTCAACATCACTCATTATCAAAGAAATGCAAATCAAAACCACTATGAGGTACCATTTCACGCCAGTCAAAATGGCTGCGATCCAAAAGTCTACAAGCAATAAATGCTGTAGAGGGTGTGGAGAAAGGGAACCCTCTTACACTGTTGGTGGGAATGCAAACTAGTACAGCCACTATGGAGAACAGTGTGAAGATTTCTTAAAAAACTGGAAATAGAACTGCCTTATGATCCAGCAATCCCACTGCTGGGCATACACACTGAGGAAACCAGAAGGGAAAGAGACACGTGTACCCCAATGTTCATCGCAGCACTGTTTATAATAGCGAGGACATGGAAGCAACCTAGATGTCCATCAGCAGATGAATGGATAAGAAAGCTGTGGTACATATACACAATGGAGTATTACTCAGCCATTAAAAAAATACATTTGAATCAATTCTAATGAGGTGGATGAAACTGAAGCCTATTATACAGAGTGAAGTAAGCCAGAAAGAAAAACACCAATACAGTATACTAATGCATATAAATGGAATTTAGAAAGATGGTAACAATAACCCTGTGTACGAGACAGCAAAAGAGACACTGATGTATAGAACAGTCTTATGGACTCTGTGGGAGAGGGAGAGGGTGGGAAGATTAGGGAGAATGGCATTGAAACATGTATAATATCATGTATGAAACGAGTTGCCAGTCCAGGTTCGATGCACGATACTGGATGCTTGGGGCTGGTGCACTGGGAAGACCCAGAGGGATGGTGTGGGGAGGGAGGAGGGAGGAGGGTTCAGGATGGGGAACACATGTATACCTGTGGCGGATTCATTTCAATATTTGGCAAAACCAATACAATATTGTAAAGTTTAAAAATAAAATAAAATTAAAAAAAAAAGAAAGAAAAGTAAAAAAAAGAAAAAAAATAAATTACCAAAGAGAAAAGCAAATAAGAAAAGCCCTATCAGTGTTAAATTCTATAGCTAGCAAAAACATTTTTCAAAAATGATGAAGAAAAATAAAGACCTTTTTGTACATATAGAAATTGAAACAATTAATCACCAAAGACCTGAACTATAAGACATGTCAAAAAAAATCTTCAGCAGAAAAACCCACTCAGACGAAGTCTAAACCTACATAAGGGAGTAAAGTTCACTGAGAAAAGGTAAATATGTGGGCAAGTATAAATGACTTGTTTGTCATTTTAATCTGGGATTTCTTTGGAAGGAATGATGCTAAAACTGAAACTCCAGTACTTTGGCCACCTCATGCGAAGAGTTGACTCATTGGAAAAGACTCTGATGCTGGGAGGGATTGGGGTCAGGAAGAGAAGGGGATGACAGAGGATGAGATGGCTGGATGGCATCACTGACTCCATGGACGTGGGTCTGAGTGAACTCCGGGAGTTGGTGATGGAGAGGGAGGCCTGGCGTGCTGCGATTCATGGGGTCGCAAAGAGTCGAATACGACTGAGAGACTGATCTGATCTGATCTGTCATTTTAATAGTTATCTTCAAAGACAACAGTTAAAACACAAATATTAACAATATATTGGGAGGTTTATAACATATGTGAAAGTGAAACATTTGACAACACAAATAAGTATGCCAGTGGCCTATAAGAACATAAGTTTATTATACCATATGTAATATATTAGTTGGAAATAGAATGACCATCACCACCTAGTTAAAGTCATATGTCAATTCTAAAACAACTATTGTTACCAATAATTAAAAACCAACAAAGGAAGAAGACAGAAACATATGGAAAAGAGAAAAAAATACATAGAATAATAGAAAACAAATAAAAAATAATAAATGCAAGCTCAAACATGCACTATAATGTGATATATAAAATTACATCAATAATTCTATTAAATGTAAATTATCTAAATACCCCAACTAAATGGAAGAGATTTTTATATTATATACAAAAAGAAAGACACCCATCATATATTGCCTATATAATCTGCTTTAAATATAAATATACAAATAAGTTACATACTTAAATATAAAAATATATTATAGCATCTTAATGCTAAGCAAAATACTAAAACAAAAATGTTAATATTAGACGAACAGACAACATATATCAGCTAGGATAAACAGGATAATTTTATACTGAGAGAACATCCATTTTGACATATATCATTTTGACATAACAGTCCTAAATGATTCTACACCAAATTAAAGAAATTCAGAATACATGAAACAAAAAGTGATAGAACCACAGTAAGACATAGACTCATTCACAACTTTGATCAGAGGTTTCAACATTCCTCTGTTTCTATTTTTATTACAAGTGCATTAATTTTTTAAAACTATTGATATTTCATGGGCAAAAGAAAAATAAAATTATATGTTAGAAATTATCTGTTATACATAATATATATAAAATTTGTAGATTATGTAAATTATCTATATTTTCTTTATTGTTTTTTCTGCCAAATTTGGAGAATATTAAAATCTAGAGATATCACTGTAGTTAATTAATTTTAACAAATTCTATTAAACTCATTCTAAATTACCTGAAGTTAATACACCAGAAACACTACTTTTATTACTGATGAAGAGCTAAGGTAAGAGTAGGTCTTGATGAAAAATCTGAACTAGACTGTTAACAGAGCTCCATAGAACAAAAGTGTCAAGCTAGGAAAAATGTCCCTTTACCAAAAAATAAATCTGCTTCTGGAGGGAAGAGAATGAAATTCGTGTTTTCTGTGAGTAGGTAGTCTCCACAGGGCATACAGAGTTGAGTGAGCTTGCCTGTTCTTCTGTTGTCAGATTTGTATGTCAAAAAAGCCACAACATCTTTCCTGAAACAGAATTAAGAAAAGGGCCAGAATGAGGCTGGAAGTGCTGCACTTATCAGCTTTATCAGCATGAAGAAAAACATCAACAGTGAGTGTGACATACTTTCTGTTTAAATGGATTTTCCAAAATGTTTACCATTAAAATGTTATTGGAAATTGGAGTGCTTTTCCATTATCAAAATATTTTAAAATATGATAATTAGTATTAGGAGTTAGGTAAATAACCCAGATCAGATTGGCATACTCAGTTTGTGTTTACACCATAAAATATTCCTCAAATTTTCTTAATATATCTAATTCAAGTAAACTGCTAGAAACACCATCTAAAAATACAGACATCAATCACAGATGTTTTATTTTTCCATAAAATATTCAGAAAAAAGGTACACACATTGAGTCAGTAAAATGTCTTTCAAGCAAATATCTGCTGGGAGTTTTTGTAATAGATGTTCTGTAAATAGAGAATGCTTTGGAAAGTAATCATTTTAGTATATTAATCAGTAAAGTGTCTGTGGCATTTTGATGAGATTTAATTTGGAGTGTAATGTGCATAAAAAATTCCCCCAGACACACAGAAAAATGTAGCAAATCAAATTTCCCTTTTAACTAAATGTATTGGAAAATAGTGGGGCATCAATATGTAACCTCCTTTGAAACCTGAGGTGAATATTTACAAAAATAAAAAGGAAACATGAGGAAAACCACTGTGAAGGCAGAAGCATATTAGTGACCATTCTATGAAAAACTGAACAAAATACAAAACATAGGTTGCAAAGATTCACATGAAATCCTGGAGGATTGTCTTTTGCATACTCTAAGTCGTGGGCATTTGCCCTTTCATCATTGTCTTGTCTGTATTCCATAATGGAGCAGTGGCTATTCTTTGAAACACTCAATCCACCAAAATAATCCAATGCTTTATGTTTTTCCTGTGTTACCATCAGTTTTCAAAGATGATATTCAACAATGTTAAGAGTCAAATTAAGACCGAAAATGCGTGTCAGTTTTGTTGAAAATACATAGAATGGAAAAAGATAGAGGTGGAAATGAACCAAGTGTTCAAAACTGATAAGGATAAATGGGAAACACAATCAAAATCATAGAGAAGAGAAAAAGTAAATGAGCTCTCTTAATATGTGAGGCATAAAAAATGTTGCTTGTGAATTATTTAAGGATAAAGTTGAGAAAGATAAAACATGCCAAATCTGATATACAAGGAACATAATCACGGAATTTTAACTTAATTGAGAAAAATAATTATGTGATTAACCTTTTTTTTTTGCCAAAAGACTATAATATACCATATACTTACACACATGGCTCAGTGGTAAATATACCAGCCAAGCAGAAAACACAGATTCAATCCCTGAGTTGGGAAGATCCCCTGGAGAAGGAAATGGCAACTCATTCCAGTATTCTTGCCTGGAAAATCTCATAGACAGAGGAGTCTGGCAAGCTACAGTCCATGGGGTCTCAAGAGTTGGACACAACTTAGCAATTAAACCACCACTGCTAGTATTTAGAAACTATGATCTGGGTCTGAGTTTGTAACTGTTTCTTGACTGTCATTGCTTCTAGCACATCTGAGAATATAGAACCAGGAAGTAAGGTCTCACAAACTGTTTATCTTCTTCAGCAAATCCAATTAGAAACTGGATTTTTTTTTTTTTTGTCACTCTTCCATATCAACCACTTTTTCTTGGGCACCTTTTAGTTTATTTCTGTCCTTTTTTGAATACTACTCCTTTTCTTTAAGACCCTTTAAAAGCTTTCATTGCTATTTTTTCTTCCTTGACATCTTGTCTTCATTCCTGATACAGGTAAGATAAAGCCGAACCTGAATAACCAGGTATATTTGCAAAGGCTTAGAACATGAAGTAATTACATGATTTCTTCATGAATGATAGGGGATGGATTTAAACCCATGCATAACGACCCAGTTAATAATTTTCTCTGCTTAAAGAAAAGCATTTCAAAATTTAGTCATACTATGAGTTGAATAACAAGAAGATGTTGGACTCCTAAATCCCAGTGCCTTGTTTAGAAATAGAATCCTTGTAGATGTTCAAGTTAAGATGAGTTCAGTAAGGTGAGCTCTAATCCTGTATGATTGTATCCTGGAAAAAGGGGGAGATTTTAATGACATAATGTAAATGCTTGTCTAATGGGAAAAACTTGGCAAGCCAAGGGTTTAGAGAGAAGTGCACACCTCAGTTATTTTGACAGTAAGTGTTTCTAAATTTATTTTTAAATTTAATTTGGTTTAATTAAATGAAAGTTCTCTCTTGGCTCTGTGTACATACAGGTGGGAATCAAGGAAGGTTGTTTATTCTTTGGTTCTACATATAAAATTTTCATGCTGAGGTTACTTCTGTATTTTAAAGATGAACATTAAAAGTGGAAACAGTACAGAAGTACTGTATAAAAGGGGAATAAAATGTTCTTTAATTCTTAGGGAATTGCTTTCCTATTATTTTCATTTTTCCAGTTTTAATAAAATATAACATCTTTGACTTCCAGTGTTTAAATCAAAGTTTTTTTTTTTTAATGTTGAAAATAAATATTTTCTTAAATTCACTTATAAAAACTAACCTGTTTAAATTTATTGAGGTCTCAGAAATCTTAAAGTGCCAATAAATTTGGTGAAAATCCACCAAGGAATGGATCCTGAAAAGATGTAATATATTTATTCTTTAAAATACCTCTTAGTATCATTCTTAGTTACTTTGATGAAAATAAGGCTTAGAAAGATGTAATATTTTCATAACAAAAGTAACCTAAAGTTATTAAACCATATTAGACCCTATGATTCCATGTCTTTCATCCCTTTACTCAAGATTAAGCTCTTTTTTTCTTCTTAGTTACTTGTCAAATATCTATTATTACACTGATATGCAGCTCAAATTTCATTCCGTTTTTATGCTTTTCTGGTTACTTCTTCTCCCACCTTCCCATTGCAGAGCTCAGTACTCAGTCTGAGTTCTTATTCTATCTCTGCCTATAGCTTACTGGCGGTGTTCAGGTCAGAACTATATGCAAATATATCTTTCTCCATTGATAAAAATGTATTTTAGGGTAATAAATTTCATTCTGGTTTTCTTTTTATTTTTAAGATGTATCACAGTGGCCCGTGATAGTCTGTCTACAGAGGGATGTTTACTAACTGAATTAATAAAGTCATGTTTTGTTACATATTAGCCAAAGGTCACAAATCATTTTAGATACTTCACTCATGAGCTTTTTTATCCCTCATAGTTAGATCATTTGTATGTCTTGGAGTTCCCACAACAGTCCTATTTTATTGTTTTATTAAAATATAGTTGATGTATAATATTATATAAGTTACACATATAAACATAGTGATTCACAATTTTAAAAGTTATACCTTATTTATAGTTATTATAAAATATTGGCTGTATTCCTCATGTTGTACAATATACCCTTGTTACTTATTTTATATATAATACTTTCTACCTCTCAATCCACTCTCTATCTTTCCCCTCCCTGCTTTCCTCACCCCACTGACAATCACTATTTTGTTCTCTATATCTGTGAGTCTGTTTCTTTCTTGTTATATTCACTAGTTGGTTTCACTTTTTTTAAATCCATATATAAGTGATGTCATACAGTATTTGGACCCTCTGAGTCCATTCATGTTGTTACAAATGGCCAAATTTCATTTTTTATGGCTAAGTAGTATGTCATTGTATACATATATATGACATCTTCCTTATCTATTCATCTGCTTCTGTATCTTGAGGATGGTAAATAATGCAGCTGTGAACATTGTGGTGCATGTACCTTTTCAAATTAGTATTTTTGTATTTTTCAGATATATACCCATACGTAGAATTGCTAGATCATATGGTAGTTCGGTTGGTGTTTTGAGAAACTGCCATACTGTTTTCCACAGTGGCTGCACCAAATTACATTCCTACCCAACAGTGTATGAAGGTTCCCTTTTCTTCACATCTTTTCCAACATGTGTTATTTGTGGTCTTTTTGATGATTGCTATTCTGACAGGTGTGAGGTGATATCTTACTGTGGTTTTAACTTTCACTTATTTGATAAGTAAGAATGTGACTGTAGTAACTGGAGAAGGGAATGACAAACTACTTCAGTATTCTTGCCTTGAGAACCCCATGAACAGTATGAAAAGGCAAAATGATAGGATACTGAAAGAGGAACTCCCCAGGTCAGTAGGTGCCCAGTATGCTACTGGAGATCAGTGGAGAAATAACTCCAGAAAGAATGAAGGGATGGAGCCAAAGCAGCTGGGAGGGATTGGGGGCAGGAGGAGAAGGGGACGACAGAGGATGAGATGGCTGGATGGCATCACTGACTTGATGGACGTAAGTCTGAGTAAACTCCGGGAGCTGGTGATGGACAGGGAGGTCTGGCGTGCTGCAATTCATGGGGTCTCAAAGAGCCAGACAGGACTGAGCGACTGAACTGAACTGAACTGAACAACGTAAAGCATCTTTCGTGTGCCTGTTGGCCATCTGTATGTCTTTGAAAAAGTGTCAGTTAGGATTTCTGCCCATTTGTTAATCAAGTTGACTGCTTTTTTTTGATGCTGACTTGTATGAGTTGTTCATATATTTTGAGTATCAAGCCATTTTTGGTCTTATCAATGGCAAATATTTATCCCATTCAGTAGGTTGTCTTTTTGTTTGCTGATGATTTCTTTTACAGGGCAGTCTTGGTTTATATTTATTATTCTGGCATCCTGTCTGCCTTGGGCTTTTTTTCTTTCCAGATTTATCATTTTTAAATGAATTGTTATTATTAATAATTACTTTAAGGTAAACTGGATAGATTGGATGGGCTTTCAGTTTGTATTTCTGCTTTAAGCTATGGTTTCATCTAGTTTGAGTCATCATCTTTTAGTGTGTGAGATATATGACCATGAATTGTGTCCTCATGTTAGCCAGTTATTACATCTGAAAGATGAGCAGCAATTACTCATTTCTCTCTTTCCATCTTCTTATAAATGAAACAATGAGCACTTCCCTTTAAAAACAGCATGATGATAAAATCTTGTGTGCTGTAAGGGAGGCAGTTTGGGAGAGCTAACTTTCTCTGAAATGGGGGGAGTGGAAAGTGTAGCTTCTTCTGGCCACATAGTTTACAAGTATGGCATCATCAGCAGAGCTGTGATTTTTGAAGCCAGTGCTTGATCTTGGAAAAGTCCATGGATAGGAGTGACCTGTGATTAATTGATGTAGTAGCTTAAACAATATTCTAGGTCTTGATTTCTGTCTGATCTTATCTTAACTTGTTTCCAGTGAGTAGGAACAATTACCCTCAGACTCTCTTTATGGTAGCAAGATGGCAATAGCACCTAAATTTCTAGTTCAGGAGGAAAACGATCTAGGTCTTATAATACTTCCAAATTTTCTGACATTCATTCAATAGACAGGCTCTGGACATTCATCATTCAATATGTTTTTTGATTCCACTTATGCATGCTACTCTTCCGAAAGAATCCAGGGGCAAATTCCCATGGAGACTTTAAAACTAACCTCAAATAATATATAGAAGGAGAATGGATATAAAGTAGCAAATAAAAATATCTGTGACTCTGAGACCCTGGAATGTACTATACACTCTAGATGTTCTATAATTATGTTTTACTCTTTTCTCCAATAGGTAAGGCCGATTGTGTAGGCATGCTCCCCAAAATCTGCTTACAAAATCACTTTTAATCTTTCTGAAAACAGGTCAAATTTTCAAAACAGCTTAATTCAAGATCTAAAACCAGGCTTATCCTATTCACCAGCTTAAACAACCAGCTTCCCATAATATATTCACAGTTTCCAGACCTTAGTTTTGGTTTAAAATAACAGTGCACTACAGTCCATGAGGTCGCGAAGAGTCAGACACAACTGAGTGACTTCATTTTCACTTTTCACTTTCATGCATTGGAGAAAGAAATGCCAACACACTCCAGTGTTCTTGCCTGGAGAATCCCAGGGACGCGGGAGCCTTGTGGGCTGCCATCTATGGGGTTGCACAGAGTCAGACACGACTGAAGCGACTTAGCAGCAGCAACAACAGTGCCCATTTGGGAAAAAAAAATAGTATGGTGGCTTTTCTACAAGCTCTTTGAACTTTCTTTTAAAAATTTTGGCATATTTTATCATCTATTAAATAAATGTTACATACTGAGATGAGACTGTTAAAAGATTGAAAATGAAGTGAAAGTATTGCTCAGTCAAGTCCAGCTGTTTGTGACCACGTTGGCTGTAGCCTGCCAGGCTCCTCTGACTGTTGAATTATCCAGGAAAGCATACAGGCCTGTGTAACCATTTCCTTCTTCAAGGAATTTCCCCTACCCAATAATCAAACTCATGTCTCTTGCATCTCCTGCATTGACAGGCAGATTCTTTACCATCTGAGCCACCAAGGAAGCCTGTTAAAAGATTAAATAGGGGTAATTAGTTGGAAAAGAGGGGAAAGAAAAAAACAAAATTATAAAGTAATCTTATTTTACCCAATAATGCCAAACACTGAATTTAAAAAAATTGTAAAAAAAAAAAATTATTACCTATAGTGTTTTTGCTCTTCTGGAGAGAGATTCAGCTGAGAATGATAACCTCAGGAGGGTGGTCTATTGACCTCTAAGTCAAAGCCTGACTTCAAGTTAGAGAAAACAGTTTAGAATAAACAAAGTTTGCCAGGCAATAATGGGAGAATGCTGCTAGTTTTCCTTCCATGGCTTCCTTTTTATATACTTTTTTAAATCTTTGGAGAAACATTTTACAGTTCTGCTCCCTGTAAAAGTGATGTTTGAATGTATTCTACAAAAGTTGCAAAGCTGGTAACTCATAAAATATTCCTGAGGTTGGCAAGTTTCACAAGATGAAAGGTTCACACAGCTCTAACAAGTAACTAAAAAGGAGACTGGAGTAGTGTGCACCAGCACAGCAGTTTAAAGTCCCAGGCTGGATACTGGACTGCAGTTTGAATGTTTATCATGATGCCAAGAAGATAAATAATATACCCAACATGCTTATCCATTGTTGGTGTGTTTAAACATAATTGACCTTACTACAAAATAATTTAAATATGGATTAAAACATCCCTATTTTTTCTATTTTTCTCAAAAGAAGATGAAAATTCTACAATGAAAAGGATTTTCACATTTATATTTAGCTCATTTTGCTTTAGCTTGAAAAACAGGTCTCTAGTTTCTGCCAGTGCTTGTAACCAAGGAGAATGATTACCACATGCAGGTGTTACTGATTGGTTGAAATCGAAAGCTGCACAGATTGACTTGGAGGCCTGAACTGATCTCTCTATCCTCTAATCTCCATTTACTTCTGCCAAATGCCATTAGAAAGCAGTCAGATCCGTTTTGACTGACAGCATAGCTAACAAGTATGATTGGTGTTTGTGGGGGAAATATATCTACCTTATATACATATAAATTAGATGACTAGTAAAAGGCTAGTTATAAACATATTTTACCCACCTTCAGTGGGCCTGATGTTGAGAATTCTGCTTTCTATTCTTAATTTGCCAAGCTACTTTGCAGTAGTATCTGAGGTAATAAAAGAAGATATATATAAACAAATTACAGCAACCACAGAAACCCTCCTATCTAATGGATAGACATTAAGATTTATGACATAAGGCTGTAAAATATTTTCAAATAATTATAAGCCCTTGCAGATAATATATACAAGTTTTAATAACTGGACTGTATCTTCATTTATAGAACAAATAGAAGCTCTCTTAATATGTCTTCACATAAATAATCTTTGAGACTAATTGAAGGCTTCAGTTCCCTTTTGAAGATATACTGACTGAATAACTGTGGCTAGTAAGTGTCTCCCTCTTTTGTTCCACACCAGCTGCACTGCTTAGTTTATCTAATATAACCATTCTTAGATGTTGTGGACAAGGCCTTAGGATGTCTTTTATGTAAAATGTGGAACACAAATCAGTAAACTAAGTTTCGAAGAAAGGCTTTGTCCTTACATCATAACGTGCCTGATTATGTTTTAATTTGAAATAAAATTTTAAGATATATGTACACTTTTAATTTATGGTTCCTACTTTAACCTACTTTTTCAATTAACTTACCAGATAACTGTTCCAGTCAAGTAATATAAGATGGCTCTAAAACTATATAGTATAGAAATATTATGAATGCAACATGAAACATAGAACTTTTCACACATAATATAGTGATGACACTGAAAATTGTTTTATCTGAGAATATTTTAAACCTATATCTTCATTTCTTATAATTCAGAATTCTTTTAGCTTAGAAACTAAATATAAAGAAAATTTCTAATGCAAATACTAAGAGCATAGGGGAGATTAACATTATATTTGCCAAGTTTTTAGAGGCAGATTAAAACTTCTACCTAAACTGCCCATTGCATCAAATGATATTATCCTCTCCTGAATTTGGTTAACAAAAATTCTACTATTAAAAATGAATTCCATTGTTTTGTAAGACTTTCTTTCACAAATGAAGACTAATCAGAGCTTCACGTTGGTGAAAGTACTGGGAGAGGTGTGTGCCCAGAGGGGATGGAAGCTCCATACCCACCTCCCTGACCTTGTCCTGTGCTTTCTTCTCTTTGTCTGTTCTTGAGCTGTATTCTTTAAAATAGCCTAGCAAATAGTTTTTCAGATGCTGCATACTTGGCAAGGCATGTCAGTTTGATGTGGATGTCCCCAAAGAGACCTCAGCTCTCACTGCTAATAGGCTCTGTGGCTCTGGTTTCTAGTTCATTGTATATGGATGTCAGGAAACGTGTGTAAAAATAGCTGAAGTTGTCTTATGTGGAGGGGCCAAAAGCATGGCTCCCTACTGTGTCAGAAATGTATGTATTATAACCAAGTTGGGATCAGATCTCAAGCTGGAAGATTCTTTGTGAGCAGCATTAACAGGGCAACGTGTCCCAGTCCCCACAGGAATTGCTGCAGAGAATTTTGCTGCAAAACAAAATAAGTAGAGAAAAATTTAACAAACACCCTGCAGTCACAGCAGAGGTGAAAAGCTGCTAATGAAGCTGGCTACTTTAATAGTGAGATGATATCAGTTTAGATAAAGACAAGGACAGGAGCAAGTAATGAGTAATGCCAAGTAATGAGCAGGCTTAATACCAATGAGCCCGGTGCAGTTAAATAAGCTTCCTCCAGTTTTAAGGAAGAAGGGACCATCCTTGTCCCATCCCTGTCCAAGAAGGGACATTCCTGTAAGGAATGTATCAGAAATATCTGATGCTTTCATAGATAGTGAAGATACTATCAAAAAGTATAACTTCCCACTGGCAAGAACAGTGAGCTATTTTGTATCTGGACGTGACTTCTCTATTGTAGATATTGGTCTTTTCCCTGCCTCCAGTGGGGGCACTAAAGAAAAGAAGACTGAGTCTTAAGGACATGGATTTGGTGGAAGTGAATGGAGATTTTGCTCCCCAGTACTTGGCAGTTGAAAAGAGCTTGGATTTCAACCCAAGTAAAACCAATATAAATGGAAGAGTCATTACTTGAAATCAGCCATTGGCAGGATCTGGATCAAGAATTATTGCACACACAGTTCATGAATTAAGATGTAGAGGTGGAGAATATGCAGGGGAATCAGCTTACATTGAAGGTGGCCAGTGCATCACACTTGATATTTGGAACTCAGACTGAAGAAACCAAGGAGCCCACAATAGTGCAGTTACTTTACTTGGCTTGTTGTGGTTCAGTCACTCAGTTGTGTCTGACTGTTTGTGACTCCATGGACTGCAGCACACCAGGCTTCTCTGTCCTTCACTATCTCCCAGAGTGTGCTCAAACTTATGTTCATCTAGTTCATCTCATCCTCTGCTGTCCCCTTCTCCTCTTGTCTTCAATCTTTGCCAGCATCAGAGACTTTTCCCATGAGTTGGCTCTTTCACATCGAGTGCCCAAAGTATTGGAGCTTTAGCTTCAGTATCAGTCTTTCCAATGAACATTCAGGGTTGATTTCCTTTAGGATTGACTTGTTTGATCTCCTCTGAAGTCCAAGAAACTCACAAGAGTCTTCTCCATCACCACAGTTTGAAAGCTTCAATTCTTTGATGCTCAGCCATCTCTACTGTTCAACTCTCACATTCATACATGGCTACTGGAAAAACCATAGCTTTGACTATATAGACCTTGTTGGTAAACTGATGTCTCTGCTTCTTAATATGCTGTCTAGGTTCATCATTGGAGATGGCAATGGCACCCTACTCCAGTACTCTTGCCTGGAAAATCCCATGGACGGAGGAGCCTGGTAGGCTGCAGTCCATGGGGTAGCGAAGAGTCGGACATGACTGAGCAACTTCACTTTCAGTTTTCACTTTCATGCATTGGAGAAGGAAATGACAACCCACTCCAGTATTCTTGCCTGGAGAATCCCAGGGACAGGGGAGCCTGGTGGGCTGCCGTCTATGGGGTTGCACAGAGTCGGACATGACTGAAGCGACTTAGCAGCAGCAGCAGCTGGTTCATCATAGCTTTAAATTCCAAGAAGCAAGCATCTTTTAGTTTCATGGCTTCAAAAAGCAATTTCACTTAATTACTTGACTAGGCTACATTAAAACAAGGGAACTTCAGAGCAGCTGGTAAAAGTGGTTATGCCCTGCCACTGAAACAGTGAGTGAGTGTGATCCAGGGTGACGAGGTAAAGATGTATTCATCATGAGTATGAGCTCAGGCCAGAAATAAATTTTCTCAAATTTGCACCAAATATGTATTTCTGAACTGAATTTTTATTATAGAATGCCCTAAAAGAAATCACATCCTGGACAATAACCACCACACATGCTTTAGATCATATGATTGCAAGGAAATTGAATAAATGTAGCCTTAATCTCCAAAAAACAAATAGATGAATGAACCCATTAATATATCCCTTTCTGAGGAAATCTTAAATTTTCTTAAGATTTTTTTACATTTTATACTTTACAATGGAATCATCCATTAACATTCTTTAAGAGAAACGAGTGAGAAAGAACAACTCCTGACATGCAGGATGTGACCTGATACTCTCAACCAGGCCTTGGGATTACTCCAGGCTGGCCTGACACTCCCAGCTAGGTCTTTAGATCTCCTGCTGAAAATAAACTTTTTTCACAGAACCTCAAAATAAGATATGACCATTCTGTGATTTTATGAATTAAAGACAAAACTGTTCCTTAAGCATTGCTGATCATAGACAGAGTCCTGCCCAACCCAGAACTTCACAAATATAACCCTTCCCCAGTTAACATGAGCAACTGGTCTTTCTTAAATATATAGGGTTAGCCTTACTCTAATCTATCTTTGCCAGAGATGTTTTCAGATATCCTATCATAGAATTGTTTTCAACTCCTGATAGTATACAATCCAGTGCAATGTCCTGCTTCCTTAAACTGTCTCCAAGCAATTCAGCCAAAGCCTAAATTGTATAATTGGCTTCTTTTTAATACCCACCACAATGGTATCAATTTTACATGTCAGCTTGACTAGGCTAGGGGATGCCCAGCTAGCTGATGAAACATTATTTCTGGATGTGTCTGTGTGGCTGTTTCTGGAAGAGACTGGCATTTGAATTGGTGAACTGAATAAAGCAGATGAACCTCCTCAACGTGAGAGGACATTATCCAATCTTTTGAGGGCCCTGAACAGAACAAAAAAGCAGAAGAAGAATGCATTTGTTCTCTTTCTCCTTGAGCTAGGACATCTTCTCTGGTTCTCAGTCATCAAGGCCTCCAGCTTCTCAGATGTTTGTACTTGGACTTACACCACTGACTCTCTGACTCTCCAGCTTACAGATGGTAGATTGCAGGATGTCTTAGCCTCAAAAATTTCATGATCCAGTTCCTAAAATAAATATCCCCCTTTTTCTCTCCCTCTATCTCATTGCCTCTCTTCCCAGGTGGCACTGGCACTTGTGGAAAAGAATCCACCTGACAATGCAGGAGGCATAAGAGATGTGTGTCTGATACCTGGGTTAGGAAGATCCCCTGGAGGATGGTATGGCAACCCATGCCAGTATTCTTGACTGGAAAATCCCCATAGACAGAGGAACCTGACAAACTACAGTCCATAGGGTCGCACAGAGTCGGACATGACTGAAGCGACTTAGCATGCATGTACGCGCTTGTATATATGTTGTCTTTTGGTTCTGTCTCTCTGTGGCACTCTAATACATCTTCTTACCCAGATACCTCACATTTCTCCATATTCCCTTAAATGCTGCAAACAAGAATAAACCCAGGGCTGTTCCTGGTGGTCTTTGGAAGTAGGGCTCTAACACAGAGAACAGAGAATAGATTGCATATGTTTAAAGACTTGAGAATGGGGGATATACTACCTAAATCCTAGAGGAATGCAACACAAGAAGATGGAAATAATAGACAACAATGATCAAATTTCTCAGCTTCCAGATTTTCACATAGCCCCACTCTAGAGACTATTGTGACTTATTGATTAAATTATCCAATTCAATAAAAGTATTGTGCATAGGTGCAGGAAAGCTGTTTCTGTATGCTCTGTTTAAATTACAATTAAGTTTGCAGCTGGAAGTCTCCAAAACACAGTGGAAGCCTCTCAGGGATGGTTATTTGCCTTGTCCTATTTTTGAATTCTTTAGCAACATCACCTTATAGCAACAGCTGTTCAGACTGCTGGGACTAGTATAAATTTTTCTTCTACTGCTGGCAAGTTGAAAAGCTGTAAAATATTTTCAGTTCATTTCAGGTTCAGGTATCCCTAGGAGCAATTGTCTTCATGCAATAGAAGAGAAGGTACTAAGACTATAAAACAGAGATTGAGAAACTAAATGCAAACTGCTGTTGGTTGAAAACTCCAACTGAGACTTTATTGCCAAACACCAGACATTGGAAGATCAGTAGCTAAATTAGCCAGAGTAAACATCCTGAGGTGAAAAACCAGCGCCAGCTCATTGAACTAAGAATAAGACACATGTGGGTTGGCAGTAGGGCTGAGGAAAGACCTAAATAAATATGGATAAATGCAGTATCTGTTTCTGTATTGAAGGACACGATTTGATAAAAATAAATCAGAAAAATAAATTCAGATGGAAAGATGTAGATGGGAACTTTTGAAAGGTTTATGCTCTTAAATGGGGCCACGTTGGAAGGAAAGTTATGACCAACGTAGATAGAATATTAGAAAGCAGAGACATTACTTTGCCAACAAAGGTCCGTCTAGTCAAGGCTAGGGTTTTCCCAGTGGTTATGTATGGATGAGAGAGTTGGACTGTGAAGAAAGCTAAGTGCCAAAGAATTGATGCTTTAAAACTGTGGTGTTGGAGAAGACTCTTGAGAGTCCCTTGGACTGCGAGGAGATCCAACCAGTCCATTCTAAAGGAGATCAGTCCTGGGTGTTCTTTGGAAGGACTGATGCTAAAGCTGAAACTCCAATACTTTGGCCACCTCATGCGAAGAGTTGACTCATTGGAAAAAACTCTGATGCTGGGAGGGATTGGGAGCAGGAGGAGAAGGGGACGACAGAGGATGAGATGGCTGGATGGCATTACCGACTCGATGGACGTGAGTCTGAGTGAACTCTGGGAGTTGGTGATGGACAGGGAGGCCTGGTGTGCTGCAATTCACGAGGTTGCAAAGAGTTGGACATGACTGAGCAACTGAACTGAACTGGACTGACCCAGGTGGCACTAGTGGTAAAGGACCGCCTGCTAATGCAGGATACATAAAAGACATGGATTTGATCCCTGGGTCCAGAAGATCTCCTGGAGGAGGGCTTGGCAGCCCATTCCAGTATTCTTGCCTGGAGAATCCCCATGGACACAGGAGCCTGGAAAGCTACAGTCCATGGGGTCAAAAAGAGTCAGACAAGACTGAGTAACTAACACTTTTACTTTCATATTAGGATTATATATTATGCATGTAATTTGAGTGCTAATATAAGAACCTCATGATAATCATTAAAAATAATCTTAATTTAATAGCCATACGTGGAAAGTGTAGCGCTTCCATGGGATTTTTATTAAAAATGAGTATTTATAAATATTTATTTCCCTTTATCCTCTTTCCCTTCTCTTCAGTGTACATTTTCCCCTAAATTCCCAAACAGTTTTAATATTTTAGTTATTAAAAACATACTGAAAATTGCAAAAACCATAACTTTACACTTGATGACCTTCCCCAAACTTTACTAAGGCTGTAAAAAAGAGATTCAGGAACTATATACAAACTGCTATTGATTGGAAACTCCAGCTGAGACTTTAGCCAGCAGTCAGATCAAAATATAGAACACTGCTATTACCACTGTTCCCCATCTAGTGATTTTAATATCTATAATCCAATTATGTCTTTTTACAGAAGTGCCACCCTTGATTGAAACCAAAATGAACAACTATAATGATCATAATAATTTTATTATTATTTCTAGTAGTATGTAACTGTTCACTGATCATGCACAAATATAAGGCTTCATTGTTGTTGTTCAGTCACTAAGTCATGTCCAACTCTGTGACCACATGGACTGCAGCATGCCAGACTTCCCTGTCCTCCACTGTCACCTAGAATTTGCTCAAATTCATGTCCATTGAGTCAGTGATGCTATCTAACCATCTTATCCTATGCCACCCCCTTCTCCTTTTAGCTTCAATCTTTCCCAGCATCAGTCTTTTCAAATGAGTCAGCTCTTCATATCAGGTTGCCGAAGTATTGGAGTTTCAGCTTCAGCATCAGTCCTTCCAATGAATATTCAGGGTTGATTTCCTTTGGGATTGACTGGTTTGATCTCCTTGAAGTCCAAGGGACTCTCAAGAGTCTTCTCCAGCACAATTTGATAAAGAACATACATTTTCTTGTTGGTTGTGCTGTTCTAGGTCACATCAGTCATGCCCAACTCTTTGCAACCCCGTGGACTGTAGCCTGCCAGTCTCCTCTGTCCATGGAATTTTCCAGTCAAGAAAACTTGGCGTGCCCTTCTTCATTCCTATTGGATCTTGTTGTTCAGTTGCTCAGCCATGTTTGACACCTTGTGACCCTATGGACCCATGCCGGACTTCCCAGTCCTTCACTATCTCCTAGAGCTTGCTCAATCTAATGTTTGTCCATTAAGTCGGTGACGCTATCTAACCATCTCATCCTCTGTCACCCCCTTCTCCTCCTGCCCTCAGTCCTTCCCAGCATCAAGGTCTTTTCTTTTTTTTTTTAAATTCATTGCTTTTATTTTATTTTTAAACTTTACATAATTGTATTAGTTTTGCCAAATATCAAAATGAATCCACCGCAGGTATACATGTGTTCCCCATCCCGAACCCTCCTCCCTCCCCATACCATCCCTCTGGGCCATCCCAGTGCACCAGCCCCAAGCATCCAGCATCGTGCATCGAACCTGGACTGGCAACTCGTTTCCTACATGATATTTTACATGTTTCATTGCCATTCTCCCAAATCTTCCCACCCTCTCCCTATCCCACAGAGTCCATAAGACTGTTCTATACATCAGTGTCTCTTTTGCTGTCTCGTATACAGAGTTATTGTTACCATCTTTCTAAATTCCATATATATGCGTCTTTTCTAATAAGTCAGCTCTTCTTATCAGGTGGCCAAAGTATTGGAGTTTCAGCTTCAGCATCAATCCTTCCAATGAATATTCAGGGTTGATTTCCTTTGGGATTGACTGGTTTGATCTCCTTGCAGTTCAAGGGACTCTCAAGAGTCTTCTCCAGCACAATTTGCGAACATAAATTCTTTGGCACTCAGACTTTTTTATGGTCCAGCTCTCACTTCCATGCATGACTACTGGGAAAAAACATAGCTTTGACTATATGGACCTTTGTCAGCAAAGTGATGTCTTTGCTTTTTAATTTGCTGTCTAGGTTTGTCATAGCTTCCCTTCCAAGGAGCAAGTGTCTTCTAATTTCAAGGCTGCTATCTAATTTCACCATCTACAGTGATTTTGGAGCCCAAGAAAAGAAATTCTGTCACTGCTTCTACTTTTTCCCCTTCATGTTGCATGTGGAATAAAGTTTAAATTCATTGCCTATAGTTTTGAATAACAAATAGTTAAAACAGTTTTTAAAAAATTAAAATACAAATGCTTGGAATTTTAGTTATCTCATAAGTTATCTTATCCCCTTCATAGAGAAGACTTTCTGGAATGTGGATGATAAATTGATGAATTAATAAGAATCAAGAAATTTAGAAAATAAGGAATTAATTGACTAGATAAATTATAAAATTTTGAAGCTTTTTACTGTAGCAATAAGTGAAGGAAAATTATATCCAAGTAGCTGATTTAATGCGATTCTGGGAGACAAAAGAATTAGTCTCAAATTCTGGCTTAATAGATAGTGATTATCATTAATGACAAAAAATATAGATGAAGGAATGACTAATGGTATATATGTATACTTCACTGCAGAATAAAATTCTCCTTCATTCTTTCACAATTTATTTATTTTTACTTGTTTATATATATATATATATATATATATATATATATAACTATCGTGACAGTTACATTGCAAAATCCTTCACAACTGAAGTCTCTTACCAGGAAATGTGTTTGAGACCCAAATGTAGACTCTGAGTCATCAAAGTATTCAAGGATTTGTTTCTCACAAAACATGCATATTTAAAGTTGCTTTACTACTGCTACTGCTAAGTCACTTCAGTCGTGTCCAACTCTGTGTGACCCCATAGACGGCAGCCCACCAGGCTCCGGCGTCCCTGGGATTCTCCAGGCAAGAACACTGGAGTGGGTTGCCATTTCCTTCTCCAATGCATGAAAGTGAAAAGTGAAAGTGAAGTCGCCCAGTCGTGTCCAACCCTCAGTGACCCCATGGATTGCAGCCTTTACCTTTCAACAATTTATATATTTTAACTCCTAATGAGTCATTTAAATTTTCTCAAATGTGGCTATTTCAACCTTTTTTCCATTGACAATTATATTTATACTATACTGTAATGACTCAGTTGCTTCCTGGATATCTAGAACTCAGTACTTTTAGATAACTTTTATTTTCCTCATCATAATTGCATGTATTTCATTTTCTTTTATTGTTTCTCATTTTCTTCCATTATGTTTCACATACTGGCTTCTTTTTCCTCCACTGTTTCCAGTCATTAGTGGTCATGCTGCTAAGTCACTTCAATCATGCCCAACTCTGTGCGACCCCATAGATGGCAGCCCACCAGGCTCCCCCATCCCTGGGATTCTCCAGGCAAGAATACCGGAGTGGGCTGCCATTTCCTTCTCCAATGCATGAAAGTGAAAAGTGAAAGTGAAGTCACTCAGTCGTGTCTGATTCTTAGCGACCCCATGGACTGCAGCCTACCAGGCTCTTCCATCCATGAGATTTTCCAGGCAAATGTACTGGAGTGGGGTGTCATTGCCTTCTCCGATTAGTGGTCATAGAAAGGCACTTTTTAAGTTCCCTTGTTACATAATTTCCCTTAAATATTCATTTCATTTGCTATTCAGGACTATTTCTTTCCTTTTGTTTAGAATAAATTTCATTGAAGTTCATCTCTATCAAAATTACATGAGCTGGAATGGCATTTGCCTGTCATATCTCATATCTCTGTAACCTGGCATAGTTCTTCAGCCTTTGTCTTTCCTGAATTGATTTTTTTTTTAAAGAAGTAAAGATCAGTTATTTTGTAGAATGTTCTTCAATATCTATTTATCTGACATGACTTTTTTTATATCAAATTCACCACACACATATGTGGCAGAATGCTCTGAGTGATTTTTTCATCTTTTATTCTCAATAAATGAAATCATAATTGATTCTGGTTTATGTCAGTATTGGTGATGTTAAATTTGGTCATGTGGTTAAGGTGATGTTTATAGGTTTCTTCACTATAAATTTACTATATTTTACTATGTGGTCAATTTAGGAACTAGTTGAGATAGTTTGAAGCTATTTAAAAATCTTTATGCTCATCAAACTTTTAGTCACCAGTATTATCAACCATTGATGATTTTCTAATTATATATGTATATATTTTAAGATATATGCAATTATCATTATTACATCTTATTATGAATATTAATTATATTATATATTATTATAATCATACATTATATATGCAATATATGATGTTTTATTATAATATATATACATATATGAGCTAGCTTTTAGAAAGGAGAGCACTTTCTTTGCATTATTTGTTTATATCAGTATGGTTTTGGTTTCATAAATTATTACTTTAGTAAGTTAAAACAAATTCTCCATTTATTTACATTCAACTTGTCCATTTGATGTATTTATCTGTCCACAGTGATGTATCTATCCAGGCCCACTATCCTCCAGAAACAGAAGTCTGAAATTTTATAGTTCAGAAAGGTAATAAATTGCACATGTTACATCCATTGAGAAATCCTGTTGACCACTTATTCTGGCAGCAATATATTCAAACTAAATGTGATTAATAAAGACTGCCTATACAACATCAGAGTAGTCAATTTGTGTCAGATTTTGCCAGAAGTTAGGAAGCTTTTTGACTTTCAGCGACAGGGATTTCAGAATTTGAAATTCAAGCTAACTGTAAAATCTAAAATTTGAACATAATTAGAAGATTACTTTAGGATTTAAAGAAATTAGAGAAATGTCTGTTCAGTTCTTTGGCCCATTTTTTGATTGGGGCGTTTATTTTTCTGGAATTGAGCTGCAGGAGTTGCTTGTATATTTTTGGGATTAGATCTTTGTCAGTTGCTTCATTTGCTATTATTTTCTCCCATTCTGAAGGCTGTCTTTTCACTTTGCTTAGAGTTTCCTTTGTTGTGCAGAAGCTTTTAATTTTAATTAGGTCCCACTTGTTTGTTTTTATTTCCAATATTCTGGGAGGTGGGTCATAGAGGATCCTGCTGTGATTTATATCGGAGAGGGTTTTCCCTATGTTCTCCTCTAGGAGTTTTATAGTTTCTGGTCTTACGTTTATATCTTTAATCCATTTTGAGTTTATTTTTGTGTATGATGTTAGAAAGTGTTCTAGTTTTATTCTTTTACAAGTGGTTGACCAGTTTTCCCAGCACCACTTGTTAAAGAGATTGTCTTTAATCCATTGTATATTCTTGCCTCCTTTGTCAAAGATAAGGTGTCCATAGGTGTGTGGATTTATCTCTGGGCTTTCTATTTTTTTCCGTTGATCTATATTTCTGTCTTTGTGCCAGTACCATACTGTTTTGATAACTGTGGCTTTGTAGTAGAGCCTGAATTCAGGCAGGATGATTCCTCCAGTTCTGTTCTTCTTTCTCAAGATTGCTTTGGCTATTCGAGGTTTTTTGGTATTTCCATGCAAATTGTGAAATTATTTGTTCTAGCTCTGTGAAAAATACTGTTGGTAGCTTGATAGGTTTTGCATTGAATCTATAGATTGCTTTGGGTAGTATACTCATTTTCAGTACATTGATTCTTCTGATCCAAGAACACGGTATATTTCTCCATCTATTAGTGTCTTCTTTGATTTCTTTCACCAGTGTTTTATAGTTTTTGAAGACTCTTGAGAGTCCCTTGGACTGCAAGGTGATCCAACCAGTCCATTCTGAAGGAGATCAACCCTGGGATTTCTTTGGAAGGAATGATGCTAAAGCTGAAACTCCAGTACTTTGGCCACTTCATGCAAAGAGTTGACTCATTGGAAAAGACTCTGATGCTGGGAGGGATTGGGGGCAAGAGGAGAAGGGGACGACAGAGGATGAGATGGCTGGATGGCATCACTGACTCGATGGACGTGAGTCTGAGTGAACTCCAGGAGTTGGTGATGGACAGGGAGGCCTGGTGTGCTGCGATTTATGGGGTCGCAAAGAGCTGGACACGACTGAGCGACTGATCTGATCTGATCTGATCTGATGTATAGGTCTTTAGTTTCTTTAGGTAGATATATTCCTAAGTATTTTATTCTTTTCATTGCAATGGAAAAGAATACATTTGAATCAGTTCTAATGAGGTGGGTTAAACTGGAGCCTATTATGCAGAGTGAAGTAAGCCAGAAAGAAAAGCACCAATACAGTATACTAATGCATATATATGGAATTTAGAAAGATGGTAACAATAACCCTGTATCCGAGACAGCAAAAGAGACACAGATGTATAGAACAGTCTTTTGGACTCTGTGGGAGAGGGAGAGTATGGGATGATTCAGGAGAATGGCATTGAAACATGTATAATATCATATATGAAAAGAATCACCAGTCCAGGTTTGATGCATGATACAGGATGCTTGGGGCTGGTGCACTGGGATGACCCAGAGGGATGGTATGGGGAGGGAGGTCAGAGTGAGGTTCAGGATGGGGGACACGTGTATACCCGTGGTGGATTCATGTTGATGTATGGCAAAACCAATACAAAATTGTAAAATAATTAGCCTCCAATTAAAATAAATAAATTTATATTAAAAATAAAGAAATTGGATTAATCTATATTTATATATTAATATAAAATGCACATAAAGATAAGTATTCAGGAAAATCTGTTGTAAAGTAAAAATAATAGTTAAGATAATATTTGTGGAAGGCCAGTACTGTTATTTTTATATTTGTGCCTTTTTACTTGAGTGTAAAGGATTTAATGATTTATGTTGTCTAATCAGTTGTGCCATAATGTAATACTAATACCATCCTGGGAAATTTCTGTTTTATATAAATATATATAAACTTTCAAAAGTTCAAATATTAATCTACTAAAAATGACCTGAAAGGTGGTTCTGGTAGCTAAAAAACAAAAAATTTGAGAATTTTGGATTAAAACCTTACTCTAACAAATTCTTTCTACTAAGATTTTTAATGGAAAAAATAATAATAAAAATAAAGATATACAGGGATATAGGTTATCTGTAACTAATGGCGGGACACTTTAAAGTAAATGACTCCTTAGTTCTAAGATAACACTTCACAGTTTCCTCCTTTCCATTGCCCTGCTTTTTAGTGAGGTGAAACCACCAGAACCACAAGATGAATTGAAAACTTCAGTTGCCAGAGAAACCTCTACTAGGTGTGGTCCTCATGTTGGTCTCCCATTTTTCCCCAGAGCAGCAATCCCTTAATGCTGGGGGGGGGAGAAATCAGAACTAAATGGATTCATAAAATAGGAATGTATTTCATATAAAATATCAGCATCCTAAATCAATCTAATACTATTTTATAGTCTCTACTTATATGTAGTGAAATTGTTATTAAAAGGAAAAATTAGACCTTTTTATCTTTAAGTATATTATTTAGCTTTATTGTTGCCCTCAAGCTTCCATTACTGTGTCATGTCTAAAATGTATGAAGCCTAAATTGGCAGAGAACTATGATGATTTCTACCTGTTTTGATTTTAATGCCTTACTGTGCCAATGCATTATCTATAATGGTTCCTCCACATTACTTTTAATTTATTTCCAGAAAAAAAAAAATGAAGACCTACATAGTTTGTCTAAAAGCATTTTTTCCATGGGATTAAAATGATTGCCATTTTTATATACTGACTTGAAGTGAAGATGAATGAAAATGAGAGCTATTTTCTTCTTTCAAATGTGGCCTTTGAAGTTTTCAGTGACCCTTGTTTGAGACTGTGGCCAGCTAAAAATGCTGCTACTACTTTGGCTTTTGGAAGAAAAAACTCAAAACAGCAAGTTTTCATGGTGATTCCCTTTTTTGGAACATTGATAATTTAAACCATCATGCTATTTGACATACTTTACAGAAGTCTGATATTATTTCTATTGAAGCCTAACTTGGGAATTACCTTTTAATTTTTTTTAATCCTGTAACTTTTGAAAGAATGAAATAAAGACATTCTTCCCATCACGATGAATGCACTCTCTACACCTAAAAAGGTTGTTGTTTTTTAGATCCCAATGGACTAAATCTGGATTTGAGACCACCTAGGAACTACATATATACTTGGATAGCAATGTGTTAGCCACTGATAGAATTGCTTTCCCTGAACTGCACTTCGGCATTTACCATTGGTTTTTGTTTTGGACATTAAAGGGAACAATCATAAGAAACTTGTTAGCATTTCTTTTGTGTAAATGTCATTGAGGATATCAGACAATGTGTGGAACAACTTCCTCTTTATCAAACAAGACATTTCTTTCTTGCCTTTGTATCAGTAAAGGTATATCTCTTAGAACACTGGCTCCCCTCTCTCTCTGCCTTCCTAATCTTATAGAGGATATGT
This sequence comes from Bos taurus, assembly GCF_002263795.3. Classification (NCBI taxonomy): domain Eukaryota; kingdom Metazoa; phylum Chordata; class Mammalia; order Artiodactyla; family Bovidae; genus Bos; species Bos taurus. The sequence continues at coordinate 83,003,770 of NC_037329.1, read as the reverse complement.
CTCTGAATTTTATGCTGATTGCTTTGACCACCAGGAATTTAGTCAACATTTTGGTACATCTCTGTATCTATTTAGGACTTTACAGTAGGCATTTCTGAGTGCTAATCTTAACCATGAAGATATTATTTTTTTCTCATGATTTCCTTATTCTTTTCTAAACTATTTTTGGTAGGCATTTAAAATATTAAACACAATTAGTAAGAAAAGGAATTTAAAAAGATGTTTTACCTTTTGGCATATAACTGAAGCTCCAGTGCATTCTCTACAATTAAAGACTGCTTGAAATAATGCCTACTTATTTAAACATTTGCTTCTATCACAAATGGGAAGAAAAGAGGGTGGAATGCTGATGGTGAACTATTCAAGACTTGACTAGACTCTTCAACTTTATGATTTCTTAAACTCCTTACTCTTTAGTGGGTATCTTTATCTTAGCGGTTTCAGTCTTCTTAGTTCAGTTCAGTTCAGTCACTCAGTCGTGTCCGACTCTTTGCGACCCCATGAATCGCAGCACGCACGGCCTCCCTGTCCATCACCAACCCCCAGAGTTCACTCAGACTCACGTCCATCGAGTCAGTGATGCCATCCAGCCATCTCATCCTCTGTCATCCCCTTCTCCTCCAGCCACCAATCCCTCCCAGCATCAGAGTCTTTTCCAATGAGTCAACTCTTCCCATGAGGTGGCCAAAGTACTGGAGCTTCAGCTTTAGCATCATTCCTTTCAAAGAAATCCCAGGGCTGATCTCCTTTAGAATGGACTGGTTGGATCTCCTTGCAGTCCAAGGGACTCTCAAGAGTCTTCTCCAACACCACAGTTCAAAAGCATCAATTCTTCAGTGCTCAGCTTTCTTCACAGTCCAACTCTCACATCCATACATGACCACTGGAAAAACCATAGCCTTAACTAGATGGACCTTTGTTGGCAAAGTAATGTCTCTGCTTTTGAATATGCTATCTAGGTTGGTCATGACTTTCCTTCCAAGGAGTAAGCGTCGTTTAATTTCATGGCTGCAGTCACCACCTGCAGTGATTTTGGAGCTCCCAAAAATAAAGTCTGACACTGTTTCCACTGTTTACCCATTTATTTGCCATGAAGTGATGGGACCAGATGCCATGATCTTCCTTTTCTGAATGTTGAGCTGTAACCCAACTTTTTCACTCTCCTCTTTCACTTTCATCAAGAGGCTTTTTAGTTCCTCTTCACTTTCTGCCATAAGGGTGGTGTCATCTGCATATCTGAGGTTATTGATATTTCTCCTGGCAATCTTGATTCCAGCTTGTGCTTCATCCAGCCCAGCGTTTCTCATGATGTATATAAGTTAAATAAGCAGAGTGACAGTATACAGCTTTGATGTACTCCTTTTCCTATTTGGAACTAGTTTGTTGTTGCATGTCCAGTTCTAACTGTTGCCTCCTGACCTGCATATAGGTTTCTCAAGAGGCAGGTCAGATTCCTATCTCTTGAGAATTTTCTACAGTTTATTGTGATCCACACAGTCAAAGGCTTTGGCATAGTCAATAAAGCAGAAATAGATGTTTTTCTGGAACTCTCTTGCTTTTTCGATGATCTAACAGATGTTGACAATTTGATCTCTAGTTCCTCTGCCTTTTCTAAATCCAGCTTGAACATCTGGAAGTTCACAGTTCACGTATTGCTGAAGCCTGGCTTGGAGAATTTTGAGCATTACTTTATTAGCGTGTGAGATGAGTGCAATTGTGTGGTAGTTTGAGCATTCTTTGACATTGCCTTTCTTTGGGATTGGAATGAAAACTGCCATTTTCCAGTCCTGTGGCCACTGCTGAGTTTTCCAAATTTGCTGGCATATTGAGTGCAGCACTTTCATAGCATCAGGATTTGAAATAGCTCAACTGGAATTCCATCACTCCACTAGCTTTGTTCATAGTGATGCTTTCTAAGGCCAACTTGACTTCACATTTCAGGATGTCTGGCTCTAGGTGAGTGACCACACTATCGTGATTATCTTGGTCATGAAGAAATTTTTTGTATAGTTCTGTGTATTCTTGCCACCCCTTCTTAATGTCTTCTGCTTCTCTTAGGTCCATACCATTTCTGTTCTTTATCGAGCCCATCTTTGCATGAAATGTTCCCTTGGTATCTCTCATTTTCTTGAAGAGATCTCTAGTCTTTCCCATTCTATTGTTTTCCTCTATTTCTTTACATTGATCACTGAGGAAGGCTTTCTTATCTCTTCTTGCTATTCTTTGGAACTCTGCATTCAGATGCTTATATCTTTCCTTTTCTCCTTTGCTTTTTGCTTTTCTTTTCACAGCTATTTGTAAGGCCTCCCCAGACAGCCATTTTACTTTTTTGCATTTATTTTTTTATGGGGATGGTCTTGATCCCTGTCTCCTGTACAGTGTCACAAACCTCTGTCCATAGTTCACCAGGCACTCTATCTATCAGATCTAGTCCCTTAAATCTATTTCTCACTTCCACTGTATAATCATAAAGGATTTGATTTAGGTCATACCTGAATGGTCTAGTGGTTTTCCCTACTTTCTTTAATTTAAGTCTGAATTTGGCAATAAGGAGCTCATGATCTGAGTCACAGTCAGCTCCTGGTCTTGTTTTTGCTGACTGTATAGAGCTTCTCCATCTTTGGCTGCAAAGAATATAATCAATCTGATTTCAGTGTTGACCATCTGGTGAAGTCCATGTGTAGAGTCTTCTCTTGTGTTGTTGGAAGAGGGTGTTTGCTATGACCTATGACCAGTTGGCAAAACTCTATTAGCCTTTGCCCTGCTTCATTCCATATTCCAAGGCCAAATTTGTCTGTTACTCCAGATGTTTCTTGACTTCCTACTTTTGCATTCCAGTCCCCTATAATGAAAAGGACATCTTTTTGGGGTGTTAGTTCTAAAAGGTCTTGTAGGTCTTCATAGAACCATTCAACCTCAGCTTCTTCAATGTTACTGGTTGGTGATTTTAAATGGTTTGCCTTGGAAATGAACAGAGATCATTTTGTCATTTTTGAGATTGCATCCAAGTACTGCATTTTGGACTCTTGTTGACCGTGATGGCTACTCCATTTCTTCTAAGGGATTCCTGCCCACAGTAGTAGATATAATGGTCATCTGAGTTAAATTCACCCATTCCAGTCCATTTTAGTTAGCTGATTAAACTATGCTTTTTTTTAAAATTTAATTTTATTTTTAAACTTTACATAATTGAATTAGTTTTTTTTTTTCTTTTTTTTTTCTTTAATTTTATTTTATTTTTAAACTTTACATAATTGTATTAGTTTTGCCAAATATCAAAATGAATCCGCCACAGTTGCAGGATATAAAATCAACACACAGAAATCCCTTGCATTCCTATACACTAATAATGAGAAAACAGAAAGAGAAATTAAGGAAACAATTCCATTCACCATTGCAACGGAAAGAATAAAATACTTAGGAATATATCTACCTAAAGAAACTAAAGACCTATATATAGAAAACTATAAAACACTGGTGAAAGAAATCAAAGAGGACACTAATAGATGGAGAAATATACCATGTTCATGGATTGGAAGAATCAATATAGTGAAAATGAGTATACTACCCAAAGCAATTTATAGATTCAACGCAATCCCTATCAAGCTACCAACAGTATTCTTCACAGAGCTAGAACAAATAATTTCACAATTTGTATGGAAATACAAAAAACCTCGAATAGCCAAAGCGATCTTGAGAAAGAAGAATGGAACTGGAGGAATCAACCTACCTGACTTCAGGCTCTACTACAAAGCCACAGTTATCAAGACAGTATGGTACTGGCACAAAGACAGAAATATTGATCAGTGGAATAAAATAGAAAGCCCAGAGATAAATCCACGCACATATGGACACCTTATCTTCGACAAAGGAGGCAAGAATATACAATGGATTAAAGACAATCTCTTTAACAAGTGGTGCTGGGAAATCTGGTCAACCACTTGTAAAAGAATGAAACTGGACCACTTTCTAACACCATACACAAAAATAAACTCAAAATGGATTAAAGATCTAAACGTAAGACCAGAAACTATAAAACTCCTAGAGGAGAACATAGGCAAAACACTATCCGACATACATCACAGCAGGATCCTCTATGACCCACCTCCCAGAATATTGGAAATAAAAGCAAAAATAAACAAATGGGACCTAATTAACCTTAAAAGCTTCTGCACATCAAAGGAAACTATTAGCAAGGTGAAAAGACAGCCTTCAGAATGGGAGAAAATAATAGCAAATGAAGCAACGGACAAACAACTAATCTCAAAAATATACAAGCAACTCCTACAGCTCAACTCCAGAAAAATAAACGACCCAATCAAAAAATGGGCCAAAGAACTAAATAGACATTTCTCCAAAAAAGACATACAGATGGCTAACAAACACATGTATTAGTTTTGCCAAATATCAAAATGAATCCGCCACTGGTATACATGTGTTCCCCATCCTGAACCCTCCTCCCTCCTCCCTCCCCATACCATCCCTCTGGGTCATCCCAGTGCACTAGCCCCAAGCATCCAGTATCGTGCATCGAACCTGGATTGGCAACTCGTTTCTTACATGATATTTTACATGTTTCAATGCCATTCTCCCAAATCTTTCCACCCTCTCCCTCTCCCACAGAGTCCATAAGACTGTTCTATACATCAGTGTCTCTTTTGCTGTCTCGTACACTGGGTTATTGTTATCATCTTTCTAAATTCCATATATATGCGTTAGTATACTGTATTGGTGTTTTTCCACACATGTACCCCACTGTTCATCGCAGCACTGTTTATAATAGCCAGGACATGGAAGCAACCTAGATGTCCATCAACAGATGAATGGATAAGAAAGCTGTGGTACATATACACAACGGAGTATTACTCAGCCATTAAAAAGAATACATTTGAATCAGTTCTAATGAGGTGGATGAAACTGGAGCCTATTATACAGAGTGAAGTAAGCCAGAAGGAAAAACTATGCTTTTTAATGTTCCTACAAGTACCTCTAAATTTCTTGTTGAGTAGTTAAAACATGAGGTTTCCAATAATAACCTGCCAAAATTTTAATTAAGGCAAACAAACTAATTGGATATGGTATTGTGAGCCTCTAAGAGTATTGCATCTCTGTGTTCAGGGGCAGAAGCTGTATACTATTGATGGTAACACAGAACCATTTATGGAATACATTTCTATCACACGTTATTTCAACCCATTTTTTAATGCATAGGAAGAGCCTCATAAAAATCTCTAAATAAGCATAGGATTAGTTGCCCATGTAAAATGAGAGCAAGTAGAGAAAATTAAGGTATTGAGAAGGTGCTGACATTTATTGAATATTTACTATATGCCAGACACTGACTTATCATATTTGAACTTTTAACAATACTTTTTTAACCTTTGAAAAGCAATACAATATTGTTATACCCGTGTTATATTCTCTGTTTTAATAAACATAAAATTTATTTGTGGGAGAATAGTAAGATCTACAAAGTGGTACTTTTAGGAACGAGCTGAAGCTCAGAGCAGACAATACCCTTATTCTTATTATTCTATTGTGAGAATGATAGAACTTAAAACTTTCCATTTAGACTTCTTGGAAACTCAAAACTTTGATCGATGTTCAAGTCAATTATTTTACCTCAGTTTTTCTATTTTGTACAATCCATAATCTTTATAATTATTCCTGTTCTTTTCATCTTTTTAAAAAACCAAACCCATGCTTGTCACTGAGACTGAGAGGAAGGCAAAGTAATTATAAAACTTGTATTTTATTTGCTATTTATTTATGTTTTTAGGTTTTATATGAAAAAGAATGATATGGGGAATATCAGTAGCTCTGGGTAAGGAATATCACTATTATTAAGTTGGAACTGGATATTCTGTTTTCCAATCCTGTTACTTTTGTTGCTTCAAACATTCAAGATACACCTTGACTACCCTATCATTTCTCTATTCCATATGGAAAAAGCGTTCATGAAAAAATAGCTTTTCTATGGCTAAAAATTGTGGATTTCTTTTCCAGAGTGGAAGAAGATTAATAAACTTAATTGAAAAGACATATGAACATATATGGTTTGACTAGGAGCCAAAAGTCTGAATTAATCAATTTAATGCAGAACCCCAGTAGTCATACCTTGCATGCATCATGACTTAGAGTTTTTATCACTTTTAGTAACTTGCATGCATGTATGCTAAGTCACTTCAGTTGTGTCCAACTCTGTGTGACCCTGTGGACTGTAGCCTGCTGGGCTTCTCTGTCCACGGGTTTCTCTGACTCAAGTGGGTTGCCGTGCCCTCCACCTGGGGATCTTCCTGACCCAGGGGTCAGACCCAAGTCTCTTATGTCTCCTGCATTGGTAGTCAGGTTCTTTACTGCTAGCTCCACCTGGGAAGTCCATTAGTAACTGATATTAAATATCACCCTTAAAGATACATTGTACATGCTCTTACCCTAATGTCCTACCCCAGTCCTTACTTCTGGATTGTCCTTTCCCTCACCTCTTCCACATTTGCCTCAAATATGACCATTTCACGAAGACCTATATTGATTATTTTAATTAACACTCTCCCACAACCATCATCTGGTTTATGCAGCCCTATCATTTCTTTTACCTTTATTACTTTCTAAGGTAATATTTTGTTGCTACTACATCTCTCCGTTAAGAAGTAAGCTCCATGGGCTGATTTGTTCATTAATTTATTGTGAAGACTTTGCCTGACATAAGTAGGTATTCACAAAATATTTGCCATTGAGCTAATCATCTTTATGAGGAGTGGCATTAAAAATAATGCAGACAATAAAGTCTATGGTAAGAAGATATTTTTTGCATAAGAATTTAAACTGGCCAGTTTGAAAAGAGGTAGAGTATGATGAATAGTGAAAAGCAACTCCATGTATGGATAGAACCATTATTGTAAAAAATACAAATAAAAATGATTTGGAATTGAAATTATGAAATATTAAAGGTAAAAGAGCTAATGAATAACTCAAGATATTGTTTTCAATTTTTTATTTAACTTTATTTTGGTGATGGCCAAATTTGACCTGTGGGTATATACATCAGGAAATTACATAAATATAAAACAAAAGGTAGGAAACACTTTTTGGTTTTATTGGCTATAATTTAGACCTGTTGTTACTAATTATTAGCTCAGTTAGCCATGCGTTGACTTATACCATTAAATAACTTGTGGAGTGTTATAGTACTTTGCTGGTCATCCAGGCATGGTATAATCTAGGCCTCCTTTGAGTTAACATAGTTATAATTTCTTTGTCAATCATTGAGCAATTTTGTAAAAATGTATATGCATAATTTGTAGAACTGAAGGTCCTTATGACCTCTTCTGTGTGGAAATAATTTTTGGATTCCTCAATTGGCCTATACTTGTGTCATCAAGAAATATTTGTTAAGTAGACAGATAAAAACTACCTTTCAAGGACAGGTATTATACTTAGGAAGAATAAGACCACATTTTCCTTTTCAAAGAGGAAGCTTTTCCAGCAAGTTTTACTAACACAATTTTGAAAGGCTATCATGTCAACAATAATACTAGGATCAAGAAGATAATGAAAGCAAAATAGCTTAGTGATAAGCATTTTTTAATTATTGTTATCTCTGAGTCTGACTGTAAGTTATGATACTGAAATCTAAAACACTTTTGTTGTATTTCATTTTATAAATATGAAAATACTTATAATAATAGTGAGAAGCTGATTCTAATACTTGGATGATTGATGATAGTATGTATGATAAATTTTAATACTAAAAAATATGTACATATGTTACCTGACAAATTCTGAAATCTTTTTTAGCTACCTGTAGAATTTTATCACAAACCATTTTATACAAATGGGTGAAAACCCCTGCTTTATGTTAGAATTCTCTTGACTTAAAACTAAAGGATGTATCAGCTACCAAATTCTAAACATGACAGAAGGGCACTGTCTAGGCAGGTATGTGCATTTGGTGCTGTCAGGTTGACCAATAGAAGGCTGTCTTCTGGAGATCACTCCTTCTTTGTAACAGACCTGAAACAAACATACATAGTTTCCTTATTCTTAGTGAGATTGTATATATTTATTGAATAAAAGGAACCCTTAACAGTAAGAAAAAAGTGGGAGAGAACTGACATTTGCAGCATATGTACTATGTACAAACACATTAATAGGTAAGTTATATACATTTCTGATATATGTACTGATAAAATAATATGTTTCCATTTAAAAAAATTAAAGAATCTGAGACTCAGAGAGAAGAAATGGCTCTTACAAGGATAAAGCCTCCCCTTTACAATCCTATTTTCCTTGCTCAGGATACTTTCCAGTAATCTGAATTTTTAAAAAAGCCTTACCTAATTATTGTCAAATAATTTTGGGAAACACTGCTCTACCACTTACTACTTTCTGTGGAGTTGAAATGTGCCTTTTTGTATCTAAGGAATATAGAATTCTAAGTAACTTTATGGATGCAAAGCTTTATTATATTTACACTGTTTCTATACTCATGTGTGTGTGTATATATATATATATATATATATATATATATATATATAAGATGCCTCTGATGGCTCAGATGGTAAAGAATTTGCCTAGAATGCAGGAGACTCAGGTTCGATCGATCCCTGGGTCAGGAAGATCCCCAAGAGAAGGGAATGGCTATCCCCTCTGGTATTCTTGCCTTGAGAACTTCATGGACAGAGGAGCCTATCAGGCTGTAGTCCATGGGGTCTCAAAGAGTCAGGCATGACTGAAAGATTAATACCTTACTTCACTATACTTATATAAGGGGCTTCCCAAGTGGCTCAAGTGGTAAAGAATCCACTTGCCAATTCAGGAGACACAGGCAGGAGACACGGGTTCAATCCCTGGGTCTGGAAGATCCCCTGGAAGAGGAAATATCAGCCCATACCAGTATTCTTGTCTGGAAAATTCCAAGGACAGAGAAGCCTGGCTGGCTACAGGCCATGGGGTCACAAAGAGTCAGACACAACTTAGCAACTCAGCACAGCACACATAATCATATAAATGTGAAAGTCTTTTTAACATTTTGAAAATTCAAAGAATTTACTGAAGTATGTGATAGAAGGCCAAGGTTGTGATGAAAGTGCCTAGCAAAATATTTAGGTAGGTTTAATTTTTAAAAGGTTTTTCCTAAGGCATTGTACTTAATAGATCACAAGCCTCTTTATGCAGATGGGCACATTTTCTTACACCTGGAATGATCCCAAAAGCATTATCTGTGGGAAGACCTTATTGTTTTAATTGTGCACTTATATTAGTCTGTGCGGAATCTGAGCAGCAATGTTAAATTACATTTCTCCATAGCTCCAAGGCTCTATACCTGTAATTAGTGGCTTCTGTTCTTTATTACACTGATCAGTAATGCAGCTCTATTCATCACCACAGTCTCAGTTAATTATCCTTGCTAATGACTTTTGTGGTGTAAAGAATCTACAGGACCCATTTGTAGATATTTTGCACTTAGATTATTAGACGGTAGGATTCCACAGTGAGCCGATAAACTGTTGGAAGGATGTTACCATGAGAGACGGTTACTCTCTTTCTATTGTATTTGCTTTGATTGAGAAGCTATAGAAGAGGAATGTAATGTAATTTTTCATTTACAAGATTATAATACTCCAGGTATGCAAGGAGGAGGGGAAGAAGTCAACCAGAATACAAAGAGAAAATTAAACTTTCTCTGTGTGCCTGAGCCGGTGGTAATACTTGGTGGCTGGTCTATCTAGTAATGAAACTGAATGTGAATTTTATTTGATAAAATGAAATCACCACTTCAGGATGTGTTTAAATTTTAAAATATCTGATGTAGAGGAAATAAATCACATTGTGATTTTTCTGTTTCTTTTGGATTATTAGTTGGAATTTAAGAATAAATTACAGATCTCTAGTATATATGATATGTTAATAGCTAAGTAGTTTCTTTTGAAGACTCATATAGTTTAAGCTTTCCCTAAAGATACTAAATTTTAGGAAGAGTTTCTAAAGTTTTTAACTTTATTATGTATAATGAAATTAGGATAGATTAGAAATTATTTTCCAAGGTAATATGTATAGTTTCAGAGGCAATACAAAGTCTTCAAAAAATTTCAGTGTTTTTTTTTTAAATCAAGAATATATCAAATTATCATTTACATTGTTTTAGAAATTCTTTTTTAGGTGAGAAATGATTATTTGAAGAATCAAAGATCAAAATGCTAAAATATATTATTAAAAGATAACATTGAGAGAATTATAGCTCTCCATCCATCAAAATCAGGCTTCCCTGGTAGCTCAGACAGTAAAGAATCCTCCAGCAATTCAGGAGACCTAGTTTTGATCCCTGGGTTGGGAAGATCCCCTGAAGAAGGGAATGGTTACCCATTCCAGTATTCTGGCCTGGGGAATTCCATGGACAGAGGGTCCATGGGGTCTCAAAGAGTCAGACACAACTGAGTGGCTTTCACTTGGTAGACTTGGATCCATCAAAATCAGGTAATTTTCATTAGTTATTTTGATTATGCAAAATAAATATTATTATAAAAAATCAAGAAATGTTTTTATTTGTTTTCAGAGTTCTGTTCTTATTTTTCTTAATTAAGTTATTTTCTTAACTGAATGTACTCAGAGAGCAGAACTGACATTTATTGTCAGATTCTGAGCTAAAATAGATGTTACAAAGTTTTTGTGTTCATATGAAAGCAAATGAATTTAACAGAAAATGAGGTGAAATCATTTGGTTGTATGGGTTAATAAACTCTATGGAAGTTAATTCAAAATAATTTTTAAAAATAATATAAATTAAGTTCAGTGATTCACCTTTTAACACTACAATAGCATTAAAACTGAGTATAATACCAGAACAAATAATCTTCTTGACAACTCTTTATGTACTTGCTTACTTTTTTTTTTTTTTTTGGATTGTTGTCATCTGGAAATATTAACCTAAATCATTGTGAGAAAGCACACACACAGTTTCTAAGAGTCTATAATGGCAGACTTCAGTAGATCATTAAATCCCTGACTGCTAGAAATTCCCAAAGCATAGAAATTAGTTTCTCAAAATTTGAAGAGATATTTTGATGTCAAAAAGAATTATAAGGTATAATGAAACAATTCAATATTATCCCAGCTGGAAGAATTTCACCATCAAATGCATAAAATATTTTATATTGAAAAATCTATCTGTATCTACCTATTATCAGTCTTTCTGTGACTTCTGGTTATAAAGAGGGGCAAAATTTTATGTCATACCATTTGAAACAAGAAGCCAGGGAAAAACATCTCTAGAAATTTCCAGAAGTTGATATGCTTCCTGCACCCAATTTTACCTTCTTCTCCATTAAAGCACTTTGGCACAATGAATTTTAAGGATTAGGGTATACGTATAACATACACAATGAACCCTTCTATCCTAAATATATCTCACAACCTGGCCTAACCTGGATGATCATACATAAACTTACTGGAACATGCCGACTTTGAACAAATAACTTAAATTCTTAGACTAACTTTACTTAAGGTGCTCATTGGAAGGATTGATGTTGAAGCTGAAACTCCAATACTTGGGTCACCAGATGCGAAGAGCCGACTCCTTTGAAAAGATCCTGATGCTGGGAAAGATTGAGGGCAGGAGAAGGGGACGACAGAGGATGAGATGGTGGGATGGCATCACCTACTCGATGGATATGAATCTGGGAGTTGGTGATGGACAGGGAGGCCTGGTGTGCTGTGGTTCATGGGGTTGCAAAGAAATGGACATGAATGAGTGATTGAACTGAACTGAACTATACTTAAATTGAAGAAAGTAGGAAAACCACTAGACCATTCAGGTATGACCTAAATCAAATCCCTTATGATTATACAGTAGAAATGAGAAATAGATTTAAGGGACTAGATATGATAGACAGAGTGCCTGATGAACTATGGATGGAGGTTCATGACATTGTACAAGAGACAAGGAGCAAGATCATCCCCAAGAAAAAGAAATGCAAAAAAGCAAAATGGGTGTGTGAGGAGGTCTTAAAATAGCTGTGAAAACAAAAGTGAAAGGCAAAGGAGAAAAGGAAAGATATACCCATTTGAATGCAGAGTTCCGAAAAATAGCAAGGAGTGATAAGAAAGCCTTCCTCAGTGATCTTTGCAAAGAAATAGAGGAAAATAATAGAATGGGAAAGACTAGAGATCTCTTCAAGAAAATTAGGGATACCAAGAAATATTTGATGCAAAGATGGGCTCAATAAAGAAGAGAAGTGGTATAGACCTAACAGAAGCAGAAGATATTAAGAAGCAGTGTCAAGAATACATAGAAGAATTGTACAAAAAACGTCTACATGATCCAGATAATCATGATGGTGTGATCACTCACCTAGAGCCAGACATCCTGGAATGTGAAATAAGTGGGCCTTAGGAAGCATCACTACAAACAAAGCTAGTGGAGGTGATGGAATTCCAGTTGAGCTATTTCAAATCCTAAAAGATGATGCTGTGAAAGTGCTGCACTCAATATGCCAGCAAATTTGGAAAACTCAGTAGTGGCCATGGACTGGAGAAGGTCAGTTTTCATTCCAATCCCAAAGAAAGGCAATAACAAAGAATGCTCAAACTACCACACAATTGCACTTATCTCACACACTAGCAAAGTAATGTTCAAAATTCCACATGGCAGGTTTAGCAATACGTGAACCATGAACTTCCAGATGTTCAAGCTGGATTTAGAAAAGGCAGAGGAACCAGAGATCAAATTGCCAACATCAGTTGGATCATTGAAAAAGCAAGAGATTTCCAGAAAAACATCTAATTCTGCTTTATTGACTATGCCAAAGCCTTTGACTGTGTGGATCACAATAAACTATGGAAAATTCTGAAAGAGATGGGAATACCAGACCACCTGACCTGCCTCTTGAGAAACCTGTATGCAGGTCAGGAAGCAACAGTTAGAACTGGTCATGGAACAACAGACTGGTTCCAAATAGGGAAAGGAGTATGTCAAGGCTGTATATTGTCATCCTGCTTATTTAACTTAAGATGCAGAGTACCTCATAGAAACGCTGGGCTGGATGAAGCACAAGTTGGAATCAAGATTGCCGGGAGAAATATCAATAACCTCAGATATGCAGATAACACCACCCTTATGGCAGAAAGTGAAGAAGAACTAAAGAGCCTCTTGATGAAAGTGAAAGAAGAGACTTAAAAAGTTGGCTTAAAGCTCAACATTCAGAAAACTAAGATCATAGCATCCGGTCCCATCAGTTCATGGCAAATAGATGGGGAAACATTGGAAACAGTGGCTGACTTTATTTTTGGGGCTCCAAAATCACTGAAGATGGTGACTGCAGCCATGAAATTAAGACACTTACTCCTTGGAAGGAAAGTTATGACCAACCTGACAGCATATTAAAAATCAGAGACATTACTTTGTCAACAAATGTCCATCTACTCAAGGCTATCGTTTTTACAGTAGTCATGTATCGATGTGAGACCTGGACTGTAAAGCAAGTTGAGCACCGAAGAACTGATGCTTTTGAAGTGTGGTGTTGGAGAAGACTTTTGAGAGTCAACTGGACTGCAAGGAAATCCAACCAGTCCATCTAAAGGCGATCATTCCTGGGTGTTCATTGGAAGGATGGATGTTGAAGCTGAAACTCTAATCCTTTGGCCACGTGATGTGAAGAGCTGACTCATTTGTAAAGATTCTGATGCTGGGAAAGATTGAAGGTAGGAGGATAAGGGGACGACAGAGGATGAGATTGTTGGATGGCATCACTGACTCAATGGATGTGAGTTTGGGTAAACTCCGATAGTTGCTGATGGACAGAGAGGCCTGGCATGCTGCAGTCCATGGAGTTCCAAAGAGTCGGATATGACTAAGCAACTGAACTGAACTGAATTTTATTGAAATGTAATTTGGGTTTTATAAACGTTAAATAACCCAATCAGAGAAGCATTATATGAAATAGAAATAATAAAAGGACTGACGTTCATTTACACTGCAACGCTTTTTGATATCTATTTTAAAATAATTTCCACATTTTTCCCTAAGTTCAGTTCAGTTGCTCAGCCATGTCAAACTCTTTGCCACCCCATGGACTGCAGCACACCAGGCCTCCCTGTCCATCACCAACTCCTGGAACTTGCTAAACTCATGTCCATCAGGTCGGTGAGGCCACCCAAGCATCTCATCCAAGAAGGTGTCCCCTTCTTCTCCTGACTTCAGTCTTTCCCTGCATCAGGGTCTTTTCCAGTGAATTAGTGCTTTGCATCAGGTGGCCAAATTATTGGAGTTTCAGTTTCAATATCAGTCCTTCCATTGAATATTCAGGGCTGATTTCCTTTGGGTGGACTTGTTGGATCTGCTTGCAGTCCAAGGGACTCTCAAGAGTCTTCTCCAACATCACAGTTTAAAAGCATCAATTCTTTGGTGCTCAGTTTTCTTTGTAGTCCAACTCTCACATCCATACAACACTACTGGAAAAACTTTAGCTTTGACTGACCTTCGTTGGCAAAGTAATGTCTCTGCTCCTTAATATGCTGTCTAGGTTTTTCATAGTTTTTTTCCCCAAGGAGCAAGCGTCTTTTAATTTCATGGCTGCAGTCACCATCTTCAGTGATTATGAAGACCAAAAAAATAAAGTGCGCCACTGTTTCCATTGTTTCCCCATCTATTTGCCATGAAGTGATGGTACCAGATGCCATGATCTTCATTTTTTGAATATTGAGCTTTAAGACAGCTTTTTCACTCTCCTCTTTCACTTTCATCAAGAGGCTCTTTAGTTCTTCTTTGTTTTCTGCCATAAGGGTGGTGTCATCTGCATATCTGAGGTTATTGATATTTCTCCCAGCAAGCTTGATTGAAGCTGGTGCTTCATCTAGCCGGCATTTCACATGATGTACTCTGAATATAAGTTAAATAAGCAGGGTGACAATATACAGCCTTGATGTACTCCTTTCCCTATTTGGTACCAGTCTGTTGTTCCACGTCCAGTTCTAACTGTTGCTTCTTGACCTTCATACTGATTTCTCATGAGGCAGGTAAGGAGGTCTGGTATTCCCATCTCTTGAAGGACTTTCCACAGTGTGTTGTTATCCACACAGTCAAAGGCTTTGGGATAGTCAATAAAGCAGAAATAGGTTTATTTCTGGAACTCTCTTGCTTTTTTGATGATCCAGTGTATATTGGCAATTTGGTCTCTGGTTCCTCTGTCTTTTCTAAATCCAGCTTGAACATCTGGAAGTTCACGGGTCATGTACTGTGAAAGCCTGGCTTGGAGCATTTTGAGCATTACTTTACTAACATGTGAGATGAGTGCAATTATGCAGTAGTTTGAGCATTCTTTGGCATTGCCTTTCTTTGGGATGGGAATGAAACTGACCTTTTCCAGTCCTGTGGCCACTGCTGAGTTTTCCAAATTTGCTGGCATATTGAGTGCTGCACTTTCATAGCATCATCCTTCAGGATTTGAAATAGCTCAACTGGAATTCCACAACCTCCACTACCTTTGTTTGTAGTGATGCTTCTTAAGGCCCACTTGACTTCACATTCCAGGATGTCTGGATCTAGGTCAGTGATCACACCATCATGATTATCTGGGTCATGAAGATCTTTTTTGTATAGTTCTTCTGTGTATTCTTGCCACCTCTTCTTAATATCTTCTGCTTCTGTTAGGTCCATACCATTTCTATCCTTTATTGTGCCCATCTTTGCATTAAATATCCCTTGTTATCTCTAATTTTCTTGAAGAGTTGTCCAGTCTTTTCCATTATATTGTTTTCCTCTATTCTTTTGCATTGTTCAATTAAGAAAGCTTTCTTATCACTCCTTGCTATTCTTTGGAACTTTGCATTCAAATGGGTATATCTTTCCTTTTCTACTTTGCTTTTCACTTCTCTTCTTTTCATAGCTATTTGTAAGGCCTCCTCAGACAACCATTTTGCCTTTTCACATTTCTTTTTCTTAGGGATGATCTTAATCACTGCCTTCTATACAGTGTCATGAACTTCTGTCCATAGCTCTTCAAGCACTCTATCAGATCTAATCCCCTGAATCTGTCACTTCTAGTGTATCATCATAAAGGATTTTATTTAGGTTGTACATGAATGGTCCAGTGGTTTTCCCTGCTTTCTTCAATTTAAGTCTCAGTTTTGCAATAAGGAATTCATGATCTGAACCACAGTCAGTTCTGGTCTTATTTTTACTGACTGTATAGAGCTTCTCCATCTTTGGCTGCAAAGAGTATAATCAATCTGATTTCATATTGACTCTCTGGTGATGAACATCACCTCTTATTTATTTCACTGAACTAGTTGGCACTAGTGGTGCAGAATCCTTATGCCAATGCAGGGGACTAAAGAGACAGGAGTTCAATCCTTTAGTTGGAAGATCCCCTTTAGAAGGAAATGGCAACCCACTCCAGTATTCTTGCCTGGAGTATTCCCTGCACAAAGTAGCCTGGTGGTCTACAGCCCATGGGGTCACAATAATTTGAACACAGCAGAAGTGTCTACATACACACATTTGTAAACGAAGGATATCAGTCACATACTACCTGCACTGTGTTCAGTTTTTCCCATTATGCTGTTCATCTTTTGCTTTTGTTATGATAAAGATTTCCTTAGGGGAGTTAAAAATAATATGTAACTACACATTTTAACTTTGATATAATGTTTCTGGCTTTCATCCTGTTTAATAAAAGCTTTTGCCTAGTCTAAGATTATGATTTGAGGGAATAAGAATGAGGAGAAGGGATTATATCCTCAATATATTCAAGAGCTGTGAAATAGCACAAATGAAGTTAGGAAATTTTCATGAGATAAAATTGATTAAGCCTTTACATGAGAACATTATCCAGATCTTAGTTTTCTCATCTATACTATAAAAGTGTTGAAAGTCCATTTTGTGTCTGAAATAGCTTCCTTTCTGGCTCAGATGGTCAAGACTCTGGCTGCAGTGCGGGAGACTGGATCTATCTCTGGGTTTGTGACGATCCCCTGGAGAAGATAATGGCTACCTACTCCAATATTCTTGCCTGGAGAATTGCATGGACAGGGAAGCCTAGCAGGCTACAGTCCATGGACTTGCAAAGAGTTGGACGCAACTGAACAACTGAAACTTTCACTTTCATGTCTGGAATAGTATGATTTAAAAAAAAAAAAAAATGGTGACTCAAAGTGATAAACATCATCTTTCCCTATCTAGTAGAAAGAAAATAAAAAATAAATGTGCAAATACCAATAAAAATGTTCACATAAATAAGTAGAAGTATATTACCTAATTGAACACTCAGCTCCCTAGAATACAGGTAAAATTATAATTGAAAGAGAGATAAGTCTCAACAGGCAAAATATGTATTCTAATGTACACTGTATACCACCCAGAGTGGATAACAAATAATTAGTTGAGTAAGATGAAGCATTTCCTCTGAGTCAAAAGCTTTTAATCTCAGCTGTACCATTGAACAGCTTGAAATGAAAAATGCAAGGTTTGGTTTTCTGAGGGATGAGATTACCTTCATCATTACAGTGTTCAGAAGTTAGTTTCTCCAGGGACAGATAGTTTTGTTCTGTTTCGTTTTGTTTTTTGGAAATTTTTTAAATTAGAGCTTCCCAGTAAATTAGAGAGCCACCTCCCACTCAGTGGCAGACAGTATGTTAAGAAAAGAGTCAAACCTATTCACCTCACCAAATACTCAGGTTTATTCATCTATCCACAGTCTTCTATTTTATATTCTAAAAATGGTTTCATTTCAAGGTGTATTGGAATGAAGCCAACTGTTCATATGCTTTACTCTAACATTCAAGTCATGAATATATACATGGTTTTAGAATGACTTTTCTGTAGTTATTCCAATGGAACCAACTATGCACAAAAGTAGAATCACAATATTTTCTTAAAATAAAATTAGCCTTGTCAATGCCTTCATAAAATGAGAACTACTTTTATTTTGTAGTGTAAGAGTTGGTAAGCCAGTAATGTGAAAGCTAAAATTTATTGTGTGTTGGAAATTACGCTGAGTAGTTTACAGGCATTACCTCATTTAATTTGGACAGAAATTCAATGGAATACTAGGTAAGGTTATTAATACCTATTTGCAGATGGTGGAACCATCAGTGTAATGCAGGTAAGAGTTAAATTTCAGGTAACGACTTTTATAAATTTATAGGTGGGTGATAGCTCTCAAGAAGTCAATTAGTTATAAAGCAAAACTTAGGAAACTTCCATATTAGCTGTTCTTTCATTCTGATTTTTTTTTATTTTTCCCAACAATGCTTTCTGTTAGCAATTCTGTACAAACTTATGTCAGAGCTAACCCTGAAGTAAACCTGACCAAGTGCCATGTTTGTCAAATAAAAAGAATCTATGTAAATGTCCAATACCCAAATTGCTCCACTTTTAAAACATCCATTTGATTGTGATTAAATACCTGTTTTGTTCTGAGAGAAATTCAGTATCTCCATTCATTATTGGAAAAAGTAATTTTTATTGTCACACACATCTTCAAATATATTTTGATATTTAAAGACATATTTTTAAGCATCTTATTAGGATTCAAGGAGAAATAGAATGGATATGTGTATATGTACACAATGAAACTGTTTTTTCCATAAAATAATGAAGTCCAAAATATACTTAATAAAAAAGTCACATCTTGTGATAGCTTTAAACTACTGAAGGATATCTGCTAATTCCATGAGTAGTAAAAGGTACTGAATGAAATTACAGAATTAAGCATTTTATTTATTATCAGTACTCATAATTTGGGGGAATTTATATATATGTGTGTGTGTGTGTGTAAGATATATATTTTAGTAATTACTTCTTATTTTTATTATTTTGGATAATGTTATGCAAGTATTCCCCTCTAGATGGAAATGGCAACCCACTCCAGTATTCTTGCCTGGAAAATCCCATAGACAGAGGACCCTGGAGAGCTATAGTCCATGGGGACTCAAAGAGTCAGACAGGACTGAAGCTACTGGCACATGCAAGTATTCTGGGGCTTTCCGGCTTGCCCAGTGGTAAAGAATCCACCTACAATGGAGGAGACTCAGGAGACGTGGATTCAGTCTCTGGATTGGAAGATCCCCTGGAGAAGGGAATGCCTACCCACTCCAGTATTCTTGACTGAAGAATTCCACGGAGAGAGGAGCCTGATGGGCTACAGTCCATAGGGTTGCAAAGAATTGGACACGACTAGGCTGCAGTCCATTGGGTCACTAGGAGTTGGGCACGACTGAGCGACTTCACTTTCACTTTTCATTTTTCATGCATTGGAGAAGGAAATGGCAACCCACTCCAGTGTTCTTGCCTGGAGAATCCCAGGGACGGGGGAGCCTGGTGGGCTGCCGTCTCTAGGGTTGCACAGAGTCAGACAGGACTGACGCAACTTAGCAGCAGCAGAAGAAACTTAATATGTATGCATGTAGGTATTTCATATTTTCTAAGTATTAAAGTATCCTGTAAAGTACCATGCTGCTGCTGCTGCTGCTAAGTCACTTCAGTTGTGTCTGACTCTGTGCGACCCCAGAGACGGCAGCCCACCAGGCTCCCCGGTCCCTGGGATTCTCCAGGCAAGAACACTGGAGTGCGTTGCCATTTCTTTCTCCAATGCATGAAAGTGAAAAGTGAAACTGAAGTCACTCAATCGTGCCCAAATCCTATGGACCCCATGGACTGCAGCCTACGAGGCTCCTCTATCCATGGGATTTTCCAGGCAAGAGTACTGGAGTGGGGTGCCATTGCCTTCTCCAATAAAGTACCATAACTTACTAAAATTCTATGTGGTAGAAACCTACATGTAAGGGTACATTACAAGCTTTTTCTGAAACTTCAAAAAGTAGAAACCTAATATAGAAGAATATTCTAAAGAAAATACTTCTTAGGTTATACTCCATTCTACATAGTGAAAATAACAGACTTGTTGACACATGGATAGCAAGAAGTATATTATGGTGTATTCTTTTAAATCTTATTATGTCAACCCATGCATTAAGAGCCAAAAGAGGTTATTAATAAATACTTTAATTGAAAACAAAATTCATTAAGTGTTCTGATGATCTCTAGTGCTATCTCTATTCAAATGATTGTAAAAAGAACATTCTGGAATTTAACATTTTGCGTCAGTGCTTTTCAATAGAAATACAATGTGAATCACATATGAATTTTGATTTTCTACTAGCTGCATTTATAAAACAATAATAGATTTTATTTTAACCCAATATCAAAATATTATCATTTCAATATTTATTCAGTATATATTAGTTCAGTTCAGTTCAGTTGAGTCGCTCAGTCATGTCCGACTCTTTGCGACCCCATGAACTTCAGCACGACAGGCCTCCTTGTCCATCACCAACTCCCGGAGTCCACCCAAACTCATATCCATCCAGTCGGTGATGCCATCCAGCCATCTCATCCTCTGTCATCCCCTTCTGCTCCTGCCCCCAATCCCTCCCAGCATCAGGGTCTTTTCCAGTGAGTCAACTCTTCGCATGAGGTGGCCAAAGTATTGGAGTTTCAGCTTCAGCATTAGTCCTTCCAATGAACACCCAGGATTGATCTACTTTAGGATGGACTGGTTGGACCTCCTTGCAGTCCAAGGGACTCTCAAGAGTCTTCTCCAAACCACAGTTCAAAAGCATCAATTCTTTGGCGATCAGCTTTCTTTACAGTCCAACTCTCACATCCATACATGACCACTGGAAAAACTATAGCCTTGATTAGACGGATCTTTGTTGGCAAAGTAACATTTCTGCTTTTTAATATGCTGTCTAGGTTGGTCATAACTTTCCTTCCAAGGAGCAAGTGTCTTTTAATTTCATGGCCACAGTCACCATCTGCAGTGATTTTGGAGCCCAGAAAAATAAAGTCTGACATTGTTTTCACTGTTTCCCCATCTATTTCCCATGAAATGATGGGACCAGATGCCATGATCTTAGTTTTCTGAATGTTGAGCTTTAAGCCAACTTTTTCGCTCTCCTCTTTCAGTTTCATCAAGATGCTTTTCAGTTCCTCTTCATTTTCTGCCATAAGGGTGGCATCATCCACATATCTGAGGTTATTGATATTTCTCCCGGCAATCTTGATTCCAGCCTGTGCTTCTTCCAGCCCAGCATTATAGATTTATACTTGGGGGAGGACTAAGACTTGATATTTGGAGAACATTGTATGCTGACATCACACAATCTGGACTAGTTACATTTCTGGACCACAGCCCATGTGGCCACCATAAAGGATCTTCAAGTTCTAGCAAATACTGTGAAGAATCAAAAACCCTTATTTAATTTTTTGAGTGATAATTTTATTAGTACTAATATTTTTCTATTCTTAAAATTCTGCTGTATCATTTTCTTTTCTTTATCATTAAAATTCAATTTAATAGTTTTATGTAACAAAAATATCATCAAAATGATATTAAAAGTAAAATGAATAAGTTGTTTATTCTGTTAGGAAGGGGATATGATGAGAGAAAGTAAGAGATTTTGAGAAAGTGGAGGTTGATGCTGGAACTGGAGGACAGTACAGAAAGGTAAGTCTCAATTTATATTTTCAAGATTATTTACTATTGTTTATTAATACAAGATGGAGGAAATTCTATTATAGGAATAGCATCTGTATAAACTATACAGTTTAGCCCAGAAGTTGACTTAGTAGCTATTTCATAAAGAAATTGTTTAGTAAGGATCAACTTTAGATGTTGTTTTATTATTATTATTATATTATCACTGAGTTGTATAACAAGATTGGACTGAAGCTCATAGGGACTAATTGGTTTTTAATCAGTATGTCTGTTCAATTTGTTCAGACTTTTCAAATCAATTTATTCACACTTTTAGCTTGACTAGGATCTAAAGTTAACTGAACCTATTTGATAAGTTCATATTTTTCCTATTAATAGACAGGGATAGCATTATCACTTTGAGTCCCCAGAGACTTTTTTTTTTCAAATTCTTACTGAATTTCAGACACAGATTGGATTTTAGAGATAATTGAATCCAACACTTTCATATTATAGGTAAGAAAACTGAGACCCAGAGAGGTTAAGTGATATTCCATAGGTTGCAAAACTAATTAGTGACTCAGTTTGAACTAGTCACTATTTTCTGACTTAGCACCTAATGTACCATATCATCCTTCCATTCTCTGCATAGTACTCAATAAACCATAATGAATTATGACATCTTTCAAACAGTCCCCTTATTTGATCTGTAAGAAATTTTCTAATATATAGACTAATGTTTTCTATATCACTGCATTATCTTTGTCACATCTTCTTGATTAAAATATAGTTTGTTCATCTAGCTGGTGTAATTCATATTTAAATGAAAATAGAACAGATCTGTAAGAAAAATAGTTTTTAATTAGAAACTTGAGAATAAGATATTTAAAATGAAATGTTCTTGTTAGAATAAATGGGAAATATATTTGGTTATAGTCCAATACTATTTCTTTCTCTCACTTTCACCATCACAACTATTCTGGCTTCTTAAGTCACAAGATCACATGTATGTAGAGAAACAGAAGTATGTAATACTGTGAAGGAATACATTAAAAGACAGTGTGTTATTTTCTGGAAGATATATGATATCTTGAAAATAATTTAACCATTTATTCTTTGTTTTTGGCCAAGATTGTATCTTTTGAGTCATCCATTCTTTCATTCCTTTCCTCATTTAACAAATATGTGTTGAGGGTTTACTATGTGTTCCACAAACTTATACGATCCTGAAACTGATATTTTAGTCACAGAAATGAAAAACAAGTTAAGTATGTAATTATCTGTGTAGCAAGAGTTAAAGAGGGAAAGAAATACCTGTCAAACAATTTGATGAGGGCGGACTTCTGTAAAATATAGTAAAATGCACAAAGGAAGTAAGAGATTATGCCATGGAAAGTCTAAGAGTAATATGGGTTAGTAGGATAGAATGGGTGAGCAGTAAAAGCAAACATTGTATCCAGATTAGGAAACACTCTTCCCATTCCCAAGGAAGGATGAGGTCAATGGAGGCAGAAAATACACTGAATGTGTGAGAAACTGATAGGAAGTTAGGTCAGAGTCATTGAAATGTTTAAGAGCTTGCAGGATCACATGATCATATTTCTGTTTTAAAAGAATTCTTCTTGCACTATGTGGAGATTTACCTAAGAGGGCCAGAGAAGAAAGAGAAATGTCAGGTCTTGTGCTGATGATCTAGTACAAATTGGAGATTACAGTTGCTTAACTATAGTGCTATTAGTGGTTGAAATAAGAAGTGGTTAGGTTTGGGACATATTTAAGATATTATGCCCAAGTAGCTCAAAAGACAATGATACTCATTACTGAAAATGGAATCGCTTGTGATATACCATGTTTGGGAAAAAAGAATTAAAATTTAAATGTAATAACCTTTTAATGTTTAGACATACAGGTTGACAGGTTGAGTGCAGTAATAGGCAGTTAATTATTTAAGTTTACAGTTCAAAAAATAAATTAGGATTAAATTTTAATTTTGAAAGACATGGGATAGGATGACATATTTTAAGAAATGGAGATATATATCTGTATTAATATATTAATAAATATATTTTTCACCAGCTTTACGTGATAATCTTTTTTTGACAAGTAAATTCAGTATAAAAAATTTCCCAGGTGGCACACTGGAAAGGCACGAGAAACAAGAGGGGCAGCTTTAGTCCTTGGGTCAGGAAGATCCCCTAGAGTAAGAAATGGCAACCCATTCCAGTATTCTTCATTGGAAAATTCTACAGACAGAGGAGGCTGGCAGGCTACAGTCCATAGAGTCACAAAGAATCAGACACAACTGAGCAATCACACACATAAAAAATTTGACCTGAAAAGTTCAAAAAAGCAAGTAGAATAAATATGTTTACAAATTATTGTAGAAGTAATACAAGAGAAATAAGAAAGCCTGCCTTAGCAATCAATGCAAACAAATAGAGGAAAACAATAGAATGGGAAAGACTAGAGATCTCTTCAAGAAAATTAGAGATACCAAGATAACATTTCATGCAAAGATGGGCACAATAAAGGACAGAAATGGTATGGACCTAACAGAAGGCGAAGGTATTAAGAAGAGATGGCAAGAATACACAGAAGAACGATACAAAAAAGATGTTCATGATGCAGATAATCACAATGGGGTGATCACCAACCTAGAGCCAGACATCCTGGAATGTGAAGTCAAGTGGGCCTTAGGAAGC
Source organism: Bos taurus (assembly GCF_002263795.3). Lineage (NCBI taxonomy): Eukaryota > Metazoa > Chordata > Mammalia > Artiodactyla > Bovidae > Bos > Bos taurus. The sequence continues at coordinate 82,979,595 of NC_037329.1, read as the reverse complement.
ATCACTACGAACAAAGCTGGTAGAGGTGATGGAATTTCAGTTGAGCAATTTCAAATCCTAAATGATTATGCTGTGAAAATGCTGCACTCAATAAGCCAGCAAATTTGGAAAACTCAGCAGTGGCCACAGGACTGGAAAAGGTCAGTTTTCATTCCAATCCCCAAAAAGGCAGTGCTCAAATTACTGCACAATTGCACTCATCTCACATGCTAGTAAAGTAATGCTCAAAATTCTACAAGTCAAGCTTCAACAGTACATGAACCATGAACTTCCAGATATTCAAGCTGGATTTAGAAAAGGCAGAGGAAAGAGAGATCAAATTGCCAACATCTGTTAGATCATCGAAAAAGCAAGAGAGTTCCAGAAAAATATCAGTTTATGCTTTATTGACTATGCCAAAGCCTTTGACTATGTGGATCACAATAGACTGTGGAAAATTCTGAAAGAGACTGAAATACCAGACCACCTTACCTGCCTCTTGAGAAACCTATATGCAGGTCAGGAAGCAACAGTTAGAACTGAACATGGAACAACAGACTGGTACCAAATAGGGAAAGAAGAACATCAAGGCTGTATACTGTCACCCTGCTTATTTAACTTAAGATGCAGAGTACATCATGAAGTCCATGAAGCTGGACTAGATGAAGCACAAGCTGGAATCAAGATTGCTGGGAGAAATATCAATAACGTCAGATATGCAGATGACACCACCCTTATGGCAGAAAGCAAAGAACTAAAGAACCTCTTAATGAAAGTGAAAGAGAAAGTGAAAAAGTTGGCTTAAACATTCAGCAAACTATGATCATGACATCTGGTCCCATCATTTCATGGCAAATAAATGGGAAAACAGTGAAAACAGTGACAGACTTTATTTTTCGGGGCTCCAAAATCACTGCAGATGGTGACTGCAGCCATGAAATTAAAAGACACTTGATCTTGGAAGGAAAGTTATGACTAACCTAGACAGCATATTAAAAAGCAGAGACATTACTCTGCCAACAAAGGTCCATCTAGTGAAAGCTATGGTTTTTCCAGTAGTCATGTATGGATGTGAGAATTGGACTATAAACAAAGTTGAGCACCGAAGAATTGATGCTTTTGAACTGTTGATGTTGAACTTTTGAACTGGTGTTGGAGAAGACTCTTGAGAGTCCCTTGGACTGCAAGGAGATCCAACCAGTCCATCCTAAAAGAAATGAGTCCTGAGTATTCATTGAAAGATTGATGCTGAAGCTGAAACTCCAATACTTTGGCCACTTGATGCAAAGAACTGACTCATTGGAAAATACCTGATGCTGGAAATGATTGAAGGCAGGAAGAGAAGGGGACAACAGAGGATGAGATGACTGGATGGCATCACCGACTCAATGGACATAAATTTGAGTAAACTCCGAGAGTGGAGATGGACAGGGAGTCCTGGCATGCTGCAGTTCATGGGATCGCAAAAAGTTGGAAAAAACTGAGCAACTGAACTGAATATAAGAGATAGTTAAAATTCTCAGTGAGGAAAAATCAAAATATGTCATCCAATTTTATAAATGTTCTTCCCTTGAAGGAAATGAGAATAAAGCTGAAGACTCAGTTTGGTTTCACTGCTTAAAAATGTACAAACTAAATTAGATAGAGCTGCTGCTGCTGCTAAGTCACTTCAGTCGTGTCCGACTCTGTGCGACCCCACAGATGGCAGCCCACCGGGCTCCGCCATCAGCAGCCATGGTCAAATATTTTGAACCCACTATTTATTTGTACCTGCCGGCTCTTGATCTTGGGAAGCTGATAACAACTGAGCAAGGCAGAGCTGTTTGCAGGAAAGCCAAGCATTCTTTGTCTGGGTGTTCATCTTCCATTAACCTTCAAGTAAAAGCTGAAGAGAAATAAGCCCTTAGTGAAGTCTGAGCTCTATAGTTGGCTGATCAGATAGATAAAGATATAGAATGAAGAGAGAGAATGGAAAGGGTGAAAGTTAAAGTCTAGTTTACCTCACTACTTAACATCAGAAAGAGAAGAAACAACCAGCAAAAGAGATTAAGAACTGACCAGTGTGGTAGGCTGTAAATTCAGAGATACTTCTGTCCGACAGAAAAAGTGAAAAAAGAAAAAAGGAGCAATCCAGGGGGCCAAACAATGCTTATAGATTCAGTATGATGAAGTCTTATTACTTACTGAAGGGTATAGGATATAAGAAAATAGAACCAGTGAATACAACCAATATTGCAGAAATTTTGTTTTCAATTAGTAAAGATAAATGAGGCAGTAATTAGAGGAATTATAAGGTTAAATAATTTGTTTTAAATTGGGAAATGCCTAACATGTTTTTGCACTGATCAGATTCATTTTCAGGTTATTGTTTATTAAGCATGTTTTATGTGATACGGGCTTCCCCGGTAGCTCAGCAATAAAGATCTGCCTACAGCACAGGAGATGCAGGAGACATGGGTTCGATCTTGGAGTCAGGAAGATCCCTTTAAGGAGGGCATGGCATCCCATTCCAGTATGCTTGCTGGGAAAATCCTATGGACAGGGGAATCTGGTGGGCTACAATCCATGGGGTCGCAAAGAGTTGGACATGACTGAAGCAACTGAACACACATGTACGTGATATCTGTCACTTTTTCATGCACTTAACATGAAACACTTTAAAAAAAAAGATCTCTCCTCTCTGGGACCTTATGTTTGAGTGGAAAGAGCCATGCAATACATGGATAAAGAATTCATGAGGTGGTGAAGGTTATACAGTAAAATAAAAGAAGGTCAGAGTTACAGAATTATGGGAGGTATGAAGGAGTATTTTATATATAATAACCAGGGGAAGCAGAGGACCTACTGCTCAGAGAAAATAGCATCTGCAATGACTCAGGGATAGAGAACAAACAATAGTTTAGTGTGTTCATGGAGCAACGAGGTGATAAATCAATGACTCAGGTTGAGAGCAAGGAAGAAGGTGCTGGAAGATGAGGTCATAGATGTAATGTGGCATTGATCACAGAAGTCTGGAAAGACATGATTAAAAGTTTAAATTCAATAAATGAAAAGCCTATTGGGGTGCAGAGTAGAGCAGTGGTCCCGACCTTTTTGGCACCAGGGACCAGTCTCATGGAAGACAATCTTTCCATGGACCAGGAGAAGGTGTGTGTGTGTGGGGAGGGGGTGGGGTGGTGGTGGTCTCAGGATGATTCAAGTACATTAAATTTATTGTGATCTTTATTTCTATTATTATTACATCAGCTGCACTTAGATCCCAGAGGTTGGGGACTCCTGGACTAGAGCGACATACCCAGTTTATGTTGAGAAAAGATTATTCTTGCTGTTGTGTTGAGAAGAGACTGGGGAGGGGGTAAAAGGAAGAAGCATGGAGATGAGTTAAAATGCCAATTACCGGGTAAAACAAGATGGCTGCTTGGATCAATATAGTGGCTAACATCCAAATCTAAATAGAAAAATTTTAAAGAAGTCAGGGAAAATAAAAGGCTGATGAATACACACTGAAAACAATTGAATGCCAGAAAGCAATGAAGAACATATTAAAAACATTTGAAGAAAATAAAAACAACTGTCACACCACCATTCTATATTCAGAAAAACTGTTCCTCAAGAATACAGTCAAATAAAAACTTTTTTTTTTTTTGAGAATAAAAGCTAAGAGTATTTGTGTCTAGTAGATCTTCACTAACAAATGTTAAAGGAAATTCAAAGTTGTTAAAAATATGGTGCAAAAACTTTATTTTATCTTCTCTTTTGACGAATAACTACATGCACAATTAGGGAAACATCGAAATTAAACAAAACACAACTTGTTACTTGATTTCTGAGAAATGAAATATTTAGCTTTATATTTGAAAGTAAGAACTAACACCAATATTAAATGCATAAGCTTCTCAACATTTTTAAGGTAATTCAGCCAGCTAGCCAGCTAATTTCTACAGAATAGTCATGTTATTTTAACTATTACCTTAAAAAGTAGCTGATATAAAGCAGATCTGAAACACAATGGCTCTTGGCAACAATTTACTTTTCAAATAATCTTTTGCTGACTTGGACTTGCAAACAGAAATGACACCGCTCACTGGAGAATTACATATATTTATGTAATCAATAAACGTTTTCTTAGTATACCAACTGCCATGAAAACACTCTCAGGTGGCTTTGTTTTTACACCATGGCCATGAGATGAAATTTTAAAAATTCGGGGACAGGATTTCTCATGAGCTGAATATTATAGGCCAGGTGTTGCAAACTAGTTTTGCTTACACTGTCTCAACATATTCAGGCTAGAAAAAGCCAATTTTATAAATAGAATATTGGTTGAGACAGGTTAGTATCATCAGAGCTATGGAAAAACAATGCACACAAATTTTTTTTTTTTTTCTTTTTGTGGCCTGTTGCTAGCTATATAATAAAACAGAAGATTTCTATACTGTTTCATTGTTCAGCAAACTAAGATATAGCATTTGAAAGCAATGGAAAAATATTTATAAAATTGTTATTATTAATTTATTAGATAGTGATTTTATTGTAGAAATGTTAGTCGCTCAGTCATGGCCGACTCTTTGCAACCCCATGGACTGTAGCCCGCCAGGCTCCTCTGTCCAGGCAAGAATAAGAATGTGTTACCATTCCCTTCTCCAGGGGATCTTCTCTCCCAGGGATCAAACCCAGTTCTCCTGTATTGCAGGCAGATTTTTTACCATCTGAGCCACCAGGGAAGTCCAATTTATTGTAGAATAGGTAGTTTAAATTATGAAATCTAATTGTTTTGAAATGACAAGATAATAGTGATTATTTTTATAATAAAGAAAAGTCTTAGAACTACAATGTCGTATTCGTCAGATTATGCTTATCCTTCTGTGAAAAATTCCTTTTGTTTCATCAAGTTGACATTAGTATTGGAATATTATATTCTGTATTAAAACCACAGTTCCTATTTGCATTATATTTAGCTAGCCTGAAGTATTTCAAAGCACTGAGCACCAGTAAACATAAGTGGATTCTTTTTTTTTTAATTTAATTTAATTTTTAAACTTTACATAATTGTATTAGTTTTGCCAAATATCAAAATGAATCCATCACAGGTATACATGTGCTCCCCATCCTGAACCCTCCTCCCTCCTCCCTCCCCATGCCATCCCTCTGGGTCGTCCCAGTGCACTAGCCCCAAGCATCCAGTATCGTGCATTGAACCTGGACTGGCATCTCGTTTCATACATGATATTTTACATGTTTCAATGCCATTCTCCCAAATCTTCCCACCCTCTCCCTCTCCCACAGAGTCCATAAGACTGTTCCATACATCAGCGTCACTTTTGCTGTCTCGTACACAGGGTTATTGTTATCATCTTTCTGAATTTCATGTATATGCGTTAGTATACTGTATTGGTGTTTTTCCTTCTGGCTTACTTCACTCTGTATAATAGGCTCCAGTTTCATCCACGTCATTAGAACTGATTCAAATGTATAAATCTGCCTTCAGTTTTTGTCCTCAGCTCAAATTCACAAAGCTGCCTTAGGACTATCAATCTAGTAAATATGTAACTCTTTAGGGTGACTTTATAAAAGAGAAAGGAATTAGAGTATCATCATGAAGGAATATTGACAGATCAGTTAACTATCTGAAACTAAACCAAGAAACACACCAAACAAACCAAAAAACAGTTAGGAATCAGTATGAAAGTGCTCATTTCCCCTTAATTAAAAATTAGACACCTTAGAAAGAAAACAATATTTAATGAAATTTTTAAAGAAAATTGTTCTAGAAACAAATGACTTTAAGAATACTTAGGAAATTTTATAACATGGGCATGATAAGGACATAGTGATAGTATGAAATAATTTTGAGCTGATACTTCCATAAAAAAATTGAGCAACTCAATGTTCCAACTTATGTTTTACTCCAAGATTTGAAGATATTAAATATGAACTTGAATAGAGTCTAACATTCACATTAATAGTGTGTGGCTTGCAACTGATTGCTTTATAAGCTGAAAATTTGAACAATTTATGAAGTCATCATCAATCTAATCCTAAAAAATTAATTTTGATATTGATGAAATTTTCTCAACTTCCATATTCTATCTGATGAAAAATTTAACCAGTTTTATGTTGATTTAATTTTTGCCTCTTTAAAAGACAAATCTTGATTTTCACATAGAGTATAAATTATTATATCATAAGTTTTTTCCTTCACCTTCTGGAAATCATTGATTTAATTTAATTTTTATTAGGTTGAAGTACTTGCTTGAGATCCTTGAGATATATTCTCAGAAACTGTATGTATTTTCTGAGATCTTGCATAAAAATTCCTTTTATATGCCTTTCTCTGAGATGACATCTTGATAACAAACAGAATTCTTGGCTCTCCACCTCTTATTTCAAAGCTTTCCAAGTGTTTCCACTACTTTCTGGCATTCAGTTTTACATTCAATAAGACATGATTTTACTGCTGTGCTGTGCTCAGATCTTCAGTCATGTCCAACTCTTTGCAATCCCATGGACTGTAAGGCTCCTCTGTCCATGGAATTTTCCAGGCAAGAATACTGTATCTTCCTGGACCAGGGATCAGACTCATGTTTTCTGCATTGGCCATAAAGTAAGGTCGCTCAGTTGTGTCCAACTCTTTGTGACCCCATGGACTATACCTGCATTGGCAGGCTGATTCTTTACCACTGTGCCACCTGGGAAGCCCCAGATATGCTTGTCCTAATAATAAAAAGATGTCACTTTGGTTCATTCATTTTTAAGCAACATTCCAATTGAAGTACTGGTAACATAGTTTTGTCTTCAACTTTAACAATTTGTGTGTATATTCGTATTATCTTCTTTCTTTATTTCTCACTTCTTCTTTTTCTTCTTCTTTTTCTTGCTCTATCTCTAGCAATTCCTCCCTTTCTTTAACCCTGCCAAGAGCTGGTTTTGTGCTGGGGTGTTGTTTTCTATGAAAACCACAATTCTAACTGGGAGGTTATTTAACAAGCCTGACATTCTTTTAAAAATTAGTAATTTAATTATGTTTAAAATAAGGTTATTACTTCTATTGTCTGTATGATTATATATTTTTACAATCTGTGGCATTCTGTCCTTGGTGTCTCCAAATTATTTGTGTATGATGCCTTTTGCTCTTGTCTCCATGACATTCTTTTTAAACTTACAAGTAATTTTTACGTTTTTGTTTTTTGTGTGTCATACATTCCTTATTAACTATTTGAAATCATGAATGCAATTTTCAAAAGTTTCCTTTTTTAAGCTTCTGTATTGAATTTTAAGTTGTGAAAATTCTAAGTTATGTTTCTTTTGTCTATTTTGTAATCAGTAATTGCAATCATTTTTTTAATATAAGTTTCTTTGCATTTCATTCTCTTTTTGTTCACTTTGGCCTTTCTTCTGTAGATTAACGAGTGATCTTTCACTGCCCACATACTCCAGTCATCATGGATTCCCCAGCTGTCACTTGTAGCTTGGGACACTGAGAGCTGCTGGCAATCCTGGAATGACAGGCAATGACAAGTAGTTAAAGGTTGAGCCAAATAAAACAGACTGGCAAGTTGTGAATCCAGTGTTTGGACAAACAGGCTTCACATTTTTCATGCTTTGCCAGAGGTGAACATGGCAATACTGGAATAGTCACATTTGTCCACAGAGCTGAGGTAGACCAGCAATCTCTGCCACAAGTTCCACCAAAGAAGTGCCCTGTACCATTTCTTTTTATTCCATTTTCATCCCTGATGTTATAAAGCATGGTGCACTGCTACTACCAGACTGTCCATCAACTACATGTTTTTTTTAGCTTTTCTGAAAACATATTTTTTAATTTTTTTAACCATTTATCATTTATTTATTATTATTTTTTTTTACTTTACAATATTGTATTGGTTTTGCCGTACATCAACATGAATTCACCACGGGTGTACACGTGTTCCCCATCCTGAACCACCCTCCTCCCCCAACCTCCCTTCCCGTACCATCCCTCTGGGTCATCCCAGTGCACCAGCCCTGAGCATCCTGTATCATGCATCGAACCTGGACTGGTGATTCGTTTCTTATATGATATTATACATGTTTCAATGCCATTCTCCCAAATCATCTCACCCTCTCTCTCTCCCACAGAGTCCAAAAGACTGTTCCATACATCTGTGTCTCTTTTGCTGTCTTGCATACAGGGTTATCATTACTGTCTTTCTAAATTCCATATATATGCATTAGTATACTGTATTGGTGTTTTTCTTTCTGGCTTACTTCACTCTGTATAATAGGCTCCAGTTTCACCCACCTCATTAGAACTGATTCAAATGTATTCTTTTTAATGGCTAATACTCCATTGTGTATATGTACCACAGCTTTCTTATCCACTCATCTGCTGATGGACATGTAGGTTGCTTCCATGTCCTGGCTATTATAAACAGTGCTGCAATGAACATTGGGGTACACATGTCTCTTTCTTTAATTTTGAAAAATAATGCCTTTTTTTTTTTTAGAAAACATAAATAAACCATCCGCTTATTGGAAAAAAACATCAATAATAACCAAAGCTTTGGATAAAATGTTTAAGAATCCCTCTATTATTCAAAAATATTTATTTGCATATTGTCATCATTATGTTCAGACCTTTGTGCATATATACACATATACACAGATGCATATGTATATATACACATCATATATATGTATGCATGTATATGTATGTATACAAACACATGCATCATGATTAACCTATTTCTAGGTACTAATTTTGGTAACCTAGTATTGTTGTTGTTCAGTCTCTCAGTCCTGTCTGACTATTTATGACCCAATGGACTGCAGCACGCCAGGCTGCACTGTCCTTCACCATCTCCTGGAGCTTGCACAAACTCATGTCCATTGTGTCAGTGATGCCATCCAACCATCTCATTCTCTGTCATCCACTTCTCCTCCTGCTTTCAATCTTTCCCAGAATCAGGGTCTTTTCTAACAAGTCGGCTCTTTGCATCAGGTGGCCAAAGTGTTAGAGTTTCAGCTTCAGCATCAATACTTCCAATGAAGATTCAAGGTTGATTTCTTTTAGGATTGACTGGTTTGATCTCCTTGCAGTCCAAGGACTCTCAAGAGTCTTCTTCAAGACTACAGTTCAAAAGCAACAATTCTTCAGTGCTCAGCCTTTTTTATTGTTCATCTCTCACATTTGGACACGACTACTGGAAAAACCATAGCTTTGACTATATGAACCTTCGTTGGCCAAATATTGTCTTGGCTTTTTAATATGCTGCCTAGGTTGGTCAAGTTTTTCTTCCAAAGAGCAAGTGTCTGTTAATTTCATTGTGGCACTCACCATCTGCAGTGATTTTGGAGCTCAAGAAAATAAAGTCTGTCACTGTTTCCATATCTATTTGCCATAAAGCAATGGGATTGGATGCTAGGATCTTTGCTTTTTGAATGTTGAGTTTTAAGCCAGCTTTTTCACTCTCCTCTTTCACCTTGATCAAGAGGCCTTTTAGTTCCTCTTTGTTTTCTCCCGTAAGGGTGGTGTCACCTGCATATCTGAGGTTACTGATATTTCTCCAAACAGTCTTGGTTCCAGCTTGCACTTCATCCAGTCCAGCCTTTTTCATGATGTAGTCTGCATATAAGTTAAATAAACAGGGTGACAATATACAGCCTTGACATACTCCTTTTCCTATTTGGAACCAGTCTGTTGTTCCATGTCCAGTTCTAACTGTTGCTTCCTGACCTGCATACAGATTTCTCAAGAGGCAGGTCAGGTGGTCTGGTATTCCCATCTCTTTCAGAATTTTCCACAGTTTATTGTGATCCACACATTCTATAAATATATGTAAATTTTGTAGTTGTTTTTGTTCAGTCCCTAAGTCTTGTCAGATTCTTTGTGATCCCGTGGACTGTGTCACACTAGGCTCCTCTGTCTTCCACTATCTCCTAGAGTTAGATCAAATTCATGTCTATTGAGTCAGTGATGCTATCCAACAATCTCACCCTCTGTTGTCGCCTTCTCATCTTACCCTCAATCTTTCCCAGCATAAGGGTTTTTTCCCAGTGAGTAGCATTTTTGCACCAGGTGGTTGAAGTACTGGAGCTTCAGCATCAGTCCTTCTAATGAATAATCAGGACTGATTTCATTTAGGATTGACTGGTTGGATCTCCTTTCAGTCAAAGGGACTCTCAAGAGTCTGCCAGCACCACAATTCAAAAGCATCACTTCTTTGATGCTCAGCCTTCTTTATTTTCCACTCTTACATTTGTACATGATTACTGGAAAAACCATAGCTTTGACAATATGAACCTTTGTCAACAAAATGATCTCTCTGCTTTTCAATACACTCTTTAGTTCTGTCATAGCTTTTTTCCAAGGAGCATGGGTCTTTTAATTTCATGGCTATAGTCCCTGTCCACAGTGATTTTGGAGCCCAGGAAGATATAATCTGTCACTGTCTTCTATATATGCAATGAAGAGATGGGACTGTATGCCATAATCTTAGCTTTTTGAATGTTGAGTTTTAAGCCAGCTTTTCTACTCTCCTATTTCACCCTCATCAAGAGACTCTTTAGTTTCTTTTCACTTTCTGTCATTAGAGTTGTATCACCTGCATATCTAAGATTATTGATATTTCTCCCAGCAACCTTGATTGTAGCTTGTTTCTCATTCAGCCCAGTTTTTTTATGCTGTATTCTGCATAGAAGGTAAATAAGCAGGGTGACAATATACAACCTTGTTGTACTCCTTTCCCAATTTTGAACCATTCAGTTATCTCATGTCTTGTTCTACTTGTTCCTTCTTGAATCACATACAGGTTTCTCAGGAGACAGGTAAGGTGGTCTGATACTCCCATCTCTTTAAGAATTTCTACAGTTTGTTGTGATCTACACAAAGAAATATATGTTTTTGTAAATATATTTAATATACTTATAGAAACTATTAATCAGTTATATAAATATTTTAAGGAAAACTAAGTTACTGGCACTCTTTTCTTCTCTTTAAAAGAGGCTCCTTGATTCTTATTGTAATTGTTTATAATCTTAGGCTAAATGAAAGAATTAAATGATGAAAATGCTCATCAACATCTTATGAATGGTATTATTTACATTAACAGCTACCTTAAGGTAATGCATTGTCATCCATGGAAGAAGAAAAATAGATTTTACCATTGCCTTTCAGATTAAATATAAAAATTGAACTCACATTTCAAGTTAATGCTTTCCCCAATAGCTAAACTTAGTAAATCTGTGGAAAGTGTATTTTTATTATGAAAAGAGTTGCAACAGACTGATGCCAAAATAGGTTTGAAGGATGCCACAAACTTGCCCTGTTTTAATTTCATAAACAACAAACCTTCATATTACAATATTTTTGGCAAACTTTTTTTTACAGATGCTGATTACTCTTATCACCAGTTTCAATGCACTTTAGCTTTTGACTTTGAGACATAAAAATTATCAGGTATCTCAGTTCACACAATAATCTCTTGTTTATGTAGTTTGAGACCATTTTAACTAGATTTTTATTTGTTTAACAAAAATAAGTTTCTAGTACTGCAAAGCTAAAAAGCTTGCTTTAAATTATAAGTCAAACAAATTGTTTTCTAAATGGAGTTTCTAAAACATTTCCTTGGATTCAATCCCCTTAAAGTCTGGTGAGAAATAAGTACTTTAAAATAATAATTGATATATACTTATGAAATGAATAAATACAGTAATAAGAAATTTCCAAAAAGAAATTCATGGCTATTTTCTCATTATGTGCATTATTCTTCACCATAATTCTCTTTGTATTTAGATATGATTGACATGTAAAATTACATTAGTACAAGATGTTATAATGTTTCAATATTCACCATCATTTTTGAATGTGAAAGAGAAAATAAGTTTTGATCAGAAATGCCGTAAACTCAAATATATTATCATTAATAAGATAGCAACTGAGTTGCTGTGTGGTATTCTTAATTTTCATATACAAATCAATTTACTTAGAAAATGAAGCTCATCTACATTCTATTGCACTGTAGATCAGGTGATGTCAATATATTTTTGAAATGGTACTTTAATAGACTTGTGAAAGGTATTATTTAACAAAACAATACATGTCATTAATAACTATATTTTTGCTCCAAAATATTCTCAAGAAAGCATGGAAACTATTTCTTTTTCAGAAAAGAAATTTTATTCAGGAGACGTATATTTATATTTTATTCTGTTTTGAACTTATGCTCTTTGACATATAGTTGTATATTTTACAATCTTCTCTCCATTTACTTTTGTAGTACAATTTTGCTATAACTGTCAATCTCTTTTTATAAAGAATCCCCAGTCCTCCTACATTATATTTTTAAAGGTATTATTTAAATGGTTTGTCTGAATTAACAAATACCTCATTCTAGGAAATTTTTGTTTGCATCCTTACTTAATAAAAATACTTCCCTCCACTTCTTTTTCCCTTCAACTTTTGTGAGAAAATATTTTAACTGTGAAATTTCTCTTTGCAAAAGAGAACATTTTACTCGATTTAGTTGCTATGGTAGTATTATTATAACTTTGCCAATCTGTGTTAAATGTTTAAAGGTATAATTTAACATGAATGACTTTTCTCTTTACAACCTCAGTTTTGAAACATACATTTTATTGTGAAAAAATTTAACGATTAGCCACCTGCCTATCATTTTAGAGTGAGCAAGGCTCACTCAACCTGCAATTAGCCAATTACATAAACAATTATGTTGCTTGCAATTGTCAACAGGAAAATAATTTCAGGTAGATTCCTTTATACTGAAGGAGTGATATGTCAATGGCTTGTTTTTAGTTTAGGATATAGCATGCTAAATCTTTTTTGTTTTTGTTTGTTCTTTTTTACAGTAATGACTTTATGAAATGATTACCAGTGTTATCACCATAGTTTACCCCATAATTGCACATATAATGAGATTTAGTGTTGATTTTTTTCTCTTTTGTTGTCTTTAAAGTGAAAGTTTATTTACCTTTAGACTCTAACTTGTAAAATAAGAATGCTATTTGTAAAAGCATCTCATTTGTTGACTGATTAATAAATATATAACATATCCTTTATTTAAAAGATCTTAAAAGGAATATCTATATTTAAATAAAGATTCTTATTATTTACTTTTTATTGAGTGCATTAGTCTTGAAATTAGAGTTATCTTCAACTTTATTTGGATCAGAGAGCCAATCTGTAAAAACTTAAAACATTATTCATTCTTTTAGACATATACCCAAAAGTGAATTGCTAGATCATGCAGTAGTTCTAGTTTTAATTTTTTGAGGAATCTTCATAATTTTTTTCTGTATCAGCTACACATTTTACATTTAAAACAACAATTTGCAAGAATTCTTACTTTTCCACATCCTCACCAACACATACTATCATTTTTTAAAAAATAATAGCTATCTTAACAGGTGTGAGATGATAACTCTTTGTGGTTTTGATTTGCATTTTCATACTAATTAGTGATTTGAGCACCTCTTTATAACACCTATTTGCCATTTCTGTGTTTTCTGTAGAGAAATGTCTATTCAAGTTTTTGCCCATTCCTTAATCAGGTTATCTGGTTTCTTGCAATTGAGTTATACAAGTTTAAGTATTTTGGATCTTAATATCTTATCAGATATATCATCAGTTCCACTTCTGGATATATATTCAAAAGAATTGAAAACAAGATCTAGAAGAGATACTTGTACTTCCATATTTATTGCAACATTATTCACAATATCCAAGATATGAAAATAATCAAAGTGGCCATTAACAGATGAATGGATAAATAAAACTTGTTTTATACATATAAAAGAATACTATTCATTCTTAAAAATAATGGAATCCTGACATTTTCAACAATATGGTTGAACCTGGAGGATGTTGTGCTAAGTTAAATAAGCTAGACACAGAAGGACAAATGCTACATGATTCCACTTATTTGAGATAGCTAGAATAGTGAGATTCATAACAGCAGAGAATAGAATGATGGTGGTTAGGAGCCAAAGGGAAGAGGACATAGGGAGGAGGAAATGGGAAGTTATTTTTCAATAGAATAAAGTTTCAGTTTTCAAGATAGATTCTAGAAATCTATTGTATAACATAGTATCTATAGTTAAAAATAATGTGTTAGTCACTCAGTCATGTTCAACTCTTTGTGATGCTATGACCTGTAGCCTACAGTTCCTCTGTCCATGGGGTTCTCTGGGCAAGAATACTGGAGTGGGTAGGCATTCTCTTCTCTGGGGGAATCTTCCTGCCCAGGGATTGAACCCAGGTCTCCAGCATTCCTGGCAGATGCTTTACCATCTGAGCTACAAAGGAAGGCTCATACTGTATTGTGCACTTAAATATTTGTTGAGGGTAAATCTTATATTAAGTGTTCTTCCCACAAACACACACACACACACAGGAAAAACAAAGTAACTAAGTATTCAGAAGGAAACTTTTGGAGGCAATGGATATATCTATCACCTTGATTGTAGTGATGGTTTTAGAGGTGTATGTACATGTCCAAATACATAAAATTGTATACATTCAATAGGATTCTTGGTGGCTCAGATGGTAACGAATCTGCCTGCAATATGGGAGACCTAGGTTCAATCCTTGGGTTGGGAAGATACCCTGGAGAAGAGAATGGCAACCCACTCCAGTATTCTTGCCTGGAAAATTCCATGGACAGATGGGCTAAACACCAATACAGTATCAGTTCAGTTGAGTTCAGTCACTCAGTTGTGTCCGACTGTTTGCGACCCCATGAATCGCAGCACGCCAGGCCTCCCTGTCCATCACCAACTCCCAGAGTTCACTCAGACTCACGTCCATCGAGTCAGTGATGCCATCCAGCCATCTCATCCTCTGTTGTCCCCTTCTCCTCCTGCTCCCAATCTCTCCCAGCATCAGAGTCTTTTCCAATGAGTCAACTCTTTGCATGAGGTGGCCAAAGTATTGGAGTTTCAGCTTTAGCATTATTCCTTCCAAAGAAATACCAGGGCTGATCTCCTTCAGAATGGACTGGTTGGATCTCCTTGCAGTTCAAGGGACTCTCAAGAGTCTTCTTCAACACCACAGTTCTAAAGCATCAATTCTTTGGTGCTCAGCTTTCTTCCCAGTCCAACTTTCACATCCATACATGACCACTGGAAAAACCAAAGCCTTGACTAGACGGACCTTTGTTGGCAAAGTAATGTCTCTGCTTTTGAATATGCTATCTAGGTTGGTCATAACTTTCCTTCCAAGGAGTGAGTGTCTTTTAATTTCATGGCTGCAGTCACCATCTGCAGTGATTTTGGAGCCCCCCAAAATAAAGTCTGACACTGTTTCCACTGTTTTCCCATCTATTTCTAACATATATATATATGGAATTTAGAAAGATGGTAACGATAACCCTATATGTGAGACAACAAAAGAGACACAGATGTATAGAACAGTTTTTTGGAATCTGAGAGAAGAAATTGGAGCTCTAATACTTTGGCCACTTCATGCAAAGAGCTAACTCAATGAAAAAGACCCTGATGCTGGGAAAGACTGAAGGCAGGAGGGGAAGGGGGCAACAGAGGATGAGATGGTTGGATAGCATCATTGACACAATGGACATGAATTTGAGCAAACTCTGGGAGATAATGAAGGACAGGGAGGCCTGGTGTGCTACAGGTCATAGGGCTTCAGGACAGGACTTAGCAACTGAACAATAAATACATACATCTGATTATAACAGACTGAATTATGGGAAAGACATGAGTAATAGAGCCTGTTGTCATTGAATTTGAAACTGTCAATAAAAACTGTCAGTCCACACCTACCTAGATGGATATGTAAAACACCCTATGTTGAAAACCCCCATACCTCATCATTCTGATGCCAGTGCCTCTCTTAACTTGGCCTATGGCTCACTTGAGGTGATCTTTCTGTTCTTTCCTTAACTTGTTTTTGCTCTGGCTAAGGTCTCAGATTCTTCTTTTTGTCTTTATCAGGAACTGAGGCCTAACAGTGAGCGTCTTCTTTGACTGTCCCCAAATCCAGTAGCAATAAAGTGACCCCTAACTTCTAATCATGAAGAATAAACTTTAAATATTTCTCTAAAATTTCCACATAAATCATTAACATGAAACTTAAAATAGAGATAAGATACAATGTATTGTTCAAAATACCATCTACTGGGCATCAGTATTGAGATGGTTTTGAGATCTGCTAAACTAAGTTAAGGGTTCCCAAGTGCACTAGTGCTAAAGAACCCACATGCCAGTGCAGGAGATGTGAGACGTGGGTTCAGTCCTTGGATTGGGAAGATTCTCTAGAACATGGCATGGCAACCCACTCCAGTATTCTTGCCTGGAGAATTCCATGGACAGAGAAGCCAGGAAAGCTAAAGTCCATAGGGTCTCAAAGAGTCAGACACAACTGAAGCAACTTAGCAAGCACACAAGCCAAGTTAATTTTCCTCTCGGATCTTTGTTCATCAGAGTTTCAACATATACTGAGGGCAAGGAAGTCTTTTCACTATATGCTCTATAATTCTTTTGCATGTAAACTCATAAACCTTCTTTGCCCTGAATTACTAACATTTTTAGATATTTACAAAAAATTATTTTAAATTTTTCTTGAAAACTGAAATATTTAAATCAATTAACTAAAATGCATTTCTTTCCAATAAGATTCTTACAAAAGGAGCTTTGGAAGTATAACTCACATAGACAATAATTAGTTATTAATTAATGTGGTATACAGTTGATAGCTGATAATATAAGTGATTTAATTTAATTTTTTTTAAGATTTCACATACAAGAATACTATTTCATATTTTTCTTTCTCTGGAGTATTTTACTTGATGACATGCCCTCTGGGTGCATCTATTTTAGCTCAAATGACATAATTTCCTTCTTGTTTTAAGGTTGAATAACATTTATTTTTATATTTTGTATGTGTGTGTGTGAGTGTAACTCACATTTACTTTATTCATTCATCTTAGGTTGTTTTCATATTTTGATTGTAACATATAGTACTACAATGAACATTGGATATAAGTACCTTTTCAATAACTTGTTTTTGTTTCCTTTAGATATATACCCAGGAGTGGGATTGCTGATCACATGGTAGTTCTTTTCTAATTTTTGGAGGAGCCTCCATAGTTTTCCATAGTTACTGTACCAATTCACCTTCCCATCAACAGTGTATAAGTGTTCTATTTCCTCGGCATCCTCACCTTGATTGTTATCTTCTATTTTTGATAACAGCCATCCAAACAGATGTGAGATGCTATTTCATTTTTGTTTTGCATTTCTCTGATGATTGGTGATGTTCAGCAGTGTGTTGGCCATTTGCATGTTTTTGTTAGAAAAGAGTCAGATTCTTGGTCCCAGTTTTAAATTGGGTTATTCGATTTTTTTTTTTTTTTTTTTTGCTGAGTTATCTGTTCCTTATGTACTTAGACTATTAACTCTTTATTGCCTAGGTGGTTTGCAAACATTTTCTCCCACTCTGTAGGATGCCTTTTCATTTTGTTGATGGTTTCCTTTGCTGTGACAGCATTAATTTCTTATAGTTTAAATCTTCTTCCCTCACCACATATCAGAGCTGATTTAGGAAGATGGCGGGAAACCTTGGGCTGTTGTTCATTCTGCTTTCTTCTGCCTCAGCATCTCCTACAAACCCTTCAGTTCAGTTCAGCTCAGTCGCTCAGTCGTGTCCTACTCTTTGCAACCCCATGAATCGTAGCATGCCAGGCCTCCCTGTTAGGTGTTGGATAGGCTGGAGAAGGCAGAAAAAAGAAGAGTAATGAGATGAAATGGTTTGTCCTTACTTAGCACTCTATAAAATTATCTCAATTATTAAACATCCTCTGTTATAAAGTGTACCCAAACACTGACTTAGGACAAATCTGTGGAAACTTGTCCCCAGCACCAGTGAGTTTCTTATCATTCCTGTTCCAGATAGTACACCTTCAGCTATTTTCTCCCAGGTTGCCTTTGTCCCACAAGCAACTTCTTTGATGCAAATTTTTAAGAATAACTTAAATTTATTTCTTCACTACCCATTTGACACAGAGGAAAATTTATGTTTTCTTTCTCTACCAAATTACAAAGTTTCTTGACAAATTGCTACTGAAATTTCTTAAAAATTAGTTGATAATTTACATAATTTTCTTCTCCCACCCACAGCTACAATACAATCAATAGAGACTAGTAAGGTAATATTTTAATGCATATATTCAGCTTTAATTTTTAGCATTTCCTCAGCTTCACTTAATACCAGCAGTTTGCTTCTCCTTTTACATCCTTATACACCCAATTTCCTTACAGAGTAAATGTTAAAAGAAAGATATTTTTGTTAACCCTGCAGAAGTTCTCATATAAGCCACATATTTTCAAGAGAGAAAATTCTTATTGTTTCCTTAACTAAGTAAAATTTTCCTTTAAATATTCTAATTTTATATTTTACATAAGCTTGACATTAAATTGCTGGTTATTATTAACAAAGAATAATCCATATAATATACAAATAGAAACTTAAGAAAATATATTTTAGAAAATTTGTAAGTAAAAAGAATTGTCTTGAAAACATAATATGTTAGAAAGATAGAGTATTATATCAATTATTCAGCTAAACTCAGTTGTCAGTCTTTCTCAAGGGAGAATATAGTTTCATGTTTAGAGAGAGTGTACTGTCTGAAGTCCATTAAAATTATAAATATGTCTTTAAGTTATTATCTATTAAAAGATAGTATCATGATATTTTCAAAATGATTGTGTTAAAAAGTTTTAATACAGTTGTTATTTAACAAATATTGTGGTATTATGTTACCAAATGATTATTTGTAAATACTGTTTAAAATATTTTAAAGTTTAATTAGGGTAGAAGAAAGGAAAAAAACACACATCAGTTTTGCAGGATGAATGAATAGATAAGTGATAGATGAGTTAGATCTGTAAATAGTTGATAGATTCAAGTTTTCTGAGAAATTTAGCTAGACTTGAAAGCAACATAAAGGTATTTTCCATAAATGAATTATGACTGATAAATCAAATAAAGAGGAATCACCTCTACTCAAATTTTCAGTACAACTGCTACTACTTTTCTCTAGATAGTAACATTATTCACATTTTGTTCTTGATTCTTTTTAGTGCTACTCATATCACATACTAAATATTATATATTAAAGCTATTAAAGTTTAATTGATAAAATATAAGAAATAGATTTTATAGTTAAACATCTAGAGAAATTTCATATGTTTTCAGACTCTTCCAGAAAATGACATGGATTTAAGTAAGATTATATCACTCAGTCATGTCCGACTCTCTGCGACCCCATGGACTATAGCCTGCCAGGCTCCTCTGTCCATGGGAATTCTCCAGGCAAGAATACTGGAGTGGGTTGCCATTTCCTCCTCCAGGGGATCTTCTCAACTCAGGGATTGAACCCAGGCCTCTTGCATTACAGGCAGATTCTTTACCATCTAAGCCACCAGGGAAGCCCTATATAAATGTAAGACATAGATAAATCAGCAAGACAAGCATTTTTTTTAACCCATTTTTTTTCAGCAACTATTATTTTATTATTCAAGAGTAGATCATTGCAGATGAACCATCACATCAATGACAAGACTCTAAAACTTCACTATCAGAGCAAGGATGAAATATAGTATTTCAATCCTGGAGGAGAAATAATTCAATAATTTATATAGTACTAAAAGTTTCTGTTATCAAATATTATATCATCAAATTATAAGTAGAGATGCAAGGTTATCCCTTATACTTTACTTCAAATACTCATGAATATGACTTGCAGTCCACCTTTTAAATTTCTTTCTTAATACTATGTATTCTGTGCTCATGTACTCCATTGTTTCTGACTCTGTGACCCCATGGAATGTAGCCCACAAAGCTCCTCTTCCATGAAATTTCCCAGATGAGAATACTGGAGTGGGTTGTGTTTCCTTCTCCAGGGTATATTCCCAACCCAGGGATCCAGCCTGTGTCTCCTGTGGCTTTTGCATTGCAGGCAGAATCTTTAACCCCTGAGCCATTGGGGAAGCCCCATATAATATTTTAAAATAAGTCAATTTAATAAAAAATTACAAAAAAGTTTTTCTGATAATCTTTTTTTTTAATGTACTATCTAAAAGTTTATCATCTTAACAAATCTACCTTCCACTTTCCATTCTTTAAAAAATTAGCACATCTTGTAACTTTCTTTTACTACACAAATTTTGTCCTTTCTACTGGAGCTTACATTTGTTTATGATGATTACCTTGGTCTTTACTTTTCTCACATAATTGAAAAGAAAAAGGAGTTACATTTTTATTATGATATTCTTGGTTTATACTTCTTTAATATAACTGATGTCAAAATGTATATCATGATGCAAAGTAGACAATATTGATAATTAACAGGGTTAATTTTCCTAGTGTACATAACATTTTGTGAGTGTTAAAAATATTAAAGCTTTTAAATTTATTTTTTGAGGTGTAGTTAATAAACAAGCTATCAAAGGTCAGAGTTTTATCTGAAAAATAAAAAAGTCCATATGACTATCAGTTATTTGATCACTGTCCCCAAAATTAAGCACAAAACGTTTATACTTTTGTGCTTATATAAATATATTCACATTTATACTTTGCAGTGTCAGAATTAGGACCAAATGTTCAATAAACACAAGACATTTAGAAATCGGGATCAAATATTCAATAAATTCAAAAATAGAAATATAACAAGCATTTCCAGAGGAAAAGAATACAATTACATATATGAAAAAAATCAGTCTAGGTGATTTAATCTTTAGTGACTGCAGCCATGAAATTAAAAGACGCTTACTCCTTGGAAGAAAACTTATAACTAGCCTAGATAGCATATTCAAAAGCAGAGACATTACTTTGCCAACAAAGATCCGTCTAGTCAAGGCTATGGTTTTTCCTGTGGTCATGTATGGATGTGAGAGTTGGACTGTGAAGAAGGCTGAGCACTGAAGAATTGATGCTTTTGAACTCTGGTGTTGGAGAAGACTCTTGAGAGTCCCTTGGACTGCAAGGAGATCCAACCAGTCCATTCTGAAGGAGATCAGCCCTGGGATTTCTTTGGAAGGAATGATGCTGAAGCTGAAACTCCAGTACTTTGGCCACCTCATGTGAAGAGTTGACTCATTGGAAAAGACTCTGATGCTGGGAGGGATTGGGGGCAGGAGGAGAAGGGGATGACAGAGGATGAGATGGCTGGATGACATCACTGACTCGATGGACGTGAGTCTGAGTGAACTCCAGGAGTTGGTGATGGACAGGGAGGCCTGGCGTGCTGCGATATGTGGGGTCACAAAGAGTCGGACACGACCGAGCAAATGAACTGAACTGAACTGAACTGAATCCTTACTCTGAGGCTTTGCAGCACATGCCTGATCCAAACACAGAATTAGAGTCCTAAAATTTCTATTGTGCTGACTGTTTGTAAGAAAGATGAATAACATGCTGGCCTCAACAATGGATAGTAATTGTCACTTTTGCCAAGTACATCCATATACAGCTCCATTCTACATGGAATGGGCTTCCCTGGTGACTCAGATGTTAACAAAAAAAAAAATCCACTGGCAATGCAGGAGATGCAGGTTCAATCTCTGGGTCAGGAACATGCCCTGGTGAAGGGAATGGTAATCCACTCAGCATTCTTGCCTGGGAAATCCCCTGGGGGTCACAAAGAGTTGGAATGACTGAGCAATTCAGTTCAGTTCAATTCAGTCACTCAGTCATGTCCGACTCTTTTTGACCCCATGGACTGCAGCATGCTAGGCTTCCCTGTCCATCACCAACTCCAGAGCTTGCTCAAACTCATGTCCATCTAGTTGGTGATGCTATTGAACCATCTCATTCTCTGATGTCCCCTTCTCCTGACCTCAATCCTTCCCACCATTAGGGTCTTTTCTAATGAGTCAATTCTTCATATCAGGTGGCCAAAGTATTGATGCTTCAGCTTCAGTATCTGTCTTCATTATGAAGCTGTCAAACCCTTTTCTGAATTAAAACTAGAGTAAATATTTAAAGTTTAAAGACTGTCTTTCTTTTTTTAGATATAGTAGGATCATAATTTAATTAAAACATTTTAAAATGTGCATAAAAGCACATGAATTGTGTTGCTTGTCTATAAATTTTCATTTTTGTCTTTAACTTTTTAAAATTGAAACATAGTTAATTTAAAATGTGTTAGTTGATTCATATATATATATATATATATATATATATATATATATATATATATTTCAGATTCCTTTCCTGTATAGGTTATTACAAAATATTGACTGCAATTCCCTGTGCTATGCAGTAAATCCTTGTGGTTTTATTTTGTATATAGTAGTGTGTACATGGTAATCCCAAACTCCTAGTTTAACCCTCCTCCTCTTTCTCTTTTGATAATCATCAGTTCAGTCTATTCAGTCACTCAGTCATGTCTGACTCTTTTCGATCCCATGGACTGCAGCAAACCAGGCTCCCCTGTCCATCACCAACTCCCAGAGCTTGCTCAAACTCATGTCCATCGAGTCGGTGATGCAATCCAACCATCTCATCCTCTGTTGTCCCCTTCTCCTCCCACCTTCAATCTTTCCCAGGATCAGGGTCTTTTCCAATGAGTCAGTTCTTCGCATCAGGTGGCCAAAGTATTGAAGTTTCAGCTTCAGCATCAGTCCTTCCAATGAACATTCAGGACTGATTTCCTTTAGAATGGACTGGTTAGATCTCCTTGCAGTCCAAGGGGCTCTCAAGAGTCTTCTTCAATACCACAGTTCAAAAACATCAATTCTTTGGCACTCAGCTTTCTTTATGGTCCAACTCTCACATCCATATATGACTACTGGAAAAACCATAGCATTGACTAGACAGATCTTTGTCAGCAAAGTAATGTCTCTGCTTTTTAATATGCTGTCTAGGTTGGTCATAGCTTTTCTTCCAAGGAGCAAGTGTTATTTGTTTATTTTTTATTTTTTAATTTCATGGCTGCAGTCATCATCTGCAATGATTTTGGAGCCCAAGAAAATAAAGTCTAGTCTGTCACTGTTTCCATTGTTTCCCCATCTATTTGCTATGTAGTGATGGAACTGGATGCCATGATCTTCATTTTTTGACTATTGAGTTTTAAACCAGTTTTTTCACTATCTTTCACTTTAATCAAGAGACTTTTTATTTCCTTTTCACTTTCTGACATGATGGTGGTGTCATCTGCATATCTGAGCTTATTGATATTTCTCCAGCTTGTGCTTCATCCAGCCTGGCATTTTGCATGATATATTCTGCATGGAAGTTAAATAAGCAGGGTGACAATATACAGCCTTGGCATACTTCTTTCCCAATTTGGAACCAGTCCATTGTTTCATGTCCAGTTCAAACTGTTGCTTATTGGCCTGCATACAGATTGCTCAGGAGGCAGATAAGGTGGTCTGGTATTCTCATCTCTTTAAGAATTTTCCAGTTTGTTGTGATCCACATAGCAATGGCTTTAGTGTAGCCAATGAAGCAGAAGTTGATGTTTTTCTGAAATTCTCTTGCATTTTCTATGATCCAGTGGATGTTGGCAATTTGGTCTCCATTTCCTCTGCCTTTTCTAAATCCTGCCTGAACATCTGGAAGCTCTCAGTTCTCTTACTATTGAAGCAGTACTGATCAATTAAGCACACCCACACTGAATGTAGAACTCACTTACATAACCAACACGATGTTGTAGAAATTATAGTGTGTTTCTTCCAGATTTACATCATAAAAGCCATTGCAACACTTGCTTTCTCTTGAGTCACTCTCTACTGCGAATATCAAAACTATGACTTGGACACTACAATAACTCAGTGGAAGGATCCATAAATCAAGGGACTGAGCCTTCTTCCAACAGGACCATGGACTGTTGGACCATAGTCCATACTAACCATAGCTAACCATAGTCAGCTATGTTAGTGAGTTATCTTGAAATTGGATCCTCCAGATTCACTAAGCCTTGGAATGACAGCATCCCCAGCTTATATCTAAGCTACAAATTCATGAGTGAACCTGAGCCAGAACCAAACAACTATTGAAAGCCTCTTTCAAATACCTGATTGGAAAAATTATGTGATACATTGTTTAAACCGCTATGTTTTAAGGTAACTTTTACAGAACATTAGCTCATGTGTATAGGTATCTCCTATCTTACTCTCCCATGTGGTACACAATTTTATTTTCCATTCTCCATCATAAAATGAAGAAGAAAAGAGTTGCGGGAATCTTAGTGGGTGGATGGTTTGGTGAAGTGATGTATTAACTTCATTTCTGAAGCATTCTAGGCAAGGTATATACATTAAGGTCCGTAATATATTTTACTTGACGAGGAATAGATGTGTGTTGCACTTTATCAGTTCAAAGTGTGAGGGTGGTGGGAAAAAAGAAGATTCTACTTTAGGTGAGGAAGACCACATGAGATTAATTCCTCTTAGACACAATAAATTGGTTACAAATTATTCTTCTCACCTATAATTTTAAGAAATGGCCTAATAGTCAAAGCCAGGACTACCACACACCTGTCTATTGTGAAACTATGGAGAAGACTGTATCCCTATTCATCAAAAAAGAAAGAAAATGCACCAGTGAAAGTTATGTAGATAACAGCATAAAGTTTCCCAGAAAATAGAAATATAAATGCTGAAAATGTTTGCTACAGAACAAAGATTACATACCTTATACACTTTCTCAATAACTCTAAATGCAAGAAGATAATTCAGTACTATTTACACAACTTTTGAAAAGTTATAGAGGGGCCAAGAATATATATTCAGCCATACTGTCTTCTGTTTTGGAAGTCAGAAGAATACAGTTTTGTCTTTTGGACTCAGAAATCATTCAAGTCACTTTGTTGAAAGCAATACATAAAGAGATATACACTTAGTGAAATGGCTTTGAAAAAAAAAACAATTGAAAAACTGTGACAGAAAAGATCAGGAAACAAAATTGAGTTTAAATTATCTTTACAAAAGAAGTAACAAAATTAATAGCACATGTTAAAAGAGGAAAGAGTTGAGTTGATTAATGAAATGTTTGTGTTGTATTGCCTCTGTTAGAAGTTGCTTTCATATACTTAAATATATGATACATGCTTTCAAAGTCAAATTTAGAGAAGGAAGTTACTAACACCGGTTGTTTGATGTTTTGTACCAATTTATAATTACCTTATTGAACATTTAACATAATTTTTACTGATCCTTGCTTTTATTGCAGCCGTCTGTTTGAAATTGTCTCTATTCACCAAGACTACACTTACGTACAGGAATGTAAGTGCTAAATATCAAACACTAAAATTAACTTAGATCATTGTGACTGTGGCCCAGATCATGAGCTCCTTACTGCAAAATTCAAACTTAAATTGAAGAAAGTAGAGAAAAGTAATAGGTCATTCAGGTATGACCTAAATAAACTTCCTTATGATTATATACTGGAGGTGACCAATAGATTCAATGGATTAAATCCAGTAGACAGAGTGCCTGAAGAACTATGGACAGAGGTTAATGACACTGTACAGGAGGCAGGGGATCAAAACCATCCTAATGAAAAGGAAATGTAAGTAGGCAAAATGTTTATCTGAGGAGGCCTTACAAATAGCTGAGAAGGGAGAAAATTTAAAGGCAAAGAAGAAAGGGTAAGATATACCTAACTGATTGCAGACTTGCAGAGAATAGCAAGGAGAGATAAGAAGGCCTTCCTCAGTGATCAATACAAAGAAATAGAGAAAATCAATAAAATGGGAAAGACTATATATCTCTTCAAGAAAACTGGAGATACCAAGGGAACATTTCATGCAAAGATGGGCACAATAAAGTACAGAAAGTGTAAGAACCTAACAGAAACAGAAGAGATTAAGAAGAAGTGGCAAGAACACAGAAGAGCTATGCAAAAAAATCTTAATGACCCAGATAACCATGATGATGTGGTCATTCACCTAGTGCCAGATATCCTGGAGTGCAAAGTCAAGTGAACCACAGGAAGCAGTACTACTAACAAAGCTAGTGGAGGTGATGAAATTCCAGCTGAGCTATTTCAAATCCTAAAAGGCATATGCTGGCAAATTTGGAAAACTCAACAGTGGCCAAAGGACTGGAAAAGGTCAGTTTTCCTTCCAATCCAAAAGATGGGCAATGGCAAAGAATGTTCAAACTATCACACAATTGCACTCATCTCACATGCTAGCAAAGTAATGCTGAAAATCCTTCAAGCTAGGCTTCAACTGTACATGAACTGAGAACTTCCAAATATAAAAGCTGGGTTTAGAAAAGGCCGAAGAGGTGGTCCAGTGGCTAAGTCTCCATGCTTACAATGAAAAGGGCCTTGGTTCCATCCCTGGTCAGGGAACTAGATCCCACATGCTGCAGCTAAGAATTTACAACAAAAGATCCACAACTAAAAGATTCTGCATGCTACAACAAAGATTTCATGTGCTGCAACTAAGAAAAGGCAGAGGAACAGGAGATCAACTTGCCAGCATTTTCTGGATCATAGAGAAAGCAAGGGGGTTCCAGAAAACCATCTGATTCTGCTTCACTGATTACAACAAAACCTATGACTTTGTGAATCACAACAAACTGTGGAAAATTCTTAAAGAGATGGGAATACCAGACCACCTTATCTGCCTCCTGAGAAACCTGTATGCAGGTCAAGAAGCAACAGGTAGAACCAGAAGTAGAACAATGGACTGGTTCCAAATAGGGAAAGGAGTACATCAAGGATATATATTGTCACCCTGCTTATTTAATGTTAATGCAGAGTACAGTATGTGAAATTCCAGATTGGATGAAATAGAAGAATCAAGATTTCTGGGACAAATATCAACAACCTGAAATAGGCAGATGATACCACCCTAATGGCAGAAAGTGAAAAGGAAATAGTCTCTTGATGAAAGTGAAAGAGGAGAGACAAAAAACTGGCTTAAAACTCAATATTCAAAAAATTATGATCATGGCATCTGGTCCCATCATTTCATGGCAAATAAATGTGGAAACAGTGGAAACAGTGAGAGACTTTATTTTCTTGGGCTCCAAAATCACTGCAGATGGTGATAGTGGCTATGAAATTAAAAAAAAAAAAAAAAAAAACACACTTGCTTCTTGTAAGAAAAGCTATGATAAACATAGACAGCATATTAAAAAGTAGAGACATTACTTTGCTGAAAAAGGTCTGTCTAGTTAAATCTATGGTTTTTCCAGGAACCATGTACGGATGTGGAGTTGGACCATAAAGAATGCTGAGTGCTGATGAATTTTGAACTGTGGTGTTGGAGAAAATTCTTGAGAGTCCTTTGGACAGCAACAAGATCAAACCAATCAATCCTAAAGGAAATGTGTCCTGAATATTTATTGGAGGGACTGATGCTGAGGCTGAGGCTCCAGTACTTTGACCACCTGATGCGGAGAGCTGACTCATGATTCTGGGAAAGATTGAAGGCAGCAGAAGGGAACAACAGAGGACAAGATGGTTGAATGGGATCATCAACTTGATGGACATGAGTTTGAGCAAGCTCTGGGAGATTGTGAAGAACAGGGAAGGAAGCCTGGTGTACTACAGTCCATGGGGTTGAAAAGATCAGACATGACTGTGTGACTGAACAACAATAATAACTTTGGGGGTTAGTAGGGTGATGTGGTAAGTGGAAATGCATTGACACACATCTTTTCATCCATCCAGTCAGTTTGTGTCTTTTGGTTGGTGCATTTAACCCATTTACATGTAAGGTAATTATTAATCATATGTATGATTCTATTACTATTTTCTTAATTACTTTGGATTTATTTTTTGCAGACCTTTTCCTTCTCTTGTTTCCTGCCTAGAGAAATTCCTTTAGCATTTGTTATAAAGCTGTTTTGCTGGTGTTGAATTCTCTTAACTTTTGCTTGTCTGTGAAACTTTTTATTTCTCCATCAAATCTGAACAAGAGTCTTGCTGGGCAGACTACTCTTGGTTGTAGGTTCTTCCTTTTCATCCCTTTAAATATATTGTGGCAAGAATGGGCATTTTAATTAAACAACAATGAGGAGATATACTATGAAGGACATAATACCGTTTGGAAGGTTAGGCACTAAAAAGTCAGATAATGGTAAAAGCACTCTGCCATGATATTCTTTTCCAGATTGGCAACACTTTAGCATTATTCACTGGTATGTTTCTAGCAGAGAACACACTCATGCTACACTACAGAAGTTAAATACTGTATGTATTTGTTGAGATTATTGGAAAATAATTTGAAAAGGGAAGACAAAACATGACATAGGAGAGGGCTAAAATAATTATTTTTATACCTCCTTCTTTTGCCATTTTAGTATTTTTTAGTATGTTGGAATATTTTGAAAATAAGCTTTGGAAAATTATAATTTATAAGAGTTTGAGCAGACTTCATTTCCGCTTAGAACTTTGCTATGGCACTCACAATTAAAATTCATTTCATGTTAAAATGCTTGGGGCTAGTGCACTGGGACGACCCAGAGGGATGGTATGGGGAGGGAGGAGGGAGGAGGGTTCAGGATGGGGAACAACACATGTATACCTTTGGCGGATTCATTTTGATATTTGGCAAAACTAATACAATTATGTAAAATTTAAAAATAAAATAAAATTTAAAAAAAAGTCAAAAAAAAAAGATTGCATGTGGAAATGGAAAAAAAAAGTGTTTTCATAAAAAGCTTTTAATATAGTTGCATATATCAATCCCAAAGTTAAGTTTGGTAAATCTTTATAACACATTTATAAGCAGTATGAATATAAGTAAGCACAATTTCAACCACAGAGACAGTCCCTCTATATGAGAAGTTAGTTTTAAAAAGGGAGCTTGTGCAATATTTTCTTCTATTTTCTATTCCTGAGTTTCTCTTCTCAATGTTTTTACTTTACATTTCATTGCTCTAATGTTTCTGTGACTAGGAAATTTCTAGTTTGAATGAGTTTATATACTCCATACTTGATGAAAATAAAGCTAAATACTAGTATTGAAACATCATTGTTCTACCCAGAAAATAATTTTACCCAATTTATTGGTGTTTATAAAATCTAAGGCACCATTGTTAGCAGATAACAAGCTTTTAAAAATTACATGTATATATATAATATATACTAAAATATATACTATTATATACTTTGTCATGTTTATTGTATATGCTATAATTTATATGTCATGTAATATAATTTATGTACAATTGTATATATAACAGGCTTCCTGGGTGGCTCATATGGTAAAGAATCTGTCTGCAACATGGAAGACCTAGATTCAATCTCTGCATTGGGAAGATCCCCTGAAGGAGGGCATGGCAACCCACTCCAGTATTCTTGACTGGAGAATCCCCATGGACAGAGAACCCTGGCAGGCTACACTCCATGGGATCACAAAGAGTCGGACATGACTGAGCAATTCAGCACAGTGCATATATTTAATATCAGACCTCTGAATTCTTTGCAAGTCATCTAATTCAGATTTCTCATGCTGTGGATATTAAAGGAGCCTAAGTAGATCAATGTGGTTATAACATATGTTTCAGTTTCTATTTCTAAGGAAAAGCAATACTTAAAATTATATAACAAAAAAAATCAGGAAGAGTATATTGGGAGTTATTGATGAATTTATTTATAAGTTGGTATATTAGTCAACTGACTCTAACAGCTTTGGTGAGTTTTTCTATAACACCAGGTGTTTTTTTGTTTGTTTGTTTTGTTTTGTTTTATGGTAACTCCAGGGCTTCCCTGGTGGCTCAGATGGCAAAGAATCTGCCTGAAATCCAGGAAACCCAGGTTAGATCCCTGGAGGAAGATCCCCTGAAGTAGGAAATGGCAACCCACTCCAGTATTCTTTGTTTGTTTCTGTGCAACTCCATTCTCTGAAATTCCATGGACAGAGGAGCCTGGTGGACCACGGTTCATAGGTTGTAAAGAGTCGGACATGACTGAGCAACTGACACTTTCACCATAACAAAATTTTAAGTGCTGTTATTTATAGTTATGGGCTTCCCTGGTGGCTCACACAGTAAAGAATCCACCTGCAATGTGGGAGACCTGGGTTCGATCCCTGGGTTGGGAAGATCCCCTGGAGGAAGGCATGGCAACCCACTCCAGTATTCTTGCCTGGAGAATCCCTATGGACAGAGAAGCCTGGCTGGCTACAGTCCATGGAGTTGCAAAGAGTTGGACATGACTGAGCGACTAAGCACACACATTTATAGTTATATATTGTTTATTAGAGACAGTGTTAAAAACTAGAAGCTTAAATACTACTAAACCAAGGAGGGGAAAAGATTAGATTTCTCCTTTCCATTAGGATTTAATAAGTTATAGCTATAGATAAACTACCACTGAAACAATTTAGATAAAATGAGTAAGCCTTCTGGTGATGAAGGAGCTAGTGGCATAGAATTAGGCAACTTACTTTAAAAATCTAGAACATTGGTCAATGTCTACAAAACAACTGCCTTTAGACATTAGAGCAATAAACAGTGTGGAACTGTGGTCTCTGGGAAAAGGAAAACAAATCAGATGACTCTAGTGATCATTCTAGCTTTTGCTTCATAGAAAAATTTTGAATCATAGAAAAGAGATGGGAACTCAAGCAGAGAATAGAGCTCTCATTGAATTAAGAAGACAGAGAGCAAAGTGGCTAAAATATTTGTTGTGAAGTACTAGAGAGAATGGAGTTGCACAGAAACAAACAAAATAACAATAAGAAGGGAACTTCAAAAACCTGCTGTGTTCCCCTCAGTCTTGTCTTTATATTGACTTGCGTATGGGAAAACAGTGGAAACAGTGTCAGACTTTATTTTTCTGGGCTCCAAAATCACTGCTAATGGTGACTGCAGCTGTGAAATTAAAAGATGCTTATTCCTTGGAAGGAAAGTTATGACCAACCTAGACAGCATATTAAAAAGCAGAGACATTACTTTGTCAACAAAGGTTCGTCTAGTCAAGGCTATGGTTTTTCCTGTGGTCATGTATGGATGTGAGAGTTGGACTGTAAAGAAGGCTGAGTGCCGAAGAATTGATGCTTTTGGAATGTGGTGTTGGAGAAGACTCTTGAGAGTCCCTTGGACTACAAGGAGATCCAACCAGTCCATTCTGAAGGAGATCAGCCCTGGGATTTCTTTGGACGGAATGATGCTGAAGCTGAAACTCCAGTACTTTGGCCACCTCATGCGAAGAGTAGACTCATTGGAAAAGGCTCTGATTCTGGGAGGGATTGGGAGCAAGAGGAGAAGGGGACGACAGAGGATGAGATGGCTGGATTGCATAACTGACTCGATGAATGTGAGTCTCAGTGAACTCCAGGAGTTGGTGATGGACAGAGAGGCCTGGCGTGCTGTGATTCATGGGGTCGCAAAGAGTCAGACATGACTGACTGACTGATCTGATCTGATCTGATCAGTGATATTACAATGAATGAGTAAAGATCAAATGTCAGGGAGCTATAGATTGAACAATTCTTGAAACATACACAGGGCTCAGATATGTTTAAATTCCATCCAGATTCAGAGACCTTGATAAACCACTGAGTGATCCTTGGAAACCTTGATGAGCCCCTGAGTCTTAGAAACTTAAAAAGAGCACACCTTCAGATCAGATCAGAACAGTCGCTCAGTTGTGTCTGACTCCTTGCAACCCCATGAATCGCAGTACGTCAGGCCTCCCTGTCCATCACCAACTCCCATAGTTCACTCAGACTCACGTCCATTAAGTCAGGGATGTCATGCAGCCATCTCATCCTCTGTCATCCTCTTCTCCTCCTGCCCCCAATCCCTCCCAGCATCAGAGTCTTTTCCAATGAGTCTACTCTTCGCATGAGGTGGCCAAAGTACTGGAGTTTCAGCTTTAGCATCATTCCTTCCAAAGAAAGCCCAGGGCTGATCTTCAGAATGGACTGGTTGGATCTCCTTGCAGTCCAAGGGACTCTCAAGAGTCTTCTCCAACACCACAGTTCAAAAGCATCAATTCTTCAGTGCTCAGCCTTCTTCACAGTCCAACTCTCACATCCATACATGACCACAGGAAAAACCATAGTTTGACTAGACGAACCTTTGTTGGCAAAGTAATGTCTCTGCTTTTAAACATGCTATCTACGTTGGCTATAACTTTCCTTCCAAGGAGTAAGCATCTTTTAATTTCATGGCTGCAGTCACTATGTACAGTGATTTTGGAGTCCAGAAAAATAAAGTCTGACACTGTTTCCACTGTTTCCCCATCTATTTCCCATGAAGTGGTGGGACAGGATGCCATGATCTTCGTTTTCTGAATTTTGAGCTTTAAGCCAACTTTCTCACTCTCCACTTTCACTTTTATCAAGAGGCTTTTTAGTTGCTCTTCACTTTCTGCCCTAAGGGTGGTGTCATCTGCATATCTGAGGTTATTGATATTTCTCCTGGCAATCTTGATTCCAGCTTGTCTTTCTTCCAGTCCAGAGTTTCTCATGATGTACTCTGCATATAAGTTAAATAAACAGGGTGACATTATACAGCCTTGACAAACTGCTTTTCCTATTTGGAACCAGTCTGTTGTTCCATGTCCAGTTCTAACTGTTGCTTCCTGACCTGCATACAAATTTCTCAAGAGGCAGGTCAGGTGGTCTGGTATTCCCATCTCCTTCAGAATTTTCCACACTTTATTGTGATCCACACAGTCAAAGGCTTTGGCATAGTCAATAAAGCAGAAATAGATGTTTTTCTGGAACTCTCTTGCTTTTTCCATGATCCAGCAGATGTTGGCAATTTGATCTCTGGTTCCTCTGCCTTTTCTAAAATCAGCTTGAACATCAGGTAGTTCACGGTTCACATATTGCTGAAGCCTGGCTTGGAGAATTTTGAGCATTACTTTACTAGTGTGTGAGATGAGTGCAATTGTGCGGTAGTCTGAGCATTCTTTGGCATTGCCTTTCTTTGAGATTGGAATGAAAACTGACCTCTTCCAGTCCCGTGGCCACTGCTGAGTTTTCCAAATTTGCTGGCATATTGAGTGCAGCACTTTCAGAGCATCATCTTTCAGGATTTGGAATAGTTCAACTGGAATTTCATCACCTCCACTAGCTTTGTTCGTAGTGGTGCTTTCTAAGGCCCACTTGACTTCACATTCCAGGATGTCTGGCTCTAGGTCAGTGATCACACCATCGTGATTATCTGGGTCGTGAAGATCTTTTTTGTACAGTTCTTCTGTGTATTCTTGCCACCTTTTCTTAATATCTTCTGCTTCTGTTAGGTCCATACCATTTCTGTCCTTTATCGAGCTCATCTTTGCATGAAATCTTCCTTTGGTATCTCTGATTTTCTTGAAGAGATCCTTAGTCTTTCCCATTCTGTTGTTTTCCTCTTTCTTTGCATTGATCGCTGAAGAAGGCTTTCTTATCTCTTCTTGCTCTTCTTTGGAACTCTGAATTTAAATGTTTATATCTTTCCTTTTCTCCTTTGCTTTTCACTTCTCTTCTTTTCACAGCTATTTGTATGGCCTCCCCAGACAGCCATTTTGCTCTTTTACATTTCTTTTCTATGGGAATGGTCATGATCCCTGTCTCCTGTACAATGTCACGAACCTCATTCCATAGTTCATCAGGCACTCTATCTATCAGATCTAGGCCTTTAAATCTATTTCTCACCTCCACTGTATAATCATAAGGGATTTGATTTAGGTCATACCTGAATGGTCTAGTGGTTTTCCCTACTTTCTTCAATTTAAGTCTGAATTTGGCAATAAGGAATTCATGGTCTGAGCCACAGTCAGCTTTTGATCTTGTTTTTGCTGACTGTATAGAGCTTCTCTATCTTTGGCTGCAAAGAATATAATCAATCTGATTTCGGTGTTGACCATCTGGTGATGTCCATGTATAGAGTCTTCTCTTGTGTTGTTGGAAGAGGGTGTTTGTTATGACCTTAATTATAAACTAGCACTGGTATACCCTAGACCCATGCTAATAAAGCATAAAGTAAATCTGAAATTATCAAATGCAGAAAATTATATCCAAATACTCTATAATGGAATTTAGTGTCCAACTGGACATCCAGGATCCAATAAAAAAATACCACACATGTAAAAAGCAATGTACAAAAGAGTTGAACATATTTAAAGGACATAGAGGGCAAAAAAAGCCTCACATTTTATTTTCATCATATCTTTTTAAACCCTAAGTGTAAGTGCATCATGTGACTTTTACTCAATTCTGCTTCAAGTGAACAATAAACAAAAGTATGTAACATATGTTGAAAAAAATTGAAATATAAATATTGATAGAGTATTGGTTATTATTAGCAACTAATATTAATTTTCTCAGATGTGACAATGGCATTATCATTATGTAATAATTTAATATTTTATAGGAATTGCACATGAGTAAATTAATGATTAGATATCACAAAGTATAATAAAAAGCACAAAACAAAAATACTTTAACATTTGTTGAATACAGACAGTGAAAACTGATATTCATACTACTGTATATGATGTTATATATTGATATTCAAAGTACTTTTAATTTTTAAAAGAAATACTTAAATGTTTAATTAAAAATGGAAAAATAAAATAAATAAAAATAAAATGAACAGGAATAAATAAGAAATAAAATTAAAATATGTGCTATTATAATTTGTTCTTTATTGAGGATGCAGAGGAAGTTTTCACATAGAGGTACATGATGGGCTGAGCCTTTTCAGGGAAAATGCCATTCTTGAGTAAAATTTGGCAACAATACACCCTTCATTGCCTGCACTCTGTGCTCTTTTAATTTTCCTCCTACTTTCTGAAATGTGACATGCTCTTTCCCATTCAGGGATATTGAATTTTGTCAAATATTTTCTGGGACCTCTCCTCTCCTCTGCTTCCACTTCTAAATCTACCTGAACAGCTAAGTCTTACATTTCTTGCTGGTTAATTTCTTCTCATTTTATTTTATTTATTTATTTTTAATTAATGTGGTTTTTAAAAAATTTTATTTTATTTTTAAACTTTACAATATTGTATTGGTTTTGCCAAATATCAAAATGAATCCGCCACAGATACACATGTGTTCCCCATCCTGAACCCTCCTCCCTCCTCCCTCCCCACACCATCCCTCTGGGTCGTCCCAGTGCACCAGCCCTGAGCATCCTGTATCGTGCATCGAACCTGGACTGGTGACACGTTTCATACATGATATTATACATGTTTCAATGTCATTCTCCCAAATCTTCCCACCCTCTCCCTCTCCCACAGAGTCCATAAGACTGTTCTAAACATCAGTATCTCTTTTGCTGTCTTGTACACAGGGTTATTGTTACCATCTTTCTAAATTCCATATATATGTGTTAGTATACTGTATTGGTGTTTTTCTTTCTGGCTTACTTCACTCTGTATAATAGGCTCCAGTTTCATCCACCTCATTAGAACTGATTCAAATGTATTCTTATTAACGGCTGAGCAATACTCCATTGTGTATATGTACCACAGCTTTCTTATCCATTCATCTGCTGATAGACATCTAGGTTGCTTCCATGTCCTGGCTATTATAAACAGTGCTGCCATGAACGTTGGGGTACATGTGTCTCTTTCCCTTCTGGTTTCCTCAGTGTGTATGCCCAGCAGTGGGATTGCTGGATCATAAGGCAGTTCTATTTCCAGTTTTTTAAGGAATCTCCACACTGTTCTCCATAGTGGCTGTACTAGTTTGCATTCCCACCAACAGTGTAAGAGGGTTCCCTTTTCTCCACACTCTCTCCAGTATTTACTGCTTGTAGACTTTTGGATCACAGCCATTCTGACTGGCGTGAAATGGTACCTCATAGTGGTTTTAAAGACAGTTCAAGTGGTTCTTCCTTAATCTTCTCAAATTCACACCTGCTAGGTGAGGGTATCTTGTCAGATGCTCTTGTCACATCCCTCTCCCTTCAGGTTATTAATGAAGTTTTGATACACATTTTTTTTTCAATGCTATTCTCCCAAATCTCCCCACCCTCTCCCTCTCCCACAGAGTCCATAAGATGGACTTAGAAAGATGATAACAATAACCCTGTGTACGAGACAGCAAAAGAGACACCGATGTATAGATCAGTCTTGATACACATTTTAATGTTTTCTTAAGTGTTCAAAATTGATCTCATACTAAGATGTAAGCTCCAAAGGGGTGTTGCCAGAGAATAGAATTTTCACTTATGCATCATAGATACTCAAAATATATTTAAAAGATGAGTAGAAGGAAAACCACATTAAGATTATAAAATGTGATTTTGAAAGAAATGATAATTTTGCATTCCTCATGTTTCAGATTATATAACTGATAAATATGCCTTCAACTTTAAACTTTATACTCCAAAATATTTGCTAACAATTCAACAGCTCACCTTTCCTTTTGTGGAGTCATTGAGAATTATAACACCATGGAGTCTGGGATAGAAAAATGAACAATTGTAAATCCCCAAATGAGGCAAACATCCAATACAGGATTGTTCCAACTGGTAAAATTCTGATGTGTTTGTTTATCTTCTTAATACCTTTAAACATACAGTGTGAAGGTCTGTTGATTGTATTGATCATAGAGCATCCTGTGGAGTTTTGTGGTACTCCCTACCAAATAATAGGCTCACCTTGAAAATGTGAGGGTCAAGACATGGTAAAGGTTAAAACTTCTTGACTGACAAGCATTTATTTATTTATGAGATTGTTTCCACTAAGTGTTTGTCACTTATTTTCTTCTGCCAAATGCTATAAAATTGTCCAAAACCCATAGCAATTGGATCAAAATAAGTAACAGAAATAAATCAAACCAAATCATAAGAGAACTGCAAAGATAATCAGATATCTTTTGAAGGAATACTGCATCTTATATTTATTTAATATGATATTAAATATATTTTCTCCTAAGATATTCATATTTTTTAAAATCCAAAATACAATTATTAAATGCTTTTGCACAGTGATATAAAATTACATAAAATCTTTGAAAAGTTGATCATATCATTTTTTTTTCCCCTCAGAAAAATTCTGGAATCTGACTGTGAGGTCACCTGAGACATCATTTAGAAGATTCAAAAAGGTTTTTCCTAAAGCCTATTTTAAAAAACCTAACTGAATATCTCTTTTATTTATTTATGTCCTAAAGTTGAAATTTAAGATTATGTAAATAAATAAAACATAGTAGTGAATTACAGAATCTGATTTCAATTAGAGATACATATAAGGCTGCCAGAGTTTTTTTGTGTGGTTTGTTTTTTTTTTGGGGGGGGGGTTGGCTTCTTTGTTTTAGTGTTTATTTTTGTTTTTTAGGATTGGTTGTCCATTTTTTAGGAATGGCTGTCCATTCTGATTGTGACTCCATATAGAATAATGCATTCATATGGCTGGATTTCTGTGCTCTGAGCAGGCAGGATTATCACTAACTTCCAAAGCAAATTATACATCTATATTAACTTCATGGTTCTCATTTTGGTGAACATATGTTTATATGATTATAGAAGTAGGAAATGTATAATAATGTACAAGTTCATATTGTATTCCAAAGGGGCTGATTAAAGTAGTTACTTTAAAAATCCATAAACAATTTAATAATAAATATTTTCATAAGTCAGTTTCAGAACTCATCATACTTATTGAAAGGAATAAAGCAAATTAATTTCAACATTAGCCAAAGTAATTGACCTTCAAACAAAGGCACCTAAGTGTTCAGAGAGCAATAAAATAGAAAATCAAGAAAATAAAAAACTATACTCACTCATACAATATGGCAGAATAGTCTTTTTTATTCTCTCCAAATTTAAAAAGGTTGACTTTAAATTTGAAGACTTAACTACTAAAATACTAATGCTGACCAAATTACACATGAATGGTTGGTCATACTTTAATGCAGCAACAACTTCAACATAATATCTTCACTTTATGTGATTCATCTTCATTTCTATATAAATGCACAATAAACAATGTGACCCCTTTGTATTCACGCATTCAGTCATTCATTTGATCTTTTATTCATTCTTTCATAGCAAATCTCCTGAAAGCAACCAGTATGGCTAATATAAATTTGAAGTTTTAATTTAATTCAATCTGGACAAGGATTTACATTTCAGAAAGTAAATTTTTTCTAGTGAAAGGCAATATTCAGTTCAATTCAGTTCAGTCGCTCACGCATCTGACTCTTTGTGACCCTGTGCATCACAGCACACCAGGCCTCCCTGTCTATCACCAACTCCTGGAGTTTACTCAAACTCATGTCCATTGAGTCTGTGATGCCATCCAACCATCTCATCTTCTGTCATCCCCTTCTCCTCCTGCCCTCAATCTTTCCCAGACGCATCAGCGTCTTTTCAAATGGGTCAGCTCTTCACATCAGGTGGCCAAAGTATTGGAGTCTCAGCTTCAACATCAGTCCAAGGCAGTATGCTGATCTTCATATACAAATTTTCCCACTGAATTGTAGATAGGCTATTTCCCTACATGCTTGAGAAACAGGAAACTATCAGATTCCTAGATGATGAATTAAGCTCATGAAAATCTATTTTTAGCCAAAAGCCCATGAAAAGAATTATTAATAAAATACATAAAGAAATAACAATGTTCATATATTTTGAATTTGTTGCTCGGCCATGAGAAGCATAGTGATAAACAGCTTGAACTTAATAATCAGACAAAGCCAAATTTGAATAAAAGCTCTACTGCTTAATAGCCATGTGATCTTACACAGAACCCTTCACTTTTTTAACCCAGATTTCCCAAATTATAAATAGAATTTTAAGTACTTTTCTCACTGGACTGTTCCAAGACTTCGAATTTGTTATGAAAGCAAAGATAAAATAAAAGTGAGTGCCTGAAACATACTAATTAATATCTCCATAATAGATTATGATAAGGATATTGCTGCTGATGACAAGTAAGCAATCAGAAATTCTGGGAAAATTAAGAAAATATAAACAGTGAGGAAGAGATATAAATCGAAAGAAACACAAGGGGGAAAGAAACCCTGGAAATTGAATAGAATAATTAATTGTTCACCTAGAAACCATGACAACTCCTAATTTGAGAGAAGCAGAAACTGTTGCTGGAATCTTTATTTTGCCTTCAATTTTGAAAGTTAGTTTTTGTGAATATAAGATTCTTAGTTGTTAGTTCTTTTTTATCTTTCTTCACTATCTCAAAATTTAGACTTAAATCGGTAGGTAAGTCTAACAGCTAAAAATTGCTTATCTAAATTAACAGATTGAATAAATAACATATTTAAATAAAAGAAAATATTCTTATGGCAATAAATTTCCTCAAAAATGTTTTAAATGATTATAATAACATTGTAAAATTTAAACTAACAAGGACTAATAAACAATGTTGGGTCCAGAAAACAGTGTCATTCAAAATTTTTAAATTACAGTGGTTGAAGCTGAAAGATCAGAGGAGAATTTAAAATAGAAAATTAAAACACTAGGTAGACTGTACACTAGACCATATAGTTCATGGGGTCGCAGCATCTGACAGGACTGAGGAAATCTCACTTTCACTTTTAGGTAGAGTAAGCATTTGAAGAAAGTAATTATCTGTCATACATTGTAAAACTGTATCTACGTTGTGAAACTTAGAGAAAAAGAGATAATGGTAACACTCATAGCTAAGATTCATTGTTCCCAATTGCTAGGAAATGAATTAAGTATTTTGGCTTATAATATCATTTATTCAGGAAAAATGCTTGGATCAGTGACTTTTACAAACTCTACTTTGTAAGTGAAGATACTGAGCCATGTAAAGTTCAAGTAACTTGCACAAAACCAGTAAGTAACTGTTGCAGCAACCATTACATTCAACACGTTATATACTCTCTCTCTCTCTCTCTCTCTCTCTCACACACACACACACACTAACATGCACACAAATTTTAACAGAAAAGCTATGATTGGAAAATACAGACCTGAAAAAAGCATACTTATCAATTTTTATGAAAATAAGATTAATAGAACCAGAAAACGCCTTCAGTTCAGTTCAGTTCAGTCGCTCAGTCGTGTCTGACTCTTTGCGACCCCATGAATCGCAGCACGCCAGGCCTCCCTGTCCATCACCATCTCCCAGAATTCACTCAAACTCACATCCATCGAGTCAGTGATGCCATCCAGCCATCTCATCCTCTGTCGTCCCCTTTTCCTCCTGCCCCCAATCCCTCCCAGCATCAGAGTCTTTTCCAATGAGTCAACTCTTCCCATGAGGAAAATGCCTTAGGGTACTTATAACTCTCTCAGATTTTCACCTTTTGAATGTTGTGACTTTATGGTCCAAAATCTTAAGAAAATTCAAGTGATAAAAATTAGGATATATTATCCCTCTGTCTACCTTCTTATCTATCTGTCTGTCTTATCTATCTATCTATGTTTCTATCTGTTTCCAAGTAAGAAGTAAAGATCCTGCATGCCCGTAGTGCACATAAGCCCATGCACCACAGCTATAGAACCTCTGGTCTAGCGCCCTGGACTTGCAAATACTGAAGCCCCGTGCCACAACTACTGAAGCCTGCACCCCCTGGAGCCTCTGCTCCGCAACAAGAGAAGCCACCACAGTGAGAAGCCTGAGCACCGTAAGTAAGAGAGTAGGCCCAGCTCGCCACGACTAGAAAGTAAACCTGTGTAGCAAAGATTCATAGAGTCAAAAATAAATTCATTAATAAAATTGTTTTTAAAAAGAGAATTGTTCACTGCAGTGTCTCAAATACAAGTAAAACTATGTTGAGAGTCAAAGGGTACTTCAACATAGTCAATCAATTTTTGCTAAAACTGTCAAAATAGGACCAGTAAATGTGACTTTTTATGTGAGGTTGTTGTGAGTTTGACATTTTAATGTGAAATTATGTTTACTGACATTTCCTAGAGAAGAGAAACAGATACTGAAGAGTCATAATTTTGAATCACTGATTATATGGTATATATTTTCTCACATGATTGATTCTCAGAGTTTTTATTTGCTACAAAATTAATATCAAAAAATATAGAGAAATTTATAAAATTTTTGTTTGGTTGTTTTTAATTAAAAAAAATTTTGTTGGTTCTTAAGAAAAAGCTTACCTAAAACATTTCTGCTTATAGAAAACATATGGTAAGTTATACTGTTTTATTTGCTTTTTTCTTTTCTTGTGTTTATTTGTGGAGTTACATTTTTCTTACAAAGGTCTAAGGATGGAAATTGGTCAATAAAATGTGAGTTTAGAAACAATGGATGAAACAATGGATGAAACAATCAAGTGTGAGTTTAGAAACAATGGATTTAGAAAATCCTGCATTTCTTGAAAATAAGACCTAAACACTATGCTTTAATTTGTATATGTTTACCTATGTGTGATGGTTATCTATTTTTGCAAAAGATATTGTAAAAATAAGCTCAAGAGCATTTAATATAAATTAATAAAAGTCATCTTAACTTTATAGAATTAAACAATTATTTAAAGGGAAAAATGAGTAAATTTGAAAAACAACCATTAATCCTAAAAAATATATATCATAAATGATATACTATACTTGCAACATTATTTACAATATTTCATTATTTACCAAAATGTGTAAGCAATGTTATATGTTAAGGGACAAAGATTAATAGTGTATAGTCTCCATCCATAAGGAAACATCTGATTTTATGTCTCCTGAATTTGTTGTTGTTATGTGGGCAATTCTTTTCCTCTTCTCATTTTAGAACAAACTCAACACAAATTGGAGGTTAAGTTAGGATCAGAAGCAAGCCAAGTAGTTTGAAATCCAAGCAGTCCCTTGGCTCTCTGTGTTTCTTCTCAAACTTGGAAGTTTGTTGGAGAGTTCAGCTAAGTTAGTAAGAACTTAGAACGTTAGAGACTAGATATCTCTTCAAGAAAACTGGAGATATCAAGGAAACATTTCACGCAAGGATGGGCACAATAAACGACAGAAATAGTAAGAACTTAACAGAAGAAGAAGATATTAAGAAGAGGTGGCAAGAATAACAAGAAGAACTATACAAATGACCCAGATAACCACAATGGTGTGGTTACTCACCTAGAGCCAGACATTCTGGAGTGTGAAGTCAAGTTGGCCTTAGGAAGCATTACTGTGAACAAAGCTAGTGGAGCTGGTGGAATTCCAGCTGAGTTATTTCAAATCCTAAAAGATGATGCTCTTAAAAGTGCTGCAATCAATATGTCAGCAGATCTGGAAAACTCAGCAATGGCCACAGGACTGGAAAAGTTCAGTATTCATTCCAGTCCCAAAGAAGGGCAATGCCAAAGAATGTTCAAACTACTGCACAGTTGGGCTCATTTCACATTCTAGCAAGGTAATACTCAAAATCCTTAGAATTAGGCTTCAGCAATATGTGTACCAAGAACTTGCAGATATACAAGCTGGATTTAGAAAAGACAGAGAAACCAGAGATCAAATTGCCAACATTCATTGGATCATAGAGGAACCAAGGGAATTCCAGGGAAACATTGACTTCTGCTTCAAAAGCTTTAGTAAGCCTTTGACTCTATGGTCACAACAAACTAAACTGTGGAAAATTCTTAAAGAGATGAGAATACCAGACCACCTTACCTGCATCCTAAGAAACCTGTATGCAGGTCAAGAAGCAACAGTTAGAACTGGACATGGAACAACAGACTGGTTCCAAATTGGGAAAGCAGTACGGCAAGGCTGAATGTTGTCACA
This sequence comes from Bos taurus, assembly GCF_002263795.3. NCBI lineage: Eukaryota > Metazoa > Chordata > Mammalia > Artiodactyla > Bovidae > Bos > Bos taurus. Next base: position 82,937,040 of record NC_037329.1, on the reverse strand, counting down.
CTCCTTATTTAACATCAATGCAGAGTACATTATGTGAAATGCTGGGCTGGATGAAGCACAAGCTGGAATCAAGATTACTGGAAGAAACATCAACAACCTCAATATGCAGATGATATCACTCTAATAGCAGAAAGTGAAGAGGAACTAAAGAGCCTTTTGATGAAGGTGAAAGAGGAGAGTGAAAAAGCTGGCTTAAAACTCAACATTCAAAAAAACGAAGATCATAGCATCTGGTCCCCCTACTTAGTGGCAGATAGATGGGGAAAAAGTGGAAACAGAGACAGATTTTATTTTCCTGGGCTCCAAAACCACTGTGGATGGTGACTGCAGCCACAAAATTAAAAGACACTTGTTTCTTGGAAGGAAAGCTATGACAAACCAGTGTATGAAAAAATAGGGACATCACTTTGCTGAAAAAAAAGTACATAAAGCCAAAGCTATAGTTTTTCCAATAGTCATGTATGGATGTGAGAGTTGGACCATAAAGAAAGCTGAGTGCCAAAGAACTGATGCTTTTGAACTGTGGTTCTGCTGGAGACTTTTAAGAGTACTTGGACAGCGAGCAGATCAAATCAGTCAATCCTAAAGGAAATCAACCCTGAATATTCTTTGGAAGGACTGATGCTGAAGCTGAATCTCCAATACTTTGGCCACCTGTTCTAAGAGCCAACTCATTGGAGAGGGCCTGATGCTGGGGAAGATTGAGGGAAAGCAGAGAAGCGGGCAACAAAGGGTGAGATGGTTGAATGGTGTTATTGACTCATTGGACATCAGTTTGAGCAAACTCTGGGAGATAGTGACAGACAGGGAAGTCTGGCATACTGCAGCCCATGGAGTCACAAAGAGTCGGACACAAGTTAGCTACTGAACAACAAGAACTCAGCATTTTCAACAATGTGCTGATACAAAAGGAAGTATTAAAATAAACAACAAACCTGAAAGTCAGATTTATATTAAAAGAAATCTTAAATTAGTGGAATAAAGCACTTCTTGCCATTAGGAAGATATGAGAGTTTTTATTATTATTATTTTATACTAATTAGCCTATATATATTTGTGCCCAATAGCCTGCTAGTAATAAAACAGCAGATAATAATAACATTTGCTATAATATTTTTAATGTCCAACACCTACCTTATTGGCATTTTTGCAAATTACATTTCATTCTTTATGCTTAATTGTTTCAGCAATCTATAGGTCAGAAACTTTTGTTGAATGAAACACAGGCTTCAATTAGAATGGAATACAAACTCTCTGCTCTTTCCCAAATTTCCCACTGCTTCTTAACCTAAGTCTGGTTCTTATCTATGCCTCTTTGACACACACTTTATTCCTTTGTTCTTTGGTTATCTCTAGGAATTTTCTTTGTAGAGAGAGGCAAAGCAATAAATAGTGTGACATTTTAGTCCTGCCATACCTATATGTCCCACTAATTATTTCCAGATTATTGATAACACTTATAGTGCCTAGGGACCTTAATTCTTTAGTAAAGGGAAAATAGCTACTCTGCATTAGATAGGCTTACACTAAAGTTTCAGTGGCTTAGCAAACAAAAGATAATTGCTCACTTACAGTATATGTCCTGCATATCTAAATAATGGCATGTGTGTCTGAGTGAGGCAGTGTGCCTCAACTTCACAAAGCCTGAAGGAAGTATCAAATCTTCCATCGCAGTATAGCTGTGTTGTCAGTACACCTGACCAACTTGGTTGCCATGGAGGAGAGAAAACATGGGGAAGCATCTGTGATTTTTCCCTAGTCCAGAAATGCTAACTGTCATATTCTCTCATATTTCATTGATCAGGGTAGTTTTTTGGACCATTCTCATATGCAAGTGGCCAGAAAAGTATAGTCTTTCTTGTGACAAAAAGAGAATAAGAAATGGGTTCTGGTAGACATGAGTCATCTACCAAATTATCCTCTCAAAAAGGTTAGTGGCTCCTGAGACAGGAAGACTTCAGGTAGACAGTTTGTTGTTGTTCAGTAACTCAGTCATGTCCAACTCTTTGCTACCCCAGGGACCACAGCACGCCAGGCTTCCTTGTCCTTAACCATCTCCTGGAGTTTGCTTACACTCATGTCCATTGAATCGGTGATATTATCCAACCATCTCATTCTCTGTTGCCCTCTTCTCCTCATGCTCTCAGTCTTCCCCAGCGTCAGGGTCTTTCGTACAAGGTGCAAAAGTTTTTTGATTGATGTGAAGAGGGCCAACCTAAGAAATTATATAAACCTGGCACTGTATAAGATTGCCTCCTGCCAGGCAGAAAACAATCTCTCATCCCTATGCAGAAGATTGAATAGAAAATAATGGTGCAATTTACCACTTTTAAGGATAAACAGAGAGACCTAGAAGATGGAAAGGCTCTTAAAAAGAACTGTTTGGTGGTATAATATTTTAGAATGGTTCACGGCTTTAATAATTGTTTCTCATTGTGCCTGAGAAAATCAGAGGAGTGCAAGAAGAGAAAACAAAGGCAGCAGCCAGAGTCAGCAGTGACAGGCTCCCCACTGAGTGCCATGAGCTTCATTATCTCCTGTCATACCAACTTCTCAATCAAAAAGAAATAGTTTTCCAGAAGCAGGAGATGGAGGGAAAATAAAACACATGCAAATTGCCCAAATTATAGCACAAATTACTACTAAAGATACAGTTAAAGAATAATAGAGAAAAGCAGTTATTTTCCTCCCATTCATTTCTTAAATTCTAGCAAATGCTATATCCATTTACTCTGTTACATGAGATGGAATGTGTTCACTAATCAGATGACTTTTTTAATTTATAATGATGTTTCAGAATATTTTTGCCAGTATTATAAACAGAAGTTTATGATATCAATCTGCTCTTTGTGCAGAACAGAGTCACTTTTTTCCTATAGCTACTAATAATAAATTTGCTGATAAATGTTTTAACTTTAGAGTATATGTTTATAAATACATGTTTCAATGGAAAAGACTTGACAAATGCTTTACTATTCCCCATATAAATACCTTTTATCTGATAATTAACATTTTGGTCAGTTTTATATGTGCCTACCTGAATCTTGACCAAGATAGTTGAGAAAACTATCTCAACAGTTTTATATTTATCAAACATGTCAAACAGCAATGAAGTAAAAAAAAAATTTAGAGACCTTAGGTAGCACAGAAATATTTCTTAATTTCTATGTAGTTTATTTACAAATCCTCTCCACTTTTTGAATCTTGAGAAGCATTAAGAATTCGTATTTTTTCATTTGATTTTTCATTTATATTAATATTCTTTAAGTGTATGATCTGTACATAAAGCTAACTTCTCTGCACTGATGAGTGTACGCTGAATGACCCAACTTCCCACAATGAAAAGAATGAGAATGCTTACCTAAGTACATATGTTTGTGTGTATAAAATATACATGTATATTCAAATCCTCCTATGCAATGTATTTCCTTTTCTAGTGTTCATAATTGATCCAAGTACTACTAACAATCACTGATTTTAGTTTCTATGTTTTTTCATTGCATCATTGCCTTCAAATAGTGAAAATATAAGACTAACACCTTCTGTTCTATAAATCAAAGTAACAAATATAATATCAGGAAGGCAGAGTGATCAGGAAAAAAAAAATCATTTTTAACTGATCCAAACAGAATTTCAATTTCATTAATGTGTATCAGTTTAATATCTTAACAAGATTTTAGGTTTGCTTCAGGTTCTATATTGTAGACCTCAGGCTGATGCATGAATTTCACTGCCAGTCAACTCCTGATAATCATCTTACACAGAAAATTATGTAGGTTCACATTCATAAGAATGGTCTGTTATTTGTAAATTCCAATATTTTCCAAAAATATGCTAAATAGGGCTTTACTGAATACTCTGATTCCATAAGAATAATCTTGAGTTATGGGAACAAAGATTACTCTTTTGTAGATTTAACCTCATTTTAGACATCTCTGTGTCTCTAATAAAGTAAAATGCTTTGTATATAAACCAGATGGCTAATGTGAGTGGGGTTTCATAAAGATTTAAAGCATTATAGTGCAGAAGGCAATGGCACCCCACTCCAGTACTCTTGCCTGGAAAATCCCATGGACGGAGGAGCCTGGTAGGCTGCAGTCCATGGGGTCGCTAAGAGTCGGACACGACTGAGCAACTTCACTTTGACTTTTCACTTTCATGAATTGGAGAAGGAAATGGCAACCCACTCCAGTATTCTTGCCTGGAGATGGGGGAGCCTGGTGGGCTGCCGTCTATGGGGTCACACAGAGTTGGACATGACTGAAGTGACTTAGCATCAGACTTAGCAGCAAGGCATATAGACAATTGAAGTAATTGAATAGATCTGAAAGTTTTCTTTATTCAAATTCAAGTAACTTTATTTTCTTTCTTCTGTTTTGAAGTATAGATGATTTACAACATATATTAGTTTTAGGCATATAGCCTGAATAGTGATTCAGTATTTTTACAAATTATACTCCATTAAAATTTATTACAAAATAATGACTATAATTCCCTATGCTAAACAATATGTCTTTGTTGCTTATCTCCTTTACGTGTAGTAGTTTGTATCTCTTAACCCCATACTCTTTCCCTCTCCCCACTGATAATCACTAGTTGGTTTTCCATTTTTCTGTATACATTGTTTGTTTTAATTTTTAGGTTCCAAACACAAGTAATAGCATGTAGAATTTGTCTTTCTCTAAGTTGTTTCACTAACATAATATTCTCTAGGTCCATTCACATCATTGAAAATGACAGAATTTCAATCTTTTTTATGGCTAATATTCCATTGCATATATTTACAATATCCTTTTTATCCACTTATCTGTCAAATAACATTTAGGTTGCTTCCATATTTTGGCAACTGTAAATAGTGTTGCTATGAACTTGAGGTACATATATCTTTTTAAATTAATTTTTTCAGTTTTTTCAAGATATATACCAAGAATTATATGCTAGTTCTGTTTTTACTTTTTTTGAGGAACTGTCATATTCATTTTCATAGAAGCTGCATCAAGTTACATTCCCAGCAAGAGTATGCAAATGTTCTGTTTTCCCCACATTCTTTCCAAAATTTATTTGTAGACACTTTGAAGTTTGCCATTCCAACAAGTGTGAGGTGATATCTCGTGGCTTTGATTTGCATTTCTCTAATAATTAGTGATGTTGAGCATCTTTTCATGTGCCTATTAGCCATCTGTAAATCTTCCTTGCGTAATTACCTATCTAGGGCTTCTACCCATTTTTTGCTTGGATTATTTTTTGTTTGTTTGTTTGATATTGTGTTGCATTAGTCATTTGTTTATTTTGGATATTAACCCCTTGTAAATCATATCATTTGCAAACATTTTCTTCCATTCCATAGGTTGCCTTATTGTTTTGTCAGTGGTTTCCTTTGCTATGCAAAAAAAATTAAGTTTAGTTTAGGTATCATTTGTTTATTTTTACTTTTATTTCTTTTGTCTTAAGAGATTCCCCCCACCCCCCCAAAAAAAATTGCTGATTTATAAAGTCAAAGAATATTCTGTCTTCTTTAGGAGTCTCTTCTGGGAATTTTATGGTTTCAAGTCTTACATTTAGGTCTTGAATCCAATTTGAGTTTATTTTTGTGTATTGTGTGATGAAATGTTTTAATCTCACTGTTTTACATGTAGCGGTCCAGTTTTCCCAAGCCATCTTATTGAAGAGACTGTCTTTTCTCCACTGTATATTCTTGCCTCCTTGTACATGAGTTTCCCTGGAGTAGGAAATAGCAACCCACTCCAGTATTGCCTGGAAACTTCCATGGCCAGAGGAGCCTGGTGGGCTATAGTTCATGAAATTGAAAACATGACTGAAGGATTAAGCACACACATGTGTGTTTGTTTCTGAGTTCTTTATTGTGTTTCATTGGTCTATGTGTATATTTTTCATTTTTCCCATACTATACTGTTTTGATTAGCTTTGAAGTATAGTCTTAAGTCTGGGAAAATGATGTCTCCAGCTTTGTTCTTTTTTTCTGGAGATTGCTTTGGCAATTCAGTGTCTTTTGTGGTTCTGTATGAACTTTAGGATTCAAGTAACTTTTCTGTAACATAGATAAAAATAAAGGCAATATTGTTGATAACTAATTCAAGCCTCACTATCTCCTACCTATAAGTAGGGGCCTTTGTTACTCTCCTTTCTCAGATGAGAAGAAGGAATAGAGAGATAAAGTAAATTACTGAAGGTTATATACCCAGCAGTTCAGAGCTGTGATTTAATCTCAGGTAGGGTTTTGCCTGGTGACAGATGGTAAAGAATCCTCCTGCAGGGCAGGATACCTGGGTTTGATCCCTGGGTTGGGAAGACCCCCTGGAGAAGGAAATGACAACCCACTCCAGTATTCTTGCCTGGAGAATTCTATGGGCAAAGGAGCCTGATGGGTTACAGACCACAGGGTCACACAGAGTTGGACATGACTGAGCAGCTAACACATACAGTCCAGTAATTCAGAGCTGTGATTTAATCTCAGGTAGTCTAGCTCTAGAGTCTTTACCCCAATCAATATTAGAAAACATCAGTTTTTATTCACAATCTAATTTTACTCTGATTTTATTCATTTTGTTTTTCTTATCTATGGGACTATGGGACTTTGGGTTAGGGTAACTTATGTTTTAATATTTATGATTGCACAAAAAATAAACAAAAACATTCCTAGGGAAAAAAAAAAAAAACATTCCTAGGACATGGATTTCAATTTTGAAATATGATACAAGGCAGAATATTTAATCTGCTTGCATACATCAAAGGATTTGTTTTTGTTTTTTATGTTGCAGCTGAATTGTTTTTCTGTTAGTAATACTAGAATGAGAAGTGGGTAAACACACTGTAACCAGGAGGTGTTAATGGTATCTATGCTGCTGCTAAGTCACTTCAGTCATGTCCGACTCTGTGCGACCCCATAGGTGGCAGCCCACCAGGCTCTGCCATCCCTAGGATTCTCCAGGCAAGAATACTGGAGTGGGTTGCCATTTCCTTCTCCAGTGCATGAAAGTGAAAAGTAAAAGTGAAGTCTCTCAGTCATGTCTGACTCTGCGACCCCATGGACTGTAGCCTACCAGGCTCCTCTGTCCATGGGATTTTCCAGGCAAGAGTACTGGAGTTGGGTGCCATTGCCTTCTCCAATGGTATCTATAGTTATGAACTATAAGTCTTTCCCAACTTATTTTTCTTTCAGTTTGTTACTATGTAGCTTGTTCTCTTCTGTTTCATCCTGGCCCTTCTCTATCTTCACAGAATTCACTTACTCATCTCATTTGATAACCGATACAGTTCTGCAAGTACCACAGACTGAGAAGCTGAATATTTTTTAACAAAACTAAAACTTCTGTCTCCTCTGAAACTAAATATTAGAGAATAGTGTGACAGGGTAAAAAAATAATTAAACACCAGTATATTCTCATAACCATATTTATAACTATATTTATGTTTACATGCAGACATGTTGTTAGTGGCTTCTTCAAATTAAAAAAAAAATTATCATTATTCTACCAAAGAAGCAGAGTTTCTTACTCTTACTGTACGTACAAACATGTGTAACTGATTTATACATGTTGTTGGAAAATCTTGAATTAGATATAATGAAATCAATAATATTATCTAGAAAAAATATCTGGCATATAGTAAGTTATAATTAAATGTTATTATTATTGTTGTTTTTATGGTCTCAGTTATCCTGTTATCTCAGTTATCCTATCTGATTTATTTAAGTAGCTATTACGGAAAGTAACACCAGAGGTAAACAACCTGATTTGGGGAAATAATCTTTTTATTACTAGCTTTATAAGCCACATTTAATAGAATGACAACCAGTATAAAACAATGTAAATCACAATATTCTTCTGAAAACTCTACATCTTGTTCTAAACTAGAACCTTAGACTCCCAAGTGAAATGTGATTGTCCTATTGCAATACATTCCAAGTGATGAGGAACATAAGATTACACATTTGTCTAGGATAGTCTCCAAAACAAGATAAATAAATGAGAGATTTTGATCTTAATTGCTTTTGTCTGTTACTTTTTGTTTGCTTTTCCTCTTCTGTCTCTTTCTAGGAGTTCTAGTGAACATGGGCAAAATTATGATAGCCCAATTAGCAGACTCATCTGAATTTTTCAAGTGTAACAGTATATGTAAGGACTATAAATGTTTTTCTTTGGAAAAGTTCATTCCATTTTGATTAGAGCCACGATTAAGAAGTAAGCTGAAGGAAGAAATGCAAATGTGATTAACTTGTTTTGAAAACATCTCATTTAGGTGGACAGGGTAATTTTTTATTGCATCATTAAAAATAATGTCTCAATCAAGAACATGTTTTCTTAAAAGTAAAGGCTGGTGCACGGGGATGACCCAGAGGGATGGTATGGGGAGGGAGGAGGGAGGAGGGTTCAGTATGGGGAACACATGTATACCTGTGGCAGATTCATTATGATGAATGGCAAAACCAATACAATATTGTAAAGTTAAATAAAATAAAATTTAAAAAAAGAAAAAATATATATTCATTAAATTAAAAAAAAACAAAAAACTTTAAGGAATTGAAATTTTACCCTATGATGAACTGCTCCTATTTAAGTCCAGAGAACTATTATCTTTGATTATCTAAAATTCTACCTATTCTTTCATATGGAATTTCTTTTTCTGCTTCTTTTTCCAAATATGCTTTTTCATCTTTATTCTCAAAACCATTACCATGTCTAATTTTCCATATCACTGAACATAGAAATACTTTATTAATTAGTGACTTAGCTGCATTTTTACCCTTCATTTCCAACTTGGCTGAATTTATGAATTTATGAGACTATTCTTCTTAATATCCCACTTGGGGTCTGCTATCTAGTCCAATAAAGAGCATCCTTCTTCCCTTCTCAGATTCCCAACAAATTTTAAAATGAGGCAAAAGCATAAAACAAATTGAAGAGCAAAATATAAATATACTAATGGAAACAATTTTGGAGAATTTAATTAATATTCTAGATTATAGGGTCAAATCCCATGGACATCTGGAGGGCTACAGTCCATAAGGTCACACAGAGTCCGATGTGAGTGAAGCGACTTAGCATGCACGCTAGCATGTGGTGCCTGATACTCAAACCCACGAGCATGACAGATTTACCAACTTAGACAGAGGTAGCACTAGGTTGGCGCAGACCGCAAAATAGCAGTTTCAGCCAGGAGAACAGAGGAGAATAAATTAGACCTATGGCCAATAGAGAACAAGAGTGGTGAACTTTTGTAAAATGTCCTTTTTTCAATGTCTCAGTCAGATAAACACCAGCACCACTGGAACAAAGGAGCAGAGCGGCAGGGAGAGGCTACTCATATACAGCAAACAGTATCAAGTGTGGGAAAAATATATTTCCCATGTATGTCTCCCCAACACTCCCCAAAAGTGTTTTCCATAAAAACACTTCACAGTGTTTACTGACACTTAATAATTTGCAATATACCATTTGGGCCTTTCATATCAAGCCTTAAATTCTCTGCATATAAAGACTTCATCAAGTTTTCCCTCATTCTTTTGACAACTGTATTGTGTAGTTCCTCTCTATTCTCCTATTATTTTGGGCCAAAGTTAAAGTCCTCATTGTCTTCATATATACCTAATGACTTAATTTATGAAGTCCTTTCATATTGTATTCTTGTAATCATAATTCATGATCCATTTGGAGCACTATGCTTTTCAAATATGTATCTTTATTAAAATTCTTAAAAATTTTTATAAAGATCTTTTATTATTTAAATTTTGAGTAGTTAAATTTTTTCTTCTTTACTAAACTGTTAGGAATTGGGGTCACTAATCCTACAATATAGCACATTACAAATAGTTGACATAGAGTATCTACTCATCAACTACAGTTATATTGCTAAATAAATTATTTAATTTCAGTTCAGTTCAGTTGCTCAGTCCTGTCCAAATCTTTGTGACCCCATGGACTGCAGCACATCAGGCCTCCCTGTCCATCACCAACTCACGGAGCCTACCCAAACTCATGTCCATTGAGTTGGTGATGCCATCCAATCATTTCATCCTCTGTCGTCCTCTTCTCCTTCTGCCTTCAATCTTTCCCAGCATCAGGGTATTTTCAAATAACTCAGTTCTTTGCATCAGGTGGCCAAAGTATTGGAGTTTCTGCTTCAACATCAGTCCTTCCAATGTACACCCAGGACAGATCTCCTTTAGGATGGACTGGTTGGATCTCCTTGCAGTCCAAGGGACTCTCAAGAATCTTCTCCAACACCACAGTTCAAAAGCATCAATTCTTCAGCACTCAGCTTTCTTTATTGTCCAACTCTCACATCCATAAATGACTACTGGAAAAACCATAGCCTTGACTAGATGGACCTTTGGTGGCAAAGTAATGTCTCTGCTTTTAATATGCTGTCTAGGTTGGTCATAACTTTCCTTCCAAGGAGTAAACGTCTTTTAATTTTGTGGCTGCAATTACCATCTGCAGTGATGTGGAGCCCAAAGAAATAAGTCAGCCACTGTTTCCACTGTTTCCCCATCTATTTGCCATGAAGTGATGGGACCGGATGCCATGATCTTAATTTTCTGAATGTTGAGCTTTAAGCCAACTTTTTCACTCTCTTCTTTCACTTTCATCAAGAGGTTTTTTATTTCTTCTTCACTTTCTGTCGTAAGGGTGGTATCATCTGCATATCTGAGGTTATTGATATTTCTCCTGGCAATCTTGACTCCACCTTGTGCTCATTCAGCCCAGCATTCCTCATGATGTACTCTGTAAATAATTTAATAAGCAGGGTGATGATATACAGCCTTGATGTACTCCTTTTCTTATGTGAAACCACTCTGTTGTTCCATGTCCAGTTCTAACTGTTGCTTCCTGACCTGCATACAGATTTCTCAAGAGGCAGGTCAGGTGGTCTGGCATTCCCATCTCTTTCAGAATTTTCCACAGTTTATTGTGATCCACAGTCAAAGGCTTTGGCATAGTCAATAAAGCAGAAATAGATATATTTCTAGAACTCTCTTGCTTTTTAAAATTAATTTAAATATTAAATAAATTATCATATTCAGAGATTTGAACATGAAAATTTCAGTGACTTTGTTACTAGATTTTATAAAAATTTATAAAATATTAGAATTGATGCATGCATAGATATGACAGTCACTTTGTATACCTGAAACTAACACATTGTTAATCATCTATGAAAATGAAAGTGTTAGTCATTCAGTTGTGTCTGATTCTTTGCAACACCATCAACTGTAGCCTGCCAGGCTCCTCTATCCATGAAATTCTCCAGGCAAGAATACTTGTAGCCACGCTGTCCTCCAGAGGATCTTCCTGACCCAGAGATCAATCCCAGGTCTTCTGCATTGCAAGCAGCTTCTTTACCATCTGACCTACCCAGGAAACTCTGTTAATCAACTATATTTCAGTATACAATTTAAAAAATTTTTAATAAGTATATAAAATGCTGTATACATACACAAATAAATAGCATGCATGACAAATTAATAAATAAAGTACATTATATATACTGAACTTAATTCTATATTTCTATTGTCTTTCTCATCATCAGATTAAACTCAGATTACATGTAAGGAGGCAACTGGGGATATAGAATGCATTTATTTTCACCTACATGTACAATTAAGCATGACTGAGAGGTGGACATCACCAAATTCTAACTCAGGTCAAACAGAGTGTACCATATTCAGAACTGGCATTCTGGCTTTTGCCATGACATTTTCATGATAAGGGTAGTTTTCTGATGAAGAGGTGAGAAAAAGTTTATCTTTTTTCCCACAAATGCTTTCCAGATGAAAGACTAGGAATGAGTATGTAAGCGAATACTTGAGGCAAATTTAAGAATTGCTTGTGGATTGAGAGAACTAATACCCACCCCTTACTGGGAGTTTTCAGAGTGATAGACCCCACAAGCACACTTGTTGCTGTTGGGTCCTGGAGGAGGAATGGAGAAATGGCTAAGTAGGATAGCTAGGGAAGCCTGGGAAATGTTAAACAAACAGTTCTGAGGGTAACTGAAGAGAACTCTTATATGTAGCATTTGCTAAACTTTCCTCACCATTAAATTCCCTTTGTTGTTAATTTTAAGCTACTGATTTGAGGGCTCTGAACAGGAAGATGGGAAGAGCTGCACATAATTGTCCTTAGAAGCTGGTGGGAGCAGTTCTTGCAACCACTACCTGGAAGAGGGATGAAAGTGTTTGCTTCAGTTTTCTCTTGGAGCTGATTTTCATGTGAATCCAATTTCTGAGTTTCCTATGTGCAGATAAATGCACCATGTTTAAAACCTTCCCCAAATCTACATGCCCATATGCCAATTCACTCTTCCTACATTTCTTAATACCATGGGAATAGAAACACATGCAAGCTCTAATGAAAATAGAAATGTAACTAATATACATGGATGACAAAAATGTTTGAATAAAGAATAAAGACTGAATGCATTCTGGCATTGGCTGAGATAATTATACATGAACTTAATTGAATATTGAACTACAGAATATATTATTTTAGAACAAACTAAGGTATATGAAAATTTATCTCTATTGCAGAATAAAAAGGAAGCATGTAACATAAATTGATTTATTTTAGGATTAGTGTATATTATCTGGTCTGTGACCAGGTATTACATTTTGTATAAGATGTATAGACTAAAAATTCCTTCCCAAATCATTTCAGTCTGCTGTAGTTTTCATTCCTCTCATGCTTTTCTCTATCCCTTTTTTTTATTTTCCAAGATCCAGTTCAGTTTAGTTCAGTTCAGTCGCTCAGTTGTGTCCAAATCTTTGCGACCCCATGAATTGCAGCACACCAGGCCTCCCTGTCCATCACCAACTCCTGGAGTCTACCCAAACCGATGTCCATTGAGTCGGTCATGCCATCCAACCATCTCATCCTTTGTCATGCCCTTCTCCTCCCGCCTTCAACATTTCCCAGCAACAAGGTCTTTGCAAATGAGTCTGTTCTTCACATGAGGTGGCCAAAGTATTGGAGTTTCAGCTTCAGCATCAGTCCTTCCAATGAACACCCAGGACTGATCCCCTTTAGGATGGACTGGTTGGATCTCCTTGCAGTCTAAGGGACTCTCAGGAGTCTTCTCCAACACCACTGTTCAAAAACATCAATTCTTTGGTGCTCAGCTTTCTTCACAGTCCAACTCTCACATCCATACACGACCACTGGAAAAACCATAGCCTCGACTAGACGGACCTTTGTTGGCAAAGTAATATCTCTGCTTTTTAATATACTATATAGGTTGGTCATAACTTTCCTTCCAAGGAGTAAGCATCTTTTAATTTCATGGCTGCAGTCACCATCTGTAGTGATTTTGGAGCCCAGAAAAATAAAGTCTGACACTGTTTCCACTGTTTCCCCATCTATTTCCCATGAAGTGATGGGACCGGATACCATGATCTTCTTTTTCTGAATATTGAGCTGTAAGCCAACTTTTTCACTCTCCACTTTCACTTTCATCAAGAGGCTTTTGAGTTCCTCTTCACTTTCTGCCATAAGGGTGGTGTCATCTGCATATCTGAGGTTTTGATATTTCTCCCAGCAATCTTGATTCTAGCTTGTGCTTCTTCCAGCCAAGTGTTTCTCATGATGTACTCTGCATATAAGTTAAATAAGCAGGGTGACAATATACAGCCTTGATGTACTCCTTTTCCTATTGGGAACCAGTCTGTTGTTCCATGTCCAGTTCTATCTGTTGTTGAATAGAGGTTTCTCAAGAGACAGGGCAGGTGGTCTGGTATTTCCATCTCTTTCAGAATTTTCCACAGTTTATTGTGATCCACACAGTCAAAGGCTTTGGCATAGTCAATAAAGCAGAAATAGACGTTTTTCTGGAACTCTCTTGCTTTTTTGATGATCCAGCAGAGCTCAAATCAGTCTCAAAACTTGGTAAAATCTTTCTTCCTTTCCCTCTCCTTAATCCCATCAACTTGATGTCCAGTCACATTATTTGTTTATCTATGTCTAATTTTTGAAGTGTTTCCTTTGAAATTTCCATATTTCTGTTCTCACCATGAAATTCTATTGCAGCCATGAAATTAAAAGATGCTTGCTCCTTAGGAGAAAAGTTATTACTAACTTGCTGCTAAATCGCTTCAGTTGTGTCCGACTCTGGGTGACCCCATAGATGGCAGCCCACCAGGCTCCCCCATCCCTGGGATTCTCCAGGCAAGAACACTGGAGTGGGTTGCTATTTCTTTCTCCAATGCATGAAAGTGAAAAGTGAAAGTGAAGTCGCTCAGTCATGTCTGACTCATCACGACCCCATGGACTGCAGCCTACCAGGCTCCTCCGTCTATGGGATTTTCCAGGCAAGAGTACTGGAGTGGGGTCCCATTGCCTTTTCTGATTACCAACTTAGATAGCATATTAAAAAGCAGAGGCATTATTTTGCCAACAAAGGTCCATCTAGTCAAAGCTAAGGTTTTTCCAGTAGTCATGTATGGATGTGAGAGTTGGACTATAAAGAAAACTGAAAGCTGAAGAATCGATGCTTTTGAACTATGGTGTTGAAGACTCTTGAGAGTCCCTTGGACTGCAAGGAGATCCAACCAGTCCATCCTAAAGGAAATCAGTCCTGAATATTTATTGGAAGGACTGATGTTGAAGCAGAAACTCCAGTACTTTGGCCACCTGATGTGAAGAACTGACTTACTGGAAAAGACCCTGATGCTGGGTAAGATTGAAAGTGGGGGAGAAGGGGACTACAGAGGATAAGATGGTTAGATCGCATCACCAACTCAATGGACATGAGTCTGAGTAAGCTCCAGGAGTTGGTGATGGATAAGGAAGCCTGGTGTGCTGCAGTCCCTGGGGTTGCAAAGAGTCGGACACGACTGAGCTACTGATCTGAACTGAATTCTCATGCTATCTATGCTAAAGTCTATGTCCACATTAATTCACATGAAATACTTTTTCATAAATATTCGTGCTTTCTTATAGGATTCACACTCAATTACAATTTGTACTGTAGCTTTATTACCTGTTGAGTCTCCAAGGTGCTCATCACGGAGTCAAACTGAAGCATTATTCCACCAACCACAGCACAGTCTTTAGCATTTTCCTACCTTTACTGATCTGTTCCCTCTTCCTTAAACATTCCCTTCAAATTGTCTCTTTTGGATCACATGTTCAATGTTATTTCATTAAGACTTATTTGACTCAATTAGTATTGTTTATATTCCACTTATTCTGTGCACTTTTTGTGATGCTGATCAAGACATCCATCTTTATATTGTAGATGCTCTTTCATAGCCATTTGTTGTTTCATAATGAATCCTTATAGCAGAGGAGGGATATATTCACATTTGTACCTCTAATATTTATTGTAAGACTGGAAAATTTAGCCAATAAATAAATGAACAGATAAATAAACAGTAAATGAAACTGGTGAGAAGGGACATGAACAGATACTGAAAACATTGCTGATCCATGTTTTTCACAGTAAATCCAAGTTAAGCCAATATAGGGCTACTTTTTAAAAATGTTTAAGGAATTATTTTAAGAAATTCTAAAAGACAAATGAAGTAGAGCTCACAGTATACAATAGTTATTTCCCATAAATGATAGCTGTGAGTGTATGGGGCTTCCTTGGTAGCTCAGATAGTAAAGAATCTGCCTGCAATGCAAGAGACCTGGTTCCATCCTTGGGTCAGGATAATCCCCTGGAGAAAGAAATGGCTACCCACTCTAGAATTCTTGCCTGGAAAATTCCACTGAACAGAGAAGCCTGGCAGGCTTCATGGGGTTACAGAGAATCGGACATGACTGAGTGATTAACACACACATGGTGATGAGTGTACATAAAAGGCAATGGTTTGCATGCTATCCTGACAATGCTGATATTTTCAAGAACATAGTAACCAGTTACTTATTAAATATCTGATCTGTTTAGGAGGACTTTCTGGGAATTGTAAAAGGTATATGTCTATAAAAATGAATTTAATGTATTTAGCATATATGAGAACTATCACAAAAACAAAACTTTAGAATTAGTGCACACTGTATTTGTTGTATATTAATTAGTATACACTCAATATAAATAAAACAATATAATTTTATATGTATTATATGCAAGACACTGCTTCAAATATTTTACATGGATTATGTTATTTTACAAATTGTCATTCCTATTTTGTGAATTAGAAAGTAAAGGCATAAAGAGTTGAGGTGACTTGATTACTTGTTGTGAAAATTATCATAAAATCCATGTACTTTTTACTTGGAAGAATGTGCAGTCACTTAGATATGCTACCTCTTTAGGGAGTGGTGATTAAGAATTATTGCTTTTAAATTCAGAAAACAAAAATCTTGATGTTATACATATGATAAAATGTGATTTTATAAGGTTCCAAAACTTACTTATGTGCCCTGGAAGAAAAACATTTTGCACAATGACTACATATGCAGAGGACTCCATATGTAGATTTCCAGTCAGAACTCACTAAACATGGAAAGGATTGAAAGAATTGGTTATTATGTGGGTTGTTCTAGTTGTTCAACATACCAAAGTCTATTCAATCTGTTTCCACTTCCCAAGGGATTAACATTCTGAAATATTCAACTAGACATTTTAATACATTGACAGCAGTACAGTTTAAACAATAAGAAACAAGGAAGAAGTATGTTACATTTCAGATGAATGTCAAAAAATGTCATTAGGAATTTTCTGTCCTCTCTTTTCCATCCAAAGCCAGGAACATTGTTTAGAACCTTGCAAGTGCTGCAAAGGTTTCCTGAAAGAGAAGAACATGCAAAACCTCTAAGCAGAGAAATCCCACTGTCAATTGTGGCATAATTTGATTATTTTTTCTGTACCACTGGACTAAACTTCAGTAGGGCAGGGATAGATGAGATTTGCTTCACCATTATATTGATACTTGTCACTCCAAACACAGTGCCTGGAACACAGTGCCATTTGGTAAACCTTGTGCGTGCACGCATGTTAAGCTGCTTCAGTTGTGTTCGACCCTTGGTAGCCCTATGGACTGTAGCCAGCCAGGCTCCTCTGCCCATGAGATTCTCTAGGCAGGAATATTGGAGTGGGTTGTCATTTCCTCCTCCAGGGGATCTTCCCGACTCAGAGATTGAACCCGTGTGTCTTGTCTCCTGCATTGGCAAGTGGTTCTTTACCGCTAATGCCACCTGGGAAGCATGGTAAACCTTGACTGAAAGCAGTTAATTAGCTTACTAACTAATTATTTGTAACTAATCAATAACTCATACTGAAGAGAGCTGCCTGGAAAATTCAGATGGGAAGTGAGTGTGGTTCTCTTGTTTGTTTGTATGAGGGCCATACTAGATCCCTCTAAAGAAGTAAGGCCCTAAGTCTTAAACTTGGACAATTGGAGCTGTAGAGATAAAAATATCTACCGCTAACAAAGAAACGCAATGCCAAAGAATGCTCAAACTACTGCACAATTGCACTCATCTCACACGCTAATAAAGTAATGCTCAAAATTCTCCAAGCCAGGCTTCAGCAATATGTGAACCGTGAACTTCCTGATGTTCAAGCTGGTTTTACCAAAGGCAGAGGAACCAGAGATCAAATTGCCAACATCTGCTGGATCATGGGAAAAGCAAGAGAGGTCCAGAAAACCATCTATTTCTGCTTTATTGACTATGCCAAAGCCTTTTGACTGTGTGGATCATAATAAAATGTGGAAAATTCTGAAGGAGATGGGAATACCAGACCACCTGATCTGCCTCTTGAGAAATTTGTATGCAGGTCAGGAAGCATCACTTAGAACTGGACAGGGAACAACAGACTGGTTCCAAATAGGAAAATGAGTACATCAAGGCTGTATATTGTCACGCTGTTTATTTAACTTATATGCAGAGTACATCATGAGAAACTCTGGACTGGAAGAAACACAGGCTGGAATCAAGATTGCTGGGAGAAATATCAATAACCTCAGATATGCAGATGACACCACCCTTATGGCAGAAAGTGAAGAGGAACTCAAAAGCCTCTTGATGAAAGTGAAAAAAGCAGAGTGAAAAAGTTGGCTTAAAGCTCAACATTCAGAAAACGAAGATCATGGCATCCGGTCCCATCACTTCATGGGAAATAGATGGGGAAACAGTGCAAACAGTGTCAGACTTTATTTTTCTGGGCTCCAAAATCACTGCAGATGGTGACTGCAGCCATGAAATTAAAAGATGCTCCCTCCTTGGAAGGAAAGTTATGACCAACCTAGATAGCATATTCAAAAGCAGAGACATTACTTTGCCAACAAAGGTTCGTCTAGTCAAGGCTATGGTTTTTCCTGTGGTCATGTATGGATGTGAGAGTTGGACTGTGAAGAAGGCTGAGCACCGAAGAATTGATGCTTTTGAACTGTGGTGTTGGAGAAGACTCCAACACCACAGTTGGAGTCCCTTGGACTGCAAGGAGATCCAACCAGTCCATTCTGAAGCAGATCAGCCCTGGGATTTCTTTGGAAGGAATGATGCTAAAGCTGAAACTCCAGTACTCTGGCCACCTCATGCGAAGAGTTGACTCATTGGAAAAGACTCTGATGCTGGGAGGGATTGGGGGCAAGAGGAGAAGTGGACGACAGAGGAAGAGATGGCTGGATGGCATCACTGACTCGATGGACGTGAGTCTGAGTGAACTCTGGGAGTTGGTGATGGACAGGGAGGCCTGGCGTGCTGCGATTCATGGGTCGCAAAGAGTCAGACACGACTGAGTGACTGATCTGATCTGAACATAGTTCAGTTGGTAAAGAATCCGCTTGCAATGCAGGGCACCCCAGTTTGATTCCTGGGTCTGGAAGATGATCTGGAGAAGGGAGAGGCTACCCACTCTAGTATTCTTGGGCTTCCCTTGTGGCTCAGCTGGTAAAGAATCCTCCTGCAATGAGGGATATCTGGGTTTGATCCCTGGGTTTGGGAGATCCCCTGGAGAATGGAAAGGCTACCCACTCTAGTATTCTAGCCTGGAGAATTCCATGAACTATATAGTCCACAAGGTTGCAGAGTCAGACACGACTGAGCGACTTTCACTTTCACCCCCACCAAATGAGTTATTTATATGAGGTAGCTTGTGCTAGAATTTCCTAGATTGCATACAGTAAAGGCTGCCTCCTGAAGGATGCATTCAAATGCATTCAGAAAGAATGACTGTCTTGGAGAGAAATACAAGTTATGTATCTTGCCAATAGCCCAGATAATTGTATCAGTGAACAGGGCAATAATTCACTTTCTGAATTACTTTGAAGAATATTCAGCAACATTTCCAGTCCCCTATGTTTTGTATTGTTTGGAGAAGAAGAATGTCCATGGAATGAGGAAAGGATGGACTGGAGTTCAAATAACTTAACCAGTATGAACATATCATAAAATTCCCACTTACGACCTCTTTCCTTCTCAAGTGTAATATCCTGGGAAACTTTTTATCATGTTATACTGTAGAATAGTCCCATATTTAATTTTCATGTTTATTTTGGCTTCTTTCAACTGTTCAGATGAAAAAAAGAAGAAAGAGGTGTTTTGAAAAAAGACTTTATTCACCTAAGAACTATGATACAAATTTGTATATTGTTTCATTAATTTAGAGATATCTCTTATTCACTGGTATTTATGAAGTTGGAGGAATGCATAATGGGTTAAACCAGAAAGCATATTTTTCTTTCAGCTTTTACTTCAGTTCTTAAATCTAAGCTCTAAATGAACATTATACACACTATTAGAACTTAGTTTTAAATTTTTAGGGAGCTGATAATGTTTTTTTTCTAATCAGTAGACATTGAAAAACATGTTGCATTTAAGTTTCTTGATTAAATACATTATTCAGGTAGTTAAGTCTTCACAAATGTTCACAAGCATACTAAATACTGGGTACTAGGCTTTCAAACTGGAGTCAAGAATTCCCTTTCAAGTGACAAGATTTTAGCAAAGCTGGCATTTTATGAAATTAGATATTTGTAATTAATTGCCTTTGAAAACAATTTTGTTCTAAGTTTATTATTTTTATTATTATGAAAAATAAGATTTTATTTTTGTTTTCCCTTTTTCTCACTGCTCACCAGATTTTACTTTTAAAGTAACATTACATACAACAAAGCAATTCCTCAAAAACCAAGTCATATAACTGCTAGGACTCAAATATTCCAGGCTCTAAAACATTTTATTTAAAAAGTACTTGCTGTATGTCATATACACACTGCTACATTAAAAATAGCCAACAAGGATTACTGTAAAGCACAGGGAACTCTGCCCAATATTCTGTAATAACCTAAATGGGAAAGAATATGAAAAATACATACATGTAAGTATAAAACTGAATCATTTTGCTGTACACCTGAAACTAATACAACATTGTTAATCAACTATATTCAATATAAAATAAAAAAAAATCTTAAAAAATGTACAACTAAAAAAATACCTCCAGAAAATATTAAATATTGCAGTTCATATCTAGATTATCCTTATAAATTAAAATAAATAATGTAAAGCTCTAATTTAGTTTCAAAAGTATGCATGAGTATGTGTGTTTGTGTTTTCTGTTATATCCCTGGAGAAGAAAAGAACAGAACACATATAGATGTATACAAAAGATGCTGAAAAATCCTTTGTTGGAAAAGTAAAGGAAGTATCAATATTATCATGGAAAGTTTGAAATAGAGTAATGGAGGTAAACTTTCTGATTTATAAACAGAGCTGTACTGCTTTCAAGAAAGATGATCTTGATCAAGTAAACTAAATGCTGAATCTTGATTTCTGCATCAGAAAATAGAGATAATAGACATAGGGCGTAATGAGGTCTAAATTAGATAATCTACATAGTAAGTAGGCAATAAATATAAACTATAATTGTTAGTTTTTGAAGTACAATTACTAGAATTAATGAGAATGTGACAGTGATTTGTGATGTTAATGAAGATTACAGATCATAATAATTTAGAATTTATCCAAGTAGTTAAATTTTTCAAGAGGCCCAGTCATATGGCATTTGAAAAATCCAAAAGAAGCCAATTTTACCAACATCTTATAAACATGCAAAAGCTTATTAGTAGTTCCACTTGTAAATTACAGAAGGCTTTCAGGTATTTTACAATCATAAATATGTTTTAAAAAAATTAATTAGTGAGGAATATTTGTGCTCATCAAAGTCTTCTAGATTTTTGTTATCTTTGAGCTTTTTTGCATTACATGTTCAATTTTGAACAAGGGATTACTTCCCTTTTAAGTTTATATTATTCTCTGAGGTATGGTTACTAAATATATGACAAGACCTGAAAATTAGTGGAGCTTTTTAAAACTGAATTAGTTAATTTTTTTCCTACTACAATTAAATTAGAAAAGTTTCCCATTATAAGTCTTTTCAAGAAAAAAATCATTTGTTTCAAATGCAAAAGTTCAATGTGCTTTCAGGAATTCTGTAGTATCTAATAGTCTACAAACGCTGTTCATAGCTGTGCAATATTGTAGTCACTGCTTGCAAGTGACTATTAAGAATTCAAAATATGTGATGAAGGAACTTAATTTTTAATTAATTAATCTTAATGAATTTAAATTTAAATAGCCACATGTTTCTGATGGCATTTGTAAGGAAATTTACATATTATGAATTCCACATGATATACTGGAAATGTTGTTTCAAGTAAAGTATTACTATGAGTAAGAAAATAAAACAATCTACTTTTTATTCTTTATAAATATTTTAAAAATAATTAAAGGTTCTCTCTCTCCCTCTTTCTCATGTTTCTTTCTGTATATCTATTGTTCTGTCTATATACTGTACAACATCTTTCTCCTTCTGGTGGTGGTTTAGTTGCTAGGTTGTGTCCAAGCCCACCAGTCTCTTCTGTCCATGGGATTTCACAGGCAAAAATACCAGAGTGGGTTGCCATTTCCTTCTTCAGGGGATCTTCTGGCCCAGGGATTGAACCATGTCTCCTGCATAGTAGGTGGGTTCTTTACTGCTGGCCACTAGGAAAGGCACATCTTTCTACTAGTAGAAAACGTTTGTATTTTAGTCATAACCAGGACAACTAAACTTTCATACCTACACACTATTAGAATGTTTCTTGGAGGTTAATCTCAGTTTGCTTCCCCATCCTTAAGACTCTCAAAAGTGGTCTTTGAGATAATTGCAGAATTTGGTCTTGTTCCAGGAGGAACCATAGCACTGCATCTTTGGAAAGGGGGAGGCACAACTGTCTCTGGTACCCAGACTCATGACTATAAAGGATCACACCATGTGACCAGAGGCTGGAGAGTGGTGACACTAAGCATGCAACACAATATATTTTCTTCTTAATATCTAAATTATTAGGTCACTTCTCATTCTTGATTTGGAGAAGGCAATGGCAACCCACTCCAGTACTCTAGCCTGAAAACTCCTCCTGGACGGAGGAGCCTGGTAGGCTGCAGTCCATGGGGTCTCGAAGAGCCAGACATGACTGAGTGACTTCACTTTCACTTTTCACTTT
This sequence comes from Bos taurus, assembly GCF_002263795.3. NCBI lineage: Eukaryota > Metazoa > Chordata > Mammalia > Artiodactyla > Bovidae > Bos > Bos taurus. The sequence continues at coordinate 82,914,590 of NC_037329.1, read as the reverse complement.
CATGCATTGGAGAAGGAAATGGCAACCCACTCCAGCGTTCTTGCCTGGAGAATCCCAAGGACGGAGGAGCCTGGTAGGCTGCCATCTACAGGGTCGCATAATTTCGGACATGACTGAAGTGACTTAGCAGTAGCAGCATTCTTAATTAGCCTGTACTAGAAGTTTTTAGTTATTTTAACACATACAGATGGATGTGGTAGTCTGCAGTTTAGACTTGCAGAAGTCATTCCACACATTAGTATCAAAAAGATAAAAATTGCAAGTGTGTGTGTGTGTGTATTCATGTGTGTGTCTAATACAAAGTGATAAAATTGCTAAGTTAGATGACCTGTGACAGACAGTTCTATAGGGAAAGGGAATAACAATATAAGTGAGGATCACTGAAACATTTATGAAGATTTGTTGTTTATTCACTAAGTCACGTCAAACTCTTTGCAAACCCTAGACTATAGCCTGCCAGGCTCCTCTGTCTATGGAATTTCCGAAGCAAAAATACTAGAGTGGATTGCCATTTTCTTCTCCATGGGATCTTCTGGATCCAGGGATCAAAACCGCATCTCTTGCATGGGTGGGAAGATTCTTTACCACTAAGCCACAAGGGAACCTCTTATGAAGGTTATGCTGCTCCTGCAGCTAAGTCGCTTCAGTCGTGTCTGACTCTGGGGGATCCCATAGACGGCAGCCCACCAGGCTCTGCCGTCCCTGGGATTCCCCAGGCAAGAACACTGGAGTGGGTTGCCATTTCCTTCTCCAATGCATGAAAGTGAAAAGTGAAAGTGAAGTCTCTCAGTCATGTCCGACTCTTCGAGACCCCATGGACTGCAGCCTACCAGGCTCCTCCATCCTGATGTTTTCCAGGCAAGAGTACCGGAGTGGCTTGCCATTGCCTTCTTCTTATGAAGATTATAAATTATATAAAATGTTAAAAAAATATTCTGAGGGGTTTGAGGTCATAGCCCACTTGGGAAGGGTATATGTCACTGACAGCTTTGAATCTTAGGAATTTCAATTTATTCTAATGATGAGAGAAAGCATTTACTGTGTATTTAAATTTGCAATCGTGTGATGGTATAGGTATTGTCTGGAAAAACAACTGTGACAGCAATATGCAAGATTATGGACAGAGAAAAGAGACTGAAAATAAGGTGAAAAGTTAGAAAATCTAGAAATCTAGTTCATTTCAATGGCGATATAGAAGAGAGAAAAATATTAATGATATGTTGAAAGCAAAACATATATTTCAAAGTTCTTACCCCTGTGACTGAAAATATGGTGGGAAATTTAACACAGAAAAATTTTGATAAGGGAGAGATTGTGATGACCAAAAGGGCTCTCACCCAATTCTTTGGCAGGATATCAGTGTACTGAAAGTGTCAGTCACTCAGTTGTGTACCACTCTGTACGACGCCTTGGACTGTAGCCCGCCAGGCTCCTCTGTCCACGAAGTTCTCCGGGCAAGAATACTGGAGTGGATTGCCATTCCCTTCTTCAGGGGATCTTCCCAACACAGGGGTTGCCACAGGGCATTCTGCATTAATGCAGATTATTTATCATCTGATCACTGTCCTAGTAACTTAAAAACATAATCAGGAAAATGGAAAGATTTTGCAATGACAGATTTAGTTTCTCCACTCAGAAATGGAGGCTCAAATAAAAATTTAAAAGAAATGTTGAAAATTAAGGGATTAGATATGGTAGACACCGTTCCTGAAGAACTATGAACGGAGGTTCATAACATTGTATAGGAAGTGGTAACCAAACCATCCCCAAGAAAAATAAATGCAGGAAGGCAAAGTGGTTGCCTGAGAGGCCCTTACAAACAGCTGAGAAAAGAAGTGAAAGACAAAGGAGAAAGAGAATGATATATTAAGCCTTTGATTGTGTGGGTCACAACAAACTGTGGAAAATTCTTAAAGAGATGGGAATACGAGACCATCTGACCTGCCTCCTGAGAAATCTGTATGCAGGTCAAGAAGCAACAGTTAGAACCTGACACGGAACAATGGACTGGTTCAAAATTGGGAACGGAGTACGTCAAGGCTATATTTTGTCACCCTGCTTATTTAACTTACATGAAGAGTACATCATGCAAAATTCTGGGCTGAATAAAGCACAAGCTGGAATCAAGATTGCCAGGAGAAATATAAAAAACCTCAGACATGCAGATGACACTGCCCTTGTGGCAGAATGTGAAGAGGAACTAAAGAGACTCTTGATGAAAGTGAAAGAGGAGAGTGAAAAAATTGGCTTAAAACTCAATATTCAAAAAACAAGGATCATGACATCTGGTCCCATCACTTCATGGTAAATAGATGGGGAAACAATGGGAACAGTGAGAGATGTTATTTTCTTGGTTTCAAAACCACTGCAGATGGTGACTGCAGCCATGAAATTAAAATATATCTGCTTCTTGGAAGAAAAGCTATGATAAACCTAGATGTATTAAAAGCAGAGACATTACTTTGCTGACAAAGGTCTATATAGTCAAAGCTGTGGTTTGGCAATTTTGGAAAACTCAGCAATGCCAAAGGACTGGAAAAAGTCGGTTTTCATTCCAATGCCAACAAATGTTCAAACTACTTTACAATTACACTCATTTCACATGCTAGCAAGATAATGCTCAAAATCCTTCAAATTAGGCTTCAACAGTAGTTAGACCAAGAACTTCAAGATGTGAAGGCTAGATATATAAAAGGGAGAAGAAGCAGGGATCAAACTGCCAACATCTGTTACTTCATAGAAAAAGCAAATGTATGCCAATAAAACATTACTTCTGCTTCATTGACACACTAAGCCTTTGATTTTGTGTATCACAACAAACTGTGGAAAATCCTTAAAGAGATGGGACTACCAGACCAGCTTACCTGTCTCTTGAGAAACCTGTATGCAGGTCAAGATGCAACAGTTAGAACTGGACACGGAACAATGGACTGGTTCAAAATCGTATATTGTCACCCTGCCTATTTAACTTATATGCAGAGTACATCATGCAACATGCCCTCTGGATGAATACCAAGCAGGAATCAAGATTACCAGGAGAAATATCAACAACCTCACAACTCTAATGGAAGAAAGCAAACAGGAACTAAAGAACCTCTTGATAAAGGTGAAAGAGGAGAATGAAAAAACTGGCTTAAAGCTCAGCATTCAAAAAACTAACATCATGGCATCTGGTCCTTTCACTTCATAGCAAATTATGGATGAAAAGTGTGAACAGTGACAGATTTTTTTTTCTTGGGTTCCATAATCATTGTGGATAATGAACACAGCTACAAAATTGGAAGATGCTTGCTCCTTGGAAGGAAAGTTTTGACAAAACTGAACAGAACATTTAAAAGCAGAGACATCACAATGCCATCAAAGGTGTGTATAGTAATATATGGTTTTTTCAGTAGTCACGTATGGATGTGAATGTTGGTCCATAAAGAAGGCTGAGAGCCAAAGAGTTGATGCTTTCAAACTGTGTTGCTGGAAAATAATCTTGAGAGTCCCTTGGACTACAAGAAGATCACACCAGTCAATCCTAAAGGAAATCAACCATGAATATTCATTGGAAGGACTGTTGCTGGGGCTGATGCTCCCATTGTTGACCAGGTGATGTGGAAAGCTGACTCATTGGAAAAGACCCTGATACTGGGAAAGATTGAGGGCAGGAGAAGGAGGGGACAACAGAGGATGAAATAATTAGATGGTATCACCAACTCAATGGAGATGAGTTTGAACTCCGAGAGATAACGAAGTACAGGGAAGCCTGATGTGCTGCAGTCCATGGAGTCACAAAGAGTTGGCATGACATAGTGACTAAACAACAACAACCCCAAAAGGCTATTCTATTTTTTTATATCATTCTTTGTGGGTTGAAATTTATGCCTTCAATATTAAATATAAGTGTTTGTGAGACTTTTTATCAAACCTATTCTTTAATATCTCTCAATAATTATAAAAAAGTGAATATGACTACTAAGAACTTGGTTCTGGTTTCCATTCTTTTCCTCTATTTGATTAATATCTGCTTCTCCTTCTCTGTTTTTTATGATTTTCAGTTCAGAGATGAATTCATTATGTGGAAATAAATTATTTGAAAGGTTTGAGTCCATATTTCAATCTTAATTAAAATGATGTGGAATTCAGGGCCATTAAGTTTCAACTAGCATTAAGTGAGAAAATCTTGAGAAAGGAAGTTAAATAAAGCTGTTGAGAAAGAATTTTGCACTGCAAGAACATGATTATTCCTTTGTTTAGAGAAAGATAATAATCAAGATTGGTGAATAATTAGATGTCTGTTTTCAGAAAATTTAAGTTAGAGCTATAATTCCTCTGAATGTTGTCATCATAACATGGAAGTCTGTTCTAAGGCTGTTTAGTAAAAAAAGATAGTCCTCTTTTTGAAATATTCATCCTCTTTTTATAGGACTGAAATGTTTATCATATGAAATTACATTTGAAAAGATGTTTTGTTATAATATTTGTGTTCAGTTAAATTTGAAACTATCTTTGTCAAAGGAAATTGTGTGTGAAAATACATCATTCTTGGGATGCTCACTAATTTTCACTTGACTCATGTTATTATCATAAAGACAACCAGCTCAAAACCCTGCATATATAAACCTGAAATTTAAGGGAGGGAGAATTATTTTACTATCTATATAAGTTCTGTGAATAAAATTAGATATTAGAAACATTATCAAATCAAAGCATAATGTAGATAATTCATTCTTCTTTAACAATTTTGTGGAAAAGACATATCTAAATTACTCATGAAAATGCTTTAAAATAGCAAGGGTATATAATTTCTGTCATATTAGGTACTATCATATTGAATTATTCGAATGGCATGCTCATGCAACAGACAGCTATTAAAAGATTATTTTCTGTGGGAGAGGGAGAGGGTGGGATGATTTGGGAGAATGGTATTGAAATACGTATAATGTCATACATGGAACGAGTCGCCAGCCCAGGTTCAATGCACGATACTGGATGCTTGCGGCTGGTGCACTGGGACGACCCAGAGGAATGGTATGGGGAGGGAGGAGGGAGGAGGGTTCAGGATGGGGAACACATGTATACCTGTGGCGGATTCATTTTGATATTTGGCAAAACTAATACAATTTGTAAAGTTTAAAAATAAAATAAAATTCAAAAAAACAATTACTGATTAAAAGAAAAAAAATAAAATTTTTTTAAAAATTAAAAAAAAGATTTATGAAAAAACTATTAGATATCTCTTCTCTCTTAGCAAAAATCAAATCTGTCATTTTTTTCAAAATATCTTTATTTTGAGTATTTCTCAATCCCCTTCCAACTGCTACTCTATTATAAACTAGCAGCATCTCTCTCTGTTTTATTTTGTATATATTAGGTTTTTAACTTGTTTCCTGCTTTTACTTATTCTTCCCCTTCATTTATTTTCCACACAGGAAGGCAAGCGGTCATTTAAAAATCCTGCTCAAAATCCTCCAATAGCTTGACTTATAGTGAAAACAAAATGTTTCTCATGATCTGAAGACTATTTATATTCCACTCCCCTCTTCTCTCCTCCACCCCAATGCTCCCACCCACATATGTGCATGCACACACACACACACACACACACAGATGCACTTGCTTTTCTTTTCTGATTTTAAGTCCTCCAAGGATATTCCTGTTCTGGAGTCCCATGCTTGCTGTCCTATCTACCTAGAGTAATTTTCCCATGGATACTCACCTATTATTCTCCTCACTTAATTTTTCTGTCTACTCATTTTCTGTCACCAGTTCAAAAAGATACCAACTATTTTATTTCTTATAATTGCTTACACTAATTTTCTTTCTATAACCTTTCTCATTATATAAAATTATATATAATATCATATGTTTTTGGTTTATATTTGGCTTCTTCCAGTAGAATATAAGGTTCACTGTAGCAGAGATTTTTCTTGCCTATGAATCACCACTGCCTAAAACAGTTCCTGTCACAAAATAGTAAATGCATACTCTGTGCTGAATTCATAAATGAATGAATGATGTCAGAGCTATACATAAAACACTGCTATCAACCACAATTGTTGCTAATTATTTTAAAGTTTTTCTAGTGGAGGTTTCCTCATGAATCACTTCTTTTTATACTTCACTAGAACAAAAGGCATGTGACTAAAAGCTGGTAGAGAACATATTATTAGTTGTACAATATACTATTTTTCAATATGGAAATTAGTTTTGTCAATAATTAAAGAGTGAGCCATATATGTATGTGTGTGTGTGTGTGTGTGTGTGTGTGTGTGTGTGTATATATATATACTGTATACATATATACACATACAGTATATATATATATATATATATATATATATATACACACCCCATGAACAGTATGAAAAGGCAAAATGATAGGATACTTAAAGAGAAACTCCCCAGGTCAGTAGGTGCCCAATATGCTACTGGAGATCAGTGCAGAAATAACTCCAGAAAGAATGAAGGGATGGAGCCAAAGCAAAAAGAATACTCAGCTGTGGATGTGGCTGGTGATAGAAGCAAGGTCCGATGCTGTAAAGAGCAATATTGCATAGGAACCTGGGATGTCAGGTCCATGAATCAAGGCAAATTGGAAGTGGTCAAACAAGAGATGGCAAGAGTGAATGTCGACATTCTAGGAATCAGCGAACTGAAATGGACTGGAATGGGTGAATTTAACTCAGATGACCATTATATCTACTACTGCGGGCAGGAATCCCTCAGAAGAAATGGAGTAGCCATCATGGTCAACAAAAGAGTCCGAAATGCAGTACTTGGATGCAATCTCAAAAATGACAGAATAAAATCTGTTCATTTCCAAGGCAAACAATTCAATATTACAGTAATCCAAGAGTATGCCCCAACTAGTAATGCTGAAGAAGCTGAAGTTGAACGGTTCTATGAAGACCTACAAGACCTTTTAGAAATAACACTCCAAAAAAATGTCTTTTTCATTATAAGGGACTGGAATGCAAAAGTAGGAAGTCAAGAAACACCTGGACTAACAGGCAAATTTGGCCTTGGAATACGGAATGAAGCAGGGCAAAAACTAATAGAGTTTTGCCAAGAAAATGCACTGGTCATAACAAACACCCTCTTCCAACAACACAAGAGAAGACTCTATACATGGACATCACCAGATGGTCAACACCAAAATCAGATTGATTATATTCTTTGCAGCCAAAGATGGAGAAGCTCTATACAGTCAGCCAAAACAAAACCAGGAGCTGACTGTGGCTCAGACCATGAACTCCTTATTGCCAAATTCAGACTTAAATTGAAGAAAGTAGGGAAAACCACTAGACCATTCAGGTGTGACCTAAATCAAATCCCTTATGATTATACAGTGGAAGTGACAAATAGATTTAAGGGCCTAGATCTGATAGATAGAGTGCCTGATGAACTATGGAAAGAGGTTCGTGACTTTGTAGAGGAGACAGGGATCAAGACAACCCCCATGGAAAAGAAATGCAAAAAAGCAAAATGGCTGTCTGGGGAGGTCTTACAAATAGCTGTGAAAAGAAGAGAAGCGAAAAGCAAAGGAGAAAAGGAAAGATATAAGCATCTGAATGCAGAGTTCCAAAGAATAGCAAGAAGAGATAAGAAAGCCTTCTTCAGCAATCAATACAAAGAAATACAGGAAAACAATAGAATGGGAAAGACAAGGGATCTCTTCAAGAAAATCAGAGATACCAAAGGAACATTTCATGAAAAGATGGGCTCAATAAAGGACAGAAATGGTATGGACCTAACAGAAGCAGAGGATATTAAGAAGAGATGTCAAGAATACACAAAAGAACTATACAAAAAAGATCTTCACGACCAAGATAATCATGATGGTGTGATCACTGACCTAGAGCCAGACATCCTGGAATGTGAAGTCAAGTGGGCATCACTACGAACAAAGCTAGTGGAGGTGATGGAATTCCAGTTGAGCTATTTCAAATCCTGAAAGATGATGCTGTGAAAGTGCTGCACTCAATATGCCAGCAAATTTGGAAAACTCAGCAGTGGCCACAGGACTGGAAAAGGTCAGTTTTCATTCCAGTCCCAAAGAAAGGCAAGGCAAAAGAAGGCTCAAACTACCTCACAATTGCACTCACCTCACATGCTAGTAAAGTAATGCTCAAAATTCTCCAAGCCAGGCTTCAGCAATATGTGAACCGTGAACTTCCAGATGTTCAAGCTGGTTTTAGAAAAGGCAGAGGAACCAGAGATCAAATTGCCAACATCCGCTGGATCATAGAAAAAGCAAGAGAGTTCCAGAAAAGCGTCTATCTCTGCTTTATTGACTATGCCAAAGCCTTTGACTGTGTAGATCACAATAAACTGTGGAAAATTCTGAAAGAGATGGGAATACCAGACCACCTGATCTGCCTCTTGAGAAATTTGTATGCAGGTCAGGAAGCAACAGTTAGAACTGGACATGGAACAGCAGACTGGTTCCAAATAGGAAAAGGAGTACGTCAAGGCTGTACATTGTCACCCTGTTTATTTAACTTATATTCAGAGTACATCATGAGAAACACTGCACTGGAAGACACAAGCTGGAACCAAGACTGCCGGGAGAAATATCAATAACCTCAGATACGCAGATGACACCACCCTTATGGCAGAAAGTGAAGAGGAACTAAAAAGCCTCTTGATGAAAGTGAAAGTGAAAGTAGAGAGTGAAAAAGGTAGCTTAAAGCTCAACATTCAGAAAATGAAGATCATGGCATCCGGTCCCATCACTTCATGGGAAATAGATGGGGAAACAGTGGAAACAGTGTCAGACTTTATTTTCTGGGCTCCAATATCACTGCAGATGGTGACTGCAGCCATGAAATTAAAAGACGCTTACTCCTTGGAACGAAAGTTATGACCAACCTAGATAGCATATTCAAAAGCAGAAACATAACTTTGCCAACAAAGGTTCGTCTAGTCAAGGCTATGGTTTTGCCTGTGGTCATGTATGAATGTGAGAGCTGGACTGTGAAGAAGGCTGAGCGCTGAAGAATTGATGCTTTTGAACTGTGATGTTGGAGAAGACTCTTGAGAGTCCCTTGGACTGCAAAGAGATCCAACCAGTCCATTCTGAAGGAGATCAGCCCTGGGATTTCTTTGGAAGGACTGATGCTAAAGCTGAAACTCCAATACTTTGGCCACCTCATGCTAAGAATTGACTCATTGGAAAAGATTCTGATGCTGGGAGGGATTGGGAGCAGGAGGAGAAGGGAATGACAGTGGATGAGATGGCTGGATGGCATCACCGACTCGATGGACATGAGTTTGGGTGAACTCTGGGAGTTGGTGATAGACAGGGAGGCCTGGCATGCTGCACTTCATGGGGTTGCAAAGAGTTGGACATGACTGAGTGACTGAACTGAACTGAAACATAGGAGTAGTAAAATTGCATATAACTCTGTTTGGGATTTTCCAGTATTAAAATGTATACTGTCTTATTTCTAGGAACTATTATTTATTGTGTGTGGAAAAGTGTGTAAGCTGTGTTTTTTTTTTTTTTTTTTTTACACTTTAAAATTTCTCATCTCATTGAGGCATTTCTATGACTAAGCCTTTGAATAGGAGACTGAAATTCAGATGGGAGAAGGAGCTATTTCCCCAATTTGCATTCACCGGCTCTGAGGCCTTAATTTTCAAATGGAAATCAGACTGATTGAACTAGAAAGACCTATATGCCTGTTTTTAAACTATAGTTTCTCTAGCCTTACTGAGTCAGAATCTGCATCCTAACAAGATCCACAGGTGACTCTTGTGCACTTATATTTAGGTATGCAGCACTTTAGGTGATTTTCATTGTCAGCCAGATGTAGAACACATGGAATTCTAGAAGATTCACAGTGAAGTATTAGGTAAAGTGAAGTAGGTAAAGGACCAAAAAGCTGAAAGTGATCTTTCACAGAAATAATTCTGAAATCCAACCACTGATTTCTGTCCCTTTTAGGTTAGAAGACCTCCCTGCTCTGTCTCATTCCAGAGATTCCAAAGGATTTATCAAAGCATAGCATGTAAAGCTGCTAAACCATGAATTGCTGTTCAGCATCAACATTTCTGAAGTGAACGATCCCAGGAGATAGGGTCAGTTGATTTCTTTCTCAGAATTCTTATTATATCATTTTGTGAGTATTTCACTTAATCCTGAAAGATGATGCTGTGAAAGTGCTGCACTCAATATGCCAACAAATTTGGAAAACTCAGCAGTGGCCACAGGACAGGAAAATGTCAGTTTTCATTCCAAACCCAAAGAAAGGCAATGCCAAAGAATGCTCAAACTACTGCACAATTACACTCATCTCACATGCTAGTAAAGTAATGCTCAAAATTCTCCAGGCCAGGCTTTAGCAATATGTGAACCATGAGCTTCCAGATGTTCAGCCTGGTTTTAGAAAAGGCAGAGGAACCAGAGTTCAAAATGCCAACAACCGCTGGATCATTGAAAAAGCAACAGAGTTCCAGAAAACCATCTATTTCTGCTTTATTGACTATGCCAAAGCCTTTGACTGTGTGGATCACAATAAACTGTGGAAAATTCTGAAAGAGATGAGAATACCAGACCACCTGACCTGCCTCTTGAGAAACCTGTATGCAGGTCAGGAAGCAACAGTTAGAACTGGACGTGGAACAACAGACTGGTTCCAAATAGGAACAGGAGTACATCAAAGCTGTATATTGTCACCCTGATTATTTAACTTCTATGCAGAGTACATCATAAGAAACGCTGGGCTGGAAGAAGTACAGGCTGGAATCAAGATTGCCGGGAGAAATATCAATAACCTCAGATATGCAGATGACACCACCCTTATGGCAGAAAGTGAAGAAGAACTAAAGAGCCTCTTGATGAAAGTGAAAGTGGAGAGTGAAAAAGTTGGCTTAAAGCTCAACATTCAGAAAGTTAAGATCATGGCATCCTGTCCCATCATTTCATGGCAAATAGATGGGGAAACAGTGGAAACATCAGTTGACTTTATTTTTCTGGGCCTCAAAATCACTGCAGATGGTGATTGCAGCCATGAAATTAAAAGACACTTACTCCTTGGAAGGAAAGTTATGACCAACCTAGACATCGTATTAAAAAGCAGAGACATTACTTTGCCAACAAAGGTCTGTCTAGTCAAGGCTATGGTTTTTCCAGTGATCATGTGTGAATGTAAGAGTTAGACTATAAAGAAAGCTGAGTGCCGAATAATTGATGCTTTTGAACTATGGTGTTGGAGAAGACTCTTGAGAGTCCCTTGGTCTGCCAAGAGATCCAACCAGTCCATCCTAAAGGAGATCAGTCCTGGGTGTTCATTGGAAAGACTGATGTTGAAGCTGAAGCTCCAATACTTTGGCCACCTAATGTGAAGAGCTGACTCATTTGAAAAAACCCTGATGTTGGGAAGGATTGAGGGCAGGAGGAGAAGGGAACAACAGAGGATGAGATGGCTGGATGGCATCACCGACTCGATGAACATGGGTTTGGGTGGACTCCGGGAGTTGGTGATGGACAGGGAGGCCTGGCATGCTGCAGTTCATGGGGTCTCAAAGAGTCATACACGACTCAGCGACTGAACTGAACTGAATCTAATAACTGTATATCCCTGATTACTACAGAATTCTCAGTATTTCTTGCAACTGAAATTTTATGAGTGGAATTTTAAAAATTGAGTTATTGTAGTTATTAAATGAGTGCTATCAATGTTTAACAACCCCTACCAAATATAAACTTGCCACTTGAAATTTCCCTTTAACTTTCCTAAAACTATTTTAAAAAATGTATTTCTTATTGACATGAAACCAAATTATTAGGAATATCTATATGGAAAAACTAGGAACTCAAATAAAGATTAACTCAAAATTTATTTCTTCATCTGTTGCTATTAATAGTTTACTTTTAAGAGAAAAATTCATATACATATACTGCTCCAAAATAGAAGTATTAGAATTCATTGAACAATATTGTAAAGGTTATTAAAATAAAATTAATGAAAATATAATCTATAAACCTCAAAACTGGTGATGACTTATAGGCATATATTCCAAAATTAGAATATTCTGTTTCATTATTTGTCTTTTTTCAAAAGCAAATATTTCTCATACCTATGGAAAAAATAAATATCAAAACACTAAGAAGTTTTAGAAGAAACTTAGACACCCTCATGCAAATGCAATGGAGGGGACAATAAAAACACAATTTTATTTTATTACTTCTCATAAATTAAAAATTCAATATACACATCATTACAGGTTTCAATGCATGCTAATTTGCTTCAGTCCTGTCCAATTCTTTGTGACCTTATGGATTGTAGCCCACTAGGCTCCTCTGTCTATAGGGATTCCCGAGGCAAGAAAACTGGACTGTGTTGCCATTTCCTCCTCTGAGGAATCTTCCCAGGTATCAAAACTGTGTCTCTTACATCTCCTGCATTGGCAGGTATGTTATTTACGACTAGTGCCATCTCAGTTGGTTCAGTTCAGTCACTTAGTCATGTCCAACTCTTTACGACCCCATAGGCTGCAGCACACCAGGCTTCCCTGTCTATCACCAACTCCTGGAGTTTGTTCAAACTCATGTCCATTGAGTTGGTGATGCCATCCAACCATCTCATCCCCTTCTCCTCCTGCCTTCAAACATTCCCAGCATCAGGTTCTTTTCCAATGAGTCAGTTGTTCACATCAGGTGGCCAAAGTATTGGAGTTTCAGCTTTAGCATCAGTTCTTACAGTGAATATTCAAAACTGATTTTCTTGAGAATTGACTGGTTTAAACTCCTTGCAGTCCAAGGAACTCTCATGAGTCTTGTCCAACACTACAGTTTAAAAGCATCAATTCTTAGGTGCTCAGCTTTCTTTATAATCCAACTCTCACATCCATACATGACTACTAGAAACACCATAGATTTGACAAGATGGACTTTTGTAGGCAAAATAATGTCCCTTCGTTTTAACATGCTGTCTATGTTGGTCATAGCTATTCATCCAAGGAGCAAGTGCCTTTTAATTTCATGGCTGCAGTCACCATCTGCAGGGATTTCAGAGCCCAAGAAAATAAAGTCTGTCACTGTTTCCATTGTTTATCCATCTCTTTGCCATGAATTGATGGGACCAGATACCATGAGCTTAGTTTTTTGAATGAGTTTTAAGCCAGCTTTTTCACTCTCCTCTCTTTCAGTTTCATGTAGAAACACTTTAGGTCCTCTTCACTTTCTGCTAAGGGTGGTGTAATCTGTGTATCTGAGGTTATTAATATTTCTCCCAGCAATCTTGATTCCATCTTGTGCTTCATCTAGCCTGGCATTTCACTTGAGTTAGTCTGCATATAAGATTAAATAAGCAGGGTGACAACATACAGCCTTGATGTATTCCTTTCCCAATTTGGAACCAGTCTGTTGTTCCATGTCCACTTCTAACTGTTGCTTCTTGACCTGCATACAGATTTCTCAGGAGGCAGGTAAGGTGGTTTGGTATTCCCATATCTTGGAAGAATTGTCCAGTTTGTTGTGATCTACACAGTCAAAGGCTTTGGCATAATCAATAAAACAGATGTTTTTCTGGAATTCTCTTGCTTTTTCTATGATCCAAAAGATGTTGGCCATTTGATCTCTAGTTCCTCTGCCTTCTCTAAATCCAGCTTAACATCTAGAAGTTCACAATTTACATACTATTTAAGCCTGGCTCGGAGAATTTTGAGCACTACTTTGCTAGCATGTCAGATGAGTTCAATCATGCAGTAGTCTGAACATTCTTTGGCATTGTACTTCTTTGGGATTGGAATGAAAACTGATCTTTTCCAGTCCTGTGCACCGCTGAGGTTTCCAAATTTGCTGACTTATTGAGTGCAGCAGATTCACAGCATCATCTTTTAGGATTTGAAATAAGTCAACCGAAATTCCATCACCTCCACTAGCTTTGTTCATAGTGATGCTTCCTAAAGTCCACTTGACTTCACATTCCCGGATGTCTGGCTCTACGTAAGTGATCACTCCATCATGGTTATGTGGGTCATGAAAATCTTTTTTGTATAGTTCTTCTGTGTATTCTTTCCACCTCTTCTTCTGCTTCTGTTAGGTCCATCCATTTCTGTCCTTTATTTTGCCCATCTTTGCATGAAATATTCCCTTGCTGCTTCTGCTGCTGCTGCTGCTGCTAAGTCGCTTCAGTCGTGTCCAACTCTGTGCGACCCCATAGACAACAGCCCACCAGGCTCCCCTGTCCCTGGGATTCTCCAGGCAAGAACGCTGGAGTGGGTTGCCATTTCCTTCTCCAATGCATGAAAGTGAAAAGTGAAAGTGAAGTCGCTCAGTCATGTCCGAGTCTTAGCGATCCCATGGACTGCAGCCTTCTAGGCTCCTCCGTCCATGGGATTTTCCAGGCAAGAGTACTGTAGTGGGGTGCCATTGCCTTTTCCAGAAATATTCCCTTAGTGTCTTTAATTTTCTTGAAGAGCTCTCTAGTCTTTTCATTCTAGTGTTTTCCTCTATTTATTTGCATTGATCAGTGAGGAAAGCTTTCTTATCACTCCATGCTATTCTTTGGAACTCTGCATTCAAATGGGTATAGCTTTCATTTCCTCCTTTGCCTTTAGCTTCTCTTCTTTTCTCAGCTATTTGTAAGGCCTCATTAGACAACCATTTTGCCTTTTGCATTTCTTTTTCTTGTGGATGGTCTTGAACAATGCCTCCTGTACAATGTCAGAAACATCCATCCATTGTTGTTCAGGATCTCAGTCTATCAGATATAATCCCTTGAATCTATTTGTCACTTCCACTGTATAATCACAAAGAATTTAAGTCATACCTGAATGGCCTAGTGGTTTTCCCTACTTGCTTCAATTTAAGTCTCAATTTGTCAATAAGGAGTTCATGATCTGAGCCACAACGATCAGCTCCCAGTCTTGTTTTTGCTGACTGTATAGAACTTCTACATCTTTGGCCATAAAGAATATAATCAACCTGATTTTGGTGTTAACCATCTGGTGATGTCCATGTCTAGCGTCTTCTCTCCTGTTGTTGGAAGAGAAGTTTGCAAAACTGTTAGCCTTTGCCCTGTTTCATTTTGTACTCCAAGGCCAAATTTGCCTGTTACTCCAGGTATCTCTTGACTTCTACTTTTGCATTCCGGTCCCCTAGAAGCCCATGCCCATGGTAGTGATTCATTAACCACCTGTGTGTGGAGTTAGGCCTGGAGAGCAAGACCCAGGAGACATCCTGACTGTCTCTTGAGAACCCTAAGATTCCAGAAGTATGAGCTGGAAGGGGCTGTGGAGAGAGCCTCATTCTATACCTTCTCCCAATTGACAAATGGAGAACAGAGGCCAAAGAGGGGGACTGACTTGTTCAAAAAGGCTTTCCATGCAGTATGTGGGATCTTAGTTGCAGGACCAGGGATTGAACCTGTGTCCCCTGCAGTGGAAACGTGGAGTCTTAACCATTGGACCGCCTGGAAGTCTCAGAGCCCCACTTGCAGGATTTAGTTTCCCAACCAAAGATTGAACCCCAGCCAGGGCAGTGAAAGAGTCCTAACCACTGGATTGCCAGGGAATTCCCTACAAATGAATTTTTCAACAATAATTATACTTTATGGATGTCTCTCCCATCAGGGAGCTTCCTTAAGCCTCTTATCCTTATCCATCAGAGAGTGGACAGATTGAAAATCATAATCACAGAAAGCTAATCAAACTGATCACATGGACCATAGCCTTGTCTAATTCATTGAAACTATGAGCCATGCCATGTAGGGCCACCAGTAACAGATGGGTCATGGTGGAGAGTTCTGAGAAAACGTGGTCCACTGGAGAAGGGAATGGCAAACCACTTCAGTATTCTTTCCCTGAGAGCCCCATGAACAGTATGAAAAGGCAAAAAGATATGACTCTGAAAGATGAACTCCCCAGGTTGGTAGGTGCCCAATATGATACTGGAGAAGAGTGGACAAATAACTCTAGAAAAAATGAAGAGATGGAACCAAAGCAAAAACAATGCCCAATTGTGGATGTGACTGATGATGGAAGTAAAAGTCCAATGCTGTAAAGAGCAATATTGCACAAGAACCCGGAATGTAAGGTCCATGAATCAAGGTAAATTAAAAGTGGTCAAAAGGGGAGATGACAAGAGTGAATATTGACATTTTAGGAATCAGTGAACTAAAATGGACTGGAATGGGCAAATTAACTCAGATGACCATTATATCTACTACTGTGGGCAAGAATCCCTTAGAAGAAATGGAGTAGCCCTCATAGTCAGCCAAAAGAGTCCAAAATGCAGTACTTGGGTGCAAGTTCAAAAACGACAGAAAGATCTCTGTTCATTTCCAAGGTAAGCCATTCAATATCACAGTGCCACCTGGGAAGCCATAATTTAATTGCACAATTCATTATCAATGATTCTGCAACATATGAAACTGTTATCCTCTGTTATTAATCAGATGATTTGGGAATTTCATGACTATAGAATTATTTAACATTAT
The DNA here is from genome assembly GCF_002263795.3 of Bos taurus. Taxonomy (NCBI): domain Eukaryota; kingdom Metazoa; phylum Chordata; class Mammalia; order Artiodactyla; family Bovidae; genus Bos; species Bos taurus. The sequence continues at coordinate 82,898,154 of NC_037329.1, read as the reverse complement.
GTTAAATTATTAGTATTAAGATCTTTCTATACCCACTCACACATATTCATTTACTCATACCCCATGCACACAAACACTGAATATCTCCCTTCTTACCTTTTCCCCCTGGAATTGCAGTTTGAGTCATGTAAAGCTAGCTTGTTGTTGTTTTTTAGTCTCGAATTCCTGTCAGACTCTATTGCAACCCCATGGACTGTAGCCTTTCAGGTTCCTCTGTCCATGGGATTTCCCAGGCAAGAATACTGGAGTGGGTTGCCATTTCCTTCCAGGGGATCTTCCCTAGCCAGGAATTCAACCCATATCTCCTGGTTGGCATGCAGGATTCTTTACCACTGAGCCACCTGGGAAGCCTGTAAAATTTGCTACAACATAGTAAATATATTTTCCTGAATAATTCATTTGACAACTATGGCATTATTCTTAGACAAATAGTACATGATTTTTTTTTTCTTCCTTATCCATCCCAAGGGAAGTTGTTTATTCTTTTAGTCATTTCTAGCTTTCTTTCAAAAATATATATTTGATTATATCACTGTACACAGGAAAATAAGTTCTTTTTTTTTTTTTTTTGCAGCTGTTAGAGAAGGAAGTGAGACACATGTGAGAAATCATGGCATCAATATTAAGCTTTTAAGAAAGTATATGTCAAAAATTCTTCTGACTGGCTTTCAGGAGTGGCAGATGGCAGCCTCCAGGGGTTTAACTGAGGAGAGTTTAATGAGGGGTCTATTACAGAGGTGTGGGCAGTGAAAGACAACAGACAAGGGATGGCAAACTATCCAGGGACTAGTTGCACAAGCTAGCTGATAGCACCAACTGAACTGAAGGGACAGAGAGAAGGCACAGTGTTATAAGGGACCAGAGAGATCACAGAGCCTGGAATATGCCTCCTTCCTGCAACTGTACCCACGGAACACAATACGTTCACATCTGTGGCAAGACAGGGGAGGAATGAATAGAAGGAATAGCTATTTCAATCTCTCTTTGCTCAGAGTTCCAGGAAGTACACCGTTACCTATAACCATCTCTGGGGTTGTTGGAGTCCAATGTCATAATGTGCTCTCACCTCACTCCTTTCTAATCTCCTTATAAGTGTAAACATTTTAATCCACAAATTCAAATAAAATATACATTTAGATGAATTTCTTAAGGAATAAAATGTAAGAGAAAAAAGAAAGCAGATTTGGATCAGTGAGGAAACAAGAGAGAAAATTTATCTGTCTTGTCTCTGGGTTAGTGAGACAGTGTTTTTTTTGTTTGTTTTTTAGAGGAAATTCTTCATATATAAATAAGATAGACACTCTTTATTCTTTTATTTGGCTTGTAGTACCTGCTCTCTCTAATCAGTTGCTAGTCACATGCTAGTTTTTGTTGTTGTTGTTAATTTTTTATTTTTGTGGGGTTTTAAAGAATATATTAGCATTCTTAGAGGAAACCCTTTTTAAAGTCTAAAGTTCAACTGGGTATTCTCTAAATGCTCAAGCAACTCTTCATTTTAGTCATCATCTTGCTCCCAATGCCCTTCACTCTACATTTTGGATTTTTGTACAGACACCTCTCCCCAGGCTTGGGCATGGATTTCCAGGTCTTAGGGATTTGTATCAAGCTAATGTTAAAAACGGAGAAGGCAATGGCACCCCACTCCAGTACTCTTGCCTGGAAAATCCCTTGGACGGAGGAGCCTTGTAGACTGCAGTCCATGAGGTCACTAAGAGTCGGACACAACTGAGCGACTTCACTTTCACTTTTCACTTTCATGCATTGGAGAAGGAAATGGCAACCCACTCCAGTACTCTTGCCTGGAGAATCCCAGGAACAGGGGAGCCTGGTGGGCTGCCATCTATGGGCTCACACAGAGTCGGACATGATTGAAGTGACTTAGCAGCAGCAGCAGCAGTGTTAAAGACCTTTCAGAATGCTGGCCAATTTTTTAATAGGTTTTATCCCCTTAACATACAAACTCACAGGACTTCCCTGGTAGCCCAGTGTTTAGGATTGGCATTCTCACTGCTGAGAGCCCAGAATTCAAACAGAGGTCAGGGAACTAAGATCCCACAAGGAACCCCCCTACTCAAAAATAAATAAATAAAAAGATACAAACTCTCATTCATTCACTCAGCAATTATTTAATGTTAAATAATTCTTCCTACCCAAAGAACTGGGATGGGTACCTGGAATGCTGCAGTATTCTTGAGAATACTCAGATTTTTGTTCCTTTTCCCCTGCTTATACAGGGATGTATTTGAATTAAGTTTATTTATTTATTTTTTAACTTTTTATTTTGTATTGGATTATAGCCAGTTAATGGTTTTCCCTTTGTCAGGAACATCCTCTAGAGCAGGAAATGGCAACCTACTCCAGTATTCTTGCCTGGGAAATCCCATGAACAGAAGAGACTGATGGACTGCAGTCCATGGAGTTACAAAGATTGGGACATAACTTAGCAACTGAGTGTGCACTCACAACTAATTAACAATGTTTTGATAGTTTCGGGTGAACAGAGAAGGGATTCAGCCATATATATATTAACAGACAAGGAATGAATCTCAAAAATATACAAGCAACACCTGCAGCTCAATTCCAGAAAAACAAATGACCCAATCAAAAAATGGGCCAAAGAACTAAATAGACATTTCTCTAAAGAAGACATACAGATGGCTAACAAACACATGAAAAGATGCTCAACATCACTCATTATCAGAGAAATGCAAATCAAAACCACTATGAGGTACCATCTCATGCCAGTCAGAATGGCTGCTATTCAAAAATCTACAAGCAATAAATGCTGGATACGGTGTGGACAAAAGGGAACCCTAAGAGAGTAAGACACTGTTGGTGGGAATGCACACTAGTACAGCCACTATGGAGAAGAATGTGGAGATTTCTTAAAATAATGGAAAGAGAACTGCCATATGACCCAGCAATTCCACTGCTGGGCATACACATTGAGGAAACCAGAATTGAAAGAGACACGTGTACCCCAATGTTCATCGCAGCACTGTTTATAATAGCCAGGACAAGGAAGCAACCTAGATGTCCATCAGCAGACGAATGGGTAAGGAAGCTGTGGTACATATATACAATGGAATACTGCTGTTGCTGTTTGCTGCGTCGCTTCAGTCGTGTCTGACTCTGTGAGACTCCATGGATTGCAGCCTACCAGGCTTCTCCATCCATGGGATTCTCCAGGCAAGAACACTGGAGTGGGTTGCCATTTCCTTCTCCAGTGCATGAAAGTGGAAAGTGAAAGTGAAGTTGCTCAGTCGTGTCTGATTCTTAGCGACCCCATGGACTGCAGCCTACCAGGCTCTTCCATCCATGGGATTTTCCAGGCAAGAGTACTGGAGTGGGTTGCCATTGCCTTCTCCAATGGAATATTACTAACCCATTAAAAAGAATACATTTGAATCAGTTCTAATGAGGTGGATGAAACTGGGGCCTATTATACAGAGTGAAGTAAGCCAGAAAGAAAAACACCAATACAGTATACTAACGCATATATATGGAATTTAGAAAGATGGTAATGATAACCATATATTCGAGACAACAAGAGACACAGATGTATAGAACTGTACTTTGGACGCTGTGGGAGAGGGTGGGGGTGGGATGATCTGAGAGAATAGCATTGAAACACGTATATTATATATGAAACAGATCGCCAGTGGAGGTGTGATGCATGAGAGGGGGTGCTTAGGGCTGGTGCACTGGAATGACCAAGAGGGATGGGATGGGGAAGGAGGTGGGAGGGGGGTTCAGGATGGGGAATGCATGTAAACCCATGGTTGATTCATATCAATATACAGCAAAAATCACTACAATATTGTAAAGTAATTAGCCTTCAACTAAAATAAACAAATTAAAAAAATAAAATAAAATGAGGTGATTACTAATAAGTCATAAAATAAATACATAAATATCTAAATAGTATCAAGAATTTTTGTGTGTGTGTGTGTATTTGGTAGCTCATTATTCTTTTGGTTTGTTTTGTCAGCTTTTGTAACATAGTAGTTATTGTGATTTTTCTGACTCTAAGAATGTAAAATAATATATGATAAAATTTTCCAAGCTAGTCTGATCAAAATAGTTCGTTTTCAACTATATAATTTTGTCTCCCTTTTCTTCTGATTTTTTTCTACTGCCTTCCTCAAAAAGAAAAGAAAATGCTTGTTTGTTTGTTTGTTTGTTTTTCTAATTCCTGTAGGGAGTAGAAACATGGAAAACATTTTTTTTTTTTTTTAATTTTGGAAATGTTATAAAGCAACACAGACTAAAGTGGATAGTTCAATTGTTAACCTGTCAGTCAATACACTAAAACTGTAGTGTCAGATTTATGTATGACAAACTTCCCTGTCGACCAAACAGTTTTCTAAAAAGCCTTATATATTTCATCAAATTCAGTAGTAAGAAATCTATCTGATTGACAGTTGAGGTACATATGGTTTGGGGAAAAATATGTTACAATTAAGTGTTCTTCCCTTAAAAAAAAATAAAATTCAGGTATTACCATCATTTGAGTGGTTGTTAATGGATTATTCACAGATACTTGCAGTTAATGCTGTGTGCAACTTTTGAAATTTCTTCATTGTTTAAAAACAAATAATATAATCATAAATGTAAGTATGTATGGAATAAGCAGCCCAGATAGGTTGCTTTATGATAACTCCAATTATTAAAAAAAATAGCAGTAACTGTTAATCCTTGCTAATGTTCATATAACAACTGTTGTATAATCACACAGAACACACATATGTTCATATTTAAATTTTTTAATGGAAAGTTGAAATAATGACAAAATGCATATGACATTGGCTGGTGATAAATTTCATGAAAATACCGTCCCTAAATGTTGAGGAATTTTCATTTCTGCATGCATTTGCTAACATTTACTTAATGTCTTCCCATTTAAAAACCCCTTAATTTAAAATTCTGATGGGAATTCCCTGGTGGTCCAGTTGTTGGTCACTTTCACTGTGGGGGCAGGGTTTAATCCCTGGCTGGAAAACTAAGATCTAACAAGCTGAGTGGCATGGGCAATAAATAAATATTTGAGGCTGTTTTGGTGAAATATCTTCTTCCTTTCTTAGATCTTCAAAGTAGGACTTGTCCAACCTTACTTTAGAGAACAAAATATATCCTTGATATCTTTCCCTCAGTTCCAGCCCTGAGATATCACCCATTCCTACTGCTTGTCATTCAGTATGTAACCAAGACCATGTACTACCATTAAAAGATATAAGATTATCCCCATTATTTCAATACAAAAACATATTTTATGAGTCTCTTATGAGATAAGTCATGAGTTAAGGGTAGAAAGTACAAAAATTAATTTTATAATTCTTTCCCAAAAAGTCACTATTCTATGCATGAACTGTGATAACTTCATCCTCTTTTCCTAAATTTCATAAATCTTAGGATTATGAAACACACAAACAGAGTCAAGGGATTGTTTTTGTCTTTAGGTGAAACAATAAGAACAAGCTCTGAAGATACAGTAGCATCCTACAGAACTATTGTGGTACTTTAAGAGAATGTTTAACAAGCAATCAACTCAATGACAAATAATGAAACAATGCAGGTTTCAGAGTGCAGGGCATTATTCTGTTGGGTAAGACTGAAGTTATTTATAATTGCTAAATGGTTACTGTAGACTGAATGTTTGTTTCCCCTTCAAAATTCATATGTTAAGTCTCAACTCCTAGTGTAATTGTAATTTGGATGTGGGGCCTTTGAGAAATGATTAGGTCATGAGAGTGACCTATTCACTATCACATTTCTTTATATTTGTGTGTCTCATTGCCTTCATATATTATGAGCCATTGATATCAGAAACCATGTACATCAATTCATATAATCTCAAAACATTTTATACATACCAAAAGTGTTAAAGCATATGTTCTCACAGAGTACATCTAGTTCAACTGAATGATTTGCTAGATACTGTGAGAGATGCTAAAAACATATAATGCATTAAATTTATTCACAAAGACTTCACAGATTACTGAGGAGATAAAATTAATATGAGAGGGAGTAATAAATACATAATAGACAATACAGTTACACTAAAATTATATAATTCTAGTTATAAAGTCTATAGGAAATCTAGAGGTAAATCAATGGAGGATGGATCATTAAGGATAAGCGTACTGTAAATTCATTTAGAATTTAGGTAACTGAAAATGTGCCAAATACTTTAAGTGCATTATTTTGATGAATCTTTGCAAATTGTAGGTACTATTATAATTGCATTTTAAATATGCAGAAATTGGAGCTTGAAGTTTTTGTGAAAGGTCATTAGTTGCATACTCTATCTTTAGTATCAGAATTATAATTTTTATTCTTCCCAGCCCCCCAACAATATTTGTAGGTGCATGTGATGGTGATATTACCTTCTATGTGAGGGATAAGGCCATGTTGGACTTTTAGGAAATTCTGTTAAAGAGTACATGTACTCTTCCTACTTTTTTTTCTTTCTGAAAATCTAGTTTGGTTTCTGCTGCAACCAACTTCTTATTCACAGATGAGGTGACCTTAAGAGACAATAATCTACTGAGGATAACAAGTGTGAGCTTCTGTCCTTCATGCCACTGGGCAGCTGTGCTACTAGCCCTGGACAGCCTTCATCTGATTTTTTTTTAATGGCAGAAAGTGAAGAAGAACTAAGGAGCCTCTTGATGAAAGTGAAAGAGGAGAGTGAAAAAGTTGGCTTAAAGCTCAACATTAAGAAAACTAAGATTATGGCATCCAGTCCCATAACTTCATGGAAAACAGATGGGGAAACAGAGGCTCACTATTTTTCTGGGCTTCAAAATTACTGCAGATGGTGATTGCAGCCATGAAATTAAAGGACACTTACTCCTTGGAAGGAAAGTTATAACCAACCTAGACAGCATATTAAAAAGCAGAGACATTACTTTGTCAACAAAGGTCTGTCTAGTCAAGGCTATGGTTTTTCCAGTAGTCATGTATGGATGTGAGAGTTGGACTGTGAAGAAAGCTGAGTGGCAAAGAACTGATACTTTTGACGTGTGGTGTTGGAGAAGACTCTTGAGAGTCCCTTGGACTGCAAGGAGATCCAACTAGTCCATCCTAAAGGAGATCAGTCCTGAATATTCATTGGAAGGACTGATGTTGAAGCTGAAACTCCAATCCTTTGGCCACCTGATGCGAAGAGCTGACTCATTGGAAAAGACCCTGATCCTGGGAAAGATTGAGGGCAGGAGGAGAAGGGGATAACAGAGAATGAGATGGCTGGATGGCATCACCGATTCAATGGACATGGGTTTGGGTGGACTCCAGGAATTGTTGATGGACAGGAAAGCCTGGCGTGCTCTGGTCCATGGAGTCCCAAAGAGTCGGACACAACTGAGTGACTGAACTGAACTGAACTGAACTGAATTCCCATTTAACTTGTTTAAGCTAGAATTTGTATCTTGCTCAAAGCTAATCTAATACAACCTCGTATGGAACTGAACTAGAAGATTCGTGCAACTGAAACATAGTTTATACGGGAAATGATGTGCAACGCAAGCTACAGCTTGGAGAATTTTAGCAATACTATTATGTGCATGATTAATGGCAATATATTCTCATGATCATGTGAAAAACAGGAGACTGAAAATGTAGTTGCACTCAGAACAGTTCAGAGGGATTTGAAAATAATCCTTATTTTGAAGATAATGGATAATGAAACTATACATTGACAGCTCTGGCTCCACTTTATGGTTATTTACTTAAAAAAAAAAAAAAAAAAAACTCACTTCTCTTAATTGTTTATTACCTTTGCTTTTCACTTTTTAATTTCCACATCAGTTTTACTGATTATTTCTTTCCTGGAATATTTTACATTTGAAATTATTTTCTTTAGAGACTTCTTTTATTGATACCTGCAGCATTTAGATTTTTTTTTAAACTTCAGACTCTAAATTAAGGCTAATTCACTTCATTGCTTGCAAACAAAGCGTTACTTTTTATAAATTCAGAATTGAAGTGATCTGGCTATTTGGAACATATAGCAAAAGTCCACTAAAATATTTTACTAAAGCAGATGCCAGAATTCAAATATATGCATATGTTGCCATGTACATTTTTTCTTTCCAATTTATTTTTTAATTGAAGGATAATTGCTTTACAGAATGTTTTTGTTTTCTGTCAAACCTTAACATGAATCAGCCATAGGTATACATATAGCCCCTCCCTTTTGAACTTGCCTGCCATCTCCCTCCCAAACCCACCCCTCTAGGTTGATATAGCACCCTGTTTGAGTTTCCTGAGCCATACAGCAAATTGCCATTGGCTATCTATTTTGTATATGATAATGTAAATTTCCATGTTACTCCTTCCATACATCTCACCTTTTTCTTCCCTCTCCCTCTCCCCATGTCCATAAGTCTATTCTCTATGTCTGTTTCTCCTTTGCTGCCCTGTAAATAAGTTCTTCAGTATCATTCTTCTAGATTCAGTATATATGTGTTAGAATATAATATTTATCTTCTCTTTCTGACTTACTTCACTTTGTATAACAGGTTGTAGGTTCATTGACTTCATCAGAACTGCTTCAAATCCATTCCTTTTTATGGCTGAGTAATGGCATGGACCTAACAGAAGCAGAAGATATTAAGAAGAGATGGCAAGAATACACAGAAGAACTGTACAAAAAAGATCTTCAGGACCCAGATAATCACGATGGTGTAATCACAGACCTAGAGCCAGACATCCTGGAATGTGAAGTCAAGTGGGCCTTAGAAAGCATCACTATGAACAAACCTAGTGGAGGTGATGGAATTCCAGTTGAGCTATTTCAAATCCTGAAAGATGATGCTGTCAAAGTGCTGCACTCAATATGCCAGCAAATTTGGAAAACTCAGCAGTGGCCATAGGACTAGAAAAGGTCAGTTTTCATTCCAGTCCCAAAGAAGGCAATACCAAATAATGCTCAACTACCACACAATTGCACTCATCTCACACGCTAGTAAAGTCATGCTCAAAATTCTCCAAGCCAGGCTTCAGCAATATGTGAACCGTGAATTTCCTGATGTTCAAGCTGGTTTTAGAAAAGGTAGAGGAACCAGAGATCAAATTGCCAACATCCACTGGATCATGGAAAAAGCAAGAGAGTTCCAGAAAACCATCTATTTCTGCTTTATTGACTATGCCAAAGCCTTTGACTGTGTGGATCACAATAAACTGTGGAAAATTCTGAAAGAGATGGGAATACCAGACCACTTGATCTGCCTCTTGAGAAATTTGTATGTAGGTCAGGAAGCAACAGTTAGAACTGGACATGGAACAACAGACTGGTTCCAAATAGGAAAAGGAGTATGTCAAGGCTATATATTGTCACCCTGCTTATTTAACTTTTATGCAGAGTACATCATGAGAAACACTGGACTGGAAGAAGCACAAGCTGGAATCAAGATAGCTTGGAGAAATATCAATAACCTCAGATATGCAGATGACACCTTCCTTATGGCAGAAAGTGAAGAGGAACTCCAAAGCCTCTTAATGAAAGTGAAAGTGGAGAATGAAAAAGTTGGCTTAAAGCTCAACATTCAGAAAACAAAGATCATGGCATCCTGTCCCATCACTTCATGGGAAATAGATGGGGAAACGTAGAAACAGTGTCAGACTTTATTTTTTTGGGCTCCAAAATCACTGCAGATGGTGACTGCAGCCATGAAATTAAAAGACACTTACTCCTTGGAAGGAAAGTTATGACCAGCCTAGATAGCATATTCAAAAGCAGAGACATTACTTTGCTAACAAAGGTTCATCTAGTCAAGGCTATGGTTTTTCCTGTGGTCATGTACGGATATGAGAGTTGGACTGTGAAGAAGGCTGAGCACCAAAGAATTGATGCTTTTGAACTGTGGTGTTGGAGAAGACTCTTGAGAGTCCCTTGGACTGCAAGGAGATCCAACCAGTCCATTCTGAAGGAGATCAGCCCTGGACTTTCTTTGGAAGGAATGATGCTGAAGCTGAAACTCCAGTACTTTGGCCACCTCATGCGAAGAGTTGACTCATTGGAAAAGACTCTGATGCTGGGAGGGATTGGGGGTAAGAGGAGAAGGGGACGACAGAGGATGAGATGGCTGGATGGCGTCACTGACTGGATGAATGTGAGTCTGGGTGAACTCTGGGAGTTGGTGATGGATAGGGAGGCCTGCGTTCTGCGATTCATGGGGTCGCAAAGAGTCTGACATGACTGAGAGAACTGAACTGAATATTCCATTGTGTGTATGTACCACAACTTCTTTATCCATTCATCTGCCAGTGGACATCTAAGTTGCTTCCATGTTCTAGCTATTGTAAATAGTGCTGCAATGAACAATGGGATACATGTGTCTTTTTCAATTTTGGTTTCCTCAGGGTATATGCCTAGGCATGGGATTGCAGTCCATTCTATTTTATTTTTTTTTTAATTTTATTTTATTTTTAAACTTTACATAATTGTATTAGTTTTGCCAAACATCAAAATGAATCCACCACAGGTATACATGTGTTCCCCATCCTGAACCCTCCTCCCTCCTCCCTCCCCATACCATCCCTCTGGGTCATCCCAGTGCACTAGCCCCAAGCATCCAGTATCGTGCATCGAACCTGGACTGGCAACTCGTTTCTTACATGATATTTTACATGTTACAATGTCATTCTCCCAAATCTTCCCACCCTCTCCCTCTCCCACAGAGTCCATAAGACTGTTCTATACATCAGTGTCTCTTTTGCTGTCTCGTACACAGGGTTATTGTTACCATCTTTCTAAATTCCATATATATGCGTTAGAATACTGTATTTATGTTTTTCCTTCTGGCTTACTTCACTCTGTATAATAGGCTCCAGTTTCATCCACCTCATTAGAACTGATTCAAATGTATTCTTTTGAATGGCTGAGTAATACTCCATTGTGTATATGTACCACAGCTTTCTTATCCATTCATCTGCTGATGGACATCTAGGTTGCTTCCATGTCTTGGCTATTATAAACAGTGCTGCGATGAACATTGGGGTACACGTGTCTCTTTCCCTTCTGGTTTCCTCAGTGTGTATGCCCAGCAGTGGGGTTGCTGGATCATAAGGCAAATGAAGCAACCGACAAACAACTAATCTCAAAAATATACAAGCAACTCCTACAGCTCAACTCCAGAAAAATAAACGACCCAATCAAAAAATGGGCCAAAGAACTAAATAGACATTTCTCCAAAAAAGACATACAGATGGCTAACAAACACATGAAAAGATGCTCAACATCACTCATTATCAGAGAAATGCAAATCAAAACCACTATGAGGTACCATTTCACACCAGTCAGAATGGCTGCGATCCAAAAGTCTACAAATAATAAATGCTGGAGAGGGTGTGGAGAAAAGGGAACCCTCTTACACTGTTGGTGGGAATGCAAACTAGTACAGCCACTATGGAGAACAGTGTGGAGATTCCTTAAAAAACTGGAAATAGAACTGCAGTCCATTCTAAAGGAGATCAGCCCTGGGTGTTCATTGGAAGGACTGATGCTAAAGCTGAAACTCCAACACTTTGACCACCTCATGTGAAGAGTTGACTCACTGGAAAAGACTCTGATGCTGGGAGGGATTGGGGGCAGGAGGAGAAGGGGATGACAGAAGATGAGATGGCTGGATGGCATTACCAACTCGATAGACATGAATCTGAGTGAACTCTGAGAGTTGGTGATGGACAGGGAGGCCTGGCATGGTGAGATTCATGGGGTCGCAAAAAGTCAGACACGACTGAGCTACTGAACTGAAATGAACTGAACTGAATGGTGCTTTTATTCTTAGTTTTTTAAGGAATCTCCATACCATCTTCCATAGTACCTATATCAATTTACATTCCCAACAGTGCAAGAGACTTCCCTTTTCTCCACACCCTCTCCAGCATTTATTATTTGTAAATGTTTTGATGATTGCCATTCTGATTGCGAGGTGATATCTCATTGTAGTTTTGATTTGCATTTCTCTAATAATGGGTGATGTTGAGCATCTTTTCATGTGTTTGTTAGCCATCTGTATGTCTTCTTTGGAGAAATGTCTGTGTAAGCTTCATATAGGGTGAGGTTTGTGCTGAGTTTTTGTTTGTTTGTTTGTTTTTCTTCTGAAGGGCAAAGCTGAGTGAGGTGGTAATCCTGTCTGCTGATGATTGGGTTTGTATTTTTGTTTTGCGTGTTGTTTAGATGGGGTGTACTGCACAGGGTAGGTAGTTGGGTGACTGGTAGTTGAGTGATCCCAGGTCTTGTACTCAAGTGGTTGGTTCCTTTGTGTGAGTTCTCACTATTAGATACTCCCTATGGTTAGTTCTCTGGTAGTCTAGGGTTTTGGAGTCAGTGATCCCGCTCCAAAGCCTCAAGGCTTGATCCCTGGTCAGGAATGAAGATTCCAAATGTGGTTTGTTATGGCATTAAGTGAGATTAAAACAAACATCCAAAACCGAAAAGTCAAAGATGAACCCAAAACAAATGACAGTTACAAAATCAGGCAAATAATAATTAAAATAATGGAATATACATATACATCCATGAGCAAAATCAGAACAGTCCAACAAGAATACAGTGTATTGTACAGTGTATTGACCCAGTGAACAAAGGAAATCAAAAATTATATGACTATTTAAGAACAAAACTAAAACACAAACTGGAAAACATAACTAAAGCAAGGTGTCAGGTGGGGAATAAAGCAATGAAAACAAAACTAACAAATATGTTAATAGGAAAGGAAAGAAAGAATAGATATGCAAAGTTACATCAGTTCAGTTCAGTTCAGTTCCTCAGTCATATCTGACTCTTTGCAGGCTCATGGACTACAGCATGCTAGACCTCCCTGTCCGTCACCAACTCCCGGAGTTTACTCAAACTCATGTCCGTTGAGTTGGTGATGCCATCCAACCATCTCATCCTCTGTTGTCCCCTTCTCCTCTCACCTTCAATCTTTCCCAGCATCAGGATCTTTTCAATGAGTTAGCTCTTTGCATCAGGTGGCCAAAGGATTGGAGTTTCAGCTTCAACATCAGTCCTTCCAATGAACATTTAGGACTTATCTCCTTTAGGATGGACTGGTTGGATCTCCTTGCAGTCAAGGGACTCTAAAGAGTTTTCTCCAACTCTTGAGAGGTTGGAATCTTCTCCAACCTCTCTACATAGAGGTAGATAAAGATCTGTTTACATTAAAGATTAATTGCAAGGGGAAAAGAACAGTAGTAAAAGCAAAAGAATAAATGTAGAAAAATAATAACAGGTTTTAAAAAATTAAAATTAAAAAAAAAGGAAAACTCCACAGAACTGCAAATGCCGAATGTAGAGGCAGAGGTTTATAACAACAATAAAAAAATGTGACTGAGAAAAAAGCTCAAAAGCTTCACTAGATTTCATAGTGCCAATAAAATAGACTTTAACAGAGAGGAGAAAAAAGGGAAAACAAGAAAAAACCATCTAAAAGAATCTACAGAACAAGTCAAAACATAAGAATAACAAGTGTTTTTCTTGAGTCACTACTGTCAGAGTCCTTTCCCTTGCTGGAAGTCACAGTCCACCTCACCTCCCTAGGATACCCTCCAACACTGCTGATCTCTGGACCTGCTGCGGGAAAAGCTCAGATTGTATTCTGGTCCTACTCTTGTGTGTTCTTGCCTCCAAAGTCCACAGCTGTCAGAACTAGTGCTTTTTCTTTTGTGGGAGCTCTCAATGACCTTTTATATATTCCATAGACACAGAATCTGCCTAGTTGATTGTGTGGATTTAATCTGCAGCTTGTACAGCTGGTGGGAAGGTTTTGGGTCTTCTTCCTTAGCCACACTGCCCCTGGGTTTCAGCTGTGGTTTTATTTCCACCTCTGCATGTAGGTCATCCATTGGGGTTTGCTCCTGAGGCTGCCCTGGAGGACTTGGGTTTGTCCCTGTGAGGGCCAGCTGTGGAGGTGGTGCAACTGCTTGGGTCGGAGAGGTTCTGGCAGCACCAGGTACTCAGGGGAGTTGGTGGCTAGTGAAGCAGGAAATATAGTGCTCTAGAAGGGTATGGCAACCAGCATTGGCCAATACACTCCAATATTCTTGCCCTGGAGAACCCCCCTCCATGACAGAGAAGCCTGGCAGGCCACAGTCTACAGCATCACAAAGAGTCGGACATGACTGAAGTGACCCTGTGCACATAGACACAAGACTTTTTTTGCCTGTGGCAGCTCTGCCCCAGTGAGAGTTGAGCATGAAGGTGGTGCAGCCACTTGGCTTTTGGGGACCATGGTGGGACCAAGTGTGCAGGGACACAGACTGTCTCCACCACAAGAGTTATGGCCCTATCAGAGTCTTTTTTCGAGCCTCTTGTAGCTGGCAATCAGAAGGTCTCTTTGGCTAGTCTTTCTCTGTAGCTCCACCCATTCAGGTGCTTAGGGGGCTCCCTTTCCTGGGGTCCTTCTCTGCTGTTTGGTGCATCAGGCACATAGAGGAGCCCCCCTGACTGGCGCCCTACTCTGTAGATCCCAGTGTCAGGCACTTAAAGGGGCACACTGGGTGAGATCCTAGTCTGTAGTTCGATGCATCAGTCACTTAAAGAAGCATCCTGAGTAGAGTCCTACTTTGTAGTTCAGTACATCAAACATTTGATGGGCCAGCCTCTTTATTGTTCAGCTGCCAATGCCAGCATGTGGGAAGAGAAAGGCAATAGTGGTGGCTCCACATCCTATGAGTGACTCAGCAGTATCGCCTTGGTTCCTTGGCTGCCCAGCTTTCCTCCACAGGCATTTCCCACCACAGTCTCTTCCCTCACCTCCCCTCCATCTGTCTCTCTGCAGTCAACAGCAGCTCTCACCCTGGGATTGCTCCACAATTCCTAAACTCCACCTCCCAGGTGCTGCACCTTCCAGGGGACCTGCATCCCTGTCCAGTATATGAATGTCTGTGGCAAGGACTGTCTGATTCTCATTTCATTTAGGCTGCCACAGATCAGCTGTTTCACTCTCAGCCTTAAATGTTTCTCCTCTGACTCAGACAATTGCCCTGATTTGGAGGTTGGACCCCTGCTTCAGTTCCCCTAATGGCTGAGGGCAGGTCCAGTCCTACTAACACTCTTGTTTTTCCCCCAAGTTCCTTTGTCCTACTGAGCTTTGAATGGTTCTATATATTTTTTTCCACTGGTCAGGTACTCCTATCTGCTCTCAGCTAGTGTTCTGCACGCATTTCTGTGTGTGAAGGTGTATTCCTGATGTATCCCTGGAGAGAGATGCACTCCATGTCCACCTACTCCTCCTCCGTCTTGTTCTGTTGCCATGTAATTTTGATTTGTTACCTTCCGTTTAAGTTTCAGATTGTGTATACATAAAGCAGAATCTTTAAATACATTCAAAATCCTAGTTGAATATTTTGGAAGACAGTACAAACTCATCAAAGATGATTGAGCTAAAGAAAACTGCCTAGATGTTGTTTTTCCACAGATGTACTGAGAATCATTAGTCCTAGGTTATGATGAGCTCAAAAACATTTCAACTTCTCAAAATATAAACATCACTAGTAATGGTATGCAAATTACTGTAATGGTGGTAAAAAGTTTTAGCACCATCATAATATTCCATTTTAAAGTGAAAACATCTGTGAAATGCAGTAATTCATTTTCATCAACTGACTTTGCAGAGAGTTTCTTTTTTTTTCATAGGAACATCTATTTTGTAATGAGCAACAGCTGAAAAGCAAATAAAATTAATGATATCACATTCTATGTTCCTTATTTCAGAGTGGCAACCATTTGATTCTGTTTTTTGTTTTTGTTTTTTTTTAACCCTGTGTGAGGAATAGAAACAAATTTTCATATCACAATTGCATACTGTCTTCCAGCTCAGGATGGGCCCAGAGTAAAGGGACCAGAATCATCTCAGCTCCCCTTTCCCCTAGGAAACCCAAGACTTCCTTGTTTAGGCAAAAACAGCACTTGGAGCTCACAGGGTTCAGCTCTGCTCAACAGGGTTGTGGGTTTGCCTTCAAAGTTTGGATAATGGAACTATGTTGTGAAACTCAGAGTAATAATTTTCCCAGGACACACTCTCCCATGTTTGTCTTTCTAAATGTGTGTCTAGAGAAGTCTTGACTAGTCTGAGTCCTAAACTTCTGCAACACAATAACATTGATCAAATGCATTGGTTTTATATGCCATTATTATTTTACATAGAATTTGGTGGCTAATGATGGCTGGTGGCTCAGTTAGTAAAGAATCCACTTATAATACAGGAAATTTGGGTTAGATGCCTGGGTTGATCCTCGGGAAGATCCCCTGGAGAAGAGCAAGGCAACCTACTCCAATATTCTTGCCTGGAGAATCCCACTGATGGGAGAGCCTGGCAGACTACAGTCCATGGGATTGCAAAGAGGAGGAAATGACTAAGCGACTGAACATGCATGCATGCATTATTCTACATAGGACTTACCAGGTGACGTTAGTAGTTAAAACCTGCCTGCTAATTCAGGAGGCTTAAGAGATATGGATTCAGTTACTCTAAAGGGGTTAAGAAGATTCTCTGGAGGAGGGCATGAGAACCCACTCCAGTATTCATCCCTAGAGAACCCCATAACCAGAGAAGCCTGGCAGTCTTCTGTCCATGGGAGCACAGAGAGTCAGATATGACTGAAGGGACTTAACATGTGCTTGCACACACACACACACACACACACACACACACACACACACACACATTACTCTACATAATATTCATCAGGTTTTGATCCAAGTGTATTTCCATCAATGACTGCAAAGCCAGCACTTTATTTTATTTCTGACAACCAAATAAGAAGCAACTTTGAACACTTTACTTTGTCCTTTGAAACATAAAGAAAATCACTCTGAGATGGGTGTTTATGTTACCGAATCCAAGCTCACTCTGCTTCCTACACAATAGGCCAATAAATCTGGGAAAACCAGCTGAATGAGAAGATGGCAGACTAATGTCTCAAAAAGACCGTCTTATGGGGGCCTAGATGCCAAGTTCTTTCATGGTTCAGAGATGAGAGGAAGTGAGGAAACAAAGTAAGACTATTTACTTCTTGCAAATATCTCCTAGAATGGCAAACCTCAGGTAGGGGAATGTGTTAATGTATTTCTTCCAGCAATATACAGGTGGACAGGGTTATGAACAAAGGCACTTTAGTTTAACAGTCACGCGGAGAGGGGCAGGGTTCCCTGAGGCAGGCCATTATGTATGCTTATAATAGTAAAAGCAGCAAAATAAGGGTTAAAGCAAGAGGAATAGATTCAGCACCTTCCTGACTGCATTTACCTATTCATAAGATGAAGGGATTGCACAAATTAACCCTATAATTATTGTGTGAAAGGTGTTTGGGGATAGGCTTTATTTATTTTTCTTCAGATTGAGTTTTTACTGTATATGGGATTTCTTCCAAAATCTTTGGGAAAAATCTTTTGAAATAATAAGAAATTCTGTTAGCACATATTGTGGTGATGTGAATAGATTTCTTTAACCTGCCATAGGAGGAAGATAATGGGGGCAGTTAAGCTTTTCCTCAATCTTGACAAAGAAAATTATTCAGAAACTGCCACAATAGTGTATCTTCATTACTAGAAATAATGTAGTTTAGTGGGTGAGAAAACTAGTCACAGAATTAACAATTTGGAAACAGTGGTGTAAACAGTCATCCCTGATTAAGGAACAGAGAGCATTCCTTCCAGGAGCACACGGTCCTGGCAGTGGGTTATAAATTTCATCTTTGTATTCGTTGTCTCTAATCTTCCAGGCAGGCTGCTATTAGGACACTCCCATTATGACTGGAGAAGCAGAAAGCTCCTATGTCCCTCTTTTTGGGCAGTAAAGATAACAATAGTAAAAAAATGTGTTCTAAGGAAATCTTTTTTGAAATCTGATTTCCCAGAAATTTTTAGAGATCATGTTAAATTTTGAAATGTACTATGGTTAACAATATAGTGTCCCAGGATTTCATCTTTGTAAGTGAGGAGACAAAAGCTTTCACAACTGCTTGAATGTAACAGATAACATTTAATGGTCATGTATGGATGTGAGAGCTGGACAAAAAAAAAAAAGGCTGAGCACTGAAGAATTGATACCTTCAAACTGTGGTGCTGGAGAAGATTCTTGAGAGTCCCTTGGAATGCAAGGAGATCAAACCAGTCAATCCTAAAGGAAATCCTGAATATTCATTGGAAGGACTGATACTAAAGCTGAAGCTCCAATATTCTGGCCACCTGATGCAAAGAGCTGACTCATTAGAAAATATCCTGATACTAGGAAAGATTGGAAGCAGGAGGAAAAGAGGATGACAGAGGACGAGATAGTTGGATGGCATCACTGACTCAATGGACATGAGTTTGAGCAAGGTCTGGGAGATGGTGAAGGACAGGGAAGCTTGGTATGCTACAGTCCATGGGGTCACAAAGAGTCAGACATGACTGAACAACTGAACAACAACTACAATAAACTTCCAGTCACATGATTAACAATTTCCAGGCATATAATGTATAGCAAGATGATTATAGCTAATAATAGTGTATAAACATATAATTTGAAAATTCTTATTCTCATTACAATAAAGAAATGGGAATTATGTAACAGAATGGAAGTGCTAGCTAACACTGTAGTGGTAATCATTTTGTGACATGTTCATTGAATCAATGGATTGTACACTTTAAACCTATAATAACAATAAAAATGGAGCTAATTTTAAGTTATATTCTTAGAGGCTGCTGTGGTATGAATTTTCTGTCCTCCCCCGAAATTCATATGTTGAAATCCCAGCCCACAAGGTGATGATATAAGGAGGTGGAGCCTTTGGGAGGTGATTAGGTCATGAGGGTTGAATCTTCATGTATGAGATCTGTGCCCTTATAAAAGAGAAAACTCCATTGCTGTGAGGTTACAGAAATCAAAAGAAAACCTTCTAAGTGGAAGTTCCTCAGGGGTCACAGAATCTACATAATCTGTATGTGCCATTATCTTGATTTCCTACTCTCCAGACTGTGAGAAATAAAAGTTTGTTTTTTATAAGCCTCAGAGTTTATAGACTTCCTAGGTGTCAGAAGTGGTAAAGTACCCACCTGCAAATACAGGACACTCAAAAGACTCGGGTTAGATCCCTGGGTTGGGAAGATCCCCTGGAGGAGGACATGGCAATCCACTGCTGTATTCTTGCCTGGAAAATCCCATGGACAGTGGAGCCCATGGACCAGACTCCATAAGGTCACAAAGAGTTGGACACAACTGAAGCGACTAGGCACAGAGTTTATGGTATTTTAGCAAGTTGAACAGACTAAGACCAGGGCAAATTATTGTTTAGAAAGAAAGTGAATCTCTTTAAATATGTAGTGAGCATGTGGAAAAATACAATTCCTCATCAACACCTTGGATGTATTAAAGGCCACATACATACAAGCCACAAACAAAAATCTCAGTATTAGTGGATGGTACTGATTTTTAAAATGTTCCATTTCTAAATTAATTTGTTGTATGCCATCAGAAATAAAGATAAATGTTATAAGACTAAGACAATTTCTAGAAATATATATATTTTCAATTCCCCTTATGTTCTTGTATGTAAAAATAGTTTTGAGAGAATATAAGCAAGCTAAATAAAGTATTAAGGAAACTGTCTACATGGGCTCTGCTATTCATTTATTATGGTTAATTTGCTTTAAGCAATTAAAGTGAAAAGGTGTTAACTAAAAATATTTACTTAATATAAATTAAAGTGATGAAACACTCTTTGGTACAATATGACACAATATTTAATTTTATCTAAATATTTTTGTAAGGTTTTGTTTTGTGTTGTTTAGCATGTTTGGCTGGTTAGATGAATTTGTAATTTAAAAAAATTATTCTTTATTTCTAAATAGACCACTAAATAAGTCCAGTTCATAAATAGAAATTAATGAACTGGATATAAATTCTGCTTCTACCATGAATCATTACTATAAGAATTTGTGCCCCTCCCATAAACAAATAGCAAACTGGATAAAATATGCAAAGCAAAGATTTGCCAAATATAGACAAAGACAGTACAACAGTGGGAGACTTGAGAAAAATAAATAAATAAAACAGGCACCACTCTTGTTTGGCCATGCCCTGAAGGTGTTTACCAGGCCACTTGTAGGGAAGGGGAAATAAACACCATCCTGGAGTCTTATCTAGGTTGAGGAGAGGGAGATCAGAATTGAAGGATGCTAGGTATTTGCATGACAAAGTAACAAAGGACAGTGCTACAGAGTGGAAAAGATGTGAAAAACTGTGAAAAACAACAGAAAAGTATCTTATTTCTGCTTTACTGACTATGCCAAAGCCTTTGACTGTGGAATAAACTGTGGAAAATTCTAAAAGAGATGGGAATACCAGACCACCCAACTTGCCTCTTGAGAAACCTGTTTGCAGGTCAGAAAGCAACAGTTAGAACTGGACATGAAACAACAGACTGGTTCTAAATATGAAAATAGGAAATATTTAGGAATAGCGAAAAAGAAAAGGAGTACATCAAGATTGTATATTGTCACCCTGCTTTTTAACTTATATGCAGAGTACATCATGAGAAATGCTGGGCTGGAGGAAGCACAAACTGGAATCAAGATTGCAGGGGGAAATATCAATAACCTCAGATATGCAGATGACACCACCCTTATGGCAGAAAGTGAAGAGGAACTAAAAAGCCTCTTGATGAAAGTGAAAGAGGAGAGTGAAAAAGTTGGCATAAAGCTCAACATTCAGAAAACTAAGATCATGGGTTCCAGTCCCATCACTTCATGGCGAATAAATGGAGAAACAATGAAACAGTAGCTGACTTTATTTTTCTGGGCTCCAAAATCACTGTAGATGGTAACTGGAGCCATGAAATTAAAAGACACTTACTACTTGGAAGGAAAATTATGACCAACGTAGACATCATATTAAAAAGCAGGGACATTACTTTGCCAACTAAGGTCCATCTAGTCAAGCTATGGTTTTTCAAATAGTCATGTATGGATGTGAGTGTTGGACTGTGAAGAAAACTGAGTGCCGAAGAATTGATGCTTTTGAACTGTGGTGTTGGAGAAGACTCTTGAGAGTCCCTTGGACTGCAAGGAGATCCAACCAGTCCATTCTAAGGGAGATCAGTCCTGGGTGTTCATTGGAAGGACTGATGCTGAAGCTGAAACTCCAATACTTTGGCCACCTCATGAGAAGAGTTGACTCTGGAATAGACCCTGATGTGGGAAGGGATTGTGGGCAGGAGAAGAAGGGGATGACAGAGGATGAAATGGCTGGATGGCATCACCGACTCAATGGGTATGAGTTTGAGTAATCTCCGGGATTTGGTGATGGACATAGAGGCCTGGCATGCTGCGGTTCATGGGGTCGCAAAGAGTCGGACACGACTAAGCAACTGAATTGAACTGAACTGAACTCTTTATTCGGAGAAGGCAATGGCACCCCACTCCCAAATTCAGATTTAAATTGAAGAAAGTAAGGAAAACCACTAGACTATTCAGGTATGATCTAAATCAAATCCCTTATGACCTAAATCAAATCCCTAATGATTATACAGTGGAAGTGAGAAATAGATTTAAGGGCCTAGATCTGATAGAGTGCCTGATGAACTATGGAATGAGGTTCGTGACATTGTACAAGAGACAGGGATCAAGACCATCCCCATGGAAAAGAAATGCAAAAAAGCAAAATGGCTTTCTGGGGAGGCCTTACAAATAGCTGTGAAAAGAAGAGAAGCGAAAAGCAAAGGAGACAAGAAAAGATATAAGCATCTGAATTCAGAGTTCCAAAGAATAGCAAGAAGAGATAAGAAAGCCTTCCTCAGCTATCAATGCAAAGAAATAGAGGAAAACAACAAAATGGGAAAGACTAGAGATCTCTTCAAGAAAATTAGAGATACCAAGGGAACATTCCATGCAAAGATGGGCTCGATAAAGGACAGAAATGTTATGGACCTAACAGAAGCAGAAGATATTAGAAAAATACACAGAAGAATGGTACAAAAAAGATCTTCATGACCCAGATAATCACGATGGTGTGATCACTCATCTAGAGCCAGATATCCTGGAATGTGAAGTCAAGTGGGCCTTAGAAAGCATGACTATGAACAAAGCTAGTGGTGGTGATGGAATTTCAGTTGAGCTATTTCCAATCCTGAAAGAAGATGCTGTGAAAGTGCTGCACTCAATATGCCAGCAAATTTGGAAAACTCAGCAGTGACTACAGGACTGGAAAAGGTCAGTTTTCATTCCAATCCCAAAGAAAGGCAATGCCAAAGAATGCTCAAACTACTGCACAATTGCACTCATCTCACACACTAGTAAAGTCATGCTCAAAATTCTCCAAGCCAGGCTTCAGCAATACATGAACCATGGACTTCCAGATATTCAAGTTGGTTTTAGAAAAGGCAGAGGAACCAGAGATCAAATTGCCAATATCTGTTGGATCATGGAAAAAGCAAGACAGTTCCAGAAAAACATCTATCTCTGCTTTATTGACTATGCCAAAGCCTTTGACTGTGTGGATCACAATAAACTGTGGAAAATTCTGAAAGAGATGAGAATACCAGACCACCTGACCTGCCTGTTGAGAAATCTGTATGCAGGTCAGGAAGCAACAGTTAGAACTGGACATGGAACAACAGACTGGTTCCAAATAGGAAAAGGAGTTCGTCAAGGCTGTATATTATCACCCTGCTTATTTAACTTATATGCAGAGTACATCATGAGAAACGCTGGACTGGAAGAAACACAAGCTAGAATCAAGATTGCTGGGAGAAATGTCCATAACCTCAGATATACAGATGACACCACCCTTATGGCAGAAAGTGAAAAGGAACTAAAAAGCCTCTTGATGAAAATGAAAGTGGAGAGTGAAAAAGTTGGCTTAAAGCTCAACATTCAGAAAATGAAGATCATGGCATCCGGTCCCATCACTTCATGGGAAATAGATGGGGAACAGTGGAAACAGTGTCAGACTTTGTTTTTTGGGCTCCAAAATCACTGCAGATGGTGACTGCAGCCATGAAATTAAAAGACGCTTACTCCTTGGAA